>NC_141685.1:1746527717-1747757091 GCF_964263255.1 Lissotriton vulgaris
GTGGGGTTAGAGAGGAGGGGTTCAGGAGGAGCCAAGTCAGAGTGGGTGGGGTCAGAGAGGAGGAGTATAGGCGGAGCCTAGGCAGAGAGGAGGGGTATAGGAGGAGCCTAGTCAGAGTGGGTGGGGTCAGAGAGCAGAGGAATAGGTGGAGGAGGATCCTGACTTATTGTGGGGTACTGCAAATACTTTTTTACTGCACCCCCCCTATACTCTCTGATTTCTGTTGGGAGGGGGCAGTCAAAATTTGGGGGAGCAGTATTAAAAGGTGCTTGGGCGCAACGTGAAGGCGATGAGGTGCACACAATGGCTTGGCTTCCAGGTACTTTTTGAGGGGCTACCATTAGTTTGTATTGCTCTGATCCTCCCTCATGGGGTGTACCCCAAATGGTTAGGGGCAACGGGGGGGCAAGAAGCTGTTTGACAGTTTCTATTAACAACAGGGGTCACCATACGATTATGCTGCAGTTATGCTATTGAAAGGTAAAACAAGGAGCATTTGGCTGTATTTTTGCAGGTGGGGTGCCCCAAAATGTTACTGCTAGCAGCAGCAGCCCCCTTCCTCCCCACCCTGCAGATTGGTATAGGTACCTTTAGGACATTTCTGTTGAAAACAGAGGCTATAGCGAATCGCGCTACAAAATCCGAGAGCACTAACACTTGCTAAATAAAGGTGGCATCGGAGCATACGAATGAGGCAGGGAGAGGCTACTGTTGCAATTGGTTTGGTGGTTCATAGTGAATAACCTCAGCATGCGAATAGGCAAAAGTGTGAGGATTGGCAGTGTCTGTAGAGAATTTTGGCATGCTCTTCAGTTGATGTTTTCCTCCTTACGTTGGCCATGAACTACAGAGGAAAGGCCTGGCCTTACTGTTGGGCAAAACATGTATTTATGATTTTAAGAAGTGTAGTCTGGCTGTACTGAGAGGGCCTGTACAGTACGGTAATTGCCTGTATACCCCTGCAATGTGCATCCAACTGTCACTTGAGATTGAACAGCGAACGAAGCAGCTGGGTTACTGACTGAATGCAAATGGAAGGCACATAGGAAGGGTGTTTGTGGTCACTCAAATGATTGAAACCTGGTTGATGCACTACCAAAGCTGGGGTACCAGGGGGGAACATTTGAGGGTATTGAGATGGTGGTGTCCAGAGGTCAAAATATGTTTCAGAGACACAGAGGTACTGCGGTCCTGGTCCCACATTGGGGGTAGACAAAAGTCCCTGCTAAAGATTTCTGTCCAACTGTTACCACATTTTGTGAAGCCTGGCTCCCTCTGTAACGATTCCCCAGTGTCTTTCGATCCTACAGATGACTGTAGCATACTTCCCAAATTTGTTCTTGGCCTCATACTCCCAAAGGAGTGCCTGACATTTGCCAGCCTAACGATACTCACATTCTGGGAAAAACCTCACTAACTATGCATATTTATCTACCACACATGGCAAATCCTTACAATTGCAGAACATCATATCGCACTTGTCATCTTTGAGGTACTGTAAGTATTTGGATTTGAGGGAAATATTCATCCTTGCTTGCTCTCTCCCATCTGAAGTCTATGGTGCTGCTGTTCCTTTCTCACATGTCCCTTCAAAGAGACAAGTGACACACAGACTCAATCACTCAGCAAACATATATGCTTTGACGTTTTCATCTTGCTGTTTACCTTCCAAATATTCCCCCTTCACCACAAATACAGGCCTGCCATTCCTCATACCCTCAGTCAAAGCAGTCCTTCACTCCTTAGGCCCTGCAAGACCACCATGAACAAGAATCATGTCAGCAAGCAGAAGAAAAGCCTCAGTGTGCTCTTTTGTTCATACTGCTGCCCTCTAGTAACACTTCATGGCAACTGCAGCATAAGAATGGGACTGAGAAGAGGGCTGTCCTATGCAAATAATATCCTTCCATGCACACTTTCTTCTGAGACGGTCGGAGGCTATTGCCGTGATACCGCCTCCAACATATGGTCTTCAACCAAATTTTTAAAAAGCCCACCTGCCTTAGACGAAGGATTTTGCCACTTGAAGGAAGCACATGGGGACATCACCCTCATTTAGCAGGGTCCTAATTTGCCTGCTGTCAGCCTGTATACAGAACAAGGGCGTTCGTGGGCGTTCGTGAGCGTTCCTCAAAGGAAGGAGGTGGGTGATTAAGTCACAGTGCCAGGGCAGGCCCAGCCCAGGCCAGCGCAGCCCAGCCCGGCACAGCGCATTGCTGTGGAGGTCCATTCCTTCACATCCTGCAGCAGGGATGATGCAGACCTACTAGAGCAAAGGCTTGACTCTGCCCATGTCTGTCTCTTAAAGGAAACAATCTTTCAAGCTTCTAATTGCACCTAATAAATGGACTCTAGCTTGCCTTAAACTTGACCCATCATTTCATTAGCCAGAGCTCATACTTGACCTTTATTTCTATCCAAGCTCACTGGCACCAAACCCCTGATTTGAGCGAGTGGCTCACACCAAAATGAAAAATCACCATCATCCAACCTATTTTACAATAAGTGTAGCACCTTCCTCGCATTCTTGTGCTCAGTTATAACCCCCAATACCACAATTCAACTCTGCAATTCACCAAACTTAAAGGACAAAGAATGATGACATTGATAAAGGAAAATAAGGCCTGGTCCCTATTGCACCTACTTGAGAAATAGGGAGGTTGGTAGAAGGTCATGAGGGAAAACATTTGAAATTTTGGGACACACATGCCAAAAAGAGTGTCCACTTTTCTCCTCTGTTACCAAGTAAAAAAAAATCTTAGCAAAAAAAAAAACCATTCACTTTTTGAAAATTTCCACCTTGGGATACCTCTACAGCATTGGCAGGATTCGAACCCTGGCCTGTGAGGGCTGTCCGCACCAAAGGTACAAGACTTACCTTTGAGCTATAGCTCCTTAGTGGTCTAGAGGATTGCAGTAGTAACTATAAGCAACATACAGGCCTTGGTGTCCTTTCCTGCGGCTTCCATTGCACATGAAAAGGATGACCATGACATAAGGACAATTTGATAAGCTACTTACATGGAAACCAGTGTGGTCCAGTGGGTAAGTGCCTGCCTTCCATGCAGGCAACCAGGGTTCGAATCCCGGGTTCGGCACCAGGTGGCTGATGGTGGCAGAGCAGAGGTAAGTTGGAGGTGGGCCTAAATGGCCAATTGGTAAGTAAAATGTGTCTGTGTGTTGTGTAAGAGTGGAATCATGCCTAGTGAATGAGGGATTGCAGATTGGTTGGTAAGTAAAATAGGTGTGGCCTGAACAGAGAGAGGTGAAAGAAAGGGAACAGGTGTTGTGTGCAGGAGGGGGAGGAGCCAAGTCAGAGTGGGTGGGGTCAGAGAGGAGGGGTATAGGAGGAGCCTAGTCAGAGTGGGAGGGGTCATAGAGGAGGAGCATAGGAGGAGCCTAGTCAGAGTGGGTGGGGTTAGAGAGGAGGGGTTCAGGAGGAGCCAAGTCATAGTGGGTGGGGTCGGAGAGGAGGAGTATAGGCGGAGCCTAGTCAGAGAGAAGGGGTATAGGAGGAGCCTAGTCAGAGTGGGTGGGGTCAGAGAGCAGAGGAATAGGTGGAGGAGGACTCTGACTTATTGTGGGGTACTGCAAATACTTTTTTACTGCACCCCCCCTATACTCTCTGATTTCTGTTGGGAGGGGGCAGTCAAAATTTGGGGGAGCAGTATTAAAAGGTGCTTGGGCACAACGTGAAGGCGATGAGGTGCACACAATGGCTTGGCTTCCAGGTACTTTTTGAGGGGCTACCATTAGTTTGTATTGCTCTGATCCTCCCTCATGGGGTGTACCCCAAATGGTTAGGGGCAACGGGGGGGCAAGAAGCTGTTTGACAGTTTCTATTAACAACAGGGGTCACCATACGATTATGCTGCAGTTATGCTATTGAAAGGTAAAACAAGGAGCATTTGGCTGTATTTTTGCAGGTGGGGTGCCCCAAAATGTTACTGCTAGCAGCAGCAGCCCCCTTCCTCCCCACCCTGCAGATTGGTATAGGTACCTTTAGGACATTTCTGTTGAAAACAGAGGCTATAGCGAATCGCGCTACAAAATCCGAGAGCACTAACACTTGCTAAATAAAGGTGGCATCGGAGCATACGAATGAGGCAGGGAGAGGCTACTGTAGCAATTGGTTTGCTGGTTCATAGTGAATAACCTCAGCATGCGAATAGGTAAAAGTGTGAGGATTGGCAGTGTCTGTAGAGAATTTTGGCATGCTCTTCAGTTGATGTTTTCCTCCTTACGTTGGCCATGAACTACAGAGGAAAGGCCTGGCCTTACTGTTGGGCAAAACATGTATTTATGATTTTAAGAAGTGTAGTCTGGCTGTACTGAGAGGGCCTGTACAGTACGGTAAATGCCTGTATACCCCTGCAATGTGCATCCAACTGTCACTTGAGATTGAACAGCGAACGAAGCAGCTGGGTTACTGACTGAATGTAAATGGAAGGCACATAGGAAGGGTGTTTGTGGTCACTCAAATGATTGAAACCTGGTTGATGCACTACCAAAGCTGGGGTACCAGGGGGGAACATTTGAGGGGTATTGAGATGGTGGTGTCCAGAGGTCAAAATATGTTTCAGAGACACAGAGGTACTGCGGTCCTGGTCCCACATTGGGGGTAGACAAAAGTCCCTGCTAAAGATTTCTGTCCAACTGTTACCACATTTTGTGAAGCCTGGCTCCCTCTGTAACGATTCCCCAGTGTCTTTCGATCCTACAGATGACTGTAGCAAACTTCCCAAATTTGTTCTTGGCCTCATACTCCCAAAGGAGTGCCTGACATTTGCCAGCCTAACGATACTCACATTCTGGGAAAAACCTCACTAACTATGCATATTTATCTACCACACATCGCAAATCCTTACAATTGCAGAACATCATATCGCACTTGTCATCTTTGAGGTACTGTAAGTATTTGGATTTGAGGGAAATATTCATCCTTGCTTGCTCTCTCCCATCTGAAGTCTATGGTGCTGCTGTTCCTTTCTCACATGTCCCTTCAAAGAGACAAGTGACACACAGGCTCAATCACTCAGCAAACATATATGCTTTGACGTTTTCATCTTGCTGTTTACCTTCCAAATATTCCCCCTTCACCACAAATACAGGCCTGCCATTCCTCATCCCCTCAGTCAAAGCAGTCCTTCACTCCTTAGGCCCTGCAAGACCACCATGAACAAGAATCATGTCAGCAAGCAGAAGAAAAGCCTCAGTGTGCTCTTTTGTTCATACTGCTGCCCTCTAGTAACACTTCATGGCAACTGCAGCATAAGAATGGGACTGAGAAGAGGGCTGTCCTATGCAAATAATATCCTTCCATGCACACTTTCTTCTGAGACGGTCGGAGGCTTTTGCCGTGATACCGCCTCCAACATATGGTCTTCAACCAAATTTTTAAAAAGCCCACCTGCCTTAGACGAAGGATTTTGCCACTTGATGGAAGCACATGGGGACATCACCCTCATTTAGCAGGGTCCTAATTTGCCTGCTGTCAGCCTGTATACAGAACAAGGGCGTTCGTGGGCGTTCGTGAGCGTTCCTCAAAGGAAGGAGGTGGGTGATTAAGTCACAGTGCCAGGGCAGGCCCAGCCCAGGCCAGCGCAGCCCAGCCCGGCACAGCGCATTGCTGTGAAGGTCCATTCCTTCACATCCTGCAGCAGGGATGATGCAGACCTACTAGAGCAAAGGCTTGACTCTGCCCATGTCTGTCTCTTAAAGGAAACAATCTTTCTAGCTTCTTATTGCACCTAATAAATGGACTCTAGCTTGCCTTAAACTTGACCCATCATTTCATTAGCCAGAGCTCATACTTGACCTTTATTTCTATCCAAGCTCACTGGCACCAAACCCCTGATTTGAGCGAGTGGCTCACACCAAAATGAAAAATCACCATCATCCAACCTATTTTACAATAAGTGTAGCACCTTCCTCGCATTCTTGTGCTCAGTTATAACCCCCAATACCACAATTGCACTCTGCAATTCACCAAACTTAAAGGACAAAGAATGATGACATTGATAAAGGAAAATAAGGCCTTGTCCCTATTGCACCTACTTGAGAAATAGGGAGGTTGGTAGAAGGTCATGAGGGAAAACATTTGAAATTTTGGGACACACATGCCAAAAAGAGTGTCCACTTTTCTCCTCTGTTACCAAGTAAAAAAAAATCTTAGCAAAAAAAAAACCATTCACTTTTTGAAAATTTCCACCTTGGGATACCTCTACAGCATTGGCAGGATTCAAACCCTGGCCTGTGAGGGCTGTCCGCACCAAAGGTACAAGACTTACCTTTGAGCTATAGCTCCTTAGTGGTCTAGAGGATTGCAGTAGTAACTATAAGCAACATACAGGCCTTGGTGTCCTTCCCTGCGGCTTCCATTGCACATGAAAAGGATGACCATGACATAAGGACAATTTGATAAGCTACTTACATGGAAACCAGTGTGGTCCAGTGGGTAAGTGCCTGCCTTCCATGCAGGCAACCAGGGTTCGAATCCCGGGTTCGGCACCAGGTGACTGATGGTGGCAGAGCAGAGGTAAGTTGGAGGTGGGCCTAAATGGCCAATTGGTAAGTAAAATGTGTCTGTGTGTTGTGTAAGAGTGGAATCATGCCTAGTGAATGAGGGATTGCAGATTGGTTGGTAAGTAAAATAGGTGTGGCCTGAACAGAGAGAGGTGAAAGAAAGGGAACAGGTGTTGTGAGGAGGAGGAGCCAAGTCAGAGTGGGTGGGGTCAGAGAGGAGGGGTATAGGAGGAGCCTAGTCAGAGTGGGAGGGGTCATAGAGGAGGAGCATAGGAGGAGCCTAGTCAGAGTGGGTGGGGTTAGAGAGGAGGGGTTCAGGAGGAGCCAAGTCAGAGTGGGTGGGGTCAGAGAGGAGGAGTATAGGCGGAGCCTAGGCAGAGAGGAGGGGTATAGGAGGAGCCTAGTCAGAGTGGGTGGGGTCAGAGAGCAGAGGAATAGGTGGAGGAGGATCCTGACTTATTGTGGGGTACTGCAAATACTTTTTTACTGCACCCCCCCCTATACTCTCTGATTTCTGTTGGGAGGGGGCAGTCAAAATTTGGGGGAGCAGTATTAAAAGGTGCTTGGGCACAACGTGAAGGCGATGAGGTGCACACAATGGCTTGGCTTCCAGGTACTTTTTGAGGGGCTACCATTAGTTTGTATTGCTCTGATCCTCCCTCATGGGGTGTACCCCAAATGGTTAGGGGCAACGGGGGGGCAAGAAGCTGTTTGACAGTTTCTATTAACAACAGGGGTCACCATACGATTATGCTGCAGTTATGCTATTGAAAGGTAAAACAAGGAGCATTTGGCTGTATTTTTGCAGGTGGGGTGCCCCAAAATGTTACTGCTAGCAGCAGCAGCCCCCTTCCTCCCCACCCTGCAGATTGGTATAGGTACCTTTAGGACATTTCTGTTGAAAACAGAGGCTATAGCGAATCGCGCTACAAAATCCGAGAGCACTAACACTTGCTAAATAAAGGTGGCATCGGAGCATACGAATGAGGCAGGGAGAGGCTACTGTTGCAATTGGTTTGGTGGTTCATAGTGAATAACCTCAGCATGCGAATAGGCAAAAGTGTGAGGATTGGCAGTGTCTGTAGAGAATTTTGGCATGCTCTTCAGTTGATGTTTTCCTCCTTACGTTGGCCATAAACTACAGAGGAAAGGCCTGGCCTTACTGTTGGGCAAAACATGTATTTATGATTTTAAGAAGTGTAGTCTGGCTGTACTGAGAGGGCCTGTACAGTACGGTAAATGCCTGTATACCCCTGCAATGTGCATCCAACTGTCACTTGAGATTGAACAGCGAACGAAGCAGCTGGGTTACTGACTGAATGTAAATGGAAGGCACATAGGAAGGGTGTTTGTGGTCACTCAAATGATTGAAACCTGGTTGATGCACTACCAAAGCTGGGGTACTAGGGGGGAACATTTGAGGGGTATTGAGATGGTGGTGTCCAGAGGTCAAAATATGTTTCAGAGACACAGAGGTACTGCGGTCCTGGTCCCACATTGGGGGTAGACAAAAGTCCCTGCTAAAGATTTCTGTCCAACTGTTACCACATTTTGTGAAGCCTGGCTCCCTCTGTAACGATTCCCCAGTGTCTTTCGATCCTACAGATGACTGTAGCAAACTTCCCAAATTTGTTCTTGGCCTCATACTCCCAAAGGAGTGCCTGACATTTGCCAGCCTAACGATACTCACATTCTGGGAAAAACCTCACTAACTATGCATATTTATCTACCACACATGGCAAATCCTTACAATTGCAGAACATCATATCGCACTTGTCATCTTTGAGGTACTGTAAGTATTTGGATTTGAGGGAAATATTCATCCTTGCTTGCTCTCTCCCATCTGAAGTCTATGGTGCTGCTGTTCCTTTCTCACATGTCCCTTCAAAGAGACAAGTGACACACAGGCTCAATCACTCAGCAAACATATATGCTTTGACGTTTTCATCTTGCTGTTTACCTTCCAAATATTCCCCCTTCACCACAAATACAGGCCTGCCATTCCTCATACCCTCAGTCAAAGCAGTCCTTCACTCCTTAGGCCCTGCAAGACCACCATGAACAAGAATCATGTCAGCAAGCAGAAGAAAAGCCTCAGTGTGCTCTTTTGTTCATACTGCTGCCCTCTAGTAACACTTCATGGCAACTGCAGCATAAGAATGGGACTGAGAAGAGGGCTGTCCTATGCAAATAATATCCTTCCATGCACACTTTCTTCTGAGACGGTCGGAGGCTTTTGCCGTGATACCGCCTCCAACATATGGTCTTCAACCAAATTTTTAAAAAGCCCACCTGCCTTAGACGAAGGATTTTGCCATTTGAAGGAAGCACATGGGGACATCACCCTCATTTAGCAGGGTCCTAATTTGCCTGCTGTCAGCCTGTATACAGAACAAGGGCGTTCGTGGGCGTTCGTGAGCGTTCCTCAAAGGAAGGAGGTGGGTGATTAAGTCACAGTGCCAGGGCAGGCCCAGCCCAGGCCAGCGCAGCCCAGCCCGGCACAGCGCATTGCTGTGGAGGTCCATTCCTTCACATCCTGCAGCAGGGATGATGCAGACCTACTAGAGCAAAGGCTTGACTCTGCCCATGTCTGTCTCTTAAAGGAAACAATCTTTCTAGCTTCTTATTGCACCTAATAAATGGACTCTCGCTTGCCTTAAACTTGACCCATCATTTCATTAGCCAGAGCTCATACTTGACCTTTATTTCTATCCAAGCTCACTGGCACCAAACCCCTGATTTGAGCGAGTGGCTCACACCAAAATGAAAAATCACCATCATCCAACCTATTTTACAATAAGTGTAGCACCTTCCTCGCATTCTTGTGCTCAGTTATAACCCCCAATACCACAATTCAACTCTGCAATTCACCAAACTTAAAGGACAAAGAATGATGACATTGATAAAGGAAAATAAGGCCTGGTCCCTATTGCACCTACTTGAGAAATAGGGAGGTTGGTAGAAGGTCATGAGGGAAAACATTTGAAATTTTGGGACACACATGCCAAAAAGAGTGTCCACTTTTCTCCTCTGTTACCAAGTAAAAAAAAATCTTAGCAAAAAAAAAAACCATTCACTTTTTGAAAATTTCCACCTTGGGATACCTCTACAGCATTGGCAGGATTCGAACCCTGGCCTGTGAGGGCTGTCCGCACCAAAGGTACAAGACTTACCTTTGAGCTATAGCTCCTTAGTGGTCTAGAGGATTGCAGTAGTAACTATAAGCAACATACAGGCCTTGGTGTCCTTCCCTGCGGCTTCCATTGCACATGAAAAGGATGACCATGACATAAGGACAATTTGATAAGCTACTTACATGGAAACCAGTGTGGTCCAGTGGGTAAGTGCCTGCCTTCCATGCAGGCAACCAGGGTTCGAATCCCGGGTTCGGCACCAGGTGACTGATGGTGGCAGAGCAGAGGTAAGTTGGAGGTGGGCCTAAATGGCCAATTGGTAAGTAAAATGTGTCTGTGTGTTGTGTAAGAGTGGAATCATGCCTAGTGAATGAGGGATTGCAGATTGGTTGGTAAGTAAAATAGGTGTGGCCTGAACAGAGAGAGGTGAAAGAAAGGGAACAGGTGTTGTGTGCAGGAGGAGGAGGAGCCAAGTCAGAGTGGGTGGGGTCAGAGAGGAGGGGTATAGGAGGAGCCTAGTCAGAGTGGGAGGGGTCATAGAGGAGGAGCATAGGAGGAGCCTAGTCAGAGTGGGTGGGGTTAGAGAGGAGGGGTTCAGGAGGAGCCAAGTCAGAGTGGGTGGGGTCAGAGAGGAGGAGTATAGGCGGAGCCTAGGCAGAGAGGAGGGGTATAGGAGGAGCCTAGTCAGAGTGGGTGGGGTCAGTTAGCAGAGGAATAGGTGGAGGAGGACTCTGACTTATTGTGGGGTACTGCAAATACTTTTTTACTGCACCCCCCCTATACTCTCTGATTTCTGTTGGGAGGGGGCAGTCAAAATTTGGGGGAGCAGTATTAAAAGGTGCTTGGGCACAACGTGAAGGCGATGAGGTGCACACAATGGCTTGGCTTCCAGGTACTTTTTGAGGGGCTACCATTAGTTTGTATTGCTCTGATCCTCCCTCATGGGGTGTACCCCAAATGGTTAGGGGCAACGGGGGGGCAAGAAGCTGTTTGACAGTTTCTATTAACAACAGGGGTCACCATACGATTATGCTGCAGTTATGCTATTGAAAGGTAAAACAAGGAGCATTTGGCTGTATTTTTGCAGGTGGGGTGCCCCAAAATGTTACTGCTAGCAGAAGCAGCCCCCTTCCTCCCCACCCTGCAGATTGGTATAGGTACCTTTAGGACATTTCTGTTGAAAACAGAGGCTATAGCGAATCGCGCTACAAAATCCGAGAGCACTAACACTTGCTAAATAAAGGTGGCATCGGAGCATACGAATGAGGCAGGGAGAGGCTACTGTTGCAATTGGTTTGGTGGTTCATAGTGAATAACCTCAGCATGCGAATAGGCAAAAGTGTGAGGATTGGCAGTGTCTGTAGAGAATTTTGGCATGCTCTTCAGTTGATGTTTTCCTCCTTACGTTGGCCATGAACTACAGAGGAAAGGCCTGGCCTTACTGTTGGGCAAAACATGTATTTATGATTTTAAGAAGTGTAGTCTGGCTGTACTGAGAGGGCCTGTACAGTACGGTAATTGCCTGTATACCCCTGCAATGTGCATCCAACTGTCACTTGAGATTGAACAGCGAACGAAGCAGCTGGGTTACTGACTGAATGCAAATGGAAGGCACATAGGAAGGGTGTTTGTGGTCACTCAAATGATTGAAACCTGGTTGATGCACTACCAAAGCTGGGGTACCAGGGGGGAACATTTGAGGGTATTGAGATGGTTGTGTCCAGAGGTCAAAATATGTTTCAGAGACACAGAGGTACTGCGGTCCTGGTCCCACATTGGGGGTAGACAAAAGTCCCTGCTAAAGATTTCTGTCCAACTGTTACCACATTTTGTGAAGCCTGGCTCCCTCTGTAACGATTCCCCAGTGTCTTTCGATCCTACAGATGACTGTAGCATACTTCCCAAATTTGTTCTTGGCCTCATACTCCCAAAGGAGTGCCTGACATTTGCCAGCCTAACGATACTCACATTCTGGGAAAAACCTCACTAACTATGCATATTTATCTACCACACATGGCAAATCCTTACAATTGCAAAACATCATATCGCACTTGTCATCTTTGAGGTACTGTAAGTATTTGGATTTGAGGGAAATATTCATCCTTGCTTGCTCTCTCCCATCTGAAGTCTATGGTGCTGCTGTTCCTTTCTCACATGTCCCTTCAAAGAGACAAGTGACACACAGACTCAATCACTCAGCAAACATATATGCTTTGACGTTTTCATCTTGCTGTTTACCTTCCAAATATTCCCCCTTCACCACAAATACAGGCCTGCCATTCCTCATCCCCTCAGTCAAAGCAGTCCTTCACTCCTTAGGCCCTGCAAGACCACCATGAACAAGAATCATGTCAGCAAGCAGAAGAAAAGCCTCAGTGTGCTCTTTTGTTCATACTGCTGCCCTCTAGTAACACTTCATGGCAACTGCAGCATAAGAATGGGACTGAGAAGAGGGCTGTCCTATGCAAATAATATCCTTCCATGCACACTTTCTTCTGAGACGGTCGGAGGCTTTTGCCGTGATACCGCCTCCAACATATGGTCTTCAACCAAATTTTTAAAAAGCCCACCTGCCTTAGACGAAGGATTTTGCCACTTGAAGGAAGCACATGGGGACATCACCCTCATTTAGCAGGGTCCTAATTTGCCTGCTGTCAGCCTGTATACAGAACAAGGGCGTTCGTGGGCGTTCGTGAGCGTTCCTCAAAGGAAGGAGGTGGGTGATTAAGTCACAGTGCCAGGGCAGGCCCAGCCCAGGCCAGCGCAGCCCAGCCCGGCACAGCGCATTGCTGTGGAGGTCCATTCCTTCACATCCTGCAGCAGGGATGATGCAGACCTACTAGAGCAAAGGCTTGACTCTGCCCATGTCTGTCTCTTAAAGGAAACAATCTTTCTAGCTTCTAATTGCACCTAATAAATGGACTCTAGCTTGCCTTAAACTTGACCCATCATTTCATTAGCCAGAGCTCATACTTGACCTTTATTTCTATCCAAGCTCACTGGCACCAAACCCCTGATTTGAGCGAGTGGCTCACACCAAAATGAAAAATCACCATCATCCAACCTATTTTACAATAAGTGTAGCACCTTCCTCGCATTCTTGTGCTCAGTTATAACCCCCAATACCACAATTCAACTCTGCAATTCACCAAACTTAAAGGACAAAGAATGATGACATTGATAAAGGAAAATAAGGCCTGGTCCCTATTGCACCTACTTGAGAAATAGGGAGGTTGGTAGAAGGTCATGAGGGAAAACATTTGAAATTTTGGGACACACATGCCAAAAAGAGTGTCCACTTTTCTCCTCTGTTACCAAGTAAAAAAAAATCTTAGCAAAAAAAAAAACCATTCACTTTTTGAAAATTTCCACCTTGGGATACCTCTACAGCATTGGCAGGATTCGAACCCTGGCCTGTGAGGGCTGTCCGCACCAAAGGTACAAGACTTACCTTTGAGCTATAGCTCCTTAGTGGTCTAGAGGATTGCAGTAGTAACTATAAGCAACATACAGGCCTTGGTGTCCTTCCCTGCGGCTTCCATTGCACATGAAAAGGATGACCATGACATAAGGACAATTTGATAAGCTACTTACATGGAAACCAGTGTGGTCCAGTGGGTAAGTGCCTGCCTTCCATCCAGGCAACCAGGGTTCGAATCCCGGGTTCGGCACCAGGTAGCTGATGGTGGCAGAGCAGAGGTAAGTTGGAGGTAGGCCTAAATGGCCAATTGGTAAGTAAAATGTGTCTGTGTGTTGTGTAAGAGTGGAATCATGCCTAGTGAATGAGGGATTGCAGATTGGTTGGTAAGTAAAATAGGTGTGGCCTGTACAGAGAGAGGTGAAAGAAAGGGAACAGGTGTTGTGTGCAGGAGGAGGAGGAGCCAAGTCAGAGTGGGTGGGGTCAGAGAGGAGGGGTATAGGAGGAGCCTAGTCAGAGTGGGAGGGGTCATAGAGGAGGAGCATAGGAGGAGCCTAGTCAGAGTGGGTGGGGTTAGAGAGGAGGGGTTCAGGAGGAGCCAAGTCATAGTGGGTGGGGTCAGAGAGGAGGAGTATAGGCGGAGCCTAGGCAGAGAGGAGGGGTATAGGAGGAGCCTAGTCAGAGTGGGTGGGGTCAGAGAGCAGAGGAATAGGTGGAGGAGGACTCTGACTTATTGTGGGGTACTGCAAATACTTTTTTACTGCACCCCCCCTATACTCTCTGATTTCTGTTGGGAGGGGGCAGTCAAAATTTGGGGGAGCAGTATTAAAAGGTGCTTGGGCACAACGTGAAGGCGATGAGGTGCACACAATGGCTTGGCTTCTAGGTACTTTTTGAGGGGCTACCATTAGTTTGTATTGCTCTGATCCTCCCTCATGGGGTGTACCCCAAATGGTTAGGGGCAACGGGGGGGCAAGAAGCTGTTTGACAGTTTCTATTAACAACAGGGGTCACCATACGATTATGCTGCAGTTATGCTATTGAAAGGTAAAACAAGGAGCATTTGGCTTTATTTTTGCAGGTGGGGTGCCCCAAAATGTTACTGCTAGCAGCAGCAGCCCCCTTCCTCCCCACCCTGCAGATTGGTATAGGTACCTTTAGGACATTTCTGTTGAAAACAGAGGCTATAGCGAATCGCGCTACAAAATCCGAGAGCACTAACACTTGCTAAATAAAGGTGGCATCGGAGCATACGAATGAGGCAGGGAGAGGCTACTGTAGCAATTGGTTTGCTGGTTCATAGTGAATAACCTCAGCATGCGAATAGGTAAAAGTGTGAGGATTGGCAGTGTCTGTAGAGAATTTTGGCATGCTCTTCAGTTGATGTTTTCCTCCTTACGTTGGCCATGAACTACAGAGGAAAGGCCTGGCCTTACTGTTGGGCAAAACATGTATTTATGATTTTAAGAAGTGTAGTCTGGCTGTACTGAGAGGGCCTGTACAGTACGGTAAATGCCTGTATACCCCTGCAATGTGCATCCAACTGTCACTTGAGATTGAACAGCGAACGAAGCAGCTGGGTTACTGACTGAATGTAAATGGAAGGCACATAGGAAGGGTGTTTGTGGTCACTCAAATGATTGAAACCTGGTTGATGCACTACCAAAGCTGGGGTACCAGGGGGGAACATTTGAGGGGTATTGAGATGGTGGTGTCCAGAGGTCAAAATATGTTTCAGAGACACAGAGGTACTGCGGTCCTGGTCCCACATTGGGGGTAGACAAAAGTCCCTGCTAAAGATTTCTGTCCAACTGTTACCACATTTTGTGAAGCCTGGCTCCCTCTGTAACGATTCCCCAGTGTCTTTCGATCCTACAGATGACTGTAGCAAACTTCCCAAATTTGTTCTTGGCCTCATACTCCCAAAGGAGTGCCTGACATTTGCCAGCCTAACGATACTCACATTCTGGGAAAAACCTCACTAACTATGCATATTTATCTACCACACATCGCAAATCCTTACAATTGCAGAACATCATATCGCACTTGTCATCTTTGAGGTACTGTAAGTATTTGGATTTGAGGGAAATATTCATCCTTGCTTGCTCTCTCCCATCTGAAGTCTATGGTGCTGCTGTTCCTTTCTCACATGTCCCTTCAAAGAGACAAGTGACACACAGGCTCAATCACTCAGCAAACATATATGCTTTGACGTTTTCATCTTGCTGTTTACCTTCCAAATATTCCCCCTTCACCACAAATACAGGCCTGCCATTCCTCATCCCCTCAGTCAAAGCAGTCCTTCACTCCTTAGGCCCTGCAAGACCACCATGAACAAGAATCATGTCAGCAAGCAGAAGAAAAGCCTCAGTGTGCTCTTTTGTTCATACTGCTGCCCTCTAGTAACACTTCATGGCAACTGCAGCATAAGAATGGGACTGAGAAGAGGGCTGTCCTATGCAAATAATATCCTTCCATGCACACTTTCTTCTGAGACGGTCGGAGGCTTTTGCCGTGATACCGCCTCCAACATATGGTCTTCAACCAAATTTTTAAAAAGCCCACCTGCCTTAGACGAAGGATTTTGCCACTTGATGGAAGCACATGGGGACATCACCCTCATTTAGCAGGGTCCTAATTTGCCTGCTGTCAGCCTGTATACAGAACAAGGGCGTTCGTGGGCGTTCGTGAGCGTTCCTCAAAGGAAGGAGGTGGGTGATTAAGTCACAGTGCCAGGGCAGGCCCAGCCCAGGCCAGCGCAGCCCAGCCCGGCACAGCGCATTGCTGTGAAGGTCCATTCCTTCACATCCTGCAGCAGGGATGATGCAGACCTACTAGAGCAAAGGCTTGACTCTGCCCATGTCTGTCTCTTAAAGGAAACAATCTTTCTAGCTTCTTATTGCACCTAATAAATGGACTCTAGCTTGCCTTAAACTTGACCCATCATTTCATTAGCCAGAGCTCATACTTGACCTTTATTTCTATCCAAGCTCACTGGCACCAAACCCCTGATTTGAGCGAGTGGCTCACACCAAAATGAAAAATCACCATCATCCAACCTATTTTACAATAAGTGTAGCACCTTCCTCGCATTCTTGTGCTCAGTTATAACCCCCAATACCACAATTGCACTCTGCAATTCACCAAACTTAAAGGACAAAGAATGATGACATTGATAAAGGAAAATAAGGCCTTGTCCCTATTGCACCTACTTGAGAAATAGGGAGGTTGGTAGAAGGTCATGAGGGAAAACATTTGAAATTTTGGGACACACATGCCAAAAAGAGTGTCCACTTTTCTCCTCTGTTACCAAGTAAAAAAAAATCTTAGCAAAAAAAAAACCATTCACTTTTTGAAAATTTCCACCTTGGGATACCTCTACAGCATTGGCAGGATTCAAACCCTGGCCTGTGAGGGCTGTCCGCACCAAAGGTACAAGACTTACCTTTGAGCTATAGCTCCTTAGTGGTCTAGAGGATTGCAGTAGTAACTATAAGCAACATACAGGCCTTGGTGTCCTTCCCTGCGGCTTCCATTGCACATGAAAAGGATGACCATGACATAAGGACAATTTGATAAGCTACTTACATGGAAACCAGTGTGGTCCAGTGGGTAAGTGCCTGCCTTCCATGCAGGCAACCAGGGTTCGAATCCCGGGTTCGGCACCAGGTGACTGATGGTGGCAGAGCAGAGGTAAGTTGGAGGTGGGCCTAAATGGCCAATTGGTAAGTAAAATGTGTCTGTGTGTTGTGTAAGAGTGGAATCATGCCTAGTGAATGAGGGATTGCAGATTGGTTGGTAAGTAAAATAGGTGTGGCCTGAACAGAGAGAGGTGAAAGAAAGGGAACAGGTGTTGTGTGCAGGAGGAGGAGGAGCCAAGTCAGAGTGGGTGGGGTCAGAGAGGAGTGGTATAGGAGGAGCCTAGTCAGAGTGGGAGGGGTCATAGAGGAGGAGCATAGGAGGAGCCTAGTCAGAGTGGGTGGGGTTAGAGAGGAGGGGTTCAGGAGGAGCCAAGTCAGAGTGGGTGGGGTCAGAGAGGAGGAGTATAGGCAGAGCCTAGGCAGAGAGGAGGGGTATAGGAGGAGCCTAGTCAGAGTGGGTGGGGTCAGAGAGCAGAGGAATAGGTGGAGGAGGACTCTGACTTATTGTGGGGTACTGCAAATACTTTTTTACTGCACCCCCCCTATACTCTCTGATTTCTGTTGGGAGGGGGCAGTCAAAATTTGGGGGAGCAGTATTAAAAGGTGCTTGGGCACAACGTGAAGGCGATGAGGTGCACACAATGGCTTGGCTTCCAGGTACTTTTTGAGGGGCTACCATTAGTTTGTATTGCTCTGATCCTCCCTCATGGGGTGTACCCCAAATTGTTAGGGGCAACGGGGGGGCAAGAAGCTGTTTGACAGTTTCTATTAACAACAGGGGTCACCATACGATTATGCTGCAGTTATGCTATTGAAAGGTAAAACAAGGAGCATTTGGCTGTATTTTTGCAGGTGGGGTGCCCCAAAATGTTACTGCTAGCAGCAGCAGCCCCCTTCCTCCCCACCCTGCAGATTGGTATAGGTACCTTTAGGACATTTCTGTTGAAAACAGAGGCTATAGCGAATCGCGCTACAAAATCCGAGAGCACTAACACTTGCTAAATAAAGGTGGCATCGGAGCATACGAATGAGGCAGGGAGAGGCTACTGTTGCAATTGGTTTGGTGGTTCATAGTGAATAACCTCAGCATGCGAATAGGCAAAAGTGTGAGGATTGGCAGTGTCTGTAGAGAATTTTGGCATGCTCTTCAGTTGATGTTTTCCTCCTTACGTTGGCCATGAACTACAGAGGAAAGGCCTGGCCTTACTGTTGGGCAAAACATGTATTTATGATTTTAAGAAGTGTAGTCTGGCTGTACTGAGAGGGCCTGTACAGTACGGTAAATGCCTGTATACCCCTGCAATGTGCATCCAACTGTCACTTGAGATTGAACAGCGAACGAAGCAGCTGGGTTACTGACTGAATGTAAATGGAAGGCACATAGGAAGGGTGTTTGTGGTCACTCAAATGATTGAAACCTGGTTGATGCACTACCAAAGCTGGGGTACCAGGGGGGAACATTTGAGGGTATTGAGATGGTGGTGTCCAGAGGTCAAAATATGTTTCAGAGACACAGAGGTACTGCGGTCCTGGTCCCACATTGGGGGTAGACAAAAGTCCCTGCTAAAGATTTCTGTCCAACTGTTACCACATTTTGTGAAGCCTGGCTCCCTCTGTAACGATTCCCCAGTGTCTTTCGATCCTACAGATGACTGTAGCATACTTCCCAAATTTGTTCTTGGCCTCATACTCCCAAAGGAGTGCCTGACATTTGCCAGCCTAACGATACTCACATTCTGGGAAAAACCTCACTAACTATGCATATTTATCTACCACACATGGCAAATCCTTACAATTGCAGAACATCATATCGCACTTGTCATCTTTGAGGTACTGTAAGTATTTGGATTTGAGGGAAATATTCATCCTTGCTTGCTCTCTCCCATCTGAAGTCTATGGTGCTGCTGTTCCTTTCTCACATGTCCCTTCAAAGAGACAAGTGACACACAGACTCAATCACTCAGCAAACATATATGCTTTGACGTTTTCATCTTGCTGTTTACCTTCCAAATATTCCCCCTTCACCACAAATACAGGCCTGCCATTCCTCATCCCCTCAGTCAAAGCAGTCCTTCACTCCTTAGGCCCTGCAAGACCACCATGAACAAGAATCATGTCAGCAAGCAGAAGAAAAGCCTCAGTGTGCTCTTTTGTTCATACTGCTGCCCTCTAGTAACACTTCATGGCAACTGCAGCATAAGAATGGGACTGAGAAGAGGGCTGTCCTATGCAAATAATATCCTTCCATGCACACTTTCTTCTGAGACGGTCGGAGGCTTTTGCCGTGATACCGCCTCCAACATATGGTCTTCAACCAAATTTTTAAAAAGCCCACCTGCCTTAGATGAAGGATTTTGCCACTTGAAGGAAGCACATGGGGACATCACCCTCATTTAGCAGGGTCCTAATTTGCCTGCTGTCAGCCTGTATACAGAACAAGGGCGTTCGTGGGCGTTCGTGAGCGTTCCTCAAAGGAAGGAGGTGGGTGATTAAGTCACAGTGCCAGGGCAGGCCCAGCCCAGGCCAGCGCAGCCCAGCCCGGCACAGCGCATTGCTGTGGAGGTCCATTCCTTCACATCCTGCAGCAGGGATGATGCAGACCTACTAGAGCAAAGGCTTGACTCTGCCCATGTCTGTCTCTTAAAGGAAACAATCTTTCTAGCTTCTTATTGCACCTAATAAATGGACTCTAGCTTGCCTTAAACTTGACCCATCATTTCATTAGCCAGAGCTCATACTTGACCTTTATTTCTATCCAAGCTCACTGGCACCAAACCCCTGATTTGAGCGAGTGGCTCACACCAAAATGAAAAATCACCATCATCCAACCTATTTTACAATAAGTGTAGCACCTTCCTCGCATTCTTGTGCTCAGTTATAACCCCCAATACCACAATTGCACTCTGCAATTCACCAAACTTAAAGGACAAAGAATGATGACATTGATAAAGGAAAATAAGGCCTGGTCCCTATTGCACCTACTTGAGAAATAGGGAGGTTGGTAGAAGGTCATGAGGGAAAACATTTGAAATTTTGGGACACACATGCCAAAAAGAGTGTCCACTTTTCTCCTCTGTTACCAAGTAAAAAAAAATCTTAGCAAAAATAAACCATTCACTTTTTGAAAATTTCCACCTTGGGATACCTCTACAGCATTGGCAGGATTCGAACCCTGGCCTGTGAGGGCTGTCCGCACCAAAGGTACAAGACTTACCTTTGAGCTATAGCTCCTTAGTGGTCTAGAGGATTGCAGTAGTAACTATAAGCAACATACAGGCCTCGGTGTCCTTCCCTGCGGCTTCCATTGCACATGCAAAGGATGACCATGACATAAGGACAATTTGATAAGCTACTTACATGGAAACCAGTGTGGTCCAGTGGGTAAGTGCCTGCCTTCCATGCAGGCAACCAGGGTTCGAATCCCGGGTTCGGCACCAGGTGACTGATGGTGGCAGAGCAGAGGTAAGTTGGAGGTGGGCCTAAATGGCCAATTGGTAAGTAAAATGTGTCTGTGTGTTGTGTAAGAGTGGAATCATGCCTAGTGAATGAGGGATTGCAGATTGGTTGGTAAGTAAAATAGGTGTGGCCTGAACAGAGAGAGGTGAAAGAAAGGGAACAGGTGTTGTGTGCAGGAGGAGGAGGAGCCAAGTCAGAGTGGGTGGGGTCAGAGAGGAGGGGTATAGGAGGAGCCTAGTCAGAGTGGGAGGGGTCATAGAGGAGGAGCATAGGAGGAGCCTAGTCAGAGTGGGTGGGGTTAGAGAGGAGGGGTTCAGGAGGAGCCAAGTCAGAGTGGGTGGGGTCAGAGAGGAAGAGTATAGGCAGAGAGGAGGGGTATAGGAGGAGCCTAGTCAGAGTGGGTGGGGTCAGAGAGCAGAGGAATAGGTGGAGGAGGATCCTGACTTATTGTGGGGTACTGCAAATACTTTTTTACTGCACCCCCCCTATACTCTCTGATTTCTGTTGGGAGGGGGCAGTCAAAATTTGGGGGAGCAGTATTAAAAGGTGCTTGGGCACAACGTGAAGGCGATGAGGTGCACACAATGGCTTGGCTTCCAGGTACTTTTTGAGGGGCTACCATTAGTTTGTATTGCTCTGATCCTCCCTCATGGGGTGTACCCCAAATGGTTAGGGGCAACGGGGGGGCAAGAAGCTGTTTGACAGTTTCTATTAACAACAGGGGTCACCATACGATTATGCTGCAGTTATGCTATTGAAAGGTAAAACAAGGAGCATTTGGCTGTATGTTTGCAGGTGGGGTGCCCCAAAATGTTACTGCTAGCAGCAGCAGCCCCCTTCCTCCCCACCCTGCAGATTGGTATAGGTACCTTTAGGACATTTCTGTTGAAAACAGAGGCTATAGCGAATCGCGCTACAAAATCCGAGAGCACTAACACTTGCTAAATAAAGGTGGCATCGGAGCATACGAATGAGGCAGGGAGAGGCTACTGTTGCAATTGGTTTGGTGGTTCATAGTGAATAACCTCAGCATGCGAATAGGCAAAAGTGTGAGGATTGGCAGTGTCTGTAGAGAATTTTGGCATGCTCTTCAGTTGATGTTTTCCTCCTTACGTTGGCCATGAACTACAGAGGAAAGGCCTGGCCTTACTGTTGGGCAAAACATGTATTTATGATTTTAAGAAGTGTAGTCTGGCTGTACTGAGAGGGCCTGTACAGTACGGTAAATGCCTGTATACCCCTGCAATGTGCATCCAACTGTCACTTGAGATTGAACAGCGAACGAAGCAGCTGGGTTACTGACTGAATGTAAATGGAAGGCACATAGGAAGGGTGTTTGTGGTCACTCAAATGATTGAAACCTGGTTGATGCACTACCAAAGCTGGGGTACCAGGGGGGAACATTTGAGGGTATTGAGATGGTGGTGTCCAGAGGTCAAAATATGTTTCAGAGACACGGAGGTACTGCGGTCCTGGTCCCACATTGGGGGTAGACAAAAGTCCCTGCTAAAGATTTCTGTCCAACTGTTACCACATTTTGTGAAGCCTGGCTCCCTCTGTAACGATTCCCCAGTGTCTTTCGATCCTACAGATGACTAGCATACTTCCCAAATTTGTTCTTGGCCTCATACTCCCAAAGGAGTGCCTGACATTTGCCAGCCTAACGATACTCACATTCTGGGAAAAACCTCACTAACTATGCATATTTATCTACCACACATGGCAAATCCTTACAATTGCAGAACATCATATCGCACTTGTCATCTTTGAGGTACTGTAAGTATTTGGATTTGAGGGAAATATTCATCCTTGCTTGCTCTCTCCCATCTGAAGTCTATGGTGCTGCTGTTCCTTTCTCACATGTCCCTTCAAAGAGACAAGTGACACACAGACTCAATCACTCAGCAAACATATATGCTTTGACGTTTTCATCTTGCTGTTTACCTTCCAAATATTCCCCCTTCACCACAAATACAGGCCTGCCATTCCTCATCCCCTCAGTCAAAGCAGTCCTTCACTCCTTAGGCCCTGCAAGACCACCATGAACAAGAATCATGTCAGCAAGCAGAAGAAAAGCCTCAGTGTGCTCTTTTGTTCATACTGCTGCCCTCTAGTAACACTTCATGGCAACTGCAGCATAAGAATGGGACTGAGAAGAGGGCTGTCCTATGCAAATAATATCCTTCCATGCACACTTTCTTCTGAGACGGTCGGAGGCTTTTGCCGTGATACCGCCTCCAACATATGGTCTTCAACCAAATTTTTAAAAAGCCCACCTGCCTTAGACGAAGGATTTTGCCACTTGAAGGAAGCACATGGGGACATCACCCTCATTTAGCAGGGTCCTAATTTGCCTGCTGTCAGCCTGTATACAGAACAAGGGCGTTCGTGGGCGTTCGTGAGCGTTCCTCAAAGGAAGGAGGTGGGTGATTAAGTCACAGTGCCAGGGCAGGCCCAGCCCAGGCCAGCGCAGCCCAGCCCGGCACAGCGCATTGCTGTGGAGGTCCATTCCTTCACATCCTGCAGCAGGGATGATGCAGACCTACTAGAGCAAAGGCTTGACTCTGCCCATGTCTGTCTCTTAAAGGAAACAATCTTTCTAGCTTCTTATTGCACCTAATAAACGGACTCTAGCTTGCCTTAAACTTGACCCATCATTTCATTAGCCAGAGCTCATACTTGACCTTTATTTCTATCCAAGCTCACTGGCACCAAACCCCTGATTTGAGCGAGTGGCTCACACCAAAATGAAAAATCACCATCATCCAACCTATTTTACAATAAGTGTAGCACCTTCCTCGCATTCTTGTGCTCAGTTATAACCCCCAATACCACAATTGCACTCTGCAATTCACCAAACTTAAAGGACAAAGAATGATGACATTGATAAAGGAAAATAAGGCCTGGTCCCTATTGCACCTACTTGAGAAATAGGGAGGTTGGTAGAAGGTCATGAGGGAAAACATTTGAAATTTTGGGACACACATGCCAAAAAGAGTGTCCACTTTTCTCCTCTGTTACCAAGTAAAAAAAAATCTTAGCAAAAAAAAACCATTCACTTTTTGAAAATTTCCACCTTGGGATACCTCTACAGCATTGGCAGGATTCGAACCCTGGCCTGTGAGGGCTGTCCGCACCAAAGGTACAAGACTTACCTTTGAGCTATAGCTCCTTAGTGGTCTAGAGGATTGCAGTAGTAACTATAAGCAACATACAGGCCTTGGTGTCCTTCCCTGCGGCTTCCATTGCACATGAAAAGGATGACCATGACATAAGGACAATTTGATAAGCTACTTACATGGAAACCAGTGTGGTCCAGTGGGTAAGTGCCTGCCTTCCATGCAGGCAACCAGGGTTCGAATCCCGGGTTCGGCACCAGGTGACTGATGGTGGCAGAGGTAAGTTGGAGGTGGGCCTAAATGGCCAATTGGTAAGTAAAATGTGTCTGTGTGTTGTGTAAGAGTGGAATCATGCCTAGTGAATGAGGGATTGCAGATTGGTTGGTAAGTAAAATAGGTGTGGCCTGAACAGAGAGAGGTGAAAGAAAGGGAACAGGTGTTGTGTGCAGGAGGAGGAGCCAAGTCAGAGTGGGTGGGGTCAGAGAGGAGGGGTATAGGAGGAGCCTAGTCAGAGTGGGAGGTGTCATAGAGGAGGAGCATAGGAGGAGCCTAGTCAGAGTGGGTGGGGTTAGAGAGGAGGGGTTCAGGAGGAGCCAAGTCAGAGTGGGTGGGGTCAGAGAGGAGGAGTATAGGCGGAGCCTAGGCAGAGAGGAGGGGTATAGGAGGAGCCTAGTCAGAGTGGGTGGGGTCAGAGAGCAGAGGAATAGGTGGAGGAGGATCCTGACTTATTGTGGGGTACTGCAAATACTTTTTTACTGCACCCCCCCTATACTCTCTGATTTCTGTTGGGAGGGGGCAGTCAAAATTTGGGGGAGCAGTATTAAAAGGTGCTTGGGCACAACGTGAAGGCGATGAGGTGCACACAATGGCTTGGCTTCCAGGTACTTTTTGAGGGGCTACCATTAGTTTGTATTGCTCTGATCCTCCCTCATGGGGTGTACCCCAAATGGTTAGGGGCAACGGGGGGGCAAGAAGCTGTT
This sequence comes from Lissotriton vulgaris, assembly GCF_964263255.1. Classification (NCBI taxonomy): domain Eukaryota; kingdom Metazoa; phylum Chordata; class Amphibia; order Caudata; family Salamandridae; genus Lissotriton; species Lissotriton vulgaris. Next base: position 1,746,551,991 of record NC_141685.1, read on the forward strand.
TGACAGTTTCTATTAACAACAGGGGTCACCATACGATTATGCTGCAGTTATGCTATTGAAAGGTAAAACAAGGAGCATTTGGCTGTATTTTTGCAGGTGGGGTGCCCCAAAATGTTACTGCTAGCAGCAGCATCCCCCTTCCTCCCCACCCTGCAGATTGGTATAGGTACCTTTAGGACATTTCTGTTGAAAACAGAGGCTATAGCGAATCGCGCTACAAAATCCGAGAGCACTAACACTTGCTAAATAAAGGTGGCATCGGAGCATACGAATGAGGCAGGGAGAGGCTACTGTTGCAATTGGTTTGGTGGTTCATAGTGAATAACCTCAGCATGCGAATAGGCAAAAGTGTGAGGATTGGCAGTGTCTGTAGAGAATTTTGGCATGCTCTTCAGTTGATGTTTTCCTCCTTACGTTGGCCATGAACTACAGAGGAAAGGCCTGGCCTTACTGTTGGGCAAAACATGTATTTATGATTTTAAGAAGTGTAGTCTGGCTGTACTGAGAGGGCCTGTACAGTACGGTAAATGCCTGTATACCCCTGCAATGTGCATCCAACTGTCACTTGAGATTGAACAGCGAACGAAGCAGCTGGGTTACTGACTGAATGTAAATGGAAGGCACATAGGAAGGGTGTTTGTGGTCACTCAAATGATTGAAACCTGGTTGATGCACTACCAAAGCTGGGGTACCAGGGGGGAACATTTGAGGGTATTGAGATGGTGGTGTCCAGAGGTCAAAATATGTTTCAGAGACACGGAGGTACTGCGGTCCTGGTCCCACATTGGGGGTAGACAAAAGTCCCTGCTAAAGATTTCTGTCCAACTGTTACCACATTTTGTGAAGCCTGGCTCCCTCTGTAACGATTCCCCAGTGTCTTTCGATCCTACAGATGACTAGCATACTTCCCAAATTTGTTCTTGGCCTCATACTCCCAAAGGAGTGCCTGACATTTGCCAGCCTAACGATACTCACATTCTGGGAAAAACCTCACTAACTATGCATATTTATCTACCACACATGGCAAATCCTTACAATTGCAGAACATCATATCGCACTTGTCATCTTTGAGGTACTGTAAGTATTTGGATTTGAGGGAAATATTCATCCTTGCTTGCTCTCTCCCATCTGAAGTCTATGGTGCTGCTGTTCCTTTCTCACATGTCCCTTCAAAGAGACAAGTGACACACAGACTCAATCACTCAGCAAACATATATGCTTTGACGTTTTCATCTTGCTGTTTACCTTCCAAATATTCCCCCTTCACCACAAATACAGGCCTGCCATTCCTCATCCCCTCAGTCAAAGCAGTCCTTCACTCCTTAGGCCCTGCAAGACCACCATGAACAAGAATCATGTCAGCAAGCAGAAGAAAAGCCTCAGTGTGCTCTTTTGTTCATACTGCTGCCCTCTAGTAACACTTCATGGCAACTGCAGCATAAGAATGGGACTGAGAAGAGGGCTGTCCTATGCAAATAATATCCTTCCATGCACACTTTCTTCTGAGACGGTCGGAGGCTTTTGCCGTGATACCGCCTCCAACATATGGTCTTCAACCAAATTTTTAAAAAGCCCACCTGCCTTAGACGAAGGATTTTGCCACTTGAAGGAAGCACGTGGGGACATCACCCTCATTTAGCAGGGTCCTAATTTGCCTGCTGTCAGCCTGTATACAGAACAAGGGCGTTCGTGGGCGTTCGTGAGCGTTCCTCAAAGGAAGGAGGTGGGTGATTAAGTCACAGTGCCAGGGCAGGCCCAGCCCAGGCCAGCGCAGCCCAGCCCGGCACAGCGCATTGCTGTGGAGGTCCATTCCTTCACATCCTGCAGCAGGGATGATGCAGACCTACTAGAGCAAAGGCTTGACTCTGCCCATGTCTGTCTCTTAAAGGAAACAATCTTTCTAGCTTCCTATTGCACCTAATAAACGGACTCTAGCTTGCCTTAAACTTGACCCATCATTTCATTAGCCAGAGCTCATACTTGACCTTTATTTCTATCCAAGCTCACTGGCACCAAACCCCTGATTTGAGCGAGTGGCTCACACCAAAATGAAAAATCACCATCATCCAACCTATTTTACAATAAGTGTAGCACCTTCCTCGCATTCTTGTGCTCAGTTATAACCCCCAATACCACAATTGCACTCTGCAATTCACCAAACTTAAAGGACAAAGAATGATGACATTGATAAAGGAAAATAAGGCCTGGTCCCTATTGCACCTACTTGAGAAATAGGGAGGTTGGTAGAAGGTCATGAGGGAAAACATTTGAAATTTTGGGACACACATGCCAAAAAGAGTGTCCACTTTTCTCCTCTGTTACCAAGTAAAAAAAAATCTTAGCAAAAAAAAACCATTCACTTTTTGAAAATTTCCACCTTGGGATACCTCTACAGCATTGGCAGGATTCGAACCCTGGCCTGTGAGGGCTGTCCGCACCAAAGGTACAAGACTTACCTTTGAGCTATAGCTCCTTAGTGGTCTAGAGGATTGCAGTAGTAACTATAAGCAACATACAGGCCTTGGTGTCCTTCCCTGCGGCTTCCATTGCACATGAAAAGGATGACCATGACATAAGGACAATTTGATAAGCTACTTACATGGAAACCAGTGTGGTCCAGTGGGTAAGTGCCTGCCTTCCATGCAGGCAACCAGGGTTCGAATCCCGGGTTCGGCACCAGGTGACTGATGGTGGCAGAGCAGAGGTAAGTTGGAGGTGGGCCTAAATGGCCAATTGGTAAGTAAAATGTGTCTGTGTGTTGTGTAAGAGTGGAATCATGCCTAGTGAATGAGGGATTGCAGATTGGTTGGTAAGTAAAATAGGTGTGGCCTGAACAGGGAGAGGTGAAAGAAAGGGAACAGGTGTTGTGTGCAGGAGGAGGAGGAGCCAAGTCAGAGTGGGTGGGGTCAGAGAGGAGGGGTATAGGAGGAGCCTAGTCAGAGTGGGAGGTGTCATAGAGGAGGAGCATAGGAGGAGCCTAGTCAGAGTGGGTGGGGTTAGAGAGGAGGGGTTCAAGAGGAGCCAAGTCAGAGTGGGTGGGGTCAGAGAGGAGGAGTATAGGCGGAGCCTAGGCAGAGAGGAGGGGTATAGGAGGAGCCTAGTCAGAGTGGGTGGGGTCAGAGAGCAGAGGAATAGGTGGAGGAGGATCCTGACTTATTGTGGGGTACTGCAAATACTTTTTTACTGCACCCCCCCTATACTCTCTGATTTCTGTTGGGAGGGGGCAGTCAAAATTTGGGGGAGCAGTATTAAAAGGTGCTTGGGCACAACGTGAAGGCGATGAGGTGCACACAATGGCTTGGCTTCCAGGTACTTTTTGAGGGGCTACCATTAGTTTGTATTGCTCTGATCCTCCCTCATGGGGTGTACCCCAAATGGTTAGGGGCAACGGGGGGGCAAGAAGCTGTTTGACAGTTTCTATTAACAACAGGGGTCACCATACGATTATGCTGCAGTTATGCTATTGAAAGGTAAAACAAGGAGCATTTGGCTGTATTTTTGCAGGTGGGGTGCCCCAAAATGTTACTGCTAGCAGCAGCAGCCCCCTTCCTCCCCACCCTGCAGATTGGTATAGGTACCTTTAGGACATTTCTGTTGAAAACAGAGGCTATAGCGAATCACGCTACAAAATCCGAGAGCACTAACACTTGCTAAATAAAGGTGGCATCGGAGCATACGAATGAGGCAGGGAGAGGCTACTGTTGCAATTGGTTTGGTGGTTCATAGTGAATAACCTCAGCATGCGAATAGGCAAAAGTGTGAGGATTGGCAGTGTCTGTAGAGAATTTTGGCATGCTCTTCAGTTGATGTTTTCCTCCTTACGTTGGCCATGAACTACAGAGGAAAGGCCTGGCCTTACTGTTGGGCAAAACATGTATTTATGATTTTAAGAAGTGTAGTCTGGCTGTACTGAGAGGGCCTGTACAGTACGGTAAATGCCTGTATACCCCTGCAATGTGCATCCAACTGTCACTTGAGATTGAACAGCGAACGAAGCAGCTGGGTTACTGACTGAATGTAAATGGAAGGCACATAGGAAGGGTGTTTGTGGTCACTCAAATGATTGAAACCTGGTTGATGCACTACCAAAGCTGGGGTACCAGGGGGGAACATTTGAGGGTATTGAGATGGTGGTGTCCAGAGGTCAAAATATGTTTCAGAGACACGGAGGTACTGCGGTCCTGGTCCCACATTGGGGGTAGACAAAAGTCCCTGCTAAAGATTTCTGTCCAACTGTTACCACATTTTGTGAAGCCTGGCTCCCTCTGTAACGATTCCCCAGTGTCTTTCGATCCTACAGATGACTAGCATACTTCCCAAATTTGTTCTTGGCCTCATACTCCCAAAGGAGTGCCTGACATTTGCCAGCCTAACGATACTCACATTCTGGGAAAAACCTCACTAACTATGCATATTTATCTACCACACATGGCAAATCCTTACAATTGCAGAACATCATATCGCACTTGTCATCTTTGAGGTACTGTAAGTATTTGGATTTGAGGGAAATATTCATCCTTGCTTGCTCTCTCCCATCTGAAGTCTATGGTGCTGCTGTTCCTTTCTCACATGTCCCTTCAAAGAGACAATTGACACACAGACTCAATCACTCAGCAAACATATATGCTTTGACGTTTTCATCTTGCTGTTTACCTTCCAAATATTCCCCCTTCACCACAAATACAGGCCTGCCATTCCTCATCCCCTCAGTCAAAGCAGTCCTTCACTCCTTAGGCCCTGCAAGACCACCATGAACAAGAATCATGTCAGCAAGCAGAAGAAAAGCCTCAGTGTGCTCTTTTGTTCATACTGCTGCCCTCTAGTAACACTTCATGGCAACTGCAGCATAAGAATGGGACTGAGAAGAGGGCTGTCCTATGCAAATAATATCCTTCCATGCACACTTTCTTCTGAGACGGTCGGAGGCTTTTGCCGTGATACCGCCTCCAACATATGGTCTTCAACCAAATTTTTAAAAAGCCCACCTGCCTTAGACGAAGGATTTTGCCACTTGAAGGAAGCACATGGGGACATCACCCTCATTTAGCAGGGTCCTAAATTGCCTGCTGTGAGCCTGTATACAGAACAAGGGCGTTCGTGGGCGTTCGTGAGCGTTCTTCAAAGGAAGGAGGTGGGTGATTAATTCACAGTGCCAGGGCAGGCCCAGCCCAGGCCAGCGCAGCCCAGCCCGGCACAGTTAAAGGAAACAATCTTTCTAGCTTCTTATTGCACCTAATAAATGGACTCTAGCTTGCCTCAAACTTGACCCATCATTTCATTAGCCAGAGCTCATACTTGACCTTTATTTCTATCCAAGCTCACTGGCACCAAACCCCTGATTTGAGCGAGTGGCTCACACCAAAATGAAAAATCACCATCATCCAACCTATTTTACAATAAGTGTAGCACCTTCCTCGCATTCTTGTGCTCAGTTATAACCCCCAATACCACAATTGCACTCTGCAATTCACCAAACTTAAAGGACAAAGAATGATGACATTGATAAAGGAAAATAAGGCCTTGTCCCTATTGCACCTACTTGAGAAATAGGGAGGTTGGTAGAAGGTCATGAGGGAAAACATTTGAAATTTTGGGACACACATGCCAAAAAGAGTGTCCACTTTTCTCCTCTGTTACCAAGTAAAAAAAAATCTTAGCAAAAAAAAAACCATTCACTTTTTGAAAATTTCCACCTTGGGATACCTCTACAGCATTGGCAGGATTCGAACCCTGGCCTGTGAGGGCTGTCCGCACCAAAGGTACAAGACTTACCTTTGAGCTATAGCTCCTTAGTGGTCTGGAGGATTGCAGTAGTAACTATAAGCAACATACAGGCCTTGGTGTCCTTCCCTGCGGCTTCCATTGCACATGAAAAGGATGACCATGACATAAGGACAATTTGATAAGCTACTTACATGGAAACCAGTGTGGTCCAGTGGGTAAGTGCCTGCCTTCCATGCAGGCAACCAGGGTTCGAATCCCGGGTTCGGCACCAGGTGACTGATGGTGGCAGAGCAGAGGTAAGTTGGAGGTGGGCCTAAATGGCCAATTGGTAAGTAAAATGTGTCTGTGTGTTGTGTAAGAGTGGAATCATGCCTAGTGAATGAGGGATTGCAGATTGGTTGGTAAGTAAAATAGGTGTGGCCTGAACAGAGAGAGGTGAAAGAAAGGGAACAGGTGTTGTGTGCAGGAGGAGGAGCCAAGTCAGAGTGGGTGGAGTCAGAGAGGAGGGGTATAGGAGGAGCCTAGTCAGAGTGGGAGGGGTCATAGAGGAGGAGCATAGGAGGAGCCTAGTCAGAGTGGGTGGGGTTAGAGAGGACGGGTATAGGAGGAGCCTAGTCAGAGTGGGTGGGGTCAGAGAGCAGAGGAATAGGTGGAGGAGGATCCTGACTTATTGTGGGATACTGCAAATACTTTTTTACTGCACCCCCCTATACTCTCTGATTTCTGTTGGGAGGGGGCAGTCAAAATTTGGGGGAGCAGTATTAAAAGGTGCTTGGGCACAACGTGAAGGCGATGAGGTGCACACAATGGCTTGGCTTCCAGGTACTTTTTGAGGGGCTACCATTAGTTTGTATTGCTCTGATCCTCCCTTATGGGGTGTACCCCAAATGGTTAGGGGCAACGGGGGGGCAAGAAGCTGTTTGACAGTTTCTATTAACAACAGGGGTCACCATACGATTATGCTGCAGTTATGCTATTGAAAGGTAAAACAAGGAGCATTTGGCTGTATTTTTGCAGGTGGGGTGCCCCAAAATGTTACTGCTAGCAGCAGCAGCCCCCTTCCTCCCCACCCTGCAGATTGGTATAGGTACCTTTAGGACATTTCTGTTGAAAACAGAGGCTATAGCGAATCGCGCTACAAAATCCGAGAGCACTAACACTTGCTAAATAAAGGTGGCATCGGAGCATACGAATGAGGCAGGGAGAGGCTACTGTTGCAATTGGTTTGGTGGTTCATAGTGAATAACCTCAGCATGCGAATAGGCAAAAGTGTGAGGATTGGCAGTGTCTGTAGAGAATTTTGGCATGCTCTTCAGTTGATGTTTTCCTCCTTACGTTGGCCATGAACTACAGAGGAAAGGCCTGGCCTTACTGTTGGGCAAAACATGTATTTATGATTTTAAGAAGTGTAGTCTGGCTGTACTGAGAGGGCCTGTACAGTACGGTAAATGCCTGTATACCCCTGCAATGTGCATCCAACTGTCACTTGAGATTGAACAGCGAACGAAGCAGCTGGGTTACTGACTGAATGTAAATGGAAGGCACATAGGAAGGGTGTTTGTGGTCACTCAAATGATTGAAACCTGGTTGATGCACTACCAAAGCTGGGGTACCAGGGGGGAACATTTGAGGGGTATTGAGATGGTGGTGTCCAGAGGTCAAAATATGTTTCAGAGACACAGAGGTACTGCGGTCCTGGTCCCACATTGGGGGTAGACAAAAGTCCCTGCTAAAGATTTCTGTCCAACTGTTACCACATTTTGTGAAGCCTGGCTCCCTCTGTAACGATTCCCCAGTGTCTTTCAATCCTACAGATGACTGTAGCAAACTTCCCAAATTTGTTCTTGGCCTCATACTCCCAAAGGAGTGCCTGACATTTGCCAGCCTAACGATACTCACATTCTGGGAAAAACCTCACTAACTATGCATATTTATCTACCACACATGGCAAATCCTTACAATTGCAGAACATCATATCGCACTTGTCATCTTTGAGGTACTGTAAGTATTTGGATTTGAGGGAAATATTCATCCTTGCTTGCTCTCTCCCATCTGAAGTCTATGGTGCTGCTGTTCCTTTCTCACATGTCCCTTCAAAGAGACAAGTGACACACAGGCTCAATCACTCAGCAAACATATATGCTTTGACGTTTTCATCTTGCTGTTTACCTTCCAAATATTCCCCCTTCACCACAAATACAGGCCTGCCATTCCTCATCCCCTCAGTCAAAGCAGTCCTTCACTCCTTAGGCCCTGCAAGACCACCATGAACAAGAATCATGTCAGCAAGCAGAAGAAAAGCCTCAGTGTGCTCTTTTGTTCATACTGCTGCCCTCTAGTAACACTTCATGGCAACTGCAGCATAAGAATGGGACTGAGAAGAGGGCCGTCCTATGCAAATAATATCCTTCCATGCACACTTTCTTCTGAGACGGTCGGAGGCTTTTGCCGTGATACCGCCTCCAACATATGGTCTTCAACCAAATTTTTAAAAAGCCCACCTGCCTTAGACGAAGGATTTTGCCACTTGAAGGAAGCACATGGGTACATCACCCTCATTTAGCAGGGTCCTAATTTGCCTGCTGTCAGCCTGTATACAGAACAAGGGCGTTCGTGGGCGTTCGTGAGCGTTCCTCAAAGGAAGGAGGTGGGTGATTAAGTCACAGTGCCAGGGCAGGCCCAGCCCAGGCCAGCGCAGCCCAGCCCGGCACAGCGCATTGCTGTGGAGGTCCATTCCTTCACATCCTGCAGCAGGGATGATGCAGACCTACTAGAGCAAAGGCTTGACTCTGCCCATGTCTGTCTCTTAAAGGAAACAATCTTTCTAGCTTCTTATTGCACCTAATAAATGGACTCTAGCTTGCCTTAAACTTGACCCATCATTTCATTAGCCAGAGCTCATACTTGACCTTTATTTCTATCCAAGCTCACTGGCACCAAACCCCTGATTTGAGCGAGTGGCTCACACCAAAATGAAAAATCACCATCATCCAACCTATTTTACAATAAGTGTAGCACCTTCCTCGCATTCTTGTGCTCAGTTATAACCCCCAATACCACAATTGCACTCTGCAATTCACCAAACTTAAAGGACAAAGAATGATGACATTGATAAAGGAAAATAAGGCCTTGTCCCTATTGCACCTACTTGAGAAATAGGGAGGTTGGTAGAAGGTCATGAGGGAAAACATTTGAAATTTTGGGACACACATGCCAAAAAGAGTGTCCATTTTTCTCCTCTGTTACCAAGTAAAAAAAAATCTTAGCAAAAAAAAACCATTCACTTTTTGAAAATTTCCACCTTGGGATACCTCTACAGCATTGGCAGGATTCAAACCCTGGCCTGTGAGGGCTGTCCGCACCAAAGGTACAAGACTTACCTTTGAGCTATAGCTCCTTAGTGGTCGAGAGGATTGCAGTAGTGACTATAAGCAACATACTGGCCTTGGTGTCCTTCCCTGCGGCTTCCATTGCACATGAAAAGGATGACCATGACATAAGGACAATTTGATTAGCTTCTTACATGGAAACCAGTGTGGTCCAGTGGGTAAGTGCCTGCCTTCCATGCAGGCAACCAGGGTTCGAATCCTGGATTTGGCACCAGGTGACTGATGGTAGCAGAGCAGAGGTAAGTTGGAGGTGGGCCTGAATGGCCAATTGGTAAGTAAAATGTGTCTGTGTGTTGTGTAAGAGTGGAATCATGCCTAGTGAATGAGGGATTGCAGATTGGTTGGTAAGTAAAATAGGTGTGGCCTGAACAGAGAGAGGTGAAAGAAAGGGAACAGGTGTTGTGTGCAGGAGGAGGAGGAGCCAAGTCAGAGTGGGTGGGGTCAGAGAGGAGGGGTATAGGAGGAGCCTAGTCAGAGTGGGAGGTGTCATAGAGGAGGAGCATAGGAGGAGCCTAGTCAGAGTGGGTGGGGTTAGAGAGGAGGGGTTCAGGAGGAGCCAAGTCAGAGTGGGTGGGGTCAGAGAGGAGGAGTATAGGTGGAGCCTAGGCAGAGAGGAGGGGTATAGGAGGAGCCTAGTCAGAGTGGGTGGGGTCAGAGAGCAGAGGAATAGGTGGAGGAGGATCCTGACTTATTGTGGGGTACAGCAAATACTTTTTTACTGCACCCCCCCTATACTCTCTGATTTCTGTTGGGAGGGGGCAGTCAAAATTTGGGGGAGCAGTATTAAAAGGTGCTTGGGCACAACGTGAAGGCGATGAGGTGCACACAATGGCTTGGCTTCCAGGTACTTTTTGAGGGGCTACCATTAGTTTGTATTGCTCTGATCCTCCCTCATGGGCGGTACCCCAAATGGTTAGGGGCAACGGGGGGGCAAGAAGCTGTTTGACAGTTTCTATTAACAACAGGGGTCACCATACGATTATGCTGCAGTTATGCTATTGAAAGGTAAAACAAGGAGCATTTGGCTGTATTTTTGCAGGTGGGGTGCCCCAAAATGTTACTGCTAGCAGCAGCAGCCCCCTTCCTCCCCACCCTGCAGATTGGTATAGGTACCTTTAGGACATTTCTGTTGAAAACAGAGGCTATAGCGAATCGCGCTACAAAATCCGAGAGCACTAACACTTGCTAAATAAAGGTGGCATCGGAGCATACGAATGAGGCAGGGAGAGGCTACTGTTGCAATTGGTTTGGTGGTTCATAGTGAATAACCTCAGCATGCGAATAGGCAAAAGTGTGAGGATTGGCAGTGTCTGTAGAGAATTTTGGCATGCTCTTCAGTTGATGTTTTCCTCCTTACGTTGGCCATGAACTACAGAGGAAAGGCCTGGCCTTACTGTTGGGCAAAACATGTATTTATGATTTTAAGAAGTGTAGTCTGGCTGTACTGAGAGGGCCTGTACAGTACGGTAAATGCCTGTATACCCCTGCAATGTGCATCCAACTGTCACTTGAGATTGAACAGCGAACGAAGCCGCTGGGTTACTGACTGAATGTAAATGGAAGGCACATAGGAAGGGTGTTTGTGGTCACTCAAATGATTGAAACCTGGTTGATGCACTACTAAAGCTGGGGTACCAGGGGGGAACATTTGAGGGTATTGAGATGGTGGTGTCCAGAGGTCAAAATATGTTTCAGAGACACGGAGGTACTGCGGTCCTGGTCCCACATTGGGGGTAGACAAAAGTCCCTGCTAAAGATTTCTGTCCAACTGTTACCACATTTTGTGAAGCCTGGCTCCCTCTGTAACGATTCCCCAGTGTCTTTCGATCCTACAGATGACTGTAGCATACTTCCCAAATTTGTTCTTGGCCTCATACTCCCAAAGGAGTGCCTGACATTTGCCAGCCTAACGATACTCACATTCTGGGAAAAACCTCACTAACTATGCATATTTATCTACCACACATGGCAAATCCTTACAATTGCAGAACATCATATCGCACTTGTCATCTTTGAGGTACTGTAAGTATTTGGATTTGAGGGAAATATTCATCCTTGCTTGCTCTCTCCCATCTGAAGTCTATGGTGCTGCTGTTCCTTTCTCACATGTCCCTTCAAAGAGACAAGTGACACACAGACTCAATCACTCAGCAAACATATATGCTTTGACGTTTTCATCTTGCTGTTTACCTTCCAAATATTCCCCCTTCACCACAAATACAGGCCTGCCATTCCTCATCCCCTCAGTCAAAGCAGTCCTTCACTCCTTAGGCCCTGCAAGACCACCATGAACAAGAATCATGTCAGCAAGCAGAAGAAAAGCCTCAGTGTGCTCTTTTGTTCATACTGCTGCCCTCTAGTAACACTTCATAGCAACTGCAGCATAAGAATGGGACTGAGAAGAGGGCTGTCCTATGCAAATAATATCCTTCCATGCACACTTTCTTCTGAGACGGTCGGAGGCTTTTGCCGTGATACCGCCTCCAACATATGGTCTTCAACCAAATTTTTAAAAAGCCCACCTGCCTTAGACGAAGGATTTTGCCACTTGAAGGAAGCACATGGGGACATCACCCTCATTTAGCAGGGTCCTAATTTGCCTGCTGTCAGCCTGTATACAGAACAAGGGCGTTCGTGGGCGTTCGTGAGCGTTCCTCAAAGGAAGGAGGTGGGTGATTAAGTCACAGTGCCAGGGCAGGCCCAGCCCAGGCCAGCGCAGCCCAGCCCGGCACAGCGCATTGCTGTGGAGGTCCATTCCTTCACATCCTGCAGCAGGGATGATGCAGACCTACTAGAGCAAAGGCTTGACTCTGCCCATGTCTGTCTCTTAAAGGAAACAATCTTTCTAGCTTCTTATTGCACCTAATAAATGGACTCTAGCTTGCCTTAAACTTGACCCATCATTTCATTAGCCAGAGCTCATACTTGACCTTTATTTCTATCCAAGCTCACTGGCACCAAACCCCTGATTTGAGCGAGTGGCTCACACCAAAATGAAAAATCACCATCATCCAACCTATTTTACAATAAGTGTAGCACCTTCCTCGCATTCTTGTGCTCAGTTATAACCCCCAATACCACAATTGCACTCTGCAATTCACCAAACTTAAAGGACAAAGAATGATGACATTGATAAAGGAAAATAAGGCCTGGTCCCTATTGCACCTACTTGAGAAATAGGGAGGTTGGTAGAAGGTCATGAGGGAAAACATTTGAAATTTTGGGACACACATGCCAAAAAGAGTGTCCACTTTTCTCCTCTGTTACCAAGTAAAAAAAAATCTTAGCAAAAAAAAAACCATTCACTTTTTGAAAATTTCCACCTTGGGATACCTCTACAGCATTGGCAGGATTCGAACCCTGGCCTGTGAGGGCTGTCCGCACCAAAGGTACAAGACTTACCTTTGAGCTATAGCTCCTTAGTGGTCTAGAGGATTGCAGTAGTAACTATAAGCAACATACAGGCCTTGGTGTCCTTCCCTGCGGCTTCCATTGCACATGAAAAGGATGACCATGACATAAGGACAATTTGATAAGCTACTTACATGGAAACCAGTGTGGTCCAGTGGGTAAGTGCCTGCCTTCCATGCAGGCAACCAGGGTTCGAATCCCGGGTTCGGCACCAGGTGACTGATGGTGGCAGAGCAGAGGTAAGTTGGAGGTGGGCCTAAATGGCCAATTGGTAAGTAAAATGTGTCTGTGTGTTGTGTAAGAGTGGAATCATGCCTAGTGAATGAGGGATTGCAGATTGGTTGGTAAGTAAAATAGGTGTGGCCTGAACAGAGAGAGGTGAAAGAAAGGGAACAGGTGTTGTGTGCAGGAGGAGGAGGAGCCAAGTCAGAGTGGGTGGGGTCAGAGAGGAGGGGTATAGGAGGAGCCTAGTCAGAGTGGGAGGGGTCATAGAGGAGGAGCATAGGAGGAGCCTAGTCAGAGTGGGTGGGTTAGAGAGGAGGGGTTCAGGAGGAGCCAAGTCAGAGTGGGTGGGGTCAGAGAGGAGGAGTATATGTGGAGCCTAGGCAGAGAGGAGGGGTATAGGAGGAGCCTAGTCAGAGTGGGGGGGGTCAGAGAGCAGAGGTATAGGTGGAGGAGGATCCTGACTTATTGTGGGGTACTGCAAATACTTTTTACTGCACCCCCCTATACTCTCTGATTTCTGTTGGGAGGGGGCAGTCAAAATTTGGGGGAGCAGTATTAAAAGGTGCTTGGGCGCAACGTGAAGGCGATGAGGTGCACACAATGGCTTGGCTTCCAGGTACTTTTTGAGGGGCTACCATTAGTTTGTATTGCTCTGATCCTCCCTCATGGGGTGTACCCCAAATGGTTAGGGGCAACGGGGGGGCAAGAAGCTGTTTGACAGTTTCTATTAACAACAGGGGTCACCATGCGATTATGCTGCAGTTATGCTATTGAAAGGTAAAACAAGGAGCATTTGGCTGTATTTTTGCAGGTGGGGTGCCCCAAAATGTTACTGCCAGCAGCAGCAGCCCCCTTCCTCCCCACCCTGCAGATTGGTATAGGTACCTTTAGGACATTTCTGTTGAAAACAGAGGCTATAGCGAATCGCGCTACAAAATCCGAGAGCACTAACACTTGCTAAATAAAGGTGGCATCGGAGCATACGAATGAGGCAGGGAGAGGCTACTGTTGCAATTGGTTTGGTGGTTCATAGTGAATAACCTCAGCATGCGAATAGGCAAAAGTGTGAGGATTGACAGTGTCTGTAGAGAATTTTGGCATGCTCTTCAGTTGATGTTTTCCTCCTTACGTTGGCCATGAACTACAGAGGAAAGGCCTGGCCTTACTGTTGGGCAAAACATGTATTTATGATTTTAAGAAGTGTAGTTTGGCTGTACTGAGAGGGCCTGTACAGTACGGTAAATGCCTGTATACCCCTTCAATGTGCATCCAACTGTCACTTGAGATTGAACAGCGAACGAAGCAGCTGGGTTACTGACTGAATGTAAATGGAAGGCACATAGGAAGGGTGTTTGTGGTCACTCAAATGATTGAAACCTGGTTGATGCACTACCAAAGCTGGGGTACCAGGGGGGAACATTTGAGGGGTATTGAGATGGTGGTGTCCAGAGGTCAAAATATGTTTCAGAGACACAGAGGTACTGCGGTCCTGGTCCCACATTGGGGTAGACAAAAGTCCCTGATAAAGATTTCTGTCCAACTGTTACCACATTTTGTGAAGCCTGGCTCCCTCTGTAACGATTCCCCAGTGTCTTTCGATCCTAGAGATGACTGTAGCAAACTTCCCAAATTTGTTCTTGGCCTCATACTCCCAAAGGAGTGCCTGACATTTGCCAGCCTAACGATACTCACATTCTGGGAAAAACCTCACTAACTATGCATATTTATCTACCACACATGGCAAATCCTTACAATTGCAGAACATCATATCGCACTTGTCATCTTTGAGGTACTGTAAGTATTTGGATTTGAGGGAAATATTCATCCTTGCTTGCTCTCTCCCATCCGAAGTCTATGGTGCTGCTGTTCCTTTCTCACATGTCCCTTCAAAGAGACAAGTGACACACAGACTCAATCACTCAGCAAACATATATGCTTTGACGTTTTCATCTTGCTGTTTACCTTCCAAATATTCCCCCTTCACCACAAATACAGGCCTGCCATTCCTCATCCCCTCAGTCAAAGCAGTCCTTCACTCCTTAGGCCCTGCAAGACCACCATGAACAAGAATCATGTCAGCAAGCAGAAGAAAAGCCTCAGTGTGCTCTTTTGTTCATACTGCTGCCCTCTAGTAACACTTCATGGCAACTGCAGCATAAGAATGGGACTGAGAAGAGGGCTGTCCTATGCAAATAATATCCTTCCATGCACACTTTCTTCTGAGACGGTCGGAGGCTTTTGCCGTGATACCGCCTCCAACATATGGTCTTCAACCAAATTTTTAAAAAGCCCACCTGCCTTAGACGAAGGATTTTGCCACTTGAAGGAAGCACATGGGGACATCACCCTCATTTAGCAGGGTCCTAAATTGCCTGCTGTCAGCCTGTATACAGAACAAGGGCGTTCGTGGGCGTTCGTGAGCGTTCTTCAAAGGAAGGAGGTGGGTGATTAATTCACAGTGCCAGGGCAGGCCCAGCCCAGGCCAGCGCAGCCCAGCCCGGCACAGTTAAAGGAAACAATCTTTCTAGCTTCTTATTGCACCTAATAAATGGACTCTAGCTTGCCTCAAACTTGACCCATCATTTCATTAGCCAGAGCTCATACTTGACCTTTATTTCTATCCAAGCTCACTGGCACCAAACCCCTGATTTGAGCGAGTGGCTCACACCAAAATGAAAAATCACCATCATCCAACCTATTTTACAATAAGTGTAGCACCTTCCTCACATTCTTGTGCTCAGTTATAACCCCCAATACCACAATTGCACTCTGCAATTCACCAAACTTAAAGGACAAAGAATGATGACATTGATAAAGGAAAATAAGGCCTTGTCCCTATTGCACCTACTTGAGAAATAGGGAGGTTGGTAGAAGGTCATGAGGGAAAACATTTGAAATTTTGGGACACACATGCCAAAAAGAGTGTCCACTTTTCTCCTCTGTTACCAAGTAAAAAAAAATCTTAGCAAAAAAAAAACCATTCACTTTTTGAAAATTTCCACCTTGGGATACCTCTACAGCATTGGCAGGATTCGAACCCTGGCCTGTGAGGGCTGTCCGCACCAAAGGTACAAGACTTACCTTTGAGCTATAGCTCCTTAGTGGTCTAGAGGATTGCAGTAGTAACTATAAGCAACATACAGGCCTTGGTGTCCTTCCCTGCGGCTTCCATTGCACATGAAAAGGATGACCATGACATAAGGACAATTTGATAAGCTACTTACATGGAAACCAGTGTGGTCCAGTAGGTAAGTGCCTGCCTTCCATGCAGGCAACCAGGGTTCGAATCCCGGGTTCGGCACCAGGTGACTGATGGTGGCAGAGCAGAGGTAAGTTGGAGGTGGGCCTAAATGGCCAATTGGTAAGTAAAATGTGTCTGTGTGTTGTGTAAGAGTGGAATCATGCCTAGTGAATGAGGGATTGCAGATTGGTTGGTAAGTAAAATAGGTGTGGCCTGAACAGAGAGAGGTGAAAGAAAGGGAACAGGTGTTGTGTGCAGGAGGAGGAGGAGCCAAGTCAGAGTGGGTGGGGTCAGAGAGGAGGGGTATAGGAGGAGCCTAGTCAGAGTGGGAGGGGTCATAGAGGAGGAGCATAGGAGGAGCCTAGTCAGAGTGGGTGGGGTTAGAGAGGAGGGGTTCAGGGGGAGCCAAGTCAGAGTGGGTGGGGTCAGAGAGGAGGAGTATAGGCGGAGCCTAGGCAGAGAGGACGGGTATAGGAGGAGCCTAGTCAGAGTGGGTGGGGTCAGAGAGCAGAGGAATAGGTGGAGGAGGATCCTGACTTATTGTGGGGTACTGCAAATACTTTTTTACTGCACCCCCCCTATACTCTCTGATTTCTGTTGGGAGGGGGCAGTCAAAATTTGGGGGAGCAGTATTAAAAGGTGCTTGGGCACAACGTGAAGGCGATGAGGTGCACACAATGGCTTGGCTTCCAGGTACTTTTTGAGGGGCTACCATTAGTTTGTATTGCTCTGATCCTCCCTCATGGGGTGTACCCCAAATGGTTAGGGGCAACGGGGGGGCAAGAAGCTGTTTGACAGTTTCTATTAACAACAGGGGTCACCATACGATTATGCTGCAGTTATGCTATTGAAAGGTAAAACAAGGAGCATTTGGCTGTATTTTTGCAGGTGGGGTGCCCCAAAATGTTACTGCTAGCAGCAGCAGCCCCCTTCCTCCCCACCCTGCAGATTGGTATAGGTACCTTTAGGACATTTCTGTTGAAAACAGAGGCTATAGCGAATCGCGCTACAAAATCCGAGAGCACTAACACTTGCTAAATAAAGGTGGCATCGGAGCATACGAATGAGGCAGGGAGAGGCTACTGTTGCAATTGGTTTGGTGGTTCATAGTGAATAACCTCAGCATGCGAATAGGCAAAAGTGTGAGGATTGGCAGTGTCTGTAGAGAATTTTGGCATGCTCTTCAGTTGATGTTTTCCTCCTTACGTTGGCCATGAACTACAGAGGAAAGGCCTGGCCTTACTGTTGGGCAAAACATGTATTTATGATTTTAAGAAGTGTAGTCTGGCTGTACTGAGAGGGCCTGTACAGTACGGTAAATGCCTGTATACCCCTGCAATGTGCATCCAACTGTCACTTGAGATTGAACAGCGAACGAAGCAGCTGGGTTACTGACTGAATGTAAATGGAAGGCACATAGGAAGGGTGTTTGTGGTCACTCAAATGATTGAAACCTGGTTGATGCACTACCAAAGCTGGGGTACCAGGGGGGAACATTTGAGGGTATTGAGATGGTGGTGTCCAGAGGTCAAAATATGTTTCAGAGACACAGAGGTACTGCGGTCCTGGTCCCACATTGGGGGTAGACAAAAGTCCCTGCTAAAGATTTCTGTCCAACTGTTACCACATTTTGTGAAGCCCGGCTCCCTCTGTAACGATTCCCCAGTGTCTTTCGATCCTACAGATGACTGTAGCATACTTCCCAAATTTGTTCTTGGCCTCATACTCCCAAAGGAGTGCCTGACATTTGCCAGCCTAACGATACTCACATTCTGGGAAAAACCTCACTAACTATGCATATTTATCTACCACACATGGCAAATCCTTACAATTGCAGAACATCATATCGCACTTGTCATCTTTGAGGTACTGTAAGTATTTGGATTTGAGGGAAATATTCATCCTTGCTTGCTCTCTCCCATCTGAAGTCTATGGTGCTGCTGTTCCTTTCTCACATGTCCCTTCAAAGAGACAAGTGACACACAGACTCAATCACTCAGCAAACATATATGCTTTGACGTTTTCATCTTGCTGTTTACCTTCCAAATATTCCCCCTTCACCACAAATACAGGCCTGCCATTCCTCATCCCCTCAGTCAAAGCAGTCCTTCACTCCTTAGGCCCTGCAAGACCACCATGAACAAGAATCATGTCAGCAAGCAGAAGAAAAGCCTCAGTGTGCTCTTTTGTTCATACTGCTGCCCTCTAGTAACACTTCATGGCAACTGCAGCATAAGAATGGGACTGAGAAGAGGGCTGTCCTATGCAAATAATATCCTTCCATGCACACTTTCTTCTGAGACGGTCGGAGGCTTTTGCCGTGATACCGCCTCCAACATATGGTCTTCAACCAAATTTTTAAAAAGCCCACCTGCCTTAGACGAAGGATTTTGCCACTTGAAGGAAGCACATGGGGACATCACCCTCATTTAGCAGGGTCCTAATTTGCCTGCTGTCAGCCTGTATACAGAACAAGGGCGTTCGTGGGCGTTCGTGAGCGTTCCTCAAAGGAAGGAGGTGGGTGATTAAGTCACAGTGCCAGGGCAGGCCCAGCCCAGGCCAGCGCAGCCCAGCCCGGCACAGCGCATTGCTGTGGAGGTCCATTCCTTCACATCCTGCAGCAGGGATGATGCAGACCTACTAGAGCAAAGGCTTGACTCTGCCCATGTCTGTCTCTTAAAGGAAACAATCTTTCTAGCTTCTTATTGCACCTAATAAATGGACTCTAGCTTGCCTTAAACTTGACCCATCATTTGATTAGCCAGAGCTCATACTTGACCTTTATTTCTATCCAAGCTCACTGGCACCAAACCCCTGATTTGAGCGAGTGCCTCACACCAAAATGAAAAATCACCATCATCCAACCTATTTTACAATAAGTGTAGCACCTTCCTCGCATTCTTGTGCTCAGTTATAACCCCCAATACCACAATTGCACTCTGCAATTCACCAAACTTAAAGGACAAAGAATGATGACATTGATAAAGGAAAATAAGGCCTGGTCCCTATTGCACCTACTTGAGAAATAGGGAGGTTGGTAGAAGGTCATGAGGGAAAACATTTGAAATTTTGGGACACACATGCCAAAAAGAGTGTCCACTTTTCTCCTCTGTTACCAAGTAAAAAAAAATCTTAGCAAAAAAAAAACCATTCACTTTTTGAAAATTTCCACCTTGGGATACCTCTACAGCATTGGCAGGATTCGAACCCTGGCCTGTGAGGGCTGTCCGCACCAAAGGTACAAGACTTACCTTTGAGCTATAGCTCCTTAGTGGTCTAGAGGATTGCAGTAGTAACTATAAGCAACATACAGACCTTGGTGTCCTTCCCAGCGGCTTCCATTGCACATGAAAAGGATGACCATGACATAAGGACAATTTGATAAGCTACTTACATGGAAACCAGTGTGGTCCAGTGGGTAAGTGCCTGCCTTCCATGCAGGCAACCAGGGTTCGAATCCCGGGTTCGGCACCAGGTGACTGATGGTGGCAGAGCAGAGGTAAGTTGGAGGTGGGCCTAAATGGCCAATTGGTAAGTAAAATGTGTCTGTGTGTTGTGTAAGAGTGGAATCATGCCTAGTGAATGAGGGATTGCAGATTGGTTGGTAAGTAAAATAGGTGTGGCCTGAACAGAGAGAGGTGAAAGAAAGGGAACAGGTGTTGTGTGCAGGAGGACGAGGAGACAAGTCAGAGTGGGTTGGGTCAGAGAGGAGGGGTATAGGAGGAGCCTAGTCAGAGTGGGAGGGGTCATAGAGGAGGAGCATAGGAGGAGCCTAGTCAGAGTGGGTGGGGTTAGAGAGGAGGGGCTCAGGAGGGGCCTAGTCAGAGTGGGTGGGGTCAGAGAGCAGAGGAATAGGTGGAGGAGAATCCTGACTTATTGTGGGGTACTGCAAATACTTTTTTACTGCACCCCCCTATACTCTCTGATTTCTGTTGGGAGGGGGCAGTCAAAATTTGGGGGAGCAGTATTAAAAGGTGCTTGGGCGCAACGTGAAGGCGATGAGGTGCACACAATGGCTTGGCTTCCAGGTACTTTTTGAGGGGCTACCATTAGTTTGTATTGCTCTGATCCTCCCTCATGGGGTGTACCCCAAATGGTTAGGGGCAACGGGGGGGCAAGAAGCTGTTTGACAGTTTCTATTAACAACAGGGGTCACCATGCGATTATGCTGCAGTTATGCTATTGAAAGGTAAAACAAGGAGCATTTGGCTGTATTTTTGCAGGTGGGGTGCCCCAAAATGTTACTGCCAGCAGCAGCAGCCCCCTTCCTCCCCACCCTGCAGATTGGTATAGGTACCTTTAGGACATTTCTGTTGAAAACAGAGGCTATAGTGAATCGCGCTACAAAATCCGAGAGCACTAACACTTGCTAAATAAAGGTGGCATCGGAGCATACGAATGAGGCAGGGAGAGGCTACTGTTGCAATTGGTTTGGTGGTTCATAGTGAATAACCTCAGCATGCGAATAGGCAAAAGTGTGAGGATTGGCAGTGTCTGTAGAGAATTTTGGCATGCTCTTCAGTTGATGTTTTCCTCCTTACGTTGGCCATGAACTACAGAGGAAAGACCTGGCCTTACTGTTGGGCAAAACATGTATTTATGATTTTAAGAAGTGTAGTTTGGCTGTACTGAGAGGGCCTGTACAGTACGGTAAATGCCTGTATACCCCTGCAATGTGCATCCAACTGTCACTTGAGATTGAACAGCGAACGAAGCAGCTGGGTTACTGACTGAATGTAAATGGAAGGCACATAGGAAGGGTGTTTGTGGTCACTCAAATGATTGAAACCTGGTTGATGCACTACCAAAGCTGGGGTACCAGGGGGGAACATTTGAGGGGTATTGAGATGGTGGTGTCCAGAGGTCAAAATATGTTTCAGAGACACAGAGGTACTGCGGTCCTGGTCCCACATTGGGGGTAGACAAAAGTCCCTGCTAAAGATTTCTGTCCAACTGTTACCACATTTTGTGAAGCCTGGCTCCCTCTGTAACGATTCCCCAGTGTCTTTCGATCCTACAGATGACTGTATCAAACTTCCCAAATTTGTTCTTGGCCTCATACTCCCAAAGGAGTGCCTGACATTTGCCAGCCTAACGATACTCACATTCTGGGAAAAACCTCACTAACTATGCATATTTATCTACCACACATGGCAAATCCTTACAATTGCAGAACATCATATCGCACTTGTCATCTTTGAGGTACTGTAAGTATTTGGATTTGAGGGAAATATTCATCCTTGCTTGCTCTCTCCCATCCGAAGTCTATGGTGCTGCTGTTCCTTTCTCACATGTCCCTTCAAAGAGACAAGTGACACACAGACTCAATCACTCAGCAAACATATATGCTTTGACGTTTTCATCTTGCTGTTTACCTTCCAAATATTCCCCCTTCACCACAAATACAGGCCTGCCATTCCTCATCCCCTCAGTCAAAGCAGTCCTTCACTCCTTAGGCCCTGCAAGACCACCATGAACAAGAATCATGTCAGCAAGCAGAAGAAAAGCCTCAGTTGACTCTTTTGTTCATACTGCTGCCCTCTAGTAACACTTCATGGCAACTGCAGCATAAGAATGGGACTGAGAAGAGGGCTGTCCTATGCAAATAATATCCTTCCATGCACACTTTCTTCTGAGACGGTCGGAGGCTTTTGCCGTGATACCGCCTCCAACATATGGTCTTCAACCAAATTTTTAAAAAGCCCACCTGCCTTAGACGAAGGATTTTGCCACTTGAAGGAAGCACATGGGGACATCACCCTCATTTAGCAGGGTCCTAAATTGCCTGCTGTCAGCCTGTATACAGAACAAGGGCGTTCGTGGGCGTTCGTGAGCGTTCTTCAAAGGAAGGAGGTGGGTGATTAATTCACAGTGCCAGGGCAGGCCCAGCCCAGGCCAGCGCAGCCCAGCCCGGCACAGTTAAAGGAAACAATCTTTCTAGCTTCTTATTGCACCTAATAAATGGACTCTAGCTTGCCTCAAACTTGACCCATCATTTCATTAGCCAGAGCTCATACTTGACCTTTATTTCTATCCAAGCTCACTGGCACCAAACCCCTGATTTGAGCGAGTGGCTCACACCAAAATGAAAAATCACCATCATCCAACCTATTTTACAATAAGTGTAGCACCTTCCTCGCATTCTTGTGCTCAGTTATAACCCCCAATACCACAATTGCACTCTGCAATTCACCAAACTTAAAGGACAAAGAATGATGACATTGATAAAGGAAAATAAGGCCTTGTCCCTATTGCACCTACTTGAGAAATAGGGAGGTTGGTAGAAGGTCATGAGGGAAAACATTTGAAATTTTGGGACACACATGCCAAAAAGAGTGTCCACTTTTCTCCTCTGTTACCAAGTAAAAAAAAATCTTAGCAAAAAAAAAACCATTCACTTTTTGAAAATTTCCACCTTGGGATACCTCTACAGCATTGGCAGGATTCGAACCCTGGCCTGTGAGGGCTGTCCGCACCAAAGGTACAAGACTTACCTTTGAGCTATAGCTCCTTAGTGGTCTAGAGGATTGCAGTAGTAACTATAAGCAACATACAGGCCTTGGTGTCCTTCCCTGCGGCTTCCATTGCACATGAAAAGGATGACCATGACATAAGGACAATTTGATAAGCTACTTACATGGAAACCAGTGTGGTCCACTGGGTAAGTTCCTGCCTTCCATGCAGGCAACCAGGGTTCGAATCCCGGGTTCGGCACCAGGTGACTGATGGTTGCAGAGCAGAGGTAAGTTGGAGGTGGGCCTAAATGGCCAATTGGTAAGTAAAATGTGTCTGTGTGTTGTGTAAGAGTGGAATCATGCCTAGTGAATGAGGGATTGCAGATTGGTTGGTAAGTAAAATAGGTGTGGCCTGAACAGAGAGAGGTGAAAGAAAGGGAACAGGTGTTGTGTGCAGGAGGACGAGGAGACAAGTCAGAGTGGGTTGGGTCAGAGAGGAGGGGTATAGGAGGAGCCTAGTCAGAGTGGGAGGGGTCATAGAGGAGGAGCATAGGAGGAGCCTAGTCAGAGTGGGTGGGGTTAGAGAGGAGGGGCTCAGGAGGAGCCAAGTCAGAGTGGGTGGGGTCAGAGAGGAGGAGTATAGGCAGAGCCTAGGCAGAGAGGAGGGGTATGGGAGGAGCCTAGTCACAGTGGGAGGGGTCAGAGAGGAGGATCATAGGAGGAGCCTAGTCAGAGTGGGTGGGGTTAGAGAGGAGGGGTTCAGGAGGAGCCAAGTCAGAGTGGGTGGGGTCAGAGAGGAGGAGTATATGCGGAGCCTAGGCAGAGAGGAGGGGTATAGGAGGAGCCTAGTCAGAGTGGGTGGGGTCAGAGAGCAGAGGAATAGGTGGAGGAGGATCCTGACTTATTGTGGGGTACTGCAAATACTTTTTTACTGCACCCCCCTATACTCTCTGATTTCTGTTGGGAGGGGGCAGTCAAAATTTGGGGGAGCAGTATTAAAAGGTGCTTGGGCGCAACGTGAAGGCGATGAGGTGCACACAATGGCTTGGCTTCCAGGTACTTTTTGAGGGGCTACCATTAGTTTGTATTGCTCTGATCCTCCCTCATGGGGTGTACCCCAAATGGTTAGGGGCAACGGGGGGGCAAGAAGCTGTTTGACAGTTTCTATTAACAACAGGGGTCACCATGCGATTATGCTGCAGTTATGCTATTGAAAGGTAAAACAAGGAGCATTTGGCTGTATTTTTGCAGGTGGGGTGCCCCAAAATGTTACTGCCAGCAGCAGCAGCCCCCTTCCTCCCCACCCTGCAGATTGGTATAGGTACCTTTAGGACATTTCTGTTGAAAACAGAGGCTATAGCGAATCGCGCTACAAAATCCGAGAGCACTAACACTTGCTAAATAAAGGTGGCATCGGAGCATACGAATGAGGCAGGGAGAGGCTACTGTTGCAATTGGTTTGGTGGTTCATAGTGAATAACCTCAGCATGCGAATAGGCAAAAGTGTGAGGATTGGCAGTGTCTGTAGAGAATTTTGGCATGCTCTTCAGTTGATGTTTTCCTCCTTACGTTGGCCATGAACTACAGAGGAAAGGCCTGGCCTTACTGTTGGGCAAAACATGTATTTATGATTTTAAGAAGTGTAGTCTGGCTGTACTGAGAGGGCCTGTACAGTACGGTAAATGCCTGTATACCCCTGCAATGTGCATCCAACTGTCACTTGAGATTGAACAGCGAACGAAGCAGCTGGGTTACTGACTGAATGTAAATGGAAGGCACATAGGAAGGGTGTTTGTGGTCACTCAAATGATTGAAACCTGGTTGATGCACTACCAAAGCTGGGGTACCAGGGGGGAACATTTGAGGGGTATTGAGATGGTGGTGTCCAGAGGTCAAAATATGTTTCAGAGACACAGAGGTACTGCGGTCCTGGTCCCACATTGGGGGTAGACAAAAGTCCCTGCTAAAGATTTCTGTCCAACTGTTACCACATTTTGTGAAGCCTGGCTCCCTCTGTAACGATTCCCCAGTGTCTTTCAATCCTACAGATGACTGTAGCAAACTTCCCAAATTTGTTCTTGGCCTCATACTCCCAAAGGAGTGCCTGACATTTGCCAGCCTAACGATACTCACATTCTGGGAAAAACCTCACTAACTATGCATATTTATCTACCACACATGGCAAATCCTTACAATTGCAGAACATCATATCGCACTTGTCATCTTTGAGGTACTGTAAGTATTTGGATTTGAGGGAAATATTCATCCTTGCTTGCTCTCTCCCATCTGAAGTCTATGGTGCTGCTGTTCCTTTCTCACATGTCCCTTCAAAGAGACAAGTGACACACAGGCTCAATCACTCAGCAAACATATATGCTTTGACGTTTTCATCTTGCTGTTTACCTTCCAAATATTCCCCCTTCACCACAAATACAGGCCTGCCATTCCTCATCCCCTCAGTCAAAGCAGTCCTTCACTCCTTAGGCCCTGCAAGACCACCATGAACAAGAATCATGTCAGCAAGCAGAAGAAAAGCCTCAGTGTGCTCTTTTGTTCATACTGCTGCCCTCTAGTAACACTTCATGGCAACTGCAGCATAAGAATGGGACTGAGAAGAGGGCTGTCCTATGCAAATAATATCCTTCCATAAGCACTTTCTTCTGAGACGGTCGGAGGCTTTTGCCGTGATACCGCCTCCAACATATGGTCTTCAACCAAATTTTTAAAAAGCCCACCTGCCTTAGACGAAGGATTTTGCCACTTGAAGGA
This sequence comes from Lissotriton vulgaris, assembly GCF_964263255.1. Lineage (NCBI taxonomy): Eukaryota > Metazoa > Chordata > Amphibia > Caudata > Salamandridae > Lissotriton > Lissotriton vulgaris. Next base: position 1,746,577,205 of record NC_141685.1, read on the forward strand.
AGCACATGGGGACATCACCCTCATTTAGCAGGGTCCTAATTTGCCTGCTGTCAGCCTGTATACAGAACAAGGGCGTTCGTGGGCGTTCGTGAGCGTTCCTCAAAGGAAGGAGGTGGGTGATTAAGTCACAGTGCCAGGGCAGGCCCAGCCCAGGCCAGCGCAGCCCAGCCCGGCACAGCGAATTGCTGTGGAGGTCCATTCCTTCACATCCTGCAGCAGGGATGATGCAGACCTACTAGAGCAAAGGCTTGACTCTGCCCATGTCTGTCTCTTAAAGGAAACAATCTTTCTAGCTTCTTATTGCACCTAATAAATGGACTCTAGCTTGCCTCAAACTTGACCCATCATTTCATTAGCCAGAGCTCATACTTGACCTTTATTTCTATCCAAGCTCACTGGCACCAAACCCCTGATTCGAGCGAGTGGCTCACAGCAAAATGAAAAATCACCATCATCCAACCTATTTTACAATAAGTGTAGCACCTTCCTCGCATTCTTGTGCTCAGTTATAACCCCCAATACCACAATTGCACTCTGCAATTCACCAAACTTAAAGGACAAAGAATGATGACATTGATAAAGGAAAATAAGGCCTTGTCCCTATTGCACCTACTTGAGAAATAGGGAGGTTGGTAGAAGGTCATGAGGGAAAACATTTGAAATTTTGGGACACACATGCCAAAAAGAGTGTCCACTTTTCTCCTCTGTTACCAAGTAAAAAAAAATCTTAGCAAAAAAAAAACCATTCACTTTTTGAAAATTTCCACCTTGGGATACCTCTACAGCATTGGCAGGATTCGAAACCTGGCCTGTGAGGGCTGTCCGCACCAAAGGTACAAGACTTACCTTTGAGCTATAGCTCCTTAGTGGTCTAGAGGATTGCAGTAGTAACTATAAGCAACATACAGGCCTTGGTGTCCTTCCCTGCGGCTTCCATTGCACATGAAAAGGATGACCATGACATAAGGACAATTTGATAAGCTACTTACATGGAATCCAGTGTGGTCCAGTGGGTAAGTGCCTGCCTTCCATGCAGGCAACCAGGGTTCGAATCCCGGGTTCGGCACCAGGTGACTGATGGTGGCAGAGCAGAGGTAAGTTGGAGGTGGGCCTAAATGGCCAATTGGTAAGTAAAATGTGTCTGTGTGTTGTGTAAGAGTGGAATCATGCCTAGTGAATGAGGGATTGCAGATTGGTTGGTAAGTAAAATAGGTGTGGCCTGAACAGAGAGAGGTGAAAGAAAGGGAACAGGTGTTGTGTGCAGGAGGACGAGGAGACAAGTCAGAGTGGGTTGGGTCAGAGAGGAGGGGTATAGGAGGAGCCTAGTCAGAGTGGGAGGGGTCATAGAGGAGGAGCCTAGTCAGAGTGGGTGGGGTTAGAGAGGAGGGGCTCAGGAGGAGCCAAGTCAGAGTGGGTGGGGTCAGAGAGGAGGAGTATAGGCGGAGCCTAGGCAGAGAGGAGGGGTATGGGAGGGGCCTAGTGGGAGGGGTCAGAGAGGAGGATCATAGGAGGAGCCTAGTCAGAGTGGGTGGGGTTAGAGAGGAGGGGTTCAGGAGGAGCCAAGTCAGAGTGGGTGGGGTCAGAGAGGAGGAGTATATGCGGAGCCTAGGCAGAGAGGAGGGGTATAGGAGGAGCCTAGTCAGAGTGGGTGGGGTCAGAGAGCAGAGGAATAGGTGGAGGAGGATCCTGACTTATTGTGGGGTACTGCAAATACTTTTTTACTGCACCCCCCTATACTCTCTGATTTCTGTTGGGAGGGGGCAGTCAAAATTTGGGGGAGCAGTATTAAAAGGTGCTTGGGCGCAACGTGAAGGCGATGAGGTGCACACAATGGCTTGGCTTCCAGGTACTTTTTGAGGGGCTACCATTAGTTTGTATTGCTCTGATCCTCCCTCATGGGGTGTACCCCAAATGGTTAGGGGCAACGGGGGGGCAAGAAGCTGTTTGACAGTTTCTATTAACAACAGGGGTCACCATGCGATTATGCTGCAGTTATGCTATTGAAAGGTAAAACAAGGAGCATTTGGCTGTATTTTTGCAGGTGGGGTGCCCCAAAATGTTACTGCCAGCAGCAGCAGCCCCCTTCCTCCCCACCCTGCAGATTGGTATAGGTACCTTTAGGACATTTCTGTTGAAAACAGAGGCTATAGCGAATCGCGCTACAAAATCCGAGAGCACTAACACTTGCTAAATAAAGGTGGCATCGGAGCATACGAATGAGGCAGGGAGAGGCTACTGTTGCAATTGGTTTGGTGGTTCATAGTGAATAACCTCAGCATGCGAATAGGCAAAAGTGTGAGGATTGGCAGTGTCTGTAGAGAATTTTGGCATGCTCTTCAGTTGATGTTTTCCTCCTTACGTTGGCCATGAACTACAGAGGAAAGACCTGGCCTTACTGTTGGGCAAAACATGTATTTATGATTTTAAGAAGTGTAGTTTGGCTGTACTGAGAGGGCCTGTACAGTACGGTAAATGCCTGTATACCCCTGCAATGTGCATCCAACTGTCACTTGAGATTGAACAGCGAACGAAGCAGCTGGGTTACTGACTGAATGTAAATGGAAGGCACATAGGAAGGGTGTTTGTGGTCACTCAAATGATTGAAACCTGGTTGATGCACTACCAAAGCTGGGGTACCAGGGGGGAACATTTGAGAGGTATTGAGATGGTGGTGTCCAGAGGTCAAAATATGTTTCAGAGACACAGAGGTACTGCGGTCCTGGTCCCACATTGGGGGTAGACAAAAGTCCCTGCTAAAGATTTCTGTCCAACTGTTACCACATTTTGTGAAGCCTGGCTCCCTCTGTAACGATTCCCCAGTGTCTTTCGATCCTACAGATGACTGTATCAAACTTCCCAAATTTGTTCTTGGCCTCATACTCCCAAAGGAGTGCCTGACATTTGCCAGCCTAATGATACTCACATTCTGGGAAAAACCTCACTAACTATGCATATTTATCTACCACACATGGCAAATCCTTACAATTGCAGAACATCATATCGCACTTGTCATCTTTGAGGTACTGTAAGTATTTGGATTTGAGGGAAATATTCATCCTTGCTTGCTCTCTCCCATCCGAAGTCTATGGTGCTGCTGTTCCTTTCTCACATGTCCCTTCAAAGAGACAAGTGACACACAGACTCAATCACTCAGCAAACATATATGCTTTGACGTTTTCATCTTGCTGTTTACCTTCCAAATATTCCCCCTTCACCACAAATACAGGCCTGCCATTCCTCATCCCCTCAGTCAAAGCAGTCCTTCACTCCTTAGGCCCTGCAAGACCACCATGAACAAGAATCATGTCAGCAAGCAGAAGAAAAGCCTCAGTGTGCTCTTTTGTTCATACTGCTGCCCTCTAGTAACACTTCATGGCAACTGCAGCATAAGAATGGGACTGAGAAGAGGGCTGTCCTATGCAAATAATATCCTTCCATGCACACTTTCTTCTGAGACGGTCGGAGGCTTTTGCCGTGATACCGCCTCCAACATATGGTCTTCAACCAAATTTTTAAAAAGCCCACCTGCCTTAGACAAAGGATTTTGCCACTTGAAGGAAGCACATGGGGACATCACCCTCATTTAGCAGGGTCCTAAATTGCCTGCTGTCAGCCTGTATACAGAACAAGGGCGTTCGTGGGCGTTCGTGAGCGTTCTTCAAAGGAAGGAGGTGGGTGATTAATTCACAGTGCCAGGGCAGGCCCAGCCCAGGCCAGCGCAGCCCAGCCCGGCACAGTTAAAGGAAACAATCTTTCTAGCTTCTTATTGCACCTAATAAATGGACTCTAGCTTGCCTCAAACTTGACCCATCATTTCATTAGCCAGAGCTCATACTTGACCTTTATTTCTATCCAAGCTCACTGGCACCAAACCCCTGATTCGAGCGAGTGGCTCACAGCAAAATGAAAAATCACCATCATCCAACCTATTTTACAATAAGTGTAGCACCTTCCTCGCATTCTTGTGCTCAGTTATAACCCCCAATACCACAATTGCACTCTGCAATTCACCAAACTTAAAGGACAAAGAATGATGACATTGATAAAGGAAAATAAGGCCTTGTCCCTATTGCACCTACTTGAGAAATAGGGAGGTTGGTAGAAGGTCATGAGGGAAAACATTTGAAATTTTGGGACACACATGCCAAAAAGAGTGTCCACTTTTCTCCTCTGTTACCAAGTAAAAAAAAATCTTAGCAAAAAAAAAACCATTCACTTTTTGAAAATTTCCACCTTGGGATACCTCTACAGCATTGGCAGGATTCGAACCCTGGCCTGTGAGGGCTGTCCGCACCAAAGGTACAAGACTTACCTTTGAGCTATAGCTCCTTAGTGGTCTAGAGGATTGCAGTAGTAACTATAAGCAACATACAGGCCTTGGTGTCCTTCCCTGCGGCTTCCATTGCAGATGAAAAGGATGACCATGACATAAGGACAATTTGATAAGCTACTTACATGGAATCCAGTGTGGTCCAGTGGGTAAGTGCCTGCCTTCCATGCAGGCAACCAGGGTTCGAATCCCGGGTTCGGCACCAGGTGACTGATGGTGGCAGAGCAGAGGTAAGTTGGAGGTGGGCCTAAATGGCCAATTGGTAAGTAAAATGTGTCTGTGTGTTGTGTAAGAGTGGAATCATGCCTAGTGAATGAGGGATTGCAGATTGGTTGGTAAGTAAAATAGGTGTGGCCTGAACAGAGAGAGGTGAAAGAAAGGGAACAGGTGTTGTGTGCAGGAGGACGAGGAGACAAGTCAGAGTGGGTTGGGTCAGAGAGGAGGGGTATAGGAGGAGCCTAGTCAGAGTGGGAGGGGTCATAGAGGAGGAGCATAGGAGGAGCCTAGTCAGAGTGGGTGGGGTTAGAGAGGAGGGGCTCAGGAGGAGCCAAGTCAGAGTGGGTGGGGTCAGAGAGGAGGAGTATAGGCGGAGCCTAGGCAGAGAGGAGGGGTATGGGAGGAGCCTAGTCACAGTGGGAGGGGTCAGAGAGGAGGATCATAGGAGGAGCCTAGTCAGAGTGGGTGGGGTTAGAGAGGAGGGGTTCAGGAGGAGCCAAGTCAGAGTGGGTGGGGTCAGAGAGGAGGAGCCTAGGCAGAGAGGAGGGGTATAGGAGGAGCCTAGTCAGAGTGGGTGGGGTCAGAGAGCAGAGGAATAGGTGGAGGAGGATCCTGACTTATTGTGGGGTACTGCAAATACTTTTTTACTGCACCCCCCTATACTCTCTGATTTCTGTTGGGAGGGGGCAGTCAAAATTTGGGGGAGCAGTATTAAAAGGTGCTTGGGCGCAACGTGAAGGCGATGAGGTGCACACAATGGCTTGCCTTCCAGGTACTTTTTGAGGGGCTACCATTAGTTTGTATTGCTCTGATCCTCCCTCATGGGGTGTACCCCAAATGGTTAGGGGCAACGGGGGGGCAAGAAGCTGTTTGACAGTTTCTATTAACAACAGGGGTCACCATGCGATTATGCTGCAGTTATGCTATTGAAAGGTAAAACAAGGAGCATTTGGCTGTATTTTTGCAGGTGGGGTGCCCCAAAATGTTACTGCCAGCAGCAGCAGCCCCCTTCCTCCCCACCCTGCAGATTAGTATAGGTACCTTTAGGACATTTCTGTTGAAAACAGAGGCTATAGCGAATCGCGCTACAAAATCCGAGAGCACTAACACTTGCTAAATAAAGGTGGCATCGGAGCATACGAATGAGGCAGGGAGAGGCTACTGTTGCAATTGGTTTGGTGGTTCATAGTGAATAACCTCAGCATGCGAATAGGCAAAAGTGTGAGGATTGGCAGTGTCTGTAGAGAATTTTGGCATGCTCTTCAGTTGATGTTTTCCTCCTTACGTTGGCCATGAACTACAGAGGAAAGGCCTGGCCTTACTGTTGGGCAAAACATGTATTTATGATTTTAAGAAGTGTAGTCTGGCTGTACTGAGAGGGCCTGTACAGTACGGTAAATGCCTGTATACCCCTGCAATGTGCATCCAACTGTCACTTGAGATTGAACAGCGAACGAAGCAGCTGGGTTACTGACTGAATGTAAATGGAAGGCACATAGGAAGGGTGTTTGTGGTCACTCAAATGATTGAAACCTGGTTGATGCACTACCAAAGCTGGGGTACCAGGGGGGAACATTTGAGGGGTATTGAGATGGTTGTGTCCAGAGGTCAAAATATGTTTCAGAGACACAGAGGTACTGCGGTCCTGGTCCCACATTGGGGGTAGACAAAAGTCCCTGCTAAAGATTTCTGTCCAACTGTTACCACATTTTGTGAAGCCTGGCTCCCTCTGTAACGATTCCCCAGTGTCTTTCGATCCTACAGATGACTGTAGCAAACTTCCCAAATTTGTTCTTGGCCTCATACTCCCAAAGGAGTGCCTGACATTTGCCAGCCTAACGATACTCACATTCTGGGAAAAACCTCACTAACTATGCATATTTATCTACCACACATGGCAAATCCTTACAATTGCAGAACATCATATCGCACTTGTCATCTTTGAGGTACTGTAAGTATTTGGATTTGAGGGAAATATTCATCCTTGCTTGCTCTCTCCCATCTGAAGTCTATGGTGCTGCTGTTCCTTTCTCACATGTCCCTTCAAAGAGACAAGTGACACACAGGCTCAATCACTCAGCAAACATATATGCTTTGACGTTTTCATCTTGCTGTTTACCTTCCAAATATTCCCCCTTCACCACAAATACAGGCCTGCCATTCCTCATCCCCTCAGTCAAAGCAGTCCTTCACTCCTTAGGCCCTGCAAGACCACCATGAACAAGAATCATGTCAGCAAGCAGAAGAAAAGCCTCAGTGTGCTCTTTTGTTCATACTGCTGCCCTCTAGTAACACTTCATGGCAACTGCAGCATAAGAATGGGACTGAGAAGAGGGCTGTCCTATGCAAATAATATCCTTCCATGCACACTTTCTTCTGAGACGGTCGGAGGCTTTTGCCGTGATACCGCCTCCAACATATGGTCTTCAACCAAATTTTTAAAAAGCCCACCTGCCTTAGACAAAGGATTTTGCCACTTGAAGGAAGCACATGGGGACATCACCCTCATTTAGCAGGGTCCTAAATTGCCTGCTGTCAGCCTGCATACAGAACAAGGGCGTTCGTGGGCGTTCGTGAGCGTTCTTCAAAGGAAGGAGGTGGGTGATTAATTCACAGTGCCAGGGCAGGCCCAGCCCAGGCCAGCGCAGCCCAGCCCGGCACAGTTAAAGAAAACAATCTTTCTAGCTTCTTATTGCACCTAATAAATGGACTCTAGCTTGCCTCAAACTTGACCCATCATTTCATTAGCCAGAGCTCATACTTGACCTTTATTTCTATCCAAGCTCACTGGCACCAAACCCCTGATTCGAGCGAGTGGCTCACAGCAAAATGAAAAATCACCATCATCCAACCTATTTTACAATAAGTGTAGCACCTTCCTCGCATTCTTGTGCTCAGTTATAACCCCCAATACCACAATTGCACTCTGCAATTCACCAAACTTAAAGGACAAAGAATGATGACATTGATAAAGGAAAATAAGGCCTTGTCCCTATTGCACCTACTTGAGAAATAGGGAGGTTGGTAGAAGGTCATGAGGGAAAACATTTGAAATTTTGGGACACACATGCCAAAAAGAGTGTCCACTTTTCTCCTCTGTTACCAAGTAAAAAAAAATCTTAGCAAAAAAAAAACCATTCACTTTTTGAAAATTTCCACCTTGGGATACCTCTACAGCATTGGCAGGATTCGAACCCTGGCCTGTGAGGGCTGTCCGCACCAAAGGTACAAGACTTACCTTTGAGCTATAGCTCCTTAGTGGTCTAGAGGATTGCAGTAGTAACTATAAGCAACATACAGGCCTTGGTGTCCTTCCCTGCGGCTTCCATTGCACATGAAAAGGATGACCAGGACATAAGGACAATTTGATAAGCTACTTACATGGAATCCAGTGTGGTCCAGTGGGTAAGTGCCTGCCTTCCATGCAGGCAACCAGGGTTCGAATCCCGGGTTCGGCACCAGGTGACTGATGGTGGCAGAGCAGAGGTAAGTTGGAGGTGGGCCTAAATGGCCAATTGGTAAGTAAAATGTGTCTGTGTGTTGTGTAAGAGTGGAATCATGCCTAGTGAATGAGGGATTGCAGATTGGTTGGTAAGTAAAATAGGTGTGGCCTGAACAGAGAGAGGTGAAAGAAAGGGAACAGGTGTTGTGTGCAGGAGGACGAGGAGACAAGTCAGAGTGGGTTGGGTCAGAGAGGAGGGGTATAGGAGGAGCCTAGTCAGAGTGGGAGGGGTCATAGAGGAGGAGCATAGGAGGAGCCTAGTCAGAGTGGGTGGGGTTAGAGAGGAGGGGCTCAGGAGGAGCCAAGTCAGAGTGGGTGGGGTCAGAGAGGAGGAGTATAGGCGGAGCCTAGGCAGAGAGGAGGGGTATGGGAGGAGCCTAGTCAGAGTGGGAGGGGTCAGAGAGGAGGATCATAGGAGGAGCCTAGTCAGAGTGGGTGGGGTTAGAGAGGAGGGGTTCAGGAGGAGCCAAGTCAGAGTGGGTGGGGTCAGAGAGGAGGAGTATATGCGGAGCCTAGGCAGAGAGGAGGGGTATAGGAGGAGCCTAGTCAGAGTGGGTGGGGTCAGAGAGCAGAGGAATAGGTGGAGGAGGATCCTGACTTATTGTGGGGTACTGCAAATACTTTTTTACTGCACCCCCCTATACTCTCTGATTTCTGTTGGGAGGGGGCAGTCAAAATTTGGGGGAGCAGTATTAAAAGGTGCTTGGGCGCAACGTGAAGGCGATGAGGTGCACACAATGGCTTGGCTTCCAGGTACTTTTTGAGGGGCTACCATTAGTTTGTATTGCTCTGATCCTCCCTCATGGGGTGTACCCCAAATGGTTAGGGGCAACGGGGGGGCAAGAAGCTGTTTGACAGTTTCTATTAACAACAGGGGTCACCATGCGATTATGCTGCAGTTATGCTATTGAAAGGTAAAACAAGGAGCATTTGGCTGTATTTTTGCAGGTGGGGTGCCCCAAAATGTTACTGCCAGCAGCAGCAGCCCCCTTCCTCCCCACCCTGCAGATTGGTATAGGTACCTTTAGGACATTTCTGTTGAAAACAGAGGCTATAGCGAATCGCGCTACAAAATCCGAGAGCACTAACACTTGCTAAATAAAGGTGGCATCGGAGCATACGAATGAGGCAGGGAGAGGCTACTGTTGCAATTGGTTTGGTGGTTCATAGTGAATAACCTCAGCATGCGAATAGGCAAAAGTGTGAGGATTGGCAGTGTCTGTAGAGAATTTTGGCATGCTCTTCAGTTGATGTTTTCCTCCTTACGTTGGCCATGAACTACAGAGGAAAGGCCTGGCCTTACTGTTGGGCAAAACATGTATTTATGATTTTAAGAAGTGTAGTCTGGCTGTACTGAGAGGGCCTGTACAGTACGGTAAATGCCTGTATACCCCTGCAATGTGCATCCAACTGTCACTTGAGATTGAACAGCGAACGAAGCAGCTGGGTTACTGACTGAATGTAAATGGAAGGCACATAGGAAGGGTGTTTGTGGTCACTCAAATGATTGAAACCTGGTTGATGCACTACCAAAGCTGGGGTACCAGGGGGGAACATTTGAGGGGTATTGAGATGGTGGTGTCCAGAGGTCAAAATATGTTTCAGAGACACAGAGGTACTGCGGTCCTGGTCCCACATTGGGGGTAGACAAAAGTCCCTGCTAAAGATTTCTGTCCAACTGTTACCACATTTTGTGAAGCCTGGCTCCCTCTGTAACGATTCCCCAGTGTCTTTCGATCCTACAGATGACTGTAGCAAACTTCCCAAATTTGTTCTTGGCCTCATACTCCCAAAGGAGTGCCTGACATTTGCCAGCCTAACGATACTCACATTCTGGGAAAAACCTCACTAACTATGCATATTTATCTACCACACATGGCAAATCCTTACAATTGCAGAACATCATATCGCACTTGTCATCTTTGAGGTACTGTAAGTATTTGGATTTGAGGGAAATATTCATCCTTGCTTGCTCTCTCCCATCTGAAGTCTATGGTGCTGCTGTTCCTTTCTCACATGTCCCTTCAAAGAGACAAGTGACACACAGGCTCAATCACTCAGCAAACATATATGCTTTGACGTTTTCATCTTGCTGTTTACCTTCCAAATATTCCCCCTTCACCACAAATACAGGCCTGCCATTCCTCATCCCCTCAGTCAAAGCAGTCCTTCACTCCTTAGGCCCTGCAAGACCACCATGAACAAGAATCATGTCAGCAAGCAGAAGAAAAGCCTCAGTGTGCTCTTTTGTTCATACTGCTGCCCTCTAGTAACACTTCATGGCAACTGCAGCATAAGAATGGGACTGAGAAGAGGGCTGTCCTATGCAAATAATATCCTTCCATGCACACTTTCTTCTGAGACGGTCGGAGGCTTTTGCCGTGATACCGCCTCCAACATATGGTCTTCAACCAAATTTTTAAAAAGCCCACCTGCCTTAGACAAAGGATTTTGCCACTTGAAGGAAGCACATGGGGACATCACCCTCATTTAGCAGGGTCCTAAATTGCCTGCTGTCAGCCTGCATACAGAACAAGGGCGTTCGTGGGCGTTCGTGAGCGTTCTTCAAAGGAAGGAGGTGGGTGATTAATTCACAGTGCCAGGGCAGGCCCAGCCCAGGCCAGCGCAGCCCAGCCCGGCACAGTTAAAGAAAACAATCTTTCTAGCTTCTTATTGCACCTAATAAATGGACTCTAGCTTGCCTCAAACTTGACCCATCATTTCATTAGCCAGAGCTCATACTTGACCTTTATTTCTATCCAAGCTCACTGGCACCAAACCCCTGATTCGAGCGAGTGGCTCACAGCAAAATGAAAAATCACCATCATCCAACCTATTTTACAATAAGTGTAGCACCTTCCTCGCATTCTTGTGCTCAGTTATAACCCCCAATACCACAATTGCACTCTGCAATTCACCAAACTTAAAGGACAAAGAATGATGACATTGATAAAGGAAAATAAGGCCTTGTCCCTATTGCACCTACTTGAGAAATAGGGAGGTTGGTAGAAGGTCATGAGGGAAAACATTTGAAATTTTGGGACACACATGCCAAAAAGAGTGTCCACTTTTCTCCTCTGTTACCAAGTAAAAAAAAATCTTAGCAAAAAAAAGACCATTCACTTTTTGAAAATTTCCACCTTGGGATACCTCTACAGCATTGGCAGGATTCGAACCCTGGCCTGTGAGGGCTGTCCGCACCAAAGGTACAAGACTTACCTTTGAGCTATAGCTCCTTAGTGGTCTAGAGGATTGCAGTAGTAACTATAAGCAACATACAGGCCTTGGTGTCCTTCCCTGCGGCTTCCATTGCACATGAAAAGGATGACCAGGACATAAGGACAATTTGATAAGCTACTTACATGGAATCCAGTGTGGTCCAGTGGGTAAGTGCCTGCCTTCCATGCAGGCAACCAGGGTTCGAATCCCGGGTTCGGCACCAGGTGACTGATGGTGGCAGAGCAGAGGTAAGTTGGAGGTGGGCCTAAATGGCCAATTGGTAAGTAAAATGTGTCTGTGTGTTGTGTAAGAGTGGAATCATGCCTAGTGAATGAGGGATTGCAGATTGGTTGGTAAGTAAAATAGGTGTGGCCTGAACAGAGAGAGGTGAAAGAAAGGGAACAGGTGTTGTGTGCAGGAGGACGAGGAGACAAGTCAGAGTGGGTTGGGTCAGAGAGGAGGGGTATAGGAGGAGCCTAGTCAGAGTGGGAGGGGTCATAGAGGAGGAGCATAGGAGGAGCCTAGTCAGAGTGGGTGGGGTTAGAGAGGAGGGGCTCAGGAGGAGCCAAGTCAGAGTGGGTGGGGTCAGAGAGGAGGAGTATAGGCGGAGCCTAGGCAGAGAGGAGGGGTATGGGAGGAGCCTAGTCAGAGTGGGAGGGGTCAGAGAGGAGGATCATAGGAGGAGCCTAGTCAGAGTGGGTGGGGTTAGAGAGGAGGGGTTCAGGAGGAGCCAAGTCAGAGTGGGTGGGGTCAGAGAGGAGGAGTATATGCGGAGCCTAGGCAGAGAGGAGGGGTATAGGAGGAGCCTAGTCAGAGTGGGTGGGGTCAGAGAGCAGAGGAATAGGTGGAGGAGGATCCTGACTTATTGTGGGGTACTGCAAATACTTTTTTACTGCACCCCCCTATACTCTCTGATTTCTGTTGGGAGGGGGCAGTCAAAATTTGGGGGAGCAGTATTAAAAGGTGCTTGGGCGCAACGTGAAGGCGATGAGGTGCACACAATGGCTTGGCTTCCAGGTACTTTTTGAGGGGCTACCATTAGTTTGTATTGCTCTGATCCTCCCTCATGGGGTGTACCCCAAATGGTTAGGGGCAACGGGGGGGCAAGAAGCTGTTTGACAGTTTCTATTAACAACAGGGGTCACCATGCGATTATGCTGCAGTTATGCTATTGAAAGGTAAAACAAGGAGCATTTGGCTGTATTTTTGCAGGTGGGGTGCCCCAAAATGTTACTGCCAGCAGCAGCAGCCCCCTTCCTCCCCACCCTGCAGATTGGTATAGGTACCTTTAGGACATTTCTGTTGAAAACAGAGGCTATAGCGAATCGCGCTACAAAATCCGAGAGCACTAACACTTGCTAAATAAAGGTGGCATCGGAGCATACGAATGAGGCAGGGAGAGGCTACTGTTGCAATTGGTTTGGTGGTTCATAGTGAATAACCTCAGCATGCGAATAGGCAAAAGTGTGAGGATTGGCAGTGTCTGTAGAGAATTTTGGCATGCTCTTCAGTTGATGTTTTCCTCCTTACGTTGGCCATGAACTACAGAGGAAAGGCCTGGCCTTACTGTTGGGCAAAACATGTATTTATGATTTTAAGAAGTGTAGTCTGGCTGTACTGAGAGGGCCTGTACAGTACGGTAAATGCCTGTATACCCCTGCAATGTGCATCCAACTGTCACTTGAGATTGAACAGCGAACGAAGCAGCTGGGTTACTGACTGAATGTAAATGGAAGGCACATAGGAAGGGTGTTTGTGGTCACTCAAATGATTGAAACCTGGTTGATGCACTACCAAAGCTGGGGTACCAGGGGGGAACATTTGAGGGGTATTGAGATGGTGGTGTCCAGAGGTCAAAATATGTTTCAGAGACACAGAGGTACTGCGGTCCTGGTCCCACATTGGGGGTAGACAAAAGTCCCTGCTAAAGATTTCTGTCCAACTGTTACCACATTTTGTGAAGCCTGGCTCCCTCTGTAACGATTCCCCAGTGTCTTTCGATCCTACAGATGACTGTAGCAAACTTCCCAAATTTGTTCTTGGCCTCATACTCCCAAAGGAGTGCCTGACATTTGCCAGCCTAACGATACTCACATTCTGGGAAAAACCTCACTAACTATGCATATTTATCTACCACACATGGCAAATCCTTACAATTGCAGAACATCATATCGCACTTGTCATCTTTGAGGTACTGTAAGTATTTGGATTTGAGGGAAATATTCATCCTTGCTTGCTCTCTCCCATCTGAAGTCTATGGTGCTGCTGTTCCTTTCTCACATGTCCCTTCAAAGAGACAAGTGACACACAGGCTCAATCACTCAGCAAACATATATGCTTTGACGTTTTCATCTTGCTGTTTACCTTCCAAATATTCCCCCTTCACCACAAATACAGGCCTGCCATTCCTCATCCCCTCAGTCAAAGCAGTCCTTCACTCCTTAGGCCCTGCAAGACCACCATGAACAAGAATCATGTCAGCAAGCAGAAGAAAAGCCTCAGTGTGCTCTTTTGTTCATACTGCTGCCCTCTAGTAACACTTCATGGCAACTGCAGCATAAGAATGGGACTGAGAAGAGGGCTGTCCTATGCAAATAATATCCTTCCATGCACACTTTCTTCTGAGACGGTCGGAGGCTTTTGCCGTGATACCGCCTCCAACATATGGTCTTCAACCAAATTTTTAAAAAGCCCACCTGCCTTAGACAAAGGATTTTGCCACTTGAAGGAAGCACATGGGGACATCACCCTCATTTAGCAGGGTCCTAAATTGCCTGCTGTCAGCCTGCATACAGAACAAGGGCGTTCGTGGGCGTTCGTGAGCGTTCTTCAAAGGAAGGAGGTGGGTGATTAATTCACAGTGCCAGGGCAGGCCCAGCCCAGGCCAGCGCAGCCCAGCCCGGCACAGTTAAAGAAAACAATCTTTCTAGCTTCTTATTGCACCTAATAAATGGACTCTAGCTTGCCTCAAACTTGACCCATCATTTCATTAGCCAGAGCTCATACTTGACCTTTATTTCTATCCAAGCTCACTGGCACCAAACCCCTGATTCGAGCGAGTGGCTCACAGCAAAATGAAAAATCACCATCATCCAACCTATTTTACAATAAGTGTAGCACCTTCCTCGCATTCTTGTGCTCAGTTATAACCCCCAATACCACAATTGCACTCTGCAATTCACCAAACTTAAAGGACAAAGAATGATGACATTGATAAAGGAAAATAAGGCCTTGTCCCTATTGCACCTACTTGAGAAATAGGGAGGTTGGTAGAAGGTCATGAGGGAAAACATTTGAAATTTTGGGACACACATGCCAAAAAGAGTGTCCACTTTTCTCCTCTGTTACCAAGTAAAAAAAAATCTTAGCAAAAAAAAGACCATTCACTTTTTGAAAATTTCCACCTTGGGATACCTCTACAGCATTGGCAGGATTCGAACCCTGGCCTGTGAGCGCTGTCCGCACCAAAGGTACAAGACTTACCTTTGAGCTATAGCTCCTTAGTGGTCTAGAGGATTGCAGTAGTAACTATAAGCAACATACAGGCCTTGGTGTCCTTCCCTGCGGCTTCCATTGCACATGAAAAGGATGACCATGACATAAGGACAATTTGATAAGCTACTTACATGGAATCCAGTGTGGTCCAGTGGGTAAGTGCCTGCCTTCCATGCAGGCAACCAGGGTTCGAATCCCGGGTTCGGCACCAGGTGACTGATGGTGGCAGAGCAGAGGTAAGTTGGAGGTGGGCCTAAATGGCCAATTGGTAAGTAAAATGTGTCTGTGTGTTGTGTAAGAGTGGAATCATGCCTAGTGAATGAGGGATTGCAGATTGGTTGGTAAGTAAAATAGGTGTGGCCTGAACAGAGAGAGGTGAAAGAAAGGGAACAGGTGTTGTGTGCAGGAGGACGAGGAGACAAGTCAGAGTGGGTTGGGTCAGAGAGGAGGGGTATAGGAGGAGCCTAGTCAGAGTGGGAGGGGTCATAGAGGAGGAGCATAGGAGGAGCCTAGTCAGAGTGGGTGGGGTTAGAGAGGAGGGGCTCAGGAGGAGCCAAGTCAGAGTGGGTGGGGTCAGAGAGGAGGAGTATAAGCGGAGCCTAGGCAGAGAGGAGGGGTATGGGAGGAGCCTAGTCAGAGTGGGAGGGGTCAGAGAGGAGGATCATAGGAGGAGCCTAGTCAGAGTGGGTGGGGTTAGAGAGGAGGGGTTCAGGAGGAGCCAAGTCAGAGTGGGTGGGGTCAGAGAGGAGGAGTATATGCGGAGCCTAGGCAGAGAGGAGGGGTATAGGAGGAGCCTAGTCAGAGTGGGTGGGGTCAGAGAGCAGAGGAATAGGTGGAGGAGGATCCTGACTTATTGTGGGGTACTGCAAATACTTTTTTACTGCACCCCCCTATACTCTCTGATTTCTGTTGGGAGGGGGCAGTCAAAATTTGGGGGAGCAGTATTAAAAGGTGCTTGGGCGCAACGTGAAGGCGATGAGGTGCACACAATGGCTTGGCTTCCAGGTACTTTTTGAGGGGCTACCATTAGTTTGTATTGCTCTGATCCTCCCTCATGGGGTGTACCCCAAATGGTTAGGGGCAACGGGGGGGCAAGAAGCTGTTTGACAGTTTCTATTAACAACAGGGGTCACCATGCGATTATGCTGCAGTTATGCTATTGAAAGGTAAAACAAGGAGCATTTGGCTGTATTTTTGCAGGTGGGGTGCCCCAAAATGTTACTGCCAGCAGCAGCAGCCCCCTTCCTCCCCACCCTGCAGATTGGTATAGGTACCTTTAGGACATTTCTGTTGAAAACAGAGGCTATAGCGAATCGCGCTACAAAATCCGAGAGCACTAACACTTGCTAAATAAAGGTGGCATCGGAGCATACGAATGAGGCAGGGAGAGGCTACTGTTGCAATTGGTTTGGTGGTTCATAGTGAATAACCTCAGCATGCGAATAGGCAAAAGTGTGAGGATTGGCAGTGTCTGTAGAGAATTTTGGCATGCTCTTCAGTTGATGTTTTCCTCCTTACGTTGGCCATGAACTACAGAGGAAAGGCCTGGCCTTACTGTTGGGCAAAACATGTATTTATGATTTTAAGAAGTGTAGTCTGGCTGTACTGAGAGGGCCTGTACAGTACGGTAAATGCCTGTATACCCCTGCAATGTGCATCCAACTGTCACTTGAGATTGAACAGCGAACGAAGCAGCTGGGTTACTGACTGAATGTAAATGGAAGGCACATAGGAAGGGTGTTTGTGGTCACTCAAATGATTGAAACCTGGTTGATGCACTACCAAAGCTGGGGTACCAGGGGGGAACATTTGAGGGGTATTGAGATGGTGGTGTCCAGAGGTCAAAATATGTTTCAGAGACACAGAGGTACTGCGGTCCTGGTCCCACATTGGGGGTAGACAAAAGTCCCTGCTAAAGATTTCTGTCCAACTGTTACCACATTTTGTGAAGCCTGGCTCCCTCTGTAACGATTCCCCAGTGTCTTTCGATCCTACAGATGACTGTAGCAAACTTCCCAAATTTGTTCTTGGCCTCATACTCCCAAAGGAGTGCCTGACATTTGCCAGCCTAACGATACTCACATTCTGGGAAAAACCTCACTAACTATGCATATTTATCTACCACACATGGCAAATCCTTACAATTGCAGAACATCATATCGCACTTGTCATCTTTGAGGTACTGTAAGTATTTGGATTTGAGGGAAATATTCATCCTTGCTTGCTCTCTCCCATCTGAAGTCTATGGTGCTGCTGTTCCTTTCTCACATGTCCCTTCAAAGAGACAAGTGACACACAGGCTCAATCACTCAGCAAACATATATGCTTTGACGTTTTCATCTTGCTGTTTACCTTCCAAATATTCCCCCTTCACCACAAATACAGGCCTGCCATTCCTCATCCCCTCAGTCAAAGCAGTCCTTCACTCCTTAGGCCCTGCAAGACCACCATGAACAAGAATCATGTCAGCAAGCAGAAGAAAAGCCTCAGTGTGCTCTTTTGTTCATACTGCTGCCCTCTAGTAACACTTCATGGCAACTGCAGCATAAGAATGGGACTGAGAAGAGGGCTGTCCTATGCAAATAATATCCTTCCATGCACACTTTCTTCTGAGACGGTCGGAGGCTTTTGCCGTGATACCGCCTCCAACATATGGTCTTCAACCAAATTTTTAAAAAGCCCACCTGCCTTAGACAAAGGATTTTGCCACTTGAAGGAAGCACATGGGGACATCACCCTCATTTAGCAGGGTCCTAAATTGCCTGCTGTCAGCCTGTATACAGAACAAGGGCGTTCGTGGGCGTTCGTGAGCGTTCTTCAAAGGAAGGAGGTGGGTGATTAATTCACAGTGCCAGGGCAGGCCCAGCCCAGGCCAGCGCAGCCCAGCCCGGCACAGTTAAAGAAAACAATCTTTCTAGCTTCTTATTGCACCTAATAAATGGACTCTAGCTTGCCTCAAACTTGACCCATCATTTCATTAGCCAGAGCTCATACTTGACCTTTATTTCTATCCAAGCTCACTGGCACCAAACCCCTGATTCGAGCGAGTGGCTCACAGCAAAATGAAAAATCACCATCATCCAACCTATTTTACAATAAGTGTAGCACCTTCCTCGCATTCTTGTGCTCAGTTATAACCCCCAATACCACAATTGCACTCTGCAATTCACCAAACTTAAAGGACAAAGAATGATGACATTGATAAAGGAAAATAAGGCCTTGTCCCTATTGCACCTACTTGAGAAATAGGGAGGTTGGTAGAAGGTCATGAGGGAAAACATTTGAAATTTTGGGACACACATGCCAAAAAGAGTGTCCACTTTTCTCCTCTGTTACCAAGTAAAAAAAAATCTTAGCAAAAAAAAGACCATTCACTTTTTGAAAATTTCCACCTTGGGATACCTCTACAGCATTGGCAGGATTCGAACCCTGGCCTGTGAGGGCTGTCCGCACCAAAGGTACAAGACTTACCTTTGAGCTATAGCTCCTTAGTGGTCTAGAGGATTGCAGTAGTAACTATAAGCAACATACAGGCCTTGGTGTCCTTCCCTGCGGCTTCCATTGCACATGAAAAGGATGACCATGACATAAGGACAATTTGATAAGCTACTTACATGGAATCCAGTGTGGTCCAGTGGGTAAGTGCCTGCCTTCCATGCAGGCAACCAGGGTTCGAATCCCGGGTTCGGCACCAGGTGACTGATGGTGGCAGAGCAGAGGTAAGTTGGAGGTGGGCCTAAATGGCCAATTGGTAAGTAAAATGTGTCTGTGTGTTGTGTAAGAGTGGAATCATGCCTAGTGAATGAGGGATTGCAGATTGGTTGGTAAGTAAAATAGGTGTGGCCTGAACAGAGAGAGGTGAAAGAAAGGGAACAGGTGTTGTGTGCAGGAGGACGAGGAGACAAGTCAGAGTGGGTTGGGTCAGAGAGGAGGGGTATAGGAGGAGCCTAGTCAGAGTGGGAGGGGTCATAGAGGAGGAGCATAGGAGGAGCCTAGTCAGAGTGGGTGGGGTTAGAGAGGAGGGGCTCAGGAGGAGCCAAGTCAGAGTGGGTGGGGTCAGAGAGGAGGAGTATAGGCGGAGCCTAGGCAGAGAGGAGGGGTATGGGAGGAGCCTAGTCAGAGTGGGAGGGGTCAGAGAGGAGGATCATAGGAGGAGCCTAGTCAGAGTGGGTGGGGTTAGAGAGGAGGGGTTCAGGAGGAGCCAAGTCAGAGTGGGTGGGGTCAGAGAGGAGGAGTATATGCGGAGCCTAGGCAGAGAGGAGGGGTATAGGAAGAGCCTAGTCAGAGTGGGTGGGGTCAGAGAGCAGAGGAATAGGTGGAGGAGGATCCTGACTTATTGTGGGGTACTGCAAATACTTTTTTACTGCACCCCCTTATACTCTCTGATTTCTGTTGGGAGGGGGCAGTCAAAATTTGGGGGAGCAGTATTAAAAGGTGCTTGGGCGCAACGTGAAGGCGATGAGGTGCACACAATGGCTTGGCTTCCAGGTACTTTTTGAGGGGCTACCATTAGTTTGTATTGCTCTGATCCTCCCTCATGGGGTGTACCCCAAATGGTTAGGGGCAACGGGGGGGCAAGAAGCTGTTTGACAGTTTCTATTAACAACAGGGGTCCCCATACGATTATGCTGCAGTTATGCTATTGAAAGGTAAAACAAGGAGCATTTGGCTGTATTTTTGCAGGTGGGGTGCCCCAAAATGTTACTGCCAGCAGCAGCAGCCCCCTTCCTCCCCACCCTGCAGATTTGTATAGGTACCTTTAGGACATTTCTGTTGAAAACAGAGGCTATAGCGAATCGCGCTACAAAATCCAAGAGCACTAACACTTGCTAAATAAAGGTGGCATCGGAGCATACGAATGAGGCAGGGAGAGGCTACTGTTGCAATTGGTTTGGTGGTTCATAGTGAATAACCTCAGCATGCGAATAGGCAAAAGTGTGAGGATTGGCAGTGTCTGTAGAGAATTTTTGCATGCTCTTCAGTTGATGTTTTCCTCCTTACGTTGGCCATGAACTACAGAGGAAAGGCCTGGCCTTACTGTTGGGCAAAACATGTATTTATGATTTTAAGAAGTGTAGTCTGGCTGTACTGAGAGGGCCTGTACAGTACGGTAAATGCCTGTATATCCCTGCAATGTGCATCCAACTGTCACTTGAGATTGAACAGCGAACGAAGCAGCTGGGTTACTGACTGAATGTAAATGGAAGGCACATAGGAAGGGTGTTTGTGGTCACTCAAATGATTGAAACCTGGTTGATGCACTACCAAAGCTGGGGTACCAGGGGGGAACATTTGAGGGGTATTGAGATGGTGGTGTCCAGAGGTCAAAATATGTTTCAGAGACACAGAAGTACTGCGGTCCTGGTCCCACATTGGGGGTAGACAAAAGTCCCTGCTAAAGATTTCTGTCCAACTGTTACCACATTTTGTGAAGCCTGGCTCCCTCTGTAACGATTCCCCAGTGTCTTTCGATCCTACAGATGACTGTAGCAAACTTCCCAAATTTGTTCTTGGCCTCATACTCCCAAAGGAGTGCCTGACATTTGCCAGCCTAACGATACTCACATTCTGGGAAAAAACTCACTAACTATGCATATTTATCTACCACACATGGCAAATCCTTACAATTGCAGAACATCATATCGCACTTGTCATCTTTGAGGTACTGTAAGTATTTGTATTTGAGGGAAATATTCATCCTTGCTTGCCCTCTCCCATCTGAAGTCTATGGTGCTGCTGTTCCTTTCTCACATGTCCCTTCAAAGAGACAAGTGACACACAGACTCAATCACTCAGCAAACATATATGCTTTGACGTTTTCATCTTGCTGTTTACCTTCCAAATATTCCCCCTTCACCACAAATACAGGCCTGCCATTCCTCATCCCCTCAGTCAAAGCAGTCCTTCACTCCTTAGGCCCTGCAAGACCACCATGAACAAGAATCATGTCAGCAAGCAGAAGAAAAGCCTCAGTGTGCTCTTTTGTTCATACTGCTGCCCTCTAGTAACACTTCATGGCAACTGCAGCATAAGAATGGGACTGAGAAGAGGGCTGTCCTATGCAAATAATATCCTTCCATGCACACTATCTTCTGAGACGGTCGGAGGCTTTTGCCGTGATACCGCCTCCAACATATGGTCTTCAACCAAATTTTTAAAAAGCCCACCTGCCTTAGACGAAGGATTTTGCCACTTGAAGGAAGCACATGGGGACATCACCCTCATTTAGCAGGGTCCTAAATTGCCTGCTGTCAGCCTGTATACAGAACAAGGGCGTTCGTGGGCGTTCGTGAGCGTTCTTCAAAGGAAGGAGGTGGGTGATTAATTCACAGTGCCAGGGCAGGCCCAGCCCAGGCCAGCGCAGCCCAGCCCGGCACAGTTAAAGGAAACAATCTTTCTAGCTTCTTATTGCACCTAATAAATGGACTCTAGCTTGCCTCAAACTTGACCCATCATTTCATTAGCCAGAGCTCATACTTGACCTTTATTTCTATCCAAGCTCACTGGCACCAAACCCCTGATTTGAGCGAGTGGCTCACACCAAAATGAAAAATCACCATCATCCAACCTATTTTACAATAAGTGTAGCACCTTCCTCGCATTCTTGTGCTCAGTTATAACCCCCAATACCACAATTGCACTCTGCAATTCACCAAACTTAAAGGACAAAGAATGATGACATTGATAAAGGAAAATAAGGCCTTGTCCCTATTGCACCTACTTGAGAAATAGGGAGGTTGGTAGAAGGTCATGAGGGAAAACATTTGAAATTTTGGGACACACATGCCAAAAAGAGTGTCCACTTTTCTCCTCTGTTACCAAGTAAAAAAAAATCTTAGCAAAAAAAAAACGATTCACTTTTTGAAAATTTCCACCTTGGGATACCTCTACAGCATTGGCAGGATTCGAACCCTGGCCTGTGAGGGCTGTCCGCACCAAAGGTACAAGACTTACCTTTGAGCTATAGCTCCTTAGTGGTCTAGAGGATTTCAGTAGTAACTATAAGCAACATACAGGCCTTGGTGTCCTTCCCTGCGGTTTCCATTGCACATGAAAAGGATGACCATGACATAAGGACAATTTGATAAGCTACTTACATGGAATCCAGTGTGGTCCAGTGGGTAAGTGCCTGCCTTCCATGCAGGCAACCAGGGTTCGAATCCCGGGTTCGGCACCAGGTGACTGATGGTGGCAGAGCAGAGGTAAGTTGGAGGTGGGCCTAAATGGCCAATTGGTAAGTAAAATGTGTCTGTGTGTTGTGTAAGAGTGGAATCATGCCTAGTGAATGAGGGATTGCAGATTGGTTGGTAAGTAAAATAGGTGTGGCCTGAACAGAGAGAGGTGAAAGAAAGGGAACAGGTGTTGTGTGCAGGAGGACGAGGAGACAAGTCAGAGTGGGTTGGGTCAGAGAGGAGGGGTATAGGAGGAGCCTAGTCAGAGTGGGAGGGGTCATAGAGGAGGAGCATAGGAGGAGCCTAGTCAGAGTGGGTGGGGTTAGAGAGGAGGGGCTCAGGAGGAGCCAAGTCAGAGTGGGTGGGGTCAGAGAGGAGGAGTATAGGCGGAGCCTAGGCAGAGAGGAGGGGTATGGGAGGAGCCTAGTCAGAGTGGGAGGGGTCAGAGAGGAGGATCATAGGAGGAGCCTAGTCAGAGTGGGTGGGGTTAGAGAGGAGGGGTTCAGGAGGAGCCAAGTCAGAGTGGGTGGGGTCAGAGAGGAGGAGTATATGCGGAGCCTAGGCAGAGAGGAGGGGTATAGGAGGAGCCTAGTCAGAGTGGGTGGGGTCAGAGAGCAGAGGAATAGGTGGAGGAGGATCCTGACTTATTGTGGGGTACTGCAAATACTTTTTTACTGCACCCCCCTATACTCTCTGATTTCTGTTGGGAGGGGGCAGTCAAAATTTGGGGGAGCAGTATTAAAAGGTGCTTGGGCGCAACGTGAAGGCGATGAGGTGCACACAATGGCTTGGCTTCCAGGTACTTTTTGAGGGGCTACCATTAGTTTGTATTGCTCTGATCCTCCCTCATGGGGTGTACCCCAAATGGTTAGGGGCAACGGGGGGGCAAGAAGCTGTTTGACAGTTTCTATTAACAACAGGGGTCACCATGCGATTATGCTGCAGTTATGCTATTGAAAGGTAAAACAAGGAGCATTTGGCTGTATTTTTGCAGGTGGGGTGCCCCAAAATGTTACTGCCAGCAGCAGCAGCCCCCTTCCTCCCCACCCTGCAGATTGGTATAGGTACCTTTAGGACATTTCTGTTGAAAACAGAGGCTATAGCGAATCGCGCTACAAAATCCGAGAGCACTAACACTTGCTAAATAAAGGTGGCATCGGAGCATACGAATGAGGCAGGGAGAGGCTACTGTTGCAATTGGTTTGGTGGTTCATAGTGAATAACCTCAGCATGCGAATAGGCAAAAGTGTGAGGATTGGCAGTGTCTGTAGAGAATTTTGGCATGCTCTTCAGTTGATGTTTTCCTCCTTACGTTGGCCATGAACTACAGAGGAAAGGCCTGGCCTTACTGTTGGGCAAAACATGTATTTATGATTTTAAGAAGTGTAGTCTGGCTGTACTGAGAGGGCCTGTACAGTACGGTAAATGCCTGTATACCCCTGCAATGTGCATCCAACTGTCACTTGAGATTGAACAGCGAACGAAGCAGCAGGGTTACTGACTGAATGTAAATGGAAGGCACATAGGAAGGGTGTTTGTGGTCACTCAAATGATTGAAACCTGGTTGATGCACTACCAAAGCTGGGGTACCAGGGGGGAACATTTGAGGGGTATTGAGATGGTGGTGTCCAGAGGTCAAAATATGTTTCAGAGACACAGAAGTACTGCGGTCCTGGTCCCACATTGGGGGTAGACAAAAGTCCCTGCTAAAGATTTCTGTCCAACTGTTACCACATTTTGTGAAGCCTGGCTCCCTCTGTAACGATTCCCCAGTGTCTTTCGATCCTACAGATGACTGTAGCAAACTTCCCAAATTTGTTCTTGGCCTCATACTCCCAAAGGAGTGCCTGACATTTGCCAGCCTAACGATACTCACATTCTGGGAAAAAACTCACTAACTATGCATATTTATCTACCACACATGGCAAATCCTTAC
This sequence comes from Lissotriton vulgaris, assembly GCF_964263255.1. Taxonomy (NCBI): domain Eukaryota; kingdom Metazoa; phylum Chordata; class Amphibia; order Caudata; family Salamandridae; genus Lissotriton; species Lissotriton vulgaris. The sequence goes on from NC_141685.1 coordinate 1,746,601,075, forward strand.
AATTGCAGAACATCATATCGCACTTGTCATCTTTGAGGTACTGTAAGTATTTGTATTTGAGGGAAATATTCATCCTTGCTTGCCCTCTCCCATCTGAAGTCTATGGTGCTGCTGTTCCTTTCTCACATGTCCCTTCAAAGAGACAAGTGACACACAGACTCAATCACTCAGCAAACATATATGCTTTGACGTTTTCATCTTGCTGTTTACCTTCCAAATATTCCCCCTTCACCACAAATACAGGCCTGCCATTCCTCATCCCCTCAGTCAAAGCAGTCCTTCACTCCTTAGGCCCTGCAAGACCACCATGAACAAGAATCATGTCAGCAAGCAGAAGAAAAGCCTCAGTGTGCTCTTTTGTTCATACTGCTGCCCTCTAGTAACACTTCATGGCAACTGCAGCATAAGAATGGGACTGAGAAGAGGGCTGTCCTATGCAAATAATATCCTTCCATGCACACTTTCTTCTGTGACGGTCGGAGGCTTTTGCCGTGATACCGCCTCCAACATATGGTCTTCAACCAAATTTTTAAAAAGCCCACCTGCCTTAGACGAAGGATTTTGCCACTTGAAGGAAGCACATGGGGACATCACCCTCATTTAGCAGGGTCCTAAATTGCCTGCTGTCAGCCTGTATACAGAACAAGGGCGTTCGTGGGCGTTCGTGAGCGTTCTTCAAAGGAAGGAGGTGGGTGATTAATTCACAGTGCCAGGGCAGGCCCAGCCCAGGCCAGCGCAGCCCAGCCCGGCACAGCGCATTGCTGTGGAGGTCCATTTATTCACATCCTGCAGCAGGGATGATGCAGACCTACTAGAGCAAAGGCTTGACTCTGCCCATGTCTGTCTCTTAAAGGAAACAATCTTTCTAGCTTCTTATTGCACCTAATAAATGGACTCTAGCTTGCCTTAAACTTGACCCATCATTTCATTAGCCAGAGCTCATACTTGACCTTTATTTCTATCCAAGCTCACTGGCACCAAACCCCTGATTCGAGCGAGTGGCTCACAGCAAAATGAAAAATCACCATCATCCAACCTATTTTACAATAAGTGTAGCACCTTCCTCGCATTCTTGTGCTCAGTTATAACCCCCAATACCACAATTGCACTCTGCAATTCACCAAACTTAAAGGACAAAGAATGATGACATTGATAAAGGAAAATAAGGCCTTGTCCCTATTGCACCTACTTGAGAAATAGGGAGGTTGGTAGAAGGTCATGAGGGAAAACATTTGAAATTTTGGGACACACATGCCAAAAAGAGTGTCCACTTTTCTCCTCTGTTACCAAGTAAAAAAAAATCTTAGCAAAAAAAAAACCATTCACTTTTTGAAAATTTCCACCTTGGGATACCTCTACAGCATTGGCAGGATTCGAACCCTGGCCTGTGAGGGCTGTCCGCACCAAAGGTACAAGACTTACCTTTGAGCTATAGCTCCTTAGTGGTCTAGAGGATTGCAGTAGTAACTATAAGCAACATACAGGCCTTGGTGTCCTTCCCTGCGGCTTCCATTGCACATGAAAAGGATGACCATGACATAAGGACAATTTGATAAGCTACTTACATGGAATCCAGTGTGGTCCAGTGGGTAAGTGCCTGCCTTCCATGCAGGCAACCAGTGTTCGAATCCCGGGTTCGGCACCAGGTGACTGATGGTGGCAGAGCAGAGGTAAGTTGGAGGTGGGCCTAAATGGCCAATTGGTAAGTAAAATGTGTCTGTGTGTTGTGTAAGAGTGGAATCATGCCTAGTGAATGAGGGATTGCAGATTGGTTGGTAAGTAAAATAGGTGTGGCCTGAACAGAGAGAGGTGAAAGAAAGGGAACAGGTGTTGTGTGCAGGAGGACGAGGAGACAAGTCAGAGTGGGTTGGGTCAGAGAGGAGGGGTATAGGAGGAGCCTAGTCAGAGTGGGAGGGGTCATAGAGGAGGAGCATAAGAGGAGCCTAGTCAGAGTGGGTGGGGTAAGAGAGGAGGGGCTCAGGAGGAGCCAAGTCAGAGTGGGTGGGGTCAGAGAGGAGGAGTATAGGCGGAGCCTAGGCAGAGAGGAGGGGTATGGGAGGAGCCTAGTCAGAGTGGGAGGGGTCAGAGAGGAGGATCATAGGAGGAGCCTAGTCAGAGTGGGTGGGGTTAGAGAGGAGGGGTTCAGGAGGAGCCAAGTTAGAGTGGGTGGGGTCAGAGAGGAGGAGTATATGCGGAGCCTAGGCAGAGAGGAGGGGTATAGGAGGAGCCTAGTCAGAGTGGGTGGGGTCAGAGAGCAGAGGAATAGGTGGAGGAGGATCCTGACTTATTGTGGGGTACTGCAAATACTTTTTTACTGCACCCCCCTATACTCTCTGATTTCTGTTGAGAGGGGGCAGTCAAAATTTGGGGGAGCAGTATTAAAAGGTGCTTGGGCGCAACGTGAAGGCGATGAGGTGCACACAATGGCTTGCCTTCCAGGTACTTTTTGAGGGGCTACCATTAGTTTGTATTGCTCTGATCCTCCCTCATGGGGTGTACCCCAAATGGTTAGGGGCAACGGGGGGGCAAGAAGCTGTTTGACAGTTTCTATTAACAACAGGGGTCACCATGCGATTATGCTGCAGTTATGCTATTGAAAGGTAAAACAAGGAGCATTTGGCTGTATTTTTGCAGGTGGGGTGCCCCAAAATGTTACTGCCAGCAGCAGCAGCCCCCTTCCTCCCCACCCTGCAGATTGGTATAGGTACCTTTAGGACATTTCTGTTGAAAACAGAGGCTATAGCGAATCGCGCTACAAAATCCGAGAGCACTAACACTTGCTAAATAAAGGTGGCATCGGAGCATACGAATGAGGCAGGGAGAGGCTACTGTTGCAATTGGTTTGGTGGTTCATAGTGAATAACCTCAGCATGCGAATAGGCAAAAGTGTGAGGATTGGCAGTGTCTGTAGAGAATTTTGGCATGCTCTTCAGTTGATGTTTTCCTCCTTACGTTGGCCATGAACTACAGAGGAAAGGCCTGGCCTTACTGTTGGGCAAAACATGTATTTATGATTTTAAGAAGTGTAGTTTGGCTGTACTGAGAGGGCCTGTACAGTACGGTAAATGCCTGTATACCCCTGCAATGTGCATCCAACTGTCACTTGAGATTGAACAGCGAACGAAGCAGCTGGGTCACTGACTGAATGTAAATGGAAGGCACATAGGAAGGGTGTTTGTGGTCACTCAAATGATTGAAACCTGGTTGATGCACTACCAAAGCTGGGGTACCAGGGGGGAACATTTGAGGGGTATTGAGATGGTGGTGTCCAGAGGTCAAAATATGTTTCAGAGACACAGAGGTACTGCGGTCCTGGTCCCACATTGGGGGTAGACAAAAGTCCCTGCTAAAGATTTCTGTCCAACTGTTACCACATTTTGTGAAGCCTGGCTCCCTCTGTAACGATTCCCCAGTGTCTTTCGATCCTACAGATGACTGTATCAAACTTCCCAAATTTGTTCTTGGCCTCATACTCCCAAAGGAGTGCCTGACATTTGCCAGCCTAACGATACTCACATTCTGGGAAAAAACCTCACTAACTATGCATATTTATCTACCACACATGGCAAATCCTTACAATTGCAGAACATCATATCGCACTTGTCATCTTTGAGGTACTGTAAGTATTTGGATTTGAGGGAAATATTCATCCTTGCTTGCTCTCTCCCATCCGAAGTCTATGGTGCTGCTGTTCCTTTCTCACATGTCCCTTCAAAGAGGCAAGTGACACACAGACCCAATCACTCAGCAAACATATATGCTTTGACGTTTTCATCTTGCTGTTTACCTTCCAAATATTCCCCCTTCACCACAAATACAGGCCTGCCATTCCTCATCCCCTCAGTCAAAGCAGTCCTTCACTCCTTAGGCCCTGCAAGACCACCATGAACAAGAATCATGTCAGCAAGCAGAAGAAAAGCCTCAGTGTGCTCTTTTGTTCATACTGCTGCCCTCTAGTAACACTTCATGGCAACTGCAGCATAAGAATGGGACTGAGAAGAGGGCTGTCCTATGCAAATAATATCCTTCCATGCACACTTTCTTCTGAGACGGTCGGAGGCTTTTGCCGTGATACCGCCTCCAACATATGGTCTTCAACCAAATTTTTAAAAAGCCCACCTGCCTTAGACGAAGGATTTTGCCACTTGAAGGAAGCACATGGGGACATCACCCTCATTTAGCAGGGTCCTAAATTGCCTGCTGTCAGCCTGTATACAGAACAAGGGCGTTCGTGGGCGTTCGTGAGCGTTCTTCAAAGGAAGGAGGTGGGTGATTAATTCACAGTGCCAGGGCAGGCCCAGCCCAGGCCAGCGCAGCCCAGCCCGGCACAGTTAAAGGAAACAATCTTTCTAGCTTCTTATTGCACCTAATAAATGGACTCTAGCTTGCCTCAAACTTGACCCATCATTTCATTAGCCAGAGCTCATACTTGACCTTTATTTCTATCCAAGCTCACTGGCACCAAACCCCTGATTTGAGCGAGTGGCTCACACCAAAATGAAAAATCACCATCATCCAACCTATTTTACAATAAGTGTAGCACCTTCCTCGCATTCTTGTGCTCAGTTATAACCCCCAATACCACAATTGCACTCTGCAATTCACCAAACTTAAAGGACAAAGAATGATGACATTGATAAAGGAAAATAAGGCCTTGTCCCTATTGCACCTACTTGAGAAATAGGGAGGTTGGTAGAAGGTCATGAGGGAAAACATTTGAGATTTTGGGACACACATGCCAAAAAGAGTGTCCACTTTTCTCCTCTGTTACCAAGTAAAAAAAAATCTTAGCAAAAAAAAAACCATTCACTTTTTGAAAATTTCCACCTTGGGATACCTCTACAGCATTGGCAGGATTCGAACCCTGGCCTGTGAGGGCTGTCCGCACCAAAGGTACAAGACTTACCTTTGAGCTATAGCTCCTTAGTGGTCTAGAGGATTTCAGTAGTAACTATAAGCAACATACAGGCCTTGGTGTCCTTCCCTGCGGCTTCCATTGCACATGAAAAGGATGACCATGACATAAGGACAATTTGATAAGCTACTTACATGGAATCCAGTGTGGTCCAGTGGGTAAGTGCCTGCCTTCCATGCAGGCAACCAGGGTTCGAATCCCGGGTTCGGCACCAGTTGACTGATGGTGGCAGAGCAGAGGTAAGTTGGAGGTGAGCCTAAATGGCCAATTGGTAAGTAAAATGTGTCTGTGTGTTGTGTAAGAGTGGAATCATGCCTAGTGAATGAGGGATTGCAGATTGGTTGGTAAGTCAAATAGGTGTGGCCTGAACAGAGAGAGGTGAAAGAAAGGGAACAGGTGTTGTGTGCAGGAGGACGAGGAGACAAGTCAGAGTGGGTTGGGTCAGAGAGGAGGGGTATAGGAGGAGCCTAGTCAGAGTGGGAGGGGTCATAGAGGAGGAGCATAGGAGGAGCCTAGTCAGAGTGGGTGGGGTTAGAGAGGAGGGGCTCAGGAGGAGCTAAGTCAGAGTGGGTGGGGTCAGAGAGGAGGAGTATAGGCGGAGCCTAGGCAGAGAGGAGGGGTATGGGAGGAGCCTAGTCAGAGTGGGAAGGGTCAGAGAGGAGGATCATAGGAGGAGCCTAGTCAGAGTGGGTGGGGTTAGAGAGGAGGGGTTCAGGAGGAGCCAAGTCAGAGTGGGTGGGGTCAGAGAGGAGGAGTATATGCGGAGCCTAGGCAGAGAGGAGGGGTATAGGAGGAGCCTAGTCAGAGTGGGTGGGGTCAGAGAGCAGAGGAATAGGTGGAGGAGGATCCTGACTTATTGTGGGGTACTGCAAATACTTTTTTACTGCACCCCCCTATACTCTCTGATTTCTGTTGGGAGGGGGCAGTCAAAATTTGGGGGAGCAGTATTAAAAGGTGCTTGGGCGCAACGTGAAGGCGATGAGGTGCACACAATGGCTTGGCTTCCAGGTACTTTTTGAGGGGCTACCATTAGTTTGTATTGCTCTGATCCTCCCTCATGGGGTGTACCCCAAATGGTTAGGGGCAACGGGGGGGCAAGAAGCTGTTTGACAGTTTCTATTAACAACAGGGGTCACCATGCGATTATGCTGCAGTTATGATATTGAAAGGTAAAACAAGGAGCATTTGGCTGTATTTTTGCAGGTGGGGTGCCCCAAAATGTTACTGCCAGCAGCAGCAGCCCCCTTCCTCCCCACCCTGCAGATTGGTATAGGTACCTTTAGGACATTTCTGTTGAAAACAGAGGCTATAGTGAATCGCGCTACAAAATCCGAGAGCACTAACACTTGCTAAATAAAGGTGGCATCGGAGCATACGAATGAGGCAGGGAGAGGCTACTGTTGCAATTGGTTTGGTGGTTCATAGTGAATAACCTCAGCATGCGAATAGGCAAAAGTGTGAGGATTGGCAGTGTCTGTAGAGAATTTTGGCATGCTCTTCAGTTGATGTTTTCCTCCTTACGTTGGCCATGAACTACAGAGGAAAGACCTGGCCTTACTGTTGGGCAAAACATGTATTTATGATTTTAAGAAGAGTAGTTTGGCTGTACTGAGAGGGCCTGTACAGTACGGTAAATGCCTGTATACCCCTGCAATGTGCATCCAACTGTCACTTGAGATTGAACAGCGAACGAAGCAGCTGGGTTACTGACTGAATGTAAATGGAAGGCACATAGGAAGGGTGTTTGTGGTCACTCAAATGATTGAAACCTGGTTGATGCACTACCAAAGCTGGGGTACCAGGGGGGAACATTTGAGGGGTATTGAGATGGTGGTGTCCAGAGGTCAAAATATGTTTCAGAGACACAGAGGTACTGCGGTCCTGGTCCCACATTGGGGGTAGACAAAAGTCCCTGCTAAAGATTTCTGTCCAACTGTTACCACATTTTGTGAAGCCTGGCTCCCTCTGTAACGATTCCCCAGTGTCTTTTGATCCTACAGATGACTGTATCAAACTTCCCAAATTTGTTCTTGGCCTCATACTCCCAAAGGAGTGCCTGACATTTGCCAGCCTAACGATACTCACATTCTGGGAAAACCTCACTAACTATGCATATTTATCTACCACACATGGCAAATCCTTACAATTGCAGAACATCATATCGCACTTGTCATCTTTGAGGTACTGTAAGTATTTGGATTTGAGGGAAATATTCATCCTTGCTTGCTCTCTCCCATCCGAAGTCTATGGTGCTGCTGTTCCTTTCTCACATGTCCCTTCAAAGAGACAAGTGACACACAGACATATATGCTTTGACGTTTTCATCTTGCTGTTTACCTTCCAAATATTCCCCCTTCACCACAAATACAGGCCTGCCATTCCTCATCCCCTCAGTCAAAGCAGTCCTTCACTCCTTAGGCCCTGCAAGACCACCATGAACAAGAATCATGTCAGCAAGCAGAAGAAAAGCCTCAGTGTGCTCTTTTGTTCATACTGCTGCCCTCTAGTAACACTTCATGGCAACTGCAGCATAAGAATGGGACTGAGAAGAGGGCTGTCCTATGCAAATAATATCCTGCCATGCACACTTTCTTCTGAGACGGTCGGAGGCTTTTGCCGTGATACCGCCTCCAACATATGGTCTTCAACCAAATTTTTAAAAAGCCCACCTGCCTTAGACGAAGGATTTTGCCACTTGAAGGAAGCACATGGGGACATCACCCTCATTTAGCAGGGTCCTAAATTGCCTGCTGTCAGCCTGTATACAGAACAAGGGCGTTCGTGGGCGTTCGTGAGCGTTCTTCAAAGGAAGGAGGTGGGTGATTAATTCACAGTGCCAGGGCAGGCCCAGCCCAGGCCAGCGCAGCCCAGCCCGGCACAGTTAAAGGAAACAATCTTTCTAGCTTCTTATTGCACCTAATAAATGGACTCTAGCTTGCCTCAAACTTGACCCATCATTTCATTAGCCAGAGCTCATACTTGACCTTTATTTCTATCCAAGCTCACTGGCACCAAACCCCTGATTTGAGCGAGTGGCTCACACCAAAATGAAAAATCACCATCATCCAACCTATTTTACAATAAGTGTAGCACCTTCCTCGCATTCTTGTGCTCAGTTATAACCCCCAATACCACAATTGCACTCTGCAATTCACCAAACTTAAAGGACAAAGAATGATGACATTGATAAAGGAAAATAAGGCCTTGTCCCTATTGCACCTACTTGAGAAATAGGGAGGTTGGTAGAAGGTCATGAGGGAAAACATTTGAAATTTTGGGACACACATGCCAAAAAGAGTGTCCACTTTTCTCCTCTGTTACCAAGTAAAAAAAAATCTTAGCAAAAAAAAAACCATTCACTTTTTGAAAATTTCCACCTTGGGATACCTCTACAGCATTGGCAGGATTCGAACCCTGGCCTGTGAGGGCTGTCCGCACCAAAGGTACAAGACTTACCTTTGAGCTATAGCTCCTTAGTGGTCTAGAGGATTGCAGTAGTAACTATAAGCAACATACAGGCCTTGGTGTCCTTCCCTGCGGCTTCCATTGCACATGAAAAGGATGACCATGACATAAGGACAATTTGATAAGCTACTTACATGGAAACCAGTGTGGTCCACTGGGTAAGTTCCTGCCTTCCATGCAGGCAACCGGGGTTCGAATCCCAGGTTCGGCACCAGGTGACTGATGGTTGCAGAGCAGAGGTAAGTTGGAGGTGGGTAAGTAAAATTGTCTGTGTGTTGTGTAAGAGTGGAATCATGCCTAGTGAATGAGGGATTGCAGATTGGTTGGTAAGTAAAATAGGTGTGGCCTGAACAGAGAGAGGTGAAAGAAAGGGAACAGGTGTTGTGTGCAGGAGGAGGAGGAGACAAGTCAGAGTGGGTGGGGTCAGAGAGGAGGGGTATAGGAGGAGCCTAGTCAGAGTGGGAGGGGTCATAGAGGAGGAGCCTAGTCAGAGTGGGTGGGGTTAGAGAGGAGGGGTTCAGGAGGAGCCAAGTCAGAGTGGGTGGGGTCAGAGAGGAGGAGTATATGTGGAGCCTAGGCAGAGAGGAGGGGTATAGGAAGAGCCTAGTCAGAGTGGGTGGGGTCAGAGAGCAGAGGAATAGGTGGAGGAGGATCCTGACTTATTGTGGGGTACTGCAAATACTTTTTTACTGCACCCCCCTATACTCTCTGATTTCTGTTGGGAGGGGGCAGTCAAAATTTGGGGGAGCAGTATTAAAAGGTGCTTGGGCGCAACGTGAAGGCGATGAGGTGCACACAATGGCTTGGCTTCCAGGTACTTTTTGAGGGGCTACCATTAGTTTGTATTGCTCTGATCCTCCCTCATGGGGTGTACCCCAAATGGTTAGGGGCAACGGGGGGGCAAGAAGCTGTTTGACAGTTTCTATTAACAACAGGGGTCCCCATGCGATTATGCTGCAGTTATGATATTGAAAGGTAAAACAAGGAGCATTTGGCTGTATTTTTGCAGGTGGGGTGCCCCAAAATGTTACTGCCAGCAGCAGCAGCCCCCTTCCTCCCCACCCTGCAGATTGGTATAGGTACCTTTAGGACATTTCTGTTGAAAACAGAGGCTATAGTGAATCGCGCTACAAAATCCGAGAGCACTAACACTTGCTAAATAAAGGTGGCATCGGAGCATACGAATGAGGCAGGGAGAGGCTACTGTTGCAATTGGTTTGGTGGTTCATAGTGAATAACCTCAGCATGCGAATAGGCAAAAGTGTGAGGATTGGCAGTGTCTGTAGAGAATTTTGGCATGCTCTTCAGTTGATGTTTTCCTCCTTACGTTGGCCATGAACTACAGAGGAAAGACCTGGCCTTACTGTTGGGCAAAACATGTATTTATGATTTTAAGAAGAGTAGTTTGGCTGTACTGAGAGGGCCTGTACAGTACGGTAAATGCCTGTATACCCCTGCAATGTGCATCCAACTGTCACTTGAGATTGAACAGCGAACGAAGCAGCTGGGTTACTGACTGAATGTAAATGGAAGGCACATAGGAAGGGTGTTTGTGGTCACTCAAATGATTGAAACCTGGTTGATGCACTACCAAAGCTGGGGTACCAGGGGGGAACATTTGAGGGGTATTGAGATGGTGGTGTCCAGAGGTCAAAATATGTTTCAGAGACACAGAGGTACTGCGGTCCTGGTCCCACATTGGGGGTAGACAAAAGTCCCTGCTAAAGATTTCTGTCCAACTGTTACCACATTTTGTGAAGCCTGGCTCCCTCTGTAACGATTCCCCAGTGTCTTTTGATCCTACAGATGACTGTATCAAACTTCCCAAATTTGTTCTTGGCCTCATACTCCCAAAGGAGTGCCTGACATTTGCCAGCCTAACGATACTCACATTCTGGGAAAACCTCACTAACTATGCATATTTATCTACCACACATGGCAAATCCTTACAATTGCAGAACATCATATCGCACTTGTCATCTTTGAGGTACTGTAAGTATTTGGATTTGAGGGAAATATTCATCCTTGCTTGCTCTCTCCCATCCGAAGTCTATGGTGCTGCTGTTCCTTTCTCACATGTCCCTTCAAAGAGACAAGTGACACACAGACCCAATCACTCAGCAAACATATATGCTTTGACGTTTTCATCTTGCTGTTTACCTTCCAAATATTCCCCCTTCACCACAAATACAGGCCTGCCATTCCTCATCCCCTCAGTCAAAGCAGTCCTTCACTCCTTAGGCCCTGCAAGACCACCATGAACAAGAATCATGTCAGCAAGCAGAAGAAAAGCCTCAGTGTGCTCTTTTGTTCATACTGCTGCCCTCTAGTAACACTTCATGGCAACTGCAGCATAAGAATGGGACTGAGAAGAGGGCTGTCCTATGCAAATAATATCCTGCCATGCACACTTTCTTCTGAGACGGTCGGAGGCTTTTGCCGTGATACCGCCTCCAACATATGGTCTTCAACCAAATTTTTAAAAAGCCCACCTGCCTTAGACGAAGGATTTTGCCACTTGAAGGAAGCACATGGGGACATCACCCTCATTTAGCAGGGTCCTAAATTGCCTGCTGTCAGCCTGTATACAGAACAAGGGCGTTCGTGGGCGTTCGTGAGCGTTCTTCAAAGGAAGGAGGTGGGTGATTAATTCACAGTGCCAGGGCAGGCCCAGCCCAGGCCAGCGCAGCCCAGCCCGGCACAGTTAAAGGAAACAATCTTTCTAGCTTCTTATTGCACCTAATAAATGGACTCTAGCTTGCCTCAAACTTGACCCATCATTTCATTAGCCAGAGCTCATACTTGACCTTTATTTCTATCCAAGCTCACTGGCACCAAACCCCTGATTTGAGCGAGTGGCTCACACCAAAATGAAAAATCACCATCATCCAACCTATTTTACAATAAGTGTAGCACCTTCCTCGCATTCTTGTGCTCAGTTATAACCCCCAATACCACAATTGCACTCTGCAATTCACCAAACTTAAAGGACAAAGAATGATGACATTGATAAAGGAAAATAAGGCCTTGTCCCTATTGCACCTACTTGAGAAATAGGGAGGTTGGTAGAAGGTCATGAGGGAAAACATTTGAAATTTTGGGACACACATGCCAAAAAGAGTGTCCACTTTTCTCCTCTGTTACCAAGTAAAAAAAAATCTTAGCAAAAAAAAAACCATTCACTTTTTGAAAATTTCCACCTTGGGATACCTCTACAGCATTGGCAGGATTCGAACCCTGGCCTGTGAGGGCTGTCCGCACCAAAGGTACAAGACTTACCTTTGAGCTATAGCTCCTTAGTGGTCTAGAGGATTGCAGTAGTAACTATAAGCAACATACAGGCCTTGGTGTCCTTCCCTGCGGCTTCCATTGCACATGAAAAGGATGACCATGACATAAGGACAATTTGATAAGCTACTTACATGGAAACCAGTGTGGTCCACTGGGTAAGTTCCTGCCTTCCATGCAGGCAACCGGGGTTCGAATCCCAGGTTCGGCACCAGGTGACTGATGGTTGCAGAGCAGAGGTAAGTTGGAGGTGGGTAAGTAAAATTGTCTGTGTGTTGTGTAAGAGTGGAATCATGCCTAGTGAATGAGGGATTGCAGATTGGTTGGTAAGTAAAATAGGTGTGGCCTGAACAGAGAGAGGTGAAAGAAAGGGAACAGGTGTTGTGTGCAGGAGGAGGAGGAGACAAGTCAGAGTGGGTGGGGTCAGAGAGGAGGGGTATAGGAGGAGCCTAGTCAGAGTGGGAGGGGTCATAGAGGAGGAGCCTAGTCAGAGAGGGTGGGGTTAGAGAGGAGGGGTTCAGGAGGAGCCAAGTCAGAGTGGGTGGGGTCAGAGAGGAGGAGTATATGTGGAGCCTAGGCAGAGAGGAGGGGTATAGGAAGAGCCTAGTCAGAGTGGGTGGGGTCAGAGAGCAGAGGAATAGGTGGAGGAGGATCCTGACTTATTGTGGGGTACTGCAAATACTTTTTTACTGCACCCCCCTATACTCTCTGATTTCTGTTGGGAGGGGGCAGTCAAAATTTGGGGGAGCAGTATTAAAAGGTGCTTGGGCGCAACGTGAAGGCGATGAGGTGCACACAATGGCTTGGCTTCCAGGTACTTTTTGAGGGGCTACCATTAGTTTGTATTGCTCTGATCCTCCCTCATGGGGTGTACCCCAAATTGTTAGGGGCAACGGGGGGGCAAGAAGCTGTTTGACAGTTTCTATTAACAACAGGGGTCCCCATACGATTATGCTGCAGTTATGCTATTGAAAGGTAAAACAAGGAGCATTTGGCTGTATTTCTGCAGGTGGGGTGCCCCAAAATGTTACTGCCAGCAGCAGCAGCCCCCTTCCTCCCCACCCTGCAGATTGGTATAGGTACCTTTAGGACATTTCTGTTGAAAACAGAGGCTATAGCGAATCGCGCTACAAAATCCGAGAGCACTAACACTTGCTAAATAAAGGTGGCATCGGAGCATACGAATGAGGCAGGGAGAGGCTACTGTTGCAATTGGTTTGGTGGTTCATAGTGAATAACCTCAGCATGCGAATAGGCAAAAGTGTGAGGATTGGCAGTGTCTGTAGAGAATTTTTGCATGCTCTTCAGTTGATGTTTTCCTCCTTACGTTGGCCATGAACTACAGAGGAAAGGCCTGGCCTTACTGTTGGGCAAAACATGTATTTATGATTTTAAGAAGTGTAGTCTGGCTGTACTGAGAGGGCCTGTACAGTACGGTAAATGCCTGTATATCCCTGCAATGTGCATCCAACTGTCACTTGAGATTGAACAGCGAACGAAGCAGCTGGGTTACTGACTGAATGTAAATGGAAGGCACATAGGAAGGGTGTTTGTGGTCACTCAAATGATTGAAACCTGGTTGATGCACTACCAAAGCTGGGGTACCAGGGGGGAACATTTGAGGGGTATTGAGATGGTGGTGTCCAGAGGTCAAAATATGTTTCAGAGACACAGAAGTACTGCGGTCCTGGTCCCACATTGGGGGTAGACAAAAGTCCCTGCTAAAGATTTCTGTCCAACTGTTACCACATTTTGTGAAGCCTGGCTCCCTCTGTAACGATTCCCCAGTGTCTTTCGATCCTACAGATGACTGTAGCAAACTTCCCAAATTTGTTCTTGGCCTCATACTCCCAAAGGAGTGCCTGACATTTGCCAGCCTAACGATACTCACATTCTGGGAAAAAACTCACTAACTATGCATATTCATCTACCACACATGGCAAATCCTTACAATTGCAGAACATCATATCGCACTTGTCATCTTTGAGGTACTGTAAGTATTTGTATTTGAGGGAAATATTCATCCTTGCTTGCCCTCTCCCATCTGAAGTCTATGGTGCTGCTGTTCCTTTCTCACATGTCCCTTCAAAGAGACAAGTGACACACAGACTCAATCACTCAGCAAACATATATGCTTTGACGTTTTCATCTTGCTGTTTACCTTCCAAATATTCCCCCTTCACCACAAATACAGGCCTGCCATTCCTCATCCCCTCAGTCAAAGCAGTCCTTCACTCCTTAGGCCCTGCAAGACCACCATGAACAAGAATCATGTCAGCAAGCAGAAGAAAAGCCTCAGTGTGCTCTTTTGTTCATACTGCTGCCCTCTAGTAACACTTCATGGCAACTGCAGCATAAGAATGGGACTGAGAAGAGGGCTGTCCTATGCAAATAATATCCTTCCATGCACACTTTCTTCTGAGACGGTCGGAGGCTTTTGCCGTGATACCGCCTCCAACATATGGTCTTCAACCAAATTTTTAAAAAGCCCACCTGCCTTAGACGAAGGATTTTGCCACTTGAAGGAAGCACATGGGGACATCACCCTCATTTAGCAGGGTCCTAAATTGCCTGCTGTCAGCCTGTATACAGAACAAGGGCGTTCGTGGGCGTTCGTGAGCGTTCTTCAAAGGAAGGAGGTGGGTGATTAATTCACAGTGCCAGGGCAGGCCCAGCCCAGGCCAGCGCAGCCCAGCCCGGCACAGTTAAAGGAAACAATCTTTCTAGCTTCTTATTGCACCTAATAAATGGACTCTAGCTTGCCTCAAACTTGACCCATCATTTCATTAGCCAGAGCTCATACTTGACCTTTATTTCTATCCAAGCTCACTGGCACCAAACCCCTGATTTGAGCGAGTGGCTCACACCAAAATGAAAAATCACCATCATCCAACCTATTTTACAATAAGTGTAGCACCTTCCTCGCATTCTTGTGCTCAGTTATAACCCCCAATACCACAATTGCACTCTGCAATTCACCAAACTTAAAGGACAAAGAATGATGACATTGATAAAGGAAAATAAGGCCTTGTCCCTATTGCACCTACTTGAGAAATAGGGAGGTTGGTAGAAGGTCATGAGGGAAAACATTTGAAATTTTGGGACACGCATGCCAAAAAGAGTGTCCACTTTTCTCCTCTGTTACCAAGTTAAAAAAAATCTTAGCAAAAAAAAAACCATTCACTTTTTGAAAATTTCCACCTTGGGATACCTCTACAGCATTGGCAGGATTCGAACCCTGGCCTGTGAGGGCTGTCCGCACCAAAGGTACAAGACTTACCTTTGAGCTATAGCTCCTTAGTGGTCTAGAGGATTTCAGTAGTAACTATAAGCAACATACAGGCCTTGGTGTCCTTCCCTGCGGCTTCCATTGCACATGAAAAGGATGACCATGACATAAGGACAATTTGATAAGCTACTTACATGGAATCCAGTGTGGTCCAGTGGGTAAGTGCCTGCCTTCCATGCAGGCAACCAGGGTTCGAATCCCGGGTTCGGCACCAGGTGACTGATGGTGGCAGAGCAGAGGTAAGTTGGAGGTGGGCCTAAATGGCCAATTGGTAAGTAAAATGTGTCTGTGTGTTGTGTAAGAGTGGAATCATGCCTAGTGAATGAGGGATTGCAGATTGGTTGGTAAGTCAAATAGGTGTGGCCTGAACAGAGAGAGGTGAAAGAAAGGGAACAGGTGTTGTGTGCAGGAGGACGAGGAGACAAGTCAGAGTGGGTTGGGTCAGAGAGGAGGGGTATAGGAGGAGCCTAGTCAGAGTGGGAGGGGTCATAGAGGAGGAGCATAGGAGGAGCCTAGTCAGAGTGGGTGGGGTTAGAGAGGAGGGGCTCAGGAGGAGCCAAGTCAGAGTGGGTGGGGTCAGAGAGGAGGAGTATAGGCGGAGCCTAGGCAGAGAGGAGGGGTATGGGAGGAGCCTAGTCAGAGTGGGAGGGGTCAGAGAGGAGGATCATAGGAGGAGCCTAGTCAGAGTGGGTGGGGTTAGAGAGGAGGGGTTCAGGAGGAGCCAAGTCAGAGTGGGTGGGGTCAGAGAGGAGGAGTATATGCGGAGCCTAGGCAAAGAGGAGGGGTATAGGAGGAGCCTAGTCAGAGTGGGTGGGGTCAGAGAGCAGAGGAATAGGTGGAGGAGGATCCTGACTTATTGTGGGGTACTGCAAATACTTTTTTACTGCACCCCCCTATACTCTCTGATTTCTGTTGGGAGGGGGCAGTCAAAATTTGGGGGAGCAGTATTAAAAGGTGCTTGGGCGCAACGTGAAGGCGATGAGGTGCACACAATGGCTTGGCTTCCAGGTACTTTTTGAGGGGCTACCATTAGTTTGTATTGCTCTGATCCTCCCTCATGGGGTGTACCCCAAATGGTTAGGGGCAACGGGGGGGCAAGAAGCTGTTTGACAGTTTCTATTAACAACAGGGGTCACCATGCGATTATGCTGCAGTTATGCTATTGAAAGGTAAAACAAGGAGCATTTGGCTGTATTTTTGCAGGTGGGGTGCCCCAAAATGTTACTGCCAGCAGCAGCAGCCCCCTTCCTCCCCACCCTGCAGATTGGTATAGGTACCTTTAGGACATTTCTGTTGAAAACAGAGGCTATAGTGAATCGCGCTACAAAATCCGAGAGCACTAACACTTGCTAAATAAAGGTGGCATCGGAGCATACGAATGAGGCAGGGAGAGGCTACTGTTGCAATTGGTTTGGTGGTTCATAGTGAATAACCTCAGCATGCGAATAGGCAAAAGTGTGAGGATTGGCAGTGTCTGTAGAGAATTTTGGCATGCTCTTCAGTTGATGTTTTCCTCCTTACGTTGGCCATGAACTACAGAGGAAAGACCTGGCCTTGCTGTTGGGCAAAACATGTATTTATGATTTTAAGAAGTGTAGTTTGGCTGTACTGAGAGGGCCTGTACAGTACGGTAAATGCCTGTATACCCCTGCAATGTGCATCCAACTGTCACTTGAGATTGAACAGCGAACGAAGCAGCTGGGTTACTGACTGAATGTAAATGGAAGGCACATAGGAAGGGTGTTTGTGGTCACTCAAATGATTGAAACCTGGTTGATGCACTACCAAAGCTGGGGTACCAGGGGGGAACATTTGAGGGGTATTGAGATGGTGGTGTCCAGAGGTCAAAATATGTTTCAGAGACACAGAGGTACTGCGGTCCTGGTCCCACATTGGGGGTAGACAAAAGTCCCTGCTAAAGATTTCTGTCCAACTGTTACCACATTTTGTGAAGCCTGGCTCCCTCTGTAACGATTCCCCAGTGTCTTTCGATCCTACAGATGACTGTATCAAACTTCCCAAATTTGTTCTTGGCCTCATACTCCCAAAGGAGTGCCTGACATTTGCCAGCCTAACGATACTCACATTCTGGGAAAAACCTCACTAACTATGCATATTTATCTACCACACATGGCAAATCCTTACAATTGCAGAACATCATATCGCACTTGTCATCTTTGAGGTACTGTAAGTATTTGGATTTGAGGGAAATATTCATCCTTGCTTGCTCTCTCCCATCCGAAGTCTATGGTGCTGCTGTTCCTTTCTCACATGTCCCTTCAAAGAGACAAGTGACACACAGACCCAATCACTCAGCAAACATATATGCTTTGACGTTTTCATCTTGCTGTTTACCTTCCAAATATTCCCCCTTCACCACAAATACAGGCCTGCCATTCCTCATCCCCTCAGTCAAAGCAGTCCTTCACTCCTTAGGCCCTGCAAGACCACCATGAACAAGAATCATGTCAGCAAGCAGAAGAAAAGCCTCAGTGTGCTCTTTTGTTCATACTGCTGCCCTCTAGTAACACTTCATGGCAACTGCAGCATAAGAATGGGACTGAGAAGAGGGCTGTCCTATGCAAATAATATCCTTCCATGCACACTTTCTTCTGAGACGGTCGGAGGCTTTTGCCGTGATACCGCCTCCAACATATGGTCTTCAACCAAATTTTTAAAAAGCCCACCTGCCTTAGACGAAGGATTTTGCCACTTGAAGGAAGCACATGGGGACATCACCCTCATTTAGCAGGGTCCTAAATTGCCTGCTGTCAGCCTGTATACAGAACAAGGGCGTTCGTGGGCGTTCGTGAGCGTTCTTCAAAGGAAGGAGGTGGGTGATTAATTCACAGTGCCAGGGCAGGCCCAGCCCAGGCCAGCGCAGCCCAGCCCGGCACAGTTAAAGGAAACAATCTTTCTAGCTTCTTATTGCACCTAATAAATGGACTCTAGCTTGCCTCAAACTTGACCCATCATTTCATTAGCCAGAGCTCATACTTGACCTTTATTTCTATCCAAGCTCACTGGCACCAAACCCCTGATTTGAGCGAGTGGCTCACACCAAAATGAAAAATCACCATCATCCAACCTATTTTACAATAAGTGTAGCACCTTCCTCGCATTCTTGTGCTCAGTTATAACCCCCAATACCACAATTGCACTCTGCAATTCACCAAACTTAAAGGACAAAGAATGATGACATTGATAAAGGAAAATAAGGCCTTGTCCCTATTGCACCTACTTGAGAAATAGGGAGGTTGGTAGAAGGTCATGAGGGAAAACATTTGAAATTTTGGGACACACATGCCAAAAAGAGTGTCCACTTTTCTCCTCTGTTACCAAGTAAAAAAAAATCTTAGCAAAAAAAAAACCATTCACTTTTTGAAAATTTCCAACTTGGGATACCTCTACAGCATTGGCAGGATTCGAACCCTGGCCTGTGAGGGCTGTCCGCACCAAAGGTACAAGACTTACCTTTGAGCTATAGCTCCTTAGTGGTCTAGAGGATTGCAGTAGTAACTATAAGCAACATACAGGCCTTGGTGTCCTTCCCTGCGGCTTCCATTGCACATGAAAAGGATGACCATGACATAAGGACAATTTGATAAGCTACTTACATGGAAACCAGTGTGGTCCAGTGGGTAAGTGCCTGCCTTCCATGCAGGCAACCAGGGTTCGAATCCCAGGTTCGGCACCAGGTGACTGATGGTGGCAGAGCAGAGGTAAGTTGGAGGTGGGCCTAAATGGCCAATTGGTAAGTAAAATGTGTCTGTGTGTTGTGTAAGAGTGGAATCATGCCTAGTGAATGAGGGATTGCAGATTGGTTGGTAAGTAAAATAGGTGTGGCCTGAACAGAGAGAGGTGAAAGAAAGGGAACAGGTGTTGTGTGCAGGAGGAGGGGGAGCCAAGTCAGAGTGGGTGGGGTCAGAGAGGAGGAGAATAGGAGGAGCTTAGTCAGAGTGGGTGGGGTTAGAGAGGAGGGGTTCAGGAGGAGCCAAGTCAGAGTGGGTGGGGTCAGAGAGGAGGATTATAGGCGGAGCCTAGGCAGAGAGGAGGGGTATAGGAGGAACCTAGTCAGAGTGGGAGGGGTCAGAGAGGAGGAGCATAGGAGGAGCCTAGTCAGATTGGGTGGGGTTAGAGAGGAGGGGTTCAGGAGGAGCCAAGTCAGAGTGGGTGGGGTCAGAGAGGAGGAGTATAGGCGGAGCCTAGGCAGAGAGGAGGGGTATAGGAGGAACCTAGTCAGAGTGGGAGGGGTCAGATAGGAGGAGCCTAGTCAGATTGGGTGGGGTTAGAGAGGAGGGGTTCAGGAGGAGCCAAGTCAGAGTGGGTGGGGTCAGAGAGGAGGAGTATATGCGGAGCCTAGGCAGAGAGGAGGGGTATAGGAGGAGCCTAGTCAGAGTGGGTGGGGTCAGAGAGCAGAGGAATAGGTGGAGGAGGATCCTGACTTATTGTGGGGTACTGCAAATACTTTTTTACTGCACCCCCCTATACTCTCTGATTTCTGTTGGGAGGGGGCAGTCAAAATTTGGGGGAGCAGTATTAAAAGGTGCTTGGGCGCAACGTGAAGGCGATGAGGTGCACACAATGGCTTGGCTTCCAGGTACTTTTTGAGGGGCTACCATTAGTTTGTATTGCTCTGATCCTCCCTCATGGGGTGTACCCCAAATGGTTAGGGGCAACGGGGGGGCAAGAAGCTGTTTGACAGTTTCTATTAACAACAGGGGTCACCATGCGATTATGCTGCAGTTATGCTATTGAAAGGTAAAACAAGGAGCATTTGGCTGTATTTTTGCAGGTGGGGTGCCCCAAAATGTTACTGCCAGCAGCAGCAGCCCCCTTCCTCCCCACCCTGCAGATTGGTATAGGTACCTTTAGGACATTTCTGTTGAAAACAGAGGCTATAGCGAATCGCGCTACAAAATCCGAGAGCACTAACACTTGCTAAATAAAGGTGGCATCGGAGCATACGAATGAGGCAGGGAGAGGCTACTGTTGCAATTGGTTTGGTGGTTCATAGTGAATAACCTCAGCATGCGAATAGGCAAAAGTGTGAGGATTGGCAGTGTCTGTAGAGAATTTTGGCATGCTCTTCAGTTGATGTTTTCCTCCTTACGTTGGCCATGAACTACAGAGGAAAGGCCTGGCCTTACTGTTGGGCAAAACATGTATTTATGATTTTAAGAAGTGTAGTTTGGCTGTACTGAGAGGGCCTGTACAGTACGGTAAATGCCTGTATACCCCTGCAATGTGCATCCAACTGTCACTTGAGATTGAACAGCGAACGAAGCAGCTGGGTCACTGACTGAATGTAAATGGAAGGCACATAGGAAGGGTGTTTGTGGTCACTCAAATGATTGAAACCTGGTTGATGCACTACCAAAGCTGGGGTACCAGGGGGGAACATTTGAGGGGTATTGAGATGGTGGTGTCCAGAGGTCAAAATATGTTTCAGAGACACAGAGGTACTGCGGTCCTGGTCCCACATTGGGGGTAGACAAAAGTCCCTGCTAAAGATTTCTGTCCAACTGTTACCACATTTTGTGAAGCCTGGCTCCCTCTGTAACGATTCCCCAGTGTCTTTCGATCCTACAGATGACTGTATCAAACTTCCCAAATTTGTTCTTGGCCTCATACTCCCAAAGGAGTGCCTGACATTTGCCAGCCTAACGATACTCACATTCTGGGAAAAAACCTCACTAACTATGCATATTTATCTACCACACATGGCAAATCCTTACAATTGCAGAACATCATATCGCACTTGTCATCTTTGAGGTACTGTAAGTATTTGGATTTGAGGGAAATATTCATCCTTGCTTGCTCTCTCCCATCCGAAGTCTATGGTGCTGCTGTTCCTTTCTCACATGTCCCTTCAAAGAGACAAGTGACACACAGACCCAATCACTCAGCAAACATATATGCTTTGACGTTTTCATCTTGCTGTTTACCTTCCAAATATTCCCCCTTCACCACAAATACAGGCCTGCCATTCCTCATCCCCTCAGTCAAAGCAGTCCTTCACTCCTTAGGCCCTGCAAGACCACCATGAACAAGAATCATGTCAGCAAGCAGAAGAAAAGCCTCAGTGTGCTCTTTTGTTCATACTGCTGCCCTCTAGTAACACTTCATGGCAACTGCAGCATAAGAATGGGACTGAGAAGAGGGCTGTCCTATGCAAATAATATCCTTCCATGCACACTTTCTTCTGAGACGGTCGGAGGCTTTTGCCGTGATACCGCCTCCAACATATGGTCTTCAACCAAATTTTTAAAAAGCCCACCTGCCTTAGACGAAGGATTTTGCCACTTGAAGGAAGCACATGGGGACATCACCCTCATTTAGCAGGGTCCTAAATTGCCTGCTGTCAGCCTGTATACAGAACAAGGGCGTTCGTGGGCGTTCGTGAGCGTTCTTCAAAGGAAGGAGGTGGGTGATTAATTCACAGTGCCAGGGCAGGCCCAGCCCAGGCCAGCGCAGCCCAGCCCGGCACAGTTAAAGGAAACAATCTTTCTAGCTTCTTATTGCACCTAATAAATGGACTCTAGCTTGCCTCAAACTTGACCCATCATTTCATTAGCCAGAGCTCATACTTGACCTTTATTTCTATCCAAGCTCACTGGCACCAAACCCCTGATTTGAGCGAGTGGCTCACACCAAAATGAAAAATCACCATCATCCAACCTATTTTACAATAAGTGTAGCACCTTCCTCGCATTCTTGTGCTCAGTTATAACCCCCAATACCACAATTGCACTCTGCAATTCACCAAACTTAAAGGACAAAGAATGATGACATTGATAAAGGAAAATAAGGCCTTGTCCCTATTGCACCTACTTGAGAAATAGGGAGGTTGGTAGAAGGTCATGAGGGAAAACATTTGAGATTTTGGGACACACATGCCAAAAAGAGTGTCCACTTTTCTCCTCTGTTACCAAGTAAAAAAAAATCTTAGCAAAAAAAAAACCATTCACTTTTTGAAAATTTCCACCTTGGGATACCTCTACAGCATTGGCAGGATTCGAACCCTGGCCTGTGAGGGCTGTCCGCACCAAAGGTACAAGACTTACCTTTGAGCTATAGCTCCTTAGTGGTATAGAGGATTTCAGTAGTAACTATAAGCAACATACAGGCCTTGGTGTCCTTCCCTGCGGCTTCCATTGCACATGAAAAGGATGACCATGACATAAGGACAATTTGATAAGCTACTTACATGGAATCCAGTGTGGTCCAGTGGGTAAGTGCCTGCCTTCCATGCAGGCAACCAGGGTTCGAATCCCGGGTTCGGCACCAGGTGACTGATGGTGGCAGAGCAGAGGTAAGTTGGAGGTGAGCCTAAATGGCCAATTGGTAAGTAAAATGTGTCTGTGTGTTGTGTAAGAGTGGAATCATGCCTAGTGAATGAGGGATTGCAGATTGGTTGGTAAGTCAAATAGGTGTGGCCTGAACAGAGAGAGGTGAAAGAAAGGGAACAGGTGTTGTGTGCAGGAGGACGAGGAGACAAGTCAGAGTGGGTTGGGTCAGAGAGGAGGGGTATAGGAGGAGCCTAGTCAGAGTGGGAGGGGTCATAGAGGAGGAGCATAGGAGGAGCCTAGTCAGAGTGGGTGGGGTTAGAGAGGAGGGGCTCAGGAGGAGCTAAGTCAGAGTGGGTGGGGTCAGAGAGGAGGAGTATAGGCAGAGAGGAGGGGTATGGGAGGAGCCTAGTCAGAGTGGGAAGGGTCAGAGAGGAGGATCATAGGAGGAGCCTAGTCAGAGTGGGTGGGGTTAGAGAGGAGGGGTTCAGGAGGAGCCAAGTCAGAGTGGGTGGGGTCAGAGAGGAGGAGTATATGCGGAGCCTAGGCAGAGAGGAGGGGTATAGGAGGAGCCTAGTCAGAGTGGGTGGGGTCAGAGAGCAGAGGAATAGGTGGAGGAGGATCCTGACTTATTGTGGGGTACTGCAAATACTTTTTTACTGCACCCCCCTATACTCTCTGATTTCTGTTGGGAGGGGGCAGTCAAAATTTGGGGGAGCAGTATTAAAAGGTGCTTGGGCGCAACGTGAAGGCGATGAGGTGCACACAATGGCTTGGCTTCCAGGTACTTTTTGAGGGGCTACCATTAGTTTGTATTGCTCTGATCCTCCCTCATGGGGTGTACCCCAAATGGTTAGGGGCAACGGGGGGGCAAGAAGCTGTTTGACAGTTTCTATTAACAACAGGGGTCACCATGCGATTATGCTGCAGTTATGCTATTGAAAGGTAAAACAAGGAGCATTTGGCTGTATTTTTGCAGGTGGGGTGCCCCAAAATGTTACTGCCAGCAGCAGCAGCCCCCTTCCTCCCCACCCTGCAGATTGGTATAGGTACCTTTAGGACATTTCTGTTGAAAACAGAGGCTATAGTGAATCGCGCTACAAAATCCGAGAGCACTAACACTTGCTAAATAAAGGTGGCATCGGAGCATACGAATGAGGCAGGGAGAGGCTACTGTTGCAATTGGTTTGGTGGTTCATAGTGAATAACCTCAGCATGCGAATAGGCAAAAGTGTGAGGATTGGCAGTGTCTGTAGAGAATTTTGGCATGCTCTTCAGTTGATGTTTTCCTCCTTACGTTGGCCATGAACTACAGAGGAAAGACCTGGCCTTACTGTTGGGCAAAACATGTATTTATGATTTTAAGAAGAGTAGTTTGGCTGTACTGAGAGGGCCTGTACAGTACGGTAAATGCCTGTATACCCCTGCAATGTGCATCCAACTGTCACTTGAGATTGAACAGCGAACGAAGCAGCTGGGTTACTGACTGAATGTAAATGGAAGGCACATAGGAAGGGTGTTTGTGGTCACTCAAATGATTGAAACCTGGTTGATGCACTACCAAAGCTGGGGTACCAGGGGGGAACATTTGAGGGGTATTGAGATGGTGGTGTCCAGAGGTCAAAATATGTTTCAGAGACACAGAGGTACTGCGGTCCTGGTCCCACATTGGGGGTAGACAAAAGTCCCTGCTAAAGATTTCTGTCCAACTGTTACCACATTTTGTGAAGCCTGGCTCCCTCTGTAACGATTCCCCAGTGTCTTTTGATCCTACAGATGACTGTATCAAACTTCCCAAATTTGTTCTTGGCCTCATACTCCCAAAGGAGTGCCTGACATTTGCCAGCCTAACGATACTCACATTCTGGGAAAACCTCACTAACTATGCATATTTATCTACCACACATGGCAAATCCTTACAATTGCAGAACATCATATCGCACTTGTCATCTTTGAGGTACTGTAAGTATTTGGATTTGAGGGAAATATTCATCCTTGCTTGCTCTCTCCCATCCGAAGTCTATGGTGCTGCTGTTCCTTTCTCACATGTCCCTTCAAAGAGACAAGTGACACACAGACCCAATCACTCAGCAAACATATATGCTTTGACGTTTTCATCTTGCTGTTTACCTTCCAAATATTCCCCCTTCACCACAAATACAGGCCTGCCATTCCTCATCCCCTCAGTCAAAGCAGTCCTTCACTCCTTAGGCCCTGCAAGACCACCATGAACAAGAATCATGTCAGCAAGCAGAAGAAAAGCCTCAGTGTGCTCTTTTGTTCATACTGCTGCCCTCTAGTAACACTTCATGGCAACTGCAGCATAAGAATGGGACTGAGAAGAGGGCTGTCCTATGCAAATAATATCCTGCCATGCACACTTTCTTCTGAGACGGTCGGAGGCTTTTGCCGTGATACCGCCTCCAACATATGGTCTTCAACCAAATTTTTAAAAAGCCCACCTGCCTTAGACGAAGGATTTTGCCACTTGAAGGAAGCACATGGGGACATCACCCTCATTTAGCAGGGTCCTAAATTGCCTGCTGTCAGCCTGTATACAGAACAAGGGCGTTCGTGGGCGTTCGTGAGCGTTCTTCAAAGGAAGGAGGTGGGTGATTAATTCACAGTGCCAGGGCAGGCCCAGCCCAGGCCAGCGCAGCCCAGCCCGGCACAGTTAAAGGAAACAATCTTTCTAGCTTCTTATTGCACCTAATAAATGGACTCTAGCTTGCCTCAAACTTGACCCATCATTTCATTAGCCAGAGCTCATACTTGACCTTTATTTCTATCCAAGCTCACTGGCACCAAACCCCTGATTTGAGCGAGTGGCTCACACCAAAATGAAAAATCACCATCATCCAACCTATTTTACAATAAGTGTAGCACCTTCCTCGCATTCTTGTGCTCAGTTATAACCCCCAATACCACAATTGCACTCTGCAATTCACCAAATTTAAAGGACAAAGAATGATGACATTGATAAAGGAAAATAAGGCCTTGTCCCTATTGCACCTACTTGAGAAATAGGGAGGTTGGTAGAAGGTCATGAGGGAAAACATTTGAAATTTTGGGACACACATGCCAAAAAGAGTGTCCACTTTTCTCCTCTGTTACCAAGTAAAAAAAAATCTTAGCAAAAAAAAAACCATTCACTTTTTGAAAATTTCCACCTTGGGATACCTCTACAGCATTGGCAGGATTCGAACCCTGGCCTGTGAGGGCTGTCCGCACCAAAGGTACAAGACTTACCTTTGAGCTATAGCTCCTTAGTGGTCTAGAGGATTGCAGTAGTAACTATAAGCAACATACAGGCCTTGGTGTCCTTCCCTGCGGCTTCCATTGCACATGAAAAGGATGACCATGACATAAGGACAATTTGATAAGCTACTTACATGGAAACCAGTGTGGTCCACTGGGTAAGTTCCTGCCTTCCATGCAGGCAACCGGGGTTCGAATCCCAGGTTCGGCACCAGGTGACTGATGGTTGCAGAGCAGAGGTAAGTTGGAGGTGGGTAAGTAAAATTGTCTGTGTGTTGTGTAAGAGTGGAATCATGCCTAGTGAATGAGGGATTGCAGATTGGTTGGTAAGTAAAATAGGTGTGGCCTGAACAGAGAGAGGTGAAAGAAAGGGAACAGGTGTTGTGTGCAGGAGGAGGAGGAGACAAGTCAGAGTGGGTGGGGTCAGAGAGGAGGGGTATAGGAGGAGCCTAGTCAGAGTGGGAGGGGTCATAGAGGAGGAGCCTAGTCAGAGTGGGTGGGGTTAGAGAGGAGGGGTTCAGGAGGAGCCAAGTCAGAGTGGGTGGGGTCAGAGAGGAGGAGTATATGTGGAGCCTAGGCAGAGAGGAGGGGTATAGGAAGAGCCTAGTCAGAGTGGGTGGGGTCAGAGAGCAGAGGAATAGGTGGAGGAGGATCCTGACTTATTGTGGGGTACTGCAAATACTTTTTTACTGCACCCCCCTATACTCTCTGATTTCTGTTGGGAGGGGGCAGTCAAAATTTGGGGGAGCAGTATTAAAAGGTGCTTGGGCGCAACGTGAAGGCGATGAGGTGCACACAATGGCTTGGCTTCCAGGTACTTTTTGAGGGGCTACCATTAGTTTGTATTGCTCTGATCCTCCCTCATGGGGTGTACCCCAAATTGTTAGGGGCAACGGGGGGGCAAGAAGCTGTTTGACAGTTTCTATTAACAACAGGGGTCCCCATACGATTATGCTGCAGTTATGCTATTGAAAGGTAAAACAAGGAGCATTTGGCTGTATTTCTGCAGGTGGGGTGCCCCAAAATGTTACTGCCAGCAGCAGCAGCCCCCTTCCTCCCCACCCTGCAGATTGGTATAGGTACCTTTAGGACATTTCTGTTGAAAACAGAGGCTATAGCGAATCGCGCTACAAAATCCGAGAGCACTAACACTTGCTAAATAAAGGTGGCATCGGAGCATACGAATGAGGCAGGGAGAGGCTACTGTTGCAATTGGTTTGGTGGTTCATAGTGAATAACCTCAGCATGCGAATAGGCAAAAGTGTGAGGATTGGCAGTGTCTGTAGAGAATTTTTGCATGCTCTTCAGTTGATGTTTTCCTCCTTACGTTGGCCATGAACTACAGAGGAAAGGCCTGGCCTTACTGTTGGGCAAAACATGTATTTATGATTTTAAGAAGTGTAGTCTGGCTGTACTGAGAGGGCCTGTACAGTACGGTAAATGCCTGTATACCCCTGCAATGTGCATCCAACTGTCACTTGAGATTGAACAGCGAACGAAGCAGCTGGGTTACTGACTGAATGTAAATGGAAGGCACATAGGAAGGGTCTTTGTGGTCACTCAAATGATTGAAACCTGGTTGATGCACTACCAAAGCTGGGGTACCAGGGGGGAACATTTGAGGGGTATTGAGATGGTGGTGTCCAGAGGTCAAAATATGTTTCAGAGACACAGAAGTACTGCGGTCCTGGTCCCACATTGGGGGTAGACAAAAGTCCCTGCTAAAGATTTCTGTCCAACTGTTACCACATTTTGTGAAGCCTGGCTCCCTCTGTAACGATTCCCCAGTGTCTTTCGATCCTACAGATGACTGTAGCAAACTTCCCAAATTTGTTCTTGGCCTCATACTCCCAAAGGAGTGCCTGACATTTGCCAGCCTAACGATACTCACATTCTGGGAAAAAACTCACTAACTATGCATATTTATCTACCACACATGGCAAATCCTTACAATTGCAGAACATCATATCGCACTTGTCATCTTTGAGGTACTGTAAGTATTTGGATTTGAGGGAAATATTCATCCTTGCTTGCCCTCTCCCATCTGAAGTCTATGGTGCTGCTGTTCCTTTCTCACATGTCCCTTCAAAGAGACAAGTGACACACAGACTCAATCACTCAGCAAACATATATGCTTTGACGTTTTCATCTTGCTGTTTACCTTCCAAATATTCCCCCTTCACCACAAATACAGGCCTGCCATTCCTCATCCCCTCAGTCAAAGCAGTCCTTCACTCCTTAGGCCCTGCAAGACCACCATGAACAAGAATCATGTCAGCAAGCAGAAGAAAAGCCTCAGTGTGCTCTTTTGTTCATACTGCTGCCCTCTAGTAACACTTCATGGCAACTGCAGCATAAGAATGGGACTGAGAAGAGGGCTGTCCTATGCAAATAATATCCTTCCATGCACACTTTCTTCTGAGACGGTCGGAGGCTTTTGCCGTGATACCGCCTCCAACATATGGTCTTCAACCAAATTTTTAAAAAGCCCACCTGCCTTAGACGAAGGATTTTGCCACTTGAAGGAAGCACATGGGGACATCACCCTCATTTAGCAGGGTCCTAAATTGCCTGCTGTCAGCCTGTATACAGAACAAGGGCGTTCGTGGGCGTTCGTGAGCGTTCTTCAAAGGAAGGAGGTGGGTGATTAATTCACAGTGCCAGGGCAGGCCCAGCCCAGGCCAGCGCAGCCCAGCCCGGCACAGTTAAAGGAAACAATCTTTCTAGCTTCTTATTGCACCTAATAAATGGACTCTAGCTTGCCTCAAACTTGACCCATCATTTCATTAGCCAGAGCTCATACTTGACCTTTATTTCTATCCAAGCTCACTGGCACCAAACCCCTGATTTGAGCGAGTGGCTCACACCAAAATGAAAAATCACCATCATCCAACCTATTTTACAATAAGTGTAGCACCTTCCTCGCATTCTTGTGCTCAGTTATAACCCCCAATACCACAATTGCACTCTGCAATTCACCAAACTTAAAGGACAAAGAATGATGACATTGATAAAGGAAAATAAGGCCTTGTCCCTATTGCACCTACTTGAGAAATAGGGAGGTTGGTAGAAGGTCATGAGGGAAAACATTTGAAATTTTGGGACACGCATGCCAAAAAGAGTGTCCACTTTTCTCCTCTGTTACCAAGTTAAAAAAAATCTTAGCAAAAAAAAAACCATTCACTTTTTGAAAATTTCCACCTTGGGATACCTCTACAGCATTGGCAGGATTCGAACCCTGGCCTGTGAGGGCTGTCCGCACCAAAGGTACAAGACTTACCTTTGAGCTATAGCTCCTTAGTGGTCTAGAGGATTTCAGTAGTAACTATAAGCAACATACAGGCCTTGGTGTCCTTCCCTGCGGCTTCCATTGCACATGAAAAGGATGACCATGACATAAGGACAATTTGATAAGCTACTTACATGGAATCCAGTGTGGTCCAGTGGGTAAGTGCCTGCCTTCCATGCAGGCAACCAGGGTTCGAATCCCGGGTTCGGCACCAGGTGACTGATGGTGGCAGAGCAGAGGTAAGTTGGAGGTGAGCCTAAATGGCCAATTGGTAAGTAAAATGTGTCTGTGTGTTGTGTAAGAGTGGAATCATGCCTAGTGAATGAGGGATTGCAGATTGGTTGGTAAGTCAAATAGGTGTGGCCTGAACAGAGAGAGGTGAAAGAAAGGGAACAGGTGTTGTGTGCAGGAGGACGAGGAGACAAGTCAGAGTGGGTTGGGTCAGAGAGGAGGGGTATAGGAGGAGCCTAGTCAGAGTGGGAGGGGTCATAGAGGAGGAGCATAGGAGGAGCCTAGTCAGAGTGGGTGGGGTTAGAGAGGAGGGGCTCAGGAGGAGCTAAGTCAGAGTGGGTGGGGTCAGAGAGGAGGAGTATAGGTGGAGCCTAGGCAGAGAGGAGGGGTATGGGAGGAGCCTAGTCAGAGTGGGAAGGGTCAGAGAGGAGGATCATAGGAGGAGCCTAGTCAGAGTGGGTGGGGTTAGAGAGGAGGGGTTCAGGAGGAGCCAAGTCAGAGTGGGTGGGGTCAGAGAGGAGGAGTATATGCGGAGCCTAGGCAGAGAGGAGGGGTATAGGAGGAGCCTAGTCAGAGTGGGTGGGGTCAGAGAGCAGAGGAATAGGTGGAGGAGGATCCTGACTTATTGTGGGGTACTGCAAATACTTTTTTACTGCACCCCCCTATACTCTCTGATTTCTGTTGGGAGGGGGCAGTCAAAATTTGGGGGAGCAGTATTAAAAGGTGCTTGGGCGCAACGTGAAGGCGATGAGGTGCACACAATGGCTTGGCTTCCAGGTACTTTTTGAGGGGCTACCATTAGTTTGTATTGCTCTGATCCTCCCTCATGCTGTGTACCCCAAATGGTTAGGGGCAACGGGGGGGCAAGAAGCTGTTTGACAGTTTCTATTAACAACAGGGGTCACCATGCGATTATGCTGCAGTTATGCTATTGAAAGGTAAAACAAGGAGCATTTGGCTGTATTTTTGCAGGTGGGGTGCCCCAAAATGTTACTGCCAGCAGCAGCAGCCCCCTTCCTCCCCACCCTGCAGATTGGTATAGGTACCTTTAGGACATTTCTGTTGAAAACAGAGGCTATAGTGAATCGCGCTACAAAATCCGAGAGCACTAACACTTGCTAAATAAAGGTGGCATCGGAGCATACGAATGAGGCAGGGAGAGGCTACTGTTGCAATTGGTTTGGTGGTTCATAGTGAATAACCTCAGCATGCGAATAGGCAAAAGTGTGAGGATTGGCAGTGTCTGTAGAGAATTTTGGCATGCTCTTCAGTTGATGTTTTCCTCCTTACGTTGGCCATGAACTACAGAGGAAAGACCTGGCCTTACTGTTGGGCAAAACATGTATTTATGATTTTAAGAAGAGTAGTTTGGCTGTACTGAGAGGGCCTGTACAGTACGGTAAATGCCTGTATACCCCTGCAATGTGCATCCAACTGTCACTTGAGATTGAACAGCGAACGAAGCAGCTGGGTTACTGACTGAATGTAAATGGAAGGCACATAGGAAGGGTGTTTGTGGTCACTCAAATGATTGAAACCTGGTTGATGCACTACCAAAGCTGGGGTACCAGGGGGGAACATTTGAGGGGTATTGAGATGGTGGTGTCCAGAGGTCAAAATATGTTTCAGAGACACAGAGGTACTGCGGTCCTGGTCCCACATTGGGGGTAGACAAAAGTCCCTGCTAAAGATTTCTGTCCAACTGTTACCACATTTTGTGAAGCCTGGCTCCCTCTGTAACGATTCCCCAGTGTCTTTTGATCCTACAGATGACTGTATCAAACTTCCCAAATTTGTTCTTGGCCTCATACTCCCAAAGGAGTGCCTGACATTTGCCAGCCTAACGATACTCACATTCTGGGAAAACCTCACTAACTATGCATATTTATCTACCACACATGGCAAATCCTTACAATTGCAGAACATCATATCGCACTTGTCATCTTTGAGGTACTGTAAGTATTTGGATTTGAGGGAAATATTCATCCTTGCTTGCTCTCTCCCATCCGAAGTCTATGGTGCTGCTGTTCCTTTCTCACATGTCCCTTCAAAGAGACAAGTGACACACAGACCCAATCACTCAGCAAACATATATGCTTTGACGTTTTCATCTTGCTGTTTACCTTCCAAATATTCCCCCTTCACCACAAATACAGGCCTGCCATTCCTCATCCCCTCAGTCAAAGCAGTCCTTCACTCCTTAGGCCCTGCAAGACCACCATGAACAAGAATCATGTCAGCAAGCAGAAGAAAAGCCTCAGTGTGCTCTTTTGTTCATACTGCTGCCCTCTAGTAACACTTCATGGCAACTGCAGCATAAGAATGGGACTGAGAAGAGGGCTGTCCTATGCAAATAATATCCTGCCATGCACACTTTCTTCTGAGACGGTCGGAGGCTTTTGCCGTGATACCGCCTCCAACATATGGTCTTCAACCAAATTTTTAAAAAGCCCACCTGCCTTAGACGAAGGATTTTGCCACTTGAAGGAAGCACATGGGGACATCACCCTCATTTAGCAGGGTCCTAAATTGCCTGCTGTCAGCCTGTATACAGAACAAGGGCGTTCGTGGGCGTTCGTGAGCGTTCTTCAAAGGAAGGAGGTGGGTGATTAATTCACAGTGCCAGGGCAGGCCCAGCCCAGGCCAGCGCAGCCCAGCCCGGCACAGTTAAAGGAAACAATCTTTCTAGCTTCTTATTGCACCTAATAAATGGACTCTAGCTTGCCTCAAACTTGACCCATCATTTCATTAGCCAGAGCTCATACTTGACCTTTATTTCTATCCAAGCTCACTGGCACCAAACCCCTGATTTGAGCGAGTGGCTCACACCAAAATGAAAAATCACCATCATCCAACCTATTTTACAATAAGTGTAGCACCTTCCTCGCATTCTTGTGCTCAGTTATAACCCCCAATACCACAATTGCACTCTGCAATTCACCAAACTTAAAGGACAAAGAATGATGACATTGATAAAGGAAAATAAGGCCTTGTCCCTATTGCACCTACTTGAGAAATAGGGAGGTTGGTAGAAGGTCATGAGGGAAAACATTTGAAATTTTGGGACACACATGCCAAAAAGAGTGTCCACTTTTCTCCTCTGTTACCAAGTAAACAAAAATCTTAGCAAAAAAAAAACCATTCACTTTTTGAAAATTTCCACCTTGGGATACCTCTACAGCATTGGCAGGATTCGAACCCTGGCCTGTGAGGGCTGTCCGCACCAAAGGTACAAGACTTACCTTTGAGCTATAGCTCCTTAGTGGTCTAGAGGATTGCAGTAGTAACTATAAGCAACATACAGGCCTTGGTGTCCCTCCCTGCGGCTTCCATTGCACATGAAAAGGATGACCATGACATAAGGACAATTTGATAAGCTACTTACATGGAAACCAGTGTGGTCCAGTGGGTAAGTTCCTGCCTTCCATGCAGGCAACCGGGGTTCGAATCCCAG
This sequence comes from Lissotriton vulgaris, assembly GCF_964263255.1. Lineage (NCBI taxonomy): Eukaryota > Metazoa > Chordata > Amphibia > Caudata > Salamandridae > Lissotriton > Lissotriton vulgaris. Next base: position 1,746,633,553 of record NC_141685.1, read on the forward strand.
GTTCGGCACCAGGTGACTGATGGTTGCAGAGCAGAGGTAAGTTGGAGGTGGGTAAGTAAAATTGTCTGTGTGTTGTGTAAGAGTGGAATCATGCCTAGTGAATGAGGGATTGCAGATTGGTTGGTAAGTAAAATAGGTGTGGCCTGAACAGAGAGAGGTGAAAGAAAGGGAACAGGTGTTGTGTGCAGGAGGAGGAGGAGGAGACAAGTCAGAGTGGGTGGGGTCAGAGAGGAGGGGTTCAGGAGGAGCCAAGTCAGAGTGGGTGGGGTCATAGAGGAGGAGCCTAGTCAGAGTGGGTGGGGTTAGAGAGGAGGGGTTCAGGAGGAGCCAAGTCAGAGTGGGTGGGGTCAGAGAGGAGGAGTATATGTGGAGCCTAGGCAGAGAGGAGGGGTATAGGAAGAGCCTAGTCAGAGTGGGTGGGGTCAGAGAGCAGAGGAATAGGTGGAGGAGGATCCTGACTTATTGTGGGGTACTGCAAATACTTTTTTACTGCACCCCCCTATACTCTCTGATTTCTGTTGGGAGGGGGCAGTCAAAATTTGGGGGAGCAGTATTAAAAGGTGCTTGGGCGCAACGTGAAGGCGATGAGGTGCACACAATGGCTTGGCTTCCAGGTACTTTTTGAGGGGCTACCATTAGTTTGTATTGCTCTGATCCTCCCTCATGGGGTGTACCCCAAATTGTTAGGGGCAACGGGGGGGCAAGAAGCTGTTTGACAGTTTCTATTAACAACAGGGGTCCCCATACGATTATGCTGCAGTTATGCTATTGAAAGGTAAAACAAGGAGCATTTGGCTGTATTTCTGCAGGTGGGGTGCCCCAAAATGTTACTGCCAGCAGCAGCAGCCCCCTTCCTCCCCACCCTGCAGATTGGTATAGGTACCTTTAGGACATTTCTGTTGAAAACAGAGGCTATAGCGAATCGCGCTACAAAATCCGAGAGCACTAACACTTGCTAAATAAAGGTGGCATCGGAGCATACGAATGAGGCAGGGAGAGGCTACTGTTGCAATTGGTTTGGTGGTTCATAGTGAATAACCTCAGCATGCGAATAGGCAAAAGTGTGAGGATTGGCAGTGTCTGTAGAGAATTTTTGCATGCTCTTCAGTTGATGTTTTCCTCCTTACGTTGGCCATGAACTACAGAGGAAAGGCCTGGCCTTACTGTTGGGCAAAACATGTATTTATGATTTTAAGAAGTGTAGTCTGGCTGTACTGAGAGGGCCTGTACAGTACGGTAAATGCCTGTATATCCCTGCAATGTGCATCCAACTGTCACTTGAGATTGAACAGCGAACGAAGCAGCTGGGTTACTGACTGAATGTAAATGGAAGGCACATAGGAAGGGTGTTTGTGGTCACTCAAATGATTGAAACCTGGTTGATGCACTACCAAAGCTGGGGTACCAGGGGGGAACATTTGAGGGGTATTGAGATGGTGGTGTCCAGAGGTCAAAATATGTTTCAGAGACACAGAAGTACTGCGGTCCTGGTCCCACATTGGGGGTAGACAAAAGTCCCTGCTAAAGATTTCTGTCCAACTGTTACCACATTTTGTGAAGCCTGGCTCCCTCTGTAACGATTCCCCAGTGTCTTTCGATCCTACAGATGACTGTAGCAAACTTCCCAAATTTGTTCTTGGCCTCATACTCCCAAAGGAGTGCCTGACATTTGCCAGCCTAACGATACTCACATTCTGGGAAAAAACTCACTAACTATGCATATTTATCTACCACACATGGCAAATCCTTACAATTGCAGAACATCATATCGCACTTGTCATCTTTGAGGTACTGTAAGTATTTGTATTTGAGGGAAATATTCATCCTTGCTTGCCCTCTCCCATCTGAAGTCTATGGTGCTGCTGTTCCTTTCTCACATGTCCCTTCAAAGAGACAAGTGACACACAGACTCAATCACTCAGCAAACATATATGCTTTGACGTTTTCATCTTGCTGTTTACCTTCCAAATATTCCCCCTTCACCACAAATACAGGCCTGCCATTCCTCATCCCCTCAGTCAAAGCAGTCCTTCACTCCTTAGGCCCTGCAAGACCACCATGAACAAGAATCATGTCAGCAAGCAGAAGAAAAGCCTCAGTGTGCTCTTTTGTTCATACTGCTGCCCTCTAGTAACACTTCATGGCAACTGCAGCATAAGAATGGGACTGAGAAGAGGGCTGTCCTATGCAAATAATATCCTTCCATGCACACTTTCTTCTGAGACGGTCGGAGGCTTTTGCCGTGATACCGCCTCCAACATATGGTCTTCAACCAAATTTTTAAAAAGCCCACCTGCCTTAGACGAAGGATTTTGCCACTTGAAGGAAGCACATGGGGACATCACCCTCATTTAGCAGGGTCCTAAATTGCCTGCTGTCAGCCTGTATACAGAACAAGGGCGTTCGTGGGCGTTCGTGAGCGTTCTTCAAAGGAAGGAGGTGGGTGATTAATTCACAGTGCCAGGGCAGGCCCAGCCCAGGCCAGCGCAGCCCAGCCCGGCACAGTTAAAGGAAACAATCTTTCTAGCTTCTTATTGCACCTAATAAATGGACTCTAGCTTGCCTCAAACTTGACCCATCATTTCATTAGCCAGAGCTCATACTTGACCTTTATTTCTATCCAAGCTCACTGGCACCAAACCCCTGATTTGAGCGAGTGGCTCACACCAAAATGAAAAATCACCATCATCCAACCTATTTTACAATAAGTGTAGCACCTTCCTCGCATTCTTGTGCTCAGTTATAACCCCCAATACCACAATTGCACTCTGCAATTCACCAAACTTAAAGGACAAAGAATGATGACATTGATAAAGGAAAATAAGGCCTTGTCCCTATTGCACCTACTTGAGAAATAGGGAGGTTGGTAGAAGGTCATGAGGGAAAACATTTGAAATTTTGGGACACGCATGCCAAAAAGAGTGTCCACTTTTCTCCTCTGTTACCAAGTTAAAAAAAATCTTAGCAAAAAAAAAACCATTCACTTTTTGAAAATTTCCACCTTGGGATACCTCTACAGCATTGGCAGGATTCGAACCCTGGCCTGTGAGGGCTGTCCGCACCAAAGGTACAAGACTTACCTTTGAGCTATAGCTCCTTAGTGGTCTAGAGGATTTCAGTAGTAACTATAAGCAACATACAGGCCTTGGTGTCCTTCCCTGCGGCTTCCATTGCACATGAAAAGGATGACCATGACATAAGGACAATTTGATAAGCTACTTACATGGAATCCAGTGTGGTCCAGTGGGTAAGTGCCTGCCTTCCATGCAGGCAACCAGGGTTCGAATCCCGGGTTCGGCACCAGGTGACTGATGGTGGCAGAGCAGAGGTAAGTTGGAGGTGGGCCTAAATGGCCAATTGGTAAGTAAAATGTGTCTGTGTGTTGTGTAAGAGTGGAATCATGCCTAGTGAATGAGGGATTGCAGATTGTTTGGTAAGTCAAATAGGTGTGGCCTGAACAGAGAGAGGTGAAAGAAAGGGAACAGGTGTTGTGTGCAGGAGGACGAGGAGACAAGTCAGAGTGGGTTGGGTCAGAGAGGAGGGGTATAGGAGGAGCCTAGTCAGAGTGGGAGGGGTCATAGAGGAGGAGCATAGGAGGAGCCTAGTCAGAGTGGGTGGGGTTAGAGAGGAGGGGCTCAGGAGGAGCCAAGTCAGAGTGGGTGGGGTCAGAGAGGAGGAGTATAGGCGGAGCCTAGGCAGAGAGGAGGGGTATGGGAGGAGCCTAGTCAGAGTGGGAGGGGTCAGAGAGGAGGATCATAGGAGGAGCCTAGTCAGAGTGGGTGGGGTTAGAGAGGAGGGGTTCAGGAGGAGCCAAGTCAGAGTGGGTGGGGTCAGAGAGGAGGAGTATATGCGGAGCCTAGGCAAAGAGGAGGGGTATAGGAGGAGCCTAGTCAGAGTGGGTGGGGTCAGAGAGCAGAGGAATAGGTGGAGGAGGATCCTGACTTATTGTGGGGTACTGCAAATACTTTTTTACTGCACCCCCCTATACTCTCTGATTTCTGTTGGGAGGGGGCAGTCAAAATTTGGGGGAGCAGTATTAAAAGGTGCTTGGGCGCAACGTGAAGGCGATGAGGTGCACACAATGGCTTGGCTTCCAGGTACTTTTTGAGGGGCTACCATTAGTTTGTATTGCTCTGATCCTCCCTCATGGGGTGTACCCCAAATGGTTAGGGGCAACGGGGGGGCAAGAAGCTGTTTGACAGTTTCTATTAACAACAGGGGTCACCATGCGATTATGCTGCAGTTATGCTATTGAAAGGTAAAACAAGGAGCATTTGGCTGTATTTTTGCAGGTGGGGTGCCCCAAAATGTTACTGCCAGCAGCAGCAGCCCCCTTCCTCCCCACCCTGCAGATTGGTATAGGTACCTTTAGGACATTTCTGTTGAAAACAGAGGCTATAGTGAATCGCGCTACAAAATCCGAGAGCACTAACACTTGCTAAATAAAGGTGGCATCGGAGCATACGAATGAGGCAGGGAGAGGCTACTGTTGCAATTGGTTTGGTGGTTCATAGTGAATAACCTCAGCATGCGAATAGGCAAAAGTGTGAGGATTGGCAGTGTCTGTAGAGAATTTTGGCATGCTCTTCAGTTGATGTTTTCCTCCTTACGTTGGCCATGAACTACAGAGGAAAGACCTGGCCTTGCTGTTGGGCAAAACATGTATTTATGATTTTAAGAAGTGTAGTTTGGCTGTACTGAGAGGGCCTGTACAGTACGGTAAATGCCTGTATACCCCTGCAATGTGCATCCAACTGTCACTTGAGATTGAACAGCGAACGAAGCAGCTGGGTTACTGACTGAATGTAAATGGAAGGCACATAGGAAGGGTGTTTGTGGTCACTCAAATGATTGAAACCTGGTTGATGCACTACCAAAGCTGGGGTACCAGGGGGGAACATTTGAGGGGTATTGAGATGGTGGTGTCCAGAGGTCAAAATATGTTTCAGAGACACAGAGGTACTGCGGTCCTGGTCCCACATTGGGGGTAGACAAAAGTCCCTGCTAAAGATTTCTGTCCAACTGTTACCACATTTTGTGAAGCCTGGCTCCCTCTGTAACGATTCCCCAGTGTCTTTCGATCCTACAGATGACTGTATCAAACTTCCCAAATTTGTTCTTGGCCTCATACTCCCAAAGGAGTGCCTGACATTTGCCAGCCTAACGATACTCACATTCTGGGAAAAACCTCACTAACTATGCATATTTATCTACCACACATGGCAAATCCTTACAATTGCAGAACATCATATCGCACTTGTCATCTTTGAGGTACTGTAAGTATTTGGATTTGAGGGAAATATTCATCCTTGCTTGCTCTCTCCCATCCGAAGTCTATGGTGCTGCTGTTCCTTTCTCACATGTCCCTTCAAAGAGACAAGTGACACACAGACCCAATCACTCAGCAAACATATATGCTTTGACGTTTTCATCTTGCTGTTTACCTTCCAAATATTCCCCCTTCACCACAAATACAGGCCTGCCATTCCTCATCCCCTCAGTCAAAGCAGTCCTTCACTCCTTAGGCCCTGCAAGACCACCATGAACAAGAATCATGTCAGCAAGCAGAAGAAAAGCCTCAGTGTGCTCTTTTGTTCATACTGCTGCCCTCTAGTAACACTTCATGGCAACTGCAGCATAAGAATGGGACTGAGAAGAGGGCTGTCCTATGCAAATAATATCCTTCCATGCACACTTTCTTCTGAGACGGTCGGAGGCTTTTGCCGTGATACCGCCTCCAACATATGGTCTTCAACCAAATTTTTAAAAAGCCCACCTGCCTTAGACGAAGGATTTTGCCACTTGAAGGAAGCACATGGGGACATCACCCTCATTTAGCAGGGTCCTAAATTGCCTGCTGTCAGCCTGTATACAGAACAAGGGCGTTCGTGGGCGTTCGTGAGCGTTCTTCAAAGGAAGGAGGTGGGTGATTAATTCACAGTGCCAGGGCAGGCCCAGCCCAGGCCAGCGCAGCCCAGCCCGGCACAGTTAAAGGAAACAATCTTTCTAGCTTCTTATTGCACCTAATAAATGGACTCTAGCTTGCCTCAAACTTGACCCATCATTTCATTAGCCAGAGCTCATACTTGACCTTTATTTCTATCCAAGCTCACTGGCACCAAACCCCTGATTTGAGCGAGTGGCTCACACCAAAATGAAAAATCACCATCATCCAACCTATTTTACAATAAGTGTAGCACCTTCCTCGCATTCTTGTGCTCAGTTATAACCCCCAATACCACAATTGCACTCTGCAATTCACCAAACTTAAAGGACAAAGAATGATGACATTGATAAAGGAAAATAAGGCCTTGTCCCTATTGCACCTACTTGAGAAATAGGGAGGTTGGTAGAAGGTCATGAGGGAAAACATTTGAAATTTTGGGACACACATGCCAAAAAGAGTGTCCACTTTTCTCCTCTGTTACCAAGTAAAAAAAAATCTTAGCAAAAAAAAAACCATTCACTTTTTGAAAATTTCCAACTTGGGATACCTCTACAGCATTGGCAGGATTCGAACCCTGGCCTGTGAGGGCTGTCCGCACCAAAGGTACAAGACTTACCTTTGAGCTATAGCTCCTTAGTGGTCTAGAGGATTGCAGTAGTAACTATAAGCAACATACAGGCCTTGGTGTCCTTCCCTGCGGCTTCCATTGCACATGAAAAGGATGACCATGACATAAGGACAATTTGATAAGCTACTTACATGGAAACCAGTGTGGTCCAGTGGGTAAGTGCCTGCCTTCCATGCAGGCAACCAGGGTTCGAATCCCAGGTTCGGCACCAGGTGACTGATGGTGGCAGAGCAGAGGTAAGTTGGAGGTGGGCCTAAATGGCCAATTGGTAAGTAAAATGTGTCTGTGTGTTGTGTAAGAGTGGAATCATGCCTAGTGAATGAGGGATTGCAGATTGGTTGGTAAGTAAAATAGGTGTGGCCTGAACAGAGAGAGGTGAAAGAAAGGGAACAGGTGTTGTGTGCAGGAGGAGGGGGAGCCAAGTCAGAGTGGGTGGGGTCAGAGAGGAGGAGAATAGGAGGAGCTTAGTCAGAGTGGGTGGGGTTAGAGAGGAGGGGTTCAGGAGGAGCCAAGTCAGAGTGGGTGGGGTCAGAGAGGAGGATTATAGGCGGAGCCTAGGCAGAGAGGAGGGGTATAGGAGGAACCTAGTCAGAGTGGGAGGGGTCAGAGAGGAGGAGCATAGGAGGAGCCTAGTCAGATTGGGTGGGGTTAGAGAGGAGGGGTTCAGGAGGAGCCAAGTCAGAGTGGGTGGGGTCAGAGAGGAGGAGTATAGGCGGAGCCTAGGCAGAGAGGAGGGGTATAGGAGGAACCTAGTCAGAGTGGGAGGGGTCAGATAGGAGGAGCCTAGTCAGATTGGGTGGGGTTAGAGAGGAGGGGTTCAGGAGGAGCCAAGTCAGAGTGGGTGGGGTCAGAGAGGAGGAGTATATGCGGAGCCTAGGCAGAGAGGAGGGGTATAGGAGGAGCCTAGTCAGAGTGGGTGGGGTCAGAGAGCAGAGGAATAGGTGGAGGAGGATCCTGACTTATTGTGGGGTACTGCAAATACTTTTTTACTGCACCCCCCTATACTCTCTGATTTCTGTTGGGAGGGGGCAGTCAAAATTTGGGGGAGCAGTATTAAAAGGTGCTTGGGCGCAACGTGAAGGCGATGAGGTGCACACAATGGCTTGGCTTCCAGGTACTTTTTGAGGGGCTACCATTAGTTTGTATTGCTCTGATCCTCCCTCATGGGGTGTACCCCAAATGGTTAGGGGCAACGGGGGGGCAAGAAGCTGTTTGACAGTTTCTATTAACAACAGGGGTCACCATGCGATTATGCTGCAGTTATGCTATTGAAAGGTAAAACAAGGAGCATTTGGCTGTATTTTTGCAGGTGGGGTGCCCCAAAATGTTACTGCCAGCAGCAGCAGCCCCCTTCCTCACCACCCTGCAGATTGGTATAGGTACCTTTAGGACATTTCTGTTGAAAACAGAGGCTATAGCGAATCGCGCTACAAAATCCGAGAGCACTAACACTTGCTAAATAAAGTTGGCATCGGAGCATACGAATGAGGCAGGGAGAGGCTACTGTTGCAATTGGTTTGGTGGTTCATAGTGAATAACCTCAGCATGCGAATAGGCAAAAGTGTGAGGATTGGCAGTGTCTGTAGAGAATTTTGGCATGCTCTTCAGTTGATGTTTTCCTCCTTACGTTGGCCATGAACTACAGAGGAAAGGCCTGGCCTTACTGTTGGGCAAAACATGTATTTATGATTTTAAGAAGTGTAGTTTGGCTGTACTGAGAGGGCCTGTACAGTACGGTAAATGCCTGTATACCCCTTCAATGTGCATCCAACTGTCACTTGAGATTGAACAGCGAACGAAGCAGCTGGGTTACTGACTGAATGTAAATGGAAGGCACATAGGAAGGGTGTTTGTGGTCACTCAAATGATTGAAACCTGGTTGATGCACTACCAAAGCTGGGGTACCAGGGGGGAACATTTGAGGGGTATTGAGATGGTGGTGTCCAGAGGTCAAAATATGTTTCAGAGACACAGAGGTACTGCGGTCCTGGTCCCACATTGGGGGTAGACAAAAGTCCCTGCTAAAGATTTCTGTCCAACTGTTACCACATTTTGTGAAGCCTGGCTCCCTCTGTAACGATTCCCCAGTGTCTTTCGATCCTAGAGATGACTGTAGCAAACTTCCCAAATTTGTTCTTGGCCTCATACTCCCAAAGGAGTGCCTGACATTTGCCAGCCTAACGATACTCACATTCTGGGAAAAACCTCACTAACTATGCATATTTATCTACCACACATGGCAAATCCTTACAATTGCAGAACATCATATCGCACTTGTCATCTTTGAGGTACTGTAAGTATTTGGATTTGAGGGAAATATTCATCCTTGCTTGCTCTCTCCCATCCGAAGTCTATGGTGCTGCTGTTCCTTTCTCACATGTCCCTTCAAAGAGACAAGTGACACACAGACTCAATCACTCAGCAAACATATATGCTTTGACGTTTTCATCTTGCTGTTTACCTTCCAAATATTCCCCCTTCACCACAAATACAGGCCTGCCATTCCTCATCCCCTCAGTCAAAGCAGTCCTTCACTCCTTAGGCCCTGCAAGACCACCATGAACAAGAATCATGTCAGCAAGCAGAAGAAAAGCCTCAGTGTGCTCTTTTGTTCATACTGCTGCCCTCTAGTAACACTTCATGGCAACTGCAGCATAAGAATGGGACTGAGAAGAGGGCTGTCCTATGCAAATAATATCCTTCCATGCACACTTTCTTCTGAGACGGTCGGAGGCTTTTGCCGTGATACCGCCTCCAACATATGGTCTTCAACCAAATTTTTAAAAAGCCCACCTGCCTTAGACGAAGGATTTTGCCACTTGAAGGAAGCACATGGGGACATCACCCTCATTTAGCAGGGTCCTAAATTGCCTGCTGTCAGCCTGTATACAGAACAAGGGCGTTCGTGGGCGTTCGTGAGCGTTCTTCAAAGGAAGGAGGTGGGTGATTAATTCACAGTGCCAGGGCAGGCCCAGCCCAGGCCAGCGCAGCCCAGCCCGGCACAGTTAAAGGAAACAATCTTTCTAGCTTCTTATTGCACCTAATAAATGGACTCTAGCTTGCCTCAAACTTGACCCATCATTTCATTAGCCAGAGCTCATACTTGACCTTTATTTCTATCCAAGCTCACTGGCACCAAACCCCTGATTTGAGCGAGTGGCTCACACCAAAATGAAAAATCACCATCATCCAACCTATTTTACAATAAGTGTAGCACCTTCCTCGCATTCTTGTGCTCAGTTATAACCCCCAATACCACAATTGCACTCTGCAATTCACCAAACTTAAAGGACAAAGAATGATGACATTGATAAAGGAAAATAAGGCCTTGTCCCTATTGCACCTACTTGAGAAATAGGGAGGTTGGTAGAAGGTCATGAGGGAAAACATTTGAAATTTTGGGACACACATGCCAAAAAGAGTGTCCACTTTTCTCCTCTGTTACCAAGTAAAAAAAAATCTTAGCAAAAAAAAAAAACCATTCACTTTTTGAAAATTTCCACCTTGGGATACCTCTACAGCATTGGCAGGATTCGAACCCTGGCCTGTGAGGGCTGTCCGCACCAAAGGTACAAGACTTACCTTTGAGCTATAGCTCCTTAGTGGTCTAGAGGATTGCAGTAGTAACTATAAGCAACATACAGGCCTTGGTGTCCTTCCCTGCGGCTTCCATTGCACATGAAAAGGATGACCATGACATAAGGACAATTTGATAAGCTACTTACATGGAAACCAGTGTGGTCCACTGGGTAAGTGCCTGCCTTCCATGCAGGCAACCAGGGTTCGAATCCCGGGTTCGGCACCAGGTGACTGATGGTTGCAGAGCAGAGGTAAGTTGGAGGTGGGTAAGTAAAATTGTCTGTGTGTTGTGTAAGAGTGGAATCATGCCTAGTGAATGAGGGATTGCAGATTGGTTGGTAAGTAAAATAGGTGTGGGCTGAACAGAGAGAGGTGAAAGAAAGGGAACAGGTGTTGTGTGCAGGAGGAGGAGGAGACAAGTCAGAGTGGGTGGGGTCAGAGAGGAGGGGTATAGGAGGAGCCTAGTCAGAGTGGGAGGGGTCATAGAGGAGGAGCCTAGTCAGAGTGGGTGGGGTTAGAGAGGAGGGGTTCAGGAGGAGCCAAGTCAGAGTGGGTGGGGTCAGAGAGGAGGAGTATATGCGGAGCCTAGGCAGAGAGGAGGGGTATAGGAAGAGCCTAGTCAGAGTGGGTGGGGTCAGAGAGCAGAGGAATAGGTGGAGGAGGATCCTGACTTATTGTGGGGTACTGCAAATACTTTTTTACTGCACCCCCCTATACTCTCTGATTTCTGTTGGGAGGGGGCAGTCAAAATTTGGGGGAGCAGTATTAAAAGGTGCTTGGGCGCAACGTGAAGGCGATGAGGTGCACACAATGGCTTGGCTTCCAGGTACTTTTTGAGGGGCTACCATTAGTTTGTATTGCTCTGATCCTCCCTCATGGGGTGTACCCCAAATGGTTAGGGGCAACGGGGGGGCAAGAAGCTGTTTGACAGTTTCTATTAACAACAGGGGTCCCCATACGATTATGCTGCAGTTATGCTATTGAAAGGTAAAACAAGGAGCATTTGGCTGTATTTTTGCAGGTGGGGTGCCCCAAAATGTTACTGCCAGCAGCAGCAGCCCCCTTCCTCCCCACCCTGCAGATTGGTATAGGTACCTTTAGGACATTTCTGTTGAAAACAGAGGCTATAGTGAATCGCGCTACAAAATCCGAGAGCACTAACACTTGCTAAATAAAGGTGGCATCGGAGCATACGAATGAGGCAGGGAGAGGCTACTGTTGCAATTGGTTTGGTGGTTCATAGTGAATAACCTCAGCATGCGAATAGGCAAAAGTGTGAGGATTGGCAGTGTCTGTAGGGAATTTTGGCATGCTCTTCAGTTGATGTTTTCCTCCTTACGTTGGCCATGAACTACAGAGGAAAGACCTGGCCTTAACAAAACATGTATTTATGATTTTAAGAAGTGTAGTTTGGCTGTACTGAGAGGGCCTGTACAGTACGGTAAATGCCTGTATACCCCTGCAATGTGCATCCAACTGTCACTTGAGATTGAACAGCGAACGAAGCAGCTGGGTTACTGACTGAATGTAAATGGAAGGCACATATGAAGGGTGTTTGTGGTCACTCAAATGATTGAAACCTGGTTGATGCACTACCAAAGCTGGGGTACCAGGGGGGAACATTTGAGGGGTATTGAGATGGTGGTGTCCAGAGGTCAAAATATGTTTCAGAGACACAGAGGTACTGCGGTCCTGGTCCCACATTGGGGGTAGACAAAAGTCCCTGCTAAAGATTTCTGTCCAACTGTTACCACATTTTGTGAAGCCTGGCTCCCTCTGTAACGATTCCCCAGTGTCTTTCGATCCTACAGATGACTGTATCAAACTTCCCAAATTTGTTCTTGGCCTCATACTCCCAAAGGAGTGCCTGACATTTGCCAGCCTAACGATACTCACATTCTGGGAAAAACCTCACTAACTATGCATATTTATCTACCACACATGGCAAATCCTTACAATTGCAGAACATCATATCGCACTTGTCATCTTTGAGGTACTGTAAGTATTTGGATTTGAGGGAAATATTCATCCTTGCTTGCTCTCTCCCATCCGAAGTCTATGGTGCTGCTGTTCCTTTCTCACATGTCCCTTCAAAGAGACAAGTGACACACAGACCCAATCACTCAGCAAACATATATGCTTTGACGTTTTCATCTTGCTGTTTACCTTCCAAATATTCCCCCTTCACCACAAATACAGGCCTGCCATTCCTCATCCCCTCAGTCAAAGCAGTCCTTCACTCCTTAGGCCCTGCAAGACCACCATGAACAAGAATCATGTCAGCAAGCAGAAGAAAAGCCTCAGTGTGCTCTTTTGTTCATACTGCTGCCCTCTAGTAACACTTCATGGCAACTGCAGCATAAGAATGGGACTGAGAAGAGGGCTGTCCTATGCAAATAATATCCTTCCATGCACACTTTCTTCTGAGACGGTCGGAGGCTTTTGCCGTGATACCGCCTCCAACATATGGTCTTCAACCAAATTTTTAAAAAGCCCACCTGCCTTAGACGAAGGATTTTGCCACTTGAAGGAAGCACATGGGGACATCACCCTCATTTAGCAGGGTCCTAAATTGCCTGCTGTCAGCCTGTATACAGAACAAGGGCGTTCGTGGGCGTTCGTGAGCGTTCTTCAAAGGAAGGAGGTGGGTGATTAATTCACAGTGCCAGGGCAGGCCCAGCCCAGGCCAGCGCAGCCCAGCCCGGCACAGTTAAAGGAAACAATCTTTCTAGCTTCTTATTGCACCTAATAAATGGACTCTAGCTTGCCTCAAACTTGACCCATCATTTCATTAGCCAGAGCTCATACTTGACCTTTATTTCTATCCAAGCTCACTGGCACCAAACCCCTGATTTGAGCGAGTGGCTCACACCAAAATGAAAAATCACCATCATCCAACCTATTTTACAATAAGTGTAGCACCTTCCTCGCATTCTTGTGCTCAGTTATAACCCCCAATACCACAATTGCACTCTGCAATTCACCAAACTTAAAGGACAAAGAATGATGACATTGATAAAGGAAAATAAGGCCTTGTCCCTATTGCACCTACTTGAGAAATAGGGAGGTTGGTAGAAGGTCATGAGGGAAAACATTTGAAATTTTGGGACACACATGCCAAAAAGAGTGTCCACTTTTCTCCTCTGTTACCAAGTAAAAAAAAATCTTAGCAAAAAAAAAACCATTCACTTTTTGAAAATTTCCAACTTGGGATACCTCTACAGCATTGGCAGGATTCGAACCCTGGCCTGTGAGGGCTGTCCGCACCAAAGGTACAAGACTTACCTTTGAGCTATAGCTCCTTAGTGGTCTAGAGGATTGCAGTAGTAACTATAAGCAACATACAGGCCTTGGTGTCCTTCCCTGCGGCTTCCATTGCACATGAAAAGGATGACCATGACATAAGGACAATTTGATAAGCTACTTACATGGAAACCAGTGTGGTCCAGTGGGTAAGTGCCTGCCTTCCATGCAGGCAACCAGGGTTCGAATCCCAGGTTCGGCACCAGGTGACTGATGGTGGCAGAGCAGAGGTAAGTTGGAGGTGGGCCTAAATGGCCAATTGGTAAGTAAAATGTGTCTGTGTGTTGTGTAAGAGTGGAATCATGCCTAGTGAATGAGGGATTGCAGATTGGTTGGTAAGTAAAATAGGTGTGGCCTGAACAGAGAGAGGTGAAAGAAAGGGAACAGGTGTTGTGTGCAGGAGGAGGGGGAGCCAAGTCAGAGTGGGTGGGGTCAGAGAGGAGGGGTATAGGAGGAGCCTAGTCAGAGTGGGAGGGGTCATAGAGGAGGAGAATAGGAGGAGCTTAGTCAGAGTGGGTGGGGTTAGAGAGGAGGGGTTCAGGAGGAGCCAAGTCAGAGTGGGTGGGGTCAGAGAGGAGGAGTATAGGCGGAGCCTAGGCAGAGAGGAGGGGTATAGGAGGAACCTAGTCAGAGTGGGTGGGGTCAGAGAGGAGGAGCATAGGAGGAGCCTAGTCAGATTGGGTGGGGTTAGAGAGGAGGGGTTCAGGAGGAGCCAAGTCAGAGTGGGTGGGGTCAGAGAGGAGGAGTATAGGCGGAGCCTAGGCAGAGAGGAGGGGTATAGGAGGAACCTAGTCAGAGTGGGAGGGGTCAGATAGGAGGAGCCTAGTCAGATTGGGTGGGGTTAGAGAGGAGGGGTTCAGGAGGAGCCAAGTCAGAGTGGGTGGGGTCAGAGAGGAGGAGTATATGCAGAGCCTAGGCAGAGAGGAGGGGTATAGGAGGAGCCTAGTCAGAGTGGGTGGGGTCAGAGAGCAGAGGAATAGGTGGAGGAGGATCCTGACTTATGGTGGGGTACTGCAAATACTTTTTTACTGCACCCCCCTATACTCTCTGATTTCTGTTGGGAGGGGGCAGTCAAAATTTGGGGGAGCAGTATTAAAAGGTGCTTGGGCGCAACGTGAAGGCGATGAGGTGCACACAATGGCTTGGCTTCCAGGTACTTTTTGAGGGGCTACCATTAGTTTGTATTGCTCTGATCCTCCCTCATGGGGTGTACCCCAAATGGTTAGGGGCAACGGGGGGGCAAGAAGCTGTTTGACAGTTTCTATTAACAACAGGGGTCACCATGCGATTATGCTGCAGTTATGCTATTGAAAGGTAAAACAAGGAGCATTTGGCTGTATTTTTGCAGGTGGGGTGCCCCAAAATGTTACTGCCAGCAGCAGCAGCCCCCTTCCTCACCACCCTGCAGATTGGTATAGGTACCTTTAGGACATTTCTGTTGAAAACAGAGGATATAGCGAATCGCGCTACAAAATCCGAGAGCACTAACACTTGCTAAATAAAGTTGGCATCGGAGCATACGAATGAGGCAGGGAGAGGCTACTGTTGCAATTGGTTTGGTGGTTCATAGTGAATAACCTCAGCATGCGAATAGGCAAAAGTGTGAGGATTGGCAGTGTCTGTAGAGAATTTTGGCATGCTCTTCAGTTGATGTTTTCCTCCTTACGTTGGCCATGAACTACAGAGGAAAGGCCTGGCCTTACTGTTGGGCAAAACATGTATTTATGATTTTAAGAAGTGTAGTTTGGCTGTACTGAGAGGGCCTGTACAGTACGGTAAATGCCTGTATACCCCTTCAATGTGCATCCAACTGTCACTTGAGATTGAACAGCGAACGAAGCAGCTGGGTTACTGACTGAATGTAAATGGAAGGCACATAGGAAGGGTGTTTGTGGTCACTCAAATGATTGAAACCTGGTTGATGCACTACCAAAGCTGGGGTACCAGGGGGGAACATTTGAGGGGTATTGAGATGGTGGTGTCCAGAGGTCAAAATATGTTTCAGAGACACAGAGGTACTGCGGTCCTGGTCCCACATTGGGGGTAGACAAAAGTCCCTGCTAAAGATTTCTGTCCAACTGTTACCACATTTTGTGAAGCCTGGCTCCCTCTGTAACGATTCCCCAGTGTCTTTCGATCCTAGAGATGACTGTAGCAAACTTCCCAAATTTGTTCTTGGCCTCATACTCCCAAAGGAGTGCCTGACATTTGCCAGCCTAACGATACTCACATTCTGGGAAAAACCTCACTAACTATGCATATTTATCTACCACACATGGCAAATCCTTACAATTGCAGAACATCATATCGCACTTGTCATCTTTGAGGTACTGTAAGTATTTGGATTTGAGGGAAATATTCATCCTTGCTTGCTCTCTCCCATCCGAAGTCTATGGTGCTGCTGTTCCTTTCTCACATGTCCCTTCAAAGAGACAAGTGACACACAGACTCAATCACTCAGCAAACATATATGCTTTGACGTTTTCATCTTGCTGTTTACCTTCCAAATATTCCCCCTTCACCACAAATACAGGCCTGCCATTCCTCATCCCCTCAGTCAAAGCAGTCCTTCACTCCTTAGGCCCTGCAAGACCACCATGAACAAGAATCATGTCAGCAAGCAGAAGAAAAGCCTCAGTGTGCTCTTTTGTTCATACTGCTGCCCTCTAGTAACACTTCATGGCAACTGCAGCATAAGAATGGGACTGAGAAGAGGGCTGTCCTATGCAAATAATATCCTTCCATGCACACTTTCTTCTGAGACGGTCGGAGGCTTTTGCCGTGATACCGCCTCCAACATATGGTCTTCAACCAAATTTTTTAAAAGCCCACCTGCCTTAGACGAAGGATTTTGCCACTTGAAGGAAGCACATGGGGACATCACCCTCATTTAGCAGGGTCCTAAATTGCCTGCTGTCAGCCTGTATACAGAACAAGGGCGTTCGTGGGCGTTCGTGAGCGTTCTTCAAAGGAAGGAGGTGGGTGATTAATTCACAGTGCCAGGGCAGGCCCAGCCCAGGCCAGCGCAGCCCAGCCCGGCACAGTTAAAGGAAACAATCTTTCTAGCTTCTTATTGCACCTAATAAATGGACTCTAGCTTGCCTCAAACTTGACCCATCATTTCATTAGCCAGAGCTCATACTTGACCTTTATTTCTATCCAAGCTCACTGGCACCAAACCCCTGATTTGAGCGAGTGGCTCACACCAAAATGAAAAATCACCATCATCCAACCTATTTTACAATAAGTGTAGCACCTTCCTCGCATTCTTGTGCTCAGTTATAACCCCCAATACCACAATTGCACTCTGCAATTCACCAAACTTAAAGGACAAAGAATGATGACATTGATAAAGGAAAATAAGGCCTTGTCCCTATTGCACCTACTTGAGAAATAGGGAGGTTGGTAGAAGGTCATGAGGGAAAACATTTGAAATTTTGGGACACACATGCCAAAAAGAGTGTCCACTTTTCTCCTCTGTTACCAAGTAAAAAAAAATCTTAGCAAAAAAAAAACCATTCACTTTTTGAAAATTTCCACCTTGGGATACCTCTACAGCATTGGCAGGATTCGAACCCTGGCCTGTGAGGGCTGTCCGCACCAAAGGTACAAGACTTACCTTTGAGCTATAGCTCCTTAGTGGTCTAGAGGATTGCAGTAGTAACTATAAGCAACATACAGGCCTTGGTGTCCTTCCCTGCGGCTTCCATTGCACATGAAAAGGATGACCATGACATAAGGACAATTTGATAAGCTACTTACATGGAAACCAGTGTGGTCCACTGGGTAAGTGCCTGCCTTCCATGCAGGCAACCAGGGTTCGAATCCCGGGTTCGGCACCAGGTGACTGATGGTTGCAGAGGTAAGTTGGAGGTGGGTAAGTAAAATTGTCTGTGTGTTGTGTAAGAGTGGAATCATGCCTAGTGAATGAGGGATTGCAGATTGGTTGGTAAGTAAAATAGGTGTGGCCTGAACAGAGAGAGGTGAAAGAAAGGGAACAGGTGTTGTGTGCAGGAGGAGGAGGAGCCTAGTCAGAGTGGGAGGGGTCATAGAGGAGGAGCCTAGTCAGAGTGGATGGGGTTAGAGAGGAGGGGTTCAGGAGGAGCCAAGTCAGAGTGGGTGGGGTCAGAGAGGAGGAGTATATGCGGAGCCTAGGCAGAGAGGAGGGGTATAGGAAGAGCCTAGTCAGAGTGGGTGGGGTCAGAGAGCAGAGGAATAGGTGGAGGAGGATCCTGACTTATTGTGGGGTACTGCAAATACTTTTTTACTGCACCCCCCTATACTCTCTGATTTCTGTTGGGAGGGGGCAGTCAAAATTTGGGGGAGCAGTATTAAAAGGTGCTTGGGCGCAACGTGAAGGCGATGAGGTGCACACAATGGCTTGGCTTCCAGGTACTTTTTGAGGGGCTACCATTAGTTTGTATTGCTCTGATCCTCCCTCATGGGGTGTACCCCAAATGGTTAGGGGCAACGGGGGGGCAAGAAGCTGTTTGACAGTTTCTATTAACAACAGGGGTCCCCATACGATTATGCTGCAGTTATGCTATTGAAAGGTAAAACAAGGAGCATTTGGCTGTATTTTTGCAGGTGGGGTGCCCCAAAATGTTACTGCCAGCAGCAGCAGCCCCCTTCCTCCCCACCCTGCAGATTGGTATAGGTACCTTTAGGACATTTCTGTTGAAAACAGAGGCTATAGCGAATCGCGCTACAAAATCCGAGAGCACTAACACTTGCTAAATAAAGGTGGCATCGGAGCATACGAATGAGGCAGGGAGAGGCTACTGTTGCAATTGGTTTGGTGGTTCATAGTGAATAACCTCAGCATGCGAATAGGCAAAAGTGTGAGGATTGGCAGTGTCTGTAGAGAATTTTTGCATGCTCTTCAGTTGATGTTTTCCTCCTTACGTTGGCCATGAACTACAGAGGAAAGGCCTGGCCTTACTGTTGGGCAAAACATGTATTTATGATTTTAAGAAGTGTAGTCTGGCTGTACTGAGAGGGCCTGTACAGTACGGTAAATGCCTGTATATCCCTGCAATGTGCATCCAACTGTCACTTGAGATTGAACAGCGAACGAAGCAGCTGGGTTACTGACTGAATGTAAATGGAAGGCACATAGGAAGGGTGTTTGTGGTCACTCAAATGATTGAAACCTGGTTGATGCACTACCAAAGCTGGGGTACCAGGGGGGAACATTTGAGGGGTATTGAGATGGTGGTGTCCAGAGGTCAAAATATGTTTCAGAGACACAGAAGTACTGCGGTCCTGGTCCCACATTGGGGGTAGACAAAAGTCCCTGCTAAAGATTTCTGTCCAACTGTTACCACATTTTGTGAAGCCTGGCTCCCTCTGTAACGATTCCCCAGTGTCTTTCGATCCTACAGATGACTGTAGCAAACTTCCCAAATTTGTTCTTGGCCTCATACTCCCAAAGGAGTGCCTGACATTTGCCAGCCTAACGATACTCACATTCTGGGAAAAAACTCACTAACTATGCATATTTATCTACCACACATGGCAAATCCTTACAATTGCAGAACATCATATCGCACTTGTCATCTTTGAGGTACTGTAAGTATTTGTATTTGAGGGAAATATTCATCCTTGCTTGCCCTCTCCCATCTGAAGTCTATGGTGCTGCTGTTCCTTTCTCACATGTCCCTTCAAAGAGACAAGTGACACACAGACTCAATCACTCAGCAAACATATATGCTTTGACGTTTTCATCTTGCTGTTTACCTTCCAAATATTCCCCCTTCACCACAAATACAGGCCTGCCATTCCTCATCCCCTCAGTCAAAGCAGTCCTTCACTCCTTAGGCCCTGCAAGACCACCATGAACAAGAATCATGTCAGCAAGCAGAAGAAAAGCCTCAGTGTGCTCTTTTGTTCATACTGCTGCCCTCTAGTAACACTTCATGGCAACTGCAGCATAAGAATGGGACTGAGAAGAGGGCTGTCCTATGCAAATAATATCCTTCCATGCACACTTTCTTCTGAGACGGTCGGAGGCTTTTGCCGTGATACCGCCTCCAACATATGGTCTTCAACCAAATTTTTAAAAAGCCCACCTGCCTTAGACGAAGGATTTTGCCACTTGAAGGAAGCACATGGGGACATCACCCTCATTTAGCAGGGTCCTAAATTGCCTGCTGTCAGCCTGTATACAGAACAAGGGCGTTCGTGGGCGTTCGTGAGCGTTCTTCAAAGGAAGGAGGTGGGTGATTAATTCACAGTGCCAGGGCAGGCCCAGCCCAGGCCAGCGCAGCCCAGCCCGGCACAGTTAAAGGAAACAATCTTTCTAGCTTCTTATTGCACCTAATAAATGGACTCTAGCTTGCCTCAAACTTGACCCATCATTTCATTAGCCAGAGCTCATACTTGACCTTTATTTCTATCCAAGCTCACTGACACCAAACTCCTGATTTGAGCGAGTGGCTCACACCAAAATGAAAAATCACCATCATCCAACCTATTTTACAATAAGTGTAGCACCTTCCTCGCATTCTTGCGCTCAGTTATAACCCCCAATACCACAATTGCACTCTGCAATTCACCAAACTTAAAGGACAAAGAATGATGACATTGATAAAGGAAAATAAGGCCTTGTCCCTATTGCACCTACTTGAGAAATAGGGAGGTTGGTAGAAGGTCATGAGGGAAAACATTTGAAATTTTGGGACACACATGCCAAAAAGAGTGTCCACTTTTCTCCTCTGTTACCAAGTAAAAAAAAATCTTAGCAAAAAAAAAACCATTCACTTTTTGAAAATTTCCAACTTGGGATACCTCTACAGCATTGGCAGGATTCGAACCCTGGCCTGTGAGGGCTGTCCGCACCAAAGGTACAAGACTTACCTTTGAGCTATAGCTCCTTAGTGGTCTAGAGGATTGCAGTAGTAACTATAAGCAACATACAGGCCTTGGTGTCCTTCCCTGCGGCTTCCATTGCACATGAAAAGGATGACCATGACATAAGGACAATTTGATAAGCTACTTACATGGAAACCAGTGTGGTCCAGTGGGTAAGTGCCTGCCTTCCATGCAGGCAACCAGGGTTCGAATCCCAGGTTCGGCACCAGGTGACTGATGGTGGCAGAGCAGAGGTAAGTTGGAGGTGGGCCTAAATGGCCAATTGGTAAGTAAAATGTGTCTGTGTGTTGTGTAAGAGTGGAATCATGCCTAGTGAATGAGGGATTGCAGATTGGTTGGTAAGTAAAATAGGTGTGGCCTGAACAGAGAGAGGTGAAAGAAAGGGAACAGGTGTTGTGTGCAGGAGGAGGGGGAGCCAAGTCAGAGTGGGTGGGGTCAGAGAGGAGGGGTATAGGAGGAGCCTAGTCAGAGTGGGAGGGGTCATAGAGGAGGAGCATAGGAGGAGCCTAGTCAGAGTGGGTGGGCTTAGAGAGGAGGGGTTCAGGAGGAGCCAAGTCAGAGTGGGTGGGGTCAGAGAGGAGTGCGGAGCCTAGGCAGAGAGGAGGGGTATAGGAGGAGCCTAGTCAGAGTGGGTGGGGTCAGAGAGCAGAGGAATAGGTGGAGGAGGATCCTGACTTATTGTGGGGTACTGCAAATACTTTTTTACTGCACCCCCCTATACTCTCTGATTTCTGTTGGGAGGGGGCAGTCAAAATTTGGGGGAGCAGTATTAAAAGGTGCTTGGGCGCAACGTGAAGGCGATGAGGTGCACACAATGGCTTGGCTTCCAGGTACTTTTTGAGGGGCTACCATTAGTTTGTATTGCTCTGATCCTCCCTCATGGGGTGTACCCCAAATGGTTAGGGGCAACGGGGGGGCAAGAAGCTGTTTGACAGTTTCTATTAACAACAGGGGTCACCATGCGATTATGCTGCAGTTATGCTATTGAAAGGTAAAACAAGGAGCATTTGGCTGTATTTTTGCAGGTGGGGTGCCCCAAAATGTTACTGCCAGCAGCAGCAGCCCCCTTCCTCCCCACCCTGCAGATTGGTATAGGTACCTTTAGGACATTTCTGTTGAAAACAGAGGCTATAGCGAATCGCGCTACAAAATCCGAGAGCACTAACACTTGCTAAATAAAGGTGGCATCGGAGCATACGAATGAGGCAGGGAGAGGCTACTGTTGCAATTGGTTTGGTGGTTCATAGTGAATAACCTCAGCATGCGAATAGGCAAAAGTGTGAGGATTGGCAGTGTCTGTAGAGAATTTTGGCCTGCTCTTCAGTTGATGTTTTCCTCCTTACGTTGGCCATGAACTACAGAGGAAAGGCCTGGCCTTACTGTTGGGCAAAACATGTATTTATGATTTTAAGAAGTGTAGTTTGGCTGTACTGAGAGGGCCTGTACAGTACGGTAAATGCCTGTATACCCCTGCAATGTGCATCCAACTGTCACTTGAGATTGAACAGCGAACGAAGCAGCTGGGTTACTGACTGAATGTAAATGGAAGGCACATAGGAAGGGTGTTTGTGGTCACTCAAATGATTGAAACCTGGTTGATGCACTACCAAAGCTGGGGTACCAGGGGGGAACATTTGAGGGGTATTGAGATGGTGGTGTCCAGAGGTCAAAATATGTTTCAGAGACACAGAGGTACTGCGGTCCTGGTCCCACATTGGGGGTAGACAAAAGTCCCTGCTAAAGATTTCTGTCCAACTGTTACCACATTTTGTGAAGCCTGGCTCCCTCTGTAACGATTCCCCAGTGTCTTTCGACCCTAGAGATGACTGTAGCAAACTTCCCAAATTTGTTCTTGGCCTCATACTCCCAAAGGAGTGCCTGACATTTGCCAGCCTAACGATACTCACATTCTGGGAAAAACCTCACTAACTATGCATATTTATCTACCACACATGGCAAATCCTTACAATTGCAGAACATCATATCGCACTTGTCATCTTTGAGGTACTGTAAGTATTTGGATTTGAGGGAAATATTCATCCTTGCTTGCTCTCTCCCATCTGAAGTCTATGGTGCTGCTGTTCCTTTCTCACATGTCCCTTCAAAGAGACAAGTGACACACAGACTCAATCACTCAGCAAACATATATGCTTTGACGTTTTCATCTTGCTGTTTACCTTCCAAATATTCCCCCTTCACCACAAATACAGGCCTGCCATTCCTCATCCCCTCAGTCAAAGCAGTCCTTCACTCCTTAGGCCCTGCAAGACCACCATGAACAAGAATCATGTCAGCAAGCAGAAGAAAAGCCTCAGTGTGCTCTTTTGTTCATACTGCTGCCCTCTAGTAACACTTCATGGCAACTGCAGCATAAGAATGGGACTGAGAAGAGGGCTGTCCTATGCAAATAATATCCTTCCATGCACACTGTCTTCTGAGACGGTCGGAGGCTTTTGCCGTGATACCGCCTCCAACATATGGTCTTCAACCAAATTTTTAAAAAGCCTACCTGCCTTAGACGAAGGATTTTGCCACTTGAAGGAAGCACATGGGGACATCACCCTCATTTAGCAGGGTCCTAAATTGCCTGCTGTCAGCCTGTATACAGAACAAGGGCGTTCGTGGGCGTTCGTGAGCGTTCCTCAAAGGAAGGAGGTGGGTGATTAAGTCACAGTGCCAGGGCAGGCCCAGCCCAGGCCAGCGCAGCCCAGCCCGGCACAGCGCATTGCTGTGGAGGTCCATTTATTCACATCCTGCAGCAGGGATGATGCAGACCTACTAGAGCAAAGGCTTGACTCTGCCCATGTCTGTCTCTTAAAGGAAACAATCTTTCTAGCTTCTTATTGCACCTAATAAATGGACTCTAGCTTGCCTTAAACTTGACCCATCATTTCATTAGCCAGAGCTCATACTTGACCTTTATTTCTATCCAAGCTCACTGGCACCAAACCCCTGATTCGAGCGAGTGGCTCACAGCAAAATGAAAAATCACCATCATCCAACCTATTTTACAATAAGTGTAGCACCTTCCTCGCATTCTTGTGCTCAGTTATAACCCCCAATACCACAATTGCACTCTGCAATTCACCAAACTTAAAGGACAAAGAATGATGACATTGATAAAGGAAAATAAGGCCTTGTCCCTATTGCACCTACTTGAGAAATAGGGAGGTTGGTAGAAGGTCATGAGGGAAAACATTTGAAATTTTGGGACACACATGCCAAAAAGAGTGTCCACTTTTCTCCTCTGTTACCAAGTAAAAAAAAATCTTAGCAAAAAAAAAACCATTCACTTTTTGAAAATTTCCAACTTGGGATACCTCTACAGCATTGGCAGGATTCGAACCCTGGCCTGTGAGGGCTGTCCACACCAAAGGTACAAGACTTACCTTTGAGCTATAGCTCCTTAGTGGTCTAGAGGATTGCAGTAGTAACTATAAGCAACATACAGGCCTTGGTGTCCTTCCCTGCGGCTTCCATTGCACATGAAAAGGATGACCATGACATAAGGACAATTTGATAAGCTACTTACATGGAAACCAGTGTGGTCCAGTGGGTAAGTGCCTGCCTTCCATGCAGGCAACCAGGGTTCGAATCCCAGGTTCGGCACCAGGTGACTGATGGTGGCAGAGCAGAGGTAAGTTGGAGGTGGGCCTAAATGGCCAATTGGTAAGTAAAATGTGTCTGTGTGTTGTGTAAGAGTGGAATCATGCCTAGTGAATGAGGGATTGCAGATTGGTTGGTAAGTAAAATAGGTGTGGCCTGAACAGAGAGAGGTGAAAGAAAGGGAACAGGTGTTGTGTGCAGGAGGAGGGGGAGCCAAGTCAGAGTGGGTGGGGTCAGAGAGGAGGGGTATAGGAGGAGCCTAGTCAGATTGGGAGGGGTCATAGAGGAGGAGCATAGGAGGAGCCTAGTCAGAGTGGGTGGGGTTAGAGAGGAGGGGTTCAGGAGGAGCCAATTCAGAGTGGGTGGGGTCAGAGAGGAGGAGTATAGGCAGAGCCTAGGCAGAGAGGAGGGGTATAGGAGGAACCTAGTCAGAGTGGGAGGGGTCAGAGAGGAGGAGCATAGGAGGAGCCTAGTCAGATTGGGTGGGGTTAGAGAGGAGGGGTTCAGGAGGAGCCAAGTCAGAGTGGGTGGGGTCAGAGAGCAGAGGAATAGGTGGAGGAGGATCCTGACTTATTGTGGGGTACTGCAAATACTTTTTTACTGCACCCCCCTATACTCTCTGATTTCTGTTGGGAGGGGGCAGTCAAAATTTGGGGGAGCAGTATTAAAAGGTGCTTGGGCGCAACGTGAAGGCGATGAGGTGCACACAATGGCTTGGCTTCCAGGTACTTTTTGAGGGGCTACCATTAGTTTGTATTGCTCTGATCCTCCCTCATGGGGTGTACCCCAAATGGTTAGGGGCAACGGGGGGGCAAGAAGCTGTTTGACAGTTTCTATTAACAACAGGGGTCACCATGCGATTAGGCTGCAGTTATGCTATTGAAAGGTAAAACAAGGAGCATTTGGCTGTATTTTTGCAGGTGGGGTGCCCCAAAATGTTACTGCCAGCAGCAGCAGCCCCCTTCCTCCCCACCCTGCAGATTGGTATAGGTACCTTTAGGACATTTCTGTTGAAAACAGAGGCTATAGCGAATCGCGCTACAAAATCCGAGAGCACTAACACTTGCTAAATAAAGGTGGCATCGGAGCATACGAATGAGGCAGGGAGAGGCTACTGTTGCAATTGGTTTGGTGGTTCATAGTGAATAACCTCAGCATGCGAATAGGCAAAAGTGTGAGGATTGGCAGTGTCTGTAGAGAATTTTGGCATGCTCTTCAGTTGATGTTTTCCTCCTTACGTTGGCCATGAACTACAGAGGAAAGGCCTGGCCTTACTGTTGGGCAAAACATGTATTTATGATTTTAAGAAGTGTAGTTTGGCTGTACTGAGAGGGCCTGTACAGTACGGTAAATGCCTGTATACCCCTGCAATGTGCATCCAACTGTCACTTGAGATTGAACAGCGAACGAAGCAGCTGGGTTACTGACTGAATGTAAATGGAAGGCACATAGGAAGGGTGTTTGTGGTCACTCAAATGATTGAAACCTGGTTGATGCACTACCAAAGCTGGGGTACCAGGGGGGAACATTTGAGGGGTATTGAGATGGTGGTGTCCAGAGGTCAAAATATGTTTCAGAGACACAGAGGTACTGCGGTCCTGGTCCCACATTGGGGGTAGACAAAAGTCCCTGCTAAAGATTTCTGTCCAACTGTTACCACATTTTGTGAAGCCTGGCTCCCTCTGTAACGATTCCCCAGTGTCTTTCGACCCTAGAGATGACTGTAGCAAACTTCCCAAATTTGTTCTTGGCCTCATACTCCCAAAGGAGTGCCTGACATGTGCCAGCCTAACGATACTCACATTCTGGGAAAAACCTCACTAACTATGCATATTTATCTACCACACATGGCAAATCCTTACAATTGCAGAACATCATATCGCACTTGTCATCTTTGAGGTACTGTAAGTATTTGGATTTGAGGGAAATATTCATCCTTGCTTGCTCTCTCCCATCTGAAGTCTATGGTGCTGCTGTTCCTTTCTCACATGTCCCTTCAAAGAGACAAGTGACACACAGACTCAATCACTCAGCAAACATATATGCTTTGACGTTTTCATCTTGCTGTTTACCTTCCAAATATTCCCCCTTCACCACAAATACAGGCCTGCCATTCCTCATCCCCTCAGTCAAAGCAGTCCTTCACTCCTTAGGCCCTGCAAGACCACCATGAACAAGAATCATGTCAGCAAGCAGAAGAAAAGCCTCAGTGTGCTCTTTTGTTCATACTGCTGCCCTCTAGTAACACTTCATGGCAACTGCAGCATAAGAATGGGACTGAGAAGAGGGCTGTCCTATGCAAATAATATCCTTCCATGCACACTGTCTTCTGAGACGGTCGGAGGCTTTTGCCGTGATACCGCCTCCAACATATGGTCTTCAACCAAATTTTTAAAAAGCCCACCTGCCTTAGACGAAGGATTTTGCCACTTGAAGGAACCACATGGGGACATCACCCTCATTTAGCAGGGTCCTAAATTGCCTGCTGTCAGCCTGTATACAGAACAAGGGCGTTCGTGGGCGTTCGTGAGCGTTCCTCAAAGGAAGGAGGTGGGTGATTAAGTCACAGTGCCAGGGCAGGCCCAGCCCAGGCCAGCGCAGCCCAGCCCGGCACAGTTAAAGGAAACAATCTTTCTAGCTTCTTATTGCACCTAATAAATGGACTCTAGCTTGCCTCAAACTTGACCCATCATTTCATTAGCCAGAGCTCATACTTGACCTTTATTTCTATCCAAGCTCACTGGCACCAAACCCCTGATTTGAGCGAGTGGCTCACACCAAAATGAAAAATCACCATCATCCAACCTATTTTACAATAAGTGTAGCACCTTCCTCGCATTCTTGTGCTCAGTTATAACCCCCAATACCACAATTGCACTCTGCAATTCACCAAACTTAAAGGACAAAGAATGATGACATTGATAAAGGAAAATAAGGCCTTGTCCCTATTGCACCTACTTGAGAAATAGGGAGGTTGGTAGAAGGTCATGAGGGAAAACATTTGAAATTTTGGGACACACATGCCAAAAAGAGTGTCCACTTTTCTCCTCTGTTACCAAGTAAAAAAAAATCTTAGCAAAAAAAAAACCATTCACTTTTTGAAAATTTCCAACTTGGGATACCTCTACAGCATTGGCAGGATTCGAACCCTGGCCTGTGAGGGCTGTCCGCACCAAAGGTACAAGACTTACCTTTGAGCTATAGCTCCTTAGTGGTCTAGAGGATTGCAGTAGTAACTATAAGCAACATACAGGCCTTGGTGTCCTTCCCTGCGGCTTCCATTGCACATGAAAAGGATGACCATGACATAAGGACAATTTGATAAGCTACTTACATGGAAACCAGTGTGGTCCAGTGGGTAAGTGCCTGCCTTCCATGCAGGCAACCAGGGTTCGAATCCCAGGTTCGGCACCAGGTGACTGATGGTGGCAGAGCAGAGGTAAGTTGGAGGTGGGCCTAAATGGCCAATTGGTAAGTAAAATGTGTCTGTGTGTTGTGTAAGAGTGGAATCATGCCTAGTGAATGAGGGATTGCAGATTGGTTGGTAAGTAAAATAGGTGTGGCCTGAACAGAGAGAGGTGAAAGAAAGGGAACAGGTGTTGTGTGCAGGAGGAGGGGGAGCCAAGTCAGAGTGGGTGGGGTCAGAGAGGAGGGGTATAGGAGGAGCCTAGTCAGAGTGGGAGGGGTCATAGAGGAGGAGCATAGGAGGAGCCTAGTCAGAGTGGGTGGGGTTAGAGAGGAGGGGTTCAGGAGGAGCCAAGTCAGAGTGGGTGGGGTCAGAGAGGAGGAGTATAGGCGGAGCCTAGGCAGAGAGGAGGGGTATAGGAGGAACCTGGTCAGAGAGGAGGAGCATAGGAGGAGCCTAGTCAGATTGGGTGGGGTTAGAGAGGAGGGGTTCAGGAGGAGCCAAGTCAGAGTGGGTGGGGTCAGAGAGGAGGAGTATATGCGGAGCCTAGGCAGAGAGGAGGGGTATAGGAGGAGCCTAGTCAGAGTGGGTGGGGTCAGAGAGCAGAGGAATAGGTGGAGGAGGATCCTGACTTATTGTGGGGTACTGCAAATACTTTTTTACTGCACCCCCTATACTCTCTGATTTCTGTTGGGAGGGGGCAGTCAAAATTTGGGGGAGCAGTATTAAAAGGTGCTTGGGCGCAACGTGAAGGCGATGAGGTGCACACAATGGCTTGGCTTCCAGGTACTTTTTGAGGGGCTACCATTAGTTTGTATTGCTCTGATCCTCCCTCATGGGGTGTACCCCAAATGGTTAGGGGCAACGGGGGGGCAAGAAGCTGTTTGACAGTTTCTATTAACAACAGGGGTCACCATGCGATTATGCTGCAGTTATGCTATTGAAAGGTAAAACAAGGAGCATTTGGCTGTATTTTTGCAGGTGGGGTGCCCCAAAATGTTACTGCCAGCAGCAGCAGCCCCCTTCCTCCCCACCCTGCAGATTGGTATAGGTACCTTTAGGACATTTCTGTTGAAAACAGAGGCTATAGCGAATCGCGCTACAAAATCCGAGAGCACTAACACTTGCTAAATAAAGGTGGCATCGGAGCATACGAATGAGGCAGGGAGAGGCTACTGTTGCAATTGGTTTGGTGGTTCATAGTGAATAACCTCAGCATGCGAATAGGCAAAAGTGTGAGGATTGGCAGTGTCTGTAGAGAATTTTGGCATGCTCTTCAGTTGATGTTTTCCTCCTTACGTTGGCCATGAACTACAGAGGAAAGGCCTGGCCTTACTGTTGGGCAAAACATGTATTTATGATTTTAAGAAGTGTAGTTTGGCTGTACTGAGAGGGCCTGTACAGTACGGTAAATGCCTGTATACCCCTGCAATGTGCATCCAACTGTCACTTGAGATTGAACAGCGAACGAAGCAGCTGGGTTACTGACTGAATGTAAATGGAAGGCACATAGGAAGGGTGTTTGTGGTCACTCAAATGATTGAAACCTGGTTGATGCACTACCAAAGCTGGGGTACCAGGGGGGAACATTTGAGGGGTATTGAGATGGTGGTGTCCAGAGGTCAAAATATGTTTCAGAGACACAGAGGTACTGCGGTCCTGGTCCCACATTGGGGGTAGACAAAAGTCCCTGCTAAAGATTTCTGTCCAACTGTTACCACATTTTGTGAAGCCTGGCTCCCTCTGTAACGATTCCCCAGTGTCTTTCGACCCTAGAGATGACTGTAGCAAACTTCCCAAATTTGTTCTTGGCCTCATACTCCCAAAGGAGTGCCTGACATTTGCCAGCCTAACGATACTCACATTCTGGGAAAAACCTCACTAACTATGCATATTTATCTACCACACATGGCAAATCCTTACAATTGCAGAACATCATATCGCACTTGTCATCTTTGAGGTACTGTAAGTATTTGTATTTGAGGGAAATATTCATCCTTGCTTGCCCTCTCCCATCTGAAGTCTATGGTGCTGCTGTTCCTTTCTCACATGTCCCTTCAAAGAGACAAGTGACACACAGACTCAATCACTCAGCAAACATATATGCTTTGACGTTTTCATCTTGCTGTTTACCTTCCAAATATTCCCCCTTCACCACAAATACAGGCCTGCCATTCCTCATCCCCTCAGTCAAAGCAGTCCTTCACTCCTTAGGCCCTGCAAGACCACCATGAACAAGAATCATGTCAGCAAGCGAAGAAAAGCCTCAGTGTGCTCTTTTGTTCATACTGCTGCCCTCTAGTAACACTTCATGGCAACTGCAGCATAAGAATGGGACTGAGAAGAGGGCTGTCCTATGAAAATAATATCCTTCCATGCACACTGTCTTCTGAGACGGTCGGAGGCTTTTGCCGTGATACCGCCTCCAACATATGGTCTTCAACCAAATTTTTAAAAAGCCCACCTGCCTTAGACGAAGGATTTTGCCACTTGAAGGAAGCACATGGGGACATCACCCTCATTTAGCAGGGTCCTAAATTGCCTGCTGTCAGCCTGTATACAGAACAAGGGCGTTCATGGGTGTTCGTGAGCGTTCCTCAAAGGAAGGAGGTGGGTGATTAAGTCACAGTGCCAGGGCAGGCCCAGCCCAGGCCAGCGCAGCCCAGCCCGGCACAGCGCATTGCTGTGGAGGTCCATTCCTTCACATCCTGCAGCAGGGATGATGCAGACCTACTAGAGCAAAGGCTTGACTCTGCCCATGTCTGTCTCTTAAAGGAAACAATCTTTCTAGCTTCTTATTGCACCTAATAAATGGACTCTAGCTTGCCTTAAACTTGACCCATCATTTCATTAGCCAGAGCTCATACTTGACCTTTATTTCTATCCAAGCTCACTGGCACCAAACCCCTGATTCGAGCGAGTGGCTCACAGCAAAATGAAAAATCACCATCATCCAACCTATTTTACAATAAGTATAGCACCTTCCTCGCATTCTTGTGCTCAGTTATAACCCCCAATACCACAATTGCACTCTGCAATTCATCAAACTTAAAGGACAAAGAATGATGACATTGATAAAGGAAAATAAGGCCTTGTCCCTATTGCACCTACTTGAGAAATAGGGAGGTTGGTAGAAGGTCATGAGGGAAAACATTTGAAATTTTGGGACACACATGCCAAAAAGAGTGTCCACTTTTCTCCTCTGTTACCAAGTAAAAAAAAATCTTAGCAAAAAAAAAACCATTCACTTTTTGAAAATTTCCACCTTGGGATACCTCTACAGCATTGGCAGGATTCGAACCCTGGCCTGTGAGGGCTGTCCGCACCAAAGGTACAAGACTTACCTTTGAGCTATAGCTCCTTAGTGGTCTAGATGATTGCAGTAGTAACTATAAGCAACATACAGGCCTTGGTGTCCTTCCCTGCGGCTTCCATTGCACATGAAAAGGATGACCATGACATAAGGACAATTTGATAAGCTACTTACATGGAAACCAGTGTGGTCCACTGGGTAAGTGCCTGCCTTCCATGCAGGCAACCAGGGTTCGAATCCCGGGTTCGGCACCAGGTGACTGATGGTTGCAGAGCAGAGGTAAGTTGGAGGTGGGTAAGTAAAATTGTCTGTGTGTTGTGTAAGAGTGGAATCATGCCTAGTGAATGAGGGATTGCAGATTGGTTGGTAAGTAAAATAGGTGTGGCCTGAACAGAGAGAGGTGAAAGAAAGGGAACAGGTGTTGTGTGCAGGAGGAGGAGGAGACAAGTCAGAGTGGGTGGGGTCAGAGAGGAGGGGTATAGGAGGAGCCTAGTCAGAGTGGGAGGGGTCATAGAGGAGGAGCCTAGTCAGAGTGGGTGGGGTTAGAGAGGAGGGGTTCAGGAGGAGCCAAGTCAGAGTGGGTGGGGTCAGAGAGGAGGAGTATATGTGGAGCCTAGGCAGAGAGGAGGGGTATAGGAAGAGCCTAGTCAGAGTGGGTGGGGTCAGAGAGCAGAGGAATAGGTGGAGGAGGATCCTGACTTATTGTGGGGTACTGCAAATACTTTTTTACTGCACCCCCCTATACTCTCTGATTTCTGTTGGGAGGGGGCAGTCAAAATTTGGGGGAGCAGTATTAAAAGGTGCTTGGGCGCAACGTGAAGGCGATGAGGTGCACACAATGGCTTGGCTTCCAGGTACTTTTTGAGGGGCTACCATTAGTTTGTATTGCTCTGATCCTCCCTCATGGGGTGTACCCCAAATGGTTAGGGGCAACGGGGGGGCAAGAAGCTGTTTGACAGTTTCTATTAACAACAGGGGTCCCCATACGATTATGCTGCAGTTATGCTATTGAAAGGTAAAACAAGGAGCATTTGGCTGTATTTTTGCAGGTGGGGTGCCCCAAAATGTTACTGCCAGCAGCAGCAGCCCCCTTCCTCCCCACCCTGCAGATTGGTATAGGTACCTTTAGGACATTTCTGTTGAAAACAGAGGCTATAGCGAATCGCGCTACAAAATCCGAGAGCACTAACACTTGCTAAATAAAGGTGGCATCGGAGCATACGAATGAGGCAGGGAGAGGCTACTGTTGCAATTGGTTTGGTGGTTCATAGTGAATAACCTCAGCATGCGAATAGGCAAAAGTGTGAGGATTGGCAGTGTCTGTAGAGAATTTTGGCATGCTCTTCAGTTGATGTTTTCCTCCTTACGTTGGCCATGAACTACAGAGGAAAGGCCTGGCCTTACTGTTGGGCAAAACATGTATTTATGATTTTAAGAAGTGTAGTTTGGCTGTACTGAGAGGGCCTGTACAGTACGGTAAATGCCTGTATACCCCTGCAATGTGCATCCAACTGTCACTTGAGATTGAACAGCGAACGAAGCAGCTGGGTTACTGACTGAATGTAAATGGAAGGCACATAGGAAGGGTGTTTGTGGTCACTCAAATGATTGAAACCTGGTTGATGCACTACCAAAGCTGGGGTACCAGGGGGGAACATTTGAGGGGTATTGAGATGGTGGTGTCCAGAGGTCAAAATATGTTTCAGAGACACAGAGGTACTGCGGTCCTGGTCCCACATTGGGGGTAGACAAAAGTCCCTGCTAAAGATTTCTGTCCAACTGTTACCACATTTTGTGAAGCCTGGCTCCCTCTGTAACGATTCCCCAGTGTCTTTCGACCCTAGAGATGACTGTAGCAAACTTCCCAAATTTGTTCTTGGCCTCATACTCCCAAAGGAGTGCCTGACATGTGCCAGCCTAACGATACTCACATTCTGGGAAAAACCTCACTAACTATGCATATTTATCTACCACACATGGCAAATCCTTACAATTGCAGAACATCATATCGCACTTGTCATCTTTGAGGTACTGTAAGTATTTGGATTTGAGGGAAATATTCATCCTTGCTTGCTCTCTCCCATCTGAAGTCTATGGTGCTGCTGTTCCTTTCTCACATGTCCCTTCAAAGAGACAAGTGACACACAGACTCAATCACTCAGCAAACATATATGCTTTGACGTTTTCATCTTGCTGTTTACCTTCCAAATATTCCCCCTTCACCACAAATACAGGCCTGCCATTCCTCATCCCCTCAGTCAAAGCAGTCCTTCACTCCTTAGGCCCTGCAAGACCACCATGAACAAGAATCATGTCAGCAAGCAGAAGAAAAGCCTCAGTGTGCTCTTTTGTTCATACTGCTGCCCTCTAGTAACACTTCATGGCAACTGCAGCATAAGAATGGGACTGAGAAGAGGGCTGTCCTATGCAAATAATATCCTTCCATGCACACTGTCTTCTGAGACGGTCGGAGGCTTTTGCCGTGATACCGCCTCCAACATATGGTCTTCAACCAAATTTTTAAAAAGCCCACCTGCCTTAGACGAAGGATTTTGCCACTTGAAGGAACCACATGGGGACATCACCCTCATTTAGCAGGGTCCTAAATTGCCTGCTGTCAGCCTGTATACAGAACAAGGGCGTTCGTGGGCGTTCGTGAGCGTTCCTCAAAGGAAGGAGGTGGGTGATTAAGTCACAGTGCCAGGGCAGGCCCAGCCCAGGCCAGCGCAGCCCAGCCCGGCACAGTTAAAGGAAACAATCTTTCTAGCTTCTTATTGCACCTAATAAATGGACTCTAGCTTGCCTCAAACTTGACCCATCATTTCATTAGCCAGAGCTCATACTTGACCTTTATTTCTATCCAAGCTCACTGGCACCAAACCCCTGATTTGAGCGAGTGGCTCACACCAAAATGAAAAATCACCATCATCCAACCTATTTTACAATAAGTGTAGCACCTTCCTCGCATTCTTGTGCTCAGTTATAACCCCCAATACCACAATTGCACTCTGCAATTCACCAAACTTAAAGGACAAAGAATGATGACATTGATAAAGGAAAATAAGGCCTTGTCCCTATTGCACCTACTTGAGAAATAGGGAGGTTGGTAGAAGGTCATGAGGGAAAACATTTGAAATTTTGGGACACACATGCCAAAAAGAGTGTCCACTTTTCTCCTCTGTTACCAAGTAAAAAAAAATCTTAGCAAAAAAAAAACCATTCACTTTTTGAAAATTTCCAACTTGGGATACCTCTACAGCATTGGCAGGATTCGAACCCTGGCCTGTGAGGGCTGTCCGCACCAAAGGTACAAGACTTACCTTTGAGCTATAGCTCCTTAGTGGTCTAGAGGATTGCAGTAGTAACTATAAGCAACATACAGGCCTTGGTGTCCTTCCCTGCGGCTTCCATTGCACATGAAAAGGATGACCATGACATAAGGACAATTTGATAAGCTACTTACATGGAAACCAGTGTGGTCCAGTGGGTAAGTGCCTGCCTTCCATGCAGGCAACCAGGGTTCGAATCCCAGGTTCGGCACCAGGTGACTGATGGTGGCAGAGCAGAGGTAAGTTGGAGGTGGGCCTAAATGGCCAATTGGTAAGTAAAATGTGTCTGTGTGTTGTGTAAGAGTGGAATCATGCCTAGTGAATGAGGGATTGCAGATTGGTTGGTAAGTAAAATAGGTGTGGCCTGAACAGAGAGAGGTGAAAGAAAGGGAACAGGTGTTGTGTGCAGGAGGAGGGGGAGCCAAGTCAGAGTGGGTGGGGTCAGAGAGGAGGGGTATAGGAGGAGCCTAGTCAGAGTGGGAGGGGTCATAGAGGAGGAGCATAGGAGGAGCCTAGTCAGAGTGGGTGGGGTTAGAGAGGAGGGGTTCAGGAGGAGCCAAGTCAGAGTGGGTGGGGTCAGAGAGGAGGAGTATATGTGGAGCCTAGGCAGAGAGGAGGGGTATAGGAAGAGCCTAGTCAGAGTGGGTGGGGTCAGAGAGCAGAGGAATAGGTGGAGGAGGATCCTGACTTATTGTGGGGTACTGCAAATACTTTTTTACTGCACCCCCCTATACTCTCTGATTTCTGTTGGGAGGGGGCAGTCAAAATTTGGGGGAGCAGTATTAAAAGGTGCTTGGGCGCAACGTGAAGGCGATGAGGTGCACACAATGGCTTGGCTTCCAGGTACTTTTTGAGGGGCTACCATTAGTTTGTATTGCTCTGATCCTCCCTCATGGGGTGTACCCCAAATGGTTAGGGGCAACGGGGGGGCAAGAAGCTGTTTGACAGTTTCTATTAACAACAGGGGTCCCCATACGATTATGCTGCAGTTATGCTATTGAAAGGTAAAACAAGGAGCATTTGGCTGTATTTTTGCAGGTGGGGTGCCCCAAAATGTTACTGCCAGCAGCAGCAGCCCCCTTCCTCCCCACCCTGCAGATTGGTATAGGTACCTTTAGGACATTTCTGTTGAAAACAGAGGCTATAGCGAATCGCGCTACAAAATCCGAGAGCACTAACACTTGCTAAATAAAGGTGGCATCGGAGCATACGAATGAGGCAGGGAGAGGCTACTGTTGCAATTGGTTTGGTGGTTCATAGTGAATAACCTCAGCATGCGAATAGGCAAAAGTGTGAGGATTGGCAGTGTCTGTAGAGAATTTTTGCATGCTCTTCAGTTGATGTTTTCCTCCTTACGTTGGCCATGAACTACAGAGGAAAGGCCTGGCCTTACTGTTGGGCAAAACATGTATTTATGATTTTAAGAAGTATAGTCTGGCTGTACTGAGAGGGCCTGTACAGTACGGTAAATGCCTGTATATCCCTGCAATGTGCATCCAACTGTCACTTGAGATTGAACAGCGAACGAAGCAGCTGGGTTACTGACTGAATGTAAATGTAAGGCACATAGGAAGGGTGTTTGTGGTCACTCAAATGATTGAAACCTGGTTGATGCACTACCAAAGCTGGGGTACCAGGGGGGAACATTTGAGGGGTATTGAGATGGTGGTGTCCAGAGGTCAAAATATGTTTCAGAGACACAGAAGTACTGCGGTCCTGGTCCCACATTGGGGGTAGACAAAAGTCCCTGCTAAAGATTTCTGTCCAACTGTTACCACATTTTGTGAAGCCTGGCTCCCTCTTTAACGATTCCCCAGTGTCTTTCGATCCTACAGATGACTGTAGCAAACTTCCCAAATTTGTTCTTGGCCTCATACTCCCAAAGGAGTGCCTGACATTTGCCAGCCTAACGATACTCACATTCTGGGAAAAAACTCACTAACTATGCATATTTATCTACCACACATGGCAAATCCTTACAATTGCAGAACATCATATCGCACTTGTCATCTTTGAGGTACTGTAAGTATTTGTATTTGAGGGAAATATTCATCCTTGCTTGCCCTCTCCCATCTGAAGTCTATGGTGCTGCTGTTCCTTTCTCACATGTCCCTTCAAAGAGACAAGTGACACACAGACTCAATCACTCAGCAAACATATATGCTTTGACGTTTTCATCTTGCTGTTTACCTTCCAAATATTCCCCCTTCACCACAAATACAGGCCTGCCATTCCTCATTCCCTCAGTCAAAGCAGTCCTTCACTCCTTAGGCCCTGCAAGACCACCATGAACAAGAATCATGTCAGCAAGCAGAAGAAAAGCCTCAGTGTGCTCTTTTGTTCATACTGCTGCCCTCTAGTAACACTTCATGGCAACTGCAGCATAAGAATGGGACTGAGAAGAGGGCTGTCCTATGCAAATAATATCCTTCCATGCACACTTTCTTCTGAGACGGTCGGAGGCTTTTGCCGTGATACCGCCTCCAACATATGGTCTTCAACCAAATTTTTAAAAAGCCCACCTGCCTTAGACGAAGGATTTTGCCACTTGAAGGAAGCACATGGGGACATCACCCTCATTTAGCAGGGTCCTAAATTGCCTGCTGTCAGCCTGTATACAGAACAAGGGCGTTCGTGGGCGTTCGTGAGCGTTCTTCAAAGGAAGGAGGTGGGTGATTAATTCACAGTGCCAGGGCAGGCCCAGGCCAGGCCAGCGCAGCCCAGCCCGGCACAGTTAAAGGAAACAATCTTTCTAGCTTCTTATTGCACCTAATAAATGGACTCTAGCTTGCCTCAAACTTGACCCATCATTTCATTAGACAGAGCTCATACTTGACCTTTATTTCTATCCAAGCTCACTGGCACCAAACTCCTGATTTGAGCGAGTGGCTCACACCAAAATGAAAAATCACCATCATCCAACCTATTTTACAATAAGTGTAGCACCTTCCTCGCATTCTTGTGCTCAGTTATAACCCCCAATACCACAATTGCACTCTGCAATTCACCAAACTTAAAGGACAAAGAATGATGACATTGATAAAGGAAAATAAGGCCTTGTCCCTATTGCACCTACTTGAGAAATAGGGAGGTTGGTAGAAGGTCATGAGGGAAAACATTTGAAATTTTGGGACACACATGCCAAAAAGAGTGTCCACTTTTCTCCTCTGTTACCAAGTAAAAAAAAATCTTAGCAAAAAAAAAAACATTCACTTTTTGAAAATTTCCAACTTGGGATACCTCTACAGCATTGGCAGGATTCGAACCCTGGCCTGTGAGGGCTGTCCACACCAAAGGTACAAGACTTACCTTTGAGCTATAGCTCCTTAGTGGTCTAGAGGATTGCAGTAGTAACTATAAGCAACATACAGGCCTTGGTGTCCTTCCCTGCGGCTTCCATTGCACATGAAAAGGATGACCATGACATAAGGACAATTTGATAAGCTACTTACATGGAAACCAGTGTGGTCCAGTGGGTAAGTGCCTGCCTTCCATGCAGGCAACCAGGGTTCGAATCCCAGGTTCGGCACCAGGTGACTGATGGTGGCAGAGCAGAGGTAAGTTGGAGGTGGGCCTAAATGGCCAATTGGTAAGTAAAATGTGTCTGTGTGTTGTGTAAGAGTGGAATCATGCCTAGTGAATGAGGGATTGCAGATTGGTTGGTAAGTAAAATAGGTGTGGCCTGAACAGAGAGAGGTGAAAGAAAGGGAACAGGTGTTGTGTGCAGGAGGAGGGGGAGCCAAGTCAGAGTGGGTGGGGTCAGAGAGGAGGGGTATAGGAGGAGCCTAGTCAGAGTGGGAGGGGTCATAGAGGAGGAGCATAGGAGGAGCTTAGTCAGAGTGGGTGGGGTTAGAGAGGAGGGATTCAGGAGGAGCCAAGTCAGAGTGGGTGGGGTCAGAGAGGAGGAGTATAGGCGGAGCCTAGGCAGAGAGGAGGGGTATAGGAGGAACCTAGTCAGAGTGGGAGGGGTCAGAGAGGAGGAGCATAGGAGGAGCCTAGTCAGATTGGGTGGGGTTAGAGAGGAGGGGTTCAGGAGGAGCCAAGTCAGAGTGGGTGGGGTCAGAGAGGAGGAGTATATGCGGAGCCTAGGCAGAGAGGAGGGGTATAGGAGGAGCCTAGTCAGAGTGGGTGGGGTCAGAGAGCAGAGGAATAGGTGGAGGAGGATCCTGACTTATTGTGGGGTACTGCAAATACTTTTTTACTGCACCCCCCTATACTCTCTGATTTCTGTTGGGAGGGGGCAGTCAAAATTTGGGGGAGCAGTATTAAAAGGTGCTTGGGCGCAACGTGAAGGCGATGAGGTGCACACAATGGCTTGGCTTCCAGGTACTTTTTGAGGGGCTACCATTAGTTTGTATTGCTCTGATCCTCCCTCATGGGGTGTACCCCAAATGGTTAGGGGCAACGGGGGGGGCAAGAAGCTGTTTGACAGTTTCTATTAACAACAGGGGTCACCATGCGATTATGCTGCAGTTATGCTATTGAAAGGTAAAACAAGGAGCATTTGGCTGTATTTTTGCAGGTGGGGTGCCCCAAAATGTTACTGCCAGCAGCAGCAGCCCCCTTCCTCCCCACCCTGCAGATTGGTATAGGTACCTTTAGGACATTTCTGTTGAAAACAGAGGCTATAGCGAATCGCGCTACAAAATCCGAGAGCACTAACACTTGCTAAATAAAGGTGGCATCGGAGCATACGAATGAGGCAGGGAGAGGCTACTGTTGCAATTGGTTTGGTGGTTCATAGTGAATAACCTCAGCATGCGAATAGGCAAAAGTGTGAGGATTGGCAGTGTCTGTAGAGAATTTTGGCATGCTCTTCAGTTGATGTTTTCCTCCTTACGTTGGCCATGAACTACAGAGGAAAGGCCTGGCCTTACTGTTGGGCAAAACATGTGTTTATGATTTTAAGAAGTGTAGTTTGGCTGTACTGAGAGGGCCTGTACAGTACGGTAAATGCCTGTATACCCCTGCAATGTGCATCCAACTGTCACTTGAGATTGAACAGCGAACGAAGCAGCTGGGTTACTGACTGAATGTAAATGGAAGGCACATAGGAAGGGTGTTTGTGGTCACTCAAATGATTGAAACCTGGTTGATGCACTACCAAAGCTGGGGTACCAGGGGGGAACATTTGAGGGGTATTGAGATGGTGGTGTCCAGAGGTCAAAATATGTTTCAGAGACACAGAGGTACTGCGGTCCTGGTCCCACATTGGGGGTAGACAAAAGTCCCTGCTAAAGATTTCTGTCCAACTGTTACCACATTTTGTGAAGCCTGGCTCCCTCTGTAACGATTCCCCAGTGTCTTTCGACCCTAGAGATGACTGTAGCAAACTTCCCAAATTTGTTCTTGGCCTCATACTCCCAAAGGAGTGCCTGACATTTGCCAGCCTAACGATACTCACATTCTGGGAAAAACCTCACTAACTATGCATATTTATCTACCACACATGGCAAATCCTTACAATTGCAGAACATCATATCGCACTTGTCATCTTTGAGGTACTGTAAGTATTTGGATTTGAGGGAAATATTCATCCTTGCTTGCTCTCTCCCATCTGAAGTCTATGGTGCTGCTGTTCCTTTCTCACATGTCCCTTCAAAGAGACAAGTGACACACAGACTCAATCACTCAGCAAACATATATGCTTTGACGTTTTCATCTTGCTGTTTACCTTCCAAATATTCCCCCTTCACCACAAATACAGGCCTGCCATTCCTCATCCCCTCAGTCAAAGCAGTCCTTCACTCCCTAGGCCCTGCAAGACCACCATGAACAAGAATCATGTCAGCAAGCAGAAGAAAAGCCTCAGTGTGCTCTTTTGCTCATACTGCTGCCCTCTAGTAACACTTCATGGCAACTGCAGCATAAGAATGGGACTGAGAAGAGGGCTGTCCTATGCAAATAATATCCTTCCATGCACACTGTCTTCTGAGACGGTCGGAGGCTTTTGCCGTGATACCGCCTCCAACATATGGTCTTCAACCAAATTTTTAAAAAGCCCACCTGCCTTAGACGAAGGATTTTGCCACTTGAAGGAAGCACATGGGGACATCACCCTCATTTAGCAGGGTCCTAAATTGCCTGCTGTCAGCCTGTATACAGAACAAGGGCGTTCGTGGGCGTTCGTGAGCGTTCCTCAAAGGAAGGAGGTGGGTGATTAAGTCACAGTGCCAGGGCAGGCCCAGCCCAGGCCAGCGCAGCCCAGCCCGGCACAGCGCATTGCTGTGGAGGTCCATTCCTTCACATCCTGCAGCAGGGATGATGCAGACCAACTAGAGCAAAGGCTTGACTCTGCCCATGTCTGTCTCTTAAAGGAAACAATCTTTCTAGCTTCTTATTGCACCTAATAAATGGACTCTAGC
This sequence comes from Lissotriton vulgaris, assembly GCF_964263255.1. Lineage (NCBI taxonomy): Eukaryota > Metazoa > Chordata > Amphibia > Caudata > Salamandridae > Lissotriton > Lissotriton vulgaris. Next base: position 1,746,673,902 of record NC_141685.1, read on the forward strand.
TTGCCTTAAACTTGACCCATCATTTCATTAGCCAGAGCTCATACTTGACCTTTATTTCTATCCAAGCTCACTGGCACCAAACCCCTGATTCGAGCGAGTGGCTCACAGCAAAATGAAAAATCACCATCATCCAACCTATTTTACAATAAGTGTAGCACCTTCCTCGCATTCTTGTGCTCAGTTATAACCCCCAATACCACAATTGCACTCTGCAATTCACCAAACTTAAAGGACAAAGAATGATGACATTGATAAAGGAAAATAAGGCCTTGTCCCTATTGCACCTACTTGAGAAATAGGGAGGTTGGTAGAAGGTCATGAGGGAAAACATTTGAAATTTTGGGACACACATGCCAAAAAGAGTGTCCACTTTTCTCCTCTGTTACCAAGTAAAAAAAAATCTTAGCAAAAAAAAAACCATTCACTTTTTGAAAATTTCCACCTTGGGATACCTCTACAGCATTGGCAGGATTCGAACCCTGGCCTGTGAGGGCTGTCCGCACCAAAGGTACAAGACTTACCTTTGAGCTATAGCTCCTTAGTGGTCTAGAGGATTGCAGTAGTAACTATAAGCAACATACAGGCCTTGGTGTCCTTCCCTGCGGCTTCCATTGCACATGAAAAGGATGACCATGACATAAGGACAATTTGATAAGCTACTTACATGGAAACCAGTGTGGTCCAGTGGGTAAGTGCCTGCCTTCCATGCAGGCAACCAGGGTTCGAATCCCGGGTTCGGCACCAGGTGACTGATGGTTGCAGAGCAGAGGTAAGTTGGAGGTGGGTAAGTAAAATTGTCTGTGTGTTGTGTAAGAGTGGAATCATGCCTAGTGAATGAGGGATTGCAGATTGGTTGGTAAGTAAAATAGGTGTGGCCTGAACAGAGAGAGGTGAAAGAAAGGGAACAGGTGTTGTGTGCAGGAGGAGGAGGAGACAAGTCAGAGTGGGTGGGGTCAGAGAGGAGGGGTATAGGAGGAGCCTAGTCAGAGTGGGAGGGGTCATAGAGGAGGAGCCTAGTCAGAGTGGGTGGGGTTAGAGAGGAGGGGTTCAGGAGGAGCCAAGTCAGAGTGGGTGGGGTCAGAGAGGAGGAGTATATGCGGAGCCTAGGCAGAGAGGAGGGGTATAGGAAGAGCCTAGTCAGAGTGGGTGGGGTCAGAGAGCAGAGGAATAGGTGGAGGAGAATCCTGACTTATTGTGGGGTACTGCAAATACTTTTTTACTGCACCCCCCTATACTCTCTGATTTCTGTTGGGAGGGGGCAGTCAAAATTTGGGGGAGCAGTATTAAAAGGTGCTTGGGCGCAACGTGAAGGCGATGAGGTGCACACAATGGCTTGGCTTCCAGGTACTTTTTGAGGGGCTACCATTAGTTTGTATTGCTCTGATCCTCCCTCATGGGGTGTACCCCAAATGGTTAGGGGCAACGGGGGGGCAAGAAGCTGTTTGACAGTTTCTATTAACAACAGGGGTCCCCATACGATTATGCTGCAGTTATGCTATTGAAAGGTAAAACAAGGAGCATTTGGCTGTATTTTTGCAGGTGGGGTGCCCCAAAATGTTACTGCCAGCAGCAGCAGCCCCCTTCCTCCCCACCCTGCAGATTGGTATAGGTACCTTTAGGACATTTCTGTTGAAAACAGAGGCTATAGCGAATCGCGCTACAAAATCCGAGAGCACTAACACTTGCTAAATAAAGGTGGCATCGGAGCATACGAATGAGGCAGGGAGAGGCTACTGTTGCAATTGGTTTGGTGGTTCATAGTGAATAACCTCAGCATGCGAATAGGCAAAAGTGTGAGGATTGGCAGTGTCTGTAGAGAATTTTTGCATGCTCTTCAGTTGATGTTTTCCTCCTTACGTTGGCCATGAACTACAGAGGAAAGGCCTGGCCTTACTGTTGGGCAAAACATGTATTTATGATTTTAAGAAGTGTAGTCTGGCTGTACTGAGAGGGCCTGTACAGTACGGTAAATGCCTGTATATCCCTGCAATGTGCATCCAACTGTCACTTGAGATTGAACAGCGAACGAAGCAGCTGGGTTACTGACTGAATGTAAATGGAAGGCACATAGGAAGGGTGTTTGTGGTCACTCAAATGATTGAAACCTGGTTGATGCACTACCAAAGCTGGGGTACCAGGGGGGAACATTTGAGGGGTATTGAGATGGTGGTGTCCAGAGGTCAAAATATGTTTCAGAGACACAGAGGTACTGCGGTCCTGGTCCCACATTGGGGGTAGACAAAAGTCCCTGCTAAAGATTTCTGTCCAACTGTTACCACATTTTGTGAAGCCTGGCTCCCTCTGTAACGATTCCCCAGTGTCTTTCGATCCTACAGATGACTGTAGCAAACTTCCCAAATTTGTTCTTGGCCTCATACTCCCAAAGGAGTGCCTGACATTTGCCAGCCTAACGATACTCACATTCTGGGAAAAAACTCACTAACTATGCATATTTATCTACCACACATGGCAAATCCTTACAATTGCAGAACATCATATCGCACTTGTCATCTTTGAGGTACTGTAAGTATTTGTATTTGAGGGAAATATTCATCCTTGCTTGCCCTCTCCCATCTGAAGTCTATGGTGCTGCTGTTCCTTTCTCACATGTCCCTTCAAAGAGACAAGTGACACACAGACTCAATCACTCAGCAAACATATATGCTTTGACGTTTTCATCTTGCTGTTTACCTTCCAAATATTCCCCCTTCACCACAAATACAGGCCTGCCATTCCTCATCCCCTCAGTCAAAGCAGTCCTTCACTCCTTAGGCCCTGCAAGACCACCATGAACAAGAATCATGTCAGCAAGCAGAAGAAAAGCCTCAGTGTGCTCTTTTGTTCATACTGCTGCCCTCTAGTAACACTTCATGGCAACTGCAGCATAAGAATGGGACTGAGAAGAGGGCTGTCCTATGCAAATAATATCCTTCCATGCACACTTTCTTCTGAGACGGTCGGAGGCTTTTGCCGTGATACCGCCTCCAACATATGGTCTTCAACCAAATTTTTAAAAAGCCCACCTGCCTTAGACGAAGGATTTTGCCACTTGAAGGAAGCACATGGGGACATCACCCTCATTTAGCAGGGTCCTAAATTGCCTGCTGTCAGCCTGTATACAGAACAAGGGCGTTTGTGGGCGTTCGTGAGCGTTCTTCAAAGGAAGGAGGTGGGTGATTAATTCACAGTGCCAGGGCAGGCCCAGCCCAGGCCAGCGCAGCCCAGCCCGGCACAGTTAAAGGAAACAATCTTTCTAGCTTCTTATTGCACCTAATAAATGGACTCTAGCTTGCCTCAAACTTGACCCATCATTTCATTAGCCAGAGCTCATACTTGACCTTTATTTCTATCCAAGCTCACTGGCACCAAACCCCTGATTTGAGCGAGTGGCTCACACCAAAATGAAAAATCACCATCATCCAACCTATTTTACAATAAGTGTAGCACCTTCCTCGCATTCTTGTGCTCAGTTATAACCCCCAATACCACAATTGCACTCTGCAATTCACCAAACTTAAAGGACAAAGAATGATGACATTGATAAAGGAAAATAAGGCCTTGTCCCTATTGCACCTACTTGAGAAATAGGGAGGTTGGTAGAAGGTCATGAGGGAAAACATTTGAAATTTTGGGACACACATGCCAAAAAGAGTGTCCACTTTTCTCCTCTGTTACCAAGTAAAAAAAAATCTTAGCAAAAAAAAAACCATTCACTTTTTGAAAATTTCCAACTTGGGATACCTCTACAGCATTGGCAGGATTCGAACCCTTGCCTGTGAGGGCTGTCCGCACCAAAGGTACAAGACTTACCTTTGAGCTATAGCTCCTTAGTGGTCTAGAGGATTGCAGTAGTAACTATAAGCAACATACAGGCCTTGGTGTCCTTCCCTGCGGCTTCCATTGCACATGAAAAGGATGACCATGACATAAGGACAATTTGATAAGCTACTTACATGGAAACCAGTGTGGTCCAGTGGGTAAGTGCCTGCCTTCCATGCAGGCAACCAGGGTTCGAATCCCAGGTTCGGCACCAGGTGACTGATGGTGGCAGAGCAGAGGTAAGTTGGAGGTGGGCCTAAATGGACAATTGGTAAGTAAAATGTGTCTGTGTGTTGTGTAAGAGTGGAATCATGCCTAGTGAATGAGGGATTGCAGATTGGTTGGTAAGTAAAATAGGTGTGGCCTGAACAGAGAGAGGTGAAAGAAAGGGAACAGGTGTTGTGTGCAGGAGGAGGGGGAGCCAAGTCAGAGTGGGTGGGGTCAGAGAGGAGGGGTATAGGAGGAGCCGAGTCAGAGTGGGAGGGGTCATAGAGGAGGAGCATAGGAGGAGCCTAGTCAGAGTGGGTGGGGTTAGAGAGGAGGGGTTCAGGAGGAGCCAAGTCAGAGTGGGTGGGGTCAGAGAGGAGGAGTATATGCGGAGCCTAGGCAGAGAGGAGGGGTATAGGAGGAGCCTAGTCAGAGTGGGTGGGGTCAGAGAGCAGAGGAATAGGTGGAGGAGGATCCTGACTTATTGTGGGGTACTGCAAATACTTTTTTACTGCACCCCCCTATACTCTCTGATTTCTGTTGGGAGGGGGCAGTCAAAATTTGGGGGAGCAGTATTAAAAGGTGCTTGGGCGCAACGTGAAGGCGATGAGGTGCACACAATGGCTTGGCTTCCAGGTACTTTTTGAGGGGCTACCATTAGTTTGTATTGCTCTGATCCTCCCTCATGGGGTGTACCCCAAATGGTTAGGGGCAACGGGGGGGCAAGAAGCTGTTTGACAGTTTCTATTAACAACAGGGGTCACCATGCGATTATGCTGCAGTTATGCTATTGAAAGGTAAAACAAGGAGCATTTGGCTGTATTTTTGCAGGTGGGGTGCCCCAAAATGTTACTGCCAGCAGCAGCAGCCCCCTTCCTCCCCACCCTGCAGATTGGTATAGGTACCTTTAGGACATTTCTGTTGAAAACAGAGGCTATAGCGAATCGCGCTACAAAATCCGAGAGCACTAACACTTGCTAAATAAAGGTGGCATCGGAGCAAACGAATGAGGCAGGGAGAGGCTACTGTTGCAATTGGTTTGGTGGTTCATAGTGAATAACCTCAGCATGCGAATAGGCAAAAGTGTGAGGATTGGCAGTGTCTGTAGAGAATTTTGGCATGCTCTTCAGTTGATGTTTTCCTCCTTACGTTGGCCATGAACTACAGAGGAAAGGCCTGGCCTTACTGTTGGGCAAAACATGTATTTATGATTTTAAGAAGTGTAGTTTGGCTGTACTGAGAGGGCCTGTACAGTACGGTAAATGCCTGTATACCCCTGCAATGTGCATCCAACTGTCACTTGAGATTGAACAGCGAACGAAGCAGCTGGGTTACTGACTGAATGTAAATGGAAGGCACATAGGAAGGGTGTTTGTGGTCACTCAAATGATTGAAACCTGGTTGATGCACTACCAAAGCTGGGGTACCAGGGGGGAACATTTGAGGGGTATTGAGATGGTGGTGTCCAGAGGTCAAAATATGTTTCAGAGACACAGAGGTACTGCGGTCCTGGTCCCACATTGGGGGTAGACAAAAGTCCCTGCTAAAGATTTCTGTCCAACTGTGACCACATTTTGTGAAGCCTGGCTCCCTCTGTAACGATTCCCCAGTGTCTTTCGATCCTAGAGATGACTGTAGCAAACTTCCCAAATTTGTTCTTGGCCTCATACTCCCAAAGGAGTGCCTGACATTTGCCAGCCTAACGATACTCACATTCTGGGAAAAACCTCACTAACTATGCATATTTATCTACCACACATGGCAAATCCTTACAATTGCAGAACATCATATCGCACTTGTCATCTTTGAGGTACTGTAAGTATTTGGATTTGAGGGAAATATTCATCCTTGCTTGCTCTCTCCCATCCGAAGTCTATGGTGCTGCTGTTCCTTTCTCACATGTCCCTTCAAAGAGACAAGTGACACACAGACTCAATCACTCAGCAAACATATATGCTTTGACGTTTTCATCTTGCTGTTTACCTTCCAAATATTCCCCCTTCACCACAAATACAGGCCTGCCATTCCTCATCCCCTCAGTCAAAGCAGTCCTTCACTCCTTAGGCCCTGCAAGACCACCATGAACAAGAATCATGTCAGCAAGCGAAGAAAAGCCTCAGTGTGCTCTTTTGTTCATACTGCTGCCCTCTAGTAACACTTCATGGCAACTGCAGCATAAGAATGGGACTGAGAAGAGGGCTGTCCTATGCAAATAATATCCTTCCATGCACACTGTCTTCTGAGACGGTCGGAGGCTTTTGCCGTGATACCGCCTCCAACATATGGTCTTCAACCAAATTTTTAAAAAGCCCACCTGCCTTAGACGAAGGATTTTGCCACTTGAAGGAAGCACATGGGCACATCACCCTCATTTAGCAGGGTCCTAAATTGCCTGCTGTCAGCCTGTATACAGAACAAGGGCGTTCATGGGCGTTCGTGAGCGTACCTCAAAGGAAGGAGGTGGGTGATTAAGTCACAGTGCCAGGGCAGGCCCAGCCCAGGCCAGCGCAGCCCAGCGCAGCCCAGCCCGGCACAGCGCATTGCTGTGGAGGTCCATTCCTTCACATCCTGCAGCAGGGATGATGCAGACCTACTAGAGCAAAGGCTTGACTCTGCCCATGTCTGTCTCTTAAAGGAAACAATCTTTCTAGCTTCTTATTGCACCTAATAAATGGACTTTAGCTTGCCTTAAACTTGACCCATCATTTCATTAGCCAGAGCTCATACTTGACCTTTATTTCTATCCAAGCTCACTGGCACCAAACCCCTGATTCGAGCGAGTGGCTCACACCAAAATGAAAAATCACCATCATCCAACCTATTTTACAATAAGTATAGCACCTTCCTCGCATTCTTGTGCTCAGTTATAACCCCCAATACCACAATTGCACTCTCCAATTCACCAAACTTAAAGGACAAAGAATGATGAAATTGATAAAGGAAAATAAGGCCTTGTCCCTATTGCACCTACTTGAGAAATAGGGAGGTTGGTAGAAGGTCATGAGGGAAAACATTTGAAATTTTGGGACACACATGCCAAAAAGAGTGTCTACTTTTCTCCTCTGTTACCAAGTAAAAAAAAATCTTAGCAAAAAAAAAACCATTCACTTTTTGAAAATTTCCACCTTGGGATACCTCTACAGCATTGGCAGGATTCGAACCCTGGCCTGTGAGGGCTGTCCGCACCAAAGGTACAAGACTTACCTTTGAGCTATAGCTCCTTAATGGTCTAGAGGATTGCAGTAGTAACTATAAGCAACATACAGGCCTTGGTGTCCTTCCCTGCGGCTTCCATTGCACATGAAAAGGATGACCATGACATAAGGACAATTTGATAAGCTACTTACATGGAAACCAGTGTGGTCCAGTGGGTAAGTTCCTGCCTTCCATGCAGGCAACCAGGGTTCGAATCCCGGGTTCGGCACCAGGTGACTGATGGTGGCAGAGCAGAGGTAAGTTGGAGGTGGGCCTAAATGGCCAATTGGTAAGTAAAATGTGTCTGTGTGTTGTGTAAGAGTGGAATCATGCCTAGTGAATGAGGGATTGCAGATTGGTTGGTAAGTAAAATAGGTGTGGCCTGAACAGAGAGAGGTGAAAGAAAGGGAACAGGTGTTGTGTGCAGGAGGAGGAGCCAAGTCAGAGTGGGAGGGGTCAGAGAGGAGGGGTATAGGAGGAGCCTAGTCAGAGTGGGAGGGGTCATAGAGGAGGAGCATAGGAGGAGCCTAGTCAGAGTGGGTGGGGTTAGAGAGGAGGGGTTCAGGAGGAGCCAAGTCAGAGTGGGTGGGGTCAGAGAGGAGGAGTATAGGCGGAGCCTAGGCAGAGAGGAGGGGTATAGGAGGAACCTAGTCAGAGTGGGAGGGGTCAGAGAGGAGGAGCATAGGAGGAGCCTAGTCAGAGTGGGTGGGCTTAGAGAGGAGGGGTTCAGGAGGAGCCAAGTCAGAGTGGGTGGGGTCAGAGAGGAGGAGTATATGCGGAGCCTAGGCAGAGAGGAGGGGCATAGGAGGAGCCTTGTCAGAGTGGGTGGGGTCAGAGAGCAGAGGAATAGGTGGAGGAGGATCCTGACTTATTGTGGGGTACTGCAAATACTTTTTTACTGCACCCCCCTATACTCTCTGATTTCTGTTGGGAGGGGGCAGTCAAAATTTGGGGGAGCAGTATTAAAAGGTGCTTGGGCGCAACGTGAAGGCGATGAGGTGCACACAATGGCTTGGCTTCCAGGTACTTTTTGAGGGGCTACCATTAGTTTGTATTGCTCTGATCCTCCCTCATGGGGTGTACCCCAAATGGTTAGGGGCAACGGGGGGGCAAGAAGCTGTTTGACAGTTTCTATTAACAACAGGGGTCCCCATACGATTATGCTGCAGTTATGCTATTGAAAGGTAAAACAAGGAGCATTTGGCTGTATTTTTGCAGGTGGGGTGCCCCAAAATGTTACTGCCAGCAGCAGCAGCCCCCTTCCTCCCCACCCTGCAGATTGGTATAGGTACCTTTAGGACATTTCTGTTGAAAACAGAGGCTATAGCGAATCGCGCTACAAAATCCGAGAGCACTAACACTTGCTAAATAAAGGTGGCATCGGAGCATACGAATGAGGCAGGGAGAGGCTACTGTTGCAATTGGTTTGGTGGTTCATAGTGAATAACCTCAGCATGCGAATAGGCAAAAGTGTGAGGATTGGCAGTGTCTGTAGAGAATTTTTGCATGCTCTTCAGTTGATGTTTTCCTCCTTACGTTGGCCATGAACTACAGAGGAAAGGCCTGGCCTTACTGTTGGGCAAAACATGTATTTATGATTTTAAGAAGTGTAGTCTGGCTGTACTGAGAGGGCCTGTACAGTACGGTAAATGCCTGTATATCCCTGCAATGTGCATCCAACTGTCACTTGAGATTGAACAGCGAACGAAGCAGCTGGGTTACTGACTGAATGTAAATGGAAGGCACATAGGAAGGGTGTTTGTGGTCACTCAAATGATTGAAACCTGGTTGATGCACTACCAAAGCTGGGGTACCAGGGGGGAACATTTGAGGGGTATTGAGATGGTGGTGTCCAGAGGTCAAAATATGTTTCAGAGACACAGAAGTACTGCGGTCCTGGTCCCACATTGGGGGTAGACAAAAGTCCCTGCTAAAGATTTCTGTCCAACTGTTACCACATTTTGTGAAGCCTGGCTCCCTCTGTAACGATTCCCCAGTGTCTTTCGATCCTACAGATGACTGTAGCAAACTTCCCAAATTTGTTCTTGGCCTCATACTCCCAAAGGAGTGCCTGACATTTGCCAGCCTAACGATACTCACATTCTGGGAAAAAACTCACTAACTATGCATATTTATCTACCACACATGGCAAATCCTTACAATTGCAGAACATCATATCGCACTTGTCATCTTTGAGGTACTGTAAGTATTTGTATTTGAGGGAAATATTCATCCTTGCTTGCCCTCTCCCATCTGAAGTCTATGGTGCTGCTGTTACTTTCTCACATGTCCCTTCAAAGAGACAAGTGACACACAGACTCAATCACTCAGCAAACATATATGCTTTGACGTTTTCATCTTGCTGTTTACCTTCCAAATATTCCCCCTTCACCACAAATACAGGCCTGCCATTCCTCATCCCCTCAGTCAAAGCAGTCCTTCACTCCTTAGGCCCTGCAAGACCACCATGAACAAGAATCATGTCAGCAAGCAGAAGAAAAGCCTCAGTGTGCTCTTTTGTTCATACTGCTGCCCTCTAGTAACACTTCATGGCAACTGCAGCATAAGAATGGGACTGAGAAGAGGGCTGTCCTATGCAAATAATATCCTTCCATGCACACTTTCTTCTGAGACGGTCGGAGGCTTTTGCCGTGATACCGCCTCCAACATATGGTCTTCAACCAAATTTTTAAAAAGCCCACCTGCCTTAGACGAAGGATTTTGCCACTTGAAGGAAGCACATGGGGACATCACCCTCATTTAGCAGGGTCCTAAATTGCCTGCTGTCAGCCTGTATACAGAACAAGGGCGTTTGTGGGCGTTCGTGAGCGTTCTTCAAAGGAAGGAGGTGGGTGATTAATTCACAGTGCCAGGGCAGGCCCAGCCCAGGCCAGCGCAGCCCAGCCCGGCACAGTTAAAGGAAACAATCTTTCTAGCTTCTTATTGCACCTAATAAATGGACTCTAGCTTGCCTCAAACTTGACCCATCATTTCATTAGCCAGAGCTCATACTTGACCTTTATTTCTATCCAAGCTCACTGGCACCAAACCCCTGATTTGAGCGAGTGGCTCACACCAAAATGAAAAATCACCATCATCCAACCTATTTTACAATAAGTGTAGCACCTTCCTCGCATTCTTGTGCTCAGTTATAACCCCCAATACCACAATTGCACTCTGCAATTCACCAAACTTAAAGGACAAAGAATGATGACATTGATAAAGGAAAATAAGGCCTTGTCCCTATTGCACCTACTTGAGAAATAGGGAGGTTGGTAGAAGGTCATGAGGGAAAACATTTGAAATTTTGGGACACACATGCCAAAAAGAGTGTCCACTTTTCTCCTCTGTTACCAAGTAAAAAAAAATCTTAGCAAAAAAAAAACCATTCACTTTTTGAAAATTTCCAACTTGGGATACCTCTACAGCATTGGCAGGATTCGAACCCTGGCCTGTGAGGGCTGTCCGCACCAAAGGTACAAGACTTACCTTTGAGCTATAGCTCCTTAGTGGTCTAGAGGATTGCAGTAGTAACTATAAGCAACATACAGGCCTTGGTGTCCTTCCCTGCGGCTTCCATTGCACATGAAAAGGATGACCATGACATAAGGACAATTTGATAAGCTACTTACATGGAAACCAGTGTGGTCCAGTGGGTAAGTGCCTGCCTTCCATGCAGGCAACCAGGGTTCGAATCCCAGGTTCGGCACCAGGTGACTGATGGTGGCAGAGCAGAGGTAAGTTGGAGGTGGGCCTAAATGGCCAATTGGTAAGTAAAATGTGTCTGTGTGTTGTGTAAGAGTGGAATCATGCCTAGTGAATGAGGGATTGCAGATTGGTTGGTAAGTAAAATAGGTGTGGCCTGAACAGAGAGAGGTGAAAGAAAGGGAACAGGTGTTGTGTGCAGGAGGAGGGGGAGCCAAGTCAGAGTGGGTGGGGTCAGAGAGGAGGGGTATAGGAGGAGCCTAGTCAGAGTGGGAGGGGTCATAGAGGAGGAGCATAGGAGGAGCCTAGTCAGAGTGGGTGGGGTTAGAGAGGAGGGGTTCAGGAGGAGCCAAGTCAGAGTGGGTGGGGTCAGAGAGGAGGAGTATAGGCGGAGCCTAGGCAGAGAGGAGGGGTATAGGAGGAACCTAGTCAGAGTGGGAGGGGTCAGAGAGGAGGAGCATAGGAGGAGCCTAGTCAGATTGGGTGGGGTTAGAGAGGAGGGGTTCAGGAGGAGCCAAGTCAGAGTGGGTGGGGTCAGAGAGGAGGAGTATATGCGGAGCCTAGTCAGAGTGGGTGGGGTCAGAGAGCAGAGGAATAGGTGGAGGAGGATCCTGACTTATTGTGGGGTACTGCAAATACTTTTTTACTGCACCCCCCTATACTCTCTGATTTCTGTTGGGAGGGGGCAGTCAAAATTTGGGGGAGCAGTATTAAAAGGTGCTTGGGCGCAACGTGAAGGCGATGAGGTGCACACAATGGCTTGGCTTCCAGGTACTTTTTGAGGGGCTACCATTAGTTTGTATTGCTCTGATCCTCCCTCATGGGGTGTACCCCAAATGGTTAGGGGCAACGGGGGGGCAAGAAGCTGTTTGACAGTTTCTATTAACAACAGGGGTCACCATGCGATTATGCTGCAGTTATGCTATTGAAAGGTAAAACAAGGAGCATTTGGCTGTATTTTTGCAGGTGGGGTGCCCCAAAATGTTACTGCCAGCAGCAGCAGCCCCCTTCCTCCCCACCCTGCAGATTGGTATAGGTACCTTTAGGACATTTCTGTTGAAAACAGAGGCTATAGCGAATCGCGCTACAAAATCCGAGAGCACTAACACTTGCTAAATAAAGGTGGCATCGGAGCATACGAATGAGGCAGGGAGAGGCTACTGTTGCAATTGGTTTGGTGGTTCATAGTGAATAACCTCAGCATGCGAATAGGCAAAAGTGTGAGGATTGGCAGTGTCTGTAGAGAATTTTGGCATGCTCTTCAGTTGATGTTTTCCTCCTTACGTTGGCCATGAACTACAGAGGAAAGGCCTGGCCTTACTGTTGGGCAAAACATGTATTTATGATTTTAAGAAGTGTAGTTTGGCTGTACTGAGAGGGCCTGTACAGTACGGTAAATGCCTGTATACCCCTGCAATGTGCATCCAACTGTCACTTGAGATTGAACAGCGAACGAAGCAGCTGGGTTACTGACTGAATGTAAATGGAAGGCACATAGGAAGGGTGTTTGTGGTCACTCAAATGATTGAAACCTGGTTGATGCACTACCAAAGCTGGGGTACCAGGGGGGAACATTTGAGGGGTATTGAGATGGTGGTGTCCAGAGGTCAAAATATGTTTCAGAGACACAGAGGTACTGCGGTCCTGGTCCCACATTGGGGGTAGACAAAAGTCCCTGCTAAAGATTTCTGTCCAACTGTTACCACATTTTGTGAAGCCTGGCTCCCTCTGTAACGATTCCCCAGTGTCTTTCGACCCTAGAGATGACTGTAGCAAACTTCCCAAATTTGTTCTTGGCCTCATACTCCCAAAGGAGTGCCTGACATTTGCCAGCCTAACGATACTCACATTCTGGGAAAAACCTCACTAACTATGCATATTTATCTACCACACATGGCAAATCCTTACAATTGCAGAACATCATATCGCACTTGTCATCTTTGAGGTACTGTAAGTATTTGGATTTGAGGGAAATATTCATCCTTGCTTGCTCTCTCCCATCTGAAGTCTATGGTGCTGCTGTTCCTTTCTCACATGTCCCTTCAAAGAGACAAGTGACACACAGACTCAATCACTCAGCAAACATATATGCTTTGACGTTTTCATCTTGCTGTTTACCTTCCAAATATTCCCCCTTCACCACAAATACAGGCCTGCCATTCCTCATCCCCTCAGTCAAAGCAGTCCTTCACTCCTTAGGCCCTGCAAGACCACCATGAACAAGAATCATGTCAGCAAGCGAAGAAAAGCCTCAGTGTGCTCTTTTGTTCATACTGCTGCCCTCTAGTAACACTTCATGGCAACTGCAGCATAAGAATGGGACTGAGAAGAGGGCTGTCCTATGCAAATAATATCCTTCCATGCACACTGTCTTCTGAGACGGTCGGAGGCTTTTGCCGTGATACCGCCTCCAACATATGGTCTTCAACCAAATTTTTAAAAAGCCCACCTGCCTTAGACGAAGGATTTTGCCACTTGAAGGAAGCACATGGGGACATCACCCTCATTTAGCAGGGTCCTAAATTGCCTGCTGTCAGCCTGTATACAGAACAAGGGCGTTCATGGGTGTTCGTGAGCGTTCCTCAAAGGAAGGAGGTGGGTGATTAAGTCACAGTGCCAGGGCAGGCCCAGCCCAGGCCAGCGCAGCCCAGCCCGGCACAGCGCATTGCTGTGGAGGTCCATTCCTTCACATCCTGCAGCAGGGATGATGCAGACCTACTAGAGCAAAGGCTTGACTCTGCCCATGTCTGTCTCTTAAACGAAACAATCTTTCTAGCTTCTTATTGCACCTAATAAATGGACTCTAGCTTGCCTTAAACTTGACCCATCATTTCATTAGCCAGAGCTCATACTTGACCTTTATTTCTATCCAAGCTCACTGGCACCAAACCCCTGATTCGAGCGAGTGGCTCACAGCAAAATGAAAAATCACCATCATCCAACCTATTTTACAATAAGTATAGCACCTTCCTCGCATTCTTGTGCTCAGTTATAACCCCCAATACCACAATTGCACTCTGCAATTCACCAAACTTAAAGGACAAAGAATGATGACATTGATAAAGGAAAATAAGGCCTTGTCCCTATTGCACCTACTTGAGAAATAGGGAGGTTGGTAGAAGGTCATGAGGGAAAACATTTGAAATTTTGGGACACACATGCCAAAAAGAGTGTCCACTTTTCTCCTCTGTTACCAAGTAAAAAAAAATCTTAGCAAAAAAAAAACCATTCACTTTTTGAAAATTTCCACCTTGGGATACCTCTACAGCATTGGCAGGATTCGAACCCTGGCCTGTGAGGGCTGTCCGCACCAAAGGTACAAGACTTACCTTTGAGCTATAGCTCCTTAGTGGTCTAGATGATTGCAGTAGTAACTATAAGCAACATACAGGCCTTGGTGTCCTTCCCTGCGGCTTCCATTGCACATGAAAAGGATGACCATGACATAAGGACAATTTGATAAGCTACTTACATGGAAACCAGTGTGGTCCACTGGGTAAGTGCCTGCCTTCCATGCAGGCAACCAGGGTTCGAATCCCGGGTTCGGCACCAGGTGACTGATGGTTGCAGAGCAGAGGTAAGTTGGAGGTGGGTAAGTAAAATTGTCTGTGTGTTGTGTAAGAGTGGAATCATGCCTAGTGAATGAGGGATTGCAGATTGGTTGGTAAGTAAAATAGGTGTGGCCTGAACAGAGAGAGGTGAAAGAAAGGGAACAGGTGTTGTGTGCAGGAGGAGGAGGAGACAAGTCAGAGTGGGTGGGGTCAGAGAGGAGGGGTATAGGAGGAGCCTAGTCAGAGTGGGAGGGGTCATAGAGGAGGAGCCTAGTCAGAGTGGGTGGGGTTAGAGAGGAGGGGTTCAGGAGGAGCCAAGTCAGAGTGGGTGGGGTCAGAGAGGAGGAGTATATGCGGAGCCTAGGCAGAGAGGAGGGGTATAGGAAGAGCCTAGTCAGAGTGGGTGGGGTCAGAGAGCAGAGGAATAGGTGGAGGAGGATCCTGACTTATTGTGGGGTACTGCAAATACTTTTTTACTGCACCCCCCTATACTCTCTGATTTCTGTTGGGAGGGGGCAGTCAAAATTTGGGGGAGCAGTATTAAAAGGTGCTTGGGCGCAACGTGAAGGCGATGAGGTGCACACAATGGCTTGGCTTCCAGGTACTTTTGGAGGGGCTACCATTAGTTTGTATTGCTCTGATCCTCCCTCATGGGGTGTACCCCAAATGGTTAGGGGCAACGGGGGGGCAAGAAGCTGTTTGACAGTTTCTATTAACAACAGGGGTCCCCATACGATTATGCTGCAGTTATGCTATTGAAAGGTAAAACAAGGAGCATTTGGCTGTATTTTTGCAGGTGGGGTGCCCCAAAATGTTACTGCCAGCAGCAGCAGCCCCCTTCCTCCCCACCCTGCAGATTGGTATAGGTACCTTTAGGACATTTCTGTTGAAAACAGAGGCTATAGCGAATCACGCTACAAAATCCGAGAGCACTAACACTTGCTAAATAAAGGTGGCATCGGAGCATACGAATGAGGCAGGGAGAGGCTACTGTTGCAATTGGTTTGGTGGTTCATAGTGAATAACCTCAGCATGCGAATAGGCAAAAGTGTGAGGATTGGCAGTGTCTGTAGAGAATTTTGGCATGCTCTTCAGTTGATGTTTTCCTCCTTACGTTGGCCATGAACTACAGAGGAAAGGCCTGGCCTTACTGTTGGGCAAAACATGTATTTATGATTTTAAGAAGTGTAGTTTGGCTGTACTGAGAGGGCCTGAACAGTACGGTAAATGCCTGTATACCCCTGCAATGTGCATCCAACTGTCACTTGAGATTGAACAGCGAACGAAGCAGCTGGGTTACTGACTGAATGTAAATGGAAGGCACATAGGAAGGGTGTTTGTGGTCACTCAAATGATTGAAACCTGGTTGATGCACTACCAAAGCTGGGGTACCAGGGGGGAACATTTGAGGGGTATTGAGATGGTGGTGTCCAGAGGTCAAAATATGTTTCAGAGACACAGAGGTACTGCGGTCCTGGTCCCACATTGGGGGTAGACAAAAGTCCCTGCTAAAGATTTCTGTCCAACTGTTACCACATTTTGTGAAGCCTGGCTCCCTCTGTAACGATTCCCCAGTGTCTTTCGACCCTAGAGATGACTGTAGCAAACTTCCCAAATTTGTTCTTGGCCTCATACTCCCAAAGGAGTGCCTGACATTTGCCAGCCTAACGATACTCACATTCTGGGAAAAACCTCACTAACTATGCATATTTATCTACCACACATGGCAAATCCTTACAATTGCAGAACATCATATCGCACTTGTCATCTTTGAGGTACTGTAAGTATTTGGATTTGAGGGAAATATTCATCCTTGCTTGCTCTCTCCCATCTGAAGTCTATGGTGCTGCTGTTCCTTTCTCACATGTCCCTTCAAAGAGACAAGTGACACACAGACTCAATCACTCAGCAAACATATATGCTTTGACGTTTTCATCTTGCTGTTTACCTTCCAAATATTCCCCCTTCACCACAAATACAGGCCTGCCATTCCTCATCCCCTCAGTCAAAGCAGTCCTTCACTCCTTAGGCCCTGCAAGACCACCATGAACAAGAATCATGTCAGCAAGCAGAAGAAAAGCCTCAGTGTGCTCTTTTGTTCATACTGCTGCCCTCTAGTAACACTTCATGGCAACTGCAGCATAAGAATGGGACTGAGAAGAGGGCTGTCCTATGCAAATAATATCCTTCCATGCACACTGTCTTCTGAGACGGTCGGAGGCTTTTGCCGTGATACCGCCTCCAACATATGGTCTTCAACCAAATTTTTAAAAAGCCCACCTGCCTTAGACGAAGGATTTTGCCACTTGAAGGAAGCACATGGGGACATCACCCTCATTTAGCAGGGTCCTAAATTGCCTGCTGTCAGCCTGTATACAGAACAAGGGCGTTCGTGGGCGTTCGTGAGCGTTCCTCAAAGGAAGGAGGTGGGTGATTAAGTCACAGTGCCAGGGCAGGCCCAGCCCAGGCCAGCGCAGCCCAGCCCGGCACAGCGCATTGCTGTGGAGGTCCATTCCTTCACATCCTGCAGCAGGGATGATGCAGACCTACTAGAGCAAAGGCTTGACTCTGCCCATGTCTGTCTCTTAAAGGAAACAATCTTTCTAGCTTCTTATTGCACCTAATAAATGGACTCTAGCTTGCCTTAAACTTGACCCATCATTTCATTAGCCAGAGCTCATACTTGACCTTTATTTCTATCCAAGCTCACTGGCACCAAACCCCTGATTCGAGCGAGTGGCTCACAGCAAAATGAAAAATCACCATCATCCAACCTATTTTACAATAAGTGTAGCACCTTCCTCGCATTCTTGTGCTCAGTTATAACCCCCAATACCACAATTGCACTCTGCAATTCACCAAACTTAAAGGACAAAGAATGATGACATTGATAAAGGAAAATAAGGCCTTGTCCCTATTGCACCTACTTGAGAAATAGGGAGGTTGGTAGAAGGTCATGAGGGAAAACATTTGAAATTTTGGGACACACATGCCAAAAAGAGTGTCCACTTTTCTCCTCTGTTACCAAGTAAAAAAAAATCTTAGCAAAAAAAAAACCATTCACTTTTTGAAAATTTCCACCTTGGGATACCTCTACAGCATTGGCAGGATTCGAACCCTGGCCTGTGAGGGCTGTCCGCACCAAAGGTACAAGACTTACCTTTGAGCTATAGCTCCTTAGTGGTCTAGAGGATTGCAGTAGTAACTATAAGCAACATACAGGCCTTGGTGTCCTTCCCTGCGGCTTCCATTGCACATGAAAAGGATGACCATGACATAAGGACAATTTGATAAGCTACTTACATGGAAACCAGTGTGGTCCAGTGGGTAAGTGCCTGCCTTCCATGCAGGCAACCAGGGTTCGAATCCCGTGTTCGGCACCAGGTGACTGATGGTGGCAGAGCAGAGGTAAGTTGGAGGTGGGCCTAAATGGCCAATTGGTAAGTAAAATGTGTCTGTGTGTTGTGTAAGAGTAGAATCATGCCTAGTGAATGAGGGATTGCAGATTGGTTGGTAAGTAAAATAGGTGTGGCCTGAACAGAGAGAGGTGAAAGAAAGGGAACAGGTGTTGTGTGCAGGAGGAGGAGCCAAGTCAGAGTGGGTGGGGTCAGAGAGGAGGGGTATAGGAGGAGCCTAGTCAGAGTGGGAGGGGTCATAGAGGAGGAGCCTAGTCAGAGTGGGTGGGGTTAGAGAGGAGGGGTTCAGGAGGAGCCAAGTCAGAGTGGGTGGGGTCAGAGAGGAGGAGTATAGGCAGAGCCTAGGCAGAGAGGAGGGGTATAGGAGGAACCTAGTCAGAGTGGGAGGGGTCAGAGAGGAGGAGCATAGGAGGAGCCTAGTCAGAGTGGGTGGGCTTAGAGAGGAGGGGTTCAGGAGGAGCCAAGTCAGAGTGGGTGGGGTCAGAGAGGAGGAGTATATGTGGAGCCTAGGCAGAGAGGAGGGGCATAGGAGGAGCCTAGTCAGAGTGGGTGGGGTCAGAGAGCAGAGGAATAGGTGGAGGAGGATCCTGACTTATTGTGGGGTACTGCAAATACTTTTTTACTGCACCTCCCTATACTCTCTGATTTCTGTTGGGAGGGGGCAGTCAAAATTTGGGGGAGCAGTATTAAAAGGTGCTTGGGCGCAACGTGAAGGCGATGAGGTGCACACAATGGCTTGGCTTCCAGGTACTTTTTGAGGGGCTACCATTAGTTTGTATTGCTCTGATCCTCCCTCATGGGGTGTACCCCAAATGGTTAGGGGCAACGGGGGGGCAAGAACCTGTTTGACAGTTTCTATTAACAACAGGGGTCACCATGCGATTATGCTGCAGTTATGCTATTGAAAGGTAAAACAAGGAGCATTTGGCTGTATTTTTGCAGGTGGGGTGCCCCAAAATGTTACTGCCAGCAGCAGCAGCCCCCTTCCTCCCCACCCTGCAGATTGGTATAGGTACCTTTAGGACATTTCTGTTGAAAACAGAGGCTATAGCGAATCGCGCTACAAAATCCGAGAGCACTAACACTTGCTAAATAAAGGTGGCATCGGAGCATACGAATGAGGCAGGGAGAGGCTACTGTTGCAATTGGTTTGGTGGTTCATAGTGAATAACCTCAGCATGCGAATAGGCAAAAGTGTGAGGATTGGCAGTGTCTGTAGAGAATTTTGGCATGCTCTTCAGTTGATGTTTTCCTCCTTACGTTGGCCATGAACTACAGAGGAAAGGCCTGGCCTTACTGTTGGGCAAAACATGTATTTATGATTTTAAGAAGTGTAGTTTGGCTGTACTGAGAGGGCCTGTACAGTACGGTAAATGCCTGTATACCCCTGCAATGTGCATCCAACTGTCACTTGAGATTGAACAGCGAACGAAGCAGCTGGGTTACTGACTGAATGTAAATGGAAGGCACATAGGAAGGGTGTTTGTGGTCACTCAAATGATTGAAACCTGGTTGATGCACTACCAAAGCTGGGGTACCAGGGGGGAACATTTGAGGGGTATTGAGATGGTGGTGTCCAGAGGTCAAAATATGTTTCAGAGACACAGAGGTACTGCGGTCCTGGTCCCACATTGGGGGTAGACAAAAGTCCCTGCTAAAGATTTCTGTCCAACTGTTACCACATTTTGTGAAGCCTGGCTCCCTCTGTAACGATTCCCCAGTGTCTTTCGACCCTAGAGATGACTGTAGCAAACTTCCCAAATTTGTTCTTGGCCTCATACTCCCAAAGGAGTGCCTGACATTTGCCAGCCTAACGATACTCACATTCTGGGAAAAACCTCACTAACTATGCATATTTATCTACCACACATGGCAAATCCTTACAATTGCAGAACATCATATCGCACTTGTCATCTTTGAGGTACTGTAAGTATTTGGATTTGAGGGAAATATTCATCCTTGCTTGCTCTCTCCCATCTGAAGTCTATGGTGCTGCTGTTCCTTTCTCACATGTCCCTTCAAAGAGACAAGTGACACACAGACTCAATCACTCAGCAAACATATATGCTTTGACGTTTTCATCTTGCTGTTTACCTTCCAAATATTCCCCCTTCACCACAAATACAGGCCTGCCATTCCTCATCCCCTCAGTCAAAGCAGTCCTTCACTCCTTAGGCCCTGCAAGACCACCATGAACAAGAATCATGTCAGCAAGCGAAGAAAAGCCTCAGTGTGCTCTTTTGTTCATACTGCTGCCCTCTAGTAACACTTCATGGCAACTGCAGCATAAGAATGGGACTGAGAAGAGGGCTGTCCTATGCAAATAATATCCTTCCATGCACACTGTCTTCTGAGACGGTCGGAGGCTTTTGCCGTGATACCGCCTCCAACATATGGTCTTCAACCAAATTTTTAAAAAGCCCACCTGCCTTAGACGAAGGATTTTGCCACTTGAAGGAAGCACATGGGGACATCACCCTCATTTAGCAGGGTCCTAAATTGCCTGCTGTCAGCCTGTATACAGAACAAGGGCGTTCATGGGTGTTCGTGAGCGTTCCTCAAAGGAAGGAGGTGGGTGATTAAGTCACAGTGCCAGGGCAGGCCCAGCCCAGGCCAGCGCAGCCCAGCCCGGCACAGCGCATTGCTGTGGAGGTCCATTCCTTCACATCCTGCAGCAGGGATGATGCAGACCTACTAGAGCAAAGGCTTGACTCTGCCCATGTCTGTCTCTTAAACGAAACAATCTTTCTAGCTTCTTATTGCACCTAATAAATGGACTCTAGCTTGCCTTAAACTTGACCCATCATTTCATTAGCCAGAGCTCATACTTGACCTTTATTTCTATCCAAGCTCACTGGCACCAAACCCCTGATTCGAGCGAGTGGCTCACAGCAAAATGAAAAATCACCATCATCCAACCTATTTTACAATAAGTATAGCACCTTCCTCGCATTCTTGTGCTCAGTTATAACCCCCAATACCACAATTGCACTCTGCAATTCACCAAACTTAAAGGACAAAGAATGATGACATTGATAAAGGAAAATAAGGCCTTGTCCCTATTGCACCTACTTGAGAAATAGGGAGGTTGGTAGAAGGTCATGAGGGAAAACATTTGAAATTTTGGGACACACATGCCAAAAAGAGTGTCCACTTTTCTCCTCTGTTACCAAGTAAAAAAAAATCTTAGCAAAAAAAAAACCATTCACTTTTTGAAAATTTCCACCTTGGGATACCTCTACAGCATTGGCAGGATTCGAACCCTGGCCTGTGAGGGCTGTCCGCACCAAAGGTACAAGACTTACCTTTGAGCTATAGCTCCTTAGTGGTCTAGATGATTGCAGTAGTAACTATAAGCAACATACAGGCCTTGGTGTCCTTCCCTGCGGCTTCCATTGCACATGAAAAGGATGACCATGACATAAGGACAATTTGATAAGCTACTTACATGGAAACCAGTGTGGTCCACTGGGTAAGTGCCTGCCTTCCATGCAGGCAACCAGGGTTCGAATCCCGGGTTCGGCACCAGGTGACTGATGGTTGCAGAGCAGAGGTAAGTTGGAGGTGGGTAAGTAAAATTGTCTGTGTGTTGTGTAAGAGTGGAATCATGCCTAGTGAATGAGGGATTGCAGATTGGTTGGTAAGTAAAATAGGTGTGGCCTGAACAGAGAGAGGTGAAAGAAAGGGAACAGGTGTTGTGTGCAGGAGGAGGAGGAGACAAGTCAGAGTGGGTGGGGTCAGAGAGGAGGGGTATAGGAGGAGCCTAGTCAGAGTGGGAGGGGTCATAGAGGAGGAGCCTAGTCAGAGTGGGTGGGGTTAGAGAGGAGGGGTTCAGGAGGAGCCAAGTCAGAGTGGGTGGGGTCAGAGAGGAGGAGTATATGCGGAGCCTAGGCAGAGAGGAGGGGTATAGGAAGAGCCTAGTCAGAGTGGGTGGGGTCAGAGAGCAGAGGAATAGGTGGAGGAGGATCCTGACTTATTGTGGGGTACTGCAAATACTTTTTTACTGCACCCCCCTATACTCTCTGATTTCTGTTGGGAGGGGGCAGTCAAAATTTGGGGGAGCAGTATTAAAAGGTGCTTGGGCGCAACGTGAAGGCGATGAGGTGCACACAATGGCTTGGCTTCCAGGTACTTTTGGAGGGGCTACCATTAGTTTGTATTGCTCTGATCCTCCCTCATGGGGT
This sequence comes from Lissotriton vulgaris, assembly GCF_964263255.1. Lineage (NCBI taxonomy): Eukaryota > Metazoa > Chordata > Amphibia > Caudata > Salamandridae > Lissotriton > Lissotriton vulgaris. The sequence continues at coordinate 1,746,695,979 of NC_141685.1, forward strand.
GTACCCCAAATGGTTAGGGGCAACGGGGGGGCAAGAAGCTGTTTGACAGTTTCTATTAACAACAGGGGTCCCCATACGATTATGCTGCAGTTATGCTATTGAAAGGTAAAACAAGGAGCATTTGGCTGTATTTTTGCAGGTGGGGTGCCCCAAAATGTTACTGCCAGCAGCAGCAGCCCCCTTCCTCCCCACCCTGCAGATTGGTATAGGTACCTTTAGGACATTTCTGTTGAAAACAGAGGCTATAGCGAATCGCGCTACAAAATCCGAGAGCACTAACACTTGCTAAATAAAGGTGGCATCGGAGCATACGAATGAGGCAGGGAGAGGCTACTGTTGCAATTGGTTTGGTGGTTCATAGTGAATAACCTCAGCATGCGAATAGGCAAAAGTGTGAGGATTGGCAGTGTCTGTAGAGAATTTTGGCATGCTCTTCAGTTGATGTTTTCCTCCTTACGTTGGCCATGAACTACAGAGGAAAGGCCTGGCCTTACTGTTGGGCAAAACATGTATTTATGATTTTAAGAAGTGTAGTTTGGCTGTACTGAGAGGGCCTGAACAGTACGGTAAATGCCTGTATACCCCTGCAATGTGCATCCAACTGTCACTTGAGATTGAACAGCGAACGAAGCAGCTGGGTTACTGACTGAATGTAAATGGAAGGCACATAGGAAGGGTGTTTGTGGTCACTCAAATGATTGAAACCTGGTTGATGCACTACCAAAGCTGGGGTACCAGGGGGGAACATTTGAGGGGTATTGAGATGGTGGTGTCCAGAGGTCAAAATATGTTTCAGAGACACAGAGGTACTGCGGTCCTGGTCCCACATTGGGGGTAGACAAAAGTCCCTGCTAAAGATTTCTGTCCAACTGTTACCACATTTTGTGAAGCCTGGCTCCCTCTGTAACGATTCCCCAGTGTCTTTCGACCCTAGAGATGACTGTAGCAAACTTCCCAAATTTGTTCTTGGCCTCATACTCCCAAAGGAGTGCCTGACATTTGCCAGCCTAACGATACTCACATTCTGGGAAAAACCTCACTAACTATGCATATTTATCTACCACACATGGCAAATCCTTACAATTGCAGAACATCATATCGCACTTGTCATCTTTGAGGTACTGTAAGTATTTGGATTTGAGGGAAATATTCATCCTTGCTTGCTCTCTCCCATCTGAAGTCTATGGTGCTGCTGTTCCTTTCTCACATGTCCCTTCAAAGAGACAAGTGACACACAGACTCAATCACTCAGCAAACATATATGCTTTGACGTTTTCATCTTGCTGTTTACCTTCCAAATATTCCCCCTTCACCACAAATACAGGCCTGCCATTCCTCATCCCCTCAGTCAAAGCAGTCCTTCACTCCTTAGGCCCTGCAAGACCACCATGAACAAGAATCATGTCAGCAAGCAGAAGAAAAGCCTCAGTGTGCTCTTTTGTTCATACTGCTGCCCTCTAGTAACACTTCATGGCAACTGCAGCATAAGAATGGGACTGAGAAGAGGGCTGTCCTATGCAAATAATATCCTTCCATGCACACTGTCTTCTGAGACGGTCGGAGGCTTTTGCCGTGATACCGCCTCCAACATATGGTCTTCAACCAAATTTTTAAAAAGCCCACCTGCCTTAGACGAAGGATTTTGCCACTTGAAGGAAGCACATGGGGACATCACCCTCATTTAGCAGGGTCCTAAATTGCCTGCTGTCAGCCTGTATACAGAACAAGGGCGTTCGTGGGCGTTCGTGAGCGTTCCTCAAAGGAAGGAGGTGGGTGATTAAGTCACAGTGCCAGGGCAGGCCCAGCCCAGGCCAGCGCAGCCCAGCCCGGCACAGCGCATTGCTGTGGAGGTCCATTCCTTCACATCCTGCAGCAGGGATGATGCAGACCTACTAGAGCAAAGGCTTGACTCTGCCCATGTCTGTCTCTTAAAGGAAACAATCTTTCTAGCTTCTTATTGCACCTAATAAATGGACTCTAGCTTGCCTTAAACTTGACCCATCATTTCATTAGCCAGAGCTCATACTTGACCTTTATTTCTATCCAAGCTCACTGGCACCAAACCCCTGATTCGAGCGAGTGGCTCACAGCAAAATGAAAAATCACCATCATCCAACCTATTTTACAATAAGTGTAGCACCTTCCTCGCATTCTTGTGCTCAGTTATAACCCCCAATACCACAATTGCACTCTGCAATTCACCAAACTTAAAGGACAAAGAATGATGACATTGATAAAGGAAAATAAGGCCTTGTCCCTATTGCACCTACTTGAGAAATAGGGAGGTTGGTAGAAGGTCATGAGGGAAAACATTTGAAATTTTGGGACACACATGCCAAAAAGAGTGTCCACTTTTCTCCTCTGTTACCAAGTAAAAAAAAATCTTAGCAAAAAAAAAACCATTCACTTTTTGAAAATTTCCACCTTGGGATACCTCTACAGCATTGGCAGGATTCGAACCCTGGCCTGTGAGGGCTGTCCGCACCAAAGGTACAAGACTTACCTTTGAGCTATAGCTCCTTAGTGGTCTAGAGGATTGCAGTAGTAACTATAAGCAACATACAGGCCTTGGTGTCCTTCCCTGCGGCTTCCATTGCACATGAAAAGGATGACCATGACATAAGGACAATTTGATAAGCTACTTACATGGAAACCAGTGTGGTCCAGTGGGTAAGTGCCTGCCTTCCATGCAGGCAACCAGGGTTCGAATCCCGTGTTCGGCACCAGGTGACTGATGGTGGCAGAGCAGAGGTAAGTTGGAGGTGGGCCTAAATGGCCAATTGGTAAGTAAAATGTGTCTGTGTGTTGTGTAAGAGTAGAATCATGCCTAGTGAATGAGGGATTGCAGATTGGTTGGTAAGTAAAATAGGTGTGGCCTGAACAGAGAGAGGTGAAAGAAAGGGAACAGGTGTTGTGTGCAGGAGGAGGAGCCAAGTCAGAGTGGGTGGGGTCAGAGAGGAGGGGTATAGGAGGAGCCTAGTCAGAGTGGGAGGGGTCATAGAGGAGGAGCCTAGTCAGAGTGGGTGGGGTTAGAGAGGAGGGGTTCAGGAGGAGCCAAGTCAGAGTGGGTGGGGTCAGAGAGGAGGAGTATAGGCAGAGCCTAGGCAGAGAGGAGGGGTATAGGAGGAACCTAGTCAGAGTGGGAGGGGTCAGAGAGGAGGAGCATAGGAGGAGCCTAGTCAGAGTGGGTGGGCTTAGAGAGGAGGGGTTCAGGAGGAGCCAAGTCAGAGTGGGTGGGGTCAGAGAGGAGGAGTATATGTGGAGCCTAGGCAGAGAGGAGGGGCATAGGAGGAGCCTAGTCAGAGTGGGTGGGGTCAGAGAGCAGAGGAATAGGTGGAGGAGGATCCTGACTTATTGTGGGGTACTGCAAATACTTTTTTACTGCACCTCCCTATACTCTCTGATTTCTGTTGGGAGGGGGCAGTCAAAATTTGGGGGAGCAGTATTAAAAGGTGCTTGGGCGCAACGTGAAGGCGATGAGGTGCACACAATGGCTTGGCTTCCAGGTACTTTTTGAGGGGCTACCATTAGTTTGTATTGCTCTGATCCTCCCTCATGGGGTGTACCCCAAATGGTTAGGGGCAACGGGGGGGCAAGAACCTGTTTGACAGTTTCTATTAACAACAGGGGTCACCATGCGATTATGCTGCAGTTATGCTATTGAAAGGTAAAACAAGGAGCATTTGGCTGTATTTTTGCAGGTGGGGTGCCCCAAAATGTTACTGCCAGCAGCAGCAGCCCCCTTCCTCCCCACCCTGCAGATTGGTATAGGTACCTTTAGGACATTTCTGTTGAAAACAGAGGCTATAGCGAATCGCGCTACAAAATCCGAGAGTACTAACACTTGCTAAATAAAGGTGGCATCGGAGCATACGAATGAGGCAGGGAGAGGCTACTGTTGCAATTGGTTTGGTGGTTCATAGTGAATAACCTCAGCATGCGAATAGGCAAAAGTGTGAGGATTGGCAGTGTCTGTAGAGAATTTTGGCATGCTCTTCAGTTGATGTTTTCCTCCTTACGTTGGCCATGAACTACAGAGGAAAGGCCTGGCCTTACTGTTGGGCAAAACATGTATTTATGATTTTAAGAAGTGTAGTTTGGCTGTACTGAGAGGGCCTGTACAGTACGGTAAATGCCTGTATACCCCTGCAATGTGCATCCAACTGTCATTTGAGATTGAACAGCGAACGAAGCAGCTGGGTTACTGACTGAATGTAAATGGAAGGCACATAGGAAGGGTGTTTGTGGTCACTCAAATGATTGAAACCTGGTTGATGCACTACCAAAGCTGGGGTGCCAGGGGGGAACATTTGAGGGGTATTGAGATGGTGGTGTCCAGAGGTCAAAATATGTTTCAGAGACACAGAGGTACTGCGGTCCTGGTCCCACATTGGGGGTAGACAAAAGTCCCTGCTAAAGATTTCTGTCCAACTGTTACCACATTTTGTGAAGCCTGGCTCCCTCTGTAACGATTCCCCAGTGTCTTTCGATCCTAGAGATGACTGTAGCAAACTTCCCAAATTTGTTCTTGGCCTCATACTCCCAAAGGAGTGCCTGACATTTGCCAGCCTAACGATACTCACATTCTGGGAAAAACCTCACTAACTATGCATATTTATCTACCACACATGGCAAATCCTTACAATTGCAGAACATCATATCGCACTTGTCATCTTTGAGGTACTGTAAGTATTTGGATTTGAGGGAAATATTCATCCTTGCTTGCTCTCTCCCATCCGAAGTCTATGGTGCTGCTGTTCCTTTCTCACATGTCCCTTCAAAGAGACAAGTGACACACAGACTCAATCACTCAGCAAACATATATGCTTTGACGTTTTCATCTTGCTGTTTACCTTCCAAATATTCCCCCTTCACCACAAATACAGGCCTGCCATTCCTCATCCCCTCAGTCAAAGCAGTCCTTCACTCCTTAGGCCCTGCAAGACCACCATGAACAAGAATCATGTCAGCAAGCAGAAGAAAAGCCTCAGTGTGCTCTTTTGTTCATACTGCTGCCCTCTAGTAACACTTCATGGCAACTGCAGCATAAGAATGGGACTGATAAGAGGGCTGTCCTATGCAAATAATATCCTTCCATGCACACTTTCTTCTGAGACGGTCGGAGGCTTTTGCCGTGATACCGCCTCCAACATATGGTCTTCAACCAAATTTTTAAAAAGCCCACCTGCCTTAGACGAAGGATTTTGCCACTTGAAGGAAGCACATGGGGACATCACCCTCATTTAGCAGGGTCCTAAATTGCCTGCTGTCAGCCTGTATACAGAACAAGGGCGTTCGTGGGCGTTCGTGAGCGTTCTTCAAAGGAAGGAGGTGGGTGATTAATTCACAGTGCCAGGGCAGGCCCAGCCCAGGCCAGCGCAGCCCAGCCCGGCACAGCGCATTGCTGTGGAGGTCCATTCCTTCACATCCTGCAGCAGGGATGATGCAGACCTACTAGAGCAAAGGCTTGACTCTGCCCATGTCTGTCTCTTAAACGAAACAATCTTTCTAGCTTCTTATTGCACCTAATAAATGGACTCTAGCTTGCCTTAAACTTGACCCATCATTTCATTAGCCAGAGCTCATACTTGACCTTTATTTCTATCCAAGCTCACTGGCACCAAACCCCTGATTCGAGCGAGTGGCTCACAGCAAAATGAAAAATCACCATCATCCAACCTATTTTACAATAAGTATAGCACCTTCCTCGCATTCTTGTGCTCAGTTATAACCCCCAATACCACAATTGCACTCTGCAATTCACCAAACTTAAAGGACAAAGAATGATGACATTGATAAAGGAAAATAAGGCCTTGTCCCTATTGCACCTACTTGAGAAATAGGGAGGTTGGTAGAAGGTCATGAGGGAAAACATTTGAAATTTTGGGACACACATGCCAAAAAGAGTGTCCACTTTTCTCCTCTGTTACCAAGTAAAAAAAAATCTTAGCAAAAAAAAACCCATTCACTTTTTGAAAATTTCCACCTTGGGATACCTCTACAGCATTGGCAGGATTCGAACCCTGGCCTGTGAGGGCTGTCCGCACCAAAGGTACAAGACTTACCTTTGAGCTATAGCTCCTTAGTGGTCTAGATGATTGCAGTAGTAACTATAAGCAACATACAGGCCTTGGTGTCCTTCCCTGCGGCTTCCATTGCACATGAAAAGGATGACCATGACATAAGGACAATTTGATAAGCTACTTACATGGAAACCAGTGTGGTCCACTGGGTAAGTGCCTGCCTTCCATGCAGGCAACCAGGGTTCGAATCCCGGGTTCGGCACCAGGTGACTGATGGTTGCAGAGCAGAGGTAAGTTGGAGGTGGGTAAGTAAAATTGTCTGTGTGTTGTGTAAGAGTGGAATCATGCCTAGTGAATGAGGGATTGCAGATTGGTTGGTAAGTAAAATAGGTGTGGCCTGAACAGAGAGAGGTGAAAGAAAGGGAACAGATGTTGTGTGCAGGAGGAGGAGGAGACAAGTCAGAGTGGGTGGGGTCAGAGAGGAGGGGTATAGGAGGAGCCTAGTCAGAGTGGGAGGGGTCATAGAGGAGGAGCCTAGTCAGAGTGGGTGGGGTTAGAGAGGAGGGGTTCAGGAGGAGCCATGTCAGAGTGGGTGGGGTCAGAGAGGAGGAGTATATGCGGAGCCTAGGCAGAGAGGAGGGGTATAGGAAGAGCCTAGTCAGAGTGGGTGGGGTCAGAGAGCAGAGGAATAGGTGGAGGAGGATCCTGACTTATTGTGGGGTACTGCAAATACTTTTTTACTGCACCCCCCTATACTCTCTGATTTCTGTTGGGAGGGGGCAGTCAAAATTTGGGGGAGCAGTATTAAAAGGTGCTTGGGCGCAACGTGAAGGCGATGAGGTGCACACAATGGCTTGGCTTCCAGGTACTTTTGGAGGGGCTACCATTAGTTTGTATTGCTCTGATCCTCCCTCATGGGGTGTACCCCAAATGGTTAGGGGCAACGGGGGGGCAAGAAGCTGTTTGACAGTTTCTATTAACAACAGGGGTCCCCATACGATTATGCTGCAGTTATGCTATTGAAAGGTAAAACAAGGAGCATTTGGCTGTATTTTTGCAGGTGGGCTGCCCCAAAATGTTACTGCCAGCAGCAGCAGCCCCCTTCCTCCCCACCCTGCAGATTGGTATAGGTACCTTTAGGACATTTCTGTTGAAAACAGAGGCTATAGCGAATCGCGCTACAAAATCCGAGAGCACTAACACTTGCTAAATAAAGGTGGCATCGGAGCATACGAATGAGGCAGGGAGAGGCTACTGTTGCAATTGGTTTGGTGGTTCATAGTGAATAACCTCAGCATGCGAATAGGCAAAAGTGTGAGGATTGGCAGTGTCTGTAGAGAATTTTGGCATGCTCTTCAGTTGATGTTTTCCTCCTTACGTTGGCCATGAACTACAGAGGAAAGGCCTGGCCTTACTGTTGGGCAAAACATGTATTTATGATTTTAAGAAGTGTAGTTTGGCTGTACTGAGAGGGCCTGTACAGTACGGTAAATGCCTGTATACCCCTGCAATGTGCATCCAACTGTCACTTGAGATTGAACAGCGAACGAAGCAGCTGGGTTACTGACTGAATGTAAATGGAAGGCACATAGGAAGGGTGTTTGTGGTCACTCAAATGATTGAAACCTGGTTGATGCACTACCAAAGCTGGGGTACCAGGGGGGAACATTTGAGGGGTATTGAGATGGTGGTGTCCAGAGGTCAAAATATGTTTCAGAGACACAGAGGTACTGCGGTCCTGGTCCCACATTGGGGGTAGACAAAAGTCCCTGCTAAAGATTTCTGTCCAACTGTTACCACATTTTGTGAAGCCTGGCTCCCTCTGTAACGATTCCCCAGTGTCTTTCGACCCTAGAGATGACTGTAGCAAACTTCCCAAATTTGTTCTTGGCCTCATACTCCCAAAGGAGTGCCTGACATTTGCCAGCCTAACGATACTCACATTCTGGGAAAAACCTCACTAACTATGCATATTTATCTACCACACATGGCAAATCCTTACAATTGCAGAACATCATATCGCACTTGTCATCTTTGAGGTACTGTAAGTATTTGGATTTGAGGGAAATATTCATCCTTGCTTGCTCTCTCCCATCTGAAGTCTATGGTGCTGCTGTTCCTTTCTCACATGTCCCTTCAAAGAGACAAGTGACACACAGACTCAATCACTCAGCAAACATATATGCTTTGACGTTTTCATCTTGCTGTTTACCTTCCAAATATTCCCCCTTCACCACAAATACAGGCCTGCCATTCCTCATCCCCTCAGTCAAAGCAGTCCTTCACTCCTTAGGCCCTGCAAGACCACCATGAACAAGAATCATGTCAGCAAGCAGAAGAAAAGCCTCAGTGTGCTCTTTTGTTCATACTGCTGCCCTCTAGTAACACTTCATGGCAACTGCAGCATAAGAATGGGACTGAGAAGAGGGCTGTCCTATGCAAATAATATCCTTCCATGCACACTGTCTTCTGAGACGGTCGGAGGCTTTTGCCGTGATACCGCCTCCAACATATGGTCTTCAACCAAATTTTTAAAAAGCCCACCTGCCTTAGACGAAGGATTTTGCCACTTGAAGGAAGCACATGGGGACATCACCCTCATTTAGCAGGGTCCTAAATTGCCTGCTGTCAGCCTGTATACAGAACAAGGGCGTTCGTGGGCGTTCGTGAGCGTTCCTCAAAGGAAGGAGGTGGGTGATTAAGTCACAGTGCCAGGGCAGGCCCAGCCCAGGCCAGCGCAGCCCAGCCCGGCACAGCGCATTGCTGTGGAGGTCCATTCCTTCACATCCTGCAGCAGGGATGATGCAGACCTACTAGAGCAAAGGCTTGACTCTGCCCATGTCTGTCTCTTAAAGGAAACAATCTTTCTAGCTTCTTATTGCACCTAATAAATGGACTCTAGCTTGCCTTAAACTTGACCCATCATTTCATTAGCCAGAGCTCATACTTGACCTTTATTTCTATCCAAGCTCACTGGCACCAAACCCCTGATTCGAGCGAGTGGCTCACAGCAAAATGAAAAATCACCATCATCCAACCTATTTTACAATAAGTGTAGCACCTTCCTCGCATTCTTGTGCTCAGTTATAACCCCCAATACCACAATTGCACTCTGCAATTCACCAAACTTAAAGGACAAAGAATGATGACATTGATAAAGGAAAATAAGGCCTTGTCCCTATTGCACCTACTTGAGAAATAGGGAGGTTGGTAGAAGGTCATGAGGGAAAACATTTGAAATTTTGGGACACACATGCCAAAAAGAGTGTCCACTTTTCTCCTCTGTTACCAAGTAAAACAAAATCTTAGCAAAAAAAAAAAACATTCACTTTTTGAAAATTTCCACCTTGGGATACCTCTACAGCATTGGCAGGATTCGAACCCTGGCCTGTGAGGGCTGTCCGCACCAAAGGTACAAGACTTACCTTTGAGCTATAGCTCCTTAGTGGTCTAGAGGATTGCAGTAGTAACTATAAGCAACATACAGGCCTTGGTGTCCTTCCCTGCGGCTTCCATTGCACATGAAAAGGATGACCATGACATAAGGACAATTTGATAAGCTACTTACATGGAAACCAGTGTGGTCCAGTGGGTAAGTGCCTGCCTTCCATGCAGGCAACCAGGGTTCGAATCCCGTGTTCGGCACCAGGTGACTGATGGTGGCAGAGCAGAGGTAAGTTGGAGGTGGGCCTAAATGGCCAATTGGTAAGTAAAATGTGTCTGTGTGTTGTGTAAGAGTGGAATCATGCCTAGTGAATGAGGGATTGCAGATTGGTTGGTAAGTAAAATAGGTGTGGCCTGAACAGAGAGAGGTGAAAGAAAGGGAACAGGTGTTGTGTGCAGGAGGAGGAGCCAAGTCAGAGTGGGTGGGGTCAGAGAGGAGGGGTATAGGAGGAGCCTAGTCAGAGTGGGAGGGGTCATAGAGGAGGAGCATAGGAGGAGCCTAGTCAGAGTGGGTGGGGTTAGAGAGGAGGGGTTCAGGAGGAGCCAAGTCAGAGAGGAGGAGTATAGGCGGAGCCTAGGCAGAGAGGAGGGGCATAGGAGGAGCCTAGTCAGAGTGGGTGGGGTCAGAGAGCAGAGGAATAGGTGGAGGAGGATCCTGACTTATTGTGGGGTACTGCAAATACTTTTTTACTGCACCCCCCTATACTCTCTGATTTCTGTTGGGAGGGGGCAGTCAAAATTTGGGGGAGCAGTATTAAAAGGTGCTTGGGCGCAACGTGAAGGCGATGAGGTGCACACAATGGCTTGGCTTCCAGGTACTTTTTGAGGGGCTACCATTAGTTTGTATTGCTCTGATCCTCCCTCATGGGGTGTACCCCAAATGGTTAGGGGCAACGGGGGGGCAAGAACCTGTTTGACAGTTTCTATTAACAACAGGGGTCACCATGCGATTATGCTGCAGTTATGCTATTGAAAGGTAAAACAAGGAGCATTTGGCTGTATTTTTGCAGGTGGGGTGCCCCAAAATGTTACTGCCAGCAGCAGCAGCCCCCTTCCTCCCCACCCTGCAGATTGGTATAGGTACCTTTAGGACATTTCTGTTGAAAACAGAGGCTATAGCGAATCGCGCTACAAAATCCGAGAGTACTAACACTTGCTAAATAAAGGTGGCATCGGAGCATACGAATGAGGCAGGGAGAGGCTACTGTTGCAATTGGTTTGGTGGTTCATAGTGAATAACCTCAGCATGCGAATAGGCAAAAGTGTGAGGATTGGCAGTGTCTGTAGAGAATTTTGGCATGCTCTTCAGTTGATGTTTTCCTCCTTACGTTGGCCATGAACTACAGAGGAAAGGCCTGGCCTTACTGTTGGGCAAAACATGTATTTATGATTTTAAGAAGTGTAGTTTGGCTGTACTGAGAGGGCCTGTACAGTACGGTAAATGCCTGTATACCCCTGCAATGTGCATCCAACTGTCATTTGAGATTGAACAGCGAACGAAGCAGCTGGGTTACTGACTGAATGTAAATGGAAGGCACATAGGAAGGGTGTTTGTGGTCACTCAAATGATTGAAACCTGGTTGATGCACTACCAAAGCTGGGGTGCCAGGGGGGAACATTTGAGGGGTATTGAGATGGTGGTGTCCAGAGGTCAAAATATGTTTCAGAGACACAGAGGTACTGCGGTCCTGGTCCCACATTGGGGGTAGACAAAAGTCCCTGCTAAAGATTTCTGTCCAACTGTTACCACATTTTGTGAAGCCTGGCTCCCTCTGTAACGATTCCCCAGTGTCTTTCGATCCTAGAGATGATTGTAGCAAACTTCCCAAATTTGTTCTTGGCCTCATACTCCCAAAGGAGTGCCTGACATTTGCCAGCCTAACGATACTCACATTCTGGGAAAAACCTCACTAACTATGCATATTTATCTACCACACATGGCAAATCCTTACAATTGCAGAACATCATATCGCACTTGTCATCTTTGAGGTACTGTAAGTATTTGGATTTGAGGGAAATATTCATCCTTGCTTGCTCTCTCCCATCCGAAGTCTATGGTGCTGCTGTTCCTTTCTCACATGTCCCTTCAAAGAGACAAGTGACACACAGACTCAATCACTCAGCAAACATATATGCTTTGACGTTTTCATCTTGCTGTTTACCTTCCAAATATTCCCCCTTCACCACAAATACAGGCCTGCCATTCCTCATCCCCTCAGTCAAAGCAGTCCTTCACTCCTTAGGCCCTGCAAGACCACCATGAACAAGAATCATGTCAGCAAGCAGAAGAAAAGCCTCAGTGTGCTCTTTTGTTCATACTGCTGCCCTCTAGTAACACTTCATGGCAACTGCAGCATAAGAATGGGACTGATAAGAGGGCTGTCCTATGCAAATAATATCCTTCCATGCACACTTTCTTCTGAGACGGTCGGAGGCTTTTGCCGTGATACCGCCTCCAACATATGGTCTTCAACCAAATTTTTAAAAAGCCCACCTGCCTTAGACGAAGGATTTTGCCACTTGAAGGAAGCACATGGGGACATCACCCTCATTTAGCAGGGTCCTAAATTGCCTGCTGTCAGCCTGTATACAGAACAAGGGCGTTCGTGGGCGTTCGTGAGCGTTCTTCAAAGGAAGGAGGTGGGTGATTAATTCACAGTGCCAGGGCAGGCCCAGCCCAGGCCAGCACAGCCCAGCCCGGCACAGTTAAAGGAAACAATCTTTCTAGCTTCTTATTGCACCTAATAAATGGACTCTAGCTTGCCTCAAACTTGACCCATCATTTCATTAGCCAGAGCTCATACTTGACCTTTATTTCTATCCAAGCTCACTGGCACCAAACCCCTGATTTGAGCTAGTGGCTCACACCAAAATGAAAAATCACCATCATCCAACCTATTTTACAATAAGTGTAGCACCTTCCTCGCATTCTTGTGCTCAGTTATAACCCCCAATACCACAATTGCACTCTGCAATTCACCAAACTTAAAGGACAAAGAATGATGACATTGATAAAGGAAAATAAGGCCTTGTCCCTATTGCACCTACTTGAGAAATAGGGAGGTTGGTAGAAGGTCATGAGGGAAAACATTTGAAATTTTGGGACACACATGCCAAAAAGAGTGTCCACTTTTCTCCTCTGTTACCAAGTAAAAAAAAATCTTAGCAAAAAAAAAACCATTCACTTTTTGAAAATTTCCACCTTGGGATACCTCTACAGCATTGGCAGGATTCGAACCCTGGCCTGTGAGGGCTGTCCGCACCAAAGGTACAAGACTTACCTTTGAGCTATAGCTCCTTAGTGGTCTAGAGGATTGCAGTAGTAACTATAAGCAACATACAGGCCTTGGTGTCCTTCCCTGCGGCTTCCATTGCACATGAAAAGGATGACCATGACATAAGGACAATTTGATAAGCTACTTACATGGAAACCAGTGTGGTCCACTGGGTAAGTGCCTGCCTTCCATGCAGGCAACCAGGGTTCGAATCCCGGGTTCGGCACCAGGTGACTGATGGTTGCAGAGCAGAGGTAAGTTGGAGGTGGGTAAGTAAAATTGTCTGTGTGTTGTGTAAGAGTGGAATCATGCCTAGTGAATGAGGGATTGCAGATTGGTTGGTAAGTAAAATAGGTGTGGCCTGAACAGAGAGAGGTGAAAGAAAGGGAACAGGTGTTGTGTGCAGGAGGAGGAGGAGCCAAGTCAGAGTGGGTGGGGTCAGAGAGGAGGGGTATAGGAGGAGCCTAGTCAGAGTGGGTGGGGTCAGAGAGGAGGAGTATATGCGGAGCCTAGGCAGAGAGGAGGGGTATAGGAAGAGCCTAGTCAGAGTGGGTGGGGTCAGAGAGCAGAGGAATAGGTGGAGGAGGATCCTGACTTATTGTGGGGTACTGCAAATACTTTTTTACTGCACCCCCCTATACTCTCTGATTTCTGTTGGGAGGGGGCAGTCAAAATTTGGGGGAGCAGTATTAAAAGGTGCTTGGGCGCAACGTGAAGGCGATGAGGTGCACACAATGGCTTTGCTTCCAGGTACTTTTTGAGGGGCTACCATTAGTTTGTATTGCTCTGATCCTCCCTCATGGGGTGTACCCCAAATGGTTAGGGGCAACGGGGGGGCAAGAAGCTGTTTGACAGTTTCTATTAACAACAGGGGTCACCATGCGATTATGCTGCAGTTATGCTATTGAAAGGTAAAACAAGGAGCATTTGGCTGTATTTTTGCAGGTGGGGTGCCCCAAAATGTTACTGCCAGCAGCAGCAGCCCCCTTCCTCCCCACCCTGCAGATTGGTATAGGTACCTTTAGGACATTTCTGTTGAAAACAGAGGCTATAGCGAATCGCGCTACAAAATCCGAGAGCACTAACACTTGCTAAATAAAGGTGGCATCGGAGCATACGAATGAGGCAGGGAGAGGCTACTGTTGCAATTGGTTTGGTGGTTCATAGTGAATAACCTCAGCATGCGAATAGGCAAAAGTGTGAGGATTGGCAGTGTCTGTAGAGAATTTTGGCATGCTCTTCAGTTGATGTTTTCCTCCTTACGTTGGCCATGAACTACAGAGGAAAGGCCTGGCCTTACTGTTGGGCAAAACATGTATTTATGATTTTAAGAAGTGTAGTTTGGCTGTACTGAGAGGGCCTGTACAGTACGGTAAATGCCTGTATACCCCTGCAATGTGCATCCAACTGTCACTTGAGATTGAACAGCGAACGAAGCAGCTGGGTTACTGACTGAATGTAAATGGAAGGCACATAGGAAGGGTGTTTGTGGTCACTCAAATGATTGAAACCTGGTTGATGCACTACCAAAGCTGGGGTACCAGGGGGGAACATTTGAGGGGTATTGAGATGGTGGTGTCCAGAGGTCAAAATATGTTTCAGAGACACAGAGGTACTGCGGTCCTGGTCCCACATTGGGGGTAGACAAAAGTCCCTGCTAAAGATTTCTGTCCAACTGTTACCACATTTTGTGAAGCCTGGCTCCCTCTGTAACGATTCCCCAGTGTCTTTCGACCCTAGAGATGACTGTAGCAAACTTCCCAAATTTGTTCTTGGCCTCATACTCCCAAAGGAGTGCCTGACATTTGCCAGCCTAACGATACTCACATTCTGGGAAAAACCTCACTAACTATGCATATTTATCTACCACACATGGCAAATCCTTACAATTGCAGAACATCATATCGCACTTGTCATCTTTGAGGTACTGTAAGTATTTGGATTTGAGGGAAATATTCATCCTTGCTTGCTCTCTCCCATCTGAAGTCTATGGTGCTGCTGTTCCTTTCTCACATGTCCCTTCAAAGAGACAAGTGACACACAGACTCAATCACTCAGCAAACATATATGCTTTGACGTTTTCATCTTGCTGTTTACCTTCCAAATATTCCCCCTTCACCACAAATACAGGCCTGCCATTCCTCATCCCCTCAGTCAAAGCAGTCCTTCACTCCTTAGGCCCTGCAAGACCACCATGAACAAGAATCATGTCAGCAAGCAGAAGAAAAGCCTCAGTGTGCTCTTTTGTTCATACTGCTGCCCTCTAGTAACACTTCATGGCAACTGCAGCATAAGAATGGGACTGAGAAGAGGGCTGTCCTATGCAAATAATATCCTTCCATGCACACTGTCTTCTGAGACGGTCGGAGGCTTTTGCCGTGATACCGCCTCCAACATATGGTCTTCAACCAAATTTTTAAAAAGCCCACCTGCCTTAGACGAAGGATTTTGCCACTTGAAGGAAGCACATGGGGACATCACCCTCATTTAGCAGGGTCCTAAATTGCCTGCTGTCAGCCTGTATACAGAACAAGGGCGTTCGTGGGCGTTCGTGAGCGTTCCTCAAAGGAAGGAGGTGGGTGATTAAGTCACAGTGCCAGGGCAGGCCCAGCCCAGGCCAGCGCAGCCCAGCCCGGCACAGCGCATTGCTGTGGAGGTCCATTCCTTCACATCCTGCAGCAGGGATGATGCAGACCTACTAGAGCAAAGGCTTGACTCTGCCCATGTCTGTCTCTTAAAGGAAACAATCTTTCTAGCTTCTTATTGCACCTAATAAATGGACTCTAGCTTGCCTTAAACTTGACCCATCATTTCATTAGCCAGAGCTCATACTTGACCTTTATTTCTATCCAAGCTCACTGGCAACAAACCCCTGATTCGAGCGAGTGGCTCACAGCAAAATGAAAAATCACCATCATCCAACCTATTTTACAATAAGTGTAGCACCTTCCTTGCATTCTTGTGCTCAGTTATAACCCCCAATACCACAATTGCACTCTGCAATTCACCAAACTTAAAGGACAAAGAATGATGACATTGATAAAGGAAAATAAGGCCTTGTCCCTATTGCACCTACTTGAGAAATAGGGAGGTTGGTAGAAGGTCATGAGGGAAAACATTTGAAATTTTGGGACACACATGCCAAAAAGAGTGTCCACTTTTCTCCTCTGTTACCAAGTAAAAAAAAATCTTAGCAAAAAAAAAACCATTCACTTTTTGAAAATTTCCACCTTGGGATACCTCTACAGCATTGGCAGGATTCGAACCCTGGCCTGTGAGGGCTGTCCGCACCAAAGGTACAAGACTTACCTTTGAGCTATAGCTCCTTAGTGGTCTAGAGGATTGCAGTAGTAACTATAAGCAACATACAGGCCTTGGTGTCCTTCCCTGCGGCTTCCATTGCACATGAAAAGGATGACCATGACATAAGGACAATTTGATAAGCTACTTACATGGAAACCAGTGTGGTCCACTGGGTAAGTGCCTGCCATCCATGCAGGCAACCAGGGTTCGAATCCCGGGTTCGGCACCAGGTGACTGATGGTTGCAGAGCAGAGGTAAGTTGGAGGTGGGTAAGTAAAATTGTCTGTGTGTTGTGTAAGAGTGGAATCATGCCTAGTGAATGAGGGATTGCAGATTGGTTGGTAAGTAAAATAGGTGTGGCCTGAACAGAGAGAGGTGAAAGAAAGGGAACAGGTGTTGTGTGCAGGAGGAGGAGGAGACAAGTCAGAGTGGGTGGGGTCAGAGAGGAGGGGTATAGGAGGAGCCTAGTCAGAGTGGGAGGGGTCATAGAGGAGGAGCCTAGTCAGAGTGGGTGGGGTTAGAGAGGAGGGGTTCAGGAGGAGCCAAGTCAGAGTGGGTGGGGTCAGAGAGGAGGAGTATATGCGGAGCCTAGGCAGAGTGGGTGGGGTCAGAGAGCAGAGGAATAGGTGGAGGAGGATCCTGACTTATTGTGGGGTACTGCAAATACTTTTTTACTGCACCCCCCTATACTCTCTGATTTCTGTTGGGAGGGGGCAGTCAAAATTTGGGGGAGCAGTATTAAAAGGTGCTTGGGCGCAACGTGAAGGCGATGAGGTGCACACAATGGCTTGGCTTCCAGGTACTTTTTGAGGGGCTACCATTAGTTTGTATTGCTCTGATCCTCCCTCATGGGGTGTACCCCAAATGGTTAGGGGCAACGGGGGGGCAAGAAGCTGTTTGACAGTTTCTATTAACAACAGGGGTCCCCATACGATTATGCTGCAGTTATGCTATTGAAAGGTAAAACAAGGAGCATTTGGCTGTATTTTTGCAGGTGGGGTGCCCCAAAATGTTACTGCCATCAGCAGCAGCCCCCTTCCTCCCCACCCTGCAGATTGGTATAGGTACCTTTAGGACATTTCTGTTGAAAACAGAGGCTATAGCGAATCGCGCTACAAAATCCGAGAGCACTAACACTTGCTAAATAAAGGTGGCATCGGAGCATACGAATGAGGCAGGGAGAGGCTACTGTTGCAATTGGTTTGGTGGTTCATAGTGAATAACCTCAGCATGCGAATAGGCAAAAGTGTGAGGATTGGCAGTGTCTGTAGAGAATTTTTGCATGCTCTTCAGTTGATGTTTTCCTCCTTACGTTGGCCATGAACTACAGAGGAAAGGCCTGGCCTTACTGTTGGGCAAAACATGTATTTATGATTTTAAGAAGTGTAGTCTGGCTGTACTGAGAGGGCCTGTACAGTACGGTAAATGCCTGTATATCCCTGCAATGTGCATCCAACTGTCACTTGAGATTGAACAGCGAACGAAGCAGCTGGGTTACTGACTGAATGTAAATGGAAGGCACATAGGAAGGGTGTTTGTGGTCACTCAAATGATTGAAACCTGGTTGATGCACTACCAAAGCTGGGGTACCAGGGGGGAACATTTGAGGGGTATTGAGATGGTGGTGTCCAGAGGTCAAAATATGTTTCAGAGACACAGAAGTACTGCGGTCCTGGTCCCACATTGGGGGTAGACAAAAGTCCCTGCTAAAGATTTCTGTCCAACTGTTACCACATTTTGTGAAGCCTGGCTCCCTCTGTAACGATTCCCCAGTGTCTTTCGATCCTACAGATGACTGTAGCAAACTTCCCAAATTTGTTCTTGGCCTCATACTCCCAAAGGAGTGCCTGACATTTGCCAACCTAACGATACTCACATTCTGGGAAAAACCTCACTAACTATGCATATTTATCTACCACACATGGCAAATCCTTACAATTGCAGAACATCATATCGCACTTGTCATCTTTGAGGTACTGTAAGTATTTGGATTTGAGGGAAATATTCATCCTTGCTTGCTCTCTCCCATCTGAAGTCTATGGTGCTGCTGTTCCTTTCTCACATGTCCCTTCAAAGAGACAAGTGACACACAGACTCAATCACCCAGCAAACATATATGCTTTGACGTTTTCATCTTGCTGTTTACCTTCCAAATATTCCCCCTTCACCACAAATACAGGCCTGCCATTCCTCATCCCCTCAGTCAAAGCAGTCCTTCACTCCTTAGGCCCTGCAAGACCACCATGAACAAGAATCATGTCAGCAAGCAGAAGAAAAGCCTCAGTGTGCTCTTTTGTTCATACTGCTGCCCTCTAGTAACACTTCATGGCAACTGCAGCATAAGAATGGGACTGAGAAGAGGGCCGTCCTATGCAAATAATATCCTTCCATGCACACTGTCTTCTGAGACGGTCGGAGGCTTTTGCCGTGATACCGCCTCCAACATATGGTCTTCAACCAAATTTTTAAAAAGCCCACCTGCCTTAGACGAAGGATTTTGCCACTTGAAGGAAGCACATGGGGACATCACCCTCATTTAGCAGGGTCCTAAATTGCCTGCTGTCAGCCTGTATACAGAACAAGGGCGTTCGTGGGCGTTCGTGAGCGTTCCTCAAAGGAAGGAGGTGGGTGATTAAGTCACAGTGCCAGGGCAGGCCCAGCCCAGGCCAGCGCAGCCCAGCCCGGCACAGCGCATTGCTGTGGAGGTCCATTCCTTCACATCCTGCAGCAGGGATGATGCAGACCTACTAGAGCAAAGGCTTGACTCTGCCCATGTCTGTCTCTTAAAGGAAACAATCTTTCTAGCTTCTTATTGCACCTAATAAATGGACTCTAGCTTGCCTTAAACTTGACCCATCATTTCATTAGCCAGAGCTCATACTTGACCTTTATTTCTATCCAAGCTCACTGGCACCAAACCCCTGATTCGAGCGAGTGGCTCACAGCAAAATGAAAAATCACCATCATCCAACCTATTTTACAATAAGTGTAGCACCTTCCTCGCATTCTTGTGCTCAGTTATAACCCCCAATACCACAATTGCACTCTGCAATTCACCAAACTTAAAGGACAAAGAATGATGACATTGATAAAGGAAAATAAGGCCTTGTCCCTATTGCACCTACTTGAGAAATAGGGAGGTTGGTAGAAGGTCATGAGGGAAAACATTTGAAATTTTGGGACACACATGCCAAAAAGAGTGTCCACTTTTCTCCTCTGTTACCAAGTAAAAAAAAATCTTAGCAAAAAAAAAACCATTCACTTTTTGAAAATTTCCACCTTGGGATACCTCTACAGCATTGGCAGGATTCGAACCCTGGCCTGTGAGGGCTGTCCGCACCAAAGGTACAAGACTTACCTTTGAGCTATAGCTCCTTAGTGGTCTAGAGGATTGCAGTAGTAACTATAAGCAACATACAGGCCTTGGTGTCCTTCCCTGCGGCTTCCATTGCACATGAAAAGGATGACCATGACATAAGGACAATTTGATAAGCTACTTACATGGAAACCAGTGTGGTCCACTGGGTAAGTGCCTGCCATCCATGCAGGCAACCAGGGTTCGAATCCCGGGTTCGGCACCAGGTGACTGATGGTTGCAGAGCAGAGGTAAGTTGGAGGTGGGTAAGTAAAATTGTCTGTGTGTTGTGTAAGAGTGGAATCATGCCTAGTGAATGAGGGATTGCAGATTGGTTGGTAAGTAAAATAGGTGTGGCCTGAACAGAGAGAGGTGAAAGAAAGGGAACAGGTGTTGTGTGCAGGAGGAGGAGCCAAGTCAGAGTGGGTGGGGTCAGAGAGGAGGGGTATAGGAGGAGCCTAGTCAGAGTGGGAGGGGTCATAGAGGAGGAGCATAGGAGGAGCCTAGTCAGAGTGGGTGGGGTTAGAGAGGAGGGGTTCAGGAGGAGCCAAGTCAGAGTGGGTGGGGTCAGAGAGGAGGAGTATAGGCGGAGCCTAGGCAGAGAGGAGGGGTATAGGAGGAACCTAGTCAGAGTGGGTGGGGTCAGAGAGCAGAGGAATAGGTGGAAAGAGGATCCTGACTTATTGTGGGGTACTGCAAATACTTTTTTACTGCACCCCCCTATACTCTCTGATTTCTGTTGGGAGGGGGCAGTCAAAATTTGGGGGAGCAGTATTAAAAGGTGCTTGGGCGCAACGTGAAGGCGATGAGGTGCACACAATGGCTTGGCTTCCAGGTACTTTTTGAGGGGCTACCATTAGTTTGTATTGCTCTGATCCTCCCTCATGGGGTGTACCCCAAATGGTTAGGGGCAACGGGGGGGCAAGAACCTGTTTGACAGTTTCTATTAACAACAGGGGTCACCATGCGATTATGCTGCAGTTATGCTATTGAAAGGTAAAACAAGGAGCATTTGGCTGTATTTTTGCAGGTGGGGTGCCCCAAAATGTTACTGCCAGCAGCAGCAGCCCCCTTCCTCCCCACCCTGCAGATTGGTATAGGTACCTTTAAGACATTTCTGTTGAAAACAGAGGCTATAGCGAATCGCGCTACAAAATCCGAGAGTACTAACACTTGCTAAATAAAGGTGGCATCGGAGCATACGAATGAGGCAGGGAGAGGCTACTGTTGCAATTGGTTTGGTGGTTCATAGTGAATAACCTCAGCATGCGAATAGGCAAAAGTGTGAGGATTGGCAGTGTCTGTAGAGAATTTTGGCATGCTCTTCAGTTGATGTTTTCCTCCTTACGTTGGCCATGAACTACAGAGGAAAGGCCTGGCCTTACTGTTGGGCAAAACATGTATTTATGATTTTAAGAAGTGTAGTTTGGCTGTACTGAGAGGGCCTGTACAGTACGGTAAATGCCTGTATACCCCTGCAATGTGCATCCAACTGTCATTTGAGATTGAACAGCGAACGAAGCAGCTGGGTTACTGACTGAATGTAAATGGAAGGCACATAGGAAGGGTGTTTGTGGTCACTCAAATGATTGAAACCTGGTTGATGCACTACCAAAGCTGGGGTGCCAGGGGGGAACATTTGAGGGGTATTGAGATGGTGGTGTCCAGAGGTCAAAATATGTTTCAGAGACACAGAGGTACTGCGGTCCTGGTCCCACATTGGGGGTAGACAAAAGTCCCTGCTAAAGATTTCTGTCCAACTGTTACCACATTTTGTGAAGCCTGGCTCCCTCTGTAACGATTCCCCAGTGTCTTTCGATCCTAGAGATGACTGTAGCAAACTTCCCAAATTTGTTCTTGGCCTCATACTCCCAAAGGAGTGCCTGACATTTGCCAGCCTAACGATACTCACATTCTGGGAAAAACCTCACTAACTATGCATATTTATCTACCACACATGGCAAATCCTTACAATTGCAGAACATCATATCGCACTTGTCATCTTTGAGGTACTGTAAGTATTTGGATTTGAGGGAAATATTCATCCTTGCTTGCTCTCTCCCATCCGAAGTCTATGGTGCTGCTGTTCCTTTCTCACATGTCCCTTCAAAGAGACAAGTGACACACAGACTCAATCACTCAGCAAACATATATGCTTTGACGTTTTCATCTTGCTGTTTACCTTCCAAATATTCCCCCTTCACCACAAATACAGGCCTGCCATTCCTCATCCCCTCAGTCAAAGCAGTCCTTCACTCCTTAGGCCCTGCAAGACCACCATGAACAAGAATCATGTCAGCAAGCAGAAGAAAAGCCTCAGTGTGCTCTTTTGTTCATACTGCTGCCCTCTAGTAACACTTCATGGCAACTGCAGCATAAGAATGGGACTGATAAGAGGGCTGTCCTATGCAAATAATATCCTTCCATGCACACTTTCTTCTGAGACGGTCGGAGGCTTTTGCCGTGATACCGCCTCCAACATATGGTCTTCAACCAAATTTTTAAAAAGCCCACCTGCCTTAGACGAAGGATTTTGCCACTTGAAGGAAGCACATGGGGACATCACCCTCATTTAGCAGGGTCCTAAATTGCCTGCTGTCAGCCTGTATACAGAACAAGGGCGTTCGTGGGCGTTCGTGAGCGTTCTTCAAAGGAAGGAGGTGGGTGATTAATTCACAGTGCCAGGGCAGGCCCAGCCCAGGCCAGCGCAGCCCAGCCCGGCACAGCGCATTGCTGTGGAGGTCCATTCCTTCACATCCTGCAGCAGGGATGATGCAGACCTACTAGAGCAAAGGCTTGACTCTGCCCATGTCTGTCTCTTAAACGAAACAATCTTTCTAGCTTCTTATTGCACCTAATAAATGGACTCTAGCTTGCCTTAAACTTGACCCATCATTTCATTAGCCAGAGCTCATACTTGACCTTTATTTCTATCCAAGCTCACTGGCACCAAACCCCTGATTCGAGCGAGTGGCTCACAGCAAAATGAAAAATCACCATCATCCAACCTATTTTACAATAAGTATAGCACCTTCCTCGCATTCTTGTGCTCAGTTATAACCCCCAATACCACAATTGCACTCTGCAATTCACCAAACTTAAAGGACAAAGAATGATGACATTGATAAAGGAAAATAAGGCCTTGTCCCTATTGCACCTACTTGAGAAATAGGGAGGTTGGTAGAAGGTCATGAGGGAAAACATTTGAAATTTTGGGACACACATGCCAAAAAGAGTGTCCACTTTTCTCCTCTGTTACCAAGTAAAAAAAAATCTTAGCAAAAAAAAAACCATTCACTTTTTGAAAATTTCCACCTTGGGATACCTCTACAGCATTGGCAGGATTCGAACCCTGGCCTGTGAGGGCTGTCCGCACCAAAGGTACAAGACTTACCTTTGAGCTATAGCTCCTTAGTGGTCTAGATGATTGCAGTAGTAACTATAAGCAACATACAGGCCTTGGTGTCCTTCCCTGCGGCTTCCATTGCACATGAAAAGGATGACCATGACATAAGGACAATTTGATAAGCTACTTACATGGAAACCAGTGTGGTCCACTGGGTAAGTGCCTGCCTTCCATGCAGGCAACCAGGGTTCGAATCCCGGGTTCGGCACCAGGTGACTGATGGTTGCAGAGCAGAGGTAAGTTGGAGGTGGGTAAGTAAAATTGTCTGTGTGTTGTGTAAGAGTGGAATCATGCCTAGTGAATGAGGGATTGCAGATTGGTTGGTAAGTAAAATAGGTGTGGCCTGAACAGAGAGAGGTGAAAGAAAGGGAACAGATGTTGTGTGCAGGAGGAGGAGGAGACAAGTCAGAGTGGGTGGGGTCAGAGAGGAGGGGTATAGGAGGAGCCTAGTCAGAGTGGGAGGGGTCATAGAGGAGGAGCCTAGTCAGAGTGGGTGGGGTTAGAGAGGAGGGGTTCAGGAGGAGCCAAGTCAGAGTGGGTGGGGTCAGAGAGGAGGAGTATATGCGGAGCCTAGGCAGAGTGGAGGGGTATAGGAGGAGCCGAGTCAGAGTGGGTGGGGTCAGAGAGCAGAGGAATAGGTGGAGGAGGATCCTGACTTATTGTGGGGTACTGCAAATACTTTTTTACTGCACCCCCCTATACTCTCTGATTTCTGTTGGGAGGGGGCAGTCAAAATTTGGGGGAGCAGTATTAAAAGGTGCTTGGGCGCAACGTGAAGGCGATGAGGTGCACACAATGGCTTGGCTTCCAGGTACTTTTTGAGGGGCTACCATTAGTTTGTATTGCTCTGATCCTCCCTCATGGGGTGTACCCCAAATGGTTAGGGGCAACGGGGGGGCAAGAACCTGTTTGACAGTTTCTATTAACAACAGGGGTCACCATGCGATTATGCTGCAGTTATGCTATTGAAAGGTAAAACAAGGAGCATTTGGCTGTATTTTTGCAGGTGGGGTGCCCCAAAATGTTACTGCCAGCAGCAGCAGCCCCCTTCCTCCCCACCCTGCAGATTGGTATAGGTACCTTTAGGACATTTCTGTTGAAAACAGAGGCTATAGCGAATCGCGCTACAAAATCCGAGAGTACTAACACTTGCTAAATAAAGGTGGCATCGGAGCATACGAATGAGGCAGGGAGAGGCTACTGTTGCAATTGGTTTGGTGGTTCATAGTGAATAACCTCAGCATGCGAATAGGCAAAAGTGTGAGGATTGGCAGTGTCTGTAGAGAATTTTGGCATGCTCTTCAGTTGATGTTTTCCTCCTTACGTTGGCCATGAACTACAGAGGAAAGGCCTGGCCTTACTGTTGGGCAAAACATGTATTTATGATTTTAAGAAGTGTAGTTTGGCTGTACTGAGAGGGCCTGTACAGTACGGTAAATGCCTGTATACCCCTGCAATGTGCATCCAACTGTCATTTGAGATTGAACAGCGAACGAAGCAGCTGGGTTACTGACTGAATGTAAATGGAAGGCACATAGGAAGGGTGTTTGTGGTCACTCAAATGATTGAAACCTGGTTGATGCACTACCAAAGCTGGGGTGCCAGGGGGGAACATTTGAGGGGTATTGAGATGGTGGTGTCCAGAGGTCAAAATATGTTTCAGAGACACAGAGGTACTGCGGTCCTGGTCCCACATTGGGGGTAGACAAAAGTCCCTGCTAAAGATTTCTGTCCAACTGTTACCACATTTTGTGAAGCCTGGCTCCCTCTGTAACGATTCCCCAGTGTCTTTCGATCCTAGAGATGACTGTAGCAAACTTCCCAAATTTGTTCTTGGCCTCATACTCCCAAAGGAGTGCCTGACATTTGCCAGCCTAACGATACTCACATTCTGGGAAAAACCTCACTAACTTTGCATATTTATCTACCACACATGGCAAATCCTTACAATTGCAGAACATCATATCGCACTTGTCATCTTTGAGGTACTGTAAGTATTTGGATTTGAGGGAAATATTCATCCTTGCTTGCTCTCTCCCATCCGAAGTCTATGGTGCTGCTGTTCCTTTCTCACATGTCCCTTCAAAGAGACAAGTGACACACAGACTCAATCACTCAGCAAACATATATGCTTTGACGTTTTCATCTTGCTGTTTACCTTCCAAATATTCCCCCTTCACCACAAATACAGGCCTGCCATTCCTCATCCCCTCAGTCAAAGCAGTCCTTCACTCCTTAGGCCCTGCAAGACCACCATGAACAAGAATCATGTCAGCAAGCAGAAGAAAAGCCTCAGTGTGCTCTTTTGTTCATACTGCTGCCCTCTAGTAACACTTCATGGCAACTGCAGCATAAGAATGGGACTGATAAGAGGGCTGTCCTATGCAAATAATATCCTTCCATGCACACTTTCTTCTGAGACGGTCGGAGGCTTTTGCCGTGATACCGCCTCCAACATATGGTCTTCAACCAAATTTTTAAAAAGCCCACCTGCCTTAGACGAAGGATTTTGCCACTTGAAGGAAGCACATGGGGACATCACCCTCATTTAGCAGGGTCCTAAATTGCCTGCTGTCAGCCTGTATACAGAACAAGGGCGTTCGTGGGCGTTCGTGAGCGTTCTTCAAAGGAAGGAGGTGGGTGATTAATTCACAGTGCCAGGGCAGGCCCAGCCCAGGCCAGCACAGCCCAGCCCGGCACAGTTAAAGGAAACAATCTTTCTAGCTTCTTATTGCACCTAATAAATGGACTCTAGCTTGCCTCAAACTTGACCCATCATTTCATTAGCCAGAGCTCATACTTGACCTTTATTTCTATCCAAGCTCACTGGCACCAAACCCCTGATTTGAGCGAGTGGCTCACACCAAAATGAAAAATCACCATCATCCAACCTATTTTACAATAAGTGTAGCACCTTCCTCGCATTCTTGTGCTCAGTTATAACCCCCAATACCACAATTGCACTCTGCAATTCACCAAACTTAAAGGACAAAGAATGATGACATTGATAAAGGAAAATAAGGCCTTGTCCCTATTGCACCTACTTGAGAAATAGGGAGGTTGGTAGAAGGTCATGAGGGAAAACATTTGAAATTTTGGGACACACATGCCAAAAAGAGTGTCCACTTTTCTCCTCTGTTACCAAGTAAAAAAAAATCTTAGCAAAAAAAAAACCATTCACTTTTTGAAAATTTCCACCTTGGGATACCTCTACAGCATTGGCAGGATTCGAACCCTGGCCTGTGAGGGCTGTCCGCACCAAAGGTACAAGACTTACCTTTGAGCTATAGCTCCTTAGTGGTCTAGAGGATTGCAGTAGTAACTATAAGCAACATACAGGCCTTGGTGTCCTTCCCTGCGGCTTCCATTGCACATGAAAAGGATGACCATGACATAAGGACAATTTGATAAGCTACTTACATGGAAACCAGTGTGGTCCACTGGGTAAGTGCCTGCCTTCCATGCAGGCAACCAGGGTTCGAATCCCGGGTTCGGCACCAGGTGACTGATGGTTGCAGAGCAGAGGTAAGTTGGAGGTGGGTAAGTAAAATTGTCTGTGTGTTGTGTAAGAGTGGAATCATGCCTAGTGAATGAGGGATTGCAGATTGGTTGGTAAGTAAAATAGGTGTGGCCTGAACAGAGAGAGGTGAAAGAAAGGGAACAGGTGTTGTGTGCAGGAGGAGGAGGAGCCAAGTCAGAGTGGGTGGGGTCAGAGAGGAGGGGTATAGGAGGAGCCTAGTCAGAGTGGGTGGGGTCAGAGAGGAGGAGTATATGCGGAGCCTAGGCAGAGAGGAGGGGTATAGGAAGAGCCTAGTCAGAGTGGGTGGGGTCAGAGAGCAGAGGAATAGGTGGAGGAGGATCCTGACTTATTGTGGGGTACTGCAAATACTTTTTTACTGCACCCCCCTATACTCTCTGATTTCTGTTGGGAGGGGGCAGTCAAAATTTGGGGGAGCAGTATTAAAAGGTGCTTGGGCGCAACGTGAAGGCGATGAGGTGCACACAATGGCTTTGCTTCCAGGTACTTTTTGAGGGGCTACCATTAGTTTGTATTGCTCTGATCCTCCCTCATGGGGTGTACCCCAAATGGTTAGGGGCAACGGGGGGGCAAGAAGCTGTTTGACAGTTTCTATTAACAACAGGGGTCACCATGCGATTATGCTGCAGTTATGCTATTGAAAGGTAAAACAAGGAGCATTTGGCTGTATTTTTGCAGGTGGGGTGCCCCAAAATGTTACTGCCAGCAGCAGCAGCCCCCTTCCTCCCCACCCTGCAGATTGGTATAGGTACCTTTAGGACATTTCTGTTGAAAACAGAGGCTATAGCGAATCGCGCTACAAAATCCGAGAGCACTAACACTTGCTAAATAAAGGTGGCATCGGAGCATACGAATGAGGCAGGGAGAGGCTACTGTTGCAATTGGTTTGGTGGTTCATAGTGAATAACCTCAGCATGCGAATAGGCAAAAGTGTGAGGATTGGCAGTGTCTGTAGAGAATTTTGGCATGCTCTTCAGTTGATGTTTTCCTCCTTACGTTGGCCATGAACTACAGAGGAAAGGCCTGGCCTTACTGTTGGGCAAAACATGTATTTATGATTTTAAGAAGTGTAGTTTGGCTGTACTGAGAGGGCCTGTACAGTACGGTAAATGCCTGTATACCCCTGCAATGTGCATCCAACTGTCACTTGAGATTGAACAGCGAACGAAGCAGCTGGGTTACTGACTGAATGTAAATGGAAGGCACATAGGAAGGGTGTTTGTGGTCACTCAAATGATTGAAACCTGGTTGATGCACTACCAAAGCTGGGGTACCAGGGGGGAACATTTGAGGGGTATTGAGATGGTGGTGTCCAGAGGTCAAAATATGTTTCAGAGACACAGAGGTACTGCGGTCCTGGTCCCACATTGGGGGTAGACAAAAGTCCCTGCTAAAGATTTCTGTCCAACTGTTACCACATTTTGTGAAGCCTGGCTCCCTCTGTAACGATTCCCCAGTGTCTTTCGACCCTAGAGATGACTGTAGCAAACTTCCCAAATTTGTTCTTGGCCTCATACTCCCAAAGGAGTGCCTGACATTTGCCAGCCTAACGATACTCACATTCTGGGAAAAACCTCACTAACTATGCATATTTATCTACCACACATGGCAAATCCTTACAATTGCAGAACATCATATCGCACTTGTCATCTTTGAGGTACTGTAAGTATTTGGATTTGAGGGAAATATTCATCCTTGCTTGCTCTCTCCCATCTGAAGTCTATGGTGCTGCTGTTCCTTTCTCACATGTCCCTTCAAAGAGACAAGTGACACACAGACTCAATCACTCAGCAAACATATATGCTTTGACGTTTTCATCTTGCTGTTTACCTTCCAAATATTCCCCCTTCACCACAAATACAGGCCTGCCATTCCTCATCCCCTCAGTCAAAGCAGTCCTTCACTCCTTAGGCCCTGCAAGACCACCATGAACAAGAATCATGTCAGCAAGCAGAAGAAAAGCCTCAGTGTGCTCTTTTGTTCATACTGCTGCCCTCTAGTAACACTTCATGGCAACTGCAGCATAAGAATGGGACTGAGAAGAGGGCTGTCCTATGCAAATAATATCCTTCCATGCACACTGTCTTCTGAGACGGTCGGAGGCTTTTGCCGTGATACCGCCTCCAACATATGGTCTTCAACCAAATTTTTAAAAAGCCCACCTGCCTTAGACGAAGGATTTTGCCACTTGAAGGAAGCACATGGGGACATCACCCTCATTTAGCAGGGTCCTAAATTGCCTGCTGTCAGCCTGTATACAGAACAAGGGCGTTCGTGGGCGTTCGTGAGCGTTCCTCAAAGGAAGGAGGTGGGTGATTAAGTCACAGTGCCAGGGCAGGCCCAGCCCAGGCCAGCGCAGCCCAGCCCGGCACAGCGCATTGCTGTGGAGGTCCATTCCTTCACATCCTGCAGCAGGGATGATGCAGACCTACTAGAGCAAAGGCTTGACTCTGCCCATGTCTGTCTCTTAAAGGAAACAATCTTTCTAGCTTCTTATTGCACCTAATAAATGGACTCTAGCTTGCCTTAAACTTGACCCATCATTTCATTAGCCAGAGCTCATACTTGACCTTTATTTCTATCCAAGCTCACTGGCACCAAACCCCTGATTCGAGCGAGTGGCTCACAGCAAAATGAAAAATCACCATCATCCAACCTATTTTACAATAAGTGTAGCACCTTCCTTGCATTCTTGTGCTCAGTTATAACCCCCAATACCACAATTGCACTCTGCAATTCACCAAACTTAAAGGACAAAGAATGATGACATTGATAAAGGAAAATAAGGCCTTGTCCCTATTGCACCTACTTGAGAAATAGGGAGGTTGGTAGAAGGTCATGAGGGAAAACATTTGAAATTTTGGGACACACATGCCAAAAAGAGTGTCCACTTTTCTCCTCTGTTACCAAGTAAAAAAAAATCTTAGCAAAAAATAAACCATTCACTTTTTGAAAATTTCCACCTTGGGATACCTCTACAGCATTGGCAGGATTCGAACCCTGGCCTGTGAGGGCTGTCCGCACCAAAGGTACAAGACTTACCTTTGAGCTATAGCTCCTTAGTGGTCTAGAGGATTGCAGTAGTAACTATAAGCAACATACAGGCCTTGGTGTCCTTCCCTGCGGCTTCCATTGCACATGAAAAGGATGACCATGACATAAGGACAATTTGATAAGCTACTTACATGGAAACCAGTGTGGTCCACTGGGTAAGTGCCTGCCATCCATGCAGGCAACCAGGGTTCGAATCCCGGGTTCGGCACCAGGTGACTGATGGTTGCAGAGCAGAGGTAAGTTGGAGGTGGGTAAGTAAAATTGTCTGTGTGTTGTGTAAGAGTGGAATCATGCCTAGTGAATGAGGGATTGCAGATTGGTTGGTAAGTAAAATAGGTGTGGCCTGAACAGAGAGAGGTGAAAGAAAGGGAACAGGTGTTGTGTGCAGGAGGAGGAGGAGACAAGTCAGAGTGGGTGGGGTCAGAGAGGAGGGGTATAGGAGGAGCCTAGTCAGAGTGGGAGGGGTCATAGAGGAGGAGCCTAGTCAGAGTGGGTGGGGTTAGAGAGGAGGGGTTCAGGAGGAGCCAAGTCAGAGTGGGTGGGGTCAGAGAGGAGGAGTATATGCGGAGCCTAGGCAGAGTGGGTGGGGTCAGAGAGCAGAGGAATAGGTGGAGGAGGATCCTGACTTATTGTGGGGTACTGCAAATACTTTTTTACTGCACCCCCCTATACTCTCTGATTTCTGTTGGGAGGGGGCAGTCAAAATTTGGGGGAGCAGTATTAAAAGGTGCTTGGGCGCAACGTGAAGGCGATGAGGTGCACACAATGGCTTGGCTTCCAGGTACTTTTTGAGGGGCTACCATTAGTTTGTATTGCTCTGATCCTCCCTCATGGGGTGTACCCCAAATGGTTAGGGGCAACGGGGGGGCAAGAAGCTGTTTGACAGTTTCTATTAACAACAGGGGTCCCCATACGATTATGCTGCAGTTATGCTATTGAAAGGTAAAACAAGGAGCATTTGGCTGTATTTTTGCAGGTGGGGTGCCCCAAAATGTTACTGCCATCAGCAGCAGCCCCCTTCCTCCCCACCCTGCAGATTGGTATAGGTACCTTTAGGACATTTCTGTTGAAAACAGAGGCTATAGCGAATCGCGCTACAAAATCCGAGAGCACTAACACTTGCTAAATAAAGGTGGCATCGGAGCATACGAATGAGGCAGGGAGAGGCTACTGTTGCAATTGGTTTGGTGGTTCATAGTGAATAACCTCAGCATGCGAATAGGCAAAAGTGTGAGGATTGGCAGTGTCTGTAGAGAATTTTTGCATGCTCTTCAGTTGATGTTTTCCTCCTTACGTTGGCCATGAACTACAGAGGAAAGGCCTGGCCTTACTGTTGGGCAAAACATGTATTTATGATTTTAAGAAGTGTAGTCTGGCTGTACTGAGAGGGCCTGTACAGTACGGTAAATGCCTGTATATCCCTGCAATGTGCATCCAACTGTCACTTGAGATTGAACAGCGAACGAAGCAGCTGGGTTACTGACTGAATGTAAATGGAAGGCACATAGGAAGGGTGTTTGTGGTCACTCAAATGATTGAAACCTGGTTGATGCACTACCAAAGCTGGGGTACCAGGGGGGAACATTTGAGGGGTATTGAGATGGTGGTGTCCAGAGGTCAAAATATGTTTCAGAGACACAGAAGTACTGCGGTCCTGGTCCCACATTGGGGGTAGACAAAAGTCCCTGCTAAAGATTTCTGTCCAACTGTTACCACATTTTGTGAAGCCTGGCTCCCTCTGTAACGATTCCCCAGTGTCTTTCGATCCTACAGATGACTGTAGCAAACTTCCCAAATTTGTTCTTGGCCTCATACTCCCAAAGGAGTGCCTGACATTTGCCAGCCTAACGATACTCACATTCTGGGAAAAACCTCACTAACTATGCATATTTATCTACCACACATGGCAAATCCTTACAATTGCAGAACATCATATCGCACTTGTCATCTTTGAGGTACTGTAAGTATTTGGATTTGAGGGAAATATTCATCCTTGCTTGCTCTCTCCCATCTGAAGTCTATGGTGCTGCTGTTCCTTTCTCACATGTCCCTTCAAAGAGACAAGTGACACACAGACTCAATCACCCAGCAAACATATATGCTTTGACGTTTTCATCTTGCTGTTTACCTTCCAAATATTCCCCCTTCACCACAAATACAGGCCTGCCATTCCTCATCCCCTCAGTCAAAGCAGTCCTTCACTCCTTAGGCCCTGCAAGACCACCATGAACAAGAATCATGTCAGCAAGCAGAAGAAAAGCCTCAGTGTGCTCTTTTGTTCATACTGCTGCCCTCTAGTAACACTTCATGGCAACTGCAGCATAAGAATGGGACTGAGAAGAGGGCTGTCCTATGCAAATAATATCCTTCCATGCACACTGTCTTCTGAGACGGTCGGAGGCTTTTGCCGTGATACCGCCTCCAACATATGGTCTTCAACCAAATTTTTAAAAAACCCACCTGCCTTAGACGAAGGATTTTGCCACTTGAAGGAAGCACATGGGGACATCACCCTCATTTAGCAGGGTCCTAAATTGCCTGCTGTCAGCCTGTATACAGAACAAGGGCGTTCGTGGGCGTTCGTGAGCGTTCCTCAAAGGAAGGAGGTGGGTGATTAAGTCACAGTGCCAGGGCAGGCCCAGCCCAGGCCAGCGCAGCCCAGCCCGGCACAGCGCATTGCTGTGGAGGTCCATTCCTTCACATCCTGCAGCAGGGATGATGCAGACCTACTAGAGCAAAGGCTTGACTCTGCCCATGTCTGTCTCTTAAAGGAAACAATCTTTCTAGCTTCTTATTGCACCTAATAAATGGACTCTAGCTTGCCTTAAACTTGACCCATCATTTCATTAGCCAGAGCTCATACTTGACCTTTATTTCTATCCAAGCTCACTGGCACCAAACCCGTGATTCGAGCGAGTGGCTCACAGCAAAATGAAAAATCACCATCATCCAACCTATTTTACAATAAGTGTAGCACCTTCCTCGCATTCTTGTGCTCAGTTATAACCCCCAATACCACAATTGCACTCTGCAATTCACCAAACTTAAAGGACAAAGAATGATGACATTGATAAAGGAAAATAAGGCCTTGTCCCTATTGCACCTACTTGAGAAATAGGGAGGTTGGTAGAAGGTCATGAGGGAAAACATTTGAAATTTTGGGACACACATGCCAAAAAGAGTGTCCACTTTTCTCCTCTGTTACCAAGTAAAAAAAAATCTTAGCAAAAAAAAAACCATTCACTTTTTGAAAATTTCCACCTTGGGATACCTCTACAGCATTGGCAGGATTCGAACCCTGGCCTGTGAGGGCTGTCCGCACCAAAGGTACAAGACTTACCTTTGAGCTATAGCTCCTTAGTGGTCTAGAGGATTGCAGTAGTAACTATAAGCAACATACAGGCCTTGGTGTCCTTCCCTGCGGCTTCCATTGCACATGAAAAGGATGACCATGACATAAGGACAATTTGATAAGCTACTTACATGGAAACCAGTGTGGTCCACTGGGTAAGTGCCTGCCATCCATGCAGGCAACCAGGGTTCGAATCCCGGGTTCGGCACCAGGTGACTGATGGTTGCAGAGCAGAGGTAAGTTGGAGGTGGGTAAGTAAAATTGTCTGTGTGTTGTGTAAGAGTGGAATCATGCCTAGTGAATGAGGGATTGCAGATTGGTTGGTAAGTAAAATAGGTGTGGCCTGAACAGAGAGAGGTGAAAGAAAGGGAACAGGTGTTGTGTGCAGGAGGAGGAGCCAAGTCAGAGTGGGTGGGGTCAGAGAGGAGGGGTATAGGAGGAGCCTAGTCAGAGTGGGAGGGGTCATAGAGGAGGAGCATAGGAGGAGCCTAGTCAGAGTGGGTGGGGTTAGAGAGGAGGGGTTCAGGAGGAGCCAAGTCAGAGTGGGTGGGGTCAGAGAGGAGGAGTATAGGCGGAGCCTAGGCAGAGAGGAGGGGTATAGGAGGAACCTAGTCAGAGTGGGTGGGGTCAGAGAGCAGAGGAATAGGTGGAGGAGGATCCTGACTTATTGTGGGGTACTGCAAATACTTTTTTACTGCACCCCCCTATACTCTCTGATTTCTGTTGGGAGGGGGCAGTCAAAATTTGGGGGAGCAGTATTAAAAGGTGCTTGGGCGCAACGTGAAGGCGATGAGGTGCACACAATGGCTTGGCTTCCAGGTACTTTTTGAGGGGCTACCATTAGTTTGTATTGCTCTGATCCTCCCTCATGGGGTGTACCCCAAATGGTTAGGGGCAACGGGGGGGCAAGAACCTGTTTGACAGTTTCTATTAACAACAGGGGTCACCATGCGATTATGCTGCAGTTATGCTATTGAAAGGTAAAACAAGGAGCATTTGGCTGTATTTTTGCAGGTGGGGTGCCCCAAAATGTTACTGCCAGCAGCAGCAGCCCCCTTCCTCCCCACCCTGCAGATTGGTATAGGTACCTTTAGGACATTTCTGTTGAAAACAGAGGCTATAGCGAATCGCGCTACAAAATCCGAGAGTACTAACACTTGCTAAATAAAGGTGGCATCGGAGCATACGAATGAGGCAGGGAGAGGCTACTGTTGCAATTGGTTTGGTGGTTCATAGTGAATAACCTCAGCATGCGAATAGGCAAAAGTGTGAGGATTGGCAGTGTCTGTAGAGAATTTTGGCATGCTCTTCAGTTGATGTTTTCCTCCTTACGTTGGCCATGAACTACAGAGGAAAGGCCTGGCCTTACTGTTGGGCAAAACATGTATTTATGATTTTAAGAAGTGTAGTTTGGCTGTACTGAGAGGGCCTGTACAGTACGGTAAATGCCTGTATACCCCTGCAATGTGCATCCAACTGTCATTTGAGATTGAACAGCGAACGAAGCAGCTGGGTTACTGACTGAATGTAAATGGAAGGCACATAGGAAGGGTGTTTGTGGTCACTCAAATGATTGAAACCTGGTTGATGCACTACCAAAGCTGGGGTGCCAGGGGGGAACATTTGAGGGGTATTGAGATGGTGGTGTCCAGAGGTCAAAATATGTTTCAGAGACACAGAGGTACTGCGGTCCTGGTCCCACATTGGGGGTAGACAAAAGTCCCTGCTAAAGATTTCTGTCCAACTGTTACCACATTTTGTGAAGCCTGGCTCCCTCTGTAACGATTCCCCAGTGTCTTTCGATCCTAGAGATGACTGTAGCAAACTTCCCAAATTTGTTCTTGGCCTCATACTCCCAAAGGAGTGCCTGACATTTGCCAGCCTAACGATACTCACATTCTGGGAAAAACCTCACTAACTATGCATATTTATCTACCACACATGGCAAATCCTTACAATTGCAGAACATCATATCGCACTTGTCATCTTTGAGGTACTGTAAGTATTTGGATTTGAGGGAAATATTCATCCTTGCTTGCTCTCTCCCATCCGAAGTCTATGGTGCTGCTGTTCCTTTCTCACATGTCCCTTCAAAGAGACAAGTGACACACAGACTCAATCACTCAGCAAACATATATGCTTTGACGTTTTCATCTTGCTGTTTACCTTCCAAATATTCCCCCTTCACCACAAATACAGGCCTGCCATTCCTCATCCCCTCAGTCAAAGCAGTCCTTCACTCCTTAGGCCCTGCAAGACCACCATGAACAAGAATCATGTCAGCAAGCAGAAGAAAAGCCTCAGTGTGCTCTTTTGTTCATACTGCTGCCCTCTAGTAACACTTCATGGCAACTGCAGCATAAGAATGGGACTGATAAGAGGGCTGTCCTATGCAAATAATATCCTTCCATGCACACTTTCTTCTGAGACGGTCGGAGGCTTTTGCCGTGATACCGCCTCCAACATATGGTCTTCAACCAAATTTTTAAAAAGCCCACCTGCCTTAGACGAAGGATTTTGCCACTTGAAGGAAGCACATGGGGACATCACCCTCATTTAGCAGGGTCCTAAATTGCCTGCTGTCAGCCTGTATACAGAACAAGGGCGTTCGTGGGCGTTCGTGAGCGTTCTTCAAAGGAAGGAGGTGGGTGATTAATTCACAGTGCCAGGGCAGGCCCAGCCCAGGCCAGCGCAGCCCAGCCCGGCACAGCGCATTGCTGTGGAGGTCCATTCCTTCACATCCTGCAGCAGGGATGATGCAGACCTACTAGAGCAAAGGCTTGACTCTGCCCATGTCTGTCTCTTAAACGAAACAATCTTTCTAGCTTCTTATTGCACCTAATAAATGGACTCTAGCTTGCCTTAAACTTGACCCATCATTTCATTAGCCAGAGCTCATACTTGACCTTTATTTCTATCCAAGCTCACTGGCACCAAACCCCTGATTCGAGCGAGTGGCTCACAGCAAAATGAAAAATCACCATCATCCAACCTATTTTACAATAAGTATAGCACCTTCCTCGCATTCTTGTGCTCAGTTATAACCCCCAATACCACAATTGCACTCTGCAATTCACCAAACTTAAAGGACAAAGAATGATGACATTGATAAAGGAAAATAAGGCCTTGTCCCTATTGCACCTACTTGAGAAATAGGGAGGTTGGTAGAAGGTCATGAGGGAAAACATTTGAAATTTTGGGACACACATGCCAAAAAGAGTGTCCACTTTTCTCCTCTGTTACCAAGTAAAAAAAAATCTTAGCAAAAAAAAAACCATTCACTTTTTGAAAATTTCCACCTTGGGATACCTCTACAGCATTGGCAGGATTCGAACCCTGGCCTGTGAGGGCTGTCCGCACCAAAGGTACAAGACTTACCTTTGAGCTATAGCTCCTTAGTGGTCTAGATGATTGCAGTAGTAACTATAAGCAACATACAGGCCTTGGTGTCCTTCCCTGCGGCTTCCATTGCACATGAAAAGGATGACCATGACATAAGGACAATTTGATAAGCTACTTACATGGAAACCAGTGTGGTCCACTGGGTAAGTGCCTGCCTTCCATGCAGGCAACCAGGGTTCGAATCCCGGGTTCGGCACCAGGTGACTGATGGTTGCAGAGCAGAGGTAAGTTGGAGGTGGGTAAGTAAAATTGTCTGTGTGTTGTGTAAGAGTGGAATCATGCCTAGTGAATGAGGGATTGCAGATTGGTTGGTAAGTAAAATAGGTGTGGCCTGAACAGAGAGAGGTGAAAGAAAGGGAACAGATGTTGTGTGCAGGAGGAGGAGGAGACAAGTCAGAGTGGGTGGGGTCAGAGAGGAGGGGTATAGGAGGAGCCTAGTCAGAGTGGGAGGGGTCATAGAGGAGGAGCCTAGTCAGAGTGGGTGGGGTTAGAGAGGAGGGGTTCAGGAGGAGCCATGTCAGAGTGGGTGGGGTCAGAGAGGAGGAGTATATGCGGAGCCTAGGCAGAGAGGAGGGGTATAGGAAGAGCCTAGTCAGAGTGGGTGGGGTCAGAGAGCAGAGGAATAGGTGGAGGAGGATCCTGACTTATTGTGGGGTACTGCAAATACTTTTTTACTGCACCCCCCTATACTCTCTGATTTCTGTTGGGAGGGGGCAGTCAAAATTTGGGGGAGCAGTATTAAAAGGTGCTTGGGCGCAACGTGAAGGCGATGAGGTGCACACAATGGCTTGGCTTCCAGGTACTTTTGGAGGGGCTACCATTAGTTTGTATTGCTCTGATCCTCCCTCATGGGGTGTACCCCAAATGGTTAGGGGCAACGGGGGGGCAAGAAGCTGTTTGACAGTTTCTATTAACAACAGGGGTCCCCATACGATTATGCTGCAGTTATGCTATTGAAAGGTAAAACAAGGAGCATTTGGCTGTATTTTTGCAGGTGGGCTGCCCCAAAATGTTACTGCCAGCAGCAGCAGCCCCCTTCCTCCCCACCCTGCAGATTGGTATAGGTACCTTTAGGACATTTCTGTTGAAAACAGAGGCTATAGCGAATCGCGCTACAAAATCCGAGAGCACTAACACTTGCTAAATAAAGGTGGCATCGGAGCATACGAATGAGGCAGGGAGAGGCTACTGTTGCAATTGGTTTGGTGGTTCATAGTGAATAACCTCAGCATGCGAATAGGCAAAAGTGTGAGGATTGGCAGTGTCTGTAGAGAATTTTGGCATGCTCTTCAGTTGATGTTTTCCTCCTTACGTTGGCCATGAACTACAGAGGAAAGGCCTGGCCTTACTGTTGGGCAAAACATGTATTTATGATTTTAAGAAGTGTAGTTTGGCTGTACTGAGAGGGCCTGTACAGTACGGTAAATGCCTGTATACCCCTGCAATGTGCATCCAACTGTCACTTGAGATTGAACAGCGAACGAAGCAGCTGGGTTACTGACTGAATGTAAATGGAAGGCACATAGGAAGGGTGTTTGTGGTCACTCAAATGATTGAAACCTGGTTGATGCACTACCAAAGCTGGGGTACCAGGGGGGAACATTTGAGGGGTATTGAGATGGTGGTGTCCAGAGGTCAAAATATGTTTCAGAGACACAGAGGTACTGCGGTCCTGGTCCCACATTGGGGGTAGACAAAAGTCCCTGCTAAAGATTTCTGTCCAACTGTTACCACATTTTGTGAAGCCTGGCTCCCTCTGTAACGATTCCCCAGTGTCTTTCGACCCTAGAGATGACTGTAGCAAACTTCCCAAATTTGTTCTTGGCCTCATACTCCCAAAGGAGTGCCTGACATTTGCCAGCCTAACGATACTCACATTCTGGGAAAAACCTCACTAACTATGCATATTTATCTACCACACATGGCAAATCCTTACAATTGCAGAACATCATATCGCACTTGTCATCTTTGAGGTACTGTAAGTATTTGGATTTGAGGGAAATATTCATCCTTGCTTGCTCTCTCCCATCTGAAGTCTATGGTGCTGCTGTTCCTTTCTCACATGTCCCTTCAAAGAGACAAGTGACACACAGACTCAATCACTCAGCAAACATATATGCTTTGACGTTTTCATCTTGCTGTTTACCTTCCAAATATTCCCCCTTCACCACAAATACAGGCCTGCCATTCCTCATCCCCTCAGTCAAAGCAGTCCTTCACTCCTTAGGCCCTGCAAGACCACCATGAACAAGAATCATGTCAGCAAGCAGAAGAAAAGCCTCAGTGTGCTCTTTTGTTCATACTGCTGCCCTCTAGTAACACTTCATGGCAACTGCAGCATAAGAATGGGACTGAGAAGAGGGCTGTCCTATGCAAATAATATCCTTCCATGCACACTGTCTTCTGAGACGGTCGGAGGCTTTTGCCGTGATACCGCCTCCAACATATGGTCTTCAACCAAATTTTTAAAAAGCCCACCTGCCTTAGACGAAGGATTTTGCCACTTGAAGGAAGCACATGGGGACATCACCCTCATTTAGCAGGGTCCTAAATTGCCTGCTGTCAGCCTGTATACAGAACAAGGGCGTTCGTGGGCGTTCGTGAGCGTTCCTCAAAGGAAGGAGGTGGGTGATTAAGTCACAGTGCCAGGGCAGGCCCAGCCCAGGCCAGCGCAGCCCAGCCCGGCACAGCGCATTGCTGTGGAGGTCCATTCCTTCACATCCTGCAGCAGGGATGATGCAGACCTACTAGAGCAAAGGCTTGACTCTGCCCATGTCTGTCTCTTAAAGGAAACAATCTTTCTAGCTTCTTATTGCACCTAATAAATGGACTCTAGCTTGCCTTAAACTTGACCCATCATTTCATTAGCCAGAGCTCATACTTGACCTTTATTTCTATCCAAGCTCACTGGCACCAAACCCCTGATTCGAGCGAGTGGCTCACAGCAAAATGAAAAATCACCATCATCCAACCTATTTTACAATAAGTGTAGCACCTTCCTCGCATTCTTGTGCTCAGTTATAACCCCCAATACCACAATTGCACTCTGCAATTCACCAAACTTAAAGGACAAAGAATGATGACATTGATAAAGGAAAATAAGGCCTTGTCCCTATTGCACCTACTTGAGAAATAGGGAGGTTGGTAGAAGGTCATGAGGGAAAACATTTGAAATTTTGGGACACACATGCCAAAAAGAGTGTCCACTTTTCTCCTCTGTTACCAAGTAAAACAAAATCTTAGCAAAAAAAAAAAACATTCACTTTTTGAAAATTTCCACCTTGGGATACCTCTACAGCATTGGCAGGATTCGAACCCTGGCCTGTGAGGGCTGTCCGCACCAAAGGTACAAGACTTACCTTTGAGCTATAGCTCCTTAGTGGTCTAGAGGATTGCAGTAGTAACTATAAGCAACATACAGGCCTTGGTGTCCTTCCCTGCGGCTTCCATTGCACATGAAAAGGATGACCATGACATAAGGACAATTTGATAAGCTACTTACATGGAAACCAGTGTGGTCCAGTGGGTAAGTGCCTGCCTTCCATGCAGGCAACCAGGGTTCGAATCCCGTGTTCGGCACCAGGTGACTGATGGTGGCAGAGCAGAGGTAAGTTGGAGGTGGGCCTAAATGGCCAATTGGTAAGTAAAATGTGTCTGTGTGTTGTGTAAGAGTGGAATCATGCCTAGTGAATGAGGGATTGCAGATTGGTTGGTAAGTAAAATAGGTGTGGCCTGAACAGAGAGAGGTGAAAGAAAGGGAACAGGTGTTGTGTGCAGGAGGAGGAGCCAAGTCAGAGTGGGTGGGGTCAGAGAGGAGGGGTATAGGAGGAGCCTAGTCAGAGTGGGAGGGGTCATAGAGGAGGAGCATAGGAGGAGCCTAGTCAGAGTGGGTGGGGTTAGAGAGGAGGGGTTCAGGAGGAGCCAAGTCAGAGAGGAGGAGTATAGGCGGAGCCTAGGCAGAGAGGAGGGGCATAGGAGGAGCCTAGTCAGAGTGGGTGGGGTCAGAGAGCAGAGGAATAGGTGGAGGAGGATCCTGACTTATTGTGGGGTACTGCAAATACTTTTTTACTGCACCCCCCTATACTCTCTGATTTCTGTTGGGAGGGGGCAGTCAAAATTTGGGGGAGCAGTATTAAAAGGTGCTTGGGCGCAACGTGAAGGCGATGAGGTGCACACAATGGCTTGGCTTCCAGGTACTTTTTGAGGGGCTACCATTAGTTTGTATTGCTCTGATCCTCCCTCATGGGGTGTACCCCAAATGGTTAGGGGCAACGGGGGGGCAAGAACCTGTTTGACAGTTTCTATTAACAACAGGGGTCACCATGCGATTATGCTGCAGTTATGCTATTGAAAGGTAAAACAAGGAGCATTTGGCTGTATTTTTGCAGGTGGGGTGCCCCAAAATGTTACTGCCAGCAGCAGCAGCCCCCTTCCTCCCCACCCTGCAGATTGGTATAGGTACCTTTAGGACATTTCTGTTGAAAACAGAGGCTATAGCGAATCGCGCTACAAAATCCGAGAGTACTAACACTTGCTAAATAAAGGTGGCATCGGAGCATACGAATGAGGCAGGGAGAGGCTACTGTTGCAATTGGTTTGGTGGTTCATAGTGAATAACCTCAGCATGCGAATAGGCAAAAGTGTGAGGATTGGCAGTGTCTGTAGAGAATTTTGGCATGCTCTTCAGTTGATGTTTTCCTCCTTACGTTGGCCATGAACTACAGAGGAAAGGCCTGGCCTTACTGTTGGGCAAAACATGTATTTATGATTTTAAGAAGTGTAGTTTGGCTGTACTGAGAGGGCCTGTACAGTACGGTAAATGCCTGTATACCCCTGCAATGTGCATCCAACTGTCATTTGAGATTGAACAGCGAACGAAGCAGCTGGGTTACTGACTGAATGTAAATGGAAGGCACATAGGAAGGGTGTTTGTGGTCACTCAAATGATTGAAACCTGGTTGATGCACTACCAAAGCTGGGGTGCCAGGGGGGAACATTTGAGGGGTATTGAGATGGTGGTGTCCAGAGGTCAAAATATGTTTC
Organism: Lissotriton vulgaris; assembly: GCF_964263255.1. Lineage (NCBI taxonomy): Eukaryota > Metazoa > Chordata > Amphibia > Caudata > Salamandridae > Lissotriton > Lissotriton vulgaris. The sequence continues at coordinate 1,746,737,174 of NC_141685.1, forward strand.
AGAGACACAGAGGTACTGCGGTCCTGGTCCCACATTGGGGGTAGACAAAAGTCCCTGCTAAAGATTTCTGTCCAACTGTTACCACATTTTGTGAAGCCTGGCTCCCTCTGTAACGATTCCCCAGTGTCTTTCGATCCTAGAGATGACTGTAGCAAACTTCCCAAATTTGTTCTTGGCCTCATACTCCCAAAGGAGTGCCTGACATTTGCCAGCCTAACGATACTCACATTCTGGGAAAAACCTCACTAACTATGCATATTTATCTACCACACATGGCAAATCCTTACAATTGCAGAACATCATATCGCACTTGTCATCTTTGAGGTACTGTAAGTATTTGGATTTGAGGGAAATATTCATCCTTGCTTGCTCTCTCCCATCCGAAGTCTATGGTGCTGCTGTTCCTTTCTCACATGTCCCTTCAAAGAGACAAGTGACACACAGACTCAATCACTCAGCAAACATATATGCTTTGACGTTTTCATCTTGCTGTTTACCTTCCAAATATTCCCCCTTCACCACAAATACAGGCCTGCCATTCCTCATCCCCTCAGTCAAAGCAGTCCTTCACTCCTTAGGCCCTGCAAGACCACCATGAACAAGAATCATGTCAGCAAGCAGAAGAAAAGCCTCAGTGTGCTCTTTTGTTCATACTGCTGCCCTCTAGTAACACTTCATGGCAACTGCAGCATAAGAATGGGACTGATAAGAGGGCTGTCCTATGCAAATAATATCCTTCCATGCACACTTTCTTCTGAGACGGTCGGAGGCTTTTGCCGTGATACCGCCTCCAACATATGGTCTTCAACCAAATTTTTAAAAAGCCCACCTGCCTTAGACGAAGGATTTTGCCACTTGAAGGAAGCACATGGGGACATCACCCTCATTTAGCAGGGTCCTAAATTGCCTGCTGTCAGCCTGTATACAGAACAAGGGCGTTCGTGGGCGTTCGTGAGCGTTCTTCAAAGGAAGGAGGTGGGTGATTAATTCACAGTGCCAGGGCAGGCCCAGCCCAGGCCAGCGCAGCCCAGCCCGGCACAGTTAAAGGAAACAATCTTTCTAGCTTCTTATTGCACCTAATAAATGGACTCTAGCTTGCCTCAAACTTGACCCATCATTTCATTAGCCAGAGCTCATACTTGACCTTTATTTCTATCCAAGCTCACTGGCACCAAACCCCTGATTTGAGCGAGTGGCTCACACCAAAATGAAAAATCACCATCATCCAACCTATTTTACAATAAGTGTAGCACCTTCCTCGCATTCTTGTGCTCAGTTATAACCCCCAATACCACAATTGCACTCTGCAATTCACCAAACTTAAAGGACAAAGAATGATGACATTGATAAAGGAAAATAAGGCCTTGTCCCTATTGCACCTACTTGAGAAATAGGGAGGTTGGTAGAAGGTCATGAGGGAAAACATTTGAAATTTTGGGACACACATGCCAAAATGAGTGTCCACTTTTCTCCTCTGTTACCAAGTAAAAAAAAATCTTAGCAAAAAAAAAACCATTCACTTTTTGAAAATTTCCACCTTGGGATACCTCTACAGCATTGGCAGGATTCGAACCCTGGCCTGTGAGGGCTGTCCGCACCAAAGGTACAAGACTTACCTTTGAGCTATAGCTCCTTAGTGGTCTAGAGGATTGCAGTAGTAACTATAAGCAACATACAGGCCTTGGTGTCCTTCCCTGCGGCTTCCATTGCACATGAAAAGGATGACCATGACATAAGGACAATTTGATAAGCTACTTACATGGAAACCAGTGTGGTCCACTGGGTAAGTGCCTGCCTTCCATGCAGGCAACCAGGGTTCGAATCCCGGGTTCGGCACCAGGTGACTGATGGTTGCAGAGCAGAGGTAAGTTGGAGGTGGGTAAGTAAAATTGTCTGTGTGTTGTGTAAGAGTGGAATCATGCCTAGTGAATGAGGGATTGCAGATTGGTTGGTAAGTAAAATAGGTGTGGCCTGAACAGAGAGAGGTGAAAGAAAGGGAACAGGTGTTGTGTGGAGGAGGAGGAGCCAAGTCAGAGTGGGTGGGGTCAGAGAGGAGGGGTATAGGAGGAGCCTAGTCAGAGTGGGTGGGGTCAGAGAGGAGGAGTATATGCGGAGCCTAGGCAGAGAGGAGGGGTATAGGAAGAGCCTAGTCAGAGTGGGTGGGGTCAGAGAGCAGAGGAATAGGTGGAGGAGGATCCTGACTTATTGTGGGGTACTGCAAATACTTTTTTACTGCACCCCCCTATACTCTCTGATTTCTGTGGGAGGGGGCAGTCAAAATTTGGGGGAGCAGTATTAAAAGGTGCTTGGGCGCAACGTGAAGGCGATGAGGTGCACACAATGGCTTGGCTTCCAGGTACTTTTTGAGGGGCTACCATTAGTTTGTATTGCTCTGATCCTCCCTCATGGGGTGTACCCCAAATGGTTAGGGGCAACGGGGGGGCAAGAAGCTGTTTGACAGTTTCTATTAACAACAGGGGTCACCATGCGATTATGCTGCAGTTATGCTATTGAAAGGTAAAACAAGGAGCATTTGGCTGTATTTTTGCAGGTGGGGGTGCCCCAAAATGTTACTGCCAGCAGCAGCAGCCCCCTTCCTCCCCACCCTGCAGATTGGTATAGGTACCTTTAGGACATTTCTGTTGAAAACAGAGGCTATAGCGAATCGCGCTACAAAATCCGAGAGCACTAACACTTGCTAAATAAAGGTGGCATCGGAGCATACGAATGAGGCAGGGAGAGGCTACTGTTGCAATTGGTTTGGTGGTTCATAGTGAATAACCTCAGCATGCGAATAGGCAAAAGTGTGAGGATTGGCAGTGTCTGTAGAGAATTTTGGCATGCTCTTCAGTTGATGTTTTCCTCCTTACGTTGGCCATGAACTACAGAGGAAAGGCCTGGCCTTACTGTTGGGCAAAACATGTATTTATGATTTTAAGAAGTGTAGTTTGGCTGTACTGAGAGGGCCTGTACAGTACGGTAAATGCCTGTATACCCCTGCAATGTGCATCCAACTGTCACTTGAGATTGAACAGCGAACGAAGCAGCTGGGTTACTGACTGAATGTAAATGGAAGGCACATAGGAAGGGTGTTTGTGGTCACTCAAATGATTGAAACCTGGTTGATGCACTACCAAAGCTGGGGTACCAGGGGGGAACATTTGAGGGGTATTGAGATGGTGGTGTCCAGAGGTCAAAATATGTTTCAGAGACACAGAGGTACTGCGGTCCTGGTCCCACATTGGGGGTAGACAAAAGTCCCTGCTAAAGATTTCTGTCCAACTGTTACCACATTTTGTGAAGCCTGGCTCCCTCTGTAACGATTCCCCAGTGTCTTTCGACCCTAGAGATGACTGTAGCAAACTTCCCAAATTTGTTCTTGGCCTCATACTCCCAAAGGAGTGCCTGACATTTGCCAGCCTAACGATACTCACATTCTGGGAAAAACCTCACTAACTATGCATATTTATCTACCACACATGGCAAATCCTTACAATTGCAGAACATCATATCGCACTTGTCATCTTTGAGGTACTGTAAGTATTTGGATTTGAGGGAAATATTCATCCTTGCTTGCTCTCTCCCATCTGAAGTCTATGGTGCTGCTGTTCCTTTCTCACATGTCCCTTCAAAGAGACAAGTGACACACAGACTCAATCACTCAGCAAACATATATGCTTTGACGTTTTCATCTTGCTGTTTACCTTCCAAATATTCCCCCTTCACCACAAATACAGGCCTGCCATTCCTCATCCCCTCAGTCAAAGCAGTCCTTCACTCCTTAGGCCCTGCAAGACCACCATGAACAAGAATCATGTCAGCAAGCAGAAGAAAAGCCTCAGTGTGCTCTTTTGTTCATACTGCTGCCCTCTAGTAACACTTCATGGCAACTGCAGCATAAGAATGGGACTGAGAAGAGGGCTGTCCTATGCAAATAATATCCTTCCATGCACACTGTCTTCTGAGACGGTCGGAGGCTTTTGCCGTGATACCGCCTCCAACATATGGTCTTCAACCAAATTTTTAAAAAGCCCACCTGCCTTAGACGAAGGATTTTGCCACTTGAAGGAAGCACATGGGGACATCACCCTCATTTAGCAGGGTCCTAAATTGCCTGCTGTCAGCCTGTATACAGAACAAGGGCGTTCGTGGGCGTTCGTGAGCGTTCCTCAAAGGAAGGAGGTGGGTGATTAAGTCACAGTGCCAGGGCAGGCCCAGCCCAGGCCAGCGCAGCCCAGCCCGGCACAGCGCATTGCTGTGGAGGTCCATTCCTTCACATCCTGCAGCAGGGATGATGCAGACCTACTAGAGCAAAGGCTTGACTCTGCCCATGTCTGTCTCTTAAAGGAAACAATCTTTCTAGCTTCTTATTGCACCTAATAAATGGACTCTAGCTTGCCTTAAACTTGACCCATCATTTCATTAGCCAGAGCTCATACTTGACCTTTATTTCTATCCAAGCTCACTGGCACCAAACCCCTGATTCGAGCGAGTGGCTCACAGCAAAATGAAAAATCACCATCATCCAACCTATTTTACAATAAGTGTAGCACCTTCCTCGCATTCTTGTGCTCAGTTATAACCCCCAATACCACAATTGCACTCTGCAATTCACCAAACTTAAAGGACAAAGAATGATGACATTGATAAAGGAAAATAAGGCCTTGTCCCTATTGCACCTACTTGAGAAATAGGGAGGTTGGTAGAAGGTCATGAGGGAAAACATTTGAAATTTTGGGACACACATGCCAAAAAGAGTGTCCACTTTTCTCCTCTGTTACCAAGTAAAAAAAAATCTTAGCAAAAAAAAAACCATTCACTTTTTGAAAATTTCCACCTTGGGATACCTCTACAGCATTGGCAGGATTCAAACCCTGGCCTGTGAGGGCTGTCCGCACCAAAGGTACAAGACTTACCTTTGAGCTATAGCTCCTTAGTGGTCTAGAGGATTGCAGTAGTAACTATAAGCAACATACAGGCCTTGGTGTCCTTCCCTGCGGCTTCCATTGCACATGAAAAGGATGACCATGACATAAGGACAATTTGATAAGCTACTTACATGGAAACCAGTGTGGTCCACTGGGTAAGTGCCTGCCATCCATGCAGGCAACCAGGGTTCGAATCCCGGGTTCGGCACCAGGTGACTGATGGTTGCAGAGGTAAGTTGGAGGTGGGTAAGTAAAATTGTCTGTGTGTTGTGTAAGAGTGGAATCATGCCTAGTGAATGAGGGATTGCAGATTGGTTGGTAAGTAAAATAGGTGTGGCCTGAACAGAGAGAGGTGAAAGAAAGGGAACAGGTGTTGTGTGCAGGAGGAGGAGGAGACAAGTCAGAGTGGGTGGGGTCAGAGAGGAGGGGTATAGGAGGAGCCTAGTCAGAGTGGGAGGGGTCATAGAGGAGGAGCCTAGTCAGAGTGGGTGGGGTTAGAGAGGAGGGGTTCAGGAGGAGCCAAGTCAGAGTGGGTGGGGTCAGAGAGGAGGAGTATATGCGGAGCCTAGGCAGAGAGGAGGGGTATAGGAAGAGCCTAGTCAGAGTGGGTGGGGTCAGAGAGCAGAGGAATAGGTGGAGGAGGATCCTGACTTATTGTGGGGTACTGCAAATACTTTTTTACTGCACCCCCCTATACTCTCTGATTTCTGTTGGGAGGGGGCAGTCAAAATTTGGGGTAGCAGTATTAAAAGGTGCTTGGGCGCAACGTGAAGGCGATGAGGTGCACACAATGGCTTGGCTTCCAGGTACTTTTTGAGGGGCTACCATTAGTTTGTATTGCTCTGATCCTCCCTCATGGGGTGTACCCCAAATGGTTAGGGGCAACGGGGGGGCAAGAAGCTGTTTGACAGTTTCTATTAACAACAGGGGTCCCCATACGATTATGCTGCAGTTATGCTATTGAAAGGTAAAACAAGGAGCATTTGGCTGTATTTTTGCAGGTGGGGTGCCCCAAAATGTTACTGCCAGCAGCAGCAGCCCCCTTCCTCCCCACCCTGCAGATTGGTATAGGTACCTTTAGGACATTTCTGTTGAAAACAGAGGCTATAGCGAATCGCGCTACAAAATCCGAGAGCACTAACACTTGCTAAATAAAGGTGGCATCGGAGCATACGAATGAGGCAGGGAGAGGCTACTGTTGCAATTGGTTTGGTGGTTCATAGTGAATAACCTCAGCATGCGAATAGGCAAAAGTGTGAGGATTGGCAGTGTCTGTAGAGAATTTTTGCATGCTCTTCAGTTGATGTTTTCCTCCTTACGTTGGCCATGAACTACAGAGGAAAGGCCTGGCCTTACTGTTGGGCAAAACATGTATTTATGATTTTAAGAAGTGTAGTCTGGCTGTACTGAGAGGGCCTGTACAGTACGGTAAATGCCTGTATATCCCTGCAATGTGCATCCAACTGTCACTTGAGATTGAACAGCGAACGAAGCAGCTGGGTTACTGACTGAATGTAAATGGAAGGCACATAGGAAGGGTGTTTGTGGTCACTCAAATGATTGAAACCTGGTTGATGCACTACCAAAGCTGGGGTACCAGGGGGGAACATTTGAGGGGTATTGAGATGGTGGTGTCCAGAGGTCAAAATATGTTTCAGAGACACAGAAGTACTGCGGTCCTGGTCCCACATTGGGGGTAGACAAAAGTCCCTGCTAAAGATTTCTGTCCAACTGTTACCACATTTTGTGAAGCCTGGCTCCCTCTGTAACGATTCCCCAGTGTCTTTCGATCCTACAGATGACTGTAGCAAACTTCCCAAATTTGTTCTTGGCCTCATACTCCCAAAGGAGTGCCTGACATTTGCCAGCCTAACGATACTCACATTCTGGGAAAAAACTCACTAACTATGCATATTTATCTACCACACATGGCAAATCCTTACAATTGCAGAACATCATATCGCACTTGTCATCTTTGAGGTACTGTAAGTATTTGTATTTGAGGGAAATATTCATCCTTGCTTGCCCTCTCCCATCTGAAGTCTATGGTGCTGCTGTTCCTTTCTCACATGTCCCTTCAAAGAGACAAGTGACACACAGACTCAATCACTCAGCAAACATATATGCTTTGACGTTTTCATCTTGCTGTTTACCTTCCAAATATTCCCCCTTCACCACAAATACAGGCCTGCCATTCCTCATCCCCTCAGTCAAAGCAGTCCTTCACTCCTTAGGCCCTGCAAGACCACCATGAACAAGAATCATGTCAGCAAGCAGAAGAAAAGCCTCAGTGTGCTCTTTTGTTCATACTGCTGCCCTCTAGTTACACTTCATGGCAACTGCAGCATAAGAATGGGACTGAGAAGAGGGCTGTCCTATGCAAATAATATCCTTCCATGCACACTTTCTTCTGAGACGGTCGGAGGCTTTTGCCGTGATACCGCCTCCAACATATGGTCTTCAACCAAATTTTTAAAAAGCCCACCTGCCTTAGACGAAGGATTTTGCCACTTGAAGGAAGCACATGGGGACATCACCCTCATTTAGCAGGGTCCTAAATTGCCTGCTGTCAGCCTGTATACAGAACAAGGGCGTTCGTGGGCGTTCGTGAGCGTTCTTCAAAGGAAGGAGGTGGGTGATTAATTCACAGTGCCAGGGCAGGCCCAGCCCAGGCCAGCGCAGCCCAGCCCGGCACAGTTAAAGGAAACAATCTTTCTAGCTTCTTATTGCACCTAATAAATGGACTCTAGCTTGCCTCAAACTTGACCCATCATTTCATTAGCCAGAGCTCATACTTGACCTTTATTTCTATCCAAGCTCACTGGCACCAAACCCCTGATTTGAGCGAGTGGCTCACACCAAAATGAAAAATCACCATCATCCAACCTATTTTACAATAAGTGTAGCACCTTCCTCGCATTCTTGTGCTCAGTTATAACCCCCAATACCACAATTGCACTCTGCAATTCACCAAACTTAAAGGACAAAGAATGATGACATTGATAAAGGAAAATAAGGCCTTGTCCCTATTGCACCTACTTGAGAAATAGGGAGGTTGGTAGAAGGTCATGAGGGAAAACATTTGAAATTTTGGGACACACATGCCAAAAAGAGTGTCCACTTTTCTCCTCTGTTACCAAGTAAAAAAAAATCTTAGCAAAAAAAAAACCATTCACTTTTTGAAAATTTCCAACTTGGGATACCTCTTCAGCATTGGCAGGATTCGAACCCTGGCCTGTGAGGGCTGTCCGCACCAAAGGTACAAGACTTACCTTTGAGCTATAGCTCCTTAGTGGTCTAGAGGATTGCAGTAGTAACTATAAGCAACATACAGGCCTTGGTGTCCTTCCCTGCGGCTTCCATTGCACATGAAAAGGATGACCATGACATAAGGACAATTTGATAAGCTACTTACATGGAAACCAGTGTGGTCCAGTGGGTAAGTGCCTGCCTTCCATGCAGGCAACCAGGGTTCGAATCCCAGGTTCGGCACCAGGTGACTGATGGTGGCAGAGCAGAGGTAAGTTGGAGGTGGGCCTAACTGGACAATTGGTAAGTAAAATGTGTCTGTGTGTTGTGTAAGAGTGGAATCATGCCTAGTGAATGAGGGATTGCAGATTGGTTGGTAAGTAAAATAGGTGTGGCCTGAACAGAGAGAGGTGAAAGAAAGGGAACAGGTGTTGTGTGCAGGAGGATGGGGAGCCAAGTCAGAGTGGGTGGGGTCAGAGAGGAGGAGCATAGGAGGAGCCTAGTCAGAGTGGGTGGGGTTAGAGAGGAGGGGTTCAGGAGGAGCCAAGTCAGAGTGGGTGGGGTCAGAGAGGAGGAGTATAGGCGGAGCCTAGGCAGAGAGGAGGGGTATAGGAGGAACCTAGTCAGAGTGGGAGGGGTCAGAGAGGAGGAGCATAGGAGGAGCCTAGTCAGATTGGGTGGGGTTAGAGAGGAGGGGTTCAGGAGGAGCCAAGTCAGAGTGGGTGGGGTCAGAGAGGAGGAGTATATGTGGAGCCTAGGCAGAGAGGAGGGGTATAGGAGGAGCCTAGTCAAAGTGGGTGGGGTCAGAGAGCAGAGGAATAGGTGGAGGAGGATCCTGACTTATTGTGGGGTACTGCAAATACTTTTTTACTGCACCCCCCTATACTCTCTGATTTCTGTTGGGAGGGGGCAGTCAAAATTTGGGGGAGCAGTATTAAAAGGTGCTTGGGCGCAACGTGAAGGCGATGAGGTGCACACAATGGCTTGGCTTCCAGGTACTTTTTGAGGGGCTACCATTAGTTTGTATTGCTCTGATCCTCCCTCATGGGGTGTACCCCAAATGGTTAGGGGCAACGGGGGGGCAAGAAGCTGTTTGACAGTTTCTATTAACAACAGGGGTCACCATGCGATTATGCTGCAGTTATGCTATTGAAAGGTAAAACAAGGAGCATTTGGCTGTATTTTTGCTGGTGGGGTGCCCCAAAATGTTACTGCCAGCAGCAGCAGCCCCCTTCCTCCCCACCCTGCAGATTGGTATAGGTACCTTTAGGACATTTCTGTTGAAAACAGAGGCTATAGCGAATCGCGCTACAAAATCCGAGAGCACTAACACTTGCTAAATAAAGGTGGCATCGGAGCATACGAATGAGGCAGGGAGAGGCTACTGTTGCAATTGGTTTGGTGGTTCATAGTGAATAACCTCAGCATGCGAATAGGCAAAAGTGTGAGGATTGGCAGTGTCTGTAGAGAATTTTGGCATGCTCTTCAGTTGATGTTTTCCTCCTTACGTTGGCCATGAACTACAGAGGAAAGGCCTGGCCTTACTGTTGGGCAAAACATGTATTTATGATTTTAAGAAGTGTAGTTTGGCTGTACTGAGAGGGCCTGTACAGTACGGTAAATGCCTGTATACCCCTGCAATGTGCATCCAACTGTCACTTGAGATTGAACAGCGAACGAAGCAGCTGGGTTACTGACTGAATGTAAATGGAAGGCACATAGGAAGGGTGTTTGTGGTCACTCAAATGATTGAAACCTGGTTGATGCACTACCAAAGCTGGGGTACCAGGGGGGAACATTTGAGGGGTATTGAGATGGTGGTGTCCAGAGGTCAAAATATGTTTCAGAGACACAGAGGTACTGCGGTCCTGGTCCCACATTGGGGGTAGACAAAAGTCCCTGCTAAAGATTTCTGTCCAACTGTTACCACATTTTGTGAAGCCTGGCTCCCTCTGTAACGATTCCCCAGTGTCTTTCGACCCTAGAGATGACTGTAGCAAACTTCCCAAATTTGTTCTTGGCCTCATACTCCCAAAGGAGTGCCTGACATTTGCCAGCCTAACGATACTCACATTCTGGGAAAAACCTCACTAACTATGCATATTTATCTACCACACATGGCAAATCCTTACAATTGCAGAACATCATATCGCACTTGTCATCTTTGAGGTACTGTAAGTATTTGGATTTGAGGGAAATATTCATCCTTGCTTGCTCTCTCCCATCTGAAGTCTATGGTGCTGCTGTTCCTTTCTCACATGTCCCTTCAAAGAGACAAGTGACACACAGACTCAATCACTCAGCAAACATATATGCTTTGACGTTTTCATCTTGCTGTTTACCTTCCAAATATTCCCCCTTCACCACAAATACAGGCCTGCCATTCCTCATCCCCTCAGTCAAAGCAGTCCTTCACTCCTTAGGCCCTGCAAGACCACCATGAACAAGAATCATGTCAGCAAGCGAAGAAAAGCCTCAGTGTGCTCTTTTGTTCATACTGCTGCCCTCTAGTAACACTTCATGGCAACTGCAGCATAAGAATGGGACTGAGAAGAGGGCTGTCCTATGCAAATAATATCCTTCCATGCACACTGTCTTCTGAGACGGTCGGAGGCTTTTGCCGTGATACCGCCTCCAACATATGGTCTTCAACCAAATTTTTAAAAAGCCCACCTGCCTTAGACGAAGGATTTTGCCACTTGAAGGAAGCACATGGGGACATCACCCTCATTTAGCAGGGTCCTAAATTGCCTGCTGTCAGCCTGTATACAGAACAAGGGCGTTCGTGGGCGTTCGTGAGCGTTCCTCAAAGGAAGGAGGTGGGTGATTAAGTCACAGTGCCAGGGCAGGCCCAGCCCAGGCCAGCGCAGCCCAGCCCGGCACAGCGCATTGCTGTGGAGGTCCATTCCTTCACATCCTGCAGCAGGGATGATGCAGACCTACTAGAGCAAAGGCTTGACTCTGCCCATGTCTGTCTCTTAAAGGAAACAATCTTTCTAGCTTCTTATTGCACCTAATAAATGGACTCTAGCTTGCCTTAAACTTGACCCATCATTTCATTAGCCAGAGCTCATACTTGACCTTTATTTCTATCCAAGCTCACTGGCACCAAACCCCTGATTCGAGCGAGTGGCTCACACCAAAATGAAAAATCACCATCATCCAACCTATTTTACAATAAGTATAGCACCTTCCTCGCATTCTTGTGCTCAGTTATAACCCCCAATACCACAATTGCACTCTGCAATTCACCAAACTTAAAGGACAAAGAATGATGACATTGATAAAGGAAAATAAGGCCTTGTCCCTATTGCACCTACTTGAGAAATAGGGAGGTTGGTAGAAGGTCATGAGGGAAAACATTTGAAATTTTGGGACACACATGCCAAAAAGAGTGTCCACTTTTCTCCTCTGTTACCAAGTAAAAAAAAAGTCTTAGCAAAAAAAAAACCATTCACTTTTTGAAAATTTCCACCTTGGGATACCTCTACAGCATTGGCAGGATTCGAACCCTGGCCTGTGAGGGCTGTCCGCACCAAAGGTACAAGACTTACCTTTGAGCTATAGCTCCTTAGTGGTGTAGAGGATTGCAGTAGTAACTATAAGCAACATACAGGCCTTGGTGTCCTTCCCTGCGGCTTCCATTGCACATGAAAAGGATGACCATGACATAAGGACAATTTGATAAGCTTCTTACATGGAAACCAGTGTGGTCCAGTGGGTAAGTGCCTGCCTTCCATGCAGGCAACCAGGGTTCGAATCCCGGGTTCGGCACCAGGTGACTGATGGTGGCAGAGCAGAGGTAAGTTGGAGGTGGGCCTAAATGGCCAATTGGTAAGTAAAATGTGTCTGTGTGTTGTGTAAGAGTGGAATCATGCCTAGTGAATGAGGGATTGCAGATTGGTTGGTAAGTAAAATAGGTGTGGCCTGAACAGAGAGAGGTGAAAGAAAGGGAACAGGTGTTGTGTGCAGGAGGAGGAGCCAAGTCAGAGTGGGTGGGGTCAGAGAGGAGGGGTATAGGAGGAGCCTAGTCAGAGTGGGAGGGGTCATAGAGGAGGAGCATAGGAGGAGCCTAGTCAGAGTGGGTGGGGTTAGAGAGGAGGGGTTCAGGAGGAGCCAAGTCAGAGTGGGTGGGGTCAGAGAGGAGGAGTATAGGCGGAGCCTAGGCAGAGAGGAGGGGTATAGGAGGAGCCTAGTCAGAGTGGGTGGGGTCAGAGAGCAGAGGAATAGGTGGAGGAGGATCCTGACTTATTGTGGGGTACTGCAAATACTTTTTTACTGCACCCCCCTATACTCTCTGATTTCTGTTGGAGGGGGCAGTCAAAATTTGGGGGAGCAGTATTAAAAGGTGCTTGGGCGCAACGTGAAGGCGATGAGGTGCACACAATGGCTTGGCTTCCAGGTACTTTTTGAGGGGCTACCATTAGTTTGTATTGCTCTGATCCTCCCTCATGGGGTGTACCCCAAATGGTTAGGGGCAACGGGGGGGCAAGAACCTGTTTGACAGTTTCTATTAACAACAGGGGTCACCATGCGATTATGCTGCAGTTATGCTATTGAAAGGTAAAACAAGGAGCATTTGGCTGTATTTTTGCAGGTGGGGTGCCCCAAAATGTTACTGCCAGCAGCAGCAGCCCCCTTCCTCCCCACCCTGCAGATTGGTATAGGTACCTTTAGGACATTTCTGTTGAAAACGAAGGCTATAGCGAATCGCGCTACAAAATCCGAGAGTACTAACACTTGCTAAATAAAGGTGGCATCGGAGCATACGAATGAGGCAGGGAGAGGCTACTGTTGCAATTGGTTTGGTGGTTCATAGTGAATAACCTCAGCATGCGAATAGGCAAAAGTGTGAGGATTGGCAGTGTCTGTAGAGAATTTTGGCATGCTCTTCAGTTGATGTTTTCCTCCTTACGTTGGCCATGAACTACAGAGGAAAGGCCTGGCCTTACTGTTGGGCAAAACATGTATTTATGATTTTAAGAAGTGTAGTTTGGCTGTACTGAGAGGGCCTGTACAGTACGGTAAATGCCTGTATACCCCTGCAATGTGCATCCAACTGTCATTTGAGATTGAACAGCGAACGAAGCAGCTGGGTTACTGACTGAATGTAAATGGAAGGCACATAGGAAGGGTGTTTGTGGTCACTCAAATGATTGAAACCTGGTTGATGCACTACCAAAGCTGGGGTACCAGGGGGGAACATTTGAGGGGTATTGAGATGGTGGTGTCCAGAGGTCAAAATATGTTTCAGAGACACAGAGGTACTGCGGTCCTGGTCCCACATTGGGGGTAGACAAAAGTCCCTGCTAAAGATTTCTGTCCAACTGTTACCACATTTTGTGAAGCCTGGCTCCCTCTGTAACGATTCCCCAGTGTCTTTCGATCCTAGAGATGACTGTAGCAAACTTCCGAAATTTGTTCTTGGCCTCATACTCCCAAAGGAGTGCCTGACATTTGCCAGCCTAACGATACTCACATTCTGGGAAAAACCTCACTAACTATGCATATTTATCTACCACACATGGCAAATCCTTACAATTGCAGAACATCATATCGCACTTGTCATCTTTGAGGTACTGTAAGTATTTGGATTTGAGGGAAATATTCATCCTTGCTTGCTCTCTCCCATCCGAAGTCTATGGTGCTGCTGTTCCTTTCTCACATGTCCCTTCAAAGAGACAAGTGACACACAGACTCAATCACTCAGCAAACATATATGCTTTGACGTTTTCATCTTGCTGTTTACCTTCCAAATATTCCCCCTTCACCACAAATACAGGCCTGCCATTCCTCATCCCCTCAGTCAAAGCAGTCCTTCACTCCTTAGGCCCTGCAAGACCACCATGAACAAGAATCATGTCAGCAAGCAGAAGAAAAGCCTCAGTGTGCTCTTTTGTTCATACTGCTGCCCTCTAGTAACACTTCATGGCAACTGCAGCATAAGAATGGGACTGATAAGAGGGCTGTCTTATGCAAATAATATCCTTCCATGCACACTTTCTTCTGAGACGGTCGGAGGCTTTTGCCGTGATACCGCCTCCAACATATGGTCTTCAACCAAATTTTTAAAAAGCCCACCTGCCTTAGACGAAGGATTTTGCCACTTGAAGGAAGCACATGGGGACATCACCCTCATTTAGCAGGGTCCTAAATTGCCTGCTGTCAGCCTGTATACAGAACAAGGGCGTTCGTGGGCGTTCGTGAGCGTTCTTCAAAGGAAGGAGGTGGGTGATTAATTCACAGTGCCAGGGCAGGCCCAGCCCAGGCCAGCGCAGCCCAGCCCGGCACAATTAAAGGAAACAATCTTTCTAGCTTCTTATTGCACCTAATAAATGGACTCTAGCTTGCCTCAAACTTGACCCATCATTTCATTAGCCAGAGCTCATACTTGACCTTTATTTCTATCCAAGCTCACTGGCACCAAACCCCTGATTTGAGCGAGTGGCTCACACCAAAATGAAAAATCACCATCATCCAACCTATTTTACAATAAGTGTAGCACCTTCCTCGCATTCTTGTGCTCAGTTATAACCCCCAATACCACAATTGCACTCTGCAATTCACCAAACTTAAAGGACAAAGAATGATGACATTGATAAAGGAAAATAAGGCCTTGTCCCTATTGCACCTACTTGAGAAATAGGGAGGTTGGTAGAAGGTCATGAGGGAAAACATTTGAAATTTTGGGACACACATGCCAAAAAGAGTGTCCACTTTTCTCCTCTGTTACCAAGTAAAAAAAAATCTTAGCAAAAAAAAAAAACCATTCACTTTTTGAAAATTTCCACCTTGGGATACCTCTACAGCATTGGCAGGATTCGAACCCTGGCCTGTGAGGGCTGTCCGCACCAAAGGTACAAGACTTACCTTTGAGCTATAGCTCCTTAGTGGTCTAGAGGATTGCAGTAGTAACTATAAGCAACATACAGGCCTTGGTGTCCTTCCCTGCGGCTTCCATTGCACATGAAAAGGATGACCATGACATAAGGACAATTTGATAAGCTACTTACATGGAAACCAGTGTGGTCCACTGGGTAAGTGCCTGCCTTCCATGCAGGCAACCAGGGTTCGAATCCCGGGTTAGGCACCAGGTGACTGATGGTTGCAGAGCAGAGGTAAGTTGGAGGTGGGTAAGTAAAATTGTCTGTGTGTTGTGTAAGAGTGGAATCATGCCTAGTGAATGAGGGATTGCAGATTGGTTGGTAAGTAAAATAGGTGTGGCCTGAACAGAGAGAGGTGAAAGAAAGGGAACAGGTGTTGTGTGCAGGAGGAGGAGGAGCCAAGTCAGAGTGGGTGGGGTCAGAGAGGAGGGGTATAGGAGGAGCCTAGTCAGAGTGGGAGGGGTCATAGAGGAGGAGCCTAGTCAGAGTGGGTGGGGTTAGAGAGGAGGGGTTCAGGAGGAGCCAAGTCAGAGTGGGTGGGGTCAGAGAGCAGAGGAATAGGTGGAGGAGGATCCTGACTTATTGTGGGGTACTGCAAATACTTTTTTACTGCACCCCCCTATACTCTCTGATTTCTGTTGGGAGGGGGCAGTCAAAATTTGGGGGAGCAGTATTAAAAGGTGCTTGGGCGCAACGTGAAGGCGATGAGGTGCACACAATGGCTTGGCTTCCAGGTACTTTTTGAGGGGCTACCATTAGTTTGTATTGCTCTGATCCTCCCTCATGGGGTGTACCCCAAATGGTTAGGGGCAACGGGGGGGCAAGAACCTGTTTGACAGTTTCTATTAACAACAGGGGTCACCATGCAATTATGCTGCAGTTATGCTATTGAAAGGTAAAACAAGGAGCATTTGGCTGTATTTTTGCAGGTGGGGTGCCCCAAAATGTTACTGCCAGCAGCAGCAGCCCCCTTCCTCCCCACCCTGCAGATTGGTATAGGTACCTTTAGGACATTTCTGTAGAAAACAGAGGCTATAGCGAATCGCGCTACAAAATCCGAGAGTACTAACACTTGCTAAATAAAGGTGGCATCGGAGCATACGAATGAGGCAGGGAGAGGCTACTGTTGCAATTGGTTTGGTGGTTCATAGTGAATAACCTCAGCATGCGAATAGGCAAAAGTGTGAGGATTGGCAGTGTCTGTAGAGAATTTTGGCATGCTCTTCAGTTGATGTTTTCCTCCTTACGTTGGCCATGAACTACAGAGGAAAGGCCTGGCCTTACTGTTGGGCAAAACATGTATTTATGATTTTAAGAAGTGTAGTTTGGCTGTACTGAGAGGGCCTGTACAGTACGGTAAATGCCTGTATACCCCTGCAATGTGCATCCAACTGTCATTTGAGATTGAACAGCGAACGAAGCAGCTGGGTTACTGACTGAATGTAAATGGAAGGCACATAGGAAGGGTGTTTGTGGTCACTCAAATGATTGAAACCTGGTTGATGCACTACCAAAGCTGGGGTACCAGGGGGGAACATTTGAGGGGTATTGAGATGGTGGTGTCCAGAGGTCAAAATATGTTTCAGAGACACAGAGGTACTGCGGTCCTGGTCCCACATTGGGGGTAGACAAAAGTCCCTGCTAAAGATTTCTGTCCAACTGTTACCACATTTTGTGAAGCCTGGCTCCCTCTGTAACGATTCCCCAGTGTCTTTCGATCCTAGAGATGACTGTAGCAAACTTCCCAAATTTGTTCTTGGCCTCATACTCCCAAAGGAGTGCCTGACATTTGCCAGCCTAACGATACTCACATTCTGGGAAAAACCTCACTAACTATGCATATTTATCTACCACACATGGCAAATCCTTACAATTGCAGAACATCATATCGCACTTGTCATCTTTGAGGTACTGTAAGTATTTGGATTTGAGGGAAATATTCATCCTTGCTTGCTCTCTCCCATCTGAAGTCTATGGTGCTGCTGTTCCTTTCTCACATGTCCCTTCAAAGAGACAAGTGACACACAGACTCAATCACTCAGCAAACATATATGCTTTGACGTTTTCATCTTGCTGTTTACCTTCCAAATATTCCCCCTTCACCACAAATACAGGCCTGCCATTCCTCATCCCCTCAGTCAAAGCAGTCCTTCACTCCTTAGGCCCTGCAAGACCACCATGAACAAGAATCATGTCAGCAAGCAGAAGAAAAGCCTCAGTGTGCTCTTTTGTTCATACTGCTGCCCTCTAGTAACACTTCATGGCAACTGCAGCATAAGAATGGGACTGAGAAGAGGGCTGTCCTATGCAAATAATATCCTTCCATGCACACTTTCTTCTGAGACGGTCGGAGGCTTTTGCCGTGATACCGCCTCCAACATATGGTCTTCAACCAAATTTTTAAAAAGCCCACCTGCCTTAGACGAAGGATTTTGCCACTTGAAGGAAGCACATGGGGACATCACCCTCATTTAGCAGGGTCCTAAATTGCCTGCTGTCAGCCTGTATACAGAACAAGGGTGTTCGTGGGCGTTCGTGAGCGTTCCTCAAAGGAAGGAGGTGGGTGATTAAGTCACAGTGCCAGGGCAGGCCCAGCCCAGGCCAGCGCAGCCCAGCCCGGCACAGCGCATTGCTGTGGAGGTCCATTCCTTCACATCCTGCAGCAGGGATGATGCAGACCTACTAGAGCAAAGGCTTGACTCTGCCCATGTCTGTCTCTTAAAGGAAACAATCTTTCTAGCTTCTTATTGCACCTAATAAATGGACTCTAGCTTGCCTTAAACTTGACCCATCATTTCATTAGCCAGAGCTCATACTTGACCTTTATTTCTATCCAAGCTCACTGGCACCAAACCCCTGATTCGAGCGAGTGGCTCACACCAAAATGAAAAATCACCATCATCCAACCTATTTTACAATAAGTGTAGCACCTTCCTCGCATTCTTGTGCTCAGTTATAACCCCCAATACCACAATTGCACTCTGCAATTCACCAAACTTAAAGGGCAAAGAATGATGACATTGATAAAGGAAAATAAGGCCTTGTCCCTATTGCACCTACTTGAGAAATAGGGAGGTTGGTAGAAGGTCATGAGGGAAAACATTTGAAATTTTGGGACACACATGCCAAAAAGAGTGTCCACTTTTCTCCTCTGTTACCAAGTAAAAAAAAATCTTAGCAAAAAAAAAACCATTCACTTTTTGAAAATTTCCAACTTGGGATACCTCTACAGCATTGGCAGGATTCGAACCCTGGCCTGTGAGGGCTGTCCGCACCAAAGGTACAAGACTTACCTTTGAGCTATAGCTCCTTAGTGGTCTAGAGGATTGCAGTAGTAACTATAAGCAACATACAGGCCTTGGTGTCCTTCCCTGCGGCTTCCATTGCACATGAAAAGGATGACCATGACATAAGGACAATTTGATAAGCTACTTACATGGAAACCAGTGTGGTCCAGTGGGTAAGTGCCTGCCTTCCATGCAGGCAACCAGGGTTCGAATCCCAGGTTCGGCACCAGGTGACTGATGGTGGCAGAGCAGAGGTAAGTTGGAGGTGGGCCTAAATGGCCAATTGGTAAGTAAAATGTGTCTGTGTGTTGTGTAAGAGTGGAATCATGCCTAGTGAATGAGGGATTGCAGATTGGTTGGTAAGTAAAATAGGTGTGGCCTGAACAGAGAGAGGTGAAAGAAAGGGAACAGGTGTTGTGTGCAGGAGGAGGGGGAGCCAAGTCAGAGTGGGTGGGGTCAGAGAGGAGGGGTATAGGAGGAGCCTAGTCAGAGTGGGAGGGGTCATAGAGGAGGAGCATAGGAGGAGCCTAGTCAGAGTGGGTGGGGTTAGAGAGGAGGGGTTCAGGAGGAGCCAAGTCAGAGTGGGTGGGGTCAGAGAGGAGGAGTATAGGCGGAGCCTAGGCAGAGAGGAGGGGTATAGGAGGAACCTAGTCAGAGTGGGAGGGGTCAGAGAGGAGGAGCATAGGAGGAGCCTAGTCAGATTGGGTGGGGTTAGAGAGGAGGGGTTCAGGAGGAGCCAAGTCAGAGTGGGTGGGGTCAGAGAGGAGGGGTATAGGAGGAGCCTAGTCAGAGTGGGAGGGGTCATAGTGGAGGAGCCTAGTCAGAGTGGGGTTAGAGAGGAGGGGTTCAGGAGGAGCCAAGTCAGAGTGGGTGGGGTCAGAGAGGAGGAGTATATGCGGAGCCTAGGCAGAGAGGAGGGGTATAGGAAGAGCCTAGTCAGAGTGGGTGGGGTCAGAGAGCAGAGGAATAGGTGGAGGAGGATCCTGACTTATTGTGGGGTACTGCAAATACTTTTTTACTGCACCCCCCTATACTCTCTGATTTCTGTTGGGAGGGGGCAGTCAAAATTTGGGGGAGCAGTATTAAAAGGTGCTTGGGCGCAACGTGAAGGCGATGAGGTGCACACAATGGCTTGGCTTCCAGGTACTTTTTGAGGGGCTACCATTAGTTTGTATTGCTCTGATCCTCCCTCATGGGGTGTACCCCAAATGGTTAGGGGCAACGGGGGGGCAAGAAGCTGTTTGACAGTTTCTATTAACAACAGGGGTCCCCATACGATTATGCTGCAGTTATGCTATTGAAAGGTAAAACAAGGAGCATTTGGCTGTATTTTTGCAGGTGGGGTGCCCCAAAATGTTACTGCCAGCAGCAGCAGCCCCCTTCCTCCCCACCCTGCAGATTGGTATAGGTACCTTTAGGACATTTCTGTTGAAAACAGAGGCTATAGCGAATCGCGCTACAAAATCCGAGAGCACTAACACTTGCTAAATAAAGGTGGCATCGGAGCATACGAATGAGGCAGGGAGAGGCTACTGTTGCAATTGGTTTGGTGGTTCATAGTGAATAACCTCAGCATGCGAATAGGCAAAAGTGTGAGGATTGGCAGTGTCTGTAGAGAATTTTTGCATGCTCTTCAGTTGATGTTTTCCTCCTTACGTTGGCCATGAACTACAGAGGAAAGGCCTGGCCTTACTGTTGGGCAAAACATGTATTTATGATTTTAAGAAGTGTAGTCTGGCTGTACTGAGAGGGCCTGTACAGTACGGTAAATGCCTGTATATCCCTGCAATGTGCATCCAACTGTCACTTGAGATTGAACAGCGAACGAAGCAGCTGGGTTACTGACTGAATGTAAATGGAAGGCACATAGGAAGGGTGTTTGTGGTCACTCAAATGATTGAAACCTGGTTGATGCACTACCAAAGCTGGGGTACCAGGGGGGAACATTTGAGGGGTATTGAGATGGTGGTGTCCAGAGGGCAAAATATGTTTCAGAGACACAGAAGTACTGCGGTCCTGGTCCCACATTGGGGGTAGACAAAAGTCCCTGCTAAAGATTTCTGTCCAACTGTTACCACATTTTGTGAAGCCTGGCTCCCTCTGTAACGATTCCCCAGTGTCTTTCGATCCTACAGATGACTGTAGCAAACTTCCCAAATTTGTTCTTGGCCTCATACTCCCAAAGGAGTGCCTGACATTTGCCAGCCTAACAATACTCACATTCTGGGAAAAAACTCACTAACTATGCATATTTATCTACCACACATGGCAAATCCTTACAATTGCAGAACATCATATCGCACTTGTCATCTTTGAGGTACTGTAAGTATTTGTATTTGAGGGAAATATTCATCCTTGCTTGCCCTCTCCCATCTGAAGTCTATGGTGCTGCTGTTCCTTTCTCACATGTCCCTTCAAAGAGACAAGTGACACACAGACTCAATCACTCAGCAAACATATATGCTTTGACGTTTTCATCTTGCTGTTTACCTTCCAAATATTCCCCCTTCACCACAAATACAGGCCTGCCATTCCTCATCCCCTCAGTCAAAGCAGTCCTTCACTCCTTAGGCCCTGCAAGACCACCATGAACAAGAATCATGTCAGCAAGCAGAAGAAAAGCCTCAGTGTGCTCTTTTGTTCATACTGCTGCCCTCTAGTAACACTTCATGGCAACTGCACCATAAGAATGGGACTGAGAAGAGGGCTGTCCTATGCAAATAATATCCTTCCATGCACACTGTCTTCTGAGACGGTCGGAGGCTTTTGCCATGATACCGCCTCCAACATATGGTCTTCAACCAAATTTTTAAAAAGCCCACCTGCCTTAGACGAAGGATTTTGCCACTTGAAGGAAGCACATGGGGACATCACCCTCATTTAGCAGGGTCCTAAATTGCCTGCTGTCAGCCTGTATACAGAACAAGGGCGTTCGTGGGCGTTCGTGAGCGTTCTTCAAAGGAAGGAGGTGGGTGATTAATTCACAGTGCCAGGGCAGGCCCAGCCCAGGCCAGCGCAGCCCAGCCCGGCACAGTTAAAGGAAACAATCTTTCTAGCTTCTTATTGCACCTAATAAATGGACTCTAGCTTGCCTCAAACTTGACCCATCATTTCATTAGCCAGAGCTCATACTTGACCTTTATTTCTATCCAAGCTCACTGGCACCAAACCCCTGATTTGAGCGAGTGGCTCACACCAAAATGAAAAATCACCATCATCCAACCTATTTTACAATAAGTGTAGCACCTTCCTCGCATTCTTGTGCTCAGTTATAACCCCCAATACCACAATTGCACTCTGCAATTCACCAAACTTAAAGGACAAAGAATGATGACATTGATAAAGGAAAATAAGGCCTTGTCCCTATTGCACCTACTTGAGAAATAGGGAGGTTGGTAGAAGGTCATGAGGGAAAACATTTGAAATTTTGGGACACACATGCCAAAAAGAGTGTCCACTTTTCTCCTCTGTTACCAAGTAAAAAAAAATCTTAGCAAAAAAAAAACCATTCACTTTTTGAAAATTTCCAACTTGGGATACCTCTACAGCATTGGCAGGATTCGAACCCTGGCCTGTGAGGGCTGTCCGCACCAAAGGTACAAGACTTACCTTTGAGCTATAGCTCCTTAGTGGTCTAGAGGATTGCAGTAGTAACTATAAGCAACATACAGGCCTTGGTGTCCTTCCCTGCGGCTTCCATTGCACATGAAAAGGATGACCATGACATAAGGACAATTTGATAAGCTACTTACATGGAAACCAGTGTGGTCCAGTGGGTAAGTGCCTGCCTTCCATGCAGGCAACCAGGGTTCGAATCCCAGGTTCGGCACCAGGTGACTGATGGTGGCAGAGCAGAGGTAAGTTGGAGGTGGGCCTAAATGGCCAATTGGTAAGTAAAATGTGTCTGTGTGTTGTGTAAGAGTGAAATCATGCCTAGTGAATGAGGGATTGCAGATTGGTTGGTAAGTAATATAGGTGTGGCCTGAACAGAGAGAGGTGAAAGAAAGGGAACAGGTGTTGTGTGCAGGAGGAGGGGGAGCCAAGTCAGAGTGGGTGGGGTCAGAGAGGAGGGGTATAGGAGGAGCCTAGTCAGAGTGGGAGGGGTCATAGAGGAGGAGCCTAGTCAGAGTGGGTGGGGTTAGAAAGGAGGGGTTCAGGAGGAGCCAAGTCAGAGTGGGTGGGGTCAGAGAGGAAGAGTATAGGCGGAGCCTAGGCAGAGAGGAGGGGTATAGGAGGAACCTAGTCAGAGTGGGAGGGGTCAGAGAGGAGGAGCATAGGAGGAGCCTAGTCAGATTGGGTGGGGTTAGAGAGGAGGGGTTCAGGAGGAGCCAAGTCAGAGTGGGTGGGGTCAGAGAGGAGGAGTATATGCGGAGCCTAGGCAGAGAGGAGGGGTATAGGAAGAGCCTAGTCAGAGTGGGTGGGGTCAGAGAGCAGAGGAATAGGTGGAGGAGGATCCTGACTTATTGTGGGGTACTGCAAATACTTTTTTACTGCACCCCCCTATACTCTCTGATTTCTGTTGGGAGGGGGCAGTCAAAATTTGGGGGAGCAGTATTAAAAGGTGCTTGGGCGCAACGTGAAGGCGATGAGGTGCACACAATGGCTTGGCTTCCAGGTACTTTTTGAGGGGCTACCATTAGTTTGTATTGCTCTGATCCTCCCTCATGGGGTGTACCCCAAATGGTTAGGGGCAACGGGGGGGCAAGAAGCTGTTTGACAGTTTCTATTAACAACAGGGGTCCCCATACGATTATGCTGCAGTTATGCTATTGAAAGGTAAAACAAGGAGCATTTGGCTGTATTTTTGCAGGTGGGGTGCCCCAAAATGTTACTGCCAGCAGCAGCAGCCCCCTTCCTCCCCACCCTGCAGATTGGTATAGGTACCTTTAGGACATTTCTGTTGAAAACAGAGGCTATAGCGAATCGCGCTACAAAATCCGAGAGTACTAACACTTGCTAAATAAAGGTGGCATCGGAGCATACGAATGAGGCAGGGAGAGGCTACTGTTGCAATTGGTTTGGTGGTTCATAGTGAATAACCTCAGCATGCGAATAGGCAAAAGTGTGAGGATTGGCAGTGTCTGTAGAGAATTTTGGCATGCTCTTCAGTTGATGTTTTCCTCCTTACGTTGGCCATGAACTACAGAGGAAAGGCCTGGCCTTACTGTTGGGCAAAACATGTATTTATGATTTTAAGAAGTGTAGTCTGGCTGTACTGAGAGGGCCTGTACAGTACGGTAAATGCCTGTATATCCCTGCAATGTGCATCCAACTGTCACTTGAGATTGAACAGCGAATGAAGCAGCTGGGTTACTGACTGAATGTAAATGGAAGGCACATAGGAAGGGTGTTTGTGGTCACTCAAATGATTGAAACCTGGTTGATGCACTACCAAAGCTGGGGTACCAGGGGGGAACATTTGAGGGGTATTGAGATGGTGGTGTCCAAAGGTCAAAATATGTTTCAGAGACACAGAGGTACTGCGGTCCTGGTCCCACATTGGGGGTAGACAAAAGTACCTGCTAAAGATTTCTGTCCAACTGTTACCACATTTTGTGAAGCCTGGCTCCCTCTGTAACGATTCCCCAGTGTCTTTCGATCCTAGAGATGACTGTAGCAAACTTCCCAAATTTGTTCTTGGCCTCATACTCCCAAAGGAGTGCCTGACATTTGCCAGCCTAACGATACTCACATTCTGGGAAAAACCTCACTAACTATGCATATTTATCTACCACACATGGCAAATCCTTACAATTGCAGAACATCATATCGCACTTGTCATCTTTGAGGTACTGTAAGTATTTGGATTTGAGGGAAATATTCATCCTTGCTTGCTCTCTCCCATCTGAAGTCTATGGTGCTGCTGTTCCTTTCTCACATGTCCCTTCAAAGAGACAAGTGACACACAGACTCAATCACTCAGCAAACATATATGCTTTGACGTTTTCATCTTGCTGTTTACCTTCCAAATATTCCCCCTTCACCACAAATACAGGCCTGCCATTCCTCATCCCCTCAGTCAAAGCAGTCCTTCACTCCTTAGGCCCTGCAAGACCACCATGAACAAGAATCATGTCAGCAAGCAGAAGAAAAGCCTCAGTGTGCTCTTTTGTTCATACTGCTGCCCTCTAGTAACACTTCATGGCAACTGCAGCATAAGAATGGGACTGAGAAGAGGGCTGTCCTATGCAAATAATATCCTTCCATGCACACTGTCTTCTGAGACGGTCGGAGGCTTTTGCCGTGATACCGCCTCCAACATATGGTCTTCAACCAAATTTTTAAAAAGCCCACCTGCCTTAGACGAAGGATTTTGCCACTTGAAGGAAGCACATGGGGACATCACCCTCATTTAGCAGGGTCCTAAATTGCCTGCTGTCAGCCTGTATACAGAACAAGGGCGTTCGTGGGCGTTCGTGAGCGTTCCTCAAAGGAAGGAGGTGGGTGATTAAGTCACAGTGCCAGGGCAGGCCCAGCCCAGGCCAGCGCAGCCCAGCCCGGCACAGCGCATTGCTGTGGAGGTCCATTCCTTCACATCCTGCAGCAGGGATGATGCAGACCTACTAGAGCAAAGGCTTGACTCTGCCCATGTCTGTCTCTTAAAGGAAACAATCTTTCTAGCTTCTTATTGCACCTAATAAATGGACTCTAGCTTGCCTTAAACTTGACCCATCATTTCATTAGCCAGAGCTCATACTTGACCTTTATTTCTATCCAAGCTCACTGGCACCAAACCCCTGATTCGAGCGAGTGGCTCACACCAAAATGAAAAATCACCATCATCCAACCTATTTTACAATAAGTGTAGCACCTTCCTCGCATTCTTGTGCTCAGTTATAACCCCCAATACCACAATTGCACTCTGCAATTCACCAAACTTAAAGGACAAAGAATGATGACATTGATAAAGGAAAATAAGGCCTTGTCCCTATTGCACCTACTTGAGAAATAGGGAGGTTGGTAGAAGGTCATGAGGGAAAACATTTGAAATTTTGGGACACACATGCCAAAAAGAGTGTCCACTTTTCTCCTCTGTTACCAAGTAAAAAAAAATCTTAGCAAAAAAAAAACCATTCACTTTTTGAAAATTTCCACCTTGGGATACCTCTACAGCATTGGCAGGATTCGAACCCTGGCCTGTGAGGGCTGTCCGCACCAAAGGTACAAGACTTACCTTTGAGCTATAGCTCCTTAGTGGTCTAGAGGATTGCAGTAGTAACTATAAGCAACATACAGGCCTTGGTGTCCTTCCCTGCGGCTTCCATTGCACATGAAAAGGATGACCATGACATAAGGACAATTTGATAAGCTACTTACATGGAAACCAGTGTGGTCCAGTGGGTAAGTGCCTGCCTTCCATGCAGGCAACCAGGGTTCGAATCCCGGGTTCGGCACCAGGTGACTGATGGTGGCAGAGCAGAGGTAAGTTGGAGGTGGGCCTAAATGGCCAATTGGTAAGTAAAATGTGTCTGTGTGTTGTGTAAGAGTGGAATCATGCCTAGTGAATGAGGGATTGCAGATTGGTTGGTAAGTAAAATAGGTGTGGCCTGAACAGAGAGAGGTGAAAGAAAGGGAACAGGTGTTGTGTGCAGGAGGAGGAGGAGCCAAGTCAGAGTGGGTGGGGTCAGAGAGGAGGGGTATAGGAGGAGCCTAGTCAGAGTGGGTGGGGTTAGAGAGGAGGGGTTCAGGCGGAGCCAAGTCAGAGTGGGTGGGGTCAGAGAGGAGGAGTATAAGCGGAGCCTAGGCAGAGAGGAGGGGTATAGGAGGAACCTAGTCAGAGTGGGAGGGGTCAGAGAGGAGGAGCATAGGAGGAGCCTAGTCAGAGTGGGTGGGGTTAGAGAGGAGGGGTTCAGGAGGAGCCAAGTCAGAGTGGGTGGGGTCAGAGAGGAGGAGTATATGCAGAGCCTAGGCAGAGAGGAGGTGTATAGGAGGAGCCTAGTCAGAGTGGGTGGGGTCAGAGAGCAGAGGAATAGGTGGAGGAGGATCCTGACTTATTGTGGGGTACTGCAAATACTTTTTTACTGCACCCCCCTATACTCTCTGATTTCTGTTGGGAGGGGGCAGTCAAAATTTGGGGGAGCAGTATTAAAAGGTGCTTGGGCGCAACGTGAAGGCGATGAGGTGCACACAATGGCTTGGCTTCCAGGTACTTTTTGAGGGGCTACCATTAGTTTGTATTGCTCTGATCCTCCCTCATGGGGTGTACCCCAAATGGTTAGGGGCAACGGGGGGGCAAGAACCTGTTTGACAGTTTCTATTAACAACAGGGGTCACCATGCGATTATGCTGCAGTTATGCTATTGAAAGGTAAAACAAGGAGCATTTGGCTGTATTTTTGCAGGTGGGGTGCCCCAAAATGTTACTGCCAGCAGCAGCAGCCCCCTTCCTCCCCACCCTGCAGATTGGTATAGGTACCTTTAGGACATTTCTGTTGAAAACAGAGGCTATAGCGAATCGCGCTACAAAATCGAGAGTACTAACACTTGCTAAATAAAGGTGGCATCGGAGCATACGAATGAGGCAGGGAGAGGCTACTGTGTGAAATTTTGGGACACACATGCCAAAAAGAGTGTCCACTTTTCTCCTCTGTTACCAAGTAAAAAAAAATCTTAGCAAAAAAAAAAACATTCACTTTTTGAAAATTTCCAACTTGGGATACCTCTACAGCATTGGCAGGATTCGAACCCTGGCCTGTGAGGGCTGTCCGCACCAAAGGTACAAGACTTACCTTTGAGCTATAGCTCCTTAGTGGTCTAGAGGATTGCAGTAGTAACTATAAGCAACATACAGGCCTTGGTGTCCTTCCCTGCGGCTTCCATTGCACATGAAAAGGATGACCATGACATAAGGACAATTTGATAAGCTACTTACATGGAAACCAGTGTGGTCCAGTGGGTAAGTGCCTGCCTTCCATGCAGGCAACCAGGGTTCGAATCCCAGGTTCGGCACCAGGTGACTGATGGTGGCAGAGCAGAGGTAAGTTGGAGGTGGGCCTAAATGGCCAATTGGTAAGTAAAATGTGTCTGTGTGTTGTGTAAGAGTGGAATCATGCCTAGTGAATGAGGGATTGCAGATTGGTTGGTAAGTAAAATAGGTGTGGCCTGAACAGAGAGAGGTGAAAGAAAGGGAACAGGTGTTGTGTGCAGGAGGAGGGGGAGCCAAGTCAGAGTGGGTGGGGTCAGAGAGGAGGGGTATAGGAGGAGCCTAGTCAGAGTGGGAGGGGTCATAGAGGAGGAGCATAGGAGGAGCCTAGTCAGAGTGGCTGGGGTTAGAGAGGAGGGGTTCAGGAGGAGCCAAGTCAGAGTGGGTGGGGTCAGAGAGGAGGAGTATAGGCGGAGCCTAGGCAGAGAGGAGGGGTATAGGAGGAACCTAGTCAGAGTGGGAGGGGTCAGAGAGGAGGAGCGTAGGAGGAGCCTAGTCAGATTGGGTGGGGTTAGAGAGGAGGGGTTCAGGAGGAGCCAAGTCAGAGTGGGTGGGGTCAGAGAGGAGGAGTATATGCGGAGCCTAGGCAGAGAGGAGGGGTATAGGAGGAGCCTAGTCAGAGTGGGTGGGGTCAGAGAGTGGAGGAGGATCCTGACTTATTGTGGGGTACTGCAAATACTTTTTTACTGCACCCCCCTATACTCTCTGATTTCTGTTGGGAGGGGGCAGTCAAAATTTGGGGGAGCAGTATTAAAAGGTGCTTGGGCGCAACGTGAAGGCGATGAGGTGCACACAATGGCTTGGCTTCCAGGTACTTTTTGAGGGGCTACCATTAGTTTGTATTGCTCTGATCCTCCCTCATGGGGTGTACCCCAAATGGTTAGGGCAACGGGGGGGCAAGAAGCTGTTTGACAGTTTCTATTAACAACTGGGGTCACCATGCGATTATGCTGCAGTTATGCTATTGAAAGGTAAAACAAGGAGCATTTGGCTGTATTTTTGCAGGTGGGGTGCCCCAAAATGTTACTGCCAGCAGCAGCAGCCCCCTTCCTCCCCACCCTGCAGATTGGTATAGGTACCTTTAGGACATTTCTGTTGAAAACAGAGGCTATAGCGAATCGCGCTACAAAATCCGAGAGCACTAACACTTGCTAAATAAAGGTGGCATCGGAGCATACGAATGAGGCAGGGAGAGGCTACTGTTGCAATTGGTTTGGTGGTTCATAGTGAATAACCTCAGCATGCGAATAGGCAAAAGTGTGAGGATTGGCAGTGTCTGTAGAGAATTTTGGCATGCTCTTCAGTTGATGTTTTCCTCCTTACGTTGGCCATGAACTACAGAGGAAAGGCCTGGCCTTACTGTTGGGCAAAACATGTATTTATGATTTTAAGAAGTGTAGTTTGGCTGTACTGAGAGGGCCTGTACAGTACGGTAAATGCCTGTATACCCCTGCAATGTGCATCCAACT
Source organism: Lissotriton vulgaris (assembly GCF_964263255.1). Classification (NCBI taxonomy): domain Eukaryota; kingdom Metazoa; phylum Chordata; class Amphibia; order Caudata; family Salamandridae; genus Lissotriton; species Lissotriton vulgaris. The sequence goes on from NC_141685.1 coordinate 1,746,765,913, forward strand.
GTCACTTGAGATTGAACAGCGAACGAAGCAGCTGGGTTACTGACTGAATGTAAATGGAAGGCACATAGGAAGGGTGTTTGTGGTCACTCAAATGATTGAAACCTGGTTGATGCACTACCAAAGCTGGGGTACCAGGGGGGAACATTTGAGGGGTATTGAGATGGTGGTGTCCAGAGGTCAAAATATGTTTCAGAGACACAGAGGTACTGCGGTCCTGGTCCCACATTGGGGGTAGACAAAAGTCCCTGCTAAAGATTTCTGTCCAACTGTTACCACATTTTGTGAAGCCTGGCTCCCTCTGTAACGATTCCCCAGTGTCTTTCGACCCTAGAGATGACTGTAGCAAACTTCCCAAATTTGTTCTTGGCCTCATACTCCCAAAGGAGTGCCTGACATTTGCCAGCCTAACGATACTCACATTCTGGGAAAAACCTCACTAACTATGCATATTTATCTACCACACATGGCAAATCCTTACAATTGCAGAACATCATATCGCACTTGTCATCTTTGAGGTACTGTAAGTATTTGGATTTGAGGGAAATATTCATCCTTGCTTGCTCTCTCCCATCTGAAGTCTATGGTGCTGCTGTTCCTTTCTCACATGTCCCTTCAAAGAGACAAGTGACACACAGACTCAATCACTCAGCAAACATATATGCTTTGACGTTTTCATCTTGCTGTTTACCTTCCAAATATTCCCCCTTCACCACAAATACAGGCCTGCCATTCCTCATCCCCTCAGTCAAAGCAGTCCTTCACTCCTTAGGCCCTGCAAGACCACCATGAACAAGAATCATGTCAGCAAGCAGAAGAAAAGCCTCAGTGTGCTCTTTTGTTCATACTGCTGCCCTCTAGTAACACTTCATGGCAACTGCAGCATAAGAATGGGACTGAGAAGAGGGCTGTCCTATGCAAATAATATCCTTCCATGCACACTGTCTTCTGAGACGGTCGGAGGCTTTTGCCGTGATACCGCCTCCAACATATGGTCTTCAACCAAATTTTTAAAAAGCCCACCTGCCTTAGACGAAGGATTTTGCCACTTGAAGGAAGCACATGGGGACATCACCCTCATTTAGCAGGGTCCTAAATTGCCTGCTGTCAGCCTGTATACAGAACAAGGGCGTTCGTGGGCGTTCGTGAGCGTTCCTCAAAGGAAGGAGGTGGGTGATTAAGTCACAGTGCCAGGGCAGGCCCAGCCCAGGCCAGCGCAGCCCAGCCCGGCACAGCGCATTGCTGTGGAGGTCCATTCCTTCACATCCTGCAGCAGGGATGATGCAGACCTACTAGAGCAAAGGCTTGACTCTGCCCATGTCTGTCTCTTAAAGGAAACAATCTTTCTAGCTTCTTATTGCACCTAATAAATGGACTCTAGCTTGCCTTAAACTTGACCCATCATTTCATTAGCCAGAGCTCATACTTGACCTTTATTTCTATCCAAGCTCACTGGCACCAAACCCCTGATTCGAGCGAGTGGCTCACAGCAAAATGAAAAATCACCATCATCCAACCTATTTTACAATAAGTGTAGCACCTTCCTCGCATTCTTGTGCTCAGTTATAACCCCCAATACCACAATTGCACTCTGCAATTCACCAAACTTAAAGGACAAAGAATGATGACATTGATAAAGGAAAATAAGGCCTTGTCCCTATTGCACCTACTTGAGAAATAGGGAGGTTGGTAGAAGGTCATGAGGGAAAACATTTGAAATTTTGGGACACACATGCCAAAAAGAGTGTCCACTTTTCTCCTCTGTTACCAAGTAAAAAAAAATCTTAGCAAAAAAAAAACCATTCACTTTTTGAAAATTTCCACCTTGGGATACCTCTACAGCATTGGCAGGATTCGAACCCTGGCCTGTGAGGGCTGTCCGCACCAAAGGTACAAGACTTACCTTTGAGCTATAGCTCCTTAGTGGTCTAGAGGATTGCAGTAGTAACTATAAGCAACATACAGGCCTTGGTGTCCTTCCCTGCGGCTTCCATTGCACATGAAAAGGATGACCATGACATAAGGACAATTTGATAAGCTACTTACATGGAAACCAGTGTGGTCCACTGGGTAAGTGCCTGCCTTCCATGCAGGCAACCAGGGTTCGAATCCTGGGTTCGGCACCAGGTGACTGATGGTTGCAGAGGTAAGTTGGAGGTGGGTAAGTAAAATTGTCTGTGTGTTGTGTAAGAGTGGAATCATGCCTAGTGAATGAGGGATTGCAGATTGGTTGGTAAGTAAAATAGGTGTGGCCTGAACAGAGAGAGGTGAAAGAAAGGGAACAGGTGTTGTGTGCAGGAGGAGGAGGAGACAAGTCAGAGTGGGTGGGGTCAGAGAGGAGGGGTATAGGAGGAGCCTAGTCAGAGTGGGAGGGGTCATAGTGGAGGAGCCTAGTCAGAGTGGGTGGGGTTAGAGAGGAGGGGTTCAGGAGGAGCCAAGTCAGAGTGGGTGGGGTCAGAGAGGAGGAGTATATGCGGAGCCTAGGCAGAGAGGAGGGGTATAGGAAGAGCCTAGTCAGAGTGGGTGGGGTCAGAGAGCAGAGGAATAGGTGGAGGAGGATCCTGACTTATTGTGGGGTACTGCAAATACTTTTTTACTGCACCCCCCTATACTCTCTGATTTCTGTTGGGAGGGGGCAGTCAAAATTTGGGGGAGCAGTATTAAAAGGTGCTTGGGCGCAACGTGAAGGCGATGAGGTGCACACAATGGCTTGGCTTCCAGGTACTTTTTGAGGGGCTACCATTAGTTTGTATTGCTCTGATCCTCCCTCATGGGGTGTACCCCAAATGGTTAGGGGCAACGGGGGGAAAGAAGCTGTTTGACAGTTTCTATTAACAACAGGGGTCCCCATACGATTATGCTGCAGTTATGCTATTGAAAGGTAAAACAAGGAGCATTTGGCTGTATTTTTGCAGGTGGGGTGCCCCAAAATGTTACTGCCAGCAGCAGCAGCCCCCTTCCTCCCCACCCTGCAGATTGGTATAGGTACCTTTAGGACATTTCTGTTGAAAACAGAGGCTATAGCGAATCGCGCTACAAAATCCGAGAGCACTAACACTTGCTAAATAAAGGTGGCATCGGAGCATACGAATGAGGCAGGGAGAGGCTACTGTTGCAATTGGTTTGGTGGTTCATAGTGAATAACCTCAGCATGCGAATAGGCAAAAGTGTGAGGATTGGCAGTGTCTGTAGAGAATTTTTGCATGCTCTTCAGTTGATGTTTTCCTCCTTACGTTGGCCATGAACTACAGAGGAAAGGCCTGGCCTTACTGTTGGGCAAAACATGTATTTATGATTTTAAGAAGTGTAGTCTGGCTGTACTGAGAGGGCCTGTACAGTACGGTAAATGCCTGTATATCCCTGCAATGTGCATCCAACTGTCACTTGAGATTGAACAGCGAACGAAGCAGCTGGGTTACTGACTGAATGTAAATGGAAGGCACATAGGAAGGGTGTTTGTGGTCACTCAAATGATTGAAACCTGGTTGATGCACTACCAAAGCTGGGGTACCAGGGGGGAACATTTGAGGGGTATTGAGATGGTGGTGTCCAGAGGTCAAAATATGTTTCAGAGACACAGAAGTACTGCGGTCCTGGTCCCACATTGGGGGTAGACAAAAGTCCCTGCTAAAGATTTCTGTCCAACTGTTACCACATTTTGTGAAGCCTGGCTCCCTCTGTAACGATTCCCCAGTGTCTTTCGACCCTAGAGATGACTGTAGCAAACTTCCCAAATTTGTTCTTGGCCTCATACTCCCAAAGGAGTGCCTGACATTTGCCAGCCTAACGATACTCACATTCTGGGAAAAACCTCACTAACTATGCATATTTATCTACCACACATGGCAAATCCTTACAATTGCAGAGCATCATATCGCACTTGTCATCTTTGAGGTACTGTAAGTATTTGGATTTGAGGGAAATATTCATCCTTGCTTGCTCTCTCCCATCTGAAGTCTATGGTGCTGCTGTTCCTTTCTCACATGTCCCTTCAAAGAGACAAGTGACACACAGACTCAATCACTCAGCAAACATATATGCTTTGACGTTTTCATCTTGCTGTTTACCTTCCAAATATTCCCCCTTCACCACAAATACAGGCCTGCCATTCCTCATCCCCTCAGTCAAAGCAGTCCTTCACTCCTTAGGCCCTGCAAGACCACCATGAACAAGAATCATGTCAGCAAGCAGAAGAAAAGCCTCAGTGTGCTCTTTTGTTCATACTGCTGCCCTCTAGTAACACTTCATGGCAACTGCAGCATAAGAATGGGACTGAGAAGAGGGCTGTCCTATGCAAATAATATCCTTCCATGCACACTGTCTTCTGAGACGGTCGGAGGCTTTTGCCGTGATACCGCCTCCAACATATGGTCTTCAACCAAATTTTTAAAAAGCCCACCTGCCTTAGACGAAGGATTTTGCCACTTGAAGGAAGCACATGGGGACATCACCCTCATTTAGCAGGGTCCTAAATTGCCTGCTGTCAGCCTGTATACAGAACAAGGGCGTTCGTGGGCGTTCGTGAGCGTTCCTCAAAGGAAGGAGGTGGGTGATTAAGTCACAGTGCCAGGGCAGGCCCAGCCCAGGCCAGCGCAGCCCAGCCCGGCACAGCGCATTGCTGTGGAGGTCCATTCCTTCACATCCTGCAGCAGGGATGATGCAGACCTACTAGAGCAAAGGCTTGACTCTGCCCATGTCTGTCTCTTAAAGGAAACAATCTTTCTAGCTTCTTATTGCACCTAATAAATGGACTCTAGCTTGCCTTAAACTTGACCCATCATTTCATTAGCCAGAGCTCATACTTGACCTTTATTTCTATCCAAGCTCACTGGCACCAAACCCCTGATTCGAGCGAGTGGCTCACAGCAAAATGAAAAATCACCATCATCCAACCTATTTTACAATAAGTGTAGCACCTTCCTCGCATTCTTGTGCTCAGTTATAACCCCCAATACCACAATTGCACTCTGCAATTCACCAAACTTAAAGGACAAAGAATGATGACATTGATAAAGGAAAATAAGGCCTTGTCCCTATTGCACCTACTTGAGAAATAGGGAGGTTGGTAGAAGGTCATGAGGGAAAACATTTGAAATTTTGGGACACACATGCCAAAAAGAGTGTCCACTTTTCTCCTCTGTTACCAAGTAAAAAAAAATCTTAGCAAAAAAAAAACCATTCACTTTTTGAAAATTTCCACCTTGGGATACCTCTACAGCATTGGCAGGATTCGAACCCTGGCCTGTGAGGGCTGTCCGCACCAAAGGTACAAGACTTACCTTTGAGCTATAGCTCCTTAGTGGTCTAGAGGATTGCAGTAGTAACTATAAGCAACATACAGGCCTTGGTGTCCTTCCCTGCGGCTTCCATTGCACATGAAAAGGATGACCATGACATAAGGACAATTTGATAAGCTACTTACATGGAAACCAGTGTGGTCCACTGGGTAAGTGCCTGCCTTCCATGCAGGCAACCAGGGTTCGAATCCTGGGTTCGGCACCAGGTGACTGATGGTTGCAGAGCAGAGGTAAGTTGGAGGTGGGTAAGTAAAATTGTCTGTGTGTTGTGTAAGAGTGGAATCATGCCTAGTGAATGAGGGATTGCAGATTGGTTGGTAAGTAAAATAGGTGTGGCCTGAACAGAGAGAGGTGAAAGAAAGGGAACAGGTGTTGTGTGCAGGAGGAGGAGGAGACAAGTCAGAGTGGGTGGGGTCAGAGAGGAGGGGTATAGGAGGAGCCTAGTCAGAGTGGGAGGAGTCATAGTGGAGGAGCCTAGTCAGAGTGGGTGGGGTTAGAGAGGAGGGGTTCAGGAGGAGCCAAGTCAGAGTGGGTGGGGTCAGAGAGGAGGAGTATATGCGGAGCCTAGGCAGAGAGGAGGGGTATAGGAAGAGCCTAGTCAGAGTGGGTGGGGTCAGAGAGCAGAGGAATAGGTGGAGGAGGATCCTGACTTATTGTGGGGTACTGCAAATACTTTTTTACTGCACCCCCCTATACTCTCTGATTTCTGTTGGGAGGGGGCAGTCAAAATTTGGGGGAGCAGTATTAAAAGGTGCTTGGGCGCAACGTGAAGGCGATGAGGTGCACACAATGGCTTGGCTTCCAGGTACTTTTTGAGGGGCTACCATTAGTTTGTATTGCTCTGATCCTCCCTCATGGGGTGTACCCCAAATGGTTAGGGGCAACGGGGGGCAAGAAGCTGTTTGACAGTTTCTATTAACAACAGGGGTCCCCATACGATTATGCTGCAGTTATGCTATTGAAAGGTAAAACAAGGAGCATTTGGCTGTATTTTTGCAGGTGGGGTGCCCCAAAATGTTACTGCCAGCAGCAGCAGCCCCCTTCCTCCCCACCCTGCAGATTGGTATAGGTACCTTTAGGACATTTCTGTTGAAAACAGAGGCTATAGCGAATCGCGCTACAAAATCCGAGAGCACTAACACTTGCTAAATAAAGGTGGCATCGGAGCATACGAATGACGCAGGGAGAGGCTACTGTTGCAATTGGTTTGGTGGTTCATAGTGAATAACCTCAGCATGCGAATAGGCAAAAGTGTGAGGATTGGCAGTGTCTGTAGAGAATTTTGGCATGCTCTTCAGTTGATGTTTTCCTCCTTACGTTGGCCATGAACTACAGAGGAAAGGCCTGGCCTTACTGTTGGGCAAAACATGTATTTATGATTTTAAGAAGTGTAGTTTGGCTGTACTGAGAGGGCCTGTACAGTACGGTAAATGCCTGTATACCCCTGCAATGTGCATCCAACTGTCACTTGAGATTGAACAGCGAACGAAGCAGCTGGGTTACTGACTGAATGTAAATGGAAGGCACATAGGAAGGGTGTTTGTGGTCACTCAAATGATTGAAACCTGGTTGATGCACTACCAAAGCTGGGGTACCAGGGGGGAACATTTGAGGGGTATTGAGATGGTGGTGTCCAGAGGTCAAAATATGTTTCAGAGACACAGAGGTACTGCGGTCCTGGTCCCACATTGGGGGTAGACAAAAGTCCCTGCTAAAGATTTCTGTCCAACTGTTACCACATTTTGTGAAGCCTGGCTCCCTCTGTAACGATTCCCCAGTGTCTTTCGACCCTAGAGATGACTGTAGCAAACTTCCCAAATTTGTTCTTGGCCTCATACTCCCAAAGGAGTGCCTGACATTTGCCAGCCTAACGATACTCACATTCTGGGAAAAACCTCACTAACTATGCATATTTATCTACCACACATGGCAAATCCTTACAATTGCAGAACATCATATCGCACTTGTCATCTTTGAGGTACTGTAAGTATTTGGATTTGAGGGAAATATTCATCCTTGCTTGCTCTCTCCCATCTGAAGTCTATGGTGCTGCTGTTCCTTTCTCACATGTCCCTTCAAAGAGACAAGTGACACACAGACTCAATCACTCAGCAAACATATATGCTTTGACGTTTTCATCTTGCTGTTTACCTTCCAAATATTCCCCCTTCACCACAAATACAGGCCTGCCATTCCTCATCCCCTCAGTCAAAGCAGTCCTTCACTCCTTAGGCCCTGCAAGACCACCATGAACAAGAATCATGTCAGCAAGCAGAAGAAAAGCCTCAGTGTGCTCTTTTGTTCATACTGCTGCCCTCTAGTAACACTTCATGGCAACTGCAGCATAAGAATGGGACTGAGAAGAGGGCTGTCCTATGCAAATAATATCCTTCCATGCACACTGTCTTCTGAGACGGTCGGAGGCTTTTGCCATGATACCGCCTCCAACATATGGTCTTCAACCAAATTTTTAAAAAGCCCACCTGCCTTAGACGAAGGATTTTGCCACTTGAAGGAAGCACATGGGGACATCACCCTCATTTAGCAGGGTCCTAAATTGCCTGCTGTCAGCCTGTATACAGAACAAGGGCGTTCGTGGGCGTTCGTGAGCGTTCTTCAAAGGAAGGAGGTGGGTGATTAATTCACAGTGCCAGGGCAGGCCCAGCCCAGGCCAGCGCAGCCCAGCCCGGCACAGTTAAAGGAAACAATCTTTCTAGCTTCTTATTGCACCTAATAAATGGACTCTAGCTTGCCTCAAACTTGACCCATCATTTCATTAGCCAGAGCTCATACTTGACCTTTATTTCTATCCAAGCTCACTGGCACCAAACCCCTGATTTGAGCGAATGGCTCACACCAAAATGAAAAATCACCATCATCCAACCTATTTTACAATAAGTGTAGCACCTTCCTCGCATTCTTGTGCTCAGTTATAACCCCCAATACCACAATTGCACTCTGCAATTCACCAAACTTAAAGGACAAAGAATGATGACATTGATAAAGGAAAATAAGGCCTTGTCCCTATTGCACCTACTTGAGAAATAGGGAGGTTGGTAGAAGGTCATGAGGGAAAACATTTGAAATTTTGGGACACACATGCCAAAAAGAGTGTCCACTTTTCTCCTCTGTTACCAAGTAAAAAAAAATCTTAGCAAAAAAAAAACCATTCACTTTTTGAAAATTTCCAACTTGGGATACCTCTACAGCATTGGCAGGATTCGAACCCTGGCCTGTGAGGGCTGTCCGCACCAAAGGTACAAGACTTACCTTTGAGCTATAGCTCCTTAGTGGTCTAGAGGATTGCAGTAGTAACTATAAGCAACATACAGGCCTTGGTGTCCTTCCCTGCGGCTTCCATTGCACATGAAAAGGATGACCATGACATAAGGACAATTTGATAAGCTACTTACATGGAAACCAGTGTGGTCCAGTGGGTAAGTGCCTGCCTTCCATGCAGGCAACCAGGGTTCGAATCCCAGGTTCGGCACCAGGTGACTGATGGTGGCAGAGCAGAGGTAAGTTGGAGGTGGGCCTAAATGGCCAATTGGTAAGTAAAATGTGTCTGTGTGTTGTGTAAGAGTGAAATCATGCCTAGTGAATGAGGGATTGCAGATTGGTTGGTAAGTAAAATAGGTGTGGCCTGAACAGAGAGAGGTGAAAGAAAGGGAACAGGTGTTGTGTGCAGGAGGAGGGGGAGCCAAGTCAGAGTGGGTGGGGTCAGAGAGGAGGGGTATAGGAGGAGCCAAGTCAGAGTGGGTGGGGTCAGAGAGGAGGAGTATATGCGGAGCCTAGGCAGAGAGGAGGGGTATAGGAAGAGCCTAGTCAGAGTGGGTGGGGTCAGAGAGCAGAGGAATAGGTGGAGGAGGATCCTGACTTATTGTGGGGTACTGCAAATACTTTTTTACTGCACCCCCCTATACTCTCTGATTTCTGTTGGGAGGGGGCAGTCAAAATTTGGGGGAGCAGTATTAAAAGGTGCTTGGGCGCAACGTGAAGGCGATGAGGTGCACACAATGGCTTGGCTTCCAGGTACTTTTTGAGGGGCTACCATTAGTTTGTATTGCTCTGATCCTCCCTCATGGGGTGTACCCCAAATGGTTAGGGGCAACGGGGGGGCAAGAAGCTGTTTGACAGTTTCTATTAACAACAGGGGTCCCCATACGATTATGCTGCAGTTATGCTATTGAAAGGTAAAACAAGGAGCATTTGGCTGTATTTTTGCAGGTGGGGTGCCCCAAAATGTTACTGCCAGCAGCAGCAGCCCCCTTCCTCCCCACCCTGCAGATTGGTATAGGTACCTTTAGGACATTTCTGTTGAAAACAGAGGCTATAGCGAATCGCGCTACAAAATCCGAGAGTACTAACACTTGCTAAATAAAGGTGGCATCGGAGCATACGAATGAGGCAGGGAGAGGCTACTGTTGCAATTGGTTTGGTGGTTCATAGTGAATAACCTCAGCATGCGAATAGGCAAAAGTGTGAGGATTGGCAGTGTCTGTAGAGAATTTTGGCATGCTCTTCAGTTGATGTTTTCCTCCTTACGTTGGCCATGAACTACAGAGGAAAGGCCTGGCCTTACTGTTGGGCAAAACATGTATTTATGATTTTAAGAAGTGTAGTCTGGCTGTACTGAGAGGGCCTGTACAGTACGGTAAATGCCTGTATATCCCTGCAATGTGCATCCAACTGTCACTTGAGATTGAACAGCGAATGAAGCAGCTGGGTTACTGACTGAATGTAAATGGAAGGCACATAGGAAGGGTGTTTGTGGTCACTCAAATGATTGAAACCTGGTTGATGCACTACCAAAGCTGGGGTACCAGGGGGGAACATTTGAGGGGTATTGAGATGGTGGTGTCCAAAGGTCAAAATATGTTTCAGAGACACAGAGGTACTGCGGTCCTGGTCCCACATTGGGGGTAGACAAAAGTACCTGCTAAAGATTTCTGTCCAACTGTTACCACATTTTGTGAAGCCTGGCTCCCTCTGTAACGATTCCCCAGTGTCTTTCGATCCTAGAGATGACTGTAGCAAACTTCCCAAATTTGTTCTTGGCCTCATACTCCCAAAGGAGTGCCTGACATTTGCCAGCCTAACGATACTCACATTCTGGGAAAAACCTCACTAACTATGCATATTTATCTACCACACATGGCAAATCCTTACAATTGCAGAACATCATATCGCACTTGTCATCTTTGAGGTACTGTAAGTATTTGGATTTGAGGGAAATATTCATCCTTGCTTGCTCTCTCCCATCTGAAGTCTATGGTGCTGCTGTTCCTTTCTCACATGTCCCTTCAAAGAGACAAGTGACACACAGACTCAATCACTCAGCAAACATATATGCTTTGACGTTTTCATCTTGCTGTTTACCTTCCAAATATTCCCCCTTCACCACAAATACAGGCCTGCCATTCCTCATCCCCTCAGTCAAAGCAGTCCTTCACTCCTTAGGCCCTGCAAGACCACCATGAACAAGAATCATGTCAGCAAGCAGAAGAAAAGCCTCAGTGTGCTCTTTTGTTCATACTGCTGCCCTCTAGTAACACTTCATGGCAACTGCAGCATAAGAATGGGACTGAGAAGAGGGCTGTCCTATGCAAATAATATCCTTCCATGCACACTGTCTTCTGAGACGGTCGGAGGCTTTTGCCGTGATACCGCCTCCAACATATGGTCTTCAACCAAATTTTTAAAAAGCCCACCTGCCTTAGACGAAGGATTTTGCCACTTGAAGGAAGCACATGGGGACATCACCCTCATTTAGCAGGGTCCTAAATTGCCTGCTGTCAGCCTGTATACAGAACAAGGGCGTTCGTGGGCGTTCGTGAGCGTTCCTCAAAGGAAGGAGGTGGGTGATTAAGTCACAGTGCCAGGGCAGGCCCAGCCCAGGCCAGCGCAGCCCAGCCCGGCACAGCGCATTGCTGTGGAGGTCCATTCCTTCACATCCTGCAGCAGGGATGATGCAGACCTACTAGAGCAAAGGCTTGACTCTGCCCATGTCTGTCTCTTAAAGGAAACAATCTTTCTAGCTTCTTATTGCACCTAATAAATGGACTCTAGCTTGCCTTAAACTTGACCCATCATTTCATTAGCCAGAGCTCATACTTGACCTTTATTTCTATCCAAGCTCACTGGCACCAAACCCCTGATTCGAGCGAGTGGCTCACACCAAAATGAAAAATCACCATCATCCAACCTATTTTACAATAAGTGTAGCACCTTCCTCGCATTCTTGTGCTCAGTTATAACCCCCAATACCACAATTGCACTCTGCAATTCACCAAACTTAAAGGACAAAGAATGATGACATTGATAAAGGAAAATAAGGCCTTGTCCCTATTGCACCTACTTGAGAAATAGGGAGGTTGGTAGAAGGTCATGAGGGAAAACATTTGAAATTTTGGGACACACATGCCAAAAAGAGTGTCCACTTTTCTCCTCTGTTACCAAGTAAAAAAAAATCTTAGCAAAAAAAAAACCATTCACTTTTTGAAAATTTCCACCTTGGGATACCTCTACAGCATTGGCAGGATTCGAACCCTGGCCTGTGAGGGCTGTCCGCACCAAAGGTACAAGACTTACCTTTGAGCTATAGCTCCTTAGTGGTCTAGAGGATTGCAGTAGTAACTATAAGCAACATACAGGCCTTGGTGTCCTTCCCTGCGGCTTCCATTGCACATGAAAAGGATGACCATGACATAAGGACAATTTGATAAGCTACTTACATGGAAACCAGTGTGGTCCAGTGGGTAAGTGCCTGCCTTCCATGCAGGCAACCAGGGTTCGAATCCCGGGTTCGGCACCAGGTGACTGATGGTGGCAGAGCAGAGGTAAGTTGGAGGTGGGCCTAAATGGCCAATTGGTAAGTAAAATGTGTCTGTGTGTTGTGTAAGAGTGGAATCATGCCTAGTGAATGAGGGATTGCAGATTGGTTGGTAAGTAAAATAGGTGTGGCCTGAACAGAGAGAGGTGAAAGAAAGGGAACAGGTGTTGTGTGCAGGAGGAGGAGGAGCCAAGTCAGAGTGGGTGGGGTCAGAGAGGAGGGGTATAGGAGGAGCCTAGTCAGAGTGGGTGGGGTTAGAGAGGAGGGGTTCAGGCGGAGCCAAGTCAGAGTGGGTGGGGTCAGAGAGGAGGAGTATAAGCGGAGCCTAGGCAGAGAGGAGGGGTATAGGAGGAACCTAGTCAGAGTGGGAGGGGTCAGAGAGGAGGAGCATAGGAGGAGCCTAGTCAGAGTGGGTGGGGTTAGAGAGGAGGGGTTCAGGAGGAGCCAAGTCAGAGTGGGTGGGGTCAGAGAGGAGGAGTATATGCAGAGCCTAGGCAGAGAGGAGGTGTATAGGAGGAGCCTAGTCAGAGTGGGTGGGGTCAGAGAGCAGAGGAATAGGTGGAGGAGGATCCTGACTTATTGTGGGGTACTGCAAATACTTTTTTACTGCACCCCCCTATACTCTCTGATTTCTGTTGGGAGGGGGCAGTCAAAATTTGGGGGAGCAGTATTAAAAGGTGCTTGGGCGCAACGTGAAGGCGATGAGGTGCACACAATGGCTTGGCTTCCAGGTACTTTTTGAGGGGCTACCATTAGTTTGTATTGCTCTGATCCTCCCTCATGGGGTGTACCCCAAATGGTTAGGGGCAACGGGGGGGCAAGAACCTGTTTGACAGTTTCTATTAACAACAGGGGTCACCATGCGATTATGCTGCAGTTATGCTATTGAAAGGTAAAACAAGGAGCATTTGGCTGTATTTTTGCAGGTGGGGTGCCCCAAAATGTTACTGCCAGCAGCAGCAGCCCCCTTCCTCCCCACCCTGCAGATTGGTATAGGTACCTTTAGGACATTTCTGTTGAAAACAGAGGCTATAGCGAATCGCGCTACAAAATCGAGAGTACTAACACTTGCTAAATAAAGGTGGCATCGGAGCATACGAATGAGGCAGGGAGAGGCTACTGTGTGAAATTTTGGGACACACATGCCAAAAAGAGTGTCCACTTTTCTCCTCTGTTACCAAGTAAAAAAAAATCTTAGCAAAAAAAAAAACATTCACTTTTTGAAAATTTCCAACTTGGGATACCTCTACAGCATTGGCAGGATTCGAACCCTGGCCTGTGAGGGCTGTCCGCACCAAAGGTACAAGACTTACCTTTGAGCTATAGCTCCTTAGTGGTCTAGAGGATTGCAGTAGTAACTATAAGCAACATACAGGCCTTGGTGTCCTTCCCTGCGGCTTCCATTGCACATGAAAAGGATGACCATGACATAAGGACAATTTGATAAGCTACTTACATGGAAACCAGTGTGGTCCAGTGGGTAAGTGCCTGCCTTCCATGCAGGCAACCAGGGTTCGAATCCCAGGTTCGGCACCAGGTGACTGATGGTGGCAGAGCAGAGGTAAGTTGGAGGTGGGCCTAAATGGCCAATTGGTAAGTAAAATGTGTCTGTGTGTTGTGTAAGAGTGGAATCATGCCTAGTGAATGAGGGATTGCAGATTGGTTGGTAAGTAAAATAGGTGTGGCCTGAACAGAGAGAGGTGAAAGAAAGGGAACAGGTGTTGTGTGCAGGAGGAGGGGGAGCCAAGTCAGAGTGGGTGGGGTCAGAGAGGAGGAGCATAGGAGGAGCCTAGTCAGAGTGGGAGGGGTCATAGAGGAGGAGCATAGGAGGAGCCTAGTCAGAGTGGCTGGGGTTAGAGAGGAGGGGTTCAGGAGGAGCCAAGTCAGAGTGGGTGGGGTCAGAGAGGAGGAGTATAGGCGGAGCCTAGGCAGAGAGGAGGGGTATAGGAGGAACCTAGTCAGAGTGGGAGGGGTCAGAGAGGAGGAGCGTAGGAGGAGCCTAGTCAGATTGGGTGGGGTTAGAGAGGAGGGGTTCAGGAGGAGCCAAGTCAGAGTGGGTGGGGTCAGAGAGGAGGAGTATATGCGGAGCCTAGGCAGAGAGGAGGGGTATAGGAGGAGCCTAGTCAGAGTGGGTGGGGTCAGAGAGTGGAGGAGGATCCTGACTTATTGTGGGGTACTGCAAATACTTTTTTACTGCACCCCCCTATACTCTCTGATTTCTGTTGGGAGGGGGCAGTCAAAATTTGGGGGAGCAGTATTAAAAGGTGCTTGGGCGCAACGTGAAGGCGATGAGGTGCACACAATGGCTTGGCTTCCAGGTACTTTTTGAGGGGCTACCATTAGTTTGTATTGCTCTGATCCTCCCTCATGGGGTGTACCCCAAATGGTTAGGGCAACGGGGGGGCAAGAAGCTGTTTGACAGTTTCTATTAACAACTGGGGTCACCATGCGATTATGCTGCAGTTATGCTATTGAAAGGTAAAACAAGGAGCATTTGGCTGTATTTTTGCAGGTGGGGTGCCCCAAAATGTTACTGCCAGCAGCAGCAGCCCCCTTCCTCCCCACCCTGCAGATTGGTATAGGTACCTTTAGGACATTTCTGTTGAAAACAGAGGCTATAGCGAATCGCGCTACAAAATCCGAGAGCACTAACACTTGCTAAATAAAGGTGGCATCGGAGCATACGAATGAGGCAGGGAGAGGCTACTGTTGCAATTGGTTTGGTGGTTCATAGTGAATAACCTCAGCATGCGAATAGGCAAAAGTGTGAGGATTGGCAGTGTCTGTAGAGAATTTTGGCATGCTCTTCAGTTGATGTTTTCCTCCTTACGTTGGCCATGAACTACAGAGGAAAGGCCTGGCCTTACTGTTGGGCAAAACATGTATTTATGATTTTAAGAAGTGTAGTTTGGCTGTACTGAGAGGGCCTGTACAGTACGGTAAATGCCTGTATACCCCTGCAATGTGCATCCAACTGTCACTTGAGATTGAACAGCGAACGAAGCAGCTGGGTTACTGACTGAATGTAAATGGAAGGCACATAGGAAGGGTGTTTGTGGTCACTCAAATGATTGAAACCTGGTTGATGCACTACCAAAGCTGGGGTACCAGGGGGGAACATTTGAGGGGTATTGAGATGGTGGTGTCCAGAGGTCAAAATATGTTTCAGAGACACAGAGGTACTGCGGTCCTGGTCCCACATTGGGGGTAGACAAAAGTCCCTGCTAAAGATTTCTGTCCAACTGTTACCACATTTTGTGAAGCCTGGCTCCCTCTGTAACGATTCCCCAGTGTCTTTCGACCCTAGAGATGACTGTAGCAAACTTCCCAAATTTGTTCTTGGCCTCATACTCCCAAAGGAGTGCCTGACATTTGCCAGCCTAACGATACTCACATTCTGGGAAAAACCTCACTAACTATGCATATTTATCTACCACACATGGCAAATCCTTACAATTGCAGAACATCATATCGCACTTGTCATCTTTGAGGTACTGTAAGTATTTGGATTTGAGGGAAATATTCATCCTTGCTTGCTCTCTCCCATCTGAAGTCTATGGTGCTGCTGTTCCTTTCTCACATGTCCCTTCAAAGAGACAAGTGACACACAGACTCAATCACTCAGCAAACATATATGCTTTGACGTTTTCATCTTGCTGTTTACCTTCCAAATATTCCCCCTTCACCACAAATACAGGCCTGCCATTCCTCATCCCCTCAGTCAAAGCAGTCCTTCACTCCTTAGGCCCTGCAAGACCACCATGAACAAGAATCATGTCAGCAAGCAGAAGAAAAGCCTCAGTGTGCTCTTTTGTTCATACTGCTGCCCTCTAGTAACACTTCATGGCAACTGCAGCATAAGAATGGGACTGAGAAGAGGGCTGTCCTATGCAAATAATATCCTTCCATGCACACTGTCTTCTGAGACGGTCGGAGGCTTTTGCCGTGATACCGCCTCCAACATATGGTCTTCAACCAAATTTTTAAAAAGCCCACCTGCCTTAGACGAAGGATTTTGCCACTTGAAGGAAGCACATGGGGACATCACCCTCATTTAGCAGGGTCCTAAATTGCCTGCTGTCAGCCTGTATACAGAACAAGGGCGTTCGTGGGCGTTCGTGAGCGTTCCTCAAAGGAAGGAGGTGGGTGATTAAGTCACAGTGCCAGGGCAGGCCCAGCCCAGGCCAGCGCAGCCCAGCCCGGCACAGCGCATTGCTGTGGAGGTCCATTCCTTCACATCCTGCAGCAGGGATGATGCAGACCTACTAGAGCAAAGGCTTGACTCTGCCCATGTCTGTCTCTTAAAGGAAACAATCTTTCTAGCTTCTTATTGCACCTAATAAATGGACTCTAGCTTGCCTTAAACTTGACCCATCATTTCATTAGCCAGAGCTCATACTTGACCTTTATTTCTATCCAAGCTCACTGGCACCAAACCCCTGATTCGAGCGAGTGGCTCACAGCAAAATGAAAAATCACCATCATCCAACCTATTTTACAATAAGTGTAGCACCTTCCTCGCATTCTTGTGCTCAGTTATAACCCCCAATACCACAATTGCACTCTGCAATTCACCAAACTTAAAGGACAAAGAATGATGACATTGATAAAGGAAAATAAGGCCTTGTCCCTATTGCACCTACTTGAGAAATAGGGAGGTTGGTAGAAGGTCATGAGGGAAAACATTTGAAATTTTGGGACACACATGCCAAAAAGAGTGTCCACTTTTCTCCTCTGTTACCAAGTAAAAAAAAATCTTAGCAAAAAAAAAACCATTCACTTTTTGAAAATTTCCACCTTGGGATACCTCTACAGCATTGGCAGGATTCGAACCCTGGCCTGTGAGGGCTGTCCGCACCAAAGGTACAAGACTTACCTTTGAGCTATAGCTCCTTAGTGGTCTAGAGGATTGCAGTAGTAACTATAAGCAACATACAGGCCTTGGTGTCCTTCCCTGCGGCTTCCATTGCACATGAAAAGGATGACCATGACATAAGGACAATTTGATAAGCTACTTACATGGAAACCAGTGTGGTCCACTGGGTAAGTGCCTGCCTTCCATGCAGGCAACCAGGGTTCGAATCCTGGGTTCGGCACCAGGTGACTGATGGTTGCAGAGGTAAGTTGGAGGTGGGTAAGTAAAATTGTCTGTGTGTTGTGTAAGAGTGGAATCATGCCTAGTGAATGAGGGATTGCAGATTGGTTGGTAAGTAAAATAGGTGTGGCCTGAACAGAGAGAGGTGAAAGAAAGGGAACAGGTGTTGTGTGCAGGAGGAGGAGGAGACAAGTCAGAGTGGGTGGGGTCAGAGAGGAGGGGTATAGGAGGAGCCTAGTCAGAGTGGGAGGGGTCATAGTGGAGGAGCCTAGTCAGAGTGGGTGGGGTTAGAGAGGAGGGGTTCAGGAGGAGCCAAGTCAGAGTGGGTGGGGTCAGAGAGGAGGAGTATATGCGGAGCCTAGGCAGAGAGGAGGGGTATAGGAAGAGCCTAGTCAGAGTGGGTGGGGTCAGAGAGCAGAGGAATAGGTGGAGGAGGATCCTGACTTATTGTGGGGTACTGCAAATACTTTTTTACTGCACCCCCCTATACTCTCTGATTTCTGTTGGGAGGGGGCAGTCAAAATTTGGGGGAGCAGTATTAAAAGGTGCTTGGGCGCAACGTGAAGGCGATGAGGTGCACACAATGGCTTGGCTTCCAGGTACTTTTTGAGGGGCTACCATTAGTTTGTATTGCTCTGATCCTCCCTCATGGGGTGTACCCCAAATGGTTAGGGGCAACGGGGGGAAAGAAGCTGTTTGACAGTTTCTATTAACAACAGGGGTCCCCATACGATTATGCTGCAGTTATGCTATTGAAAGGTAAAACAAGGAGCATTTGGCTGTATTTTTGCAGGTGGGGTGCCCCAAAATGTTACTGCCAGCAGCAGCAGCCCCCTTCCTCCCCACCCTGCAGATTGGTATAGGTACCTTTAGGACATTTCTGTTGAAAACAGAGGCTATAGCGAATCGCGCTACAAAATCCGAGAGCACTAACACTTGCTAAATAAAGGTGGCATCGGAGCATACGAATGAGGCAGGGAGAGGCTACTGTTGCAATTGGTTTGGTGGTTCATAGTGAATAACCTCAGCATGCGAATAGGCAAAAGTGTGAGGATTGGCAGTGTCTGTAGAGAATTTTTGCATGCTCTTCAGTTGATGTTTTCCTCCTTACGTTGGCCATGAACTACAGAGGAAAGGCCTGGCCTTACTGTTGGGCAAAACATGTATTTATGATTTTAAGAAGTGTAGTCTGGCTGTACTGAGAGGGCCTGTACAGTACGGTAAATGCCTGTATATCCCTGCAATGTGCATCCAACTGTCACTTGAGATTGAACAGCGAACGAAGCAGCTGGGTTACTGACTGAATGTAAATGGAAGGCACATAGGAAGGGTGTTTGTGGTCACTCAAATGATTGAAACCTGGTTGATGCACTACCAAAGCTGGGGTACCAGGGGGGAACATTTGAGGGGTATTGAGATGGTGGTGTCCAGAGGTCAAAATATGTTTCAGAGACACAGAAGTACTGCGGTCCTGGTCCCACATTGGGGGTAGACAAAAGTCCCTGCTAAAGATTTCTGTCCAACTGTTACCACATTTTGTGAAGCCTGGCTCCCTCTGTAACGATTCCCCAGTGTCTTTCGACCCTAGAGATGACTGTAGCAAACTTCCCAAATTTGTTCTTGGCCTCATACTCCCAAAGGAGTGCCTGACATTTGCCAGCCTAACGATACTCACATTCTGGGAAAAACCTCACTAACTATGCATATTTATCTACCACACATGGCAAATCCTTACAATTGCAGAGCATCATATCGCACTTGTCATCTTTGAGGTACTGTAAGTATTTGGATTTGAGGGAAATATTCATCCTTGCTTGCTCTCTCCCATCTGAAGTCTATGGTGCTGCTGTTCCTTTCTCACATGTCCCTTCAAAGAGACAAGTGACACACAGACTCAATCACTCAGCAAACATATATGCTTTGACGTTTTCATCTTGCTGTTTACCTTCCAAATATTCCCCCTTCACCACAAATACAGGCCTGCCATTCCTCATCCCCTCAGTCAAAGCAGTCCTTCACTCCTTAGGCCCTGCAAGACCACCATGAACAAGAATCATGTCAGCAAGCAGAAGAAAAGCCTCAGTGTGCTCTTTTGTTCATACTGCTGCCCTCTAGTAACACTTCATGGCAACTGCAGCATAAGAATGGGACTGAGAAGAGGGCTGTCCTATGCAAATAATATCCTTCCATGCACACTGTCTTCTGAGACGGTCGGAGGCTTTTGCCGTGATACCGCCTCCAACATATGGTCTTCAACCAAATTTTTAAAAAGCCCACCTGCCTTAGACGAAGGATTTTGCCACTTGAAGGAAGCACATGGGGACATCACCCTCATTTAGCAGGGTCCTAAATTGCCTGCTGTCAGCCTGTATACAGAACAAGGGCGTTCGTGGGCGTTCGTGAGCGTTCCTCAAAGGAAGGAGGTGGGTGATTAAGTCACAGTGCCAGGGCAGGCCCAGCCCAGGCCAGCGCAGCCCAGCCCGGCACAGCGCATTGCTGTGGAGGTCCATTCCTTCACATCCTGCAGCAGGGATGATGCAGACCTACTAGAGCAAAGGCTTGACTCTGCCCATGTCTGTCTCTTAAAGGAAACAATCTTTCTAGCTTCTTATTGCACCTAATAAATGGACTCTAGCTTGCCTTAAACTTGACCCATCATTTCATTAGCCAGAGCTCATACTTGACCTTTATTTCTATCCAAGCTCACTGGCACCAAACCCCTGATTCGAGCGAGTGGCTCACAGCAAAATGAAAAATCACCATCATCCAACCTATTTTACAATAAGTGTAGCACCTTCCTCGCATTCTTGTGCTCAGTTATAACCCCCAATACCACAATTGCACTCTGCAATTCACCAAACTTAAAGGACAAAGAATGATGACATTGATAAAGGAAAATAAGGCCTGGTCCCTATTGCACCTACTTGAGAAATAGGGAGGTTGGTAGAAGGTCATGAGGGAAAACATTTGAAATTTTGGGACACACATGCCAAAAAGAGTGTCCACTTTTCTCCTCTGTTACCAAGTAAAAAAAAATCTTAGAAAAAAAAAACCATTCACTTTTTGAAAATTTCCACCTTGGGATACCTCTACAGCATTGGCAGGATTCGAACCCTGGCCTGTGAGGGCTGTCCGCACCAAAGGTACAAGACTTACCTTTGAGCTATAGCTCCTTAGTGGTCTAGAGGATTGCAGTAGTAACTATAAGCAACATACAGGCCTTGGTGTCCTTCCCTGCGGCTTCCATTGCACATGAAAAGGATGACCATGACATAAGGACAATTTGATAAGCTACTTACATGGAAACCAGTGTGGTCCACTGGGTAAGTGCCTGCCTTCCATGCAGGCAACCAGGGTTCGAATCCTGGGTTCGGCACCAGGTGACTGATGGTTGCAGAGCAGAGGTAAGTTGGAGGTGGGTAAGTAAAATTGTCTGTGTGTTGTGTAAGAGTGGAATCATGCCTAGTGAATGAGGGATTGCAGATTGGTTGGTAAGTAAAATAGGTGTGGCCTGAACAGAGAGAGGTGAAAGAAAGGGAACAGGTGTTGTGTGCAGGAGGAGGAGGAGACAAGTCAGAGTGGGTGGGGTCAGAGAGGAGGGGTATAGGAGGAGCCTAGTCAGAGTGGGAGGAGTCATAGTGGAGGAGCCTAGTCAGAGTGGGTGGGGTTAGAGAGGAGGGGTTCAGGAGGAGCCAAGTCAGAGTGGGTGGGGTCAGAGAGGAGGAGTATATGCGGAGCCTAGGCAGAGAGGAGGGGTATAGGAAGAGCCTAGTCAGAGTGGGTGGGGTCAGAGAGCAGAGGAATAGGTGGAGGAGGATCCTGACTTATTGTGGGGTACTGCAAATACTTTTTTACTGCACCCCCCTATACTCTCTGATTTCTGTTGGGAGGGGGCAGTCAAAATTTGGGGGAGCAGTATTAAAAGGTGCTTGGGCGCAACGTGAAGGCGATGAGGTGCACACAATGGCTTGGCTTCCAGGTACTTTTTGAGGGGCTACCATTAGTTTGTATTGCTCTGATCCTCCCTCATGGGGTGTACCCCAAATGGTTAGGGGCAACGGGGGGCAAGAAGCTGTTTGACAGTTTCTATTAACAACAGGGGTCCCCATACGATTATGCTGCAGTTATGCTATTGAAAGGTAAAACAAGGAGCATTTGGCTGTATTTTTGCAGGTGGGGTGCCCCAAAATGTTACTGCCAGCAGCAGCAGCCCCCTTCCTCCCCACCCTGCAGATTGGTATAGGTACCTTTAGGACATTTCTGTTGAAAACAGAGGCTATAGCGAATCGCGCTACAAAATCCGAGAGCACTAACACTTGCTAAATAAAGGTGGCATCGGAGCATACGAATGAGGCAGGGAGAGGCTACTGTTGCAATTGGTTTGGTGGTTCATAGTGAATAACCTCAGCATGCGAATAGGCAAAAGTGTGAGGATTGGCAGTGTCTGTAGAGAATTTTGGCATGCTCTTCAGTTGATGTTTTCCTCCTTACGTTGGCCATGAACTACAGAGGAAAGGCCTGGCCTTACTGTTGGGCAAAACATGTATTTATGATTTTAAGAAGTGTAGTTTGGCTGTACTGAGAGGGCCTGTACAGTACGGTAAATGCCTGTATACCCCTGCAATGTGCATCCAACTGTCACTTGAGATTGAACAGCGAACGAAGCAGCTGGGTTACTGACTGAATGTAAATGGAAGGCACATAGGAAGGGTGTTTGTGGTCACTCAAATGATTGAAACCTGGTTGATGCACTACCAAAGCTGGGGTACCAGGGGGGAACATTTGAGGGGTATTGAGATGGTGGTGTCCAGAGGTCAAAATATGTTTCAGAGACACAGAGGTACTGCGGTCCTGGTCCCACATTGGGGGTAGACAAAAGTCCCTGCTAAAGATTTCTGTCCAACTGTTACCACATTTTGTGAAGCCTGGCTCCCTCTGTAACGATTCCCCAGTGTCTTTCGACCCTAGAGATGACTGTAGCAAACTTCCCAAATTTGTTCTTGGCCTCATACTCCCAAAGGAGTGCCTGACATTTGCCAGCCTAACGATACTCACATTCTGGGAAAAACCTCACTAACTATGCATATTTATCTACCACACATGGCAAATCCTTACAATTGCAGAACATCATATCGCACTTGTCATCTTTGAGGTACTGTAAGTATTTGGATTTGAGGGAAATATTCATCCTTGCTTGCTCTCTCCCATCTGAAGTCTATGGTGCTGCTGTTCCTTTCTCACATGTCCCTTCAAAGAGACAAGTGACACACAGACTCAATCACTCAGCAAACATATATGCTTTGACGTTTTCATCTTGCTGTTTACCTTCCAAATATTCCCCCTTCACCACAAATACAGGCCTGCCATTCCTCATCCCCTCAGTCAAAGCAGTCCTTCACTCCTTAGGCCCTGCAAGACCACCATGAACAAGAATCATGTCAGCAAGCAGAAGAAAAGCCTCAGTGTGCTCTTTTGTTCATACTGCTGCCCTCTAGTAACACTTCATGGCAACTGCAGCATAAGAATGGGACTGAGAAGAGGGCTGTCCTATGCAAATAATATCCTTCCATGCACACTGTCTTCTGAGACGGTCGGAGGCTTTTGCCATGATACCGCCTCCAACATATGGTCTTCAACCAAATTTTTAAAAAGCCCACCTGCCTTAGACGAAGGATTTTGCCACTTGAAGGAAGCACATGGGGACATCACCCTCATTTAGCAGGGTCCTAAATTGCCTGCTGTCAGCCTGTATACAGAACAAGGGCGTTCGTGGGCGTTCGTGAGCGTTCTTCAAAGGAAGGAGGTGGGTGATTAATTCACAGTGCCAGGGCAGGCCCAGCCCAGGCCAGCGCAGCCCAGCCCGGCACAGTTAAAGGAAACAATCTTTCTAGCTTCTTATTGCACCTAATAAATGGACTCTAGCTTGCCTCAAACTTGACCCATCATTTCATTAGCCAGAGCTCATACTTGACCTTTATTTCTATCCAAGCTCACTGGCACCAAACCCCTGATTTGAGCGAATGGCTCACACCAAAATGAAAAATCACCATCATCCAACCTATTTTACAATAAGTGTAGCACCTTCCTCGCATTCTTGTGCTCAGTTATAACCCCCAATACCACAATTGCACTCTGCAATTCACCAAACTTAAAGGACAAAGAATGATGACATTGATAAAGGAAAATAAGGCCTTGTCCCTATTGCACCTACTTGAGAAATAGGGAGGTTGGTAGAAGGTCATGAGGGAAAACATTTGAAATTTTGGGACACACATGCCAAAAAGAGTGTCCACTTTTCTCCTCTGTTACCAAGTAAAAAAAAATCTTAGCAAAAAAAAAACCATTCACTTTTTGAAAATTTCCAACTTGGGATACCTCTACAGCATTGGCAGGATTCGAACCCTGGCCTGTGAGGGCTGTCCGCACCAAAGGTACAAGACTTACCTTTGAGCTATAGCTCCTTAGTGGTCTAGAGGATTGCAGTAGTAACTATAAGCAACATACAGGCCTTGGTGTCCTTCCCTGCGGCTTCCATTGCACATGAAAAGGATGACCATGACATAAGGACAATTTGATAAGCTACTTACATGGAAACCAGTGTGGTCCAGTGGGTAAGTGCCTGCCTTCCATGCAGGCAACCAGGGTTCGAATCCCAGGTTCGGCACCAGGTGACTGATGGTGGCAGAGCAGAGGTAAGTTGGAGGTGGGCCTAAATGGCCAATTGGTAAGTAAAATGTGTCTGTGTGTTGTGTAAGAGTGAAATCATGCCTAGTGAATGAGGGATTGCAGATTGGTTGGTAAGTAAAATAGGTGTGGCCTGAACAGAGAGAGGTGAAAGAAAGGGAACAGGTGTTGTGTGCAGGAGGAGGGGGAGCCAAGTCAGAGTGGGTGGGGTCAGAGAGGAGGGGTATAGGAGGAGCCAAGTCAGAGTGGGTGGGGTCAGAGAGGAGGAGTATATGCGGAGCCTAGGCAGAGAGGAGGGGTATAGGAAGAGCCTAGTCAGAGTGGGTGGGGTCAGAGAGCAGAGGAATAGGTGGAGGAGGATCCTGACTTATTGTGGGGTACTGCAAATACTTTTTTACTGCACCCCCCTATACTCTCTGATTTCTGTTGGGAGGGGGCAGTCAAAATTTGGGGGAGCAGTATTAAAAGGTGCTTGGGCGCAACGTGAAGGCGATGAGGTGCACACAATGGCTTGGCTTCCAGGTACTTTTTGAGGGGCTACCATTAGTTTGTATTGCTCTGATCCTCCCTCATGGGGTGTACCCCAAATGGTTAGGGGCAACGGGGGGGGCAAGAAGCTGTTTGACAGTTTCTATTAACAACAGGGGTCCCCATACGATTATGCTGCAGTTATGCTATTGAAAGGTAAAACAAGGAGCATTTGGCTGTATTTTTGCAGGTGGGGTGCCCCAAAATGTTACTGCCAGCAGCAGCAGCCCCCTTCCTCCCCACCCTGCAGATTGGTATAGGTACCTTTAGGACATTTCTGTTGAAAACAGAGGCTATAGCGAATCGCGCTACAAAATCCGAGAGTACTAACACTTGCTAAATAAAGGTGGCATCGGAGCATACGAATGAGGCAGGGAGAGGCTACTGTTGCAATTGGTTTGGTGGTTCATAGTGAATAACCTCAGCATGCGAATAGGCAAAAGTGTGAGGATTGGCAGTGTCTGTAGAGAATTTTGGCATGCTCTTCAGTTGATGTTTTCCTCCTTACGTTGGCCATGAACTACAGAGGAAAGGCCTGGCCTTACTGTTGGGCAAAACATGTATTTATGATTTTAAGAAGTGTAGTCTGGCTGTACTGAGAGGGCCTGTACAGTACGGTAAATGCCTGTATATCCCTGCAATGTGCATCCAACTGTCACTTGAGATTGAACAGCGAATGAAGCAGCTGGGTTACTGACTGAATGTAAATGGAAGGCACATAGGAAGGGTGTTTGTGGTCACTCAAATGATTGAAACCTGGTTGATGCACTACCAAAGCTGGGGTACCAGGGGGGAACATTTGAGGGGTATTGAGATGGTGGTGTCCAAAGGTCAAAATATGTTTCAGAGACACAGAGGTACTGCGGTCCTGGTCCCACATTGGGGGTAGACAAAAGTACCTGCTAAAGATTTCTGTCCAACTGTTACCACATTTTGTGAAGCCTGGCTCCCTCTGTAACGATTCCCCAGTGTCTTTCGATCCTAGAGATGACTGTAGCAAACTTCCCAAATTTGTTCTTGGCCTCATACTCCCAAAGGAGTGCCTGACATTTGCCAGCCTAACGATACTCACATTCTGGGAAAAACCTCACTAACTATGCATATTTATCTACCACACATGGCAAATCCTTACAATTGCAGAACATCATATCGCACTTGTCATCTTTGAGGTACTGTAAGTATTTGGATTTGAGGGAAATATTCATCCTTGCTTGCTCTCTCCCATCTGAAGTCTATGGTGCTGCTGTTCCTTTCTCACATGTCCCTTCAAAGAGACAAGTGACACACAGACTCAATCACTCAGCAAACATATATGCTTTGACGTTTTCATCTTGCTGTTTACCTTCCAAATATTCCCCCTTCACCACAAATACAGGCCTGCCATTCCTCATCCCCTCAGTCAAAGCAGTCCTTCACTCCTTAGGCCCTGCAAGACCACCATGAACAAGAATCATGTCAGCAAGCAGAAGAAAAGCCTCAGTGTGCTCTTTTGTTCATACTGCTGCCCTCTAGTAACACTTCATGGCAACTGCAGCATAAGAATGGGACTGAGAAGAGGGCTGTCCTATGCAAATAATATCCTTCCATGCACACTGTCTTCTGAGACGGTCGGAGGCTTTTGCCGTGATACCGCCTCCAACATATGGTCTTCAACCAAATTTTTAAAAAGCCCACCTGCCTTAGACGAAGGATTTTGCCACTTGAAGGAAGCACATGGGGACATCACCCTCATTTAGCAGGGTCCTAAATTGCCTGCTGTCAGCCTGTATACAGAACAAGGGCGTTCGTGGGCGTTCGTGAGCGTTCCTCAAAGGAAGGAGGTGGGTGATTAAGTCACAGTGCCAGGGCAGGCCCAGCCCAGGCCAGCGCAGCCCAGCCCGGCACAGCGCATTGCTGTGGAGGTCCATTCCTTCACATCCTGCAGCAGGGATGATGCAGACCTACTAGAGCAAAGGCTTGACTCTGCCCATGTCTGTCTCTTAAAGGAAACAATCTTTCTAGCTTCTTATTGCACCTAATAAATGGACTCTAGCTTGCCTTAAACTTGACCCATCATTTCATTAGCCAGAGCTCATACTTGACCTTTATTTCTATCCAAGCTCACTGGCACCAAACCCCTGATTCGAGCGAGTGGCTCACACCAAAATGAAAAATCACCATCATCCAACCTATTTTACAATAAGTGTAGCACCTTCCTCGCATTCTTGTGCTCAGTTATAACCCCCAATACCACAATTGCACTCTGCAATTCACCAAACTTAAAGGACAAAGAATGATGACATTGATAAAGGAAAATAAGGCCTTGTCCCTATTGCACCTACTTGAGAAATAGGGAGGTTGGTAGAAGGTCATGAGGGAAAACATTTGAAATTTTGGGACACACATGCCAAAAAGAGTGTCCACTTTTCTCCTCTGTTACCAAGTAAAAAAAAATCTTAGCAAAAAAAAAACCATTCACTTTTTGAAAATTTCCACCTTGGGATACCTCTACAGCATTGGCAGGATTCGAACCCTGGCCTGTGAGGGCTGTCCGCACCAAAGGTACAAGACTTACCTTTGAGCTATAGCTCCTTAGTGGTCTAGAGGATTGCAGTAGTAACTATAAGCAACATACAGGCCTTGGTGTCCTTCCCTGCGGCTTCCATTGCACATGAAAAGGATGACCATGACATAAGGACAATTTGATAAGCTACTTACATGGAAACCAGTGTGGTCCAGTGGGTAAGTGCCTGCCTTCCATGCAGGCAACCAGGGTTCGAATCCCGGGTTCGGCACCAGGTGACTGATGGTGGCAGAGCAGAGGTAAGTTGGAGGTGGGCCTAAATGGCCAATTGGTAAGTAAAATGTGTCTGTGTGTTGTGTAAGAGTGGAATCATGCCTAGTGAATGAGGGATTGCAGATTGGTTGGTAAGTAAAATAGGTGTGGCCTGAACAGAGAGAGGTGAAAGAAAGGGAACAGGTGTTGTGTGCAGGAGGAGGAGGAGCCAAGTCAGAGTGGGTGGGGTCAGAGAGGAGGGGTATAGGAGGAGCCTAGTCAGAGTGGGTGGGGTTAGAGAGGAGGGGTTCAGGCAGAGCCAAGTCAGAATGGGTGGGGTCAGAGAGGAGGAGTATAAGCGGAGCCTAGGCAGAGAGGAGGGGTATAGGAGGAACCTAGTCAGAGTGGGAGGGGTCAGAGAGGAGGAGCATAGGAGGAGCCTAGTCAGAGTGGGTGGGGTTAGAGAGGAGGGGTTCAGGAGGAGCCAAGTCAGAGTGGGTGGGGTCAGAGAGGAGGAGTATATGCAGAGCCTAGGCAGAGAGGAGGTGTATAGGAGGAGCCTAGTCAGAGTGGGTGGGGTCAGAGAGCAGAGGAATAGGTGGAGGAGGATCCTGACTTATTGTGGGGTACTGCAAATACTTTTTTACTGCACCCCCCTATACTCTCTGATTTCTGTTGGGAGGGGGCAGTCAAAATTTGGGGGAGCAGTATTAAAAGGTGCTTGGGCGCAACGTGAAGGCGATGAGGTGCACACAATGGCTTGGCTTCCAGGTACTTTTTGAGGGGCTACCATTAGTTTGTATTGCTCTGATCCTCCCTCATGGGGTGTACCCCAAATGGTTAGGGGCAACGGGGGGGCAAGAACCTGTTTGACAGTTTCTATTAACAACAGGGGTCACCATGCGATTATGCTGCAGTTATGCTATTGAAAGGTAAAACAAGGAGCATTTGGCTGTATTTTTGCAGGTGGGGTGCCCCAAAATGTTACTGCCAGCAGCAGCAGCCCCCTTCCTCCCCACCCTGCAGATTGGTATAGGTACCTTTAGGACATTTCTGTTGAAAACAGAGGCTATAGCGAATCGCGCTACAAAATCGAGAGTACTAACACTTGCTAAATAAAGGTGGCATCGGAGCATACGAATGAGGCAGGGAGAGGCTACTGTGTGAAATTTTGGGACACACATGCCAAAAAGAGTGTCCACTTTTCTCCTCTGTTACCAAGTAAAAAAAAATCTTAGCAAAAAAAAAAACATTCACTTTTTGAAAATTTCCAACTTGGGATACCTCTACAGCATTGGCAGGATTCGAACCCTGGCCTGTGAGGGCTGTCCGCACCAAAGGTACAAGACTTACCTTTGAGCTATAGCTCCTTAGTGGTCTAGAGGATTGCAGTAGTAACTATAAGCAACATACAGGCCTTGGTGTCCTTCCCTGCGGCTTCCATTGCACATGAAAAGGATGACCATGACATAAGGACAATTTGATAAGCTACTTACATGGAAACCAGTGTGGTCCAGTGGGTAAGTGCCTGCCTTCCATGCAGGCAACCAGGGTTCGAATCCCAGGTTCGGCACCAGGTGACTGATGGTGGCAGAGCAGAGGTAAGTTGGAGGTGGGCCTAAATGGCCAATTGGTAAGTAAAATGTGTCTGTGTGTTGTGTAAGAGTGGAATCATGCCTAGTGAATGAGGGATTGCAGATTGGTTGGTAAGTAAAATAGGTGTGGCCTGAACAGAGAGAGGTGAAAGAAAGGGAACAGGTGTTGTGTGCAGGAGGAGGGGGAGCCAAGTCAGAGTGGGTGGGGTCAGAGAGGAGGGGTATAGGAGGAGCCTAGTCAGAGTGGGAGGGGTCATAGAGGAGGAGCATAGGAGGAGCCTAGTCAGAGTGGCTGGGGTTAGAGAGGAGGGGTTCAGGAGGAGCCAAGTCAGAGTGGGTGGGGTCAGAGAGGAGGAGTATAGGCGGAGCCTAGGCAGAGAGGAGGGGTATAGGAGGAACCTAGTCAGAGTGGGAGGGGTCAGAGAGGAGGAGCGTAGGAGGAGCCTAGTCAGATTGGGTGGGGTTAGAGAGGAGGGGTTCAGGAGGAGCCAAGTCAGAGTGGGTGGGGTCAGAGAGGAGGAGTATATGCGGAGCCTAGGCAGAGAGGAGGGGTATAGGAGGAGCCTAGTCAGAGTGGGTGGGGTCAGAGAGTGGAGGAGGATCCTGACTTATTGTGGGGTACTGCAAATACTTTTTTACTGCACCCCCCTATACTCTCTGATTTCTGTTGGGAGGGGGCAGTCAAAATTTGGGGGAGCAGTATTAAAAGGTGCTTGGGCGCAACGTGAAGGCGATGAGGTGCACACAATGGCTTGGCTTCCAGGTACTTTTTGAGGGGCTACCATTAGTTTGTATTGCTCTGATCCTCCCTCATGGGGTGTACCCCAAATGGTTAGGGCAACGGGGGGGCAAGAAGCTGTTTGACAGTTTCTATTAACAACTGGGGTCACCATGCGATTATGCTGCAGTTATGCTATTGAAAGGTAAAACAAGGAGCATTTGGCTGTATTTTTGCAGGTGGGGTGCCCCAAAATGTTACTGCCAGCAGCAGCAGCCCCCTTCCTCCCCACCCTGCAGATTGGTATAGGTACCTTTAGGACATTTCTGTTGAAAACAGAGGCTATAGCGAATCGCGCTACAAAATCCGAGAGCACTAACACTTGCTAAATAAAGGTGGCATCGGAGCATACGAATGAGGCAGGGAGAGGCTACTGTTGCAATTGGTTTGGTGGTTCATAGTGAATAACCTCAGCATGCGAATAGGCAAAAGTGTGAGGATTGGCAGTGTCTGTAGAGAATTTTGGCATGCTCTTCAGTTGATGTTTTCCTCCTTACGTTGGCCATGAACTACAGAGGAAAGGCCTGGCCTTACTGTTGGGCAAAACATGTATTTATGATTTTAAGAAGTGTAGTTTGGCTGTACTGAGAGGGCCTGTACAGTACGGTAAATGCCTGTATACCCCTGCAATGTGCATCCAACTGTCACTTGAGATTGAACAGCGAACGAAGCAGCTGGGTTACTGACTGAATGTAAATGGAAGG
Source organism: Lissotriton vulgaris (assembly GCF_964263255.1). Classification (NCBI taxonomy): domain Eukaryota; kingdom Metazoa; phylum Chordata; class Amphibia; order Caudata; family Salamandridae; genus Lissotriton; species Lissotriton vulgaris. Next base: position 1,746,796,178 of record NC_141685.1, read on the forward strand.
CACATAGGAAGGGTGTTTGTGGTCACTCAAATGATTGAAACCTGGTTGATGCACTACCAAAGCTGGGGTACCAGGGGGGAACATTTGAGGGGTATTGAGATGGTGGTGTCCAGAGGTCAAAATATGTTTCAGAGACACAGAGGTACTGCGGTCCTGGTCCCACATTGGGGGTAGACAAAAGTCCCTGCTAAAGATTTCTGTCCAACTGTTACCACATTTTGTGAAGCCTGGCTCCCTCTGTAACGATTCCCCAGTGTCTTTCGACCCTAGAGATGACTGTAGCAAACTTCCCAAATTTGTTCTTGGCCTCATACTCCCAAAGGAGTGCCTGACATTTGCCAGCCTAACGATACTCACATTCTGGGAAAAACCTCACTAACTATGCATATTTATCTACCACACATGGCAAATCCTTACAATTGCAGAACATCATATCGCACTTGTCATCTTTGAGGTACTGTAAGTATTTGGATTTGAGGGAAATATTCATCCTTGCTTGCTCTCTCCCATCTGAAGTCTATGGTGCTGCTGTTCCTTTCTCACATGTCCCTTCAAAGAGACAAGTGACACACAGACTCAATCACTCAGCAAACATATATGCTTTGACGTTTTCATCTTGCTGTTTACCTTCCAAATATTCCCCCTTCACCACAAATACAGGCCTGCCATTCCTCATCCCCTCAGTCAAAGCAGTCCTTCACTCCTTAGGCCCTGCAAGACCACCATGAACAAGAATCATGTCAGCAAGCAGAAGAAAAGCCTCAGTGTGCTCTTTTGTTCATACTGCTGCCCTCTAGTAACACTTCATGGCAACTGCAGCATAAGAATGGGACTGAGAAGAGGGCTGTCCTATGCAAATAATATCCTTCCATGCACACTGTCTTCTGAGACGGTCGGAGGCTTTTGCCGTGATACCGCCTCCAACATATGGTCTTCAACCAAATTTTTAAAAAGCCCACCTGCCTTAGACGAAGGATTTTGCCACTTGAAGGAAGCACATGGGGACATCACCCTCATTTAGCAGGGTCCTAAATTGCCTGCTGTCAGCCTGTATACAGAACAAGGGCGTTCGTGGGCGTTCGTGAGCGTTCCTCAAAGGAAGGAGGTGGGTGATTAAGTCACAGTGCCAGGGCAGGCCCAGCCCAGGCCAGCGCAGCCCAGCCCGGCACAGCGCATTGCTGTGGAGGTCCATTCCTTCACATCCTGCAGCAGGGATGATGCAGACCTACTAGAGCAAAGGCTTGACTCTGCCCATGTCTGTCTCTTAAAGGAAACAATCTTTCTAGCTTCTTATTGCACCTAATAAATGGACTCTAGCTTGCCTTAAACTTGACCCATCATTTCATTAGCCAGAGCTCATACTTGACCTTTATTTCTATCCAAGCTCACTGGCACCAAACCCCTGATTCGAGCGAGTGGCTCACAGCAAAATGAAAAATCACCATCATCCAACCTATTTTACAATAAGTGTAGCACCTTCCTCGCATTCTTGTGCTCAGTTATAACCCCCAATACCACAATTGCACTCTGCAATTCACCAAACTTAAAGGACAAAGAATGATGACATTGATAAAGGAAAATAAGGCCTTGTCCCTATTGCACCTACTTGAGAAATAGGGAGGTTGGTAGAAGGTCATGAGGGAAAACATTTGAAATTTTGGGACACACATGCCAAAAAGAGTGTCCACTTTTCTCCTCTGTTACCAAGTAAAAAAAAATCTTAGCAAAAAAAAAACCATTCACTTTTTGAAAATTTCCACCTTGGGATACCTCTACAGCATTGGCAGGATTCGAACCCTGGCCTGTGAGGGCTGTCCGCACCAAAGGTACAAGACTTACCTTTGAGCTATAGCTCCTTAGTGGTCTAGAGGATTGCAGTAGTAACTATAAGCAACATACAGGCCTTGGTGTCCTTCCCTGCGGCTTCCATTGCACATGAAAAGGATGACCATGACATAAGGACAATTTGATAAGCTACTTACATGGAAACCAGTGTGGTCCACTGGGTAAGTGCCTGCCTTCCATGCAGGCAACCAGGGTTCGAATCCTGGGTTCGGCACCAGGTGACTGATGGTTGCAGAGGTAAGTTGGAGGTGGGTAAGTAAAATTGTCTGTGTGTTGTGTAAGAGTGGAATCATGCCTAGTGAATGAGGGATTGCAGATTGGTTGGTAAGTAAAATAGGTGTGGCCTGAACAGAGAGAGGTGAAAGAAAGGGAACAGGTGTTGTGTGCAGGAGGAGGAGGAGACAAGTCAGAGTGGGTGGGGTCAGAGAGGAGGGGTATAGGAGGAGCCTAGTCAGAGTGGGAGGGGTCATAGTGGAGGAGCCTAGTCAGAGTGGGTGGGGTTAGAGAGGAGGGGTTCAGGAGGAGCCAAGTCAGAGTGGGTGGGGTCAGAGAGGAGGAGTATATGCGGAGCCTAGGCAGAGAGGAGGGGTATAGGAAGAGCCTAGTCAGAGTGGGTGGGGTCAGAGAGCAGAGGAATAGGTGGAGGAGGATCCTGACTTATTGTGGGGTACTGCAAATACTTTTTTACTGCACCCCCCTATACTCTCTGATTTCTGTTGGGAGGGGGCAGTCAAAATTTGGGGGAGCAGTATTAAAAGGTGCTTGGGCGCAACGTGAAGGCGATGAGGTGCACACAATGGCTTGGCTTCCAGGTACTTTTTGAGGGGCTACCATTAGTTTGTATTGCTCTGATCCTCCCTCATGGGGTGTACCCCAAATGGTTAGGGGCAACGGGGGGCAAGAAGCTGTTTGACAGTTTCTATTAACAACAGGGGTCCCCATACGATTATGCTGCAGTTATGCTATTGAAAGGTAAAACAAGGAGCATTTGGCTGTATTTTTGCAGGTGGGGTGCCCCAAAATGTTACTGCCAGCAGCAGCAGCCCCCTTCCTCCCCACCCTGCAGATTGGTATAGGTACCTTTAGGACATTTCTGTTGAAAACAGAGGCTATAGCGAATCGCGCTACAAAATCCGAGAGCACTAACACTTGCTAAATAAAGGTGGCATCGGAGCATACGAATGAGGCAGGGAGAGGCTACTGTTGCAATTGGTTTGGTGGTTCATAGTGAATAACCTCAGCATGCGAATAGGCAAAAGTGTGAGGATTGGCAGTGTCTGTAGAGAATTTTGGCATGCTCTTCAGTTGATGTTTTCCTCCTTACGTTGGCCATGAACTACAGAGGAAAGGCCTGGCCTTACTGTTGGGCAAAACATGTATTTATGATTTTAAGAAGTGTAGTTTGGCTGTACTGAGAGGGCCTGTACAGTACGGTAAATGCCTGTATACCCCTGCAATGTGCATCCAACTGTCACTTGAGATTGAACAGCGAACGAAGCAGCTGGGTTACTGACTGAATGTAAATGGAAGGCACATAGGAAGGGTGTTTGTGGTCACTCAAATGATTGAAACCTGGTTGATGCACTACCAAAGCTGGGGTACCAGGGGGGAACATTTGAGGGGTATTGAGATGGTGGTGTCCAGAGGTCAAAATATGTTTCAGAGACACAGAGGTACTGCGGTCCTGGTCCCACATTGGGGGTAGACAAAAGTCCCTGCTAAAGATTTCTGTCCAACTGTTACCACATTTTGTGAAGCCTGGCTCCCTCTGTAACGATTCCCCAGTGTCTTTCGACCCTAGAGATGACTGTAGCAAACTTCCCAAATTTGTTCTTGGCCTCATACTCCCAAAGGAGTGCCTGACATTTGCCAGCCTAACGATACTCACATTCTGGGAAAAACCTCACTAACTATGCATATTTATCTACCACACATGGCAAATCCTTACAATTGCAGAACATCATATCGCACTTGTCATCTTTGAGGTACTGTAAGTATTTGGATTTGAGGGAAATATTCATCCTTGCTTGCTCTCTCCCATCTGAAGTCTATGGTGCTGCTGTTCCTTTCTCACATGTCCCTTCAAAGAGACAAGTGACACACAGACTCAATCACTCAGCAAACATATATGCTTTGACGTTTTCATCTTGCTGTTTACCTTCCAAATATTCCCCCTTCACCACAAATACAGGCCTGCCATTCCTCATCCCCTCAGTCAAAGCAGTCCTTCACTCCTTAGGCCCTGCAAGACCACCATGAACAAGAATCATGTCAGCAAGCAGAAGAAAAGCCTCAGTGTGCTCTTTTGTTCATACTGCTGCCCTCTAGTAACACTTCATGGCAACTGCAGCATAAGAATGGGACTGAGAAGAGGGCTGTCCTATGCAAATAATATCCTTCCATGCACACTGTCTTCTGAGACGGTCGGAGGCTTTTGCCATGATACCGCCTCCAACATATGGTCTTCAACCAAATTTTTAAAAAGCCCACCTGCCTTAGACGAAGGATTTTGCCACTTGAAGGAAGCACATGGGGACATCACCCTCATTTAGCAGGGTCCTAAATTGCCTGCTGTCAGCCTGTATACAGAACAAGGGCGTTCGTGGGCGTTCGTGAGCGTTCTTCAAAGGAAGGAGGTGGGTGATTAATTCACAGTGCCAGGGCAGGCCCAGCCCAGGCCAGCGCAGCCCAGCCCGGCACAGTTAAAGGAAACAATCTTTCTAGCTTCTTATTGCACCTAATAAATGGACTCTAGCTTGCCTCAAACTTGACCCATCATTTCATTAGCCAGAGCTCATACTTGACCTTTATTTCTATCCAAGCTCACTGGCACCAAACCCCTGATTTGAGCGAATGGCTCACACCAAAATGAAAAATCACCATCATCCAACCTATTTTACAATAAGTGTAGCACCTTCCTCGCATTCTTGTGCTCAGTTATAACCCCCAATACCACAATTGCACTCTGCAATTCACCAAACTTAAAGGACAAAGAATGATGACATTGATAAAGGAAAATAAGGCCTTGTCCCTATTGCACCTACTTGAGAAATAGGGAGGTTGGTAGAAGGTCATGAGGGAAAACATTTGAAATTTTGGGACACACATGCCAAAAAGAGTGTCCACTTTTCTCCTCTGTTACCAAGTAAAAAAAAATCTTAGCAAAAAAAAAACCATTCACTTTTTGAAAATTTCCAACTTGGGATACCTCTACAGCATTGGCAGGATTCGAACCCTGGCCTGTGAGGGCTGTCCGCACCAAAGGTACAAGACTTACCTTTGAGCTATAGCTCCTTAGTGGTCTAGAGGATTGCAGTAGTAACTATAAGCAACATACAGGCCTTGGTGTCCTTCCCTGCGGCTTCCATTGCACATGAAAAGGATGACCATGACATAAGGACAATTTGATAAGCTACTTACATGGAAACCAGTGTGGTCCAGTGGGTAAGTGCCTGCCTTCCATGCAGGCAACCAGGGTTCGAATCCCAGGTTCGGCACCAGGTGACTGATGGTGGCAGAGCAGAGGTAAGTTGGAGGTGGGCCTAAATGGCCAATTGGTAAGTAAAATGTGTCTGTGTGTTGTGTAAGAGTGAAATCATGCCTAGTGAATGAGGGATTGCAGATTGGTTGGTAAGTAAAATAGGTGTGGCCTGAACAGAGAGAGGTGAAAGAAAGGGAACAGGTGTTGTGTGCAGGAGGAGGGGGAGCCAAGTCAGAGTGGGTGGGGTCAGAGAGGAGGGCTATAGGAGGAGCCTAGTCAGAGTGGGAGGGGTCATAGAGGAGGAGCCTAGTCAGAGTGGGTGGGGTCAGAGAGCAGAGGAATAGGTGGAGGAGGATCCTGACTTATTGTGGGGTACTGCAAATACTTTTTTACTGCACCCCCCTATACTCTCTGATTTCTGTTGGGAGGGGGCAGTCAAAATTTGGGGGAGCAGTATTAAAAGGTGCTTGGGCGCAACGTGAAGGCGATGAGGTGCACACAATGGCTTGGCTTCCAGGTACTTTTTGAGGGGCTACCATTAGTTTGTATTGCTCTGATCCTCCCTCATGGGGTGTACCCCAAATGGTTAGGGGCAACGGGGGGGGCAAGAAGCTGTTTGACAGTTTCTATTAACAACAGGGGTCACCATGCGATTATGCTGCAGTTATGCTATTGAAAGGTAAAACAAGGAGCATTTGGCTGTATTTTTGCAGGTGGGGTGCCCCAAAATGTTACTGCCAGCAGCAGCAGCCCCCTTCCTCCCCACCCTGCAGATTGGTATAGGTACCTTTAGGACATTTCTGTTGAAAACAGAGGCTATAGCGAATCGCGCTACAAAATCCGAGAGCACTAACACTTGCTAAATAAAGGTGGCATCGGAGCATACGAATGAGGCAGGGAGAGGCTACTGTTGCAATTGGTTTGGTGGTTCATAGTGAATAACCTCAGCATGCGAATAGGCAAAAGTGTGAGGATTGGCAGTGTCTGTAGAGAATTTTGGCATGCTCTTCAGTTGATGTTTTCCTCCTTACGTTGGCCATGAACTACAGAGGAAAGGCCTGGCCTTACTGTTGGGCAAAACATGTATTTATGATTTTAAGAAGTGTAGTTTGGCTGTACTGAGAGGGCCTGTACAGTACGGTAAATGCCTGTATACCCCTGCAATGTGCATCCAACTGTCACTTGAGATTGAACAGCGAACGAAGCAGCTGGGTTACTGACTGAATGTAAATGGAAGGCACATAGGAAGGGTGTTTGTGGTCACTCAAATGATTGAAACCTGGTTGATGCACTACCAAAGCTGGGGTACCAGGGGGGAACATTTGAGGGGTATTGAGATGGTGGTGTCCAGAGGTCAAAATATGTTTCAGAGACACAGAGGTACTGCGGTCCTGGTCCCACATTGGGGGTAGACAAAAGTCCCTGCTAAAGATTTCTGTCCAACTGTTACCACATTTTGTGAAGCCTGGCTCCCTCTGTAACGATTCCCCAGTGTCTTTCGACCCTAGAGATGACTGTAGCAAACTTCCCAAATTTGTTCTTGGCCTCATACTCCCAAAGGAGTGCCTGACATTTGCCAGCCTAACGATACTCACATTCTGGGAAAAACCTCACTAACTATGCATATTTATCTACCACACATGGCAAATCCTTACAATTGCAGAACATCATATCGCACTTGTCATCTTTGAGGTACTGTAAGTATTTGGATTTGAGGGAAATATTCATCCTTGCTTGCTCTCTCCCATCTGAAGTCTATGGTGCTGCTGTTCCTTTCTCACATGTCCCTTCAAAGAGACAAGTGACACACAGACTCAATCACTCAGCAAACATATATGCTTTGACGTTTTCATCTTGCTGTTTACCTTCCAAATATTCCCCCTTCACCACAAATACAGGCCTGCCATTCCTCATCCCCTCAGTCAAAGCAGTCCTTCACTCCTTAGGCCCTGCAAGACCACCATGAACAAGAATCATGTCAGCAAGCAGAAGAAAAGCCTCAGTGTGCTCTTTTGTTCATACTGCTGCCCTCTAGTAACACTTCATGGCAACTGCAGCATAAGAATGGGACTGAGAAGAGGGCTGTCCTATGCAAATAATATCCTTCCATGCACACTGTCTTCTGAGACGGTCGGAGGCTTTTGCCGTGATACCGCCTCCAACATATGGTCTTCAACCAAATTTTTAAAAAGCCCACCTGCCTTAGACGAAGGATTTTGCCACTTGAAGGAAGCACATGGGGACATCACCCTCATTTAGCAGGGTCCTAAATTGCCTGCTGTCAGCCTGTATACAGAACAAGGGCGTTCGTGGGCGTTCGTGAGCGTTCCTCAAAGGAAGGAGGTGGGTGATTAAGTCACAGTGCCAGGGCAGGCCCAGCCCAGGCCAGCGCAGCCCAGCCCGGCACAGCGCATTGCTGTGGAGGTCCATTCCTTCACATCCTGCAGCAGGGATGATGCAGACCTACTAGAGCAAAGGCTTGACTCTGCCCATGTCTGTCTCTTAAAGGAAACAATCTTTCTAGCTTCTTATTGCACCTAATAAATGGACTCTAGCTTGCCTTAAACTTGACCCATCATTTCATTAGCCAGAGCTCATACTTGACCTTTATTTCTATCCAAGCTCACTGGCACTAAACCCCTGATTCGAGCGAGTGGCTCACAGCAAAATGAAAAATCACCATCATCCAACCTATTTTACAATAAGTGTAGCACCTTCCTCGCATTCTTGTGCTCAGTTATAACCCCCAATACCACAATTGCACTCTGCAATTCACCAAACTTAAAGGACAAAGAATGATGACATTGATAAAGGAAAATAAGGCCTTGTCCCTATTGCACCTACTTGAGAAATAGGGAGGTTGGTAGAAGGTCATGAAGGAAAACATTTGAAATTTTGGGACACACATGCCAAAAAGAGAGTCCACTTTTCTCCTCTGTTACCAAGTAAAAAAAAATCTTAGCAAAAAAAAAACCATTCACTTTTTGAAAAATTCCACCTTGGGATACCTCTACAGCATAGGCAGGATTCGAACCCTGGCCTGTGAGGGCTGTCCGCACCATAGGTACAAGACTTACCTTTGAGCTATAGCTCCTTAGTGGTCTAGAGGATTGCAGTAGTAACTATAAGCAACATACAGGCCTTGGTGTCCTTCCCTGCGGCTTCCATTGCACATGAAAAGGATGACCATGACATAAGGACAATTTGATAAGCTACTTACATGGAAACCAGTGTGGTCCACTGGGTAAGTGCCTGCCTTCCATGCAGGCAACCAGGGTTCGAATCCTGGGTTCAGCACCAGGTGACTGATGGTTGCAGAGCAGAGGTAAGTTGGAGGTGGGTAAGTAAAATTGTCTGTGTGTTGTGTAAGAGTGGAATCATCCCTAGTGAATGAGGGATTGCAGATTGGTTGGTAAGTAAAATAGGTGTGGCGTGAACAGAGAGAGGTGAAAGAAAGGGAACAGGTGTTGTGTGCAGGAGGAGGAGGAGACATGTCAGATTGGGTGGGGTCAGAGAGGAGGGGTATAGGAGGAGCCTAGTCAGAGTGGGAGGAGTCATAGTGGAGGAGCCTAGTCAGAGTGGGTGGGGTTAGAGAGGAGGGGTTCAGGAGGAGCCAAGTCAGAGTGGGTGGGGTCAGAGAGGAGGAGTATATGCGGAGCCTAGGCAGAGAGGAGGGGTATAGGAAGAGCCTAGTCAGAGTGGGTGGGGTCAGAGAGCAGAGGAATAGGTGGAGGAGGATCCTGACTTATTGTGGGGTACTGCAAATACTTTTTTACTGCACCCCCCTATACTCTCTGATTTCTGTTGGGAGGGGGCAGTCAAAATTTGGGGGAGCAGTATTAAAAGGTGCTTGGGCGCAACGTGAAGGCGATGAGGTGCACACAATGGCTTGGCTTCCAGGTACTTTTTGAGGGGCTACCATTAGTTTGTATTGCTCTGATCCTCCCTCATGGGGTGTACCCCAAATGGTTAGGGGCAACGGGGGGCAAGAAGCTGTTTGACAGTTTCTATTAACAACAGGGGTCCCCATACGATTATGCTGCAGTTATGCTATTGAAAGGTAAAACAAGGAGCATTTGGCTGTATTTTTGCAGGTGGGGTGCCCCAAAATGTTACTGCCAGCAGCAGCAGCCCCCTTCCTCCCCACCCTGCAGATTGGTATAGGTACCTTTAGGACATTTCTGTTGAAAACAGAGGCTATAGCGAATCGCGCTACAAAATCCGAGAGCACTAACACTTGCTAAATAAAGGTGGCATCGGAGCATACGAATGAGGCAGGGAGAGGCTACTGTTGCAATTGGTTTGGTGGTTCATAGTGAATAACCTCAGCATGCGAATAGGCAAAAGTGTGAGGATTGGCAGTGTCTGTAGAGAATTTTGGCATGCTCTTCAGTTGATGTTTTCCTCCTTACGTTGGCCATGAACTACAGAGGAAAGGCCTGGCCTTACTGTTGGGCAAAACATGTATTTATGATTTTAAGAAGTGTAGTTTGGCTGTACTGAGAGGGCCTTTACAGTACGGTAAATGCCTGTATACCCCTGCAATGTGCATCCAACTGTCACTTGAGATTGAACAGCGAACGAAGCAGCTGGGTTACTGACTGAATGTAAATGGAAGGCACATAGGAAGGGTGTTTGTGGTCACTCAAATGATTGAAACCTGGTTGATGCACTACCAAAGCTGGGGTACCAGGGGGGAACATTTGAGGGGTATTGAGATGGTGGTGTCCAGAGGTCAAAATATGTTTCAGAGACACAGAGGTACTGCGGTCCTGGTCCCACATTGGGGGTAGACAAAAGTCCCTGCTAAAGATTTCTGTCCAACTGTTACCACATTTTGTGAAGCCTGGCTCCCTCTGTAACGATTCCCCAGTGTCTTTCGACCCTAGAGATGACTGTAGCAAACTTCCCAAATTTGTTCTTGGCCTCATACTCCCAAAGGAGTGCCTGACATTTGCCAGCCTAACGATACTCACATTCTGGGAAAAACCTCACTAACTATGCATATTTATCTACCACACATGGCAAATCCTTACAATTGCAGAACATCATATCGCACTTGTCATCTTTGAGGTACTGTAAGTATTTGGATTTGAGGGAAATATTCATCCTTGCTTGCTCTCTCCCATCTGAAGTCTATGGTGCTGCTGTTCCTTTCTCACATGTCCCTTCAAAGAGACAAGTGACACACAGACTCAATCACTCAGCAAACATATATGCTTTGACGTTTTCATCTTGCTGTTTACCTTCCAAATATTCCCCCTTCACCACAAATACAGGCCTGCCATTCCTCATCCCCTCAGTCAAAGCAGTCCTTCACTCCTTAGGCCCTGCAAGACCACCATGAACAAGAATCATGTCAGCAAGCAGAAGAAAAGCCTCAGTGTGCTCTTTTGTTCATACTGCTGCCCTCTAGTAACACTTCATGGCAACTGCAGCATAAGAATGGGACTGAGAAGAGGGCTGTCCTATGCAAATAATATCCTTCCATGCACACTGTCTTCTGAGACGGTCGGAGGCTTTTGCCATGATACCGCCTCCAACATATGGTCTTCAACCAAATTTTTAAAAAGCCCACCTGCCTTAGACGAAGGATTTTGCCACTTGAAGGAAGCACATGGGGACATCACCCTCATTTAGCAGGGTCCTAAATTGCCTGCTTTCAGCCTGTATACAGAACAAGGGCGTTCGTGGGCGTTCGTGAGCGTTCTTCAAAGGAAGGAGGTGGGTGATTAATTCACAGTGCCAGGGCAGGCCCAGCCCAGGCCAGCGCAGCCCAGCCCGGCACAGTTAAAGGAAACAATCTTTCTAGCTTCTTATTGCACCTAATAAATGGACTCTAGCTTGCCTCAAACTTGACCCATCATTTCATTAGCCAGAGCTCATACTTGACCTTTATTTCTATCCAAGCTCACTGGCACCAAACCCCTGATTTGAGCGAATGGCTCACACCAAAATGAAAAATCACCATCATCCAACCTATTTTACAATAAGTGTAGCACCTTCCTCGCATTCTTGTGCTCAGTTATAACCCCCAATACCACAATTGCACTCTGCAATTCACCAAACTTAAAGGACAAAGAATGATGACATTGATAAAGGAAAATAAGGCCTTGTCCCTATTGCACCTACTTGAGAAATAGGGAGGTTGGTAGAAGGTCATGAGGGAAAACATTTGAAATTTTGGGACACACATGCCAAAAAGAGTGTCCACTTTTCTCCTCTGTTACCAAGTAAAAATCTTAGCAAAAAAAAAACCATTCACTTTTTGAAAATTTCCAACTTGGGATACCTCTACAGCATTGGCAGGATTCGAACCCTGGCCTGTGAGGGCTGTCCGCACCAAAGGTACAAGACTTACCTTTGAGCTATAGCTCCTTAGTGGTCTAGAGGATAGCAGTAGTAACTATAAGCAACATACAGGCCTTGGTGTCCTTCCCTGCGGCTTCCATTGCACATGAAAAGGATGACCATGACATAAGGACAATTTGATAAGCTACTTACATGGAAACCAGTGTGGTCCAGTGGGTAAGTGCCTGCCTTCCATGCAGGCAACCAGGGTTCGAATCCCAGGTTCGGCACCAGGTGACTGATGGTGGCAGAGCAGAGGTAAGTTGGAGGTGGGCCTAAATGGCCAATTGGTAAGTAAAATGTGTCTGTGTGTTGTGTAAGAGTGAAATCATGCCTAGTGAATGAGGGATTGCAGATTGGTTGGTAAGTAAAATAGGTGTGGCCTGAACAGAGAGAGGTGAAAGAAAGGGAACAGGTGTTGTGTGCAGGAGGAGGGGGAGCCAAGTCAGAGTGGGTGGGGTCAGAGAGGAGGGGTATAGGAGGAGCCTAGTCAGAGTGGGAGGGGTCATAGAGGAGGAGCCTAGTCAGAGTGGGTGGGGTCAGAGAGCAGAGGAATAGGTGGAGGAGGATCCTGACTTATTGTGGGGTACTGCAAATACTTTTTTACTGCACCCCCCTATACTCTCTGATTTCTGTTGGGAGGGGGCGGTCAAAATTTGGGGGAGCAGTATTAAAAGGTGCTTGGGCGCAACGTGAAGGCGATGAGGTGCACACAATGGCTTGGCTTCCAGGTACTTTTTGAGGGGCTACCATTAGTTTGTATTGCTCTGATCCTCCCTCATGGGGTGTACCCCAAATGGTTAGGGGCAACGGGGGGGCAAGAAGCTGTTTGACAGTTTCTATTAACAACAGGGGTCACCATGCGATTATGCTGCAGTTATGCTATTGAAAGGTAAAACAAGGAGCATTTGGCTGTATTTTTGCAGGTGGGGTGCCCCAAAATGTTACTGCCAGCAGCAGCAGCCCCCTTCCTCCCCACCCTGCAGATTGGTATAGGTACCTTTAGGACATTTCTGTTGAAAACAGAGGCTATAGCGAATCGCGCTACAAAATCCGAGAGCACTAACACTTGCTAAATAAAGGTGGCATCGGAGCATACGAATGAGGCAGGGAGAGGCTACTGTTGCAATTGGTTTGGTGGTTCATAGTGAATAACCTCAGCATGCGAATAGGCAAAAGTGTGAGGATTGGCAGTGTCTGTAGAGAATTTTGGCATGCTCTTCAGTTGATGTTTTCCTCCTTACGTTGGCCATGAACTACAGAGGAAAGGCCTGGCCTTACTGTTGGGCAAAACATGTATTTATGATTTTAAGAAGTGTAGTTTGGCTGTACTGAGAGGGCCTGTACAGTACGGTAAATGCCTGTATACCCCTGCAATGTGCATCCAACTGTCACTTGAGATTGAACAGCGAACGAAGCAGCTGGGTTACTGACTGAATGTAAATGGAAGGCACATAGGAAGGGTGTTTGTGGTCACTCAAATGATTGAAACCTGGTTGATGCACTACCAAAGCTGGGGTACCAGGGGGGAACATTTGAGGGGTATTGAGATGGTGGTGTCCAGAGGTCAAAATATGTTTCAGAGACACAGAGGTACTGCGGTCCTGGTCCCACATTGGGGGTAGACAAAAGTCCCTGCTAAAGATTTCTGTCCAACTGTTACCACATTTTGTGAAGCCTGGCTCCCTCTGTAACGATTCCCCAGTGTCTTTTGACCCTAGAGATGACTGTAGCAAACTTCCCAAATTTGTTCTTGGCCTCATACTCCCAAAGGAGTGCCTGACATTTGCCAGCCTAACGATACTCACATTCTGGGAAAAACCTCACTAACTATGCATATTTATCTACCACACATGGCAAATCCTTACAATTGCAGAACATCATATCGCACTTGTCATCTTTGAGGTACTGTAAGTATTTGGATTTGAGGGAAATATTCATCCTTGCTTGCTCTCTCCCATCTGAAGTCTATGGTGCTGCTGTTCCTTTCTCACATGTCCCTTCAAAGAGACAAGTGACACACAGACTCAATCACTCAGCAAACATATATGCTTTGACGTTTTCATCTTGCTGTTTACCTTCCAAATATTCCCCCTTCACCACAAATACAGGCCTGCCATTCCTCATCCCCTCAGTCAAAGCAGTCCTTCACTCCTTAGGCCCTGCAAGACCACCATGAACAAGAATCATGTCAGCAAGCAGAAGAAAAGCCTCAGTGTGCTCTTTTGTTCATACTGCTGCCCTCTAGTAACACTTCATGGCAACTGCAGCATAAGAATGGGACTGAGAAGAGGGCTGTCCTATGCAAATAATATCCTTCCATGCACACTGTCTTCTGAGACGGTCGGAGGCTTTTGCCGTGATACCGCCTCCAACATATGGTCTTCAACCAAATTTTTAAAAAGCCCACCTGCCTTAGACGAAGGATTTTGCCACTTGAAGGAAGCACATGGGGACATCACCCTCATTTAGCAGGGTCCTAAATTGCCTGCTGTCAGCCTGTATACAGAACAAGGGCGTTCGTGGGCGTTCGTGAGCGTTCCTCAAAGGAAGGAGGTGGGTGATTAAGTCACAGTGCCAGGGCAGGCCCAGCCCAGGCCAGCGCAGCCCAGCCCGGCACAGCGCATTGCTGTGGAGGTCCATTCCTTCACATCCTGCAGCAGGGATGATGCAGACCTACTAGAGCAAAGGCTTGACTCTGCCCATGTCTGTCTCTTAAAGGAAACAATCTTTCTAGCTTCTTATTGCACCTAATAAATGGACTCTAGCTTGCCTTAAACTTGACCCATCATTTCATTAGCCAGAGCTCATACTTGACCTTTATTTCTATCCAAGCTCACTGGCACCAAACCCCTGATTCGAGCGAGTGGCTCACACCAAAATGAAAAATCACCATCATCCAACCTATTTTACAATAAGTGTAGCACCTTCCTCGCATTCTTGTGCTCAGTTATAACCCCCAATACCACAATTGCACTCTGCAATTCACCAAACTTAAAGGACAAAGAATGATGACATTGATAAAGGAAAATAAGGCCTTGTCCCTATTGCACCTACTTGAGAAATAGGGAGGTTGGTAGAAGGTCATGAGGGAAAACATTTGAAATTTTGGGACACACATGCCAAAAAGAGTGTCCACTTTTCTCCTCTGTTACCAAGTAAAAAAAAATCTTAGCAAAAAAAAAACCATTCACTTTTTGAAAATTTCCACCATGGGATACCTCTACAGCATTGGCAGGATTCGAACCCTGGCCTGTGAGGGCTGTCCGCACCAAAGGTACAAGACTTACCTTTGAGCTATAGCTCCTTAGTGGTCTAGAGGATTGCAGTAGTAACTATAAGCAACATACAGGCCTTGGTGTCCTTCCCTGCGGCTTCCATTGCACATGAAAAGGATGACCATGACATAAGGACAATTTGATAAGCTACTTACATGGAAACCAGTGTGGTCCACTGGGTAAGTGCCTGCCTTCCATGCAGGCAACCAGGGTTCGAATCCCGGGTTCGGCACCAGGTGACTGATGGTTGCAGAGCAGAGGTAAGTTGGAGGTGGGTAAGTAAAATTGTCTGTGTGTTGTGTAAGAGTGGAATCATGCCTAGTGAATGAGGGATTGCAGATTGGTTGGTAAGTAAAATAGGTGTGGCCTGAACAGAGAGAGGTGAAAGAAAGGGAACAGGTGTTGTGTGCAGGAGGAGGAGGAGACAAGTCAGAGTGGGTGGGGTCAGAGAGGAGGGGTATAGGAGGAGCCTAGTCAGAGTGGGAGGGGTCATAGTGCAGGAGCCTAGTCAGAGTGGGGGTAGAGAGGAGGGGTTCAGGAGGAGCCAAGTCAGAGTGGGTGGGGTCAGAGAGGAGGAGTATATGCGGAGCCTAGGCAGAGAGGAGGGGTATAGGAAGAGCCTAGTCAGAGTGGGTGGGGTCAGAGAGCAGAGGAATAGGTGGAGGAGGATCCTGACTTATTGTGGGGTACTGCAAATACTTTTTTACTGCACCCCCCTATACTCTCTGATTTCTGTTGGGAGGGGGCAGTCAAAATTTGGGGGAGCAGTATTAAAAGGTGCTTGGGCGCAACGTGAAGGCGATGAGGTGCACACAATGGCTTGGCTTCCAGGTACTTTTTGAGGGGCTACCATTAGTTTGTATTGCTCTGATCCTCCCTCATGGGGTGTACCCCAAATGGTTAGGGGCAACGGGGGGGCAAGAAGCTGTTTGACAGTTTCTATTAACAACAGGGGTCCCCATACGATTATGCTGCAGTTATGCTATTGAAAGGTAAAACAAGGAGCATTTGGCTGTATTTTTGCAGGTGGGGTGCCCCAAAATGTTACTGCCAGCAGCAGCAGCCCCCTTCCTCCCCACCCTGCAGATTGGTATAGGTACCTTTAGGACATTTCTGTTGAAAACAGAGGCTATAGCGAATCGCGCTACAAAATCCGAGAGTACTAACACTTGCTAAATAAAGGTGGCATCGGAGCATACGAATGAGGCAGGGAGAGGCTACTGTTGCAATTGGTTTGGTGGTTCATAGTGAATAACCTCAGCATGCGAATAGGCAAAAGTGTGAGGATTGGCAGTGTCTGTAGAGAATTTTGGCATGCTCTTCAGTTGATGTTTTCCTCCTTACGTTGGCCATGAACTACAGAGGAAAGGCCTGGCCTTACTGTTGGGCAAAACATGTATTTATGATTTTAAGAAGTGTAGTCTGGCTGTACTGAGAGGGCCTGTACAGTACGGTAAATGCCTGTATATCCCTGCAATGTGCATCCAACTGTCACTTGAGATTGAACAGCGAATGAAGCAGCTGGGTTACTGACTGAATGTAAATGGAAGGCACATAGGAAGGGTGTTTGTGGTCACTCAAATGATTGAAACCTGGTTGATGCACTACCAAAGCTGGGGTACCAGGGGGGAACATTTGAGGGGTATTGAGATGGTGGTGTCCAGAGGTCAAAATATGTTTCAGAGACACAGAGGTACTGCGGTCCTGGTCCCACATTGGGGGTAGACAAAAGTACCTGCTAAAGATTTCTGTCCAACTGTTACCACATTTTGTGAAGCCTGGCTCCCTCTGTAACGATTCCCCAGTGTCTTTCGATCCTAGAGATGACTGTAGCAAACTTCCCAAATTTGTTCTTGGCCTCATACTCCCAAAGGAGTGCCTGACATTTGCCAGCCTAACGATACTCACATTCTGGGAAAAACCTCACTAACTATGCATATTTATCTACCACACATGGCAAATCCTTACAATTGCAGAACATCATATCGCACTTGTCATCTTTGAGGTACTGTAAGTATTTGGATTTGAGGGAAATATTCATCCTTGCTTGCTCTCTCCCATCTGAAGTCTATGGTGCTGCTGTTCCTTTCTCACATGTCCCTTCAAAGAGACAAGTGACACACAGACTCAATCACTCAGCAAACATATATGCTTTGACGTTTTCATCTTGCTGTTTACCTTCCAAATATTCCCCCTTCACCACAAATACAGGCCTGCCATTCCTCATCCCCTCAGTCAAAGCAGTCCTTCACTCCTTAGGCCCTGCAAGACCACCATGAACAAGAATCATGTCAGCAAGCAGAAGAAAAGCCTCAGTGTGCTCTTTTGTTCATACTGCTGCCCTCTAGTAACACTTCATGGCAACTGCAGCATAAGAATGGGACTGAGAAGAGGGCTGTCCTATGCAAATAATATCCTTCCATGCACACTGTCTTCTGAGACGGTCGGAGGCTTTTGCCGTGATACCGCCTCCAACATATGGTCTTCAACCAAATTTTTAAAAAGCCCACCTGCCTTAGACGAAGGATTTTGCCACTTGAAGGAAGCACATGGGGACATCACCCTCATTTAGCAGGGTCCTAAATTGCCTGCTGTCAGCCTGTATACAGAACAAGGGCGTTCGTGGGCGTTCGTGAGCGTTCCTCAAAGGAAGGAGGTGGGTGATTAAGTCACAGTGCCAGGGCAGGCCCAGCCCAGGCCAGCGCAGCCCAGCCCGGCACAGCGCATTGCTGTGGAGGTCCATTCCTTCACATCCTGCAGCAGGGATGATGCAGACCTACTAGAGCAAAGGCTTGACTCTGCCCATGTCTGTCTCTTAAAGGAAACAATCTTTCTAGCTTCTTATTGCACCTAATAAATGGACTCTAGCTTGCCTTAAACTTGACCCATCATTTCATTAGCCAGAGCTCATACTTGACCTTTATTTCTATCCAAGCTCACTGGCACCAAACCCCTGATTCGAGCGAGTGGCTCACACCAAAATGAAAAATCACCATCATCCAACCTATTTTACAATAAGTGTAGCACCTTCCTCGCATTCTTGTGCTCAGTTATAACCCCCAATACCACAATTGCACTCTGCAATTCACCAAACTTAAAGGACAAAGAATGATGACATTGATAAAGGAAAATAAGGCCTTGTCCCTATTGCACCTACTTGAGAAATAGGGAGGTTGGTAGAAGGTCATGAGGGAAAACATTTGAAATTTTGGGACACACATGCCAAAAAGAGTGTCCACTTTTCTCCTCTGTTACCAAGTAAAAAAAAATCTTAGCAAAAAAAAAACCATTCACTTTTTGAAAATTTCCACCTTGGGATACCTCTACAGCATTGGCAGGATTCGAACCCTGGCCTGTGAGGGCTGTCCGCACCAAAGGTACAAGACTTACCTTTGAGCTATAGCTCCTTAGTGGTCTAGAGGATTGCAGTAGTAACTATAAGCAACATACAGGCCTTGGTGTCCTTCCCTGCGGCTTCCATTGCACATGAAAAGGATGACCATGACATAAGGACAATTTGATAAGCTACTTACATGGAAACCAGTGTGGTCCAGTGGGTAAGTGCCTGCCTTCCATGCAGGCAACCAGGGTTCGAATCCCGGGTTCGGCACCAGGTGACTGATGGTGGCAGAGCAGAGGTAAGTTGGAGGTGGGCCTAAATGGCCAATTGGTAAGTAAAATGTGTCTGTGTGTTGTGTAAGAGTGGAATCATGCCTAGTGAATGAGGGATTGCAGATTGGTTGGTAAGTAAAATAGGTGTGGCCTGAACAGAGAGAGGTGAAAGAAAGGGAACAGGTGTTGTGTGCAGGAGGAGGAGGAGCCAAGTCAGAGTGGGTGGGGTCAGAGAGGAGGGGTATAGGAGGAGCCTAGCCAGAGTGGGTGGGGTCAGAGAGCAGAGGAATAGGTGGAGGAGGATCCTGACTTATTGTGGGGTACTGCAAATACTTTTTTACTGCACCCCCCTATACTCTCTGATTTCTGTTGGGAGGGGGCAGTCAAAATTTGGGGGAGCAGTATTAAAAGGTGCTTGGGCGCAACGTGAAGGCGATGAGGTGCACACAATGGCTTGGCTTCCAGGTACTTTTTGAGGGGCTACCATTAGTTTGTATTGCTCTGATCCTCCCTCATGGGGTGTACCCCAAATGGTTAGGGGCAACGGGGGGGCAAGAACCTGTTTGACAGTTTCTATTAACAACAGGGGTCACCATGCGATTATGCTGCAGTTATGCTATTGAAAGGTAAAACAAGGAGCATTTGGCTGTATTTTTGCAGGTGGGGTGCCCCAAAATGTTACTGCCAGCAGCAGCAGCCCCCTTCCTCCCCACCCTGCAGATTGGTATAGGTACCTTTAGGACATTTCTGTTGAAAACAGAGGCTATAGCGAATCGCGCTACAAAATCGAGAGTACTAACACTTGCTAAATAAAGGTGGCATCGGAGCATACGAATGAGGCAGGGAGAGGCTACTGTGTGAAATTTTGGGACACACATGCCAAAAAGAGTGTCCACTTTTCTCCTCTGTTACCAAGTAAAAAAAAATCTTAGCAAAAAAAAAACCATTCACTTTTTGAAAATTTCCAACTTGGGATACCTCTACAGCATTGGCAGGATTCAAACCCTGGCCTGTGAGGGCTGTCCGCACCAAAGGTACAAGACTTACCTTTGAGCTATAGCTCCTTAGTGGTCTAGAGGATTGCAGTAGTAACTATAAGCAACATACAGGCCTTGGTGTCCTTCCCTGCGGCTTCCATTGCACATGAAAAGGATGACCATGACATAAGGACAATTTGATAAGCTACTTACATGGAAACCAGTGTGGTCCAGTGGGTAAGTGCCTGCCTTCCATGCAGGCAACCAGGGTTCGAATCCCAGGTTCGGCACCAGGTGACTGATGGTGGCAGAGCAGAGGTAAGTTGGAGGTGGGCCTAAATGGCCAATTGGTAAGTAAAATGTGTCTGTGTGTTGTGTAAGAGTGGAATCATGCCTAGTGAATGAGGGATTGCAGATTGGTTGGTAAGTAAAATAGGTGTGGCCTGAACAGAGAGAGGTAAAAGAAAGGGAACAGGTGTTGTGTGCAGGAGGAGGGGGAGCCAAGTCAGAGTGGGTGGGGTCAGAGAGGAGGGGTATAGGAGGAGCCTAGTCAGAGTGGGAGGGGTCATAGAGGAGGAGCATAGGAGGAGCCTAGTCAGAGTGGGTGGGGTTAGAGAGGAGGGGTTCAGGAGGAGCCAAGTCAGAGTGGGTGGGGTCAGAGAGGAGGAGTATAGGCGGAGCCTAGGCAGAGAGGAGGGGTATAGGAGGAACCTAGTCAGAGTGGGAGGGGTCAGAGAGGAGGAGCGTAGGAGGAGCCTAGTCAGATTGGGTGGGGTTAGAGAGGAGGGGTTCAGGAGGAGCCAAGTCAGAGTGGGTGGGGTCAGAGAGGAGGAGTATATGCGGAGCCTAGGCAGAGAGGAGGGGTATAGGAGGAGCCTAGTCAGAGTGGGTGGGGTCAGAGAGTGGAGGAGGATCCTGACTTATTGTGGGGTACTGCAAATACTTTTTTACTGCACCCCCCTATACTCTCTGATTTCTGTTGGGAGGGGGCAGTCAAAATTTGGGGGAGCAGTATTAAAAGGTGCTTGGGCGCAACGTGAAGGCGATGAGGTGCACACAATGGCTTGGCTTCCAGGTACTTTTTGAGGGGCTACCATTAGTTTGTATTGCTCTGATCCTCCCTCATGGGGTGTACCCCAAATGGTTAGGGGCAACGGGGGGGCAAGAAGCTGTTTGACAGTTTCTATTAACAACAGGGGTCCCCATACGATTATGCTGCAGTTATGCTATTGAAAGGTAAAACAAGGAGCATTTGGCTGTATTTTTGCAGGTGGGGTGCCCCAAAATGTTACTGCCAGCAGCAGCAGCCCCCTTCCTCCCCACCCTGCAGATTGGTATAGGTACCTTTAGGACATTTCTGTTGAAAACAGAGGCTATAGCGAATCGCGCTACAAAATCCGAGAGTACTAACACTTGCTAAATAAAGGTGGCATCGGAGCATACGAATGAGGCAGGGAGAGGCTACTGTTGCAATTGGTTTGGTGGTTCATAGTGAATAACCTCAGCATGCGAATAGGCAAAAGTGTGAGGATTGGCAGTGTCTGTAGAGAATTTTGGCATGCTCTTCAGTTGATGTTTTCCTCCTTACGTTGGCCATGAACTACAGAGGAAAGGCCTGGCCTTACTGTTGGGCAAAACATGTATTTATGATTTTAAGAAGTGTAGTCTGGCTGTACTGAGAGGGCCTGTACAGTACGGTAAATGCCTGTATATCCCTGCAATGTGCATCCAACTGTCACTTGAGATTGAACAGCGAATGAAGCAGCTGGGTTACTGACTGAATGTAAATGGAAGGCACATAGGAAGGGTGTTTGTGGTCACTCAAATGATTGAAACCTGGTTGATGCACTACCAAAGCTGGGGTACCAGGGGGGAACATTTGAGGGGTATTGAGATGGTGGTGTCCAGAGGTCAAAATATGTTTCAGAGACACAGAGGTACTGCGGTCCTGGTCCCACATTGGGGGTAGACAAAAGTACCTGCTAAAGATTTCTGTCCAACTGTTACCACATTTTGTGAAGCCTGGCTCCCTCTGTAACGATTCCCCAGTGTCTTTCGATCCTAGAGATGACTGTAGCAAACTTCCCAAATTTGTTCTTGGCCTCATACTCCCAAAGGAGTGCCTGACATTTGCCAGCCTAACGATACTCACATTCTGGGAAAAACCTCACTAACTATGCATATTTATCTACCACACATGGCAAATCCTTACAATTGCAGAACATCATATCGCACTTGTCATCTTTGAGGTACTGTAAGTATTTGGATTTGAGGGAAATATTCATCCTTGCTTGCTCTCTCCCATCTGAAGTCTATGGTGCTGCTGTTCCTTTCTCACATGTCCCTTCAAAGAGACAAGTGACACACAGACTCAATCACTCAGCAAACATATATGCTTTGACGTTTTCATCTTGCTGTTTACCTTCCAAATATTCCCCCTTCACCACAAATACAGGCCTGCCATTCCTCATCCCCTCAGTCAAAGCAGTCCTTCACTCCTTAGGCCCTGCAAGACCACCATGAACAAGAATCATGTCAGCAAGCAGAAGAAAAGCCTCAGTGTGCTCTTTTGTTCATACTGCTGCCCTCTAGTAACACTTCATGGCAACTGCAGCATAAGAATGGGACTGAGAAGAGGGCTGTCCTATGCAAATAATATCCTTCCATGCACACTGTCTTCTGAGACGGTCGGAGGCTTTTGCCGTGATACCGCCTCCAACATATGGTCTTCAACCAAATTTTTAAAAAGCCCACCTGCCTTAGACGAAGGATTTTGCCACTTGAAGGAAGCACATGGGGACATCACCCTCATTTAGCAGGGTCCTAAATTGCCTGCTGTCAGCCTGTATACAGAACAAGGGCGTTCGTGGGCGTTCGTGAGCGTTCCTCAAAGGAAGGAGGTGGGTGATTAAGTCACAGTGCCAGGGCAGGCCCAGCCCAGGCCAGCGCAGCCCAGCCCGGCACAGCGCATTGCTGTGGAGGTCCATTCCTTCACATCCTGCAGCAGGGATGATGCAGACCTACTAGAGCAAAGGCTTGACTCTGCCCATGTCTGTCTCTTAAAGGAAACAATCTTTCTAGCTTCTTATTGCACCTAATAAATGGACTCTAGCTTGCCTTAAACTTGACCCATCATTTCATTAGCCAGAGCTCATACTTGACCTTTATTTCTATCCAAGCTCACTGGCACCAAACCCCTGATTCGAGCGAGTGGCTCACACCAAAATGAAAAATCACCATCATCCAACCTATTTTACAATAAGTGTAGCACCTTCCTCGCATTCTTGTGCTCAGTTATAACCCCCAATACCACAATTGCACTCTGCAATTCACCAAACTTAAAGGACAAAGAATGATGACATTGATAAAGGAAAATAAGGCCTTGTCCCTATTGCACCTACTTGAGAAATAGGGAGGTTGGTAGAAGGTCATGAGGGAAAACATTTGAAATTTTGGGACACACATGCCAAAAAGAGTGTCCACTTTTCTCCTCTGTTACCAAGTAAAAAAAAATCTTAGCAAAAAAAAAACCATTCACTTTTTGAAAATTTCCACCTTGGGATACCTCTACAGCATTGGCAGGATTCGAACCCTGGCCTGTGAGGGCTGTCCGCACCAAAGGTACAAGACTTACCTTTGAGCTATAGCTCCTTAGTGGTCTAGAGGATTGCAGTAGTAACTATAAGCAACATACAGGCCTTGGTGTCCTTCCCTGCGGCTTCCATTGCACATGAAAAGGATGACCATGACATAAGGACAATTTGATAAGCTACTTACATGGAAACCAGTGTGGTCCAGTGGGTAAGTGCCTGCCTTCCATGCAGGCAACCAGGGTTCGAATCCCGGGTTCGGCACCAGGTGACTGATGGTGGCAGAGCAGAGGTAAGTTGGAGGTGGGCCTAAATGGCCAATTGGTAAGTAAAATGTGTCTGTGTGTTGTGTAAGAGTGGAATCATGCCTAGTGAATGAGGGATTGCAGATTGGTTGGTAAGTAAAATAGGTGTGGCCTGAACAGAGAGAGGTGAAAGAAAGGGAACAGGTGTTGTGTGCAGGAGGAGGAGGAGCCAAGTCAGAGTGGGTGGGGTCAGAGAGGAGGGGTATAGGAGGAGCCTAGCCAGAGTGGGTGGGGTCAGAGAGCAGAGGAATAGGTGGAGGAGGATCCTGACTTATTGTGGGGTACTGCAAATACTTTTTTACTGCACCCCCCTATACTCTCTGATTTCTGTTGGGAGGGGGCAGTCAAAATTTGGGGGAGCAGTATTAAAAGGTGCTTGGGCGCAACGTGAAGGCGATGAGGTGCACACAATGGCTTGGCTTCCAGGTACTTTTTGAGGGGCTACCATTAGTTTGTATTGCTCTGATCCTCCCTCATGGGGTGTACCCCAAATGGTTAGGGGCAACGGGGGGGCAAGAACCTGTTTGACAGTTTCTATTAACAACAGGGGTCACCATGCGATTATGCTGCAGTTATGCTATTGAAAGGTAAAACAAGGAGCATTTGGCTGTATTTTTGCAGGTGGGGTGCCCCAAAATGTTACTGCCAGCAGCAGCAGCCCCCTTCCTCCCCACCCTGCAGATTGGTATAGGTACCTTTAGGACATTTCTGTTGAAAACAGAGGCTATAGCGAATCGCGCTACAAAATCGAGAGTACTAACACTTGCTAAATAAAGGTGGCATCGGAGCATACGAATGAGGCAGGGAGAGGCTACTGTGTGAAATTTTGGGACACACATGCCAAAAAGAGTGTCCACTTTTCTCCTCTGTTACCAAGTAAAAAAAAATCTTAGCAAAAAAAAAACCATTCACTTTTTGAAAATTTCCAACTTGGGATACCTCTACAGCATTGGCAGGATTCGAACCCTGGCCTGTGAGGGCTGTCCGCACCAAAGGTACAAGACTTACCTTTGAGCTATAGCTCCTTAGTGGTCTAGAGGATTGCAGTAGTAACTATAAGCAACATACAGGCCTTGGTGTCCTTCCCTGCGGCTTCCATTGCACATGAAAAGGATGACCATGACATAAGGACAATTTGATAAGCTACTTACATGGAAACCAGTGTGGTCCAGTGGGTAAGTGCCTGCCTTCCATGCAGGCAACCAGGGTTCGAATCCCAGGTTCGGCACCAGGTGACTGATGGTGGCAGAGCAGAGGTAAGTTGGAGGTGGGCCTAAATGGCCAATTGGTAAGTAAAATGTGTCTGTGTGTTGTGTAAGAGTGGAATCATGCCTAGTGAATGAGGGATTGCAGATTGGTTGGTAAGTAAAATAGGTGTGGCCTGAACAGAGAGAGGTGAAAGAAAGGGAACAGGTGTTGTGTGCAGGAGGAGGGGGAGCCAAGTCAGAGTGGGTGGGGTCAGAGAGGAGGGGTATAGGAGGAGCCTAGTCAGAGTGGGAGGGGTCATAGAGGAGGAGCATAGGAGGAGCCTAGTCAGAGTGGGTGGGGTTAGAGAGGAGGGGTTCAGGAGGAGCCAAGTCAGAGTGGGTGGGGTCAGAGAGGAGGAGTATAGGCGGAGCCTAGGCAGAGAGGAGGGGTATAGGAGGAACCTAGTCAGAGTGGGAGGGGTCAGAGAGGAGGAGCGTAGGAGGAGCCTAGTCAGATTGGGTGGGGTTAGAGAGGAGGGGTTCAGGAGGAGCCAAGTCAGAGTGGGTGGGGTCAGAGAGGAGGAGTATATGCGGAGCCTAGGCAGAGAGGAGGGGTATAGGAGGAGCCTAGTCAGAGTGGGTGGGGTCAGAGAGTGGAGGAGGATCCTGACTTATTGTGGGGTACTGCAAATACTTTTTTACTGCACCCCCCTATACTCTCTGATTTCTGTTGGGAGGGGGCAGTCAAAATTTGGGGGAGCAGTATTAAAAGGTGCTTGGGCGCAACGTGAAGGCGATGAGGTGCACACAATGGCTTGGCTTCCAGGTACTTTTTGAGGGGCTACCATTAGTTTGTATTGCTCTGATCCTCCCTCATGGGGTGTACCCCAAATGGTTAGGGCAACGGGGGGGCAAGAAGCTGTTTGACAGTTTCTATTAACAACTGGGGTCACCATGCGATTATGCTGCAGTTATGCTATTGAAAGGTAAAACAAGGAGCATTTGGCTGTATTTTTGCAGGTGGGGTGCCCCAAAATGTTACTGCCAGCAGCAGCAGCCCCCTTCCTCCCCACCCTGCAGATTGGTATAGGTACCTTTAGGACATTTCTGTTGAAAACAGAGGCTATAGCGAATCGCGCTACAAAATCCGAGAGCACTAACACTTGCTAAATAAAGGTGGCATCGGAGCATACGAATGAGGCAGGGAGAGGCTACTGTTGCAATTGGTTTGGTGGTTCATAGTGAATAACCTCAGCATGCGAATAGGCAAAAGTGTGAGGATTGGCAGTGTCTGTAGAGAATTTTGGCATGCTCTTCAGTTGATGTTTTCCTCCTTACGTTGGCCATGAACTACAGAGGAAAGGCCTGGCCTTACTGTTGGGCAAAACATGTATTTATGATTTTAAGAAGTGTAGTTTGGCTGTACTGAGAGGGCCTGTACAGTACGGTAAATGCCTGTATACCCCTGCAATGTGCATCCAACTGTCACTTGAGATTGAACAGCGAACGAAGCAGCTGGGTTACTGACTGAATGTAAATGGAAGGCACATAGGAAGGGTGTTTGTGGTCACTCAAATGATTGAAACCTGGTTGATGCACTACCAAAGCTGGGGTACCAGGGGGGAACATTTGAGGGGTATTGAGATGGTGGTGTCCAGAGGTCAAAATATGTTTCAGAGACACAGAGGTACTGCGGTCCTGGTCCCACATTGGGGGTAGACAAAAGTCCCTGCTAAAGATTTCTGTCCAACTGTTACCACATTTTGTGAAGCCTGGCTCCCTCTGTAACGATTCCCCAGTGTCTTTCGACCCTAGAGATGACTGTAGCAAACTTCCCAAATTTGTTCTTGGCCTCATACTCCCAAAGGAGTGCCTGACATTTGCCAGCCTAACGATACTCACATTCTGGGAAAAACCTCACTAACTATGCATATTTATCTACCACACATGGCAAATCCTTACAATTGCAGAACATCATATCGCACTTGTCATCTTTGAGGTACTGTAAGTATTTGGATTTGAGGGAAATATTCATCCTTGCTTGCTCTCTCCCATCTGAAGTCTATGGTGCTGCTGTTCCTTTCTCACATGTCCCTTCAAAGAGACAAGTGACACACAGACTCAATCACTCAGCAAACATATATGCTTTGACGTTTTCATCTTGCTGTTTACCTTCCAAATATTCCCCCTTCACCACAAATACAGGCCTGCCATTCCTCATCCCCTCAGTCAAAGCAGTCCTTCACTCCTTAGGCCCTGCAAGACCACCATGAACAAGAATCATGTCAGCAAGCAGAAGAAAAGCCTCAGTGTGCTCTTTTGTTCATACTGCTGCCCTCTAGTAACACTTCATGGCAACTGCAGCATAAGAATGGGACTGAGAAGAGGGCTGTCCTATGCAAATAATATCCTTCCATGCACACTGTCTTCTGAGACGGTCGGAGGCTTTTGCCGTGATACCGCCTCCAACATATGGTCTTCAACCAAATTTTTAAAAAGCCCACCTGCCTTAGACGAAGGATTTTGCCACTTGAAGGAAGCACATGGGGACATCACCCTCATTTAGCAGGGTCCTAAATTGCCTGCTGTCAGCCTGTATACAGAACAAGGGCGTTCGTGGGCGTTCGTGAGCGTTCCTCAAAGGAAGGAGGTGGGTGATTAAGTCACAGTGCCAGGGCAGGCCCAGCCCAGGCCAGCGCAGCCCAGCCCGGCACAGCGCATTGCTGTGGAGGTCCATTCCTTCACATCCTGCAGCAGGGATGATGCAGACCTACTAGAGCAAAGGCTTGACTCTGCCCATGTCTGTCTCTTAAAGGAAACAATCTTTCTAGCTTCTTATTGCACCTAATAAATGGACTCTAGCTTGCCTTAAACTTGACCCATCATTTCATTAGCCAGAGCTCATACTTGACCTTTATTTCTATCCAAGCTCACTGGCACCAAACCCCTGATTCGAGCGAGTGGCTCACAGCAAAATGAAAAATCACCATCATCCAACCTATTTTACAATAAGTGTAGCACCTTCCTCGCATTCTTGTGCTCAGTTATAACCCCCAATACCACAATTGCACTCTGCAATTCACCAAACTTAAAGGACAAAGAATGATGACATTGATAAAGGAAAATAAGGCCTTGTCCCTATTGCACCTACTTGAGAAATAGGGAGGTTGGTAGAAGGTCATGAGGGAAAACATTTGAAATTTTGGGACACACATGCCAAAAAGAGTGTCCACTTTTCTCCTCTGTTACCAAGTAAAAAAAAATCTTAGCAAAAAAAAAACCATTCACTTTTTGAAAATTTCCACCTTGGGATACCTCTACAGCATTGGCAGGATTCGAACCCTGGCCTGTGAGGGCTGTCCGCACCAAAGGTACAAGACTTACCTTTGAGCTATAGCTCCTTAGTGGTCTAGAGGATTGCAGTAGTAACTATAAGCAACATACAGGCCTTGGTGTCCTTCCCTGCGGCTTCCATTGCACATGAAAAGGATGACCATGACATAAGGACAATTTGATAAGCTACTTACATGGAAACCAGTGTGGTCCACTGGGTAAGTGCCTGCCTTCCATGCAGGCAACCAGGGTTCGAATCCTGGGTTCGGCACCAGGTGACTGATGGTTGCAGAGGTAAGTTGGAGGTGGGTAAGTAAAATTGTCTGTGTGTTGTGTAAGAGTGGAATCATGCCTAGTGAATGAGGGATTGCAGATTGGTTGGTAAGTAAAATAGGTGTGGCCTGAACAGAGAGAGGTGAAAGAAAGGGAACAGGTGTTGTGTGCAGGAGGAGGAGGAGACAAGTCAGAGTGGGTGGGGTCAGAGAGGAGGGGTATAGGAGGAGCCTAGTCAGAGTGGGAGGGGTCATAGTGGAGGAGCCTAGTCAGAGTGGGTGGGGTTAGAGAGGAGGGGTTCAGGAGGAGCCAAGTCAGAGTGGGTGGGGTCAGAGAGGAGGAGTATATGCGGAGCCTAGGCAGAGAGGAGGGGTATAGGAAGAGCCTAGTCAGAGTGGGTGGGGTCAGAGAGCAGAGGAATAGGTGGAGGAGGATTCTGACTTATTGTGGGGTACTGCAAATACTTTTTTACTGCACCCCCCTATACTCTCTGATTTCTGTTGGGAGGGGGCAGTCAAAATTTGGGGGAGCAGTATTAAAAGGTGCTTGGGCGCAACGTGAAGGCGATGAGGTGCACACAATGGCTTGGCTTCCAGGTACTTTTTGAGGGGCTACCATTAGTTTGTATTGCTCTGATCCTCCCTCATGGGGTGTACCCCAAATGGTTAGGGGCAACGGGGGGAAAGAAGCTGTTTGACAGTTTCTATTAACAACAGGGGTCCCCATACGATTATGCTGCAGTTATGCTATTGAAAGGTAAAACAAGGAGCATTTGGCTGTATTTTTGCAGGTGGGGTGCCCCAAAATGTTACTGCCAGCAGCAGCAGCCCCCTTCCTCCCCACCCTGCAGATTGGTATAGGTACCTTTAGGACATTTCTGTTGAAAACAGAGGCTATAGCGAATCGCGCTACAAAATCCGAGAGCACTAACACTTGCTAAATAAAGGTGGCATCGGAGCATACGAATGAGGCAGGGAGAGGCTACTGTTGCAATTGGTTTGGTGGTTCATAGTGAATAACCTCAGCATGCGAATAGGCAAAAGTGTGAGGATTGGCAGTGTCTGTAGAGAATTTTTGCATGCTCTTCAGTTGATGTTTTCCTCCTTACGTTGGCCATGAACTACAGAGGAAAGGCCTGGCCTTACTGTTGGGCAAAACATGTATTTATGATTTTAAGAAGTGTAGTCTGGCTGTACTGAGAGGGCCTGTACAGTACGGTAAATGCCTGTATATCCCTGCAATGTGCATCCAACTGTCACTTGAGATTGAACAGCGAACGAAGCAGCTGGGTTACTGACTGAATGTAAATGGAAGGCACATAGGAAGGGTGTTTGTGGTCACTCAAATGATTGAAACCTGGTTGATGCACTACCAAAGCTGGGGTACCAGGGGGGAACATTTGAGGGGTATTGAGATGGTGGTGTCCAGAGGTCAAAATATGTTTCAGAGACACAGAAGTACTGCGGTCCTGGTCCCACATTGGGGGTAGACAAAAGTCCCTGCTAAAGATTTCTGTCCAACTGTTACCACATTTTGTGAAGCCTGGCTCCCTCTGTAACGATTCCCCAGTGTCTTTCGACCCTAGAGATGACTGTAGCAAACTTCCCAAATTTGTTCTTGGCCTCATACTCCCAAAGGAGTGCCTGACATTTGCCAGCCTACCGATACTCACATTCTGGGAAAAACCTCACTAACTATGCATATTTATCTACCACACATGGCAAATCCTTACAATTGCAGAACATCATATCGCACTTGTCATCTTTGAGGTACTGTAAGTATTTGGATTTGAGGGAAATATTCATCCTTGCTTGCTCTCTCCCATCTGAAGTCTATGGTGCTGCTGTTCCTTTCTCACATGTCCCTTCAAAGAGACAAGTGACACACAGACTCAATCACTCAGCAAACATATATGCTTTGACGTTTTCATCTTGCTGTTTACCTTCCAAATATTCCCCCTTCACCACAAATACAGGCCTGCCATTCCTCATCCCCTCAGTCAAAGCAGTCCTTCACTCCTTAGGCCCTGCAAGACCACCATGAACAAGAATCATGTCAGCAAGCAGAAGAAAAGCCTCAGTGTGCTCTTTTGTTCATACTGCTGCCCTCTAGTAACACTTCATGGCAACTGCAGCATAAGAATGGGACTGAGAAGAGGGCTGTCCTATGCAAATAATATCCTTCCATGCACACTGTCTTCTGAGACGGTCGGAGGCTTTTGCCGTGATACCGCCTCCAACATATGGTCTTCAACCAAATTTTTAAAAAGCCCACCTGCCTTAGACGAAGGATTTTGCCACTTGAAGGAAGCACATGGGGACATCACCCTCATTTAGCAGGGTCCTAAATTGCCTGCTGTCAGCCTGTATACAGAACAAGGGCGTTCGTGGGCGTTCGTGAGCGTTCCTCAAAGGAAGGAGGTGGGTGATTAAGTCACAGTGCCAGGGCAGGCCCAGCCGAGGCCAGCGCAGCCCAGCCCGGCACAGCGCATTGCTGTGGAGGTCCATTCCTTCACATCCTGCAGCAGGGATGATACAGACCTACTAGAGCAAAGGCTTGACTCTGCCCATGTCTGTCTCTTAAAGGAAACAATCTTTCTAGCTTCTTATTGCACCTAATAAATGGACTCTAGCTTGCCTTAAACTTGACCCATCATTTCATTAGCCAGAGCTCATACTTGACCTTTATTTCTATCCAAGCTCACTGGCACCAAACCCCTGATTCGAGCGAGTGGCTCACAGCAAAATGAAAAATCACCATCATCCAACCTATTTTACAATAAGTGTAGCACCTTCCTCGCATTCTTGTGCTCAGTTATAACCCCCAATACCACAATTGCACTCTGCAATTCACCAAACTTAAAGGACAAAGAATGATGACATTGATAAAGGAAAATAAGGCCTTGTCCCTATTGCACCTACTTGAGAAATAGGGAGGTTGGTAGAAGGTCATGAGGGAAAACATTTGAAATTTTGGGACACACATGCCAAAAAGAGTGTCCACTTTTCTCCTCTGTTACCAAGTAAAAAAAAATCTTAGCAAAAAAAAAACCATTCACTTTTTGAAAATTTCCACCTTGGGATACCTCTACAGCATTGGCAGGATTCGAACCCTGGCCTGTGAGGGCTGTTCGCACCAAAGGTACAAGACTTACCTTTGAGCTATAGCTCCTTAGTGGTCTAGAGGATTGCAGTAGTAACTATAAGCAACATACAGGCCTTGGTGTCCTTCCCTGCGGCTTCCATTGCACATGAAAAGGATGACCATGACATAAGGACAATTTGATAAGCTACTTACATGGAAACCAGTGTGGTCCACTGGGTAAGTGCCTGCCTTCCATGCAGGCAACCAGGGTTCGAATCCTGGGTTCGGCACCAGGTGACTGATGGTTGCAGAGCAGAGGTAAGTTGGAGGTGGGTAAGTAAAATTGTCTGTGTGTTGTGTAAGAGTGGAATCATGCCTAGTGAATGAGGGATTGCAGATTGGTTGGTAAGTAAAATAGGTGTGGCCTGAACAGAGAGAGGTGAAAGAAAGGGAACAGGTGTTGTGTGCAGGAGGAGGAGGAGACAAGTCAGAGTGGGTGGGGTCAGAGAGGAGGGGTATAGGAGGAGCCTAGTCAGAGTGGGAGGGGTCATAGTGGAGGAGCCTAGTCAGAGTGGGTGGGGTTAGAGAGGAGGGGTTCAGGAGGAGCCAAGTCAGAGTGGGTGGGGTCAGAGAGGAGGAGTATATGCGGAGCCTAGGCAGAGAGGAGGGGTATAGGAAGAGCCTAGTCAGAGTGGGTGGGGTCAGAGAGCAGAGGAATAGGTGGAGGAGGATCCTGACTTATTGTGGGGTACTGCAAATACTTTTTTACTGCACCCCCCTATACTCTCTGATTTCTGTTGGGAGGGGGCAGTCAAAATTTGGGGGAGCAGTATTAAAAGGTGCTTGGGCGCAACGTGAAGGCGATGAGGTGCACACAATGGCTTGGCTTCCAGGTACTTTTTGAGGGGCTACCATTAGTTTGTATTGCTCTGATCCTCCCTCATGGGGTGTACCCCAAATGGTTAGGGGCAACGGGGGGCAAGAAGCTGTTTGACAGTTTCTATTAACAACAGGGGTCCCCATACGATTATGCTGCAGTTATGCTATTGAAAGGTAAAACAAGGAGCATTTGGCTGTATTTTTGCAGGTGGGGTGCCCCAAAATGTTACTGCCAGCAGCAGCAGCCCCCTTCCTCCCCACCCTGCAGATTGGTATAGGTACCTTTAGGACATTTCTGTTGAAAACAGAGGCTATAGCGAATCGCGCTACAAAATCCGAGAGCACTAACACTTGCTAAATAAAGGTGGCATCGGAGCATACGAATGAGGCAGGGAGAGGCTACTGTTGCAATTGGTTTGGTGGTTCATAGTGAATAACCTCAGCATGCGAATAGGCAAAAGTGTGAGGATTGGCAGTGTCTGTAGAGAATTTTGGCATGCTCTTCAGTTGATGTTTTCCTCCTTACGTTGGCCATGAACTACAGAGGAAAGGCCTGGCCTTACTGTTGGGCAAAACATGTATTTATGATTTTAAGAAGTGTAGTTTGGCTGTACTGAGAGGGCCTGTACAGTACGGTAAATGCCTGTATACCCCTGCAATGTGCATCCAACTGTCACTTGAGATTGAACAGCGAACGAAGCAGCTGGGTTACTGACTGAATGTAAATGGAAGGCACATAGGAAGGGTGTTTGTGGTCACTCAAATGATTGAAACCTGGTTGATGCACTACCAAAGCTGGGGTACCAGGGGGGAACATTTGAGGGGTATTGAGATGGTGGTGTCCAGAGGTCAAAATATGTTTCAGAGACACAGAGGTACTGCGGTCCTGGTCCCACATTGGGGGTAGACAAAAGTCCCTGCTAAAGATTTCTGTCCAACTGTTACCACATTTTGTGAAGCCTGGCTCCCTCTGTAACGATTCCCCAGTGTCTTTCGACCCTAGAGATGACTGTAGCAAACTTCCCAAATTTGTTCTTGGCCTCATACTCCCAAAGGAGTGCCTGACATTTGCCAGCCTAACGATACTCACATTCTGGGAAAAACCTCACTAACTATGCATATTTATCTACCACACATGGCAAATCCTTACAATTGCAGAACATCATATCGCACTTGTCATCTTTGAGGTACTGTAAGTATTTGGATTTGAGGGAAATATTCATCCTTGCTTGCTCTCTCCCATCTGAAGTCTATGGTGCTGCTGTTCCTTTCTCACATGTCCCTTCAAAGAGACAAGTGACACACAGACTCAATCACTCAGCAAACATATATGCTTTGACGTTTTCATCTTGCTGTTTACCTTCCAAATATTCCCCCTTCACCACAAATACAGGCCTGCCATTCCTCATCCCCTCAGTCAAAGCAGTCCTTCACTCCTTAGGCCCTGCAAGACCACCATGAACAAGAATCATGTCAGCAAGCAGAAGAAAAGCCTCAGTGTGCTCTTTTGTTCATACTGCTGCCCTCTAGTAACACTTCATGGCAACTGCAGCATAAGAATGGGACTGAGAAGAGGGCTGTCCTATGCAAATAATATCCTTCCATGCACACTGTCTTCTGAGACGGTCGGAGGCTTTTGCCGTGATACCGCCTCCAACATATGGTCTTCAACCAAATTTTTAAAAAGCCCACCTGCCTTAGACGAAGGATTTTGCCACTTGAAGGAAGCACATGGGGACATCACCCTCATTTAGCAGGGTCCTAAATTGCCTGCTGTCAGCCTGTATACAGAACAAGGGCGTTCGTGGGCGTTCGTGAGCGTTCCTCAAAGGAAGGAGGTGGGTGATTAAGTCACAGTGCCAGGGCAGGCCCAGCCCAGGCCAGCGCAGCCCAGCCCGGCACAGCGCATTGCTGTGGAGGTCCATTCCTTCACATCCTGCAGCAGGGATGATGCAGACCTACTAGAGCAAAGGCTTGACTCTGCCCATGTCTGTCTCTTAAAGGAAACAATCTTTCTAGCTTCTTATTGCACCTAATAAATGGACTCTAGCTTGCCTTAAACTTGACCCATCATTTCATTAGCCAGAGCTCATACTTGACCTTTATTTCTATCCAAGCTCACTGGCACCAAACCCCTGATTCGAGCGAGTGGCTCACAGCAAAATGAAAAATCACCATCATTCAACCTATTTTACAATAAGTGTAGCACCTTCCTCGCATTCTTGTGCTCAGTTATAACCCCCAATACCACAATTGCACTCTGCAATTCACCAAACTTAAAGGACAAAGAATGATGACATTGATAAAGGAAAATAAGGCCTTGTCCCTATTGCACCTACTTGAGAAATAGGGAGGTTGGTAGAAGGTCATGAGGGAAAACATTTGAAATTTTGGGACACACATGCCAAAAAGAGTGTCCACTTTTCTCCTCTGTTACCAAGTAAAAAAAAATCTTAGCAAAAAAAAAACCATTCACTTTTTGAAAATTTCCACCTTGGGATACCTCTACAGCATTGGCAGGATTCGAACCCTGGCCTGTGAGGGCTGTCCGCACCAAAGGTACAAGACTTACCTTTGAGCTATAGCTCCTTAGTGGTCTAGAGGATTGCAGTAGTAACTATAAGCAACATACAGGCCTTGGTGTCCTTCCCTGCGGCTTCCATTGCACATGAAAAGGATGACCATGACATAAGGACAATTTGATAAGCTACTTACATGGAAACCA
The DNA here is from genome assembly GCF_964263255.1 of Lissotriton vulgaris. Taxonomy (NCBI): domain Eukaryota; kingdom Metazoa; phylum Chordata; class Amphibia; order Caudata; family Salamandridae; genus Lissotriton; species Lissotriton vulgaris. Next base: position 1,746,831,098 of record NC_141685.1, read on the forward strand.
GTGTGGTCCACTGGGTAAGTGCCTGCCTTCCATGCAGGCAACCAGGGTTCGAATCCTGGGTTCGGCACCAGGTGACTGATGGTTGCAGAGGTAAGTTGGAGGTGGGTAAGTAAAATTGTCTGTGTGTTGTGTAAGAGTGGAATCATGCCTAGTGAATGAGGGATTGCAGATTGGTTGGTAAGTAAAATAGGTGTGGCCTGAACAGAGAGAGGTGAAAGAAAGGGAACAGGTGTTGTGTGCAGGAGGAGGAGGAGACAAGTCAGAGTGGGTGGGGTCAGAGAGGAGGGGTATAGGAGGAGCCTAGTCAGAGTGGGAGGGGTCATAGTGGAGGAGCCTAGTCAGAGTGGGTGGGGTTAGAGAGGAGGGGTTCAGGAGGAGCCAAGTCAGAGTGGGTGGGGTCAGAGAGGAGGAGTATATGCGGAGCCTAGGCAGAGAGGAGGGGTATAGGAAGAGCCTAGTCAGAGTGGGTGGGGTCAGAGAGCAGAGGAATAGGTGGAGGAGGATTCTGACTTATTGTGGGGTACTGCAAATACTTTTTTACTGCACCCCCCTATACTCTCTGATTTCTGTTGGGAGGGGGCAGTCAAAATTTGGGGGAGCAGTATTAAAAGGTGCTTGGGCGCAACGTGAAGGCGATGAGGTGCACACAATGGCTTGGCTTCCAGGTACTTTTTGAGGGGCTACCATTAGTTTGTATTGCTCTGATCCTCCCTCATGGGGTGTACCCCAAATGGTTAGGGGCAACGGGGGGAAAGAAGCTGTTTGACAGTTTCTATTAACAACAGGGGTCCCCATACGATTATGCTGCAGTTATGCTATTGAAAGGTAAAACAAGGAGCATTTGGCTGTATTTTTGCAGGTGGGGTGCCCCAAAATGTTACTGCCAGCAGCAGCAGCCCCCTTCCTCCCCACCCTGCAGATTGGTATAGGTACCTTTAGGACATTTCTGTTGAAAACAGAGGCTATAGCGAATCGCGCTACAAAATCCGAGAGCACTAACACTTGCTAAATAAAGGTGGCATCGGAGCATACGAATGAGGCAGGGAGAGGCTACTGTTGCAATTGGTTTGGTGGTTCATAGTGAATAACCTCAGCATGCGAATAGGCAAAAGTGTGAGGATTGGCAGTGTCTGTAGAGAATTTTTGCATGCTCTTCAGTTGATGTTTTCCTCCTTACGTTGGCCATGAACTACAGAGGAAAGGCCTGGCCTTACTGTTGGGCAAAACATGTATTTATGATTTTAAGAAGTGTAGTCTGGCTGTACTGAGAGGGCCTGTACAGTACGGTAAATGCCTGTATATCCCTGCAATGTGCATCCAACTGTCACTTGAGATTGAACAGCGAACGAAGCAGCTGGGTTACTGACTGAATGTAAATGGAAGGCACATAGGAAGGGTGTTTGTGGTCACTCAAATGATTGAAACCTGGTTGATGCACTACCAAAGCTGGGGTACCAGGGGGGAACATTTGAGGGGTATTGAGATGGTGGTGTCCAGAGGTCAAAATATGTTTCAGAGACACAGAAGTACTGCGGTCCTGGTCCCACATTGGGGGTAGACAAAAGTCCCTGCTAAAGATTTCTGTCCAACTGTTACCACATTTTGTGAAGCCTGGCTCCCTCTGTAACGATTCCCCAGTGTCTTTCGACCCTAGAGATGACTGTAGCAAACTTCCCAAATTTGTTCTTGGCCTCATACTCCCAAAGGAGTGCCTGACATTTGCCAGCCTAACGATACTCACATTCTGGGAAAAACCTCACTAACTATGCATATTTATCTACCACACATGGCAAATCCTTACAATTGCAGAACATCATATCGCACTTGTCATCTTTGAGGTACTGTAAGTATTTGGATTTGAGGGAAATATTCATCCTTGCTTGCTCTCTCCCATCTGAAGTCTATGGTGCTGCTGTTCCTTTCTCACATGTCCCTTCAAAGAGACAAGTGACACACAGACTCAATCACTCAGCAAACATATATGCTTTGACGTTTTCATCTTGCTGTTTACCTTCCAAATATTCCCCCTTCACCACAAATACAGGCCTGCCATTCCTCATCCCCTCAGTCAAAGCAGTCCTTCACTCCTTAGGCCCTGCAAGACCACCATGAACAAGAATCATGTCAGCAAGCAGAAGAAAAGCCTCAGTGTGCTCTTTTGTTCATACTGCTGCCCTCTAGTAACACTTCATGGCAACTGCAGCATAAGAATGGGACTGAGAAGAGGGCTGTCCTATGCAAATAATATCCTTCCATGCACACTGTCTTCTGAGACGGTCGGAGGCTTTTGCCGTGATACCGCCTCCAACATATGGTCTTCAACCAAATTTTTAAAAAGCCCACCTGCCTTAGACGAAGGATTTTGCCACTTGAAGGAAGCACATGGGGACATCACCCTCATTTAGCAGGGTCCTAAATTGCCTGCTGTCAGCCTGTATACAGAACAAGGGCGTTCGTGGGCGTTCGTGAGCGTTCCTCAAAGGAAGGAGGTGGGTGATTAAGTCACAGTGCCAGGGCAGGCCCAGCCCAGGCCAGCGCAGCCCAGCCCGGCACAGCGCATTGCTGTGGAGGTCCATTCCTTCACATCCTGCAGCAGGGATGATACAGACCTACTAGAGCAAAGGCTTGACTCTGCCCATGTCTGTCTCTTAAAGGAAACAATCTTTCTAGCTTCTTATTGCACCTAATAAATGGACTCTAGCTTGCCTTAAACTTGACCCATCATTTCATTAGCCAGAGCTCATACTTGACCTTTATTTCTATCCAAGCTCACTGGCACCAAACCCCTGATTCGAGCGAGTGGCTCACAGCAAAATGAAAAATCACCATCATCCAACCTATTTTACAATAAGTGTAGCACCTTCCTCGCATTCTTGTGCTCAGTTATAACCCCCAATACCACAATTGCACTCTGCAATTCACCAAACTTAAAGGACAAAGAATGATGACATTGATAAAGGAAAATAAGGCCTTGTCCCTATTGCACCTACTTGAGAAATAGGGAGGTTGGTAGAAGGTCATGAGGGAAAACATTTGAAATTTTGGGACACACATGCCAAAAAGAGTGTCCACTTTTCTCCTCTGTTACCAAGTAAAAAAAAATCTTAGCAAAAAAAAAACCATTCACTTTTTGAAAATTTCCACCTTGGGATACCTCTACAGCATTGGCAGGATTCGAACCCTGGCCTGTGAGGGCTGTCCGCACCAAAGGTACAAGACTTACCTTTGAGCTATAGCTCCTTAGTGGTCTAGAGGATTGCATTAGTAACTATAAGCAACATACAGGCCTTGGTGTCCTTCCCTGCGGCTTCCATTGCACATGAAAAGGATGACCATGACATAAGGACAATTTGATAAGCTACTTACATGGAAACCAGTGTGGTCCACTGGGTAAGTGCCTGCCTTCCATGCAGGCAACCAGGGTTCGAATCCTGGGTTCGGCACCAGGTGACTGATGGTTGCAGAGCAGAGGTAAGTTGGAGGTGGGTAAGTAAAATTGTCTGTGTGTTGTGTAAGAGTGGAATCATGCCTAGTGAATGAGGGATTGCAGATTGGTTGGTAAGTAAAATAGGTGTGGCCTGAACAGAGAGAGGTGAAAGAAAGGGAACAGGTGTTGTGTGCAGGAGGAGGAGGAGACAAGTCAGAGTGGGAGGGGTCATAGTGGAGGAGCCTAGTCAGAGTGGGTGGGGTTAGAGAGGAGGGGTTCAGGAGGAGCCAAGTCAGAGTGGGTGGGGTCAGAGAGGAGGAGTATATGCGGAGCCTAGGCAGAGAGGAGGGGTATAGGAAGAGCCTAGTCAGAGTGGGTGGGGTCAGAGAGCAGAGGAATAGGTGGAGGAGGATCCTGACTTATTGTGGGGTACTGCAAATACTTTTTTACTGCACCCCCCTATACTCTCTGATTTCTGTTGGGAGGGGGCAGTCAAAATTTGGGGGAGCAGTATTAAAAGGTGCTTGGGCGCAACGTGAAGGCGATGAGGTGCACACAATGGCTTGGCTTGCAGGTACTTTTTGAGGGGCTACCATTAGTTTGTATTGCTCTGATCCTCCCTCATGGGGTGTACCCCAAATGGTTAGGGGCAACGGGGGGCAAGAAGCTGTTTGACAGTTTCTATTAACAACAGGGGTCCCCATACGATTATGCTGCAGTTATGCTATTGAAAGGTAAAACAAGGAGCATTTGGCTGTATTTTTGCAGGTGGGGTGCCCCAAAATGTTACTGCCAGCAGCAGCAGCCCCCTTCCTCCCCACCCTGCAGATTGGTATAGGTACCTTTAGGACATTTCTGTTGAAAACAGAGGCTATAGCGAATCGCGCTACAAAATCCGAGAGCACTAACACTTGCTAAATAAAGGTGGCATCGGAGCATACGAATGAGGCAGGGAGAGGCTACTGTTGCAATTGGTTTGGTGGTTCATAGTGAATAACCTCAGCATGCGAATAGGCAAAAGTGTGAGGATTGGCAGTGTCTGTAGAGAATTTTGGCATGCTCTTCAGTTGATGTTTTCCTCCTTACGTTGGCCATGAACTACAGAGGAAAGGCCTGGCCTTACTGTTGGGCAAAACATGTATTTATGATTTTAAGAAGTGTAGTTTGGCTGTACTGAGAGGGCCTGTACAGTACGGTAAATGCCTGTATACCCCTGCAATGTGCATCCAACTGTCACTTGAGATTGAACAGCGAACGAAGCAGCTGGGTTACTGACTGAATGTAAATGGAAGGCACATAGGAAGGGTGTTTGTGGTCACTCAAATGATTGAAACCTGGTTGATGCACTACCAAAGCTGGGGTACCAGGGGGGAACATTTGAGGGGTATTGAGATGGTGGTGTCCAGAGGTCAAAATATGTTTCAGAGACACAGAGGTACTGCGGTCCTGGTCCCACATTGGGGGTAGACAAAAGTCCCTGCTAAAGATTTCTGTCCAACTGTTACCACATTTTGTGAAGCCTGGCTCCCTCTGTAACGATTCCCCAGTGTCTTTCGACCCTAGAGATGACTGTAGCAAACTTCCCAAATTTGTTCTTGGCCTCATACTCCCAAAGGAGTGCCTGACATTTGCCAGCCTAACGATACTCACATTCTGGGAAAAACCTCACTAACTATGCATATTTATCTACCACACATGGCAAATCCTTACAATTGCAGAACATCATATCGCACTTGTCATCTTTGAGGTACTGTAAGTATTTGGATTTGAGGGAAATATTCATCCTTGCTTGCTCTCTCCCATCTGAAGTCTATGGTGCTGCTGTTCCTTTCTCACATGTCCCTTCAAAGAGACAAGTGACACACAGACTCAATCACTCAGCAAACATATATGCTTTGACGTTTTCATCTTGCTGTTTACCTTCCAAATATTCCCCCTTCACCACAAATACAGGCCTGCCATTCCTCATCCCCTCAGGCAAAGCAGTCCTTCACTCCTTAGGCCCTGCAAGACCACCATGAACAAGAATCATGTCAGCAAGCGAAGAAAAGCCTCAGTGTGCTCTTTTGTTCATACTGCTGCCCTCTAGTAACACTTCATGGCAACTGCAGCATAAGAATGGGACTGAGAAGAGGGCTGTCCTATGCAAATAATATCCTTCCATGCACACTGTCTTCTGAGACGGTCGGAGGCTTTTGCCGTGATACCGCCTCCAACATATGGTCTTCAACCAAATTTTTAAAAAGCCCACCTGCCTTAGACGAAGGATTTTGCCACTTGAAGGAAGCACATGGGGACATCACCCTCATTTAGCAGGGTCCTAAATTGCCTGCTGTCAGCCTGTATACAGAACAAGGGCGTTCGTGGGCGTTCGTGAGCGTTCCTCAAAGGAAGGAGGTGGGTGATTAAGTCACAGTGCCAGGGCAGGCCCAGCCCAGGCCAGCGCAGCCCAGCCCGGCACAGCGCATTGCTGTGGAGGTCCATTCCTTCACATCCTGCAGCAGGGATGATGCAGACCTACTAGAGCAAAGGCTTGACTCTGCCCATGTCTGTCTCTTAAAGGAAACAATCTTTCTAGCTTCTTATTGCACCTAATAAATGGACTCTAGCTTGCCTTAAACTTGACCCATCATTTCATTAGCCAGAGCTCATACTTGACCTTTATTTCTATCCAAGCTCACTGGCACCAAACCCCTGATTCGAGCGAGTGGCTCACACCAAAATGAAAAATCACCATCATCCAACCTATTTTACAATAAGTATAGCACCTTCCTTGCATTCTTGTGCTCAGTTATAACCCCCAATACCACAATTGCACTCTGCAATTCACCAAACTTAAAGGACAAAGAATGATGACATTGATAAAGGAAAATAAGGCCTTGTCCCTATTGCACCTACTTGAGAAATAGGGAGGTTGGTAGAAGGTCATGAGGGAAAACATTTGAAATTTTGGGACACACATGCCAAAAAGAGTGTCCACTTTTCTCCTCTGTTACCAAGTAAAAAAAAATCTTAGCAAAAAAAAAACCATTCACTTTTTGAAAATTTCCACCTTGGGATACCTCTACAGCATTGGCAGGATTCGAACCCTGGCCTGTGAGGGCTGTCCGCACCAAAGGTACAAGACTTACCTTTGAGCTATAGCTCCTTAGTGGTCTAGAGGATTGCAGTAGTAACTATAAGCAACATACAGGCCTTGGTGTCCTTCCCTGCGGCTTCCATTGCACATGAAAAGGATGACCATGACATAAGGACAATTTGATAAGCTACTTACATGGAAACCAGTGTGGTCCAGTGGGTAAGTGCCTGCCTTCCATGCAGGCAACCAGGGTTCGAATCCCGGGTTCGGCACCAGGTGACTGATGGTGGCAGAGCAGAGGTAAGTTGGAGGTGGGCCTAAATGGCCAATTGGTAAGTAAAATGTGTCTGTGTGTTGTGTAAGAGTGGAATCATGCCTAGTGAATGAGGGATTGCAGATTGGTTGGTAAGTAAAATAGGTGTAGCCTGAACAGAGAGAGGTGAAAGAAAGGGAACAGGTGTTGTGTGCAGGAGGAGGAGCCAAGTCAGAGTGGGTGGGGTCAGAGAGGAGGGGTATAGGAGGAGCCTAGTCAGAGTGGGAGGGGTCATAGAGGAGGAGCATAGGAGGAGCCTAGTCAGAGTGGGTGGGGTTAGAGAGGAGGGGTATATGAGGAACCTAGTCAGAGTGGGAGGGGTCAGAGAGGAGGAGCATAGGAGGAGCCTAGTCAGAGTGGGTGGGGTTAGAGAGGAGGGGTTCAGGAGGAGCCAAGTCAGAGTGGGTGGGGTCAGAGAGGAGGAGTATATGCGGAGCCTAGGCAGAGAGGAGGGGCATAGGAGGAGCCTAGTCAGAGTGGGTGGGGTCAGAGAGCAGAGGAATAGGTGGAGGAGGATCCTGACTTATTGTGGGGTACTGCAAATACTTTTTTACTGCACCCCCCTATACTCTCTGATTTCTGTTGGGAGGGGGCAGTCAAAATTTGGGGGAGCAGTATTAAAAGGTGCTTGGGCGCAACGTGAAGGCGATGAGGTGCACACAATGGCTTGGCTTCCAGGTACTTTTTGAGGGGCTACCATTAGTTTGTATTGCTCTGATCCTCCCTCATGGGGTGTACCCCAAATGGTTAGGGGCAACGGGGGGCAAGAAGCTGTTTGACAGTTTCTATTAACAACAGGGGTCCCCATACGATTATGCTGCAGTTATGCTATTGAAAGGTAAAACAAGGAGCATTTGGCTGTATTTTTGCAGGTGGGGTGCCCCAAAATGTTACTGCCAGCAGCAGCAGCCCCCTTCCTCCCCACCCTGCAGATTGGTATAGGTACCTTTAGGACATTTCTGTTGAAAACAGAGGCTATAGCGAATCGCGCTACAAAATCCGAGAGCACTAACACTTGCTAAATAAAGGTGGCATCGGAGCATACGAATGAGGCAGGGAGAGGCTACTGTTGCAATTGGTTTGGTGGTTCATAGTGAATAACCTCAGCATGCGAATAGGCAAAAGTGTGAGGATTGGCAGTGTCTGTAGAGAATTTTGGCATGCTCTTCAGTTGATGTTTTCCTCCTTACGTTGGCCATGAACTACAGAGGAAAGGCCTGGCCTTACTGTTGGGCAAAACATGTATTTATGATTTTAAGAAGTGTAGTTTGGCTGTACTGAGAGGGCCTGTACAGTACGGTAAATGCCTGTATACCCCTGCAATGTGCATCCAACTGTCACTTGAGATTGAACAGCGAACGAAGCAGCTGGGTTACTGACTGAATGTAAATGGAAGGCACATAGGAAGGGTGTTTGTGGTCACTCAAATGATTGAAACCTGGTTGATGCACTACCAAAGCTGGGGTACCAGGGGGGAACATTTGAGGGGTATTGAGATGGTGGTGTCCAGAGGTCAAAATATGTTTCAGAGACACAGAGGTACTGCGGTCCTGGTCCCACATTGGGGGTAGACAAAAGTCCCTGCTAAAGATTTCTGTCCAACTGTTACCACATTTTGTGAAGCCTGGCTCCCTCTGTAACGATTCCCCAGTGTCTTTCGACCCTAGAGATGACTGTAGCAAACTTCCCAAATTTGTTCTTGGCCTCATACTCCCAAAGGAGTGCCTGACATTTGCCAGCCTAACGATACTCACATTCTGGGAAAAACCTCACTAACTATGCATATTTATCTACCACACATGGCAAATCCTTACAATTGCAGAACATCATATCGCACTTGTCATCTTTGAGGTACTGTAAGTATTTGGATTTGAGGGAAATATTCATCCTTGCTTGCTCTCTCCCATCTGAAGTCTATGGTGCTGCTGTTCCTTTCTCACATGTCCCTTCAAAGAGACAAGTGACACACAGACTCAATCACTCAGCAAACATATATGCTTTGACGTTTTCATCTTGCTGTTTACCTTCCAAATATTCCCCCTTCACCACAAATACAGGCCTGCCATTCCTCATCCCCTCAGTCAAAGCAGTCCTTCACTCCTTAGGCCCTGCAAGACCACCATGAACAAGAATCATGTCAGCAAGCAGAAGAAAAGCCTCAGTGTGCTCTTTTGTTCATACTGCTGCCCTCTAGTAACACTTCATGGCAACTGCAGCATAAGAATGGGACTGAGAAGAGGGCTGTCCTATGCAAATAATATCCTTCCATGCACACTGTCTTCTGAGACGGTCGGAGGCTTTTGCCGTGATACCGCCTCCAACATATGGTCTTCAACCAAATTTTTAAAAAGCCCACCTGCCTTAGACGAAGGATTTTGCCACTTGAAGGAAGCACATGGGGACATCACCCTCATTTAGCAGGGTCCTAAATTGCCTGCTGTCAGCCTGTATACAGAACAAGGGCGTTCGTGGGCGTTCGTGAGCGTTCCTCAAAGGAAGGAGGTGGGTGATTAAGTCACAGTGCCAGGGCAGGCCCAGCCCAGGCCAGCGCAGCCCAGCCCGGCACAGCGCATTGCTGTGGAGGTCCATTCCTTCACATCCTGCAGCAGGGATGATGCAGACCTACTAGAGCAAAGGCTTGACTCTGCCCATGTCTGTCTCTTAAAGGAAACAATCTTTCTAGCTTCTTATTGCACCTAATAAATGGACTCTAGCTTGCCTTAAACTTGACCCATCATTTCATTAGCCAGAGCTCATACTTGACCTTTATTTCTATCCAAGCTCACTGGCACCAAACCCCTGATTCGAGCGAGTGGCTCACAGCAAAATGAAAAATCACCATCATCCAACCTATTTTACAATAAGTGTAGCACCTTCCTCGCATTCTTGTGCTCAGTTATAACCCCCAATACCACAATTGCACTCTGCAATTCACCAAACTTAAAGGACAAAGAATGATGACATTGATAAAGGAAAATAAGGCCTTGTCCCTATTGCACCTACTTGAGAAATAGGGAGGTTGGTAGAAGGTCATGAGGGAAAACATTTGAAATTTTGGGACACACATGCCAAAAAGAGTGTCCACTTTTCTCCTCTGTTACCAAGTAAAAAAAAATCTTAGCAAAAAAAAAACCATTCACTTTTTGAAAATTTCCACCTTGGGATACCTCTACAGCATTGGCAGGATTCGAACCCTGGCCTGTGAGGGCTGTCCGCACCAAAGGTACAAGACTTACCTTTGAGCTATAGCTCCTTAGTGGTCTAGAGGATTGCAGTAGTAACTATAAGCAACATACAGGCCTTGGTGTCCTTCCCTGCGGCTTCCATTGCACATGAAAAGGATGACCATGACATAAGGACAATTTGATAAGCTACTTACATGGAAACCAGTGTGGTCCACTGGGTAAGTGCCTGCCTTCCATGCAGGCAACCAGGGTTCGAATCCTGGGTTCGGCACCAGGTGACTGATGGTTGCAGAGGTAAGTTGGAGGTGGGTAAGTAAAATTGTCTGTGTGTTGTGTAAGAGTGGAATCATGCCTAGTGAATGAGGGATTGCAGATTGGTTGGTAAGTAAAATAGGTGTGGCCTGAACAGAGAGAGGTGAAAGAAAGGGAACAGGTGTTGTGTGCAGGAGGAGGAGGAGACAAGTCAGAGTGGGTGGGGTCAGAGAGGAGGGGTATAGGAGGAGCCTAGTCAGAGTGGGAGGGGTCATAGTGGAGGAGCCTAGTCAGAGTGGGTGGGGTTAGAGAGGAGGGGTTCAGGAGGAGCCAAGTCAGAGTGGGTGGGGTCAGAGAGGAGGAGTATATGCGGAGCCTAGGCAGAGAGGAGGGGTATAGGAAGAGCCTAGTCAGAGTGGGTGGGGTCAGAGAGCAGAGGAATAGGTGGAGGAGGATTCTGACTTATTGTGGGGTACTGCAAATACTTTTTTACTGCACCCCCCTATACTCTCTGATTTCTGTTGGGAGGGGGCAGTCAAAATTTGGGGGAGCAGTATTAAAAGGTGCTTGGGCGCAACGTGAAGGCGATGAGGTGCACACAATGGCTTGGCTTCCAGGTACTTTTTGAGGGGCTACCATTAGTTTGTATTGCTCTGATCCTCCCTCATGGGGTGTACCCCAAATGGTTAGGGGCAACGGGGGGAAAGAAGCTGTTTGACAGTTTCTATTAACAACAGGGGTCCCCATACGATTATGCTGCAGTTATGCTATTGAAAGGTAAAACAAGGAGCATTTGGCTGTATTTTTGCAGGTGGGGTGCCCCAAAATGTTACTGCCAGCAGCAGCAGCCCCCTTCCTCCCCACCCTGCAGATTGGTATAGGTACCTTTAGGACATTTCTGTTGAAAACAGAGGCTATAGCGAATCGCGCTACAAAATCCGAGAGCACTAACACTTGCTAAATAAAGGTGGCATCGGAGCATACGAATGAGGCAGGGAGAGGCTACTGTTGCAATTGGTTTGGTGGTTCATAGTGAATAACCTCAGCATGCGAATAGGCAAAAGTGTGAGGATTGGCAGTGTCTGTAGAGAATTTTTGCATGCTCTTCAGTTGATGTTTTCCTCCTTACGTTGGCCATGAACTACAGAGGAAAGGCCTGGCCTTACTGTTGGGCAAAACATGTATTTATGATTTTAAGAAGTGTAGTCTGGCTGTACTGAGAGGGCCTGTACAGTACGGTAAATGCCTGTATATCCCTGCAATGTGCATCCAACTGTCACTTGAGATTGAACAGCGAACGAAGCAGCTGGGTTACTGACTGAATGTAAATGGAAGGCACATAGGAAGGGTGTTTGTGGTCACTCAAATGATTGAAACCTGGTTGATGCACTACCAAAGCTGGGGTACCAGGGGGGAACATTTGAGGGGTATTGAGATGGTGGTGTCCAGAGGTCAAAATATGTTTCAGAGACACAGAAGTACTGCGGTCCTGGTCCCACATTGGGGGTAGACAAAAGTCCCTGCTAAAGATTTCTGTCCAACTGTTACCACATTTTGTGAAGCCTGGCTCCCTCTGTAACGATTCCCCAGTGTCTTTCGACCCTAGAGATGACTGTAGCAAACTTCCCAAATTTGTTCTTGGCCTCATACTCCCAAAGGAGTGCCTGACATTTGCCAGCCTAACGATACTCACATTCTGGGAAAAACCTCACTAACTATGCATATTTATCTACCACACATGGCAAATCCTTACAATTGCAGAACATCATATCGCACTTGTCATCTTTGAGGTACTGTAAGTATTTGGATTTGAGGGAAATATTCATCCTTGCTTGCTCTCTCCCATCTGAAGTCTATGGTGCTGCTGTTCCTTTCTCACATGTCCCTTCAAAGAGACAAGTGACACACAGACTCAATCACTCAGCAAACATATATGCTTTGACGTTTTCATCTTGCTGTTTACCTTCCAAATATTCCCCCTTCACCACAAATACAGGCCTGCCATTCCTCATCCCCTCAGTCAAAGCAGTCCTTCACTCCTTAGGCCCTGCAAGACCACCATGAACAAGAATCATGTCAGCAAGCAGAAGAAAAGCCTCAGTGTGCTCTTTTGTTCATACTGCTGCCCTCTAGTAACACTTCATGGCAACTGCAGCATAAGAATGGGACTGAGAAGAGGGCTGTCCTATGCAAATAATATCCTTCCATGCACACTGTCTTCTGAGACGGTCGGAGGCTTTTGCCGTGATACCGCCTCCAACATATGGTCTTCAACCAAATTTTTAAAAAGCCCACCTGCCTTAGACGAAGGATTTTGCCACTTGAAGGAAGCACATGGGGACATCACCCTCATTTAGCAGGGTCCTAAATTGCCTGCTGTCAGCCTGTATACAGAACAAGGGCGTTCGTGGGCGTTCGTGAGCGTTCCTCAAAGGAAGGAGGTGGGTGATTAAGTCACAGTGCCAGGGCAGGCCCAGCCCAGGCCAGCGCAGCCCAGCCCGGCACAGCGCATTGCTGTGGAGGTCCATTCCTTCACATCCTGCAGCAGGGATGATACAGACCTACTAGAGCAAAGGCTTGACTCTGCCCATGTCTGTCTCTTAAAGGAAACAATCTTTCTAGCTTCTTATTGCACCTAATAAATGGACTCTAGCTTGCCTTAAACTTGACCCATCATTTCATTAGCCAGAGCTCATACTTGACCTTTATTTCTATCCAAGCTCACTGGCACCAAACCCCTGATTCGAGCGAGTGGCTCACAGCAAAATGAAAAATCACCATCATCCAACCTATTTTACAATAAGTGTAGCACCTTCCTCGCATTCTTGTGCTCAGTTATAACCCCCAATACCACAATTGCACTCTGCAATTCACCAAACTTAAAGGACAAAGAATGATGACATTGATAAAGGAAAATAAGGCCTTGTCCCTATTGCACCTACTTGAGAAATAGGGAGGTTGGTAGAAGGTCATGAGGGAAAACATTTGAAATTTTGGGACACACATGCCAAAAAGAGTGTCCACTTTTCTCCTCTGTTACCAAGTAAAAAAAAATCTTAGCAAAAAAAAAACCATTCACTTTTTGAAAATTTCCACCTTGGGATACCTCTACAGCATTGGCAGGATTCGAACCCTGGCCTGTGAGGGCTGTCCGCACCAAAGGTACAAGACTTACCTTTGAGCTATAGCTCCTTAGTGGTCTAGAGGATTGCATTAGTAACTATAAGCAACATACAGGCCTTGGTGTCCTTCCCTGCGGCTTCCATTGCACATGAAAAGGATGACCATGACATAAGGACAATTTGATAAGCTACTTACATGGAAACCAGTGTGGTCCACTGGGTAAGTGCCTGCCTTCCATGCAGGCAACCAGGGTTCGAATCCTGGGTTCGGCACCAGGTGACTGATGGTTGCAGAGCAGAGGTAAGTTGGAGGTGGGTAAGTAAAATTGTCTGTGTGTTGTGTAAGAGTGGAATCATGCCTAGTGAATGAGGGATTGCAGATTGGTTGGTAAGTAAAATAGGTGTGGCCTGAACAGAGAGAGGTGAAAGAAAGGGAACAGGTGTTGTGTGCAGGAGGAGGAGGAGACAAGTCAGAGTGGGTGGGGTCAGAGAGGAGGGGTATAGGAGGAGCCTAGTCAGAGTGGGAGGGGTCATAGTGGAGGAGCCTAGTCAGAGTGGGTGGGGTTAGAGAGGAGGGGTTCAGGAGGAGCCAAGTCAGAGTGGGTGGGGTCAGAGAGGAGGAGTATATGCGGAGCCTAGGCAGAGAGGAGGGGTATAGGAAGAGCCTAGTCAGAGTGGGTGGGGTCAGAGAGCAGAGGAATAGGTGGAGGAGGATCCTGACTTATTGTGGGGTACTGCAAATACTTTTTTACTGCACCCCCCTATACTCTCTGATTTCTGTTGGGAGGGGGCAGTCAAAATTTGGGGGAGCAGTATTAAAAGGTGCTTGGGCGCAACGTGAAGGCGATGAGGTGCACACAATGGCTTGGCTTGCAGGTACTTTTTGAGGGGCTACCATTAGTTTGTATTGCTCTGATCCTCCCTCATGGGGTGTACCCCAAATGGTTAGGGGCAACGGGGGGCAAGAAGCTGTTTGACAGTTTCTATTAACAACAGGGGTCCCCATACGATTATGCTGCAGTTATGCTATTGAAAGGTAAAACAAGGAGCATTTGGCTGTATTTTTGCAGGTGGGGTGCCCCAAAATGTTACTGCCAGCAGCAGCAGCCCCCTTCCTCCCCACCCTGCAGATTGGTATAGGTACCTTTAGGACATTTCTGTTGAAAACAGAGGCTATAGCGAATCGCGCTACAAAATCCGAGAGCACTAACACTTGCTAAATAAAGGTGGCATCGGAGCATACGAATGAGGCAGGGAGAGGCTACTGTTGCAATTGGTTTGGTGGTTCATAGTGAATAACCTCAGCATGCGAATAGGCAAAAGTGTGAGGATTGGCAGTGTCTGTAGAGAATTTTGGCATGCTCTTCAGTTGATGTTTTCCTCCTTACGTTGGCCATGAACTACAGAGGAAAGGCCTGGCCTTACTGTTGGGCAAAACATGTATTTATGATTTTAAGAAGTGTAGTTTGGCTGTACTGAGAGGGCCTGTACAGTACGGTAAATGCCTGTATACCCCTGCAATGTGCATCCAACTGTCACTTGAGATTGAACAGCGAACGAAGCAGCTGGGTTACTGACTGAATGTAAATGGAAGGCACATAGGAAGGGTGTTTGTGGTCACTCAAATGATTGAAACCTGGTTGATGCACTACCAAAGCTGGGGTACCAGGGGGGAACATTTGAGGGGTATTGAGATGGTGGTGTCCAGAGGTCAAAATATGTTTCAGAGACACAGAGGTACTGCGGTCCTGGTCCCACATTGGGGGTAGACAAAAGTCCCTGCTAAAGATTTCTGTCCAACTGTTACCACATTTTGTGAAGCCTGGCTCCCTCTGTAACGATTCCCCAGTGTCTTTCGACCCTAGAGATGACTGTAGCAAACTTCCCAAATTTGTTCTTGGCCTCATACTCCCAAAGGAGTGCCTGACATTTGCCAGCCTAACGATACTCACATTCTGGGAAAAACCTCACTAACTATGCATATTTATCTACCACACATGGCAAATCCTTACAATTGCAGAACATCATATCGCACTTGTCATCTTTGAGGTACTGTAAGTATTTGGATTTGAGGGAAATATTCATCCTTGCTTGCTCTCTCCCATCTGAAGTCTATGGTGCTGCTGTTCCTTTCTCACATGTCCCTTCAAAGAGACAAGTGACACACAGACTCAATCACTCAGCAAACATATATGCTTTGACGTTTTCATCTTGCTGTTTACCTTCCAAATATTCCCCCTTCACCACAAATACAGGCCTGCCATTCCTCATCCCCTCAGTCAAAGCAGTCCTTCACTCCTTAGGCCCTGCAAGACCACCATGAACAAGAATCATGTCAGCAAGCGAAGAAAAGCCTCAGTGTGCTCTTTTGTTCATACTGCTGCCCTCTAGTAACACTTCATGGCAACTGCAGCATAAGAATGGGACTGAGAAGAGGGCTGTCCTATGCAAATAATATCCTTCCATGCACACTGTCTTCTGAGACGGTCGGAGGCTTTTGCCGTGATACCGCCTCCAACATATGGTCTTCAACCAAATTTTTAAAAAGCCCACCTGCCTTAGACGAAGGATTTTGCCACTTGAAGGAAGCACATGGGGACATCACCCTCATTTAGCAGGGTCCTAAATTGCCTGCTGTCAGCCTGTATACAGAACAAGGGCGTTCGTGGGCGTTCGTGAGCGTTCCTCAAAGGAAGGAGGTGGGTGATTAAGTCACAGTGCCAGGGCAGGCCCAGCCCAGGCCAGCGCAGCCCAGCCCGGCACAGCGCATTGCTGTGGAGGTCCATTCCTTCACATCCTGCAGCAGGGATGATGCAGACCTACTAGAGCAAAGGCTTGACTCTGCCCATGTCTGTCTCTTAAAGGAAACAATCTTTCTAGCTTCTTATTGCACCTAATAAATGGACTCTAGCTTGCCTTAAACTTGACCCATCATTTCATTAGCCAGAGCTCATACTTGACCTTTATTTCTATCCAAGCTCACTGGCACCAAACCCCTGATTCGAGCGAGTGGCTCACACCAAAATGAAAAATCACCATCATCCAACCTATTTTACAATAAGTATAGCACCTTCCTTGCATTCTTGTGCTCAGTTATAACCCCCAATACCACAATTGCACTCTGCAATTCACCAAACTTAAAGGACAAAGAATGATGACATTGATAAAGGAAAATAAGGCCTTGTCCCTATTGCACCTACTTGAGAAATAGGGAGGTTGGTAGAAGGTCATGAGGGAAAACATTTGAAATTTTGGGACACACATGCCAAAAAGAGTGTCCACTTTTCTCCTCTGTTACCAAGTAAAAAAAAATCTTAGCAAAAAAAAAACCATTCACTTTTTGAAAATTTCCACCTTGGGATACCTCTACAGCATTGGCAGGATTCGAACCCTGGCCTGTGAGGGCTGTCCGCACCAAAGGTACAAGACTTACCTTTGAGCTATAGCTCCTTAGTGGTCTAGAGGATTGCAGTAGTAACTATAAGCAACATACAGGCCTTGGTGTCCTTCCCTGCGGCTTCCATTGCACATGAAAAGGATGACCATGACATAAGGACAATTTGATAAGCTACTTACATGGAAACCAGTGTGGTCCAGTGGGTAAGTGCCTGCCTTCCATGCAGGCAACCAGGGTTCGAATCCCGGGTTCGGCACCAGGTGACTGATGGTGGCAGAGCAGAGGTAAGTTGGAGGTGGGCCTAAATGGCCAATTGGTAAGTAAAATGTGTCTGTGTGTTGTGTAAGAGTGGAATCATGCCTAGTGAATGAGGGATTGCAGATTGGTTGGTAAGTAAAATAGGTTTAGCCTGAACAGAGAGAGGTGAAAGAAAGGGAACAGGTGTTGTGTGCAGGAGGAGGAGCCAAGTCAGAGTGGGTGGGGTCAGAGAGGAGGGGTATAGGAGGAGCCTAGTCAGAGTGGGAGGGGTCATAGAGGAGGAGCATAGGAGGAGCCTAGTCAGAGTGGGTGGGGTTAGAGAGGAGGGGTATATGAGGAACCTAGTCAGAGTGGGAGGGGTCAGAGAGGAGGAGCATAGGAGGAGCCTAGTCAGAGTGGGTGGGGTTAGAGAGGAGGGGTTCAGGAGGAGCCAAGTCAGAGTGGGTGGGGTCAGAGAGGAGGAGTATATGCGGAGCCTAGGCAGAGAGGAGGGGCATAGGAGGAGCCTAGTCAGAGTGGGTGGGGTCAGAGAGCAGAGGAATAGGTGGAGGAGGATCCTGACTTATTGTGGGGTACTGCAAATACTTTTTTTACTGCACCCCCCTATACTCTCTGATTTCTGTTGGGAGGGGGCAGTCAAAATTTGGGGGAGCAGTATTAAAAGGTGCTTGGGCGCAACGTGAAGGCGATGAGGTGCACACAATGGCTTGGCTTCCAGGTACTTTTTGAGGGGCTACCATTAGTTTGTATTGCTCTGATCCTCCCTCATGGGGTGTACCCCAAATGGTTAGGGGCAACGGGGGGGCAAGAACCTGTTTGACAGTTTCTATTAACAACAGGGGTCACCATGCGATTATGCTGCAGTTATGCTATTGAAAGGTAAAACAAGGAGCATTTGGCTGTATTTTTGCAGGTGGGGTGCCCCAAAATGTTACTGCCAGCAGCAGCAGCCCCCTTCCTCCCCACCCTGCAGATTGGTATAGGTACCTTTAGGACATTTCTGTTGAAAACAGAGGCTATAGCGAATCGCGCTACAAAATCCGAGAGCACTAACACTTGCTAAATAAAGGTGGCATCGGAGCATACGAATGAGGCAGGGAGAGGCTACTGTTGCAATTGGTTTGGTGGTTCATAGTGAATAACCTCAGCATGCGAATAGGCAAAAGTGTGAGGATTGGCAGTGTCTGTAGAGAATTTTGGCATGCTCTTCAGTTGATGTTTTCCTCCTTACGTTGGCCATGAACTACAGAGGAAAGGCCTGGCCTTACTGTTGGGCAAAACATGTATTTATGATTTTAAGAAGTGTAGTTTGGCTGTACTGAGAGGGCCTGTACAGTACGGTAAATGCCTGTATACCCCTGCAATGTGCATCCAACTGTCACTTGAGATTGAACAGCGAACGAAGCAGCTGGGTTACTGACTGAATGTAAATGGAAGGCACATAGGAAGGGTGTTTGTGGTCACTCAAATGATTGAAACCTGGTTGATGCACTACCAAAGCTGGGGTACCAGGGGGGAACATTTGAGGGGTATTGAGATGGTGGTGTCCAGAGGTCAAAATATGTTTCAGAGACACAGAGGTACTGCGGTCCTGGTCCCACATTGGGGGTAGACAAAAGTCCCTGCTAAAGATTTCTGTCCAACTGTTACCACATTTTGTGAAGCCTGGCTCCCTCTGTAACGATTCCCCAGTGTCTTTCGACCCTAGAGATGACTGTAGCAAACTTCCCAAATTTGTTCTTGGCCTCATACTCCCAAAGGAGTGCCTGACATTTGCCAGCCTACCGATACTCACATTCTGGGAAAAACCTCACTAACTATGCATATTTATCTACCACACATGGCAAATCCTTACAATTGCAGAACATCATATCGCACTTGTCATCTTTGAGGTACTGTAAGTATTTGGATTTGAGGGAAATATTCATCCTTGCTTGCTCTCTCCCATCTGAAGTCTATGGTGCTGCTGTTCCTTTCTCACATGTCCCTTCAAAGAGACAAGTGACACACAGACTCAATCACTCAGCAAACATATATGCTTTGACGTTTTCATCTTGCTGTTTACCTTCCAAATATTCCCCCTTCACCACAAATACAGGCCTGCCATTCCTCATCCCCTCAGTCAAAGCAGTCCTTCACTCCTTAGGCCCTGCAAGACCACCATGAACAAGAATCATGTCAGCAAGCGAAGAAAAGCCTCAGTGTGCTCTTTTGTTCATACTGCTGCCCTCTAGTAACACTTCATGGCAACTGCAGCATAAGAATGGGACTGAGAAGAGGGCTGTCCTATGCAAATAATATCCTTCCATGCACACTGTCTTCTGAGACGGTCGGAGGCTTTTGCCGTGATACCGCCTCCAACATATGGTCTTCAACCAAATTTTTAAAAAGCCCACCTGCCTTAGACGAAGGATTTTGCCACTTGAAGGAAGCACATGGGGACATCACCCTCATTTAGCAGGGTCCTAAATTGCCTGCTGTCAGCCTGTATACAGAACAAGGGCGTTCGTGGGCGTTCGTGAGCGTTCCTCAAAGGAAGGAGGTGGGTGATTAAGTCACAGTGCCAGGGCAGGCCCAGCCCAGGCCAGCGCAGCCCAGCCCGGCACAGCGCATTGCTGTGGAGGTCCATTCCTTCACATCCTGCAGCAGGGATGATGCAGACCTACTAGAGCAAAGGCTTGACTCTGCCCATGTCTGTCTCTTAAAGGAAACAATCTTTCTAGCTTCTTATTGCACCTAATAAATGGACTCTAGCTTGCCTTAAACTTGACCCATCATTTCATTAGCCAGAGCTCATACTTGACCTTTATTTCTATCCAAGCTCACTGGCACCAAACCCCTGATTCGAGCGAGTGGCTCACACCAAAATGAAAAATCACCATCATCCAACCTATTTTACAATAAGTATAGCACCTTCCTCGCATTCTTGTGCTCAGTTATAACCCCCAATACCACAATTGCACTCTGCAATTCACCAAACTTAAAGGACAAAGAATGATGACATTGATAAAGGAAAATAAGGCCTTGTCCCTATTGCACCTACTTGAGAAATAGGGAGGTTGGTAGAAGGTCATGAGGGAAAACATTTGAAATTTTGGGACACACATGCCAAAAAGAGTGTCCACTTTTCTCCTCTGTTACCAAGTAAAAAAAAATCTTAGCAAAAAAAAAACCATTCACTTTTTGAAAATTTCCACCTTGGGATACCTCTACAGCATTGGCAGGATTCGAACCCTGGCCTGTGAGGGCTGTCCGCACCAAAGGTACAAGACTTACCTTTGAGCTATAGCTCCTTAGTGGTCTAGAGGATTGCAGTAGTAACTATAAGCAACATACAGGCCTTGGTGTCCTTCCCTGCGGCTTCCATTGCACATGAAAAGGATGACCATGACATAAGGACAATTTGATAAGCTACTTACATGGAAACCAGTGTGGTCCAGTGGGTAAGTGCCTGCCTTCCATGCAGGCAACCAGGGTTCGAATCCCGGGTTCGGCACCAGGTGACTGATGGTGGCAGAGCAGAGGTAAGTTGGAGGTGGGCCTAAATGGCCAATTGGTAAGTAAAATGTGTCTGTGTGTTGTGTAAGAGTGGAATCATGCCTAGTGAATGAGGGATTGCAGATTGGTTGGTAAGTAAAATAGGTGTGGCCTGAACAGAGAGAGGTGAAAGAAAGGGAACAGGTGTTGTGTGCAGGAGGAGGAGCCAAGTCAGAGTGGGTGGGGTCAGAGAGGAGGGGTATAGGAGGAGCCTAGTCAGAGTGGGAGGGGTCATAGAGGAGGAGCATAGGAGGAGCCTAGTCAGAGTGGGTGGGGTTAGAGAGGAGGGGTTCAGGAGGAGCCAAGTCAGAGTGGGTGGGGTCAGAGAGGAGGAGTATAGGCGGAGCCTAGGCAGAGAGGAGGGGTATAGGAGGAACCTAGTCAGAGTGGGAGGGGTCAGAGAGGAGGAGCATAGGAGGAGCCTAGTCAGAGTGGGTGGGGTTAGAGAGGAGGGGTTCAGGAGGAGCCAAGTCAGAGTGGGTGGGGTCAGAGAGGAGGAGTATATGCGGAGCCTAGGCAGAGAGGAGGGGCATAGGAGGAGCCTAGTCAGAGTGGGTGGGGTCAGAGAGCAGAGGAATAGGTGGAGGAGGATCCTGACTTATTGTGGGGTACTGCAAATACTTTTTTACTGCACCCCCCTATACTCTCTGATTTCTGTTGGGAGGGGGCAGTCAAAATTTGGGGGAGCAGTATTAAAAGGTGCTTGGGTGCAAACGTGAAGGCGATGAGGTGCACACAATGGCTTGGCTTCCAGGTACTTTTTGAGGGGCTACCATTAGTTTGTATTGCTCTGATCCTCCCTCATGGGGTGTACCCCAAATGGTTAGGGGCAACGGGGGGGCAAGAACCTGTTTGACAGTTTCTATTAACAACAGGGGTCACCATGCGATTATGCTGCAGTTATGCTATTGAAAGGTAAAACAAGGAGCATTTGGCTGTATTTTTGCAGGTGGGGTGCCCCAAAATGTTACTGCCAGCAGCAGCAGCCCCCTTCCTCCCCACCCTGCAGATTTGTATAGGTACCTTTAGGACATTTCTGTTGAAAACAGAGGCTATAGCGAATCGCTCTACAAAATCCGAGAGTACTAACACTTGCTAAATAAAGGTGGCATCGGAGCATACGAATGAGGCAGGGAGAGGCTACTGTTGCAATTGGTTTGGTGGTTCATAGTGAATAACCTCAGCATGCGAATAGGCAAAAGTGTGAGGATTGGCAGTGTCTGTAGAGAATTTTGGCATGCTCTTCAGTTGATGTTTTCCTCCTTACGTTGGCCATGAACTACAGAGGAAAGGCCTGGCCTTACTGTTGGGCAAAACATGTATTTATGATTTTAAGAAGTGTAGTTTGGCTGTACTGAGAGGGCCTGTACAGTACGGTAAATGCCTGTATACCCCTGCAATGTGCATCCAACTGTCATTTGAGATTGAACAGCGAACGAAGCAGCTGGGTTACTGACTGAATGTAAATGGATGGCACATAGGAAGGGTGTTTGTGGTCACTCAAATGATTGAAACCTGGTTGATGCACTACCAAAGCTGGGGTACCAGGGGGGAACATTTGAGGGGTATTGAGATGGTGGTGTCCAGAGGTCAAAATATGTTTCAGAGACACAGAGGTACTGCGGTCCTGGTCCCACATTGGGGGTAGACAAAAGTCCCTGCTAAAGATTTCTGTCCAACTGTTACCACATTTTGTGAAGCCTGGCTCCCTCTGTAACGATTCCCCAGTGTCTTTCGATC
The DNA here is from genome assembly GCF_964263255.1 of Lissotriton vulgaris. Lineage (NCBI taxonomy): Eukaryota > Metazoa > Chordata > Amphibia > Caudata > Salamandridae > Lissotriton > Lissotriton vulgaris. The sequence goes on from NC_141685.1 coordinate 1,746,853,408, forward strand.
CTAGAGATGACTGTAGCAAACTTCCCAAATTTGTTCTTGGCCTCATACTCCCAAAGGAGTGCCTGACATTTGCCAGCCTAACGATACTCACATTCTGGGAAAAACCTCACTAACTATGCATATTTATCTACCACACATGGTAAATCCTTACAATTGCAGAACATCATATCGCACTTGTCATCTTTGAGGTACTGTAAGTATTTGGATTTGAGGGAAATATTCATCCTTGCTTGCTCTCTCCCATCCGAAGTCTATGGTGCTGCTGTTCCTTTCTCACATGTCCCTTCAAAGAGACAAGTGACACACAGACTCAATCACTCAGCAAACATATATGCTTTGACGTTTTCATCTTGCTGTTTACCTTCCAAATATTCCCCCTTCACCACAAATACAGGCCCGCCATTCCTCATCCCTTCAGTCAAAGCAGTCCTTCACTCCTTAGGCCCTGCAAGACCACCATGAACAAGAATCATGTCAGCAAGCAGAAGAAAAGCCTCAGTGTGCTCTTTTGTTCATACTGCTGCCCTCTAGTAACACTTCATGGCAACTGCAGCATAAGAATGGGACTGATAAGAGGGCTGTCCTATGCAAATAATATCCTTCCATGCACACTTTCTTCTGAGACGGTCGGAGGCTTTTGCCGTGATACCGCCTCCAACATATGGTCTTCAACCAAATTTTTAAAAAGCCCACCTGCCTTAGACGAAGGATTTTGCCACTTGAAGGAAGCACATGGGGACATCACCCTCATTTAGCAGGGTCCTAAATTGCCTGCTGTCAGCCTGTATACAGAACAAGGGCGTTCGTGGGCGTTCGTGAGCGTTCTTCAAAGGAAGGAGGTGGGTGATTAATTCACAGTGCCAGGGCAGGCCCAGCCCAGGCCAGCGCAGCCCAGCCCGGCACAGTTAAAGGAAACAATCTTTCTAGCTTCTTATTGCACCTAATAAATGGACTCTAGCTTGCCTCAAACTTGACCCATCATTTCATTAGCCAGAGCTCATACTTGACCTTTATTTCTATCCAAGCTCACTGGCACCAAACCCCTGATTTGAGCGAGTGGCTCACACCAAAATGAAAAATCACCATCATCCAACCTATTTTACAATAAGTGTAGCACCTTCCTCGCATTCTTGTGCTCAGTTATAACCCCCAATACCACAATTGCACTCTGCAATTCACCAAACTTAAAGGACAAAGAATGATGACATTGATAAAGGAAAATAAGGCATTGTCCCTATTGCACCTACTTGAGAAATAGGGAGGTTGGTAGAAGGTCATGAGGGAAAACATTTGAAATTTTGGGACACACATGCCAAAAAGAGTGTCCACTTTTCTCCTCTGTTACCAAGTAAAAAAAAATCTTAGCAAAAAAAAAACCATTCACTTTTTGAAAATTTCCACCTTGGGATACCTCTACAGCATTGGCAGGATTCGAACCCTGGCCTGTGAGGGCTGTCCGCACCAAAGGTACAAGACTTACCTTTGAGCTATAGCTCCTTAGTGGTCTAGAGGATTGCAGTAGTAACTATAAGCAACATACAGGCCTTGGTGTCCTTCCCTGCGGCTTCCATTGCACATGAAAAGGATGACCATGACATAAGGACAATTTGATAAGCTACTTACATGGAAACAAGTGTGGTCCAGTGGGTAAGTGCCTGCCTTCCATGCAGGCAACCAGGGTTCGAATCTCAGGTTCGGCACCAGGTGACTGATGGTGGCATAGCAGAGGTAAGTTGGAGGTGGGGCTAAATGGCCAATTGGTAAGTAAAATGTGTCTGTGTGTTGTGTAAGAGTGGAATCATGCCTAGTGAATGAGGGATTGCAGATTGGTTGGTAAGTAAAATAGGTGTGGCCTGAACAGAGAGAGGTGAAAGAAAGGGAACAGGTGTTGTGTGCAGGAGGAGGGGGAGCCAAGTCAGAGTGGGTGGGGTCAGAGAGGAGGGGTATAGGAGGAGCCTAGTCAGAGTGGGAGGGGTCATAGAGGAGGAGCATAGGAGGAGCCTAGTTAGAGTGGGTTGGGTTAGAGAGGAGGGGTTCAGGAGGAGCCAAGTCAGAGTGGGTGGGGTCAGAGAGGAGGAGTATAGGCGGAGCCTAGGCAGAGAGGAGGGGTATAGGAGGAACCTAGTCAGAGTGGGAGGGGTCAGAGAGGAGGAGTATATGTGGAGCCTAGGCAGAGAGGAGGGGCATAGGAGGAGCCTAGTCAGAGTGGGTGGAGTCAGAGAGCAGAGGAATAGGTGGAGGAGGATCCTGACTTATTGTGGGGTACTGCAAATACTTTTTTACTGCACCCCCCTATACTCTCTGATTTCTGTTGGGAGGGGGCAGTCAAAATTTGGGGGAGCAGTATTAAAAGGTGCTTGGGCGCAACGTGAAGGCGATGAGGTGCACACAATGGCTTGGCTTCCAGGTACTTTTTGAGGGGCTACCATTAGTTTGTATTGCTCTGATCCTCCCTCATGGGGTGTACCCCAAATGGTTAGGGGCAACGGGGGGGCAAGAACCTGTTTGACAGTTTCTATTAACAACAAGGGTCACCATGCGATTATGCTGCAGTTATGCTATTGAAAGGTAAAACAAGGAGCATTTGGCTGTATTTTTGCAGGTGGGGTGCCCCAAAATGTTACTGCCAGCAGCAGCAGCCCCCTTCCTCCCCACCCTGCAGATTGGTATAGGTACCTTTAGGACATTTCTGTTGAAAACAGAGGCTATAGCGAATCGCGCTACAAAATCCGAGAGTACAAACACTTGCTAAATAAAGGTGGCATCGGAGCATACAAATGAGGCAGGGAGAGGCTACTGTTGCAATTGGTTTGGTGGTTCATAGTGAATAACCTCAGCATGCGAATAGGCAAAAGTGTGAGGATTGGCAGTGTCTGTAGAGAATTTTGGCATGCTCTTCAGTTGATGTTTTCCTCCTTACGTTGGCCATGAACTACAGAGGAAAGGCCTGGCCTTACTGTTGGGCAAAACATGTATTTATGATTTTAAGAAGTGTAGTTTGGCTGTACTGAGAGGGCCTGTACAGTACGGTAAATGCCTGTATACCCCTGCAATGTGCATCCAACTGTCATTTGAGATTGAACAGCGAACGAAGCAGCTGGGTTACTGACTGAATGTAAATGGAAGGCACATAGGAAGGGTGTTTGTGGTCACTCAAATGATTGAAACCTGGTTGATGCACTACCAAAGCTGGGGTACCAGGGGGGAACATTTGAGGGGTATTGAGATGGTGGTGTCCAGAGGTCAAAATATGTTTCAGAGACACAGAGGTACTGCGGTCCTGGTCCCACATTGGGGGTAGACAAAAGTACCTGCTAAAGATTTCTGTCCAACTGTTACCACATTTTGTGAAGCCTGGCTCCCTCTGTAACGATTCCCCAGTGTCTTTCGATCCTAGAGATGACTGTAGCAAACTTCCCAAATTTGTTCTTGGCCTCATACTCCCAAAGGAGTGCCTGACATTTGCCAGCCTAACGATACTCACATTCTGGGAAAAACCTCACTAACTATGCATATTTATCTACCACACATGGCAAATCCTTACAATTGCAGAACATCATATCGCACTTGTCATCTTTGAGGTACTGTAAGTATTTGGATTTGAGGGAAATATTCATCCTTGCTTGCTCTCTCCCATCTGAAGTCTATGGTGCTGCTGTTCCTTTCTCACATGTCCCTTCAAAGAGACAAGTGACACACAGACTCAATCACTCAGCAAACATATATGCTTTGACGTTTTCATCTTGCTGTTTACCTTCCAAATATTCCCCCTTCACCACAAATACAGGCCTGCCATTCCTCATCCCCTCAGTCAAAGCAGTCCTTCACTCCTTAGGCCCTGCAAGACCACCATGAACAAGAATCATGTCAGCAAGCAGAAGAAAAGCCTCAGTGTGCTCTTTTGTTCATACTGCTGCCCTCTAGTAACACTTCATGGCAACTGCAGCATAAGAATGGGACTGAGAAGAGGGCTGTCCTATGCAAATAATATCCTTCCATGCACACTGTCTTCTGAGACGGTCGGAGGCTTTTGCCGTGATACCGCCTCCAACATATGGTCTTCAACCAAATTTTTAAAAAGCCCACCTGCCTTAGACGAAGGATTTTGCCACTTGAAGGAAGCACATGGGGACATCACCCTCATTTAGCAGGGTCCTAAATTGCCTGCTGTCAGCCTGTATACAGAACAAGGGCGTTCGTGGGCGTTCGTGAGCGTTCCTCAAAGGAAGGAGGTGGGTGATTAAGTCACAGTGCCAGGGCAGGCCCAGCCCAGGCCAGCGCAGCCCAGCCCGGCACAGCGCATTGCTGTGGAGGTCCATTCCTTCACATCCTGCAGCAGGGATGATGCAGACCTACTAGAGCAAAGGCTTGACTCTGCCCATGTCTGTCTCTTAAAGGAAACAATCTTTCTAGCTTCTTATTGCACCTAATAAATGGACTCTAGCTTGCCTTAAACTTGACCCATCATTTCATTAGCCAGAGCTCATACTTGACCTTTATTTCTATCCAAGCTCACTGGCACCAAACCCCTGATTCGAGCGAGTGGCTCACAGCAAAATGAAAAATCACCATCATCCAACCTATTTTACAATAAGTGTAGCACCTTCCTCGCATTCTTGTGCTCAGTTATAACCCCCAATACCACAATTGCACTCTGCAATTCACCAAACTTAAAGGACAAAGAATGATGACATTGATAAAGGAAAATAAGGCCTTGTCCCTATTGCACCTACTTGAGAAATAGGGAGGTTGGTAGAAGGTCATGAGGGAAAACATTTGAAATTTTGGGACACACATGCCAAAAAGAGTGTCCACTTTTCTCCTCTGTTACCAAGTAAAAAAAAATCTTAGCAAAAAAAAAACCATTCACTTTTTGAAAATTTCCACCTTGGGATACCTCTACAGCATTGGCAGGATTCGAACCCTGGCCTGTGAGGGCTGTCCGCACCAAAGGTACAAGACTTACCTTTGAGCTATAGCTCCTTAGTGGTCTAGAGGATTGCAGTAGTAACTATAAGCAACATACAGGCCTTGGTGTCCTTCCCTGCGGCTTCCATTGCACATGAAAAGGATGACCATGACATAAGGACAATTTGATAAGCTACTTACATGGAAACCAGTGTGGTCCACTGGGTAAGTGCCTGCCTTCCATGCAGGCAACCAGGGTTCGAATCCTGGGTTCGGCACCAGGTGACTGATGGTTGCAGAGCAGAGGTAAGTTGGAGGTGGGTAAGTAAAATTGTCTGTGTGTTGTGTAAGAGTGGAATCATGCCTAGTGAATGAGGGATTGCAGATTGGTTGGTAAGTAAAATAGGTGTGGCCTGAACAGAGAGAGGTGAAAGAAAGGGAACAGGTGTTGTGTGCAGGAGGAGGAGGAGACAAGTCAGAGTGGGTGGGGTCAGAGAGGAGGGGTATAGGAGGAGCCTAGTCAGAGTGGGAGTGGTCATAGTGGAGGAGCCTAGTCAGAGTGGGTGGGGTTAGAGAGGAGGGGTTCAGGAGGAGCCAAGTCAGAGTGGGTGGGGTCAGAGAGGAGGAGTATATGCGGAGCCTAGGCAGAGAGGAGGGGTATAGGAAGAGCCTAGTCAGAGTGGGTGGGGTCAGAGAGCAGAGGAATAGGTGGAGGAGGATCCTGACTTATTGTGGGGTACTGCAAATACTTTTTTACTGCACCCCCCTATACTCTCTGATTTCTGTTGGGAGGGGGCAGTCAAAATTTGGGGGAGCAGTATTAAAAGGTGCTTGGGCGCAACGTGAAGGCGATGAGGTGCACACAATGGCTTGGCTTCCAGGTACTTTTTGAGGGGCTACCATTAGTTTGTATTGCTCTGATCCTCCCTCATGGGGTGTACCCCAAATGGTTAGGGGCAACGGGGGGCAAGAAGCTGTTTGACAGTTTCTATTAACAACAGGGGTCCCCATACGATTATGCTGCAGTTATGCTATTGAAAGGTAAAACAAGGAGCATTTGGCTGTATTTTTGCAGGTGGGGTGCCCCAAAATGTTACTGCCAGCAGCAGCAGCCCCCTTCCTCCCCACCCTGCAGATTGGTATAGGTACCTTTAGGACATTTCTGTTGAAAACAGAGGCTATAGCGAATCGCGCTACAAAATCCGAGAGCACTAACACTTGCTAAATAAAGGTGGCATCGGAGCATACGAATGAGGCAGGGAGAGGCTACTGTTGCAATTGGTTTGGTGGTTCATAGTGAATAACCTCAGCATGCGAATAGGCAAAAGTGTGAGGATTGGCAGTGTCTGTAGAGAATTTTTGCATGCTCTTCAGTTGATGTTTTCCTCCTTACGTTGGCCATGAACTACAGAGGAAAGGCCTGGCCTTACTGTTGGGCAAAACATGTATTTATGATTTTAAGAAGTGTAGTCTGGCTGTACTGAGAGGGCCTGTACAGTACGGTAAATGCCTGTATATCCCTGCAATGTGCATCCAACTGTCACTTGAGATTGAACAGCGAACGAAGCAGCTGGGTTACTGACTGAATGTAAATGGAAGGCACATAGGAAGGGTGTTTGTGGTCACTCAAATGATTGAAACCTGGTTGATGCACTACCAAAGCTGGGGTACCAGGGGGGAACATTTGAGGGGTATTGAGATGGTGGTGTCCAGAGGTCAAAATATGTTTCAGAGACACAGAAGTACTGCGGTCCTGGTCCCACATTGGGGGTAGACAAAAGTCCCTGCTAAAGATTTCTGTCCAACTGTTACCACATTTTGTGAAGCCTGGCTCCCTCTGTAACGATTCCCCAGTGTCTTTCGATCCTACAGATGACTGTAGCAAACTTCCCAAATTTGTTCTTGGCCTCATACTCCCAAAGGAGTGCCTGACATTTGCCAGCCTAACGATACTCACATTCTGGGAAAAAACTCACTAACTATGCATATTTATCTACCACACATGGCAAATCCTTACAATTGCAGAACATCATATCGCACTTGTCATCTTTGAGGTACTGTAAGTATTTGTATTTGAGGGAAATATTCATCCTTGCTTGCCCTCTCCCATCTGAAGTCTATGGTGCTGCTGTTCCTTTCTCACATGTCCCTTCAAAGAGACAAGTGACACACAGACTCAATCACTCAGCAAACATATATGCTTTGACGTTTTCATCTTGCTGTTTACCTTCCAAATATTCCCCCTTCACCACAAATACAGGCCTGCCATTCCTCATCCCCTCAGTCAAAGCAGTCCTTCACTCCTTAGGCCCTGCAAGACCACCATGAACAAGAATCATGTCAGCAAGCAGAAGAAAAGCCTCAGTGTGCTCTTTTGTTCATACTGCTGCCCTCTAGTAACACTTCATGGCAACTGCAGCATAAGAATGGGACTGAGAAGAGGGCTGTCCTATGCAAATAATATCCTTCCATGCACACTTTCTTCTGAGACGGTCGGAGGCTTTTGCCGTGATACCGCCTCCAACATATGGTCTTCAACCAAATTTTTAAAAAGCCCACCTGCCTTAGACGAAGGATTTTGCCACTTGAAGGAAGCACATGGGGACATCACCCTCATTTAGCAGGGTCCTAAATTGCCTGCTGTCAGCCTGTATACAGAACAAGGGCGTTCGTGGGCGTTCGTGAGCGTTCTTCAAAGGAAGGAGGTGGGTGATTAATTCACAGTGCCAGGGCAGGCCCAGCCCAGGCCAGCGCAGCCCAGCCCGGCACAGTTAAAGGAAACAATCTTTCTAGCTTCTTATTGCACCTAATAAATGGACTCTAGCTTGCCTCAAACTTGACCCATCATTTCATTAGCCAGAGCTCATACTTGACCTTTATTTCTATCCAAGCTCACTGGCACCAAACCCCTGATTTGAGCGAGTGGCTCACACCAAAATGAAAAATCACCATCATCCAACCTATTTTACAATAAGTGTAGCACCTTCCTCGCATTCTTGTGCTCAGTTATAACCCCCAATACCACAATTGCACTCTGCAATTCACCAAACTTAAAGGACAAAGAATGATGACATTGATAAAGGAAAATAAGGCCTTGTCCCTATTGCACCTACTTGAGAAATAGGGAGGTTGGTAGAAGGTCATGAGGGAAAACATTTGAAATTTTGGGACACACATGCCAAAAAGAGTGTCCACTTTTCTCCTCTGTTACCAAGTAAAAAAAAATCTTAGCAAAAAAAAAACCATTCACTTTTTGAAAATTTCCTACTTGGGATACCTCTACAGCATTGGCAGGATTCGAACCCTGGCCTGTGAGGGCTGTCCGCACCAAAGGTACAAGACTTACCTTTGAGCTATAGCTCCTTAGTGGTCTAGAGGATTGCAGTAGTAACTATAAGCAACATACAGGCCTTGGTGTCCTTCCCTGTGGCTTCCATTGCACATGAAAAGGATGACCATGACATAAGGACAATTTGATAAGCTACTTACATGGAAACCAGTGTGGTCCAGTGGGTAAGTGCCTGCCTTCCATGCAGGCAACCAGGGTTCGAATCCCAGGTTCGGCACCAGGTGACTGATGGTGGCAGAGCAGAGGTAAGTTGGAGGTGGGCCTAAATGGCCAATTGGTAAGTAAAATGTGTCTGTGTGTTGTGTAAGAGTGGAATCATGCCTAGTGAATGAGGGATTGCAGATTGGTTGGTAAGTAAAATAGGTGTGGCCTGAACAGAGAGAGGTGAAAGAAAGGGAACAGGTGTTGTGTGCAGGAGGAGAGGGAGCCAAGTCAGAGTGGGTGGGGTCAGAGAGGAGGGGTATAGGAGGAGCCTAGTCAGAGTGGGAGGGGTCATAGAGGAGGAGCATAGGAGGAGCCTAGTCAGATTGGGTGGGGTTAGAGAGGAGGAGTATATGCGGAGCCTAGGCAGAGAGGAGGGGTATAGGAGGAGCCTAGTCAGAGTGGGTGGGGTCAGAGAGCAGAGGAATAGGTGGAGGAGGATCCTGACTTATTGTGGGGTACTGCAAATACTTTTTTACTGCACCCCCCTATACTCTCTGATTTCTGTTGGGAGGGGGCAGTCAAAATTTGGGGGAGCAGTATTAAAAGGTGCTTGGGCGCAACGTGAAGGCGATGAGGTGCACACAATGGCTTGGCTTCCAGGTACTTTTTGAGGGGCTACCATTAGTTTGTATTGCTCTGATCCTCCCTCATGGGGTGTACCCCAAATGGTTAGGGGCAACGGGGGGGCAAGAAGCTGTTTGACAGTTTCTATTAACAACAGGGGTCACCATGCGATTATGCTGCAGTTATGCTATTGAAAGGTAAAACAAGGAGCATTTGGCTGTATTTTTGCAGGTGGGGTGCCCCAAAATGTTACTGCCAGCAGCAGCAGCCCCCTTCCTCCCCACCCTGCAGATTGGTATAGGTACCTTTAGGACATTTCTGTTGAAAACAGAGGCTATAGCGAATCGCGCTACAAAATCCGAGAGCACTAACACTTGCTAAATAAAGGTGGCATCGGAGCATACGAATGAGGCAGGGAGAGGCTACTGTTGCAATTGGTTTGGTGGTTCATAGTGAATAACCTCAGCATGCGAATAGGCAAAAGTGTGAGGATTGGCAGTGTCTGTAGAGAATTTTGGCATGCTCTTCAGTTGATGTTTTCCTCCTTACGTTGGCCATGAACTACAGAGGAAAGGCCTGGCCTTACTGTTGGGCAAAACATGTATTTATGATTTTAAGAAGTGTAGTTTGGCTGTACTGAGAGGGCCTGTACAGTACGGTAAATGCCTGTATACCCCTGCAATGTGCATCCAACTGTCACTTGAGATTGAACAGCGAACGAAGCAGCTGGGTTACTGACTGAATGTAAATGGAAGGCACATAGGAAGGGTGTTTGTGGTCACTCAAATGATTGAAACCTGGTTGATGCACTACCAAAGCTGGGGTACCAGGGGGGAACATTTGAGGGGTATTGAGATGGTGGTGTCCAGAGGTCAAAATATGTTTCAGAGACACAGAGGTACTGCGGTCCTGGTCCCACATTGGGGGTAGACAAAAGTCCCTGCTAAAGATTTCTGTCCAACTGTTACCACATTTTGTGAAGCCTGGCTCCCTCTGTAACGATTCCCCAGTGTCTTTCGACCCTAGAGATGACTGTAGCAAACTTCCCAAATTTGTTCTTGGCCTCATACTCCCAAAGGAGTGCCTGACATTTGCCAGCCTAACGATACTCACATTCTGGGAAAAACCTCACTAACTATGCATATTTATCTACCACACATGGCAAATCCTTACAATTGCAGAACATCATATCGCACTTGTCATCTTTGAGGTACTGTAAGTATTTGGATTTGAGGGAAATATTCATCCTTGCTTGCTCTCTCCCATCTGAAGTCTATGGTGCTGCTGTTCCTTTCTCACATGTCCCTTCAAAGAGACAAGTGACACACAGACTCAATCACTCAGCAAACATATATGCTTTGACGTTTTCATCTTGCTGTTTACCTTCCAAATATTCCCCCTTCACCACAAATACAGGCCTGCCATTCCTCATCCCCTCAGTCAAAGCAGCCCTTCACTCCTTAGGCCCTGCAAGACCACCATGAACAAGAATCATGTCAGCAAGCGAAGAAAAGCCTCAGTGTGTTCTTTTGTTCATACTGCTGCCCTCTAGTAACACTTCATGGCAACTGCAGCATAAGAATGGGACTGAGAAGAGGGCTGTCCTATGCAAATAATATCCTTCCATGCACACTGTCTTCTGAGACGGTCGGAGGCTTTTGCCGTGATACCGCCTCCAACATATGGTCTTCAACCAAATTTTTAAAAAGCCCACCTGCCTTAGACGAAGGATTTTGCCACTTGAAGGAAGCACATGGGGACATCACCCTCATTTAGCAGGGTCCTAAATTGCCTGCTGTCAGCCTGTATACAGAACAAGGGCGTTCGTGGGCGTTCATGAGCGTTCCTCAAAGGAAGGAGGTGGGTGATTAAGTCACAGTGCCAGCGCAGCCCAGCCCGGCACAGCGCATTGCTGTGGAGGTCCATTCCTTCACATCCTGCAGCAGGGATGATGCAGACCTACTAGAGCAAAGGCTTGACTCTGCCCATGTCTGTCTCTTAAAGGAAACAATCTTTCTAGCTTCTTATTGCACCTAATAAATGGACTCTAGCTTGCCTTAAACTTGACCCATCATTTCATTAGCCAGAGCTCATACTTGACCTTTATTTCTATCCAAGCTCACTGGCACCAAACCCCTGATTCGAGCGAGTGGCTCACACCAAAATGAAAAATCACCATCATCCAACCTATTTTACAATAAGTATAGCACCTTCCTCGCATTCTTGTGCTCAGTTATAACCCCCAATACCACAATTGCACTCTGCAATTCACCAAACTTAAAGGACAAAGAATGATGACATTGATAAAGGAAAATAAGGCCTTGTCCCTATTGCACCTACTTGAGAAATAGGGAGGTTGGTAGAAGGTCATGAGGGAAAACATTTGAAATTTTGGGACACACATGCCAAAAAGAGTGTCCACTTTTCTCCTCTGTTACCAAGTAAAAAAAAATCTTAGCAAAAAAAAAACCATTCACTTTTTGAAAATTTCCACCTTGGGATACCTCTACAGCATTGGCAGGATTCGAACCCTGGCCTGTGAGGGCTGTCCGCACCAAAGGTACAAGACTTACCTTTGAGCTATAGCTCCTTAGTGGTCTAGAGGATTGCAGTAGTAACTATAAGCAACATACAGGCCTTGGTGTCCTTCCCTGCGGCTTCCATTGCACATGAAAAGGATGACCATGACATAAGGACAATTTGATAAGCTACTTACATGGAAACAAGTGTGGTCCAGTGGGTAAGTGCCTGCCTTCCATGCAGGCAACCAGGGTTCGAATCCCGGGTTCGGCACCAGGTGACTGATGGTGGCAGAGCAGAGGTAAGTTGGAGGTGGGCCTAAATGGCCAATTGGTAAGTAAAATGTGTCTGTGTGTTGTGTAAGAGTGGAATCATGCCTAGTGAATGAGGGATTGCAGATTGGTTGGTAAGTAAAATAGGTGTGGCCTGAACAGAGAGAGGTGAAAGAAAGGGAACAGGTGTTGTGTGCAGGAGGAGGGGGAGCCAAGTCAGAGTGGGTGGGGTCAGAGAGGAGGGGTATAGGAGGAGCCTAGTCAGAGTGGGAGGGGTCATAGAGGAGGAGCATAGGAGGAGCCTAGTTAGAGTGGGTGGGGTTAGAGAGGAGGGGTTCAGGAGGAGCCAAGTCAGAGTGGGTGGGGTCAGAGAGGAGGAGTATAGGCAGAGCCTAGGCAGAGAGGAGGGGTATATGAGGAACCTAGTCAGAGTGGGAGGGGTCAGAGAGGAGGAGCATAGGAGGAGCCTAGTCAGAGTGGGTGGGGTTAGAGAGGAGGGGTTCAGGAGGAGCCAAGTCAGAGTGGGTGGGGTCAGAGAGGAGGAGTATATGTGGAGCCTAGGCAGAGAGGAGGGGCATAGGAGGAGCCTAGTCAGAGTGGGTGGAGTCAGAGAGCAGAGGAATAGGTGGAGGAGGATCCTGACTTATTGTGGGGTACTGCAAATACTTTTTTACTGCACCCCCCTATACTCTCTGATTTCTGTTGGGAGGGGGCAGTCAAAATTTGGGGGAGCAGTATTAAAAGGTGCTTGGGCGCAACGTGAAGGCGATGAGGTGCACACAATGGCTTGGCTTCCAGGTACTTTTTGAGGGGCTACCATTAGTTTGTATTGCTCTGATCCTCCCTCATGGGGTGTACCCCAAATGGTTAGGGGCAACGGGGGGGCAAGAACCTGTTTGACAGTTTCTATTAACAACAGGGGTCACCATGCGATTATGCTGCAGTTATGCTATTGAAAGGTAAAACAAGGAGCATTTGGCTGTATTTTTGCAGGTGGGGTGCCCCAAAATGTTACTGCCAGCAGCAGCAGCCCCCTTCCTCCCCACCCTGCAGATTGGTATAGGTACCTTTAGGACATTTCTGTTGAAAACAGAGGCTATAGCGAATCGCGCTACAAAATCCGAGAGCACTAACACTTGCTAAATAAAGGTGGCATCGGAGCATACGAATGAGGCAGGGAGAGGCTACTGTTGCAATTGGTTTGGTGGTTCATAGTGAATAACCTCAGCATGCGAATAGGCAAAAGTGTGAGGATTGGCAGTGTCTGTAGAGAATTTTGGCATGCTCTTCAGTTGATGTTTTCCTCCTTACGTTGGCCATGAACTACAGAGGAAAGGCCTGGCCTTACTGTTGGGCAAAACATGTATTTATGATTTTAAGAAGTGTAGTTTGGCTGTACTGAGAGGGCCTGTACAGTACGGTAAATGCCTGTATACCCCTGCAATGTGCATCCAACTGTCACTTGAGATTGAACAGCGAACGAAGCAGCTGGGTTACTGACTGAATGTAAATGGAAGGCACATAGGAAGGGTGTTTGTGGTCACTCAAATGATTGAAACCTGGTTGATGCACTACCAAAGCTGGGGTACCAGGGGGGAACATTTGAGGGGTATTGAGATGGTGGTGTCCAGAGGTCAAAATATGTTTCAGAGACACAGAGGTACTGCGGTCCTGGTCCCACATTGGGGGTAGACAAAAGTCCCTGCTAAAGATTTCTGTCCAACTGTTACCACATTTTGTGAAGCCTGGCTCCCTCTGTAACGATTCCCCAGTGTCTTTCGACCCTAGAGATGACTGTAGCAAACTTCCCAAATTTGTTCTTGGCCTCATACTCCCAAAGGAGTGCCTGACATTTGCCAGCCTACCGATACTCACATTCTGGGAAAAACCTCACTAACTATGCATATTTATCTACCACACATGGCAAATCCTTACAATTGCAGAACATCATATCGCACTTGTCATCTTTGAGGTACTGTAAGTATTTGGATTTGAGGGAAATATTCATCCTTGCTTGCTCTCTCCCATCTGAAGTCTATGGTGCTGCTGTTCCTTTCTCACATGTCCCTTCAAAGAGACAAGTGACACACAGACTCAATCACTCAGCAAACATATATGCTTTGACGTTTTCATCTTGCTGTTTACCTTCCAAATATTCCCCCTTCACCACAAATACAGGCCTGCCATTCCTCATCCCCTCAGTCAAAGCAGTCCTTCACTCCTTAGGCCCTGCAAGACCACCATGAACAAGAATCATGTCAGCAAGCGAAGAAAAGCCTCAGTGTGCTCTTTTGTTCATACTGCTGCCCTCTAGTAACACTTCATGGCAACAGCAGCATAAGAATGGGACTGAGAAGAGGGCTGTCCTATGCAAATAATATCCTTCCATGCACACTTTCTTCTGAGACGGTCGGAGGCTTTTGCCGTGATACCGCCTCCAACATATGGTCTTCAACCAAATTTTTAAAAAGCCCACCTGCCTTAGACGAAGGATTTTGCCACTTGAAGGAAGCACATGGGGACATCACCCTCATTTAGCAGGGTCCTAAATTGCCTGCTGTCAGCCTGTATACAGAACAAGGGCGTTCGTGGGCGTTCGTGAGCGTTCCTCAAAGGAAGGAGGTGGGTGATTAAGTCACAGTGCCAGGGCAGGCCCAGCCCAGGCCAGCGCAGCCCAGCCCGGCACAGCGCATTGCTGTGGAGGTCCATTCCTTCACATCCTGCAGCAGGGATGATGCAGACCTACTAGAGCAAAGGCTTGACTCTGCCCATGTCTGTCTCTTAAAGGAAACAATCTTTCTAGCTTCTTATTGCACCTAATAAATGGACTCTAGCTTGCCTTAAACTTGACCCATCATTTCATTAGCCAGAGCTCATACTTGACCTTTATTTCTATCCAAGCTCACTGGCACCAAACCCCTGATTCGAGCGAGTGGCTCACACCAAAATGAAAAATCACCATCATCCAACCTATTTTACAATAAGTGTAGCACCTTCCTCGCATTCTTGTGCTCAGTTATAACCCCCAATACCACAATTGCACTCTGCAATTCACCAAACTTAAAGGACAAAGAATGATGACATTGATAAAGGAAAATAAGGCCTTGTCCCTATTGCACCTACTTGAGAAATAGGGAGGTTGGTAGAAGGTCATGAGGGAAAACATTTGAAATTTTGGGACACACATGCCAAAAAGAGTGTCCACTTTTCTCCTCTGTTACCAAGTAAAAAAAAATCTTAGCAAAAAAAAAAACCATTCACTTTTTGAAAATTTCCAACTTGGGATACCTCTACAGCATTGGCAGGATTCGAACCCTGGCCTGTGAGGGCTGTCCGCACCAAAGGTACAAGACTTACCTTTGAGCTATAGCTCCTTAGTGGTCTAGAGGATTGCAGTAGTAACTATAAGCAACATACAGGCCTTGGTGTCCTTCCCTGCGGCTTCCATTGCACATGAAAAGGATGACCATGACATAAGGACAATTTGATAAGCTACTTACATGGAAACCAGTGTGGTCCAGTGGGTAAGTGCCTGCCTTCCATGCAGGCAACCAGGGTTCGAATCCCAGGTTCGGCACCAGGTGACTGATGGTGGCAGAGCAGAGGTAAGTTGGAGGTGGGCCTAAATGGCCAATTGGTAAGTAAAATGTGTCTGTGTGTTGTGTAAGAGTGGAATCATGCCTAGTGAATGAGGGATTGCAGATTGGTTGGTAAGTAAAATAGGTGTGGCCTGAACAGAGAGAGGTGAAAGAAAGGGAACAGGTGTTGTGTGCAGGAGGAGGAGGAGCCAAGTCAGAGTGGGTGGGGTCAGAGAGGAGGGGTATAGGAGGAGCCTAGTCAGAGTGGGAGGGGTCAGAGAGGAGGAGCATAGGAGGAGCCTTGTCAGAGTGGGTGGGGTTAGAGAGGAGGGGTTCAGGAGGAGCCAAGTCAGAGTGGGTGGGGTCAGAGAGGAGGAGTATATGCGGAGCCTAGGCAGAGAGGAGGGGCATAGGAGGAGCCTAGTCAGAGTGGGTGGGGTCAGAGGTCAGAGGAATAGGTGGAGGAGGATCCTGACTTATTGTGGGGTACTGCAAATACTTTTTTACTGCACCCCCCTATACTCTCTGATTTCTGTTGGGAGGGGGCAGTCAAAATTTGGGGGAGCAGTATTAAAAGGTGCTTGGGCGCAACGTGAAGGCGATGAGGTGCACACAATGGCTTGGCTTCCAGGTACTTTTTGAGGGGCTACCATTAGTTTGTATTGCTCTGATCCTCCCTCATGGGGTGTACCCCAAATGGTTAGGGGAAACGGGGGGGCAAGAACCTGTTTGACAGTTTCTATTAACAACAGGGGTCACCATGCGATTATGCTGCAGTTATGCTATTTAAAGGTAAAACAAGGAGCATTTGGCTGTATTTTTGCAGGTGGGGTGCCCCAAAATGTTACTGCCAGCAGCAGCAGCCCCCTTCCTCCCCACCCTGCAGATTGGTATAGGTACCTTTAGGACATTTCTGTTGAAAACAGAGGCTATAGCGAATCGCGCTACAAAATCCGTTAGTACTAACACTTGCTAAATAAAGGTGGCATCGGAGCATACGAATGAGGCAGGGAGAGGCTACTGTTGCAATTGGTTTGGTGGTTCATAGTGAATAACCTCAGCATGCGAATAGGCAAAAGTGTGAGGATTGGCAGTGTCTGTAGAGAATTTTGGCATGCTCTTCAGTTGATGTTTTCCTCCTTACGTTGGCCATGAACTACAGAGGAAAGGCCTGGCCTTACTGTTGGGCAAAACATGTATTTATGATTTTAAGAAGTGTAGTTTGGCTGTACTGAGAGGGCCTGTACAGTACGGTAAATGCCTGTATACCCCTGCAATGTGCATCCAACTGTCATTTGAGATTGAACAGCGAACGAAGCAGCTGGGTTACTGACTGAATGTAAATGGAAGGCACATAGGAAGGGTGTTTGTGGTCACTCAAATGATTGAAACCTGGTTGATGCACTACCAAAGCTGGGGTACCAGGGGGGAACATTTGAGGGGTATTGAGATGGTGGTGTCCAGAGGTCAAAATATGTTTCAGAGACACAGAGGTACTGCGGTCCTGGTCCCACATTGGGGGTAGACAAAAGTCCCTGCTAAAGATTTCTGTCCAACTGTTACCACATTTTGTGAAGCCTGGCTCCCTCTGTAACGATTCCCCAGTGTCTTTCGATCCTAGAGATGACTGTAGCAAACTTCCCAAATTTGTTCTTGGCCTCATACTCCCAAAGGAGTGCCTGACATTTGCCAGCCTAACGATACTCACATTCTGGGAAAAACCTCACTAACTATGCATATTTATCTACCACACATGGCAAATCCTTACAATTGCAGAACATCATATCGCACTTGTCATCTTTGAGGTACTGTAAGTATTTGGATTTGAGGGAAATATTCATCCTTGCTTGCTCTCTCCCATCTGAAGTCTATGGTGCTGCTGTTCCTTTCTCACATGTCCCTTCAAAGAGACAAGTGACACACAGACTCAATCACTCAGCAAACATATATGCTTTGACGTTTTCATCTTGCTGTTTACCTTCCAAATATTCCCCCTTCACCACAAATACAGGCCTGCCATTCCTCATCCCCTCAGTCAAAGCAGTCCTTCACTCCTTAGGCCCTGCAAGACCACCATGAACAAGAATCATGTCAGCAAGCAGAAGAAAAGCCTCAGTGTGCTCTTTTGTTCATACTGCTGCCCTCTAGTAACACTTCATGGCAACTGCAGCATAAGAATGGGACTGAGAAGAGGGCTGTCCTATGCAAATAATATCCTTCCATGCACACTTTCTTCTGAGACGGTCGGAGGCTTTTGCCGTGATACCGCCTCCAACATATGGTCTTCAACCAAATTTTTAAAAAGCCCACCTGCCTTAGACGAAGGATTTTGCCACTTGAAGGAAGCACATGGGGACATCACCCTCATTTAGCAGGGTCCTAAATTGCCTGCTGTCAGCCTGTATACAGAACAAGGGCGTTCGTGGGCGTTCGTGAGCGTTCCTCAAAGGAAGGAGGTGGGTGATTAAGTCACAGTGCCAGGGCAGGCCCAGCCCAGGCCAGCGCAGCCCAGCCCGGCACAGCGCATTGCTGTGGAGGTCCATTCCTTCACATCCTGCAGCAGGGATGATGCAGACCTACTAGAGCAAAGGCTTGACTCTGCCCATGTCTGTCTCTTAAAGGAAACAATCTTTCTAGCTTCTTATTGCACCTAATAAATGGACTCTAGCTTGCCTTAAACTTGACCCATCATTTCATTAGCCAGAGCTCATACTTGACCTTTATTTCTATCCAAGCTCACTGGCACCAAACCCCTGATTCGAGCGAGTGGCTCACACCAAAATGAAAAATCACCATCATCCAACCTATTTTACAATAAGTGTAGCACCTTCCTCGCATTCTTGTGCTCAGTTATAACCCCCAATACCACAATTGCACTCTGCAATTCACCAAACTTAAAGGACAAAGAATGATGACATTGATAAAGGAAAATAAGGCCTTGTCCCTATTGCACCTACTTGAGAAATAGGGAGGTTGGTAGAAGGTCATGAGGGAAAACATTTGAAATTTTGGGACACACATGCCAAAAAGAGTGTCCACTTTTCTCCTCTGTTACCAAGTAAAAAAAAATCTTAGCAAAAAAAAACCATTCACTTTTTGAAAATTTCCACCTTGGGATACCTCTACAGCATTGGCAGGATTCGAACCCTGGCCTGTGAGGGCTGTCCGCACCAAAGGTACAAGACTTACCTTTGAGCTATAGCTCCTTAGTGGTCTAGAGGATTGCAGTAGTAACTATAAGCAACATACAGGCCTTGGTGTCCTTCCCTGCGGCTTCCATTGCACATGAAAAGGATGACCATGACATAAGGACAATTTGATAAGCTACTTACATGGAAACCAGTGTGGTCCAGTGGGTAAGTGCCTGCCTTCCATGCAGGCAACCAGGGTTCGAATCCCGGGTTTGGCACCAGGTGACTGATGGTGGCAGAGCAGAGGTAAGTTGGAGGTGGGCCTAAATGGCCAATTGGTAAGTAAAATGTGTCTGTGTGTTGTGTAAGAGTGGAATCATGCCTAGTGAATGAGGGATTGCAGATTGGTTGGTAAGTAAAATAGGTGTGGCCTGAACAGAGAGAGGTGAAAGAAAGGGAACAGGTGTTGTGTGCAGGAGGAGGAGGAGCCAAGTCAGAGTGGGTGGGGTCAGAGAGGAGGGGTATAGGAGGAGCCTAGTCAGAGTGGGAGGGGTTAGAGAGGAGGGGTTCAGGAGGAGCCAAGTCAGAGTGGGTGGGGTCAGAGAGGAGGAGTATAGGCAGAGCCTAGGCAGAGAGGAGGGGTATAGGAGGAACCTAGTCAGAGTGGGAGGGGTCAGAGAGGAGGAGCATAGGAGGAGCCTAGTCAGAGTGGGTGGGGTTAGAGAGGAGGGGTTCAGGAGGAGCCAAGTCAGAGTGGGTGGGGTCAGAGAGGAGGAGTGTATGCGGAGCCTAGGCAGAGAGGAGGGGTATAGGAGGAGCCTAGTCAGAGTGGGTGGGGTCAGAGAGCAGAGGAATAGGTGGAGGAGGATCCTGACTTATTGTGGGGTACTGCAAATACTTTTTTACTGCACCCCCCTATACTCTCTGATTTCTGTTGGGAGGGGGCAGTCAAAATTTGGGGGAGCAGTATTAAAAGGTGCTTGGGCGCAACGTGAAGGCGATGAGGTGCACACAATGGCTTGGCTTCCAGGTACTTTTTGAGGGGCTACCATTAGTTTGTATTGCTCTGATCCTCCCTCATGGGGTGTACCCCAAATGGTTAGGGGCAACGGGGGGGCAAGAACCTGTTTGACAGTTTCTATTAACAACAGGGGTCACCATGCGATTATGCTGCAGTTATGCTATTGAAAGGTAAAACAAGGAGCATTTGGCTGTATTTTTGCAGGTGGGGTGCCCCAAAATGTTACTGCCAGCAGCAGCAGCCCCCTTCCTCCCCACCCTGCAGATTGGTATAGGTACCTTTAGGACATTTCTGTTGAAAACAGAGGCTATAGCGAATCGCGCTACAAAATCCGAGAGTACTAACACTTGCTAAATAAAGGTGGCATCGGAGCATACAAATGAGGCAGGGAGAGGCTACTGTTGCAATTGGTTTGGTGGTTCATAGTGAATAACCTCAGCATGCGAATAGGCAAAAGTGTGAGGATTGGCAGTGTCTGTAGAGAATTTTGGCATGCTCTTCAGTTGATGTTTTCCTCCTTACGTTGGCCATGAACTACAGAGGAAAGGCCTGGCCTTACTGTTGGGCAAAACATGTATTTATGATTTTAAGAAGTGTAGTTTGGCTGTACTGAGAGGGCCTGTACAGTACGGTAAATGCCTGTATACCCCTGCAATGTGCATCCAACTGTCATTTGAGATTGAACAGCGAACGAAGCAGCTGGGTTACTGACTGAATGTAAATGGAAGGCACATAGGAAGGGTGTTTGTGGTCACTCAAATGATTGAAACCTGGTTGATGCACTACCAAAGCTGGGGTACCAGGGGGGAACATTTGAGGGGTATTGAGATGGTGGTGTCCAGAGGTCAAAATATGTTTCAGAGACACAGAGGTACTGCGGTCCTGGTCCCACATTGGGGGTAGACAAAAGTCCCTGCTAAAGATTTCTGTCCAACTGTTACCACATTTTGTGAAGCCTGGCTCCCTCTGTAACGATTCCCCAGTGTCTTTCGATCCTAGAGATGACTGTAGCAAACTTCCCAAATTTGTTCTTGGCCTCATACTCCCAAAGGAGTGCCTGACATTTGCCAGCCTAACGATACTCACATTCTGGGAAAAACCTCACTAACTATGCATATTTATCTACCACACATGGCAAATCCTTACAATTGCAGAACATCATATCGCACTTGTCATCTTTGAGGTACTGTAAGTATTTGGATTTGAGGGAAATATTCATCCTTGCTTGCTCTCTCCCATCTGAAGTCTATGGTGCTGCTGTTCCTTTCTCACATGTCCCTTCAAAGAGACAAGTGACACACAGACTCAATCACTCAGCAAACATATATGCTTTGACGTTTTCATCTTGCTGTTTACCTTCCAAATATTCCCCCTTCACCACAAATACAGGCCTGCCATTCCTCATCCCCTCAGTCAAAGCAGTCCTTCACTCCTTAGGCCCTGCAAGACCACCATGAACAAGAATCATGTCAGCAAGCAGAAGAAAAGCCTCAGTGTGCTCTTTTGTTCATACTGCTGCCCTCTAGTAACACTTCATGGCAACTGCAGCATAAGAATGGGACTGAGAAGAGGGCTGTCCTATGCAAATAATATCCTTCCATGCACACTTTCTTCTGAGACGGTCGGAGGCTTTTGCCGTGATACCGCCTCCAACATATGGTCTTCAACCAAATTTTTAAAAAGCCCACCTGCCTTAGACGAAGGATTTTGCCACTTGAAGGAAGCACATGGGGACATCACCCTCATTTAGCAGGGTCCTAAATTGCCTGCTGTCAGCCTGTATACAGAACAAGGGCGTTCGTGGGCGTTCGTGAGCGTTCCTCAAAGGAAGGAGGTGGGTGATTAAGTCACAGTGCCAGGGCAGGCCCAGCCCAGGCCAGCGCAGCCCAGCCCGGCACAGCGCATTGCTGTGGAGGTCCATTCCTTCACATCCTGCAGCAGGGATGATGCAGACCTACTAGAGCAAAGGCTTGACTCTGCCCATGTCTGTCTCTTAAAGGAAACAATCTTTCTAGCTTCTTATTGCACCTAATAAATGGACTCTAGCTTGCCTTAAACTTGACCCATCATTTCATTAGCCAGAGCTCATACTTGACCTTTATTTCTATCCAAGCTCACTGGCACCAAACCCCTGATTCGAGCGAGTGGCTCACACCAAAATGAAAAATCACCATCATCCAACCTATTTTACAATAAGTGTAGCACCTTCCTCGCATTCTTGTGCTCAGTTATAACCCCCAATACCACAATTGCACTCTGCAATTCACCAAACTTAAAGGACAAAGAATGATGACATTGATAAAGGAAAATAAGGCCTTGTCCCTATTGCACCTACTTGAGAAATAGGGAGGTTGGTAGAAGGTCATGAGGGAAAACATTTGAAATTTTGGGACACACATGCCAAAAAGAGTGTCCACTTTTCTCCTCTGTTACCAAGTAAAAAAAAATCTTAGCAAAAAAAAAACCATTCACTTTTTGAAAATTTCCAACTTGGGATACCTCTACAGCATTGGCAGGATTCGAACCCTGGCCTGTGAGGGCTGTCCGCACCAAAGGTACAAGACTTACCTTTGAGCTATAGCTCCTTAGTGGTCTAGAGGATTGCAGTAGTAACTATAAGCAACATACAGGCCTTGGTGTCCTTCCCTGCGGCTTCCATTGCACATGAAAAGGATGACCATGACATAAGGACAATTTGATAAGCTACTTACATGGAAACCAGTGTGGTCCAGTGGGTAAGTGCCTGCCTTCCATGCAGGCAACCAGGGTTCGAATCCCAGGTTCGGCACCAGGTGACTGATGGTGGCAGAGCAGAGGTAAGTTGGAGGTGGGCCTAAATGGCCAATTGGTAAGTAAAATGTGTCTGTGTGTTGTGTAAGAGTGGAATCATGCCTAGTGAATGAGGGATTGCAGATTGGTTGGTAAGTAAAATAGGTGTGGCCTGAACAGAGAGAGGTGAAAGAAAGGGAACAGGTGTTGTGTGCAGGAGGAGGGGGAGCCAAGTCAGAGTGGGTGGGGTCAGAGAGGAGGGGTATAGGAGGAGCCTAGTCAGAGTGGGAGGGGTCATAGAGGAGGAGCATAGGAGGAGCCTAGTCAGAGTGGGTGGGGTTAGAGAGGAGGGGTTCAGGAGGAGCCAAGTCAGAGTGGGTGGGCTCAGAGAGGAGGAGTATAGGCGGAGCCTAGGCAGAGAGGAGGGGTATAGGAGGAACCTAGTCAGAGTGGGAAGGGTCAGAGAGGAGGAGCATAGGAGGAGCCTAGTCAGATTGGGTGGGGTTAGAGAGGAGGGGTTCAGGAGGAGCCAAGTCAGAGTGGGTGGGGTCAGAGAGGAGGAGTATATGCGGAGCCTAGGCAGAGAGGAGGGGTATAGGAGGAGCCTAGTCAGAGTGGGTGGGGTCAGAGAGCAGAGGAATAGGTGGAGGAGGATCCTGACTTATTGTGGGGTACTGCAAATACTTTTTTACTGCACCCCCCTATACTCTCTGATTTCTGTTGGGAGGGGGCAGTCAAAATTTGGGGGAGCAGTATTAAAAGGTGCTTGGGCGCAACGTGAAGGCGATGAGGTGCACACAATGGCTTGGCTTCCAGGTACTTTTTGAGGGGCTACCATTAGTTTGTATTGCTCTGATCCTCCCTCATGGGGTGTACCCCAAATGGTTAGGGGCAACGGGGGGGCAAGAACCTGTTTGACAGTTTCTATTAACAACAGGGGTCACCATGCGATTATGCTGCAGTTATGCTATTGAAAGGTAAAACAAGGAGCATTTGGCTGTATTTTTGCAGGTGGGGTGCCCCAAAATGTTACTGCCAGCAGCAGCAGCCCCCTTCCTCCCCACCCTGCAGATTGGTATAGGTACCTTTAGGACATTTCTGTTGAAAACAGAGGCTATAGCGAATCGCGCTACAAAATCCGAGAGCACTAACACTTGCTAAATAAAGGTGGCATCGGAGCATACGAATGAGGCAGGGAGAGGCTACTGTTGCAATTTGTTTGGTGGTTCATAGTGAATAACCTCAGCATGCGAATAGGCAAAAGTGTGAGGATTGGCAGTGTCTGTAGAGAGTTTTGGCATGCTCTTCAGTTGATGTTTTCCTCCTTACGTTGGCCATGAACTACAGAGGAAAGGCCTGGCCTTACTGTTGGGCAAAGCATGTATTTATGATTTTAAGAAGTGTAGTTTGGCTGTACTGAGAGGGCCTGTACAGTACGGTAAATGCCTGTATACCCCTGCAATGTGCATCCAACTGTCACTTGAGATTGAACAGCGAACGAAGCAGCTGGGTTACTGACTGAATGTAAATGGAAGGCACATAGGAAGGGTGTTTGTGGTCACTCAAATGATTGAAACCTGGTTGATGCACTACCAAAGCTGGGGTACCAGGGGGGAACATTTGAGGGGTATTGAGATGGTGGTGTCCAGAGGTCAAAATATGTTTCAGAGACACAGAGGTACTGCGGTCCTGGTCCCACATTGGGGGTAGACAAAAGTCCCTGCTAAAGATTTCTGTCCAACTGTTACCACATTTTGTGAAGCCTGGCTCCCTCTGTAACGATTCCCCAGTGTCTTTCGATCCTAGAGATGACTGTAGCAAACTTCCCAAATTTGTTCTTGGCCTCATACTCCCAAAGGAGTGCCTGACATTTGCCAGCCTAACGATACTCACATTCTGGGAAAAACCTCACTAACTATGCATATTTATCTACCACACATGGCAAATCCTTACAATTGCAGAACATCATATCGCACTTGTCATCTTTGAGGTACTGTAAGTATTTGGATTTGAGGGAAATATTCATCCTTGCTTGCTCTCTCCCATCTGAAGTCTATGGTGCTGCTGTTCCTTTCTCACATGTCCCTTCAAAGAGACAAGTGACACACAGACTCAATCACTCAGCAAACATATATGCTTTGACGTTTTCATCTTGCTGTTTACCTTCCAAATATTCCCCCTTCACCACAAATACAGGCCTGCCATTCCTCATCCCCTCAGTCAAAGCAGTCCTTCACTCCTTAGGCCCTGCAAGACCACCATGAACAAGAATCATGTCAGCAAGCAGAAGAAAAGCCTCAGTGTGCTCTTTTGTTCATACTGCTGCCCTCTAGTAACACTTCATGGCAACTGCAGCATAAGAATGGGACTGAGAAGAGGGCTGTCCTATGCAAATAATATCCTTCCATGCACACTGTCTTCTGAGACGGTCGGAGGCTTTTGCCGTGATACCGCCTCCAACATATGGTCTTCAACCAAATTTTTAAAAAGCCCACCTGCCTTAGACGAAGGATTTTGCCACTTGAAGGAAGCACATGGGGACATCACCCTCATTTAGCAGGGTCCTAAATTGCCTGCTGTCAGCCTGTATACAGAACAAGGGCGTTCATGGGCGTTCGTGAGCGTTCCTCAAAGGAAGGAGGTGGGTGATTAAGTCACAGTGCCAGGGCAGGCCCAGCCCAGGCCAGCGCAGCCCAGCCCGGCACAGCGCATTGCTGTGGAGGTCCATTCCTTCACATCCTGCAGCAGGGATGATGCAGACCTACTAGAGCAAAGGCTTGACTCTGCCCATATCTGTCTCTTAAAGGAAACAATCTTTCTAGCTTCTTATTGCACCTAATAAATGGACTCTAGCTTGCCTTAAACTTGACCCATCATTTCATTAGCCAGAGCTCATACTTGACCTTTATTTCTATCCAAGCTCACTGGCACCAAACCCCTGATTCGAGCGAGTGGCTCACACCAAAATGAAAAATCACCATCATCCAACCTATTTTACAATAAGTGTAGCACCTTCCTCGCATTCTTGTGCTCAGTTATAACCCCCAATACCACAATTGCACTCTGCAATTCACCAAACTTAAAGGACAAAGAATGATGACATTGATAAAGGAAAATAAGGCCTTGTCCCTATTGCACCTACTTGAGAAATAGGGAGGTTGGTAGAAGGTCATGAAGGAAAACATTTGAAATTTTGGGACACACATGCCAAAAAGAGTGTCCACTTTTCTCCTCTGTTACCAAGTAAAAAAAAATCTTAGCAAAAAAAAAACCATTCACTTTTTGAAAATTTCCACCTTGGGATACCTCTACAGCATTGGCAGGATTCGAACCCTGGCCTGTGAGGGCTGTCCGCACCAAAGGTACAAGACTTACCTTTGAGCTATAGCTCCTTAGTGGTCTAGAGGATTGCAGTAGTAACTATAAGCAACATACAGGCCTTGGTGTCCTTCCCTGCGGCTTCCATTGCACATGAAAAGGATGACCATGACATAAGGACACTTTGATAAGCTACTTACATGGAAACCAGTGTGGTCCAGTGGGTAAGTGCCTGCCTTCCATGCAGGCAACCAGGGTTCGAATCCCGGGTTCGGCACCAGGTGACTGATGGTGGCAGAGCAGAGGTAAGTTGGAGGTGGGCCTAAATGGCCAATTGGTAAGTAAAATGTGTCTGTGTGTTGTGTAAGAGTGGAATCATGCCTAGTGAATGAGGGATTGCAGATTGGTTGGTAAGTAAAATAGGTGTGGCCTGAACAGAGAGAGGTGATAGAAAGGGAACAGGTGTTGTGTGCAGAAGGAGGAGGAGCCAAGTCAGAGTGTGTGGGGTCAGAGAGGAGGGGTATAGGAGGAGCCTAGTCAGAGTGGGAGGAGTTAGAGAGGAGGGGTTCAGGAGGAGCCAAGTCAGAGTGGGTGGGGTCAGAGAGGAGGAGTATAGGCGGAGCCTAGGCAGAGAGGAGGGGTATAGGAGGAACCTAGTCAGAGTGGGAGGGGTCAGAGAGGAGGAGCATAGGAGGAGCCTAGTCAGAGTGGGTGGGGTTAGAGAGGAGGGGTTCAGGAGGAGCCAAGTCAGAGTGGGTGGGTTCAGAGAGGAGGAGTATATGCGGAGCCTAGGCAGAGAGGAGGGGTATAGGAGGAGCCTAGTCAGAGTGGGTGGGGTCAGAGAGCAGAGGAATAGGTGGAGGAGGATCCTGACTTATTGTGGGGTACTGCAAATACTTTTTTACTGCACCCCCCTATACTCTCTGATTTCTGTTGGGAGGGGGCAGTCAAAATTTGGGGGAGCAGTATTAAAAGGTGCTTGGGCGCAACGTGAAGGCGATGAGGTGCACACAATGGCTTGGCTTCCAGGTACTTTTTGAGGGGCTACCATTAGTTTGTATTGCTCTGATCCTCCCTCATGGGGTGTACCCCAAATGGTTAGGGGCAACGGGGGGGCAAGAACCTGTTTGACAGTTTCTATTAACAACAGGGGTCACCATGCGATTATGCTGCAGTTATGCTATTGAAAGGTAAAACAAGGAGCATTTGGCTGTATTTTTGCAGGTGGGGTGCCCCAAAATGTTACTGCCAGCAGCAGCAGCCCCCTTCCTCCCCACCCTGCAGATTGGTATAGGTACCTTTAGGACATTTCTGTTGAAAACAGAGGCTATAGCGAATCGCGCTACAAAATCCGAGAGTACTAACACTTGCTAAATAAAGTTGGCATCGGAGCATACGAATGAGGCAGGGAGAGGCTACTGTTGCAATTGGTTTGGTGGTTCATAGTGAATAACCTCAGCATGCGAATAGGCAAAAGTGTGAGGATTGGCAGTGTCTGTAGAGAATTTTGGCATGCTCTTCAGTTGATGTTTTCCTCCTTACGTTGGCCATGAACTACAGAGGAAAGGCCTGGCCTTACTGTTGGGCAAAACATGTATTTATGATTTTAAGAAGTGTAGTTTGGCTGTACTGAGAGGGCCTGTACAGTACGGTAAATGCCTGTATACCCCTGCAATGTGCATCCAACTGTCATTTGAGATTGAACAGCGAACGAAGCAGCTGGGTTACTGACTGAATGTAAATGGAAGGCACATAGGAAGGGTGTTTGTGGTCACTCAAATGATTGAAACCTGGTTGATGCACTACCAAAGCTGGGGTACCAGGGGGGAACATTTGAGGGGTATTGAGATGGTGGTGTCCAGAGGTCAAAATATGTTTCAGAGACACAGAGGTACTGCGGTCCTGGTCCCACATTGGGGGTAGACAAAAGTCCCTGCTAAAGATTTCTGTCCAACTGTTACCACATTTTGTGAAGCCTGGCTCCCTCTGTAACGATTCCCCAGTGTCTTTCGATCCTAGAGATGACTGTAGCAAACTTCCCAAATTTGTTCTTGGCCTCATACTCCCAAAGGAGTGCCTGACATTTGCCAGCCTAACGATACTCACATTCTGGGAAAAACCTCACTAACTATGCATATTTATCTACCACACATGGCAAATCCTTACAATTGCAGAACATCATATCGCACTTGTCATCTTTGAGGTACTGTAAGTATTTGGATTTGAGGGAAATATTCATCCTTGCTTGCTCTCTCCCATCTGAAGTCTATGGTGCTGCTGTTCCTTTCTCGCATGTCCCTTCAAAGAGACAAGTGACACACAGACTCAATCACTCAGCAAACATATATGCTTTGACGTTTTCATCTTGCTGTTTACCTTCCAAATATTCCCCCTTCACCACAAATACAGGCCTGCCATTCCTCATCCCCTCAGTCAAAGCAGTCCTTCACTCCTTAGGCCCTGCAAGACCACCATGAACAAGAATCATGTCAGCAAGCAGAAGAAAAGCCTCAGTGTGCTCTTTTGTTCATACTGCTGCCCTCTAGTAACACTTCATGGCAACTGCAGCATAAGAATGGGACTGAGAAGAGGGCTGTCCTATGCAAATAATATCCTTCCATGCACACTTTCTTCTGAGACGGTCGGAGGCTTTTGCCGTGATACCGCCTCCAACATATGGTCTTCAACCAAATTTTTAAAAAGCCCACCTGCCTTAGACGAAGGATTTTGCCACTTGAAGGAAGCACATGGGGACATCACCCTCATTTAGCAGGGTCCTAAATTGCCTGCTGTCAGCCTGTATACAGAACAAGGGCGTTCGTGGGCGTTCGTGAGCGTTCCTCAAAGGAAGGAGGTGGGTGATTAAGTCACAGTGCCAGGGCAGGCCCAGCCCAGGCCAGCGCAGCCCAGCCCGGCACAGCGCATTGCTGTGGAGGTCCATTCCTTCACATCCTGCAGCAGGGATGATGTAGACCTACTAGAGCAAAGGCTTGACTCTGCCCATGTCTGTCTCTTAAAGGAAACAATCTTTCTAGCTTCTTATTGCACCTAATAAATGGACTCTAGCTTGCCTTAAACTTGACCCATCATTTCATTAGCCAGAGCTCATACTTGACCTTTATTTCTATCCAAGCTCACTGGCACCAAACCCCTGATTCGAGCGAGTGGCTCACACCAAAATGAAAAATCACCATCATCCAACCTATTTTACAATAAGTGTAGCACCTTCCTCGCATTCTTGTGCTCAGTTATAACCCCCAATACCACAATTGCACTCTGCAATTCACCAAACTTAAAGGACAAAGAATGATGACATTGATAAAGGAAAATAAGGCCTTGTCCCTATTGCACCTACTTGAGAAATAGGGAGGTTGGTAGAAGGTCATGAGGGAAAACATTTGAAATTTTGGGACACACATGCCAAAAAGAGTGTCCACTTTTCTCCTCTGTTACCAAGTAAAAAAAAATCTTAGCAAAAAAAAAACCATTCACTTTTTGAAAATTTCCAACTTGGGATACCTCTACAGCATTGGCAGGATTCGAACCCTGGCCTGTGAGGGCTGTCCGCACCAAAGGTACAAGACTTACCTTTGAGCTATAGCTCCTTAGTGGTCTAGAGGATTGCAGTAGTAACTATAAGCAACATACAGGCCTTGGTGTCCTTCCCTGCGGCTTCCATTGCACATGAAAAGGATGACCATGACATAAGGACAATTTGA
Source organism: Lissotriton vulgaris (assembly GCF_964263255.1). Lineage (NCBI taxonomy): Eukaryota > Metazoa > Chordata > Amphibia > Caudata > Salamandridae > Lissotriton > Lissotriton vulgaris. Next base: position 1,746,882,761 of record NC_141685.1, read on the forward strand.
TAAGCTACTTACATGGAAACCAGTGTGGTCCAGTGGGTAAGTGCCTGCCTTCCATGCAGGCAACCAGGGTTCGAATCCCAGGTTCGGCACCAGGTGACTGATGGTGGCAGAGCAGAGGTAAGTTGGAGGTGGGCCTAAATGGCCAATTGGTAAGTAAAATGTGTCTGTGTGTTGTGTAAGAGTGGAATCATGCCTAGTGAATGAGGGATTGCAGATTGGTTGGTAAGTAAAATAGGTGTGGCCTGAACAGAGAGAGGTGAAAGAAAGGGAACAGGTGTTGTGTGCAGGAGGAGGGGGAGCCAAGTCAGAGTGGGTGGGGTCAGAGAGGAGGGGTATAGGAGGAGCCTAGTCAGAGTGGGAGGGGTCATAGAGGAGGAGCATAGGAGGAGCCTAGTCAGAGTGGGTGGGGTTAGAGAGGAGGGGTTCAGGAGGAGCCAAGTCAGAGTGGGTGGGCTCAGAGAGGAGGAGTATAGGCGGAGCCTAGGCAGAGAGGAGGGGTATAGGAGGAACCTAGTCAGAGTGGGAAGGGTCAGAGAGGAGGAGCATAGGAGGAGCCTAGTCAGATTGGGTGGGGTTAGAGAGGAGGGGTTCAGGAGGAGCCAAGTCAGAGTGGGTGGGGTCAGAGAGGAGGAGTATATGCGGAGCCTAGGCAGAGAGGAGGGGTATAGGAGGAGCCTAGTCAGAGTGGGTGGGGTCAGAGAGCAGAGGAATAGGTGGAGGAGGATCCTGACTTATTGTGGGGTACTGCAAATACTTTTTTACTGCACCCCCCTATACTCTCTGATTTCTGTTGGGAGGGGGCAGTCAAAATTTGGGGGAGCAGTATTAAAAGGTGCTTGGGCGCAACGTGAAGGCGATGAGGTGCACACAATGGCTTGGCTTCCAGGTACTTTTTGAGGGGCTACCATTAGTTTGTATTGCTCTGATCCTCCCTCATGGGGTGTACCCCAAATGGTTAGGGGCAACGGGGGGGCAAGAACCTGTTTGACAGTTTCTATTAACAACAGGGGTCACCATGCGATTATGCTGCAGTTATGCTATTGAAAGGTAAAACAAGGAGCATTTGGCTGTATTTTTGCAGGTGGGGTGCCCCAAAATGTTACTGCCAGCAGCAGCAGCCCCCTTCCTCCCCACCCTGCAGATTGGTATAGGTACCTTTAGGACATTTCTGTTGAAAACAGAGGCTATAGCGAATCGCGCTACAAAATCCGAGAGCACTAACACTTGCTAAATAAAGGTGGCATCGGAGCATACGAATGAGGCAGGGAGAGGCTACTGTTGCAATTTGTTTGGTGGTTCATAGTGAATAACCTCAGCATGCGAATAGGCAAAAGTGTGAGGATTGGCAGTGTCTGTAGAGAGTTTTGGCATGCTCTTCAGTTGATGTTTTCCTCCTTACGTTGGCCATGAACTACAGAGGAAAGGCCTGGCCTTACTGTTGGGCAAAGCATGTATTTATGATTTTAAGAAGTGTAGTTTGGCTGTACTGAGAGGGCCTGTACAGTACGGTAAATGCCTGTATACCCCTGCAATGTGCATCCAACTGTCACTTGAGATTGAACAGCGAACGAAGCAGCTGGGTTACTGACTGAATGTAAATGGAAGGCACATAGGAAGGGTGTTTGTGGTCACTCAAATGATTGAAACCTGGTTGATGCACTACCAAAGCTGGGGTACCAGGGGGGAACATTTGAGGGGTATTGAGATGGTGGTGTCCAGAGGTCAAAATATGTTTCAGAGACACAGAGGTACTGCGGTCCTGGTCCCACATTGGGGGTAGACAAAAGTCCCTGCTAAAGATTTCTGTCCAACTGTTACCACATTTTGTGAAGCCTGGCTCCCTCTGTAACGATTCCCCAGTGTCTTTCGATCCTAGAGATGACTGTAGCAAACTTCCCAAATTTGTTCTTGGCCTCATACTCCCAAAGGAGTGCCTGACATTTGCCAGCCTAACGATACTCACATTCTGGGAAAAACCTCACTAACTATGCATATTTATCTACCACACATGGCAAATCCTTACAATTGCAGAACATCATATCGCACTTGTCATCTTTGAGGTACTGTAAGTATTTGGATTTGAGGGAAATATTCATCCTTGCTTGCTCTCTCCCATCTGAAGTCTATGGTGCTGCTGTTCCTTTCTCACATGTCCCTTCAAAGAGACAAGTGACACACAGACTCAATCACTCAGCAAACATATATGCTTTGACGTTTTCATCTTGCTGTTTACCTTCCAAATATTCCCCCTTCACCACAAATACAGGCCTGCCATTCCTCATCCCCTCAGTCAAAGCAGTCCTTCACTCCTTAGGCCCTGCAAGACCACCATGAACAAGAATCATGTCAGCAAGCAGAAGAAAAGCCTCAGTGTGCTCTTTTGTTCATACTGCTGCCCTCTAGTAACACTTCATGGCAACTGCAGCATAAGAATGGGACTGAGAAGAGGGCTGTCCTATGCAAATAATATCCTTCCATGCACACTGTCTTCTGAGACGGTCGGAGGCTTTTGCCGTGATACCGCCTCCAACATATGGTCTTCAACCAAATTTTTAAAAAGCCCACCTGCCTTAGACGAAGGATTTTGCCACTTGAAGGAAGCACATGGGGACATCACCCTCATTTAGCAGGGTCCTAAATTGCCTGCTGTCAGCCTGTATACAGAACAAGGGCGTTCGTGGGCGTTCGTGAGCGTTCCTCAAAGGAAGGAGGTGGGTGATTAAGTCACAGTGCCAGGGCAGGCCCAGCCCAGGCCAGCGCAGCCCAGCCCGGCACAGCGCATTGCTGTGGAGGTCCATTCCTTCACATCCTGCAGCAGGGATGATGCAGACCTACTAGAGCAAAGGCTTGACTCTGCCCATATCTGTCTCTTAAAGGAAACAATCTTTCTAGCTTCTTATTGCACCTAATAAATGGACTCTAGCTTGCCTTAAACTTGACCCATCATTTCATTAGCCAGAGCTCATACTTGACCTTTATTTCTATCCAAGCTCACTGGCACCAAACCCCTGATTCGAGCGAGTGGCTCACACCAAAATGAAAAATCACCATCATCCAACCTATTTTACAATAAGTGTAGCACCTTCCTCGCATTCTTGTGCTCAGTTATAACCCCCAATACCACAATTGCACTCTGCAATTCACCAAACTTAAAGGACAAAGAATGATGACATTGATAAAGGAAAATAAGGCCTTGTCCCTATTGCACCTACTTGAGAAATAGGGAGGTTGGTAGAAGGTCATGAAGGAAAACATTTGAAATTTTGGGACACACATGCCAAAAAGAGTGTCCACTTTTCTCCTCTGTTACCAAGTAAAAAAAAATCTTAGCAAAAAAAAAACCATTCACTTTTTGAAAATTTCCACCTTGGGATACCTCTACAGCATTGGCAGGATTCGAACCCTGGCCTGTGAGGGCTGTCCGCACCAAAGGTACAAGACTTACCTTTGAGCTATAGCTCCTTAGTGGTCTAGAGGATTGCAGTAGTAACTATAAGCAACATACAGGCCTTGGTGTCCTTCCCTGCGGCTTCCATTGCACATGAAAAGGATGACCATGACATAAGGACACTTTGATAAGCTACTTACATGGAAACCAGTGTGGTCCAGTGGGTAAGTGCCTGCCTTCCATGCAGGCAACCAGGGTTCGAATCCCGGGTTCGGCACCAGGTGACTGATGGTGGCAGAGCAGAGGTAAGTTGGAGGTGGGCCTAAATGGCCAATTGGTAAGTAAAATGTGTCTGTGTGTTGTGTAAGAGTGGAATCATGCCTAGTGAATGAGGGATTGCAGATTGGTTGGTAAGTAAAATAGGTGTGGCCTGAACAGAGAGAGGTGATAGAAAGGGAACAGGTGTTGTGTGCAGGAGGAGGAGGAGCCAAGTCAGAGTGGGTGGGGTCAGAGAGGAGGGGTATAGGAGGAGCCTAGTCAGAGTGGGAGGGGTTAGAGAGGAGGGGTTCAGGAGGAGCCAAGTCAGAGTGGGTGGGGTCAGAGAGGAGGAGTATAGGCGGAGCCTAGGCAGAGAGGAGGGGTATAGGAGGAACCTAGTCAGAGTGGGAGGGGTCAGAGAGGAGGAGCATAGGAGGAGCCTAGTCAGAGTGGGTGGGGTTAGAGAGGAGGGGTTCAGGAGGAGCCAAGTCAGAGTGGGTGGGTTCAGAGAGGAGGAGTATATGCGGAGCCTAGGCAGAGAGGAGGGGTATAGGAGGAGCCTAGTCAGAGTGGGTGGGGTCAGAGAGCAGAGGAATAGGTGGAGGAGGATCCTGACTTATTGTGGGGTACTGCAAATACTTTTTTACTGCACCCCCCTATACTCTCTGATTTCTGTTGGGAGGGGGCAGTCAAAATTTGGGGGAGCAGTATTAAAAGGTGCTTGGGCGCAACGTGAAGGCGATGAGGTGCACACAATGGCTTGGCTTCCAGGTACTTTTTGAGGGGCTACCATTAGTTTGTATTGCTCTGATCCTCCCTCACGGGGTGTACCCCAAATGGTTAGGGGCAACGGGGGGGCAAGAACCTGTTTGACAGTTTCTATTAACAACAGGGGTCACCATACGATTATGCTGCAGTTATGCTATTGAAAGGTAAAACAAGGAGCATTTGGCTGTATTTTTGCAGGTGGGGTGCCCCAAAATGTTACTGCCAGCAGCAGCAGCCCCCTTCCTCCCCACCCTGCAGATTGGTATAGGTACCTTTAGGACATTTCTGTTGAAAACAGAGGCTATAGCGAATCGCGCTACAAAATCCGAGAGTACTAACACTTGCTAAATAAAGTTGGCATCGGAGCATACGAATGAGGCAGGGAGAGGCTACTGTTGCAATTGGTTTGGTGGTTCATAGTGAATAACCTCAGCATGCGAATAGGCAAAAGTGTGAGGATTGGCAGTGTCTGTAGAGAATTTTGGCATGCTCTTCAGTTGATGTTTTCCTCCTTACGTTGGCCATGAACTACAGAGGAAAGGCCTGGCCTTACTGTTGGGCAAAACATGTATTTATGATTTTAAGAAGTGTAGTTTGGCTGTACTGAGAGGGCCTGTACAGTACGGTAAATGCCTGTATACCCCTGCAATGTGCATCCAACTGTCATTTGAGATTGAACAGCGAACGAAGCAGCTGGGTTACTGACTGAATGTAAATGGAAGGCACATAGGAAGGGTGTTTGTGGTCACTCAAATGATTGAAACCTGGTTGATGCACTACCAAAGCTGGGGTACCAGGGGGGAACATTTGAGGGGTATTGAGATGGTGGTGTCCAGAGGTCAAAATATGTTTCAGAGACACAGAGGTACTGCGGTCCTGGTCCCACATTGGGGGTAGACAAAAGTCCCTGCTAAAGATTTCTGTCCAACTGTTACCACATTTTGTGAAGCCTGGCTCCCTCTGTAACGATTCCCCAGTGTCTTTCGATCCTAGAGATGACTGTAGCAAACTTCCCAAATTTGTTCTTGGCCTCATACTCCCAAAGGAGTGCCTGACATTTGCCAGCCTAACGATACTCACATTCTGGGAAAAACCTCACTAACTATGCATATTTATCTACCACACATGGCAAATCCTTACAATTGCAGAACATCATATCGCACTTGTCATCTTTGAGGTACTGTAAGTATTTGGATTTGAGGGAAATATTCATCCTTGCTTGCTCTCTCCCATCTGAAGTCTATGGTGCTGCTGTTCCTTTCTCGCATGTCCCTTCAAAGAGACAAGTGACACACAGACTCAATCACTCAGCAAACATATATGCTTTGACGTTTTCATCTTGCTGTTTACCTTCCAAATATTCCCCCTTCACCACAAATACAGGCCTGCCATTCCTCATCCCCTCAGTCAAAGCAGTCCTTCACTCCTTAGGCCCTGCAAGACCACCATGAACAAGAATCATGTCAGCAAGCAGAAGAAAAGCCTCAGTGTGCTCTTTTGTTCATACTGCTGCCCTCTAGTAACACTTCATGGCAACTGCAGCATAAGAATGGGACTGAGAAGAGGGCTGTCCTATGCAAATAATATCCTTCCATGCACACTTTCTTCTGAGACGGTCGGAGGCTTTTGCCGTGATACCGCCTCCAACATATGGTCTTCAACCAAATTTTTAAAAAGCCCACCTGCCTTAGACGAAGGATTTTGCCACTTGAAGGAAGCACATGGGGACATCACCCTCATTTAGCAGGGTCCTAAATTGCCTGCTGTCAGCCTGTATACAGAACAAGGGCGTTCGTGGGCGTTCGTGAGCGTTCCTCAAAGGAAGGAGGTGGGTGATTAAGTCACAGTGCCAGGGCAGGCCCAGCCCAGGCCAGCGCAGCCCAGCCCGGCACAGCGCATTGCTGTGGAGGTCCATTCCTTCACATCCTGCAGCAGGGATGATGTAGACCTACTAGAGCAAAGGCTTGACTCTGCCCATGTCTGTCTCTTAAAGGAAACAATCTTTCTAGCTTCTTATTGCACCTAATAAATGGACTCTAGCTTGCCTTAAACTTGACCCATCATTTCATTAGCCAGAGCTCATACTTGACCTTTATTTCTATCCAAGCTCACTGGCACCAAACCCCTGATTCGAGCGAGTGGCTCACACCAAAATGAAAAATCACCATCATCCAACCTATTTTACAATAAGTGTAGCACCTTCCTCGCATTCTTGTGCTCAGTTATAACCCCCAATACCACAATTGCACTCTGCAATTCACCAAACTTAAAGGACAAAGAATGATGACATTGATAAAGGAAAATAAGGCCTTGTCCCTATTGCACCTACTTGAGAAATAGGGAGGTTGGTAGAAGGTCATGAGGGAAAACATTTGAAATTTTGGGACACACATGCCAAAAAGAGTGTCCACTTTTCTCCTCTGTTACCAAGTAAAAAAAAATCTTAGCAAAAAAAAAACCATTCACTTTTTGAAAATTTCCAACTTGGGATACCTCTACAGCATTGGCAGGATTCGAACCCTGGCCTGTGAGGGCTGTCCGCACCAAAAGTACAAGACTTACCTTTGAGCTATAGCTCCTTAGTGGTCTAGAGGATTGCAGTAGTAACTATAAGCAACATACAGGCCTTGGTGTCCTTCCCTGCGGCTTCCATTGCACATGAAAAGGATGACCATGACATAAGGACAATTTGATAAGCTACTTACATGGAAACCAGTGTGGTCCAGTGGGTAATTGCCTGCCTTCCATGCAGGCAACCAGGGTTCGAATCCCAGGTTCGGCACCAGGTGACTGATGGTGGCAGAGCAGAGGTAAGTTGGAGGTGGGCCTAAATGGCCAATTGGTAAGTAAAATGTGTCTGTGTGTTGTGTAAGAGTGGAATCATGCCTAGTGAATGAGGGATTGCAGATTGGTTGGTAAGTAAAATAGGTGTGGCCTGAACAGAGAGAGGTGAAAGAAAGGGAACAGGTGTTGTGTGCAGGAGGAGGGGGAGCCAAGTCAGAGTGGGTGGGGTCAGAGAGGAGGGGTATAGGAGGAGCCTAGTCAGAGTGGGAGGGGTCATAGAGGAGGAGCATAGGAGGAGCCTAGTCAGAGTGGGTGGGGTTAGAGAGGAGGGGTTCAGGAGGAGCCAAGTCAGAGTGGGTGGGGTCAGAGAGGAGGAGTATAGGCGGAGCCTAGGCAGAGAGGAGGGGTATAGGAGGAACCTAGTCAGAGTGGGAGGGGTCAGAGAGGAGGAGCATAGGAGGAGCCTAGTCAGATTGGGTGGGGTTAGAGAGGAGGGGTTCAGGAGGAGCCAAGTCAGAGTGGGTGGGGTCAGAGAGGAGGAGTATATGCGGAGCCTAGGCAGAGAGGAGGGGTATAGGAGGAGCCTAGTCAGAGTGGGTGGGGTCAGAGAGCAGAGGAATAGGTGGAGGAGGATCCTGACTTATTGTGGGGTACTGCAAATACTTTTTTACTGCACCCCCCTATACTCTCTGATTTCTGTTGGGAGGGGGCAGTCAAAATTTGGGGGAGCAGTATTAAAAGGTGCTTGGGCGCAACGTGAAGGCGATGAGGTGCACACAATGGCTTGGCTTCCAGGTACTTTTTGAGGGGCTACCATTAGTTTGTATTGCTCTGATCCTCCCTCATGGGGTGTACCCCAAATGGTTAGGGGCAACGGGGGGGCAAGAACCTGTTTGACAGTTTCTATTAACAACAGGGGTCACCATGCGATTATGCTGCAGTTATGCTATTGAAAGGTAAAACAAGGAGCATTTGGCTGTATTTTTGCAGGTGGGGTGCCCCAAAATGTTACTGCCAGCAGCAGCAGCCCCCTTCCTCCCCACCCTGCAGATTGGTATAGGTACCTTTAGGACATTTCTGTTGAAAACAGAGGCTATAGCGAATCGCGCTACAAAATCCGAGAGCACTAACACTTGCTAAATAAAGGTGGCATCGGAGCATACGAATGAGGCAGGGAGAGGCTACTGTTGCAATTGGTTTGGTGGTTCATAGTGAATAACGTCAGCATGCGAATAGGCAAAAGTGTGAGGATTGGCAGTGTCTGTAGAGAATTTTGGCATGCTCTTCAGTTGATGTTTTCCTCCTTACGTTGGCCATGAACTACAGAGGAAAGGCCTGGCCTTACTGTTGGGCAAAACATGTATTTATGATTTTAAGAAGTGTAGTTTGGCTGTACTGAGAGGGCCTGTACAGTACGGTAAATGCCTGTATACCCCTGCAATGTGCATCCAACTGTCACTTGAGATTGAACAGCGAACGAAGCAGCTGGGTTACTGACTGAATGTAAATGGAAGGCACATAGGAAGGGTGTTTGTGGTCACTCAAATGATTGAAACCTGGTTGATGCACTACCAAAGCTGGGGTACCAGGGGGAAACATTTGAGGGGTATTGAGATGGTGGTGTCCAGAGGTCAAAATATGTTTCAGAGACACAGAGGTACTGCGGTCCTGGTCCCACATTGGGGGTAGACAAAAGTCCCTGCTAAAGATTTCTGTCCAACTGTTACCACATTTTGTGAAGCCTGGCTCCCTCTGTAACGATTCCCCAGTGTCTTTCGATCCTAGAGATGACTGTAGCAAACTTCCCAAATTTGTTCTTGGCCTCATACTCCCAAAGGAGTGCCTGACATTTGCCAGCCTAACGATACTCACATTCTGGGAAAAACCTCACTAACTATGCATATTTATCTACCACACATGGCAAATCCTTACAATTGCAGAACATCATATCGCACTTGTCATCTTTGAGGTACTGTAAGTATTTGGATTTGAGGGAAATATTCATCCTTGCTTGCTCTCTCCCATCTGAAGTCTATGGTGCTGCTGTTCCTTTCTCACATGTCCCTTCAAAGAGACAAGTGACACACAGACTCAATCACTCAGCAAACATATATGCTTTGACGTTTTCATCTTGCTGTTTACCTTCCAAATATTCCCCCTTCACCACAAATACAGGCCTGCCATTCCTCATCCCCTCAGTCAAAGCAGTCCTTCACTCCTTAGGCCCTGCAAGACCACCATGAACAAGAATCATGTCAGCAAGCAGAAGAAAAGCCTCAGTGTGCTCTTTTGTTCATACTGCTGCCCTCTAGTAACACTTCATGGCAACTGCAGCATAAGAATGGGACTGAGAAGAGGGCTGTCCTATGCAAATAATATCCTTCCATGCACACTGTCTTCTGAGACGGTCGGAGGCTTTTGCCGTGATACCGCCTCCAACATATGGTCTTCAACCAAATTTTTAAAAAGCCCACCTGCCTTAGACGAAGGATTTTACCACTTGAAGGAAGCACATGGGGACATCACCCTCATTTAGCAGGGTCCTAAATTGCCTGCTGTCAGCCTGTATACAGAACAAGGGCGTTCGTGGGCGTTCGTGAGCGTTCCTCAAAGGAAGGAGGTGGGTGATTAATTCACAGTGCCAGGGCAGGCCCAGCCCAGGCCAGCGCAGCCCAGCCCGGCACAGCGCATTGCTGTGGAGGTCCATTCCTTCACATCCTGCAGCAGGTATGATGCAGACCTACTAGAGCAAAGGCTTGACTCTGCCCATGTCTGTCTCTTAAAGGAAACAATCTTTCTAGCTTCTTATTGCACCTAATAAATGGACTCTAGCTTGCCTTAAACTTGACCCATCATTTCATTAGCCAGAGCTCATACTTGACCTTTATTTCTATCCAAGCTCACTGGCACCAAACCCCTGATTCGAGCGAGTGGCTCACACCAAAATGAAAAATCACCATCATCCAACCTATTTTACAATAAGTGTAGCACCTTCCTCGCATTCTTGTGCTCAGTTATAACCCCCAATACCACAATTGCACTCTGCAATTCACCAAACTTAAAGGACAAAGAATGATGACATTGATAAAGGAAAATAAGGCCTTGTCCCTATTGCACCTACTTGAGAAATAGGGAGGTTGGTAGAAGGTCATGAAGGAAAACATTTGAAATTTTGGGACACACATGCCAAAAAGAGTGTCCACTTTTCTCCTCTGTTACCAAGTAAAAAAAAATCTTAGCAAAAAAAAAACCATTCACTTTTTGAAAATTTCCACCTTGGGATACCTCTACAGCATTGGCAGGATTCGAACCCTGGCCTGTGAGGGCTGTCCGCACCAAAGGTACAAGACTTACCTTTGAGCTATAGCTCCTTAGTGGTCTAGAGGATTGCAGTAGTAACTATAAGCAACATACAGGCCTTGGTGTCCTTCCCTGCGGCTTCCATTGCACATGAAAAGGATGACCATGACATAAGGACACTTTGATAAGCTACTTACATGGAAACCAGTGTGGTCCAGTGGGTAAGTGCCTGCCTTCCATGCAGGCAACCAGGGTTCGAATCCCGGGTTCGGCACCAGGTGACTGATGGTGGCAGAGCAGAGGTAAGTTGGAGGTGGGCCTAAATGGCCAATTGGTAAGTAAAATGTGTCTGTGTGTTGTGTAAGAGTGGAATCATGCCTAGTGAATGAGGGATTGCAGATTGGTTGGTAAGTAAAATAGGTGTGGCCTGAACAGAGAGAGGTGATAGAAAGGGAACAGGTGTTGTGTGCAGGAGGAGGAGGAGCCAAGTCAGAGTGGGTGGGGTCAGAGAGGAGGGGTATAGGAGAAGCCTAGTCAGAGTGGGAGGGGTTAGAGAGGAGGGGTTCAGGAGGAGCCAAGTCAGAGTGGGTGGGTTCAGAGAGGAGGAGTATATGCGGAGCCTAGGCAGAGAGGAGGGGTATAGGAGGAGCCTAGTCAGAGTGGGTGGGGTCAGAGAGCAGAGGAATAGGTGGAGGAGGATCCTGACTTATTGTGGGGTACTGCAAATACTTTTTTACTGCACCCCCCTATACTCTCTGATTTCTGTTGGGAGGGGGCAGTCAAAATTTGGGGGAGCAGTATTAAAAGGTGCTTGGGCGCAACGTGAAGGCGATGAGGTGCACACAATGGCTTGGCTTCCAGGTACTTTTTGAGGGGCTACCATTAGTTTGTATTGCTCTGATCCTCCCTCACGGGGTGTACCCCAAATGGTTAGGGGCAACGGGGGGGCAAGAACCTGTTTGACAGTTTCTATTAACAACAGGGGTCACCATACGATTATGCTGCAGTTATGCTATTGAAAGGTAAAACAAGGAGCATTTGGCTGTATTTTTGCAGGTGGGGTGCCCCAAAATGTTACTGCCAGCAGCAGCAGCCCCCTTCCTCCCCACCCTGCAGATTGGTATAGGTACCTTTAGGACATTTCTGTTGAAAACAGAGGCTATAGCGAATCGCGCTACAAAATCCGAGAGTACTAACACTTGCTAAATAAAGTTGGCATCGGAGCATACGAATGAGGCAGGGAGAGGCTACTGTTGCAATTGGTTTGGTGGTTCATAGTGAATAACCTCAGCATGCGAATAGGCAAAAGTGTGAGGATTGGCAGTGTCTGTAGAGAATTTTGGCATGCTCTTCAGTTGATGTTTTCCTCCTTACGTTGGCCATGAACTACAGAGGAAAGGCCTGGCCTTACTGTTGGGCAAAACATGTATTTATGATTTTAAGAAGTGTAGTTTGGCTGTACTGAGAGGGCCTGTACAGTACGGTAAATGCCTGTATACCCCTGCAATGTGCATCCAACTGTCATTTGAGATTGAACAGCGAACGAAGCAGCTGGGTTACTGACTGAATGTAAATGGAAGGCACATAGGAAGGGTGTTTGTGGTCACTCAAATGATTGAAACCTGGTTGATGCACTACCAAAGCTGGGGTACCAGGGGGGAACATTTGAGGGGTATTGAGATGGTGGTGTCCAGAGGTCAAAATATGTTTCAGAGACACAGAGGTACTGCGGTCCTGGTCCCACATTGGGGGTAGACAAAAGTCCCTGCTAAAGATTTCTGTCCAACTGTTACCACATTTTGTGAAGCCTGGCTCCCTCTGTAACGATTCCCCAGTGTCTTTCGATCCTAGAGATGACTGTAGCAAACTTCCCAAATTTGTTCTTGGCCTCATACTCCCAAAGGAGTGCCTGACATTTGCCAGCCTAACGATACTCACATTCTGGGAAAAACCTCACTAACTATGCATATTTATCTACCACACATGGCAAATCCTTACAATTGCAGAACATCATATCGCACTTGTCATCTTTGAGGTACTGTAAGTATTTGGATTTGAGGGAAATATTCATCCTTGCTTGCTCTCTCCCATCTGAAGTCTATGGTGCTGCTGTTCCTTTCTCGCATGTCCCTTCAAAGAGACAAGTGACACACAGACTCAATCACTCAGCAAACATATATGCTTTGACGTTTTCATCTTGCTGTTTACCTTCCAAATATTCCCCCTTCACCACAAATACAGGCCTGCCATTCCTCATCCCCTCAGTCAAAGCAGTCCTTCACTCCTTAGGCCCTGCAAGACCACCATGAACAAGAATCATGTCAGCAAGCAGAAGAAAAGCCTCAGTGTGCTCTTTTGTTCATACTGCTGCCCTCTAGTAACACTTCATGGCAACTGCAGCATAAGAATGGGACTGAGAAGAGGGCTGTCCTATGCAAATAATATCCTTCCATGCACACTTTCTTCTGAGACGGTCGGAGGCTTTTGCCGTGATACCGCCTCCAACATATGGTCTTCAACCAAATTTTTAAAAAGCCCACCTGCCTTAGACGAAGGATTTTGCCACTTGAAGGAAGCACATGGGGACATCACCCTCATTTAGCAGGGTCCTAAATTGCCTGCTGTCAGCCTGTATACAGAACAAGGGCGTTCGTGGGCGTTCGTGAGCGTTCCTCAAAGGAAGGAGGTGGGTGATTAAGTCACAGTGCCAGGGCAGGCCCAGCCCAGGCCAGCGCAGCCCAGCCCGGCACAGCGCATTGCTGTGGAGGTCCATTCCTTCACATCCTGCAGCAGGGATGATGTAGACCTACTAGAGCAAAGGCTTGACTCTGCCCATGTCTGTCTCTTAAAGGAAACAATCTTTCTAGCTTCTTATTGCACCTAATAAATGGACTCTAGCTTGCCTTAAACTTGACCCATCATTTCATTAGCCAGAGCTCATACTTGACCTTTATTTCTATCCAAGCTCACTGGCACCAAACCCCTGATTCGAGCGAGTGGCTCACACCAAAATGAAAAATCACCATCATCCAACCTATTTTACAATAAGTGTAGCACCTTCCTCGCATTCTTGTGCTCAGTTATAACCCCCAATACCACAATTGCACTCTGCAATTCACCAAACTTAAAGGACAAAGAATGATGACATTGATAAAGGAAAATAAGGCCTTGTCCCTATTGCACCTACTTGAGAAATAGGGAGGTTGGTAGAAGGTCATGAGGGAAAACATTTGAAATTTTGGGACACACATGCCAAAAAGAGTGTCCACTTTTCTCCTCTGTTACCAAGTAAAAAAAAATCTTAGCAAAAAAAAAACCATTCACTTTTTGAAAATTTCCAACTTGGGATACCTCTACAGCATTGGCAGGATTCGAACCCTGGCCTGTGAGGGCTGTCCGCACCAAAAGTACAAGACTTACCTTTGAGCTATAGCTCCTTAGTGGTCTAGAGGATTGCAGTAGTAACTATAAGCAACATACAGGCCTTGGTGTCCTTCCCTGCGGCTTCCATTGCACATGAAAAGGATGACCATGACATAAGGACAATTTGATAAGCTACTTACATGGAAACCAGTGTGGTCCAGTGGGTAATTGCCTGCCTTCCATGCAGGCAACCAGGGTTCGAATCCCAGGTTCGGCACCAGGTGACTGATGGTGGCAGAGCAGAGGTAAGTTGGAGGTGGGCCTAAATGGCCAATTGGTAAGTAAAATGTGTCTGTGTGTTGTGTAAGAGTGGAATCATGCCTAGTGAATGAGGGATTGCAGATTGGTTGGTAAGTAAAATAGGTGTGGCCTGAACAGAGAGAGGTGAAAGAAAGGGAACAGGTGTTGTGTGCAGGAGGAGGGGGAGCCAAGTCAGAGTGGGTGGGGTCAGAGAGGAGGGGTATAGGAGGAGCCTAGTCAGAGTGGGAGGGGTCATAGAGGAGGAGCATAGGAGGAGCCTAGTCAGAGTGGGTGGGGTTAGAGAGGAGGGGTTCAGGAGGAGCCAAGTCAGAGTGGGTGGGGTCAGAGAGGAGGAGTATAGGCGGAGCCTAGGCAGAGAGGAGGGGTATAGGAGGAACCTAGTCAGAGTGGGAGGGGTCAGAGAGGAGGAGCATAGGAGGAGCCTAGTCAGATTGGGTGGGGTTAGAGAGGAGGGGTTCAGGAGGAGCCAAGTCAGAGTGGGTGGGGTCAGAGAGGAGGAGTATATGCGGAGCCTAGGCAGAGAGGAGGGGTATAGGAGGAGCCTAGTCAGAGTGGGTGGGGTCAGAGAGCAGAGGAATAGGTGGAGGAGGATCCTGACTTATTGTGGGGTACTGCAAATACTTTTTTACTGCACCCCCCTATACTCTCTGATTTCTGTTGGGAGGGGGCAGTCAAAATTTGGGGGAGCAGTATTAAAAGGTGCTTGGGCGCAACGTGAAGGCGATGAGGTGCACACAATGGCTTGGCTTCCAGGTACTTTTTGAGGGGCTACCATTAGTTTGTATTGCTCTGATCCTCCCTCATGGGGTGTACCCCAAATGGTTAGGGGCAACGGGGGGGCAAGAACCTGTTTGACAGTTTCTATTAACAACAGGGGTCACCATGCGATTATGCTGCAGTTATGCTATTGAAAGGTAAAACAAGGAGCATTTGGCTGTATTTTTGCAGGTGGGGTGCCCCAAAATGTTACTGCCAGCAGCAGCAGCCCCCTTCCTCCCCACCCTGCAGATTGGTATAGGTACCTTTAGGACATTTCTGTTGAAAACAGAGGCTATAGCGAATCGCGCTACAAAATCCGAGAGCACTAACACTTGCTAAATAAAGGTGGCATCGGAGCATACGAATGAGGCAGGGAGAGGCTACTGTTGCAATTGGTTTGGTGGTTCATAGTGAATAACGTCAGCATGCGAATAGGCAAAAGTGTGAGGATTGGCAGTGTCTGTAGAGAATTTTGGCATGCTCTTCAGTTGATGTTTTCCTCCTTACGTTGGCCATGAACTACAGAGGAAAGGCCTGGCCTTACTGTTGGGCAAAACATGTATTTATGATTTTAAGAAGTGTAGTTTGGCTGTACTGAGAGGGCCTGTACAGTACGGTAAATGCCTGTATACCCCTGCAATGTGCATCCAACTGTCACTTGAGATTGAACAGCGAACGAAGCAGCTGGGTTACTGACTGAATGTAAATGGAAGGCACATAGGAAGGGTGTTTGTGGTCACTCAAATGATTGAAACCTGGTTGATGCACTACCAAAGCTGGGGTACCAGGGGGAAACATTTGAGGGGTATTGAGATGGTGGTGTCCAGAGGTCAAAATATGTTTCAGAGACACAGAGGTACTGCGGTCCTGGTCCCACATTGGGGGTAGACAAAAGTCCCTGCTAAAGATTTCTGTCCAACTGTTACCACATTTTGTGAAGCCTGGCTCCCTCTGTAACGATTCCCCAGTGTCTTTCGATCCTAGAGATGACTGTAGCAAACTTCCCAAATTTGTTCTTGGCCTCATACTCCCAAAGGAGTGCCTGACATTTGCCAGCCTAACGATACTCACATTCTGGGAAAAACCTCACTAACTATGCATATTTATCTACCACACATGGCAAATCCTTACAATTGCAGAACATCATATCGCACTTGTCATCTTTGAGGTACTGTAAGTATTTGGATTTGAGGGAAATATTCATCCTTGCTTGCTCTCTCCCATCTGAAGTCTATGGTGCTGCTGTTCCTTTCTCACATGTCCCTTCAAAGAGACAAGTGACACACAGACTCAATCACTCAGCAAACATATATGCTTTGACGTTTTCATCTTGCTGTTTACCTTCCAAATATTCCCCCTTCACCACAAATACAGGCCTGCCATTCCTCATCCCCTCAGTCAAAGCAGTCCTTCACTCCTTAGGCCCTGCAAGACCACCATGAACAAGAATCATGTCAGCAAGCAGAAGAAAAGCCTCAGTGTGCTCTTTTGTTCATACTGCTGCCCTCTAGTAACACTTCATGGCAACTGCAGCATAAGAATGGGACTGAGAAGAGGGCTGTCCTATGCAAATAATATCCTTCCATGCACACTGTCTTCTGAGACGGTCGGAGGCTTTTGCCGTGATACCGCCTCCAACATATGGTCTTCAACCAAATTTTTAAAAAGCCCACCTGCCTTAGACGAAGGATTTTACCACTTGAAGGAAGCACATGGGGACATCACCCTCATTTAGCAGGGTCCTAAATTGCCTGCTGTCAGCCTGTATACAGAACAAGGGCGTTCGTGGGCGTTCGTGAGCGTTCCTCAAAGGAAGGAGGTGGGTGATTAATTCACAGTGCCAGGGCAGGCCCAGCCCAGGCCAGCGCAGCCCAGCCCGGCACAGCGCATTGCTGTGGAGGTCCATTCCTTCACATCCTGCAGCAGGTATGATGCAGACCTACTAGAGCAAAGGCTTGACTCTGCCCATGTCTGTCTCTTAAAGGAAACAATCTTTCTAGCTTCTTATTGCACCTAATAAATGGACTCTAGCTTGCCTTAAACTTGACCCATCATTTCATTAGCCAGAGCTCATACTTGACCTTTATTTCTATCCAAGCTCACTGGCACCAAACCCCTGATTCGAGCGAGTGGCTCACACCAAAATGAAAAATCACCATCATCCAACCTATTTTACAATAAGTGTAGCACCTTCCTCGCATTCTTGTGCTCAGTTATAACCCCCAATACCACAATTGCACTCTGCAATTCACCAAACTTAAAGGACAAAGAATGATGACATTGATAAAGGAAAATAAGGCCTTGTCCCTATTGCACCTACTTGAGAAATAGGGAGGTTGGTAGAAGGTCATGAAGGAAAACATTTGAAATTTTGGGACACACATGCCAAAAAGAGTGTCCACTTTTCTCCTCTGTTACCAAGTAAAAAAAAATCTTAGCAAAAAAAAAACCATTCACTTTTTGAAAATTTCCACCTTGGGATACCTCTACAGCATTGGCAGGATTCGAACCCTGGCCTGTGAGGGCTGTCCGCACCAAAGGTACAAGACTTACCTTTGAGCTATAGCTCCTTAGTGGTCTAGAGGATTGCAGTAGTAACTATAAGCAACATACAGGCCTTGGTGTCCTTCCCTGCGGCTTCCATTGCACATGAAAAGGATGACCATGACATAAGGACACTTTGATAAGCTACTTACATGGAAACCAGTGTGGTCCAGTGGGTAAGTGCCTGCCTTCCATGCAGGCAACCAGGGTTCGAATCCCGGGTTCGGCACCAGGTGACTGATGGTGGCAGAGCAGAGGTAAGTTGGAGGTGGGCCTAAATGGCCAATTGGTAAGTAAAATGTGTCTGTGTGTTGTGTAAGAGTGGAATCATGCCTAGTGAATGAGGGATTGCAGATTGGTTGGTAAGTAAAATAGGTGTGGCCTGAACAGAGAGAGGTGATAGAAAGGGAACAGGTGTTGTGTGCAGGAGGAGGAGGAGCCAAGTCAGAGTGGGTGGGGTCAGAGAGGAGGGGTATAGGAGAAGCCTAGTCAGAGTGGGAGGGGTTAGAGAGGAGGGGTTCAGGAGGAGCCAAGTCAGAGTGGGTGGGGTCAGAGAGGAGGAGTATAGGCGGAGCCTAGGCAGAGAGGAGGGGTATAGGAGGAACCTAGTCAGAGTGGGAGGGGTCAGAGAGGAGGAGCATAGGAGGAGCCTAGTCAGAGTGGGTGGGGTTAGAGAGGAGGGGTTCAGGAGGAGCCAAGTCAGAGTGGGTGGGTTCAGAGAGGAGGAGTATATGCGGAGCCTAGGCAGAGAGGAGGGGTATAGGAGGAGCCTAGTCAGAGTGGGTGGGGTCAGAGAGCAGAGGAATAGGTGGAGGAGGATCCTGACTTATTGTGGGGTACTGCAAATACTTTTTTACTGCACCCCCCTATACTCTCTGATTTCTGTTGGGAGGGGGCAGTCAAAATTTGGGGGAGCAGTATTAAAAGGTGCTTGGGCGCAACGTGAAGGCGATGAGGTGCACACAATGGCTTGGCTTCCAGGTACTTTTTGAGGGGCTACCATTAGTTTGTATTGCTCTGATCCTCCCTCATGGGGTGTACCCCAAATGGTTAGGGGCAACGGGGGGGCAAGAACCTGTTTGACAGTTTCTATTAACAACAGGGGTCACCATGCGATTATGCTGCAGTTATGCTATTGAAAGGTAAAACAAGGAGCATTTGGCTGTATTTTTGCAGGTGGGGTGCCCCAAAATGTTACTGCCAGCAGCAGCAGCCCCCTTCCTCCCCACCCTGCAGATTGGTATAGGTACCTTTAGGACATTTCTGTTGAAAACAGAGGCTATAGCGAATCGCGCTACAAAATCCGAGAGTACTAACACTTGCTAAATAAAGTTGGCATCGGAGCATACGAATGAGGCAGGGAGAGGCTACTGTTGCAATTGGTTTGGTGGTTCATAGTGAATAACCTCAGCATGCGAATAGGCAAAAGTGTGAGGATTGGCAGTGTCTGTAGAGAATTTTGGCATGCTCTTCAGTTGATGTTTTCCTCCTTACGTTGGCCATGAACTACAGAGGAAAGGCCTGGCCTTACTGTTGGGCAAAACATGTATTTATGATTTTAAGAAGTGTAGTTTGGCTGTACTGAGAGGGCCTGTAGAGTACGGTAAATGCCTGTATACCCCTGCAATGTGCATCCAACTGTCATTTGAGATTGAACAGCGAACGAAGCAGCTGGGTTACTGACTGAATGTAAATGGAAGGCACATAGGAAGGGTGTTTGTGGTCACTCAAATGATTGAAACCTGGTTGATGCACTACCAAAGCTGGGGTACCAGGGGGGAACATTTGAGGGGTATTGAGATGGTGGTGTCCAGAGGTCAAAATATGTTTCAGAGACACAGAGGTACTGCGGTCCTGGTCCCACATTGGGGGTAGACAAAAGTCCCTGCTAAAGATTTCTGTCCAACTGTTACCACATTTTGTGAAGCCTGGCTCCCTCTGTAACGATTCCCCAATGTCTTTCGATCCTAGAGATGACTGTAGCAAACTTCCCAAATTTGTTCTTGGCCTCATACTCCCAAAGGAGTGCCTGACATTTGCCAGCCTAACGATACTCACATTCTGGGAAAAACCTCACTAACTATGCATATTTATCTACCACACATGGCAAATCCTTACAATTGCAGAACATCATATCGCACTTGTCATCTTTGAGGTACTGTAAGTATTTGGATTTGAGGGAAATATTCATCCTTGCTTGCTCTCTCCCATCTGAAGTCTATGGTGCTGCTGTTCCTTTCTCGCATGTCCCTTCAAAGAGACAAGTGACACACAGACTCAATCACTCAGCAAACATATATGCTTTGACGTTTTCATCTTGCTGTTTACCTTCCAAATATTCCCCCTTCACCACAAATACAGGCCTGCCATTCCTCATCCCCTCAGTCAAAGCAGTCCTTCACTCCTTAGGCCCTGCAAGACCACAATGAACAAGAATCATGTCAGCAAGCAGAAGAAAAGCCTCAGTGTGCTCTTTTGTTCATACTGCTGCCCTCTAGTAACACTTCATGGCAACTGCAGCATAAGAATGGGACTGAGAAGAGGGCTGTCCTATGCAAATAATATCCTTCCATGCACACTTTCTTCTGAGACGGTCGGAGGCTTTTGCCGTGATACCGCCTCCAACATATGGTCTTCAACCAAATTTTTAAAAAGCCCACCTGCCTTAGACGAAGGATTTTGCCACTTGAAGGAAGCACATGGGGACATCACCCTCATTTAGCAGGGTCCTAAATTGCCTGCTGTCAGCCTGTATACAGAACAAGGGCGTTCGTGGGCGTTCGTGAGCGTTCCTCAAAGGAAGGAGGTGGGTGATTAAGTCACAGTGCCAGGGCAGGCCCAGCCCAGGCCAGCGCAGCCCAGCCGGGCACAGCGCATTGCTGTGGAGGTCCATTCCTTCACATCCTGCAGCAGGGATGATGTAGACCTACTAGAGCAAAGGCTTGACTCTGCCCATGTCTGTCTCTTAAAGGAAACAATCTTTCTAGCTTCTTATTGCACCTAATAAATGGACTCTAGCTTGCCTTAAACTTGACCCATCATTTCATTAGCCAGAGCTCATACTTGACCTTTATTTCTATCCAAGCTCACTGGCACCAAACCCCTGATTCGAGCGAGTGGCTCACACCAAAATGAAAAATCACCATCATCCAACCTATTTTACAATAAGTGTAGCACCTTCCTCGCATTCTTGTGCTCAGTTATAACCCCCAATACCACAATTGCACTCTGCAATTCACCAAACTTAAAGGACAAAGAATGATGACATTGATAAAGGAAAATAAGGCCTTGTCCCTATTGCACCTACTTGAGAAATAGGGAGGTTGGTAGAAGGTCATGAGGGAAAACATTTGAAATTTTGGGACACACATGCCAAAAAGAGTGTCCACTTTTCTCCTCTGTTACCAAGTAAAAAAAAATCTTAGCAAAAAAAAAACCATTCACTTTTTGAAAATTTCCAACTTGGGATACCTCTACAGCATTGGCAGGATTCGAACCCTGGCCTGTGAGGGCTGTCCGCACCAAAAGTACAAGACTTACCTTTGAGCTATAGCTCCTTAGTGGTCTAGAGGATTGCAGTAGTAACTATAAGCAACATACAGGCCTTGGTGTCCTTCCCTGCGGCTTCCATTGCACATGAAAAGGATGACCATGACATAAGGACAATTTGATAAGCTACTTACATGGAAACCAGTGTGGTCCAGTGGGTAATTGCCTGCCTTCCATGCAGGCAACCAGGGTTCGAATCCCAGGTTCGGCACCAGGTGACTGATGGTGGCAGAGCAGAGGTAAGTTGGAGGTGGGCCTAAATGGCCAATTGGTAAGTAAAATGTGTCTGTGTGTTGTGTAAGAGTGGAATCATGCCTAGTGAATGAGGGATTGCAGATTGGTTGGTAAGTAAAATAGGTGTGGCCTGAACAGAGAGAGGTGAAAGAAAGGGAACAGGTGTTGTGTGCAGGAGGAGGGGGAGCCAAGTCAGAGTGGGTGGGGTCAGAGAGGAGGGGTATAGGAGGAGCCTAGTCAGAGTGGGAGGGGTCATAGAGGAGGAGCATAGGAGGAGCCTAGTCAGAGTGGGTGGGGTTAGAGAGGAGGGGTTCAGGAGGAGCCAAGTCAGAGTGGGTGGGGTCAGAGAGGAGGAGTATAGGCGGAGCCTAGGCAGAGAGGAGGGGTATAGGAGGAACCTAGTCAGAGTGGGAGGGGTCAGAGAGGAGGAGCATAGGAGGAGCCTAGTCAGATTGGGTGGGGTTAGAGAGGAGGGGTTCAGGAGGAGCCAAGTCAGAGTGGGTGGGGTCAGAGAGGAGGAGTATATGCGGAGCCTAGGCAGAGAGGAGGGGTATAGGAGGAGCCTAGTCAGAGTGGGTGGGGTCAGAGAGCAGAGGAATAGGTGGAGGAGGATCCTGACTTATTGTGGGGTACTGCAAATACTTTTTTACTGCACCCCCCTATACTCTCTGATTTCTGTTGGGAGGGGGCAGTCAAAATTTGGGGGAGCAGTATTAAAAGGTGCTTGGGCGCAACGTGAAGGCGATGAGGTGCACACAATGGCTTGGCTTCCAGGTACTTTTTGAGGGGCTACCATTAGTTTGTATTGCTCTGATCCTCCCTCATGGGGTGTACCCCAAATGGTTAGGGGCAACGGGGGGGCAAGAACCTGTTTGACAGTTTCTATTAACAACAGGGGTCACCATGCGATTATGCTGCAGTTATGCTATTGAAAGGTAAAACAAGGAGCATTTGGCTGTATTTTTGCAGGTGGGGTGCCCCAAAATGTTACTGCCAGCAGCAGCAGCCCCCTTCCTCCCCACCCTGCAGATTGGTATAGGTACCTTTAGGACATTTCTGTTGAAAACAGAGGCTATAGCGAATCGCGCTACAAAATCCGAGAGCACTAACACTTGCTAAATAAAGGTGGCATCGGAGCATACGAATGAGGCAGGGAGAGGCTACTGTTGCAATTGGTTTGGTGGTTCATAGTGAATAACGTCAGCATGCGAATAGGCAAAAGTGTGAGGATTGGCAGTGTCTGTAGAGAATTTTGGCATGCTCTTCAGTTGATGTTTTCCTCCTTACGTTGGCCATGAACTACAGAGGAAAGGCCTGGCCTTACTGTTGGGCAAAACATGTATTTATGATTTTAAGAAGTGTAGTTTGGCTGTACTGAGAGGGCCTGTACAGTACGGTAAATGCCTGTATACCCCTGCAATGTGCATCCAACTGTCACTTGAGATTGAACAGCGAACGAAGCAGCTGGGTTACTGACTGAATGTAAATGGAAGGCACATAGGAAGGGTGTTTGTGGTCACTCAAATGATTGAAACCTGGTTGATGCACTACCAAAGCTGGGGTACCAGGGGGAAACATTTGAGGGGTATTGAGATGGTGGTGTCCAGAGGTCAAAATATGTTTCAGAGACACAGAGGTACTGCGGTCCTGGTCCCACATTGGGGGTAGACAAAAGTCCCTGCTAAAGATTTCTGTCCAACTGTTACCACATTTTGTGAAGCCTGGCTCCCTCTGTAACGATTCCCCAGTGTCTTTCGATCCTAGAGATGACTGTAGCAAACTTCCCAAATTTGTTCTTGGCCTCATACTCCCAAAGGAGTGCCTGACATTTGCCAGCCTAACGATACTCACATTCTGGGAAAAACCTCACTAACTATGCATATTTATCTACCACACATGGCAAATCCTTACAATTGCAGAACATCATATCGCACTTGTCATCTTTGAGGTACTGTAAGTATTTGGATTTGAGGGAAATATTCATCCTTGCTTGCTCTCTCCCATCTGAAGTCTATGGTGCTGCTGTTCCTTTCTCACATGTCCCTTCAAAGAGACAAGTGACACACAGACTCAATCACTCAGCAAACATATATGCTTTGACGTTTTCATCTTGCTGTTTACCTTCCAAATATTCCCCCTTCACCACAAATACAGGCCTGCCATTCCTCATCCCCTCAGTCAAAGCAGTCCTTCACTCCTTAGGCCCTGCAAGACCACCATGAACAAGAATCATGTCAGCAAGCAGAAGAAAAGCCTCAGTGTGCTCTTTTGTTCATACTGCTGCCCTCTAGTAACACTTCATGGCAACTGCAGCATAAGAATGGGACTGAGAAGAGGGCTGTCCTATGCAAATAATATCCTTCCATGCACACTGTCTTCTGAGACGGTCGGAGGCTTTTGCCGTGATACCGCCTCCAACATATGGTCTTCAACCAAATTTTTAAAAAGCCCACCTGCCTTAGACGAAGGATTTTACCACTTGAAGGAAGCACATGGGGACATCACCCTCATTTAGCAGGGTCCTAAATTGCCTGCTGTCAGCCTGTATACAGAACAAGGGCGTTCGTGGGCGTTCGTGAGCGTTCCTCAAAGGAAGGAGGTGGGTGATTAATTCACAGTGCCAGGGCAGGCCCAGCCCAGGCCAGCGCAGCCCAGCCCGGCACAGCGCATTGCTGTGGAGGTCCATTCCTTCACATCCTGCAGCAGGTATGATGCAGACCTACTAGAGCAAAGGCTTGACTCTGCCCATGTCTGTCTCTTAAAGGAAACAATCTTTCTAGCTTCTTATTGCACCTAATAAATGGACTCTAGCTTGCCTTAAACTTGACCCATCATTTCATTAGCCAGAGCTCATACTTGACCTTTATTTCTATCCAAGCTCACTGGCACCAAACCCCTGATTCGAGCGAGTGGCTCACACCAAAATGAAAAATCACCATCATCCAACCTATTTTACAATAAGTGTAGCACCTTCCTCGCATTCTTGTGCTCAGTTATAACCCCCAATACCACAATTGCACTCTGCAATTCACCAAACTTAAAGGACAAAGAATGATGACATTGATAAAGGAAAATAAGGCCTTGTCCCTATTGCACCTACTTGAGAAATAGGGAGGTTGGTAGAAGGTCATGAAGGAAAACATTTGAAATTTTGGGACACACATGCCAAAAAGAGAGTCCACTTTTCTCCTCTGTTACCAAGTAAAAAAAAATCTTAGCAAAAAAAAAACCATTCACTTTTTGAAAAATTCCACCTTGGGATACCTCTACAGCATAGGCAGGATTCGAACCCTGGCCTGTGAGGGCTGTCCGCACCATAGGTACAAGACTTACCTTTGAGCTATAGCTCCTTAGTGGTCTAGAGGATTGCAGTAGTAACTATAAGCAACATACAGGCCTTGGTGTCCTTCCCTGCGGCTTCCATTGCACATGAAAAGGATGACCATGACATAAGGACAATTTGATAAGCTACTTACATGGAAACCAGTGTGGTCCAGTGGGTAAGTGCCTGCC
The DNA here is from genome assembly GCF_964263255.1 of Lissotriton vulgaris. Taxonomy (NCBI): domain Eukaryota; kingdom Metazoa; phylum Chordata; class Amphibia; order Caudata; family Salamandridae; genus Lissotriton; species Lissotriton vulgaris. The sequence goes on from NC_141685.1 coordinate 1,746,907,542, forward strand.
TTCCATGCAGGCAACCAGGGTTCGAATCCCGGGTTCGGCACCAGGTGACTGATGGTGGCAGAGCAGAGGTAAGTTGGAGGTGGGCCTAAATGGCCAATTGGTAAGTAAAATGTGTCTGTGTGTTGTGTAAGAGTGGAATCATGCCTAGTGAATGAGGGATTGCAGATTGGTTGGTAAGTAAAATAGGTGTGGCCTGAACAGAGAGAGGTGAAAGAAAGGGAACAGGTGTTGTGTGCAGGAGGAGGAGGAGCCAAGTCAGAGTGGGTGGGGTCAGAGAGGAGCGGTATAGGAGGAGCCTAGTCAGAGTGGGAGGGGTTAGAGAGGAGGGGTTCAGGAGGAGCCTAGTCAGAGTGGGTGGGGTCAGGGAGGAGGAGTATAGGCGGAGCCTAGGCAGAGAGGAGGGGTATAGGAGGAACCTAGTCAGAGTGGGAGGGGTCAGAGAGGAGGAGCATAGGAGGAGCCTAGTCAGAGTGGGTGGGGTTAGAGAGGAGGGGTTCAGGAGGAGCCAAGTCAGAGTGGGTGGGGTCAGAGAGGAGGAGTATATGCGGAGCCTAGGCAGAGAGGAGGGTATAGGAGGAGCCTAGTCAGAGTGGGTGGGGTCAGAGAGCAGAGGAATAGGTGGAGGAGGATCCTGACTTATTGTGGGGTACTGCAAATACTTTTTTACTGCACCCCCCTATACTCTCTGATTTCTGTTGGGAGGGGGCAGTCAAAATTTGGGGGAGCAGTATTAAAAGGTGCTTGGGCGCAACGTGAAGGCGATGAGGTGCACACAATGGCTTGGCTTCCAGGTACTTTTTGAGGGGCTACCATTAGTTTGTATTGCTCTGATCCTCCCTCATGGGGTGTACCCCAAATGGTTAGGGGCAACGGGGGGCAAGAACCTGTTTGACAGTTTCTATTAACAACAGGGGTCACCATGCGATTATGCTGCAGTTATGCTATTGAAAGGTAAAACAAGGAGCATTTGGCTGTATTTTTGCAGGTGGGGTGCCCCAAAATGTTACTGCCAGCAGCAGCAGCCCCCTTCCTCCCCACCCTGCAGATTGGTATAGGTACCTTTAGGACATTTCTGTTGAAAACAGAGGCTATAGCGAATCGCGCTACAAAATCCGAGAGTACTAACACTTGCTAAATAAAGGTGGCATCGGAGCATACGAATGAGGCAGGGAGAGGCTACTGTTGCAATTGGTTTGGTGGTTCATAGTGAATAACCTCAGCATGCGAATAGGCAAAAGTGTGAGGATTGGCAGTGTCTGTAGAGAATTTTGGCATGCTCTTCAGTTGATGTTTTCCTCCTTACGTTGGCCATGAACTTCAGAGGAAAGGCCTGGCCTTACTGTTGGGCAAAACATGTATTTATGATTTTAAGAAGTGTAGTTTGGCTGTACTGAGAGGGCCTGTACAGTACGGTAAATGCCTGTATACCCCTGCAATGTGCATCCAACTGTCATTTGAGATTGAACAGCGAACGAAGCAGCTGGGTTACTGACTGAATGTAAATGGAAGGCACATAGGAAGGGTGTTTGTGGTCACTCAAATGATTGAAACCTGGTTGATGCACTACCAAAGCTGGGGTACCAGGGGGGAACATTTGAGGGGTATTGAGATGGTGGTGTCCAGAGGTCAAAATATGTTTCAGAGACACAGAGGTACTGCGGTCCTGGTCCCACATTGGGGGTAGACAAAAGTCCCTGCTAAAGATTTCTGTCCAACTGTTACCACATTTTGTGAAGCCTGGCTCCCTCTGTAACGATTCCCCAGTGTCTTTCGATCCTAGAGATGACTGTAGCAAACTTCCCAAATTTGTTCTTGGCCTCATACTCCCAAAGGAGTGCCTGACATTTGCCAGCCTAACGATACTCACATTCTGGGAAAAACCTCACTAACTATGCATATTTATCTACCACACATGGCAAATCCTTACAATTGCAGAACATCATATCGCACTTGTCATCTTTGAGGTACTGTAAGTATTTGGATTTGAGGGAAATATTCATCCTTGCTTGCTCTCTCCCATCTGAAGTCTATGGTGCTGCTGTTCCTTTCTCGCATGTCCCTTCAAAGAGACAAGTGACACACAGACTCAATCACTCAGCAAACATATATGCTTTGACGTTTTCATCTTGCTGTTTACCTTCCAAATATTCCCCCTTCACCACAAATACAGGCCTGCCATTCCTCATCCCTCAACAATCTTTCTAGCTTCTTATTGCACCTAATAAATGGACTCTAGCTTGCCTTAAACTTGACCCATCATTTCATTAGCCAGAGCTCATACTTGACCTTTATTTCTATCCAAGCTCACTGGCACCAAACCCCTGATTCGAGCGAGTGGCTCACACCAAAATGAAAAATCACCATCATCCAACCTATTTTACAATAAGTGTAGCACCTTCCTCGCATTCTTGTGCTCAGTTATAACCCCCAATACCACAATTGCACTCTGCAATTCACCAAACTTAAAGGACAAAGAATGATGACATTGATAAAGGAAAATAAGGCCTTGTCCCTATTGCACCTACTTGAGAAATAGGGAGGTTGGTAGAAGGTCATGAGGGAAAACATTTGAAATTTTGGGACACACATGCCAAAAAGAGTGTCCACTTTTCTCCTCTGTTACCAAGTAAAAAAAAATCTTAGCAAAAAAAAAACCATTCACTTTTTGAAAATTTCCACCTTGGGATACCTCTACAGCATTGGCAGGATTCGAACCCTGGCCTGTGAGGGCTGTCCGCACCAAAGGTACAAGACTTACCTTTGAGCTATAGCTCCTTAGTGGTCTAGAGGATTGCAGTAGTAACTATAAGCAACATACAGGCCTTGGTGTCCTTCCCTGCGGCTTCCATTGCACATGAAAAGGATGACCATGACATAAGGACAATTTGATAAGCTACTTACATGGAAACCAGTGTGGTCCAGTGGGTAAGTGCCTGCCTTCCATGCAGGCAACTAGGGTTCGAATCCCAGGTTCGGCACCAGGTGACTGATGGTGGCAGAGCAGAGGTAAGTTGGAGGTGGGCCTAAATGGCCAATTGGTAAGTAAAATGTGTCTGCGTGTTGTGTAAGAGTGGAATCATGCCTAGTGAATGAGGGATTGCAGATTGGTTGGTAAGTAAAATAGGTGTGGCCTGAACAGAGAGAGGTGAAAGAAAGGGAACAGGTGTTGTGTGCAGGAGGAGGGGGAGCCAAGTCAGAGTGGGTGGGGTCAGAGAGGAGGGGTATAGGAGGAACCTAGTCAGAGTGGGAGGGGTCATAGAGGAGGAGCATAGGAGGAGCCTAGTCAGAGTGGGTGGGGTTAGAGAGGAGGGGTTCAGGAGGAGCCAAGTCAGAGTGGGTGGGGTCAGAGAAGAGGAGTATAGGCGGAGCCTAGGCAGAGAGGAGGGGTATAGGAGGAACCTAGTCAGAGTGGGAGGGGTCAGAGAGGAGGAGCATAGGAGGAGCCTAGTCAGATTGGGTGGGGTTAGAGAGGAGGGGTTCAGGAGGAGCCAAGTCAGAGTGGGTGGGGTCAGAGAGGAGGAGTATATACGGAGCCTAGGCAGAGAGGAGGGGTATAGGAGGAGCCTAGTCAGAGTGGGTGGTGTCAGAGAGCAGAGGAATAGGTGGAGGAGGATCCTGACTTATTGTGGGGTACTGCAAATACTTTTTTACTGCACCCCCCTATACTCTCTGATTTCTGTTGGGAGGGGGCAGTCAAAATTTGGGGGAGCAGTATTAAAAGGTGCTTGGGCGCAACGTGAAGGCGATGAGGTGCACACAATGGCTTGGCTTCCAGGTACTTTTTGAGGGGCTACCATTAGTTTGTATTGCTCTGATCCTCCCTCATGGGGTGTACCCCAAATGGTTAGGGGCAACGGGGGGGCAAGAAGCTGTTTGACAGTTTCTATTAACAACAGGGGTCACCATGCGATTATGCTGCAGTTATGCTATTGAAAGGTAAAACAAGGAGCATTTGGCTGTATTTTTGCAGGTGGGGTGCCCCAAAATGTTACTGCCAGCAGCAGCAGCCCCCTTCCTCCCCACCCTGCAGATTGGTATAGGTACCTTTAGGACATTTTTAGGACATTTCTGTTGAAAACAGAGGCTATAGCGAATCGCGCTACAAAATCCGAGAGTACTAACACTTGCTAAATAAAGGTGGCATCGGAGCATACGAATGAGGCAGGGAGAGGCTACTGTTGCAATTGGTTTGGTGGTTCATAGTGAATAACCTCAGCATGCGAATAGGCAAAAGTGTGAGGATTGGCAGTGTCTGTAGAGAATTTTGGCATGCTCTTCAGTTGATGTTTTCCTCCTTACGTTGGCCATGAACTTCAGAGGAAAGGCCTGGCCTTACTGTTGGGCAAAACATGTATTTATGATTTTAAGAAGTGTAGTTTGGCTGTACTGAGAGGGCCTGTACAGTACGGTAAATGCCTGTATACCCCTGCAATGTGCATCCAACTGTCATTTGAGATTGAACAGCGAACGAAGCAGCTGGGTTACTGACTGAATGTAAATGGAAGGCACATAGGAAGGGTGTTTGTGGTCACTCAAATGATTGAAACCTGGTTGATGCACTACCAAAGCTGGGGTACCAGGGGGGAACATTTGAGGGGTATTGAGATGGTGGTGTCCAGAGGTCAAAATATGTTTCAGAGACACAGAGGTACTGCGGTCCTGGTCCCACATTGGGGGTAGACAAAAGTCCCTGCTAAAGATTTCTGTCCAACTGTTACCACATTTTGTGAAGCCTGGCTCCCTCTGTAACGATTCCCCAGTGTCTTTCGATCCTAGAGATGACTGTAGCAAACTTCCCAAATTTGTTCTTGGCCTCATACTCCCAAAGGAGTGCCTGACATTTGCCAGCCTAACGATACTCACATTCTGGGAAAAACCTCACTAACTATGCATATTTATCTACCACACATGGCAAATCCTTACAATTGCAGAACATCATATCGCACTTGTCATCTTTGAGGTACTGTAAGTATTTGGATTTGAGGGAAATATTCATCCTCGCTTGCTCTCTCCCATCTGAAGTCTATGGTGCTGCTGTTCCTTTCTCACATGTCCCTTCAAAGAGACAAGTGACACACAGACTCAATCACTCAGCAAACATATATGCTTTGACGTTTTCATCTTGCTGTTTACCTTCCAAATATTCCCCCTTCACCACAAATACAGGCCTGCCATTCCTCATCCCCTCAGTCAAAGCAGTCCTTCACTCCTTAGGCCCTGCAAGACCACCATGAACAAGAATCATGTCAGCAAGCAGAAGAAAAGCCTCAGTGTGCTCTTTTGTTCATACTGCTGCCCTCTAGTAACACTTCATGGCAACTGCAGCATAAGAATGGGACTGAGAAGAGGGCTGTCCTATGCAAATAATATCCTTCCATGCACACTTTCTTCTGAGACGGTCGGAGGCTTTTGCCGTGATACCGCCTCCAACATATGGTCTTCAACCAAATTTTTAAAAAGCCCACCTGCCTTAGACGAAGGATTTTGCCACTTGAAGGAAGCACATGGGGACATCACCCTCATTTAGCAGGGTCCTAAATTGCCTGCTGTCAGCCTGTATACAGAACAAGGGCGTTCGTGGGCGTTCGTGAGCGTTCCTCAAAGGAAGGAGGTGGGTGATTAAGTCACAGTGCTAGGGCAGGCCCAGCCCAGGCCAGCGCAGCCCAGCCCGGCACAGCGCATTGCTGTGGAGGTCCATTCCTTCACATCCTGCAGCAGGGATGATGCAGACCTACTAGAGCAAAGGCTTGACTCTGCCCATGTCTGTCTCTTAAAGGAAACAATCTTTCTAGCTTCTTATTGCACCTAATAAATGGACTCTAGCTTGCCTTAAACTTGACCCATCATTTCATTAGCCAGAGCTCATACTTGACCTTTATTTCTATCCAAGCTCACTGGCACCAAACCCCTGATTCGAGCGAGTGGCTCACACCAAAATGAAAAATCACCATCATCCAACCTATTTTACAATAAGTGTAGCACCTTCCTCGCATTCTTGTGCTCAGTTATAACCCCCAATACCACAATTGCACTCTGCAATTCACCAAACTTAAAGGACAAAGAATGATGACATTGATAAAGGAAAATAAGGCCTTGTCCCTATTGCACCTACTTGAGAAATAGGGAGGTTGGTAGAAGGTCATGAGGGAAAACATTTGAAATTTTGGGACACACATGCCAAAAAGAGTGTCCACTTTTCTCCTCTGTTACCAAGTAAAAAAAAATCTTAGCAAAAAAAAAACCATTCACTTTTTGAAAATTTCCACCTTGGGATACCTCTACAGCATTGGCAGGATTCGAACCCTGGCCTGTGAGGGCTGTCCGCACCAAAGGTACAAGACTTACCTTTGAGCTATAGCTCCTTAGTGGTCTAAAGGATTGCAGTAGTAACTATAAGCAACATACAGGCCTTGGTGTCCTTCCCTGCGGCTTCCATTGCACATGAAAAGGATGACCATGACATAAGGACAATTTGATAAGCTACTTACATGGAAACAAGTGTGGTCCAGTGGGTAAGTGCCTGCCTTCCATGCAGGCAACCAGGGTTCGAATCCAGGGTTCGGCACCAGGTGACTGATGGTGGCAGAGCAGAGGTAAGTTGGAGGTGGGCCTAAATGGCCAATTGGTAAGTAAAATGTGTCTGTGTGTTGTGTAAGAGTGGAATCATGCCTAGTGAATGAGGGATTGCAGATTGGTTGGTAAGTAAAATAGGTGTGGCCTGAACAGAGAGAGGTGAAAGAAAGGGAACAGGTGTTGTGTGGAGGAGGAGGAGTATAGGAGGAGCTGGGTCAGAGAGGAGGGGTATAGGAGGAGCCTAGACAGAGTGGGAGGGGTCATAGAGGAGGAGCATAGGAGGAGCCTAGTCAGAGTGGGTGGGGTTAGAGAGGAGGGGTTCAGGAGGAGCCAAGTCAGAGTGGGTGGGGTCAGAGAGGAGGATTATAGGCGGAGCCTAGGCAGAGAGGAGGGGTATAGGAGGAACCTAGTCAGAGTGGGTGGGGTCAGAGAGGAGGAGTATATGCGGAGCCTAGGCAGAGAGGAGGGGTATAGGAAGAGCCTAGTCAGAGTGGGTGGGGTCAGAGAGCAGAGGAATAGGTGGAGGAGGATCCTGACTTATTGTGGGGTACTGCAAATACTTTTTTACTGCACCCCCCTATACTCTCTGATTTCTGTTGGGAGGGGGCAGTCAAAATTTGGGGGAGCAGTATTAAAAGGTGCTTGGGCGCAACGTGAAGGCGATGAGGTGCACACAATGGCTTGGCTTCCAGGTACTTTTTGAGGGGCTACCATTAGTTTGTATTGCTCTGATCCTCCCTCATGGGGTGTACCCCAAATGGTTAGGGGCAACGGGGGGGGCAAGAACCTGTTTGACAGTTTCTATTAACAACAGGGGTCACCATGCGATTATGCTGCAGTTATGCTATTGAAAGGTAAAACAAGGAGCATTTGGCTGTATTTTTGCAGGTGGGGTGCCCCAAAATGTTACTGCCAGCAGCAGCAGCCCCCTTCCTCCCCACCCTGCAGATTGGTATAGGTACCTTTAGGACATTTCTGTTGAAAACAGAGGCTATAGCGAATCGCGCTACAAAATCCGAGAGTACTAACACTTGCTAAATAAAGGTGGCATCGGAGCATACGAATGAGGCAGGGAGAGGCTACTGTTGCAATTGGTTTGGTGGTTCATAGTGAATAACCTCAGCATGCGAATAGGCAAAAGTGTGAGGATTGGCAGTGTCTGTAGAGAATTTTGGCATGCTCTTCAGTTGATGTTTTCCTCCTTACGTTGGCCATGAACTACAGAGGAAAGGCCTGGCCTTACTGTTGGGCAAAACATGTATTTATGATTTTAAGAAGTGTAGTTTGGCTGTACTGAGAGGGCCTGTACAGTACGGTAAATGCCTGTATACCCCTGCAATGTGCATCCAACTGTCATTTGAGATTGAACAGCGAACGAAGCAGCTGGGTTACTGACTGAATGTAAATGGAAGGCACATAGGAAGGGTGTTTGTGGTCACTCAAATGATTGAAACCTGGTTGATGCACTACCAAAGCTGGGGTACCAGGGGGGAACATTTGAGGGGTATTGAGATGGTGGTGTCCAGAGGTCAAAATATGTTTCAGAGACACAGAGGTACTGCGGTCCTGGTCCCACATTGGGGATAGACAAAAGTCCCTGCTAAAGATTTCTGTCCAACTGTTACCAGATTTTGTGAAGCCTGGCTCCCTCTGTAACGATTCCCCAGTGTCTTTCGATCCTAGAGATGACTGTAGCAAACTTCCCAAATTTGTTCTTGGCCTCATACTCCCAAAGGAGTGCCTGACATTTGCCAGCCTAACGATACTCACATTCTGGGAAAAACCTCACTAACTATGCATATTTATCTACCACACATGGCAAATCCTTACAATTGCAGAACATCATATCGCACTTGTCATCTTTGAGGTACTGTAAGTATTTGGATTTGAGGGAAATATTCATCCTTGCTTGCTCTCTCCCATCTGAAGTCTATGGTGCTGCTGTTCCTTTCTCACATGTCCCTTCAAAGAGACAAGTGACACACAGACTCAATCACTCAGCAAACATATATGCTTTGACGTTTTCATCTTGCTGTTTACCTTCCAAATATTCCCCCTTCACCACAAATACAGGCCTGCCATTCCTCATCCCCTCAGTCAAAGCAGTCCTTCACTCCTTAGGCCCTGCAAGACCACCATGAACAAGAATCATGTCAGCAAGCAGAAGAAAAGCCTCAGTGTGCTCTTTTGTTCATACTGCTGCCCTCTAGTAACACTTCATGGCAACTGCAGCATAAGAATGGGACTGAGAAGAGGGCTGTCCTATGCAAATAATATCCTTCCATGCACACTTTCTTCTGAGACGGTCGGAGGCTTTTGCCGTGATACCGCCTCCAACATATGGTCTTCAACCAAATTTTTAAAAAGCCCACCTGCCTTAGACGAAGGATTTTGCCACTTGAAGGAAGCACATGGGGACATCACCCTCATTTAGCAGGGTCCTAAATTGCCTGCTGTCAGCCTGTATACAGAACAAGGGCATTCGTGGGCGTTCGTGAGCGTTCCTCAAAGGAAGGAGGTGGGTGATTAAGTCACAGTGCCAGGGCAGGCCCAGCCCAGGCCAGCGCAGCCCAGCCCGGCACAGCGCATTGCTGTGGAGGTCCATTCCTTCACATCCTGCAGCAGGGATGATGCAGACCTACTAGAGCAAAGGCTTGACTCTGCCCATGTCTGTCTCTTAAAGGAAACAATCTTTCTAGCTTCTTATTGCACCTAATAAATGGACTCTAGCTTGCCTTAAACTTGACCCATCATTTCATTAGCCAGAGCTCATACTTGACCTTTATTTCTATCCAAGCTCACTGGCACCAAACCCCTGATTCGAGCGAGTGGCTCACACCAAAATGAAAAATCACCATCATCCAACCTATTTTACAATAAGTGTAGCACCTTCCTCGCATTCTTGTGCTCAGTTATAACCCCCAATACCACAATTGCACTCTGCAATTCACCAAACTTAAAGGACAAAGAATGATGACATTGATAAAGGAAAATAAGGCCTTGTCCCTATTGCACCTACTTGAGAAATAGGGAGGTTGGTAGAAGGTCATGAGGGAAAACATTTGAAATTTTGGGACACACATGCCAAAAAGAGTGTCCACTTTTCTCCTCTGTTACCAAGTAAAAAAAAATCTTAGCAAAAAAAAAACCATTCACTTTTTGAAAATTTCCACCTTGGGATACCTCTACAGCATTGGCAGGATTCGAACCCTGGCCTGTGAGGGCTGTCCGCACCAAAGGTACAAGACTTACCTTTGAGCTATAGCTCCTTAGTGGTCTAAAGGATTGCAGTAGTAACTATAAGCAACATACAGGCCTTGGTGTCCTTCCCTGCGGCTTCCATTGCACATGAAAAGGATGACCATGACATAAGGACAATTTGATAAGCTACTTACATGGAAACAAGTGTGGTCCAGTGGGTAAGTGCCTGCCTTCCATGCAGGCAACCAGGGTTCGAATCCAGGGTTCGGCACCAGGTGACTGATGGTGGCAGAGCAGAGGTAAGTTGGAGGTGGGCCTAAATGGCCAATTGGTAAGTAAAATGTGTCTGTGTGTTGTGTAAGAGTGGAATCATGCCTAGTGAATGAGGGATTGCAGATTGGTTGGTAAGTAAAATAGGTGTGGCCTGAACAGAGAGAGGTGAAAGAAAGGGAACAGGTGTTGTGTGCAGGAGGAGGAGGAGCCAAGTCAGAGTGGGTGGGTTCAGAGAGGAGGAGTATAGGCGGAGCCTAGGCAGAGAGGAGGGGTATAGGAGGAACCTAGTGGGAGGGGTCAGAGAGGAGGAGCATAGGAGGAGCCTAGTCAGAGTGGGTGGGGTTAGAGAGGAGGGGTTCAGGAGGAGCCAAGTCAGAGTGGGTGGGGTCAGAGAGGAGGAGTATATGCGGAGCCTAGGCAGAGAGGAGGGGTATAGGAGGAGCCTAGTCAGAGTGGGTGGGGTCAGAGAGCAGAGGAATAGGTGGAGGAGGATCCTGACTTATTGTGGGGTACTGCAAATACTTTTTTACTGCACCCCCCTATACTCTCTGATTTCTGTTGGGAGGGGGCAGTCAAAATTTGGGGGAGCAGTATTAAAAGGTGCTTGGGCGCAACGTGAAGGCGATGAGGTGCACACAATGGCTTGGCTTCCAGGTACTTTTTGAGGGGCTACCATTAGTTTGTATTGCTCTGATCCTCCCTCATGGGGTGTACCCCAAATGGTTAGGGGCAACGGGGGGGCAAGAACCTGTTTGACAGTTTCTATTAACAACAGGGGTCACCATGCGATTATGCTGCAGTTATGCTATTGAAAGGTAAAACAAGGAGCATTTGGCTGTATTTTTGCAGGTGGGGTGCCCCAAAATGTTACTGCCAGCAGCAGCAGCCCCCTTCCTCCCCACCCTGCAGATTGGTATAGGTACCTTTAGGACATTTCTGTTGAAAACAGAGGCTATAGCGAATCGCGCTACAAAATCCGAGAGTACTAACACTTGCTAAATAAAGGTGGCATCGGAGCATACGAATGAGGCAGGGAGAGGCTACTGTTGCAATTGGTTTGGTGGTTCATAGTGAATAACCTCAGCATGCGAATAGAAAAAAGTGTGAGGATTGGCAGTGTCTGTAGAGAATTTTGGCATGCTCTTCAGTTGATGTTTTCCTCCTTACGTTGGCCATGAACTACAGAGGAAAGGCCTGGCCTTACTGTTGGGCAAAACATGTATTTATGATTTTAAGAAGTGTCGTTTGGCTGTACTGAGAGGGCCTGTACAGTACGGTAAATGCCTGTATACCCCTGCAATGTGCATCCAACTGTCATTTGAGATTGAACAGCGAACGAAGCAGCTGGGTTACTGACTGAATGTAAATGGAAGGCACATAGGAAGGGTGTTTGTGGTCACTCAAATGATTGAAACCTGGTTGATGCACTACCAAAGCTGGGGTACCAGGGGGGAACATTTGAGGGGTATTGAGATGGTGGTGTCCAGAGGTCAAAATATGTTTCAGAGACACAGAGGTACTGCGGTCCTGGTCCCACATTGGGGATAGACAAAAGTCCCTGCTAAAGATTTCTGTCCAACTGTTACCACATTTTGTGAAGCCTGGCTCCCTCTGTAACGATTCCCCAGTGTCTTTCGATCCTAGAGATGACTGTAGCAAACTTCCCAAATTTGTTCTTGGCCTCATACTCCCAAAGGAGTGCCTGACATTTGCCAGCCTAACGATACTCACATTCTGGGAAAAACCTCACTAACTATGCATATTTATCTACCACACATGGCAAATCCTTACAATTGCAGAACATCATATCGCACTTGTCATCTTTGAGGTACTGTAAGTATTTGGATTTGAGGGAAATATTCATCCTTGCTTGCTCTCTCCCATCTGAAGTCTATGGTGCTGCTGTTCCTTTCTCACATGTCCCTTCAAAGAGACAAGTGACACACAGACTCAATCACTCAGCAAACATATATGCTTTGGCGTTTTCATCTTGCTGTTTACCTTCCAAATATTCCCCCTTCACCACAAATACAGGCCTGCCATTCCTCATCCCCTCAGTCAAAGCAGTCCTTCACTCCTTAGGCCCTGCAAGACCACCATGAACAAGAATCATGTCAGCAAGCAGAAGAAAAGCCTCAGTGTGCTCTTTTGTTCATACTGCTGCCCTCTAGTAACACTTCATGGCAACTGCAGCATAAGAATGGGACTGAGAAGAGGGCTGTCCTATGCAAATAATATCCTTCCATGCACACTTTCTTCTGAGACGGTCGGAGGCTTTTGCCGTGATAAAGCCTCCAACATATGGTCTTCAACCAAATTTTTAAAAAGCCCACCTGCCTTAGACGAAGGATTTTGCCACTTGAAGGAAGCACATGGGGACATCACCCTCATTTAGCAGGGTCCTAAATTGCCTGCTGTCAGCCTGTATACAGAACAAGGGCGTTCGTGGGCGTTCGTGAGCGTTCCTCAAAGGAAGGAGGTGGGTGATTAAGTCACAGTGCCAGGGCAGGCCCAGCCCAGGCCAGCGCAGCCCAGCCCGGCACAGCGCATTGCTGTGGAGGTCCATTCCCACACATCCTGCAGCAGGGATGATGCAGACCTACTAGAGCAAAGGCTTGACTCTGCCCATGTCTGTCTCTTAAAGGAAACAATCTTTCTAGCTTCTTATTGCACCTAATAAATGGACTCTAGCTTGCCTTAAACTTGACCCATCATTTCATTAGCCAGAGCTCATACTTGACCTTTATTTCTATCCAAGCTCACTGGCACCAAACCCCTGATTCGAGCGAGTGGCTCACACCAAAATGAAAAATCACCATCATCCAACCTATTTTACAATAAGTGTAGCACCTTCCTCGCATTCTTGTGCTCAGTTATAACCCCCAATACCACAATTGCACTCTGCAATTCACCAAACTTAAAGGACAAAGAATGATGACATTGATAAAGGAAAATAAGGCCTTGTCCCTATTGCACCTACTTGAGAAATAGGGAGGTTGGTAGAAGGTCATGAGGGAAAACATTTGAAATTTTGGGACACACATGCCAAAAAGAGTGTCCACTTTTCTCCTCTGTTACCAAGTAAAAAAAAATCTTAGCAAAAAAAAAACCATTCACTTTTTGAAAATTTCCACCTTGGGATACCTCTACAGCATTGGCAGGATTCGAACCCTGGCCTGTGAGGGCTGTCCGCACCAAAGGTACAAGACTTACCTTTGAGCTATAGCTCCTTAGTGGTCTAGAGGATTGCAGTAGTAACTATAAGCAACATACAGGCCTTGGTGTCCTTCCCTGCGGCTTCCATTGCACATGAAAAGGATGACCATGACATAAGGACAATTTGATAAGCTACTTACATGGAAACCAGTGTGGTCCAGTGGGTAAGTGCCTGCCTTCCATGCAGGCAACCAGGGTTTGAATCCCAGGTTCGGCACAAGGTGACTGATGGTGGCAGAGCAGAGGTAAGTTGGAGGTGGGCCTAAATGGCCAATTGGTAAGTAAAATGTGTCTGTGTGTTGTGTAAGAGTGGAATCATGCCTAGTGAATGAGGGATTGCAGATTGGTTGGTAAGTAAAATAGGTGTGGCCTGAACAGAGAGAGGTGAAAGAAAGGGAACAGGTGTTGTGTGCAGGAGGAGGGGGAGCCAAGTCAGAGTGGGTGGGGTCAGAGAGGAGGGGTATAGGAGGAGCCTAGTCAGAGTGGGAGGGGTCATAGAGGAGGAGCATAGGAGGAGCCTAGTCAGAGTGGGTGGGGTTAGAGAGGAGGGGTTCAGGAGGAGCCAAGTCAGAGTGGGTGGGGTCAGAGAGGAGGAGTATATGCGGAGCCTAGGCAGAGAGGAGGGGTATAGGAGGAGCCTAGTCAGAGTGGGTGGGGTCAGAGAGCAGAGGAATAGGTGGAGGAGGATCCTGACTTATTGTGGGGTACTGCAAATACTTTTTTACTGCACCCCCCTATACTCTCTGATTTCTGTTGGGAGGGGGCAGTCAAAATTTGGGGGAGCAGTATTAAAAGGTGCTTGGGCGCAACGTGAAGGCGATGAGGTGCACACAATGGCTTGGCTTCCAGGTACTTTTTGAGGGGCTACCATTAGTTTGTATTGCTCTGATCCTCCCTCATGGGGTGTACCCCAAATGGTTAGGGGCAACGGGGGGGGCAAGAACCTGTTTGACAGTTTCTATTAACAACAGGGGTCACCATGCGATTATGCTGCAGTTATGCTATTGAAAGGTAAAACAAGGAGCATTTGGCTGTATTTTTGCAGGTGGGGTGCCCCAAAATGTTACTGCCAGCAGCAGCAGCCCCCTTCCTCCCCACCCTGCAGATTGGTATAGGTACCTTTAGGACATTTCTGTTGAAAACAGAGGCTATAGCGAATCGCGCTACAAAATCCGAGAGCACTAACACTTGCTAAATAAAGGTGGCATCGGAGCATACGAATGAGGCAGGGAGAGGCTACTGTTGCAATTGGTTTGGTGGTTCATAGTGAATAACCTCAGCATGCGAATAGGCAAAAGTGTGAGGATTGGCAGTGTCTGTAGAGAATTTTGGCATGCTCTTCAGTTGATGTTTTCCTCCTTACGTTGGCCATGAACTACAGAGGAAAGGCCTGGCCTTACTGTTGGGCAAAACATGTATTTATGATTTTAAGAAGTGTAGTTTGGCTGTACTGAGAGGGTAGGTACAGTACGGTAAATGCCTGTATACCCCTGCAATGTGCATCCAACTGTCACTTGAGATTGAACAGCGAACGAAGCAGCTGGGTTACTGACTGAATGTAAATGGAAGGCACATAGGAAGGGTGTTTGTGGTCACTCAAATGATTGAAACCTGGTTGATGCACTACCAAAGCTGGGGTACCAGGGGGGAACATTTGAGGGGTATTGAGATGGTGGTGTCCAGAGGTCAAAATATGTTTCAGAGACACAGAGGTACTGCGGTCCTGGTCCCACATTGGGGGTAGACAAAAGTCCCTGCTAAAGATTTCTGTCCAACTGTTACCACATTTTGTGAAGCCTGGCTCCCTCTGTAACGATTCCCCAGTGTCTTTCGATCCTAGAGATGACTGTAGCAAACTTCCCAAATTTGTTCTTGGCCTCATACTCCCAAAGGAGTGCCTGACATTTGCCAGCCTAACGATACTCACATTCTGGGAAAAACCTCACTAACTATGCATATTTATCTACCACACATGGCAAATCCTTACAATTGCAGAACATCATATCGCACTTGTCATCTTTGAGGTACTGTAAGTATTTGGATTTGAGGGAAATATTCATCCTTGCTTGCTCTCTCCCATCTGAAGTCTATGGTGCTGCTGTTCCTTTCTCACGTGTCCCTTCAAAGAGACAAGTGACACACAGACTCAATCACTCAGCAAACATATATGCTTTGACGTTTTCATCTTGCTGTTTACCTTCCAAATATTCCCCCTTCACCACAAATACAGGCCTGCCATTCCTCATCCCCTCAGTCAAAGCAGTCCTTCACTCCTTAGGCCCTGCAAGACCACCATGAACAAGAATCATGTCAGCAAGCAGAAGAAAAGCCTCAGTGTGCTCTTTTGTTCATACTGCTGCCCTCTAGTAACACTTCATGGCAACTGCAGCATAAGAATGGGACTGAGAAGAGGGCTGTCCTATGCAAATAATATCCTTCCATGCACACTTTCTTCTGAGACGGTCGGAGGCTTTTGCCGTGATACCGCCTCCAACATATGGTCTTCAACCAAATTTTTAAAAAGCCCACCTGCCTTAGACGAAGGATTTTGCCACTTGAAGGAAGCACATGGGGACATCACCCTCATTTAGCAGGGTCCTAAATTGCCTGCTGTCAGCCTGTATACAGAACAAGGGCGTTCGTGGGCGTTCGTGAGCGTTCCTCAAAGGAAGGAGGTGGGTGATTAAGTCACAGTGCCAGGGCAGGCCCAGCCCAGGCCAGCGCAGCCCAGCCCGGCACAGCGCATTGCTGTGGAGGTCCATTCCTTCACATCCTGCAGCAGGGATGATGCAGACCTACTAGAACAAAGGCTTGACTCTGCCCATGTCTGTCTCTTAAAGGAAACAATCTTTCTAGCTTCTTATTGCACCTAATAAATGGACTCTAGCTTGCCTTAAACTTGACCCA
Organism: Lissotriton vulgaris; assembly: GCF_964263255.1. NCBI lineage: Eukaryota > Metazoa > Chordata > Amphibia > Caudata > Salamandridae > Lissotriton > Lissotriton vulgaris. Next base: position 1,746,923,712 of record NC_141685.1, read on the forward strand.
TCATTTCATTAGCCAGAGCTCATACTTGACCTTTATTTCTATCCAAGCTCACTGGCACCAAACCCCTGATTCGAGCGAGTGGCTCACACCAAAATGAAAAATCACCATCATCCAACCTATTTTACAATAAGTGTAGCACCTTCCTCGCATTCTTGTGCTCAGTTATAACCCCCAATACCACAATTGCACTCTGCAATTCACCAAACTTAAAGGACAAAGAATGATGACATTGATAAAGGAAAATAAGGCCTTGTCCCTATTGCACCTACTTGAGAAATAGGGAGGTTGGTAGAAGGTCATGAGGGAAAACATTTGAAATTTTGGGACACACATGCCAAAAAGAGTGTCCACTTTTCTCCTCTGTTACCAAGTAAAAAAAAATCTTAGCAAAAAAAAAAACATTCACTTTTTGAAAATTTCCACCTTGGGATACCTCTACAGCATTGGCAGGATTCGAACCCTGGCCTGTGAGGGCTGTCCGCACCAAAGGTACAAGACTTACCTTTGAGCTATAGCTCCTTAGTGGTCTAGAGGATTGCAGTAGTAACTATAAGCAACATACAGGCCTTGGTGTCCTTCCCTGCGGCTTCCATTGCACATGAAAAGGATGACCATGACATAAGGACAATTTGATAAGCTACTTACATGGAAACCAGTGTGGTCCAGTGGGTAAGTGCCTGCCTTCCATGCAGGCAACCAGGGTTCGAATCCCGGGTTCGGCACCAGGTGACTGATGGTGGCAGAGCAGAGGTAAGTTGGAGGTGGGCCTAAATGGCCAATTGGTAAGTAAAATGTGTCTGTGTGTTGTGTAAGAGTGGAATCATGCCTAGTGAATGAGGGATTGCAGATTGGTTGGTAAGTAAAATAGGTGTGGCCTGAACAGAGAGAGGTGAAAGAAAGGGAACAGGTGTTGTGTGCAGGAGGAGGAGGAGCCAAGTCAGAGTGGGTGGGGTCAGAGAGGAGGGGTATAGGAGGAGCCTAGTCAGAGTGGGAGGGGTCATAGAGGAGGAGCATAGGAGGAGCCTAGTCAGAGTGGGTGGGGTTAGAGAGGAGGGGTTCAGGAGGAGCCAAGTCAGAGTGGGTGGGGTCAGAGAGGAGGAGTATAGGCGGAGCCTAGGCAGAGAGGAGGGGTATAGGAGGAACCTAGTCAGAGTGGGAGGGGTCAGAGAGGAGGAGCCTAGTCAGAGTGGGTGGGGTTAGAGAGGAGGGGTTCAGGAGGAGCCAAGTCAGAGTGGGTGGGGTCAGAGAGGAGGAGTATATGTGGAGCCTAGGCAGAGAGGAGGGGTATAGGAGGAGCCTAGTCAGAGTGGGTGGGGTCAGAGAGGAATAGGTGGAGGAGGATCCTGACTTATTGTGGGGTACTGCAAATACTTTTTTACTGCACCCCCCCTATACTCTCTGATTTCTGTTGGGAGGGGGCAGTCAAAATTTGGGGGAGCAGTATTAAAAGGTGCTTGGGCGCAACGTGAAGGCGATGAGGTGCACACAATGGCTTGGCTTCCAGGTACTTTTTGAGGGGCTACCATTAGTTTGTATTGCTCTGATCCTCCCTCATGGGGTGTACCCCAAATGGTTAGGGGCAACGGGGGGGCAAGAAGCTGTTTGACAGTTTCTATTAACAACAGGGGTCACCATACGATTATGCTGCAGTTATGCTATTGAAAGGTAAAACAAGGAGCATTTGGCTGTATTTTTGCAGGTGGGGTGCCCCAAAATGTTACTGCCAGCAGCAGCAGCCCCCTTCCTCCCCACCCTGCAGATTGGTATAGGTACCTTTAGGACATTTGTGTTGAAAACAGAGGCTATAGCGAATCGCGCTACAAAATCCGAGAGCACTAACACTTGCTAAATAAAGGTGGCATCAGAGCATACGAATGAGGCAGGGAGAGGCTACTGTTGCAATTGGTTTGGTGGTTCATAGTGAATAACCTCAGCATGCGAATAGGCAAAAGTGTGAGGATTGGCAGTGTCTGTAGAGAATTTTTGCATGCTCTTCAGTTGATGTTTTCCTCCTTACGTTGGCCATGAACTACAGAGGAAAGGCCTGGCCTTACTGTTGGGCAAAACATGTATTTATGATTTTAAGAAGTGTAGTCTGGCTGTACTGAGAGGGCCTGTACAGTACGGTAAATGCCTGTATACCCCTGCAATGTGCATCCAACTGTCACTTGAGATTGAACAGCGAACGAAGCAGCTGGGTTACTGACTGAATGTAAATGGAAGGCACATAGGAAGGGTGTTTGTGGTCACTCAAATGATTGAAACCTGGTTGATGCACTACCAAAGCTGGGGTACCAGGGGGGAACATTTGAGGGGTATTGAGATGGTGGTGTCCAGAGGTCAAAATATGTTTCAGAGACACAGAAGTACTGCGGTCCTGGTCCCACATTGGGGGTAGACAAAAGTCCCTGCTAAAGATTTCTGTCCAACTGTTACCACATTTTGTGAAGCCTGGCTCCCTCTGTAACGATTCCCCAGTGTCTTTCGATCCTACAGATGACTGTAGCAAACTTCCCAAATTTGTTCTTGGCTTCATACTCCCAAAGGAGTGCCTGACATTTGCCAGCCTAACGATACTCACATTCTGGGAAAAACCTCACTAACTATGCATATTTATCTACCACACATGGCAAATCCTTACAATTGCAGAACATCATATAGCACTTGTCATCTTTGAGGTACTGTAAGTATTTGGATTTGAGGGAAATATTCATCCTTGCTTGCTCTCTCCCATCTGAAGTCTATGGTGCTGCTGTTCCTTTCTCACATGTCCCTTCAAAGAGACAAGTGACACACAGACTCAATCACTCAGCAAACATATATGCTTTGACGTTTTCATCTTGCTGTTTACCTTCCAAATATTCCCCCTTCACCACAAATACAGGCCTGCCATTCCTCATCCCCTCAGTCAAAGCAGTCCTTCACTCCTTAGGCCCTGCAAGACCACCATGAACAAGAATCATGTCAGCAAGCAGAAGAAAAGCCTCAGTGTGCTCTTTTGTTCATACTGCTGCCCTCTAGTAACACTTCATGGCAACTGCAGCATAAGAATGGGACTGAGAAGAGGGCTGTCCTATGCAAATAATATCCTTCCATGCACACTTTCTTCTGAGACGGTCGGAGGCTTTTGCCGTGATACCGCCTCCAACATATTGTCTTCAACCAAATTTTTAAAAAGCCCACCTGCCTTAGACGAAGGATTTTGCCACTTGAAGGAAGCACATGGGGACATCACCCTCATTTAGCAGGGTCCTAAATTGCCTGCTGTCAGCCTGTATACAGAACAAGGGCGTACGTGGACGTTCGTGAGCGTTCTTCAAAGGAAGGAGGTGGGTGATTAAGTCACAGTGCCAGGGCAGGCCCAGCCCAGCCCAGCGCAGCCCAGCCCGGCACAGCGCATTGCTGTGGAGGTCCATTCCTTCACATCCTGCAGCAGGGATGATGCAGACCTACTAGAGCAAAGGCTTGACTCTGCCCATGTCTGTCTCTTAAAGGAAACAATCTTTCTAGCTTCTTATTGCACCTAATAAATGGACTCTAGCTTGCCTTAAACTTGACCCATCATTTCATTAGCCAGAGCTCATACTTGACCTTTATTTCTATCCAAGCTCACTGGCACCAAACCCCTGATTCGAGCGAGTGGCTCACACCAAAATGAAAAATCACCATCATCCAACCTATTTTACAATAACTGTAGCACCTTCCTCGCATTCTTGTGCTCAGTTATAACCCCCAATACCACAATTGCACTCTGCAATTCACCAAACTTAAAGGACAAAGAATGATGACATTGATAAAGGAAAATAAGGCCTTGTCCCTATTGCACCTACTTGAGAAATAGGGAGGTTGGTAGAAGGTCATGAGGGAAAACATTTGAAATTTTGGGACACACATGCCAAAAAGAGTGTCCACTTTTCTCCTCTGTCACCAAGTAAAAAAAAATCTTAGCAAAAAAAAAACCATTCACTTTTTGAAAATTTCCACCTTGGGATACCTCTACAGCATTGGCAGGATTCGAACCCTGGCCTGTGAGGGCTGTCCGCACCAAAGGTACAAGACTTACCTTTGAGCTATAGCTCCTTAGTGGTCTAGAGGATTGCAGTAGTAACTATAAGCAACATACAGGCCTTGGTGTCCTTCCCTGCGGCTTCCATTGCACATGAAAAGGATGACCATGACATAAGGACAATTTGATAAGCTACTTACATGGAAACCAGTGTGGTCCAGTGGGTAAGTGCCTGCCTTCCATGCAGGCAACCAGGGTTTGAATCCCAGGTTCGGCACAAGGTGACTGATGGTGGCAGAGCAGAGGTAAGTTGGAGGTGGGCCTAAATGGCCAATTGGTAAGTAAAATGTGTCTGTGTGTTGTGTAAGAGTGGAATCATGCCTAGTGAATGAGGGATTGCAGATTGGTTGGTAAGTAAAATAGGTGTGGCCTGAACAGAGAGAGGTGAAAGAAAGGGAACAGGTGTTGTGTGCAGGAGGAGGGGGAGCCAAGTCAGAGTGGGTGGGGTCAGAGAGGAGGGGTATAGGAGGAGCCTAGTCAGAGTGGGAGGGTTCATAGAGGAGGAGCATAGGAGGAGCCTAGTCAGAGTGTGTGGGGTGCGAGAGGAGGGGTTCAGGAGGAGCCAAGTCAGAGTGGGTGGGGTCAGAGAGGAGGAGTATAGGCGGAGCCTAGGCAGAGAGGAGGGGTATAGGAGGAACCTAGTCAGAGTGGGAGGGGTCAGAGAGGAGGAGCATAGGAGGAGCCTAGTCAGATTGGGTGGGGTTAGAGAGGAGGGGTTCAGGAGGAGCCAAGTCAGAGTGGGTGGGGTCAGAGAGGAGGGGTATAAGAGGAGCCTAGTCAGAGTGGGAGGGGTCATAGAGGAGGAGCATAGGAGGAGCCTAGTCAGAGTGGGTGGGGTCAGAGAGGAGGAGTATAGGCGGAGCCTAGGCAGAGAGGAGGGGTATAGGAGGAACCTAGTTAGAGTGGGAGGGGTCAGAGAGGAGGAGCATAGGAGGAGCCAAGTCAGAGTGGGTGGGGTCTGAGAGGAGGAGTATATGCGGAGCCTAGGCAGAGAGGAGGGGTATAGGAGGAACCTAGTCAGAGTGGGTGGGGTCAGAGAGGAGGAGTATATGCGGAGCCTAGGCAGAGAGGAGGGGTATAGGAAGAGCCTAGTCAGAGTGGGTGGGGTCAGAGAGCAGAGGAATAGGTGGAGGAGGATCCTGACTTATTGTGGGGTACTGCAAATACTTTTTTACTGCACCCCCCTATACTCTCTGATTTCTGTTGGGAGGGGGCAGTCAAAATTTGGGGGAGCAGTATTAAAAGGTGCTTGGGCGCAACGTGAAGGCGATGAGGTGCACACAATGGCTTGGCTTCCAGGTACTTTTTGAGGGGCTACCATTAGTTTGTATTGCTCTGATCCTCCCTCATGGGGTGTACCCCAAATGGTTAGGGGCAACGGGGGGGCAAGAACCTGTTTGACAGTTTCTATTAACAACAGGGGTCACCATGCGATTATGCTGCAGTTATGCTATTGAAAGGTAAAACAAGGAGCATTTGGCTGTATTTTTGCAGGTGGGGTGCCCCAAAATGTTACTGCCAGCAGCAGCAGCCCCCTTCCTCCCCACCCTGCAGATTGGTATAGGTACCTTTAGGACATTTCTGTTGAAAACAGAGGCTATAGCGAATCGCGCTACAAAATCCGAGAGTACTAACACTTGCTAAATAAAGGTGGCATCGGAGCATACGAATGAGGCAGGGAGAGGCTACTGTTGCAATTGGTTTGGTGGTTCATAGTGAATAACCTCAGCATGCGAATAGGCAAAAGTGTGAGGATTGGCAGTGTCTGTAGAGAATTTTGGCATGCTCTTCAGTTGATGTTTTCCTCCTTACGTTGGCCATGAACTACAGAGGAAAGGCCTGGCCTTACTGTTGGGCAAAACATGTATTTATGATTTTAAGAAGTGTAGTTTGGCTGTACTGAGAGGGCCTGTACAGTACGGTAAATGCCTGTATACCCCTGCAATGTGCATCCAACTGTCATTTGAGATTGAACAGCGAACGAAGCAGCTGGGTTACTGACTGAATGTAAATGGAAGGCACATAGGAAGGGTGTTTGTGGTCACTCAAATGATTGAAACCTGGTTGATGCACTACCAAAGCTGGGGTACCAGGGGGGAACATTTGAGGGGTATTGAGATGGTGGTGTCCAGAGGTCAAAATATGTTTCAGAGACACAGAGGTACTGCGGTCCTGGTCCCACATTGGGGGAAGACAAAAGTCCCTGCTAAAGATTTCTGTCCAACTGTTACCACATTTTGTGAAGCCTGGCTCCCTCTGTAACGATTCCCCAGTGTCTTTCGATCCGAGAGATGACTGTAGCAAACTTCCCAAATTTGTTCTTGGCCTCATACTCCCAAAGGAGTGCCTGACATTTGCCAGCCTAACGATACTCACATTCTGGGAAAAACCTCACTAACTATGCATATTTATCTACCACACATGGCAAATCCTTACAATTGCAGAACATCATATCGCACTTGTCATCTTTGAGGTACTGTAAGTATTTGGATTTGAGGGAAATATTCATCCTTGCTTGCTCTCTCCCATCTGAAGTCTATGGTGCTGTTGTTCCTTTCTCACGTGTCCCTTCAAAGAGACAAGTGACACACAGACTCAATCACTCAGCAAACATATATGCTTTGACGTTTTCATCTTGCTGTTTACCTTCCAAATATTCCCCCTTCACCACAAATACAGGCCTGCCATTCCTCATCCCCTCAGTCAAAGCAGTCCTTCACTCCTTAGGCCCTGCAAGACCACCATGAACAAGAATCATGTCAGCAAGCAGAAGAAAAGCCTCAGTGTGCTCTTTTGTTCATACTGCTGCCCTCTAGTAACACTTCATGGCAACTGCAGCATAAGAATGGGACTGAGAAGAGGGCTGTCCTATGCAAATAATATCCTTCCATGCACACTTTCTTCTGAGACGGTCGGAGGCTTTTGCCGTGATACCGCCTCCAACATATGGTCTTCAACCAAATTTTTAAAAAGCCCACCTGCCTTAGACGAAGGATTTTGCCACTTGAAGGAAGCACATGGGGACATCACCCTCATTTAGCAGGGTCCTAAATTGCCTGCTGTCAGCCTGTATACAGAACAAGGGCGTTCGTGGGCGTTCGTGAGCGTTCCTCAAAGGAAGGAGGTGGGTGATTAAGTCACAGTGCCAGGGCAGGCCCAGCCCAGGCCAGCGCAGCCCAGCCCGGCACAGCGCATTGCTGTGGAGGTCCATTCCTTCACATCCTGCAGCAGGGATGATGCAGACCTACTAGAGCAAAGGCTTGACTCTGCCCATGTCTGTCTCTTAAAGGAAACAATCTTTCTAGCTTCTTATTGCACCTAATAAATGGACTCTAGCTTGCCTTAAACTTGACCCATCATTTCATTAGCCAGAGCTCATACTTGACCTTTATTTCTATCCAAGCTCACTGGCACCAAATCCCTGATTCGAGCGAGTGGCTCACACCAAAATGAAAAATCACCATCATCCAACCTATTTTACAATAAGTGTAGCACCTTCCTCGCATTCTTGTGCTCAGTTATAACCCCCAATACCACAATTGCACTCTGCAATTCACCAAACTTAAAGGACAAAGAATGATGACATTGATAAAGGAAAATAAGGCCTTGTCCCTATTGCACCTACTTGAGAAATAGGGAGGTTGGTAGAAGGTCATGAGGGAAAACATTTGAAATTTTGGGACACACATGCCAAAAAGAGTGTCCACTTTTCTCCTCTGTTACCAAGTAAAAAAAAATCTTAGCAAAAAAAAAACCATTCACTTTTTGAAAATTTCCACCTTGGGATACCTCTACAGCATTGGCAGGATTCGAACCCTGGCCTGTGAGGGCTGTCCGCACCAAAGGTACAAGACTTACCTTTGAGCTATAGCTCCTTAGTGGTCTAGAGGATTGCAGTAGTAACTATAAGCAACATACAGGCCTTGGCGTCCTTCCCTGCGGCTTCCATTGCACATGAAAAGGATGACCATGACATAAGGACAATTTGATAAGCTACTTACATGGAAACCAGTGTGGTCCAGTGGGTAAGTGCCTGCCTTCCATGCAGGCAACCAGGGTTCGAATCCCGGGTTCGGCACCAGGTGACTGATGGTGGCAGAGCAGAGGTAAGTTGGAGGTGGGCCTAAATGGCCAATTGGTAAGTAAAATGTGTCTGTGTGTTGTGTAAGAGTGGAATCATGCCTAGTGAATGAGGGATTGCAGATTGGTTGGTAAGTAAAATAGGTGTGGCCTGAACAGAGAGAGGTGAAAGAAAGGGAACAGGTGTTGTGTGGAGGAGTATAGGAGGAGCTGGGTCAGAGAGGAGGGGTATAGGAGGAGCCTAGACAGAGTGGGAGGGGTCATAGAGGAGGAGCATAGGAGGAGCCTAGTCAGAGTGGGTGGGGTTAGAGAGGAGGGGTTCAGGAGGAGCCAAGTCAGAGTGGGTGGGGTCAGAGAGGAGGAGTATAGGCGGAGCCTAGGCAGAGAGGAGGGGTATAGGAAGAGCCTAGTCAGAGTGGGTGGGGTCAGAGAGCAGAGGAATAGGTGGAGGAGGATCCTGACTTATTGTGGGGTACTGCAAATACTTTTTTACTGCACCCCCCTATACTCTCTGATTTCTGTTGGGAGGGGGCAGTCAAAATTTGGGGGAGCAGTATTAAAAGGTGCTTGGGCGCAACGTGAAGGCGATGAGGTGCACACAATGGCTTGGCTTCCAGGTACTTTTTGAGGGGCTACCATTAGTTTGTATTGCTCTGATCCTCCCTCATGGGGTGTACCCCAAATGGTTAGGGGCAACGGGGGGGCAAGAACCTGTTTGACAGTTTCTATTAACAACAGGGGTCACCATGCGATTATGCTGCAGTTATGCTATTGAAAGGTAAAACAAGGAGCATTTGGCTGTATTTTTGCAGGTGGGGTGCCCCAAAATGTTACTGCCAGCAGCAGCAGCCCCCTTCCTCCCCACCCTGCAGATTGGTATAGGTACCTTTAGGACATTTCTGTTGAAAACAGAGGCTATAGCGAATCGCGCTACAAAATCCGAGAGTACTAACACTTGCTAAATAAAGGTGGCATCGGAGCATACGAATGAGGCAGGGAGAGGCTACTGTTGCAATTGGTTTGGTGGTTCATAGTGAATAACCTCAGCATGTGAATAGGCAAAAGTGTGAGGATTGGCAGTGTCTGTAGAGAATTTTGGCATGCTCTTCAGTTGATGTTTTCCTCCTTACGTTGGCCATGAACTACAGAGGAAAGGCCTGGCCTTACTGTTGGGCAAAACATGTATTTATGATTTTAAGAAGTGTAGTTTGGCTGTACTGAGAGGGCCTGTACAGTACGGTAAATGCCTGTATACCCCTGCAATGTGCATCCAACTGTCATTTGAGATTGAACAGCGAACGAAGCAGCTGGGTTACTGACTGAATGTAAATGGAAGGCACATAGGAAGGGTGTTTGTGGTCACTCAAATGATTGAAACCTGGTTGATGCACTACCAAAGCTGGGGTACCAGGGGGGAACATTTGAGGGGTATTGAGATGGTGGTGTCCAGAGGTCAAAATATGTTTCAGAGACACAGAGGTACTGCGGTCCTGGTCCCACATTGGGGGTAGACAAAAGTCCCTGCTAAAGATTTCTGTCCAACTGTTACCACATTTTGTGAAGCCTGGCTCCCTCTGTAACGATTCCCCAGTGTCTTTCGATCCTAGAGATGACTGTAGCAAACTTCCCAAATTTGTTCTTGGCCTCATACTCCCAAAGGAGTGCCTGACATTTGCCAGCCTAACGATACTCACATTCTGGGAAAAACCTCACTAACTATGCATATTTATCTACCACACGTGGCAAATCCTTACAATTGCAGAACATCATATCGCACTTGTCATCTTTGAGGTACTGTAAGTATTTGGATTTGAGGGAAATATTCATCCTTGCTTGCTCTCTCCCATCTGAAGTCTATGGTGCTGCTGTTCCTTTCTCACATGTCCCTTCAAAGAGACAAGTGACACACAGACTCAATCACTCAGCAAACATATATGCTTTGACGTTTTCATCTTGCTGTTTACCTTCCAAATATTCCCCCTTCACCACAAATACAGGCCTGCCATTCCTCATCCCCTCAGTCAAAGCAGTCCTTCACTCCTTAGGCCCTGCAAGACCACCATGAACAAGAATCATGTCAGCAAGCAGAAGAAAAGCCTCAGTGTGCTCTTTTGGTCATACTGCTGCCCTCTAGTAACACTTCATGGCAACTGCAGCATAAGAATGGGACTGAGAAGAGGGCTGTCCTATGCAAATAATATCCTTCCATGCACACTGTCTTCTGAGACGGTCGGAGGCTTTTGCCGTGATACCGCCTCCAACATATGGTCTTCAACCAAATTTTTAAAAAGCCCACCTGCCTTAGACGAAGGATTTTGCCACTTGAAGGAAGCACATGGGGACATCACCCTCATTTAGCAGGGTCCTAAATTGCCTGCTGTCAGCCTGTATACAGAACAAGGGCGTTCGTGGGCGTTCGTGAGCGTTCCTCAAAGGAAGGAGGTGGGTGATTAAGTCACAGTGCCAGGGCAGGCCCAGCCCAGGCCAGCGCAGCCCAGCCCGGCACAGCGCATTGCTGTGGAGGTCCATTCCTTCACATCCTGCAGCAGGGATGATGCAGACCTACTAGAGCAAAGGCTTGACTCTGCCCATGTCTGTCTCTTAAAGGAAACAATCTTTCTAGCTTCTTATTGCACCTAATAAATGGACTCTAGCTTGCCTTAAACTTGACCCATCATTTCATTAGCCAGAGCTCATACTTGACCTTTATTTCTATCCAAGCTCACTGGCACCAAACCCCTGATTCGAGCGAGTGGCTCACACCAAAATGAAAAATCACCATCATCCAACCTATTTTACAATAAGTGTAGCACCTTCCTCGCATTCTTGTGCTCAGTTATAACCCCCAATACCACAATTGCACTCTGCAATTCACCAAACTTAAAGGACAAAGAATGATGACATTGATAAAGGAAAATAAGGCCTTGTCCCTATTGCACCTACTTGAGAAATAGGGAGGTTGGTAGAAGGTCATGAGGGAAAACATTTGAAATTTTGGGACACACATGCCAAAAAGAGTGTCCACTTTTCTCCTCTGTTACCAAGTAAAAAAAAATCTTAGCAAAAAAAAAACCATTCACTTTTTGAAAATTTCCACCTTGGGATACCTCTACAGCATTGGCAGGATTCGAACCCTGGCCTGTGAGGGCTGTCCGCACCAAAGGTACAAGACTTACCTTTGAGCTATAGCTCCTTAGTGGTCTAGAGGATTGCAGTAGTAACTATAAGCAACATACAGGCCTTGGTGTCCTTCCCTGCGGCTTCCATTGCACATGAAAAGGATGACCATGACATAAGGACAATTTGATAAGCTACTTAAATGGAAACCAGTGTGGTCCAGTGGGTAAGTGCCTGCCTTCCATGCAGGCAACCAGGGTTCGAATCCTGGGTTCGGCACCAGGTGACTGATGGTGGCAGAGCAGAGGTAAGTTGGAGGTGGGCCTAAATGGCCAATTGGTAAGTAAAATGTGTCTGTGTGTTGTGTAAGAGTGGAATCATGCCTAGTGAATGAGGGATTGCAGATTGGTTGGTAAGTAAAATAGGTGTGGCCTGAACAGAGAGAGGTGAAAGAAAGGGAACAGGTGTTGTGTGCAGGAGGAGGAGGAGCCAAGTCAGAGTCGGTGGGGTCAGAGAGGAGGGGTATAGGAGGAGCCTAGTCAGAGTGGGAGGGGTTAGAGAGGAGGGGTTCAGGAGGAGCCAAGTCAGAGTGGGTGGGGTCAGAGAGGAGGAGTATAGGCGGAGCCTAGGCAGAGAGGAGGGGTATAGGAGGAACCTAGTCAGAGTGGGAGGGGTCAGAGAGGAGGAGCATAGGAGGAGCCTAGTCAGAGTGGGTTGGGTTTAGAGAGGAGGGGTTCAGGAGGAGCCAAGTCAGAGTGGGTGGGGTCAGAGAGGAGGAGTATATGCGGAGCCTAGGCAGAGAGGAGGGGTATAGGAGGAGCCTAGTCAGAGTGGGTGGGGTCAGAGAGCAGAGGAATAGGTGGAGGAGGATCCTGACTTATTGTGGGGTACTGCAAATACTTTTTTACTGCACCCCCCTATACTCTCTGATTTCTGTTGGGAGGGGGCAGTCAAAATTTGGGGGAGCAGTATTAAAAGGTGCTTGGGCGCAACGTGAAGGCGATGAGGTGCACACAATGGCTTGGCTTCCAGGTACTTTTTGAGGGGATACCATTAGTTTGTATTGCTCTGATCCTCCCTCATGGGGTGTACCCCAAATGGTTAGGGGCAACGGGGGGGCAAGAACCTGTTTGGCAGTTTCTATTAACAACAGGGGTCACCATGCGATTATGCTGCAGTTATGCTATTGAAAGGTAAAACAAGGAGCATTTGGCTGTATTTTTGCAGGTGGGGTGCCCCAAAATGTTACTGCCAGCAGCAGCAGCCCCCTTCCTCCCCACCCTGCAGATTGGTATAGGTACCTTTAGGACATTTCTGTTGAAAACAGAGGCTATAGCGAATCGCGCTACAAAATCCGAGAGTACTAACACTTGCTAAATAAAGGTGGCATCGGAACATACGAATGAGGCAGGGAGAGGCTACTGTTGCAATTGGTTTGGTGGTTCATAGTGAATAACCTCAGCATGCGAATAGGCAAAAGTGTGAGGATTGGCAGTGTCTGTAGAGAATTTTGGCATGCTCTTCAGTTGATGTTTTCCTCCTTACGTTGGCCATGAACTACAGAGGAAAGGCCTGGCCTTACTGTTGGGCAAAACATGTATTTATGATTTTAAGAAGTGTAGTTTGGCTGTACTGAGAGGGCCTGTACAGTACGGTAAATGCCTGTATACCCCTGCAATGTGCATCCAACTGTCATTTGAGATTGAACAGCGAACGAAGCAGCTGGGTTACTGACTGAATGTAAATGGAAGGCACATAGGAAGGGTGTTTGTGGTCACTCAAATGATTGAAACCTGGTTGATGCACTACCAAAGCTGGGGTACCAGGGGGGAACATTTGAGGGGTATTGAGATGGTGGTGTCCAGAGGTCAAAATATGTTTCAGAGACACAGAGGTACTGCGGTCCTGGTCCCACATTGGGGATAGACAAAAGTCCCTGCTAAAGATTTCTGTCCAACTGTTACCACATTTTGTGAAGCCTGGCTCCCTCTGTAACGATTCCCCAGTGTCTTTCGATCCTAGAGATGACTGTAGCAAACTTCCCAAATTTGTTCTTGGCCTCATACTCCCAAAGGAGTGCCTGACATTTGCCAGCCTAACGATACTCACATTCTGGGAAAAACCTCACTAACTATGCATATTTATCTACCACACATGGCAAATCCTTACAATTGCAGAACATCATATCGCACTTGTCATCTTTGAGGTACTGTAAGTATTTGGATTTGAGGGAAATATTCATCCTTGCTTGCTCTCTCCCATCTGAAGTCTATGGTGCTGCTGTTCCTTTCTCACATGTCCCTTCAAAGAGACAAGTGACACACAGACTCAATCACTCAGCAAACATATATGCTTTGACGTTTTTATCTTGCTGTTTACCTTCCAAATATTCCCCCTTCACCACAAATACAGGCCTGCCATTCCTCATCCCCTCAGTCAAAGCAGTCCTTCACTCCTTAGGCCCTGCAAGACCACCATGAACAAGAATCATGTCAGCAAGCAGAAGAAAAGCCTCAGTGTGCTCTTTTGTTCATACTGCTGCCCTCTAGTAACACTTCATGGCAACTGCAGCATAAGAATGGGACTGAGAAGAGGGCTGTCCTATGCAAATAATATCCTTCCATGCACACTTTCTTCTGAGACGGTCGGAGGCTTTTGCCGTTGTCGTAATTGGCCCGATCGGATTAGCGATTAGCTGAACCTACACGTTTCGCTTCTTAACTTGGCTATATACGATAAATGCCATTTTGAATGTTGCAGCGGCCATCTTAGACCATGAGCGGCCTCGTGGCCGACGTGCCCTTTAGTCCTTTGTCCGTTCCACTGACCACTCTCATCTGCCCAGCAACAGGCTATTTTTAGTATTGGTCAAGCCACACATGCGCAGTTCTCACTGACCCGTAAACCTTCAGGAATGTGCTACTAACTGACCAGCGGGTTTGAAACTCTCCAATGAGCTGGCAGTATTCCAAACCATGACCATATATGTCTCTAAAACTGTGTCTTAACTTGTGCCGCCTAAACTTTTATTGCCCCAAAATTGTATATAAACGGGGTCACACCGGTGTTCGGTGTGATACCTCTTGCATTACCGAAGGGTGCTGTTTGAGTGTACCACCACCCCATGGGGTCCTAATAAACTTGTTCTTTGCATTTTACAGTTTCCGTGCCAACAGTTCTTGTGTAAGTGGGTAATCTCTGGAGCGTGTAGGCCTTGGGAACCCCGAAATACTTCAATTGGCGACCACGAAGGGACTCATCGGCGACTCGGATGCCCGAAGGAGAGGTCGTGACGAAGGCTTGGAAATCCGCCATGGGCGCGCGCTGCCACGAGTGACCCGAGTCTTGGCTGCCACGGTGTTTTTTCCTTTCCTTCCGATCTGACCTTCCAGGTGGCGCCGGTCTCCGACTGAGTCTTCGAAGTGTCCGCATCACTGAGAGAGTGCCGTTTGGCTGATTTGGCTTACAAGACCTTGGCAGTTGGAACCTGGACAGTTGAGTATTTGGTAAGCTTTGTGTTCGGTAAGGTAGTCTTCGGACGCTTACTGAAGTTCTAGGAATTGTGTTCGGTAAGGTAGTCTTCGGACGCTTACTGAAGTCCTACGAATTGTGTTCGGTAAGGTAGTCTTCGGACGCTTACTGAAAAATCTGTGCTTTGTGACCGGTGAGGACGCTTGCCGAATTCTATGAACTTTGATTTGAGTTAGCTAACATTGTGAATTTGTGATCTTTGAACTCATATGTGTAGTGCACTTCACATAGGCAGGCATGTAGAGATGTTTCTCTAACCTTGTTTTTTTCCCTTGAGCGGCACAATCGTGTGGAGAATTGTAAGTGCCATTTTTTCTGGTGTCACGCTTTTGTGATACTTTTCGAACATGCCTGTTTTTAGTACACTCCGAGGAATGTGTTGTTTAGGAGAAGGTGCCTCAATCAGGTGAGCGGAGTCGCTGCCGGCTCCCCCAGAGGGGACTCCAAATAGGGAAATGTATATCAAGTTCGGCCTCCCCCCTATTATGTACAGTAAATTGTGGCATAAGTACACTAAGGCCGATCCCGAATTGCAATGGCCTCTACACGGGTCATACGATTTGAGTAAAATCCAATTCGTGGAGCAATGTATGTTTCAGCGCAGGTCTAGACAAAACATGTTTGATTGTGTGCGAATGTGGGAGAAAGCGGCGCGTGAACGAATGAAGCGTGAGGTTGCCTTGGCGGACAAAGAGCAGCGCAAGGCTGCTCGGGATAAGGCTTTACAGCTTGAGGAAAAGGAGGCTCAGGAGAAGAAAGAAAGGGAGGAACGGGAACGTAATTTGCAAACTGCTGGTCAGTTTCCTATTCGCCGACCACTTTATCCTGTCCTTAATAATGAAGTTGATGATTTTTCTTTGTTAGATCGGTCACCGCCTCCGTATGTTACGCCGACGGCCCCAGCTGTGGACTTTGACGATGACGGACGGGATAAATCGGGCAAGAAGGGGGTATCGGCTCTCAGGTTTACTGCGGAGAGGTCCGCTCATTTACGTAGTTGGGCTCGCAAAGTGAATAAGCATAGTGTTACTCAGGATCAATTGATATCAGAGAAAGCAGGGTGGACGGATCTTGAAGTGATGTATTTTTTGTCTTCCTTGGCTGATGAGGTTGTAAGCGCATATCGAGATCTTTCTGATACGTTAGAGCCAAAAGTGTTGTCGGTGTACCGTGAAAATTTAGCTAAAGGTGACTTTGATCTTTCAGATGTTGACGACCTGTTCAAGCACTTGATCAAGCTGCGGGACGAGACAACCCATTTGAGGCAGGAACGGAAACGGAGGCAAAAAGAGTCCGAGCCGGGAAATGACGGGGCGGTTAAGGAGTGTTCTCTCCGTGGATCAGATAAGAGTTCTGCGTTACATGTTATGCCTATGCGTGAAGCCGCGCCCTTGTATGTTCCACCAAAAGGGGAAGGTACGGATGATGATAAGTTGTCGAAGGATGCGAAAGGGTATTTTGTGTATAATTGGGTATATACGCCATGGAATAGGGCAGATGTCATGGCACTGAAAAATTCCTTACCTGATCTCCGAAAGAACCCAGCGGCATTTTATGAGGGGGTGGAAGGGGCTATATCGTCTTGTGTGATGACTCTTGTAGATATAGATTTGTTTTTTGGGCTAATTTTACCACCTGATATGTGGAGGCAAATTCGTAAGACTAATGATGAAACGATCTTGGGGGGAACCTGGAAAGAAATCAACGCAGCAGATTTAGATAGGGAACCGGCATGTAAGCCTTGTCCACTAATTTTAGATCTTCCGGCAGCTATTTTGCATAAATTGAAAACGCTTGTTCCTGCCAAAAAGATTGATTGGACCATGTTAACGTCGTGCAAGCAGAAACCCGATGAAACGGTCTCTGATTTCTTTACACGCTTCGAGGAGGCCTTTCATGATTATAGTGGTCAATCTTTAACAGACGATACGGGTCCCGCAGGGGTGGTGGAGGAGGTCCCTTATAATGTTTGTAACAGCCCTATTCTACCGATTCTTAAAAGAGATTCAGATGGCAAGATCTATCGATTTATTATTGATTTGCGTGAAATAAATAAAATTGTCGTTCCCCAATACCCAGTGGTGTCTGATATCACGACTTTGCTTACTTTGGTTCCACCGACAGCCACCACTTTTAGCGTTATTGATCTAAAGAATGCGTTCTTTTCTATCCCTGTTCACCCAGATAGCAGATATCTGTTCGGTTTTACGCTCAATAATAAATCGTATAGATTTTGTCGTGTTCCCCAAGGTTATACTGAGAGCCCTAGCATCTACAGCCAGGCTTTGAAACGTCAACTAGATTCCTTTACATTGCAGTCTGGCGTGGCACTCATCCAGTATGTGGATGACCTTCTGCTCGCTGCCGACTCCTATGCACAATGTGAACAGAGTACGCTTGCGTTGCTTTCCTTTTTGGCACACAACAATCACAAGGTTTCCAAGAAAAAGCTTCAATACTGTAGACCCCAGGTGACCTACCTCGGTCATCTGTTGTCTAAGGAGGGGCGGGCATTAACATCTGATCGAATTCAGGCAATTTTAGACACACCAGTCCCCCGCACGCAGAGAGATGTGCGTGCCTTCATAGGGTTGACATCTTTTTGTAGACAATGGATCATGGGTTTTTCACATATCATAAAACCTTTGCTAGCATTGTTGTCCAAAACTACACCGATGCCTCTTGAGTGGACAGACGAATGTCAGAAAGCCTTTGAGCAGTTGAGACAGGCTCTTTGTTCTGCACCTGTGCTAGGAACACCAGATTACACGAAACTTTTCACATTGTACGTGCACGAGAATGATGGGTGCGCATTGTCAGTGTTAGTGCAGTTACACGGGGATAAGCAGAGACCATGTGCATACTTCTCTGCCATTTTGGATCCTGTAGCACGAGGGTTGCCTGGGTGTTTTCGGGCGGTAGCGGCAACAGCAGTAGCCATACGACAGAGTGAGGGCATAGTGTTATCACACAAACTATTGGTGTTAGTTCCCCACGCAGTAGATGCCCTGTTAAACCAAACAAAGACCCAATATCTTACGAGCGCACGACTTACAGGATATGAGCTGACGCTTTTAGCGCCTCACATAACATTGAAAAGATGCGCTACTTTGAACCCCGCGACTTTATTGCCCTATCCGGCCGAGGAAAGTCAGGAAGAAAAACATCATGACTGTGTTTTCCTGACTGAGGAACAGACAAAGGGTCGTGTTGATTTACAAGATGTGCCACTTCCTGATGTGGATGGGGAACTGTGGGTTGATGGATCGTGTTTGAGGCTGCCAGATGGTACGACTTCCGCAGCATATGCGATTACGACTCTTAAGACGGTGGTTGAAACAGCTAGAATACCACAAAAATCGGCTCAGGCAGCAGAGCTGATAGCCTTGACAAGAGCCTGCGAATTGAGTACTGGCCTATGTGTGAACATATACACGGACAGCCGGTACGCCTTTGGAGTGGCCCATGACTTCGGGCTCCTCTGGAGGGAACGTGGGTTTCTGACGTCACACGGGGAGCACATTATGCACGGAGAGTTAGTGCGTGATCTCCTAAACGCGTTGCTTTGCCCCAAGAAAGTAGCAATAGTGAAGTGCAGTGCCCATAAAAAGATCACGGATAAAGTGGGTCAAGGAAATGCTTTTGCAGACAACATAGCAAGGCAGACGGCTATGTCCCGAACTAGCTCCCCTATGTATGTGGTACAATCACAGGCTGAAAGGTGGAGTGATGCCAGAGCAGAGATACGGGACATTCAAAAATCAGCTACAGAATCTGAACTTGCGGCTTGGGCAGTAGATGGGGTACTAGATGACGAGGGTTGTTGGAGAAGCAAAGACATGGAGAAGTGGAAATTACCTGCGGCTTACTTGCAGGCGATGGTCCAGATGACACATGGACTGGCCCATGTTGGAGCTCTTGCAATTACTCGGCTTTTACAACGAGATTGGGAGCATCCTGAGATTGCGAACACTGCAAAGAGAGTAGTGGAGACCTGCCTGGTATGCTTGCAACACAATCCTGGAAAGGGGACCCATACTCCGAAAGGAGGGTTCGTTCCACCCTCTGCACCATTTGAAGTGCTTCAAATGGACTACATCCAACTCGAGCGCTGCAACAACCTGAAGTATGTCCTAGTGGTGGTGTGTGCTTTTAGTAAATGGGTTGAGGCCTACCCCACGAAAGACAATACGGCTTTGACAACAGCTAAGGTGTTGCTTAAGGAATTCTTTCCTCGCTTTGGAGTTTGCAAATTTTTGTGGAGCGATAACGGGCCCCATTTTGTTGGAAAGATTGTGGAATATGTACTGAAGGGGTTGGGGATTCAGCAAAAGTTCCACGCTGTATTCCACCCTCAGTCAGCAGGTTTGGTCGAGCGGTATAATGCAACGTTGAAACTTAAGCTGGCTAAGATTGTGGCGTCTACATCATTGAAGTGGCCAGATGCGTTGCCGTTAGCACTGCTCTCCCTTAGATCAGTACCCCACTCACGAACCGGCCTTACGCCCTATGAGGTGGTGTTTGGCCGGCCTATGAATATCTGGGGGGTGCCCAAGCCGCGATTAATACATGATGTGCCTTGTGTTATGATGAATGATTATTTGGCACGATTAACAAATGATTTGCTCTCTATTCATCAACAGGTTCGAGAAGCGCTCCCTGATAACTCCACTGGAGAAGGCCACGATCTTCGTCCTGGGGATCATGTGATGATCCGCTCGTTTGAGAGAGCAAGCAGTTTGGAGCCCAGGTGGAAAGGCCCCGAGCAGGTCCTCTTGGCGACCCGCACCGCAGTACGAGTGACAAACAGAAAGCGGTGGGTGCATTCGACCCATTGTCGCCGTGTCTCTCCGGACCTGGTGACTCCTGCTGTGCTGACTGATTACAAAGAGATCTTGGAGAAAGAAAAGAGCCCAGCTGTGACGTCGGCCGAAGTGGAGGGAGTCTTCCCGGACCAATCTGCTACTGGGAGAGAGCGCTATAATCTACGACCGCGATAAAGAAGATTTTTTGTTCCTTTTTAGACTGGTTGGTAACCGCTCCAGGTTTGTGAAACGGAAACCGGGAATTCCAAGGGGGGGGGATCAGTTCTGCCAGAATAGCGACACCCGTCTTGGCCCGGAGAAGAAAACAACGGCTACCTCGGAGTTCAGCACCACATTTTTCTTTTTTCTTAGGGTATACACGTGCGTGTATCAACGACTATTTGTGAAAAACTGTGAACAATTTGTGTCGTTTGAGACTTTGCACAGACTCCCTTGAAACTATGGCATCAACGGCATCGCGTGATAAGGAAATACTGGGTGCCTTTCTTTTTGTTTTTACGATTGTGGTGATAGCTGTTATTGCTTGGGTAGTTGAACTTGTGGTGCCTGTACGAGAACATTTGCTGCCGACTACCCCGGCACCGTCTGAACATTTCCATTTTACATTGCCATTCCATGAAGAACGCCATCGCCAAACGTACTTAAATAACAGCTTCATTCAGATTCTTCACCACACGCATAATATGACCAATACCTCTAACTGCTGGGTGTGTGGAATGTTGCCTGGGCACCAGAAGAGAGGGGGCACCCCACTTATTCCACTCCCGTTTTCGCACAATGGGTACACCCTCCTCTTTACTTTGAGATGGCCAACCAAAGGGGGGGTGCTTTTCCGTTTGAATAAAGTATGTTCCCATGACAAGGATGGGTTTCCCCGGGCTGAGGGTACACGTTTTGAGTGGGAAGAATACAGGCCTGATAATGTATCTGCTCCACGAATATATAGCAATCAGCGAAATGTGAATGTATCTAGTGCTCATGTCATAAATGTAATTGCCACAAAAGCCGATTTATGCATCAGAAACAAAGGCACGATTGCAGTGGGGAAAAGCGAATGTAATATCACTCTCACGTTTGACAGCCCGAATGGCATTTCGTTTGTTGCATCTCGAAACACCTACTTCATTTGTGGAACGAAGGGGTACCATCAGCTTCCAGTAGGGTGGTTGGGCACGTGCTACGTATCGTTTGTGCTACCTCCTGTGTTTATTGCCCCTCCAATGTACCACAACGACTATACTCTGTACCACGATTTTGTTTTGAACAGAGTTAAACGAACTGTTGCCCTAGAGGACATTGATCAAACGGACACTGCATTACAACAGTATGTGGATTTCAATCTGGGACTATTCTCCTTTGTGGGGGCTGCATTGAACAGCCGGAAAATTAGACGGCTGACTCGCGTTGTTGAGGCTGTTGCGAATGACACTGCCATTGCCCTGGGGAATATTACCGAAGAACTGCAGATTTCTAGAATTGTCACCCTCCAAAACAGGATGGTGCTGGATGTTGTTTTAGCTGACCGTGGGGGGGCATGTAGAATCATCGGAAGCAGCTGTTGTGTCTATGTCCCTGATAATTCTCCATCTGTGTATGATGTGATTTCCAAGCTGCATAAAATCGCTGCCGAAATACACCCGGACAATGGAACTTGGACACTTTCTGGATGGTTCTGGTCCATGATTGCAACTTGGGGCTGGAAACTGTTGACATTTCTTTGTATACTTATGGGAGCAATGTTCCTTATATGCTTGTGTATTCAATGTGGCCCTGCCTTATGTTCAATGTGTCTATCAGCTTGTTTACCATCGAGACGAGCTCTTACTCAGGATAAAAAAATGCTGCACAAAGAGGTGACAAAAATTATGTTAATAGACATCGAGGATGAACATCCAGACTATGTTCATTATGAGGTAGATTCAGCTAAACGCTAAAAGGGTCGTCTGTCGTAATTGGCCCGATCGGATTAGCGATTAGCTGAACCTACACGTTTCGCTTCTTAACTTGGCTATATACGATAAATGCCATTTTGAATGTTGCAGCGGCCATCTTAGACCATGAGCGGCCTCGTGGCCGACGTGCCCTTTAGTCCTTTGTCCGTTCCACTGACCACTCTCATCTGCCCAGCAACAGGCTATTTTTAGTATTGGTCAAGCCACACATGCGCAGTTCTCACTGACCCGTAAACCTTCAGGAATGTGCTACTAACTGACCAGCGGGTTTGAAACTCTCCAATGAGCTGGCAGTATTCCAAACCATGACCATATATGTCTCTAAAACTGTGTCTTAACTTGTGCCGCCTAAACTTTTATTGCCCCAAAATTGTATATAAACGGGGTCACACCGGTGTTCGGTGTGATACCTCTTGCATTACCGAAGGGTGCTGTTTGAGTGTACCACCACCCCATGGGGTCCTAATAAACTTGTTCTTTGCATTTTACAGTTTCCGTTTCAACAGTTCTTGTGTAAGTGGGTAATCTCTGGAGCGTGTAGGCCTTGGGAACCCCGAAATACTTCACCGTGATACCGCCTCCAACATATGGTCTTCAACCAAATTTTTAAAAAGCCCACCTGCCTTAGACGAAGGATTTTGCCACTTGAAGGAAGCACATGGGGACATCACCCTCATTTAGCAGGGTCCTAAATTGCCTGCTGTCAGCCTGTATACAGAACAAGGGCGTTCGTGGGCGTTCGTGAGCGTTCCTCAAAGGAAGGAGGTGGGTGATTAAGTCACAGTGCCACGGCAGGCCCAGCCCAGGCCAGCGCAGCCCAGCCCGGCACAGCGCATTGCTGTGGAGGTCCATTCCTTCACATCCTGCAGCAGGGATGATGCAGACCTACTAGAGCAAAGGCTTGACTCTGCCCATGTCTGTCTCTTAAAGGAAACAATCTTTCTAGCTTCTTATTGCACCTAATAAATGGACTCTAGCTTGCCTTAAACTTGACCCATCATTTCATTAGCCAGAGCTCATACTTGACCTTTATTTCTATCCAAGCTCACTGGCACCAAACCCCTGATTCGAGCGAGTGGCTCACACCAAAATGAAAAATCACCATCATCCAACCTATTTTACAATAAGTGTAGCACCTTCCTCGCATTCTTGTGCTCAGTTATAACCCCCAATACCACAATTGCACTCTGCAATTCACCAAACTTAAAGGACAAAGAATGATGACATTGATAAAGGAAAATAAGGCCTTGTCCCTATTGCACCTACTTGAGAAATAGGGAGGTTGGTAGAAGGTCATGAGGGAAAACATTTGAAATTTTGGGACACACATGCCAAAAAGAGTGTCCACTTTTCTCCTCTGTTACCAAGTAAAAAAAAATCTTAGCAAAAAAAAA
Source organism: Lissotriton vulgaris (assembly GCF_964263255.1). NCBI lineage: Eukaryota > Metazoa > Chordata > Amphibia > Caudata > Salamandridae > Lissotriton > Lissotriton vulgaris. Next base: position 1,746,946,678 of record NC_141685.1, read on the forward strand.
ACCATTCACTTTTTGAAAATTTCCACCTTGGGATACCTCTACAGCATTGGCAGGATTCGAACCCTGGCCTGTGAGGGCTGTCCGCACCAAAGGTACAAGACTTACCTTTGAGCTATAGCTCCTTAGTGGTCTAGAGGATTGCAGTAGTAACTATAAGCAACATACAGGCCTTGGTGTCCTTCCCTGCGGCTTCCATTGCACATGAAAAGGATGACCATGACATAAGGACAATTTGATAAGCTACTTACATGGAAACCAGTGTGGTCCAGTGGGTAAGTGCCTGCCTTCCATGCAGGCAACCAGGGTTCGAATACCGGGTTCGGCACCAGGTGACTGATGGTGGCAGAGCAGAGGTAAGTTGGAGGTGGGCCTAAATGGCCAATTGGTAAGTAAAATGTGTCTGTGTGTTGTGTAAGAGTGGAATCATGCCTAGTGAATAAGGGATTGCAGATTGGTTGGTAAGTAAAATAGGTGTGGCCTGAACAGAGAGAGGTGAAAGAAAGGGAACAGGTGTTGTGTGCAGGAGGAGGAGCCAAGTCAGAGTGGGTGGGGTCAGAGAGGAGGGGTATAGGAGGAGCCTAGTCAGAGTGGGAGGGGTAATAGAGGAGGAGCATAGGAGGAGCCTAGTCAGAGTGGGTGGGGTTAGAGAGGAGGGGTTCAGGAGGAGCCAAGTCAGAGTGGGTGGGGTCAGAGAGGAGGAGTATAGGCGGAGCCTAGGCAGAGAGGAGGGGTATAGGAGGAACCTAGTCAGAGTGGGAGGGGTCAGAGAGGAGGAGCATAGGAGGAGCCTAGTCAGAGTGGGTGGGGTTAGAGAGGAGGGGTTCAGGAGGAGCCAAGTCAGAGTGGGTGGGGTCAGAGAGGAGGAGTATATGCGGAGCCTAGGCAGAGAGGAGGGGTATAGGAGGAGCCTAGTCAGAGTGGGTGGGGTCAGAGAGCAGAGGAATAGGTGGAGGAGGATCCTGACTTATTGTGGGGTACTGCAAATACTTTTTTACTGCACCCCCCCTATACTCTCTGATTTCTGTTGGGAGGGGGCAGTCAAAATTTGGGGGAGCAGTATTAAAAGGTGCTTGGGCGCAACGTGAAGGCGATGAGGTGCACACAATGGCTTGGCTTCCAGGTACTTTTTGAGGGGCTACCATTAGTTTGTATTGCTCTGATCCTCCCTCATGGGGTGTACCCCAAATGGTTAGGGGCAACGGGGGGGCAAGAAGCTGTTTGACAGTTTCTATTAACAACAGGGGTCACCATACGATTATGCTGCAGTTATGCTATTGAAAGGTAAAACAAGGAGCATTTGGCTGTATTTTTGCAGGTGGGGTGCCCCAAAATGTTACTGCCAGCAGCAGCAGCCCCCTTCCTCCCCACCCTGCAGATTGGTATAGGTACCTTTAGGACATTTGTGTTGAAAACAGAGGCTATAGCGAATCGCGCTACAAAATCCGAGAGCACTAACACTTGCTAAATAAAGGTGGCATCAGAGCATACGAATGAGGCAGGGAGAGGCTACTGTTGCAATTGGTTTGGTGGTTCATAGTGAATAACCTCAGCATGCGAATAGGCAAAAGTGTGAGGATTGGCAGTGTCTGTAGAGAATTTTTGCATGCTCTTCAGTTGATGTTTTCCTCCTTACGTTGGCCATGAACTACAGAGGAAAGGCCTGGCCTTACTGTTGGGCAAAACATGTATTTATGATTTTAAGAAGTGTAGTCTGGCTGTACTGAGAGGGCCTGTACAGTACGGTAAATGCCTGTATACCCCTGCAATGTGCATCCAACTGTCACTTGAGATTGAACAGCGAACGAAGCAGCTGGGTTACTGACTGAATGTAAATGGAAGGCACATAGGAAGGGTGTTTGTGGTCACTCAAATGATTGAAACCTGGTTGATGCACTACCAAAGCTGGGGTACCAGGGGGGAACATTTGAGGGGTATTGAGATGGTGGTGTCCAGAGGTCAAAATATGTTTCAGAGACACAGAGGTACTGCGGTCCTGGTCCCACATTGGGGGTAGACAAAAGTCCCTGCTAAAGATTTCTGTCAAACTGTTACCACATTTTGTGAAGCCTGGCTCCCTCTGTAACGATTCCCCAGTGTCTTTCGATCCTACAGATGACTGTAGCAAACTTCCCAAATTTGTTCTTGGCCTCATACTCCCAAAGGAGTGCCTGACATTTGCCAGCCTAACGATACTCACATTCTGGGAAAAACCTCACTAACTATGCATATTTATCTACCACACATGGCAAATCCTTACAATTGCAGAACATCATATCGCACTTGTCATCTTTGAGGTACTGTAAGTATTTGGATTTGAGGGAAATATTCATCCTTGCTTGCTCTCTCCCATCTGAAGTCTATGGTGCTGCTGTTCCTTTCTCACATGTCCCTTCAAAGAGACAAGTGACACACAGACTCAATCACTCAGCAAACATATATGCTTTGACGTTTTCATCTTGCTGTTTACCTTCCAAATATTCCCCCTTCACCACAAATACAGGCCTGCCATTCCTCATCCCCTCAGTCAAAGCAGTCCTTCACTCCTTAGGCCCTGCAAGACCACCATGAACAAGAATCATGTCAGCAAGCAGAAGAAAAGCCTCAGTGTGCTCTTTTGTTCATACTGCTGCCCTCTAGTAACACTTCATGGCAACTGCAGCATAAGAATGGGACTGAGAAGAGGGCTGTCCTATGCAAATAATATCCTTCCATGCACACTTTCTTCTGAGACGGTCGGAGGCTTTTGCCGTGATACCGCCTCCAACATATGGTCTTCAACCAAATTTTTAAAAAGCCCACCTGCCTTAGACGAAGGATTTTGCCACTTGAAGGAAGCACATGGGGACATCACCCTCATTTAGCAGGGTCCTAAATTGCCTGCTGTCAGCCTGTATACAGAACAAGGGCGTACGTGGACGTTCGTGAGCGTTCTTCAAAGGAAGGAGGTGGGTGATTAAGTCACAGTGCCAGGGCAGGCCCAGCCCAGCCCAGCGCAGCCCAGCCCGGCACAGCGCATTGCTGTGGAGGTCCATTCCTTCACATCCTGCAGCAGGGATGATGCAGACCTACTAGAGCAAAGGCTTGACTCTGCCCATGTCTGTCTCTTAAAGGAAACAATCTTTCTAGCTTCTTATTGCACCTAATAAATGGACTCTAGCTTGCCTTAAACTTGACCCATCATTTCATTAGCCAGAGCTCATACTTGACCTTTATTTCTATCCAAGCTCACTGGCACCAAACCCCTGATTCGAGCGAGTGGCTCACACCAAAATGAAAAATCACCATCATCCAACCTATTTTACAATAAGTGTAGCACCTTCCTCGCATTCTTGTGCTCAGTTATAACCCCCAATACCACAATTGCACTCTGCAATTCACCAAACTTAAAGGACAAAGAATGATGACATTGATAAAGGAAAATAAGGCCTTGTCCCTATTGCACCTACTTGAGAAATAGGGAGGTTGGTAGAAGGTCATGAGGGAAAACATTTGAAATTTTGGGACACACATGCCAAAAAGAGTGTCCACTTTTCTCCTCTGTTACCAAGTAAAAAAAAATCTTAGCAAAAAAAAAACCATTCACTTTTTGAAAATTTCCACCTTGGGATACCTCTACAGCATTGGCAGGATTCGAACCCAGGCCTGTGAGGGCTGTCCGCACCAAAGGTACAAGACTTACCTTTGAGCTATAGCTCCTTAGTGGTCTAGAGGATTGCAGTAGTAACTATAAGCAACATACAGGCCTTGGTGTCCTTCCCTGCGGCTTCCATTGCACATGAAAAGGATGACCATGACATAAGGACAATTTGATAAGCTACTTACATGGAAACCAGTGTGGTCCAGTGGGTAAGTGCCTGCCTTCCATGCAGGCAACCAGGGTTTGAATCCCAGGTTCGGCACAAGGTGACTGATGGTGGCAGAGCAGAGGTAAGTTGGAGGTGGGCCTAAATGGCCAATTGGTAAGTAAAATGTGTCTGTGTGTTGTGTAAGAGTGGAATCATGCCTAGTGAATGAGGGATTGCAGATTGGTTGGTAAGTAAAATAGGTGTGGCCTGAACAGAGAGAGGTGAAAGAAAGGGAACAGGTGTTGTGTGCAGGAGGAGGGGGAGCCAAGTCAGAGTGGGTGGGGTCAGAGACGAGGGGTATAGGAGGAGCCTAGTCAGAGTGGGAGGGTTCATAGAGGAGGAGCATAGGAGGAGCCTAGTCAGAGTGGGTGGGGTGCGAGAGGAGGGGTTCAGGAGGAGCCAAGTCAGAGTGGGTGGGGTCAGAGAGGAGGAGTATAGGCGGAGCCTAGGCAGAGAGGAGGGGTATAGGAGGAACCTAGTCAGAGTGGGAGGGGTCAGAGAGGAGGAGCATAGGAGGAGCCTAGTCAGATTGGGTGGGGTTAGAGAGGAGGGGTTCAGGAGGAGCCAAGTCAGAGTGGGTGGGGTCAGAGAGGAGGAGTATATGCGGAGCCTAGGCAGAGAGGAGGGGTATAGGAGGAGCCTAGTCAGAGTGGGTGGGGTCAGAGAGCAGAGGAATAGGTGGAGGAGGATCCTGACTTATTGTGGGGTACTGCAAATACTTTTTTACTGCACCCCCCTATACTCTCTGATTTCTGTTGGGAGGGGGCAGTCAAAATTTGGGGGAGCAGTATTAAAAGGTGCTTGGGCGCAACGTGAAGGCGATGAGGTGCACACAATGGCTTGGCTTCCAGGTACTTTTTGAGGGGCTACCATTAGTTTGTATTGCTCTGATCCTCCCTCATGGGGTGTACCCCAAATGGTTAGGGGCAACGGGGGGCAAGAAGCTGTTTGACAGTTTCTATTAACAACAGGGGTCACCATACGATTATGCTGCAGTTATGCTATTGAAAGGTAAAACAAGGAGCATTTGGCTGTATTTTTGCAGGTGGGGTGCCCCAAAATGTTACTGCCAGCAGCAGCAGCCCCCTTCCTCCCCACCCTGCAGATTGGTATAGGTACCTTTAGGACATTTCTGTTGAAAACAGAGGCTATAGCGAATCGAGCTACAAAATCCGAGAGCACTAACACTTGCTAAATAAAGGTGGCATCGGAGCATACGAATGAGGCAGGGAGAGGCTACTGTTGCAATTGGTTTGGTGGTTCATAGTGAATAACCTCAGCATGCGAATAGGCAAAAGTGTGAGGATTGGCAGTGTCTGTAGAGAATTTTTGCATGCTCTTCAGTTGATGTTTTCCTCCTTACGTTGGCCATGAACTACAGAGGAAAGGCCTGGCCTTACTGTTGGGCAAAACATGTTTTTATGATTTTAAGAAGTGTAGTTTGGCTGTACTGAGAGGGCCTGTACAGTACGGTAAATGCCTGTATACCCCTGCAATGTGCATCCAACTGTCACTTGAGATTGAACAGCGAACGAAGCAGCTGGGTTACTGACTGAATGTAAATGGAAGGCACATAGGAAGGGTGTTTGTGGTCACTCAAATGATTGAAACCTGGTTGATGCACTACCAAAGCTGGGGTACCAGGGGGGAACATTTGAGGGGTATTGAGATGGTGGTGTCCAGAGGTCAAAATATGTTTCAGAGACACAGAGGTACTGCGGTCCTGGTCCCACATTGGGGGTAGACAAAAGTCCCTGCTAAAGATTTCTGTCAAACTGTTACCACATTTTGTGAAGCCTGGCTCCCTCTGTAACGATTCCCCAGTGTCTTTCGATCCTACAGATGACTGTAGCAAACTTCCCAAATTTGTTCTTGGCCTCATACTCCCAAAGGAGTGCCTGACATTTGCCAGCCTAACGATACTCACATTCTGGGAAAAACCTCACTAACTATGCATATTTATCTACCACACATGGCAAATCCTTACAATTGCAGAACATCATATCGCACTTGTCATCTTTGAGGTACTGTAAGTATTTGGATTTGAGGGAAATATTCATCCTTGCTTGCTCTCTCCCATCTGAAGTCTATGGTGCTGCTGTTCCTTTCTCACATGTCCCTTCAAAGAGACAAGTGACACACAGACTCAATCACTCAGCAAACATATATGCTTTGACGTTTTCATCTTGCTGTTTACCTTCCAAATATTCCCCCTTCACCACAAATACAGGCCTGCCATTCCTCATCCCCTCAGTCAAAGCAGTCCTTCACTCCTTAGGCCCTGCAAGACCACCATGAACAAGAATCATGTCAGCAAGCAGAAGAAAAGCCTCAGTGTGCTCTTTTGTTCATACTGCTGCCCTCTAGTAACACTTCATGGCAACTGCAGCATAAGAATGGGACTGAGAAGAGGGCTGTCCTATGCAAATAATATCCTTCCATGCACACTTTCTTCTGAGACGGTCGGAGGCTTTTGCCGTGATACCGCCTCCAACATATGGTCTTCAACCAAATTTTTAAAAAGCCCACCTGCCTTAGACGAAGGATTTTGCCACTTGAAGGAAGCACATGGGGACATCACCCTCATTTAGCAGGGTCCTAAATTGCCTGCTGTCAGCCTGTATACAGAACAAGGGCGTACGTGGACGTTCGTGAGCGTTCTTCAAAGGAAGGAGGTGGGTGATTAAGTCACAGTGCCAGGGCAGGCCCAGCCCAGCCCAGCGCAGCCCAGCCCGGCACAGCGCATTGCTGTGGAGGTCCATTCCTTCACATCCTGCAGCAGGGATGATGCAGACCTACTAGAGCAAAGGCTTGACTCTGCCCATGTCTGTCTCTTAAAGGAAACAATCTTTCTAGCTTCTTATTGCACCTAATAAATGGACTCTAGCTTGCCTTAAACTTGACCCATCATTTCATTAGCCAGAGCTCATACTTGACCTTTATTTCTATCCAAGCTCACTGGCACCAAACCCCTGATTCGAGCGAGTGGCTCACACCAAAATGAAAAATCACCATCATCCAACCTATTTTACAATAAGTGTAGCACCTTCCTCGCATTCTTGTGCTCAGTTATAACCCCCAATACCACAATTGCACTCTGCAATTCACCAAACTTAAAGGACAAAGAATGATGACATTGATAAAGGAAAATAAGGCCTTGTCCCTATTGCACCTACTTGAGAAATAGGGAGGTTGGTAGAAGGTCATGAGGGAAAACATTTGAAATTTTGGGACACACATGCCAAAAAGAGTGTCCACTTTTCTCCTCTGTTACCAAGTAAAAAAAAATCTTAGCAAAAAAAAAAACCATTCACTTTTTGAAAATTTCCACCTTGGGATACCTCTACAGCATTGGCAGGATTCGAACCCTGGCCTGTGAGGGCTGTCCGCACCAAAGGTACAAGACTTACCTTTGAGCTATAGCTCCTTAGTGGTCTAGAGGATTGCAGTAGTAACTATAAGCAACATACAGGCCTTGGTGTCCTTCCCTGCGGCTTCCATTGCACATGAAAAGGATGACCATGACATAAGGACAATTTGATAAGCTACTTACATGGAAACCAGTGTGGTCCAGTGGGTAAGTGCCTGCCTTCCATGCAGGCAACCAGGGTTTGAATCCCAGGTTCGGCACAAGGTGACTGATGGTGGCAGAGCAGAGGTAAGTTGGAGGTGGGCCTAAATGGCCAATTGGTAAGTAAAATGTGTCTGTGTGTTGTGTAAGAGTGGAATCATGCCTAGTGAATGAGGGATTGCAGATTGGTTGGTAAGTAAAATAGGTGTGGCCTGAACAGAGAGAGGTGAAAGAAAGGGAACAGGTGTTGTGTGCAGGAGGAGGGGGAGCCAAGTCAGAGTGGGTGGGGTCAGAGAGGAGGGGTATAGGAGGAGCCTAGTCAGAGTGGGAGGGTTCATAGAGGAGGAGCATAGGAGGAGCCTAGTCAGAGTGGGTGGGGTGCGAGAGGAGGGGTTCAGGAGGAGCCAAGTCAGAGTGGGTGGGGTCAGAGAGGAGGAGTATAGGCGGAGCCTAGGCAGAGAGGAGGGGTATAGGAGGAACCTAGTCAGAGTGGGAGGGGTCAGAGAGGAGGAGCATAGGAGGAGCCTAGTCAGATTGGGTGGGGTTAGAGAGGAGGGGTTCAGGAGGAGCCAAGTCAGAGTGGGTGGGGTCAGAGAGGAGGAGTATATGCGGAGCCTAGGCAGAGAGGAGGGGTATAGGAGGAGCCTAGTCAGAGTGGGTGGGGTCAGAGAGGAGGAGTATAGGAGGAGCTGGGTCAGAGAGGAGGGGTATAGGAGGAGCCTAGTCAGAGTGGGATGGGTCAGAGAGGAGGAGCATAGGAGGAGCCAAGTCAGAGTGGGAGGGGTCAGAGAGGAGGAGCATAGGAGGAGCCTAGTCAGATTGGGTGGGGTTAGAGAGGAGGGGTTCAGGAGGAGCCAAGTCAGAGTGGGTGGGGTCAGAGAGGAGGGGTATAGGAGGAGCCTAGTCAGAGTGGGAGGGGTCATAGAGGAGGAGCATAGGAGGAGCCTAGTCAGAGTGGGTGGGGTTAGAGAGGAGGAGTTCAGGAGGAGCCAAGTCAGAGTGGGTGGGGTCAGAGAGGAGGAGTATAGGCGGAGCCTAGGCAGAGAGGAGGGGTATAGGAGGAACCTAGTCAGAGTGGGAGGGGTCAGAGAGGAGGAGCATAGGAGGAGCCTAGTCAGAGTGGGTGGGGTTAGAGAGGAGGGGTTCAGGAGGAGCCAAGTCAGAGTGGGTGGGGTCAGAGAGGAGGAGTATATGCGGAGCCTAGGCAGAGAGGAGGGGTATAGGAGGAGCCAAGTCAGAGTGGGTGGGGTCAGAGAGGAGGAGTATATGCGGAGCCTAGGCACAGAGGAGGGGTATAGGAGGAGCCTAGTCAGAGTGGGTGGGGTCAGAGAGCAGAGGAATAGGTGGAGGAGGATCCTGACTTATTGTGGGGTACTGCAAATACTTTTTTACTGCACCCCTGATTTCTGTTGGGAGGGGGCAGTCAAAATTTGGGGGAGCAGTATTAAAAGGTGCTTGGGCGCAACGTGAAGGCGATGAGGTGCACACAATGGCTTGGCTTCCAGGTACTTTTTGAGGGGCTACCATTAGTTTGTATTGCTCTGATCCTCCCTCATGGGGTGTACCCCAAATGGTTAGGGGGCAACGGGGGGGCAAGAAGCTGTTTGACAGTTTCTATTAACAACAGGGGTCACCATACGATTATGCTGCAGTTATGCTATTGAAAGGTAAAACAAGGAGCATTTGGCTGTATTTTTGCAGGTGGGGTGCCCCAAAATGTTACTGCCAGCAGCAGCAGCCCCCTTCCTCCCCACCCTGCAGATTGGTATAGGTACCTTTAGGACATTTGTGTTGAAAACAGAGGCTATAGCGAATCGCGCTACAAAATCCGAGAGCACTAACACTTGCTAAATAAAGGTGGCATCGGAGCATACGAATGAGGCAGGGAGAGGCTACTGTTGCAATTGGTTTGGTGGTTCATAGTGAATAACCTCAGCATGCGAATAGGCAAAAGTGTGAGGATTGGCAGTGTCTGTAGAGAATTTTGGCATGCTCTTCAGTTGATGTTTTCCTCCTTACGTTGGCCATGAACTACAGAGGAAAGGCCTGGCCTTACTGTTGGGCAAAACATGTATTTATGATTTTAAGAAGTGTAGTCTGGCTGTACTGAGAGGGCCTGTACAGTACGGTACAAGTGACACACAGACTCAATCACTCAGCAAACATATATGCTTTGACGTTTTCATCTTGCTGTTTACCTTCCAAATATTCCCCCTTCACCACAAATACAGGCCTGCCATTCCTCATCCCCTCAGTCAAAGCAGTCCTTTACTCCTTAGGCCCTGCAAGACCACCATGAACAAGAATCATGTCAGCAAGCAGAAGAAAAGCCTCAGTGTGCTCTTTTGTTCATACTGCTGCCCTCTAGTAACACTTCATGGCAACTGCAGCATAAGAATGGGACTGAGAAGAGGGCTGTCCTATGCAAATAATATCCTTCCATGCACACTTTCTTCTGAGACGGTCGGAGGCTTTTGCCGTGATACCGCCTCCAACATATGGTCTTCAACCAAATTTTTAAAAAGCCCACCTGCCTTAGACGAAGGATTTTGCCACTTGAAGGAAGCACATGGGGACATCACCCTCATTTAGCAGGGTCCTAAATTGCCTGCTGTCAGCCTGTATACAGAACAAGGGCGTTCGTGGGCGTTCGTGAGCGTTCCTCAAAGGAAGGAGGTGGGTGATTAAGTCACAGTGCCAGGGCAGGCCCAGCCCAGGCCAGCGCAGCCCAGCCCGGCACAGCGCATTGCTCTGGAGGTCCATTCCTTCACATCCTGCAGCAGGGATGATGCAGACCTACTAGAGCAAAGGCTTGACTCTGCCCATGTCTGTCTCTTAAAGGAAACAATCTTTCTAGCTTCTTATTGCACCTAATAAATGGACTCTAGCTTGCCTCAAACTTGACCCATCATTTCATTAGCCAGAGCTCATACTTGACCTTTATTTCTATCCAAGCTCACTGGCACCAAACCCCTGATTTGAGCGAGTGGCTCACACCAAAATGAAAAATCACCATCATCCAACCTATTTTACAATAAGTGTAGCACCTTCCTCGCATTCTTGTGCTCAGTTATAACCCCCAATACCACAATTGCACTCTGCAATTCACCAAACTTAAAGGACAAAGAATGATGACATTGATAAAGGAAAATAAGGCCTTGTCCCTATTGCACCTACTTGAGAAATAGGGAGGTTGGTAGAAGGTCATGAGGGAAAACATTTGAAATTTTGGGACACACATGCCAAAAAGAGTGTCCACTTTTCTCCTCTGTTACCAAGTAAAAACAAAATCTTAGCAAAAAAAAAACCATTCACTTTTTGAAAATTTCCACATTGGGATACCTATACAGCATTGGCAGGATTCGAACCCTGGCCTGTGAGGGCTGTCCGCACCAAAGGCACAAGACTTACCTTTGAGCTATAGCTCCTTAGTGGTCTAGAGGATTGCAGTAGTAACTATAAGCAACATACAGGCCTTGGTGTCCTTCCCTGCGGCTTCCATTGCACATGAAAAGGATGACCATGACATAAGGACAATTTGATAAGCTACTGACATGGAAACCAGTGTGGTTCAGTGGGTAAGTGCCTGCCTTCCATGCAGGCAACCAGGGTTCGAATCCCGGGTTCGGCACCAGGTGACTGATGGTGGCAGAGCAGAGGTAAGTTGGAGGTGGGTAAGTAAAATGTGTCTGTGTGTTGTGTAAGAGTGGAATCATGCCTAGTGAATGAGGGATTGCAGATTGGTTGGTAAGTAAAATAGGTGTCGCCTGAACAGAGAGAGGTGAAAGAAATGGAACAGGTGTTGTGTGCAGGAGGAGGAGGAGACAAGTCAGAGTGTGTGGGGTTAGAGAGGAGGGGTTCAGGAGGAGCCAAGTCAGAGTGGGTGGGGTTAGAGAGGAGGGTTTCAGGAGGAGCCAAGTCAGAGTGGGTGGGGTCAGAGAGCAGAGGAATAGGTGGAGGAGGATCCTGACTTATTGTGGAGTACTGCAAATACTTTTTTACTGCACCCCCCCTATACTCTCTGATTTCTGTTGGGAGGGGGCAGTCAAAATTTGGGGGAGCAGTATTAAAAGGTGCTTGGGCGCAACCTGAAGGCGATGAGGTGCACACAATGGCTTGGCTTCCAGGTACTTTTTGAGGGGCTACCATTAGTTTGTATTGCTCTGATCCTCCCTCATGGGGTGTACCCCAAATGGTTAGGGGCAACGGGGGGGCAAGAAGCTGTTTGACAGTTTCTATTAACAACAGGGGTCACCATACGATTATGCTGCAGTTATGCTATTGAAAGGTAAAACAAGGAGCATTTGGCTGTATTTTTGCAGGTGGGGTGCCCCAAAATGTTACTGCCAGCAGCAGCAGCCCCTTCCTCCCCACCCTGCAGATTGGTATAGGTACCTTTAGGACATTTCTGTTGAAAACAGAGGCTATAGCGAATCGCGCTACAAAATCCGAGAGCACTAACACTTGCTAAATAAAGGTGGCATCGGAGCATACGAATGAGGCAGGGAGAGGCTACTGTTGCAATTGGTTTGGTGGTTCATAGTGAATAACCTCAGCATGCGAATAGGCAAAAGTGTGAGGATTGGCAGTGTCTGTAGAGAATTTTGGCATGCTCTTCAGTTGATGTTTTCCTCCTTACGTTGGCCATGAACTACAGAGGAAAGGCCTGGCCTTACTGTTGGGCAAAACATGAATTTATGATTTTAAGAAGTGTAGTCTGGCTGTACTGAGAGGGCCTGTACAGTACGGTAAATGCCTGTATACCCCTGCAATGTGCATCCAACTGTCACTTGAGAATGAACAGCGAACGAAGCAGCTGGGTTACTGACTGAATGTAAATGGAAGGCACATAGGAAGGGTGTTTGTGGTCACTCAAATGATTGAAACCTGGTTGATGCACTACCAAAGCTGGGATACCAGAGGGGAACATTTGAGGGGTATTGAGATGGTGGTGTCCAGAGGTCAAAATATGTTTCAGAGACACAGAGGTACTGCGGTCCTGGTCCCACATTGGGGGTAGACAAAAGTCCCTGCTAAAGATTTCTGTCCAACTGTTATCACATTTTGTGAAGCCTGGCTCCCTCTGTAACGATTCCCCAGTGTCTTTCGATCCTACAGATGACTGTAGCAAACTTCCCAAATTTGTTCTTGGCCTCATACTCCCAAAGGAGTGCCTGACATTTGCCAGCCTAACGATACTCACATTCTGGGAAAAACCTCACTAACTATGCATATTTATCTACCACACATGGCAAATCCTTACAATTGCAGAACATCATATCGCACTTGTCATCTTTGAGGTACTGTAAGTATTTGGATTTGAGGGAAATATTCATCCTTGCTTGCTCTCTCCCATCTGAAGTCTATGGTGCTGCTGTTCCTTTCTCACATGTCCCTTCAAAGAGACAAGTGACACACAGACTCAATCACTCAGCAAACATATATGCTTTGACGTTTTCATCTTGCTGTTTACCTTCCAAATATTCCCCCTTCACCACAAATACAGGCCTGCCATTCCTCATCCCCTCAGTCAAAGCAGTCCTTCACTCCTTAGGCCCTGCAAGACCACCATGAACAAGAATCATGTCAGCAAGCAGAAGAAAAGCCTCAGTGTGCTCTTTTGTTCATACTGCTGCCCTCTAGTAACACTTCATGGCAACTGCAGCATAAGAATGGGACTGAGAAGAGGGCTGTCCTATGCAAATAATATCCTTCCATGCACACTTTCTTCTGAGACGGTCGGAGGCTTTTGCCGTGATACCGCCTCCAACATATGGTCTTCAACCAAATTTTTAAAAAGCCCACCTGCCTTAGACGAAGGATTTTGCCACTTGAAGGAAGCACATGGGGACATCACCCTCATTTAGCAGGGTCCTAAATTGCCTGCTGTCAGCCTGTATACAGAACAAGGGCGTTCGTGGGCATTCGTGAGCGTTCCTCAAAGGAAGGAGGTGGGTGATTAAGTCACAGTGCCAGGGCAGGCCCAGCCCAGGCCAGCGCAGCCCAGCCCGGCACAGCGCATTGCTGTGGAGGTCCATTCCTTCACATCCTGCAGCAGGGATGATGCAGACCTACTAGAGCAAAGGCTTGACTCTGCCCATGTCTGTCTCTTAAAGGAAACAATCTTTCTAGCTTCTTATTGCACCTAATAAATGGACTCTAGCTTGCCTCAAACTTGACCCATCATTTCATTAGCCAGAGCTCATACTTGACCTTTATTTCTATCCAAGCTCACTGGCACCAAACCCCTGATTTGAGCGAGTGGCTCACACCAAAATGAAAAATCACCATCATCCAACCTATTTTACAATAAGTGTAGCACCTTCCTCGCATTCTTGTGCTCAGTTATAACCCCCAATACCACAATTGCACTCTGCAATTCACCAAACTTAAAGGACAAAGAATGATGACATTGATAAAGGAAAATAAGGCCTTGTCCCTATTGCACCTACTTGAGAAATAGGGAGGTTGGTAGAAGGTCATGAGGGAAAACATTTGAAATTTTGGGACACACATGCCAAAAAGAGTGTCCACTTTTCTCCTCTGTTACCAAGTAAAAAAAATCTTAGCAAAAAAAAACCATTCACTTTTTGAAAATTTCCACATTGGGATACCTATACAGCATTGGCAGGATTTGAACCCTGGCCTGTGAGGGCTGTCCGCACCAAAGGTACAAGACTTACCTTTGAGCTATAGCTCCTTAGTGGTCTAGAGGATTGCAGTAGTAACTATAAGCAACATACAGGCCTTGGTGTCCTTCCCTGCGGCTTCCATTGCACATGAAAAGGATGACCATGACATAAGGACAATTTGATAAGCTACTTACATGGAAACCAGTGTGGTCCAGTGGGTAAGTGCCTGCCTTCCATGCAGGCAACCAGGGTTTGAATCCGGGGTTCGGCACCAGGTGACTGATGGTGGCAGAGCAGAGGTAAGTTGGAGGTGGGCCTAAATGGCCAATTGGTAAGTAAAATGTGTCTGTGTGTTGTGTAAGAGTGGAATCATGCCTAGTGAATGAGGGATTGCAGATTGGTTGGTAAGCAAAATAGGTGTGGCCTGAACAGAGAGAGGTGAAAGAAAGGGAACCGGTGTTGTCTGCAGGAGGAGACAAGTCAGAGTGGGTGGGGTCAGAGAGGAGGGGTATAGGAGGAGCCTAGTCAGAGTGGGAGGGGTTAGAGAGGAGGGGTTCAGGAGGAGCCAAGTCAGAGTGGGTGGGGTCAGAGAGGAGGAGTATAGGCGGAGCCTAGGCAGAGAGGAGGGGTATAGGAGGAGCCTAGTCAGAGTGGGAGGGGTCAGAGAGGAGGAGCTTAGGAGGAGCCTAGTCAGAGTGGGTGGGGTCAGAGAGGAGGAGTATATGCAGAGCCTAGGCAGAGAGGAGGGGTATAGGAGGAGCCTAGTCAGAATGGGTGGGTTCAGAGAGCAGAGGAATAGGTGGAGGAGGATCCTGACTTATTGTGGGGTACTGCAAATACTTTTTTACTGCACCCCCCCAAACTCTCTGATTTCTGTTGGGAGGGGGCAGTCAAAATTTGGGGGAGCAGTATTAAAAGGTGCTTGGGCGCAACGTGAAGGCGATGAGGTGCACACAATGGCTTGGCTTCCAGGTACTTTTTGAGGGGCTACCATTAGTTTGTATTGCTCTGATCCTCCCTCATGGGGTGTACCCCAAATGGTTAGGGGCAACGGGGGGGGCAAGAAGCTGTTTGACAGTTTCTATTAACAACAGGGGTCACCATACGATTATGCTGCAGTTATGCTATTGAAAGGTAAAACAAGGAGCATTTGGCTGTATTTTTGCAGGTGGGGTGCCCCAAAATGTTACTGCCAGCAGCAGCAGCCCCTTCCTCCCCACCCTGCAGATTGGTATAGGTACCTTTAGGGCATTTCTGTTGAAAACAGAGGCTATAGCGAATCGCGCTACAAAATCCGAGAGCACTGACACTTGCTAAATAAAGGTGGCATCGGAGCATACGAATGAGGCAGGGAGAGGCTACTGTTGCAATTGGTTTGGTGGTTCATAGTGAATAACCTCAGCATGCGAATAGGCAAAAGTGTGAGGATTGGCAGTGTCTGTAGAGAATTTTGGCATGCTCTTCAGTTGATGTTTTCCTCCTTACGTTGGCCATGAACTACAGAGGAAAGGCCTGGCCTTACTGTTGGGCAAAACATGAATTTATGATTTTAAGAAGTGTAGTCTGGCTGTACTGAGAGGGCCTGTACAGTACGGTAAATGCCTGTATACCCCTGCAATGTGCATCCAACTGTCACTTGAGAATGAACAGCGAACGAAGCAGCTGGGTTACTGACTGAATGTAAATGGAAGGCACATAGGAAGGGTGTTTGTGGTCACTCAAATGATTGAAACCTGGTTGATGCACTACCAAAGCTGGGATACCAGAGGGGAACATTTGAGGGGTATTGAGATGGTGGTGTCCAGAGGTCAAAATATGTTTCAGAGACACAGAGGTACTGCGGTCCTGGTCCCACATTGGGGGTAGACAAAAGTCCCTGCTAAAGATTTCTGTCCAACTGTTATCACATTTTGTGAAGCCTGGCTCCCTCTGTAACGATTCCCCAGTGTCTTTCGATCCTACAGATGACTGTAGCAAACTTCCCAAATTTGTTCTTGGCCTCATACTCCCAAAGGAGTGCCTGACATTTGCCAGCCTAACGATACTCACATTCTGGGAAAAACCTCACTAACTATGCATATTTATCTACCACACATGGCAAATCCTTACAATTGCAGAACATCATATCGCACTTGTCATCTTTGAGGTACTGTAAGTATTTGGATTCGAGGGAAATATTCATCCTTGCTTGCTCTCTCCCATCTGAAGTCTATGGTGCTGCTGTTCCTTTCTCACATGTCCCTTCAAAGAGACAAGTGACACACAGACTCAATCACTCAGCAAACATATATGCTTTGACGTTTTCATCTTGCTGTTTACCTTCCAAATATTCCCCCTTCACCACAAATACAGGCCTGCCATTCCTCATCCCCTCAGTCAAAGCAGTCCTTCACTCCTTAGGCCCTGCAAGACCACCATGAACAAGAATCATGTCAGCAAGCAGAAGAAAAGCCTCAGTGTGCTCTTTTGTTCATACTGCTGCCCTCTAGTAACACTTCATGGCAACTGCAGCATAAGAATGGGACTGAGAAGAGGGCTGTCCTATGCAAATAATATCCTTCCATGCACACTTTCTTCTGAGACGGTCGGAGGCTTTTGCCGTGATACCGCCTCCAACATATGGTCTTCAACCAAATTTTTAAAAAGCCCACCTGCCTTAGACGAAGGATTTTGCCACTTGAAGGAAGCACATGGGGACATCACCCTCATTTAGCAGGGTCCTAAATTGCCTGCTGTCAGCCTGTATACAGAACAAGGGCGTTCGTGGGCGTTCGTGAGCGTTCCTCAAAGGAAGGAGGTGGGTGATTAAGTCACAGTGCCAGGGCAGGCCCAGCCCAGGCCAGCGCAGCCCAGCCCGGCACAGCGCATTGCTGTGGAGGTCCATTCCTTCACATCCTGCAGCAGGGATGATGCAGACCTACTAGAGCAAAGGCTTGACTCTGCCCATGTCTGTCTCTTAAAGGAAACAATCTTTCTAGCTTCTTATTGCACCTAATAAATGGACTCTAGCTTGCCTCAAACTTGACCCATCATTTCATTAGCCAGAGCTCATACTTGACCTTTATTTCTATCCAAGCTCACTGGCACCAAACCCCTGATTTGAGCGAGTGGCTCACACCAAAATGAAAAATCACCATCATCCAACCTATTTTACAATAAGTGTAGCACCTTCCTCGCATTCTTGTGCTCAGTTATAACCCCCAATACCACAATTGCACTCTGCAATTCACCAAACTTAAAGGACAAAGAATGATGACATTGATAAAGGAAAATAAGGCCTTGTCCCTATTGCACCTACTTGAGAAATAGGGAGGTTGGTAGAAGGTCATGAGGGAAAACATTTGAAATTTTGGGACACACATGCCAAAAAGAGTGTCCACTTTTCTCCTCTGTTACCAAGTAAAAAAAAATCTTAGCAAAAAAAAACCATTCACTTTTTGAAAATTTCCACATTGGGATACCTATACAGCATTGGCAGGATTCGAACCCTGGCCTGTGAGGGCTGTCCGCACCAAAGGTACAAGACTTACCTTTGAGCTATAGCTCCTTAGTGGTCTAGAGGATTGCAGTAGTAACTATAAGCAACATACAGGCCTTGGTGTCCTTCCCTGCGGCTTCCATTGCACATGAAAAGGATGACCATGACATAAGGACAATTTGATAAGCTACTTACATGGAAACCAGTGTGGTTCAGTGGGTAAGTGCCTGCCTTCCATGCAGGCAACCAGGGTTCGAATCCCGGGTTCGGCACCAGGTGACTGATGGTGGCAGAGCAGAGGTAAGTTGGAGGTGGGTAAGTAAAATGTGTCTGTGTGTTGTGTAAGAGTGGAATCATGCCTAGTGAATGAGGGATTGCAGATTGGTTGGTAAGTAAAATAGGTGTCGCCTGAACAGAGAGAGGTGAAAGAAAGGGAACAGGTGTTGTGTGCAGGAGGAGGAGGAGACAAGTCAGAGTGGGTGGGGTCAGAGAGGAGGGGTATAGGAGGAGCCTAGTCAGAGTGGGTGGGGTTAGAGAGGAGGGGTTCAGGAGGAGCCAAGTCAGAGTGGGTGGGGTTAGAGAGGAGGGTTTCAGGAGGAGCCAAGTCAGAGTGGGTCGGGTCAGAGAGCAGAGGAATAGGTGGAGGAGGATCCTGACTTATTGTGGGGTACTGCAAATACTTTTTTACTGCACCCCCCCAAACTCTCTGATTTCTGTTGGGAGGGGGCAGTCAAAATTTGGGGGAGCAGTATTAAAAGGTGCTTGGGCGCAACGTGAAGGTGATGAGGTGCACACAATGGCTTGGCTTCCAGGTACTTTTTGAGGGGCTACCATTAGTTTGTATTGCTCTGATCCTCCCTCATGGGGTGTACCCCAAATGGTTAGGGGCAACGTGGGGGCAAGAAGCTGTTTGACAGTTTCTATTAACAACAGGGGTCAACATACGATTATGCTGCAGTTATGCTATTGAAAGGTAAAACAAGGAGCATTTGGCTGTATTTTTGCAGGTGGGGTGCCCCAAAATGTTACTGCCAGCAGCAGCTGCCCCCTTCCTCCCCACCCTGCAGATTGGTATAGGTACCTTTAGGACATTTCTGTTGAAAACAGAGGCTATAGCGAATAGCGCTACAAAATCCGAGAGCACTAACACTTGCTAAATAAGGGTGGCATCGGAGCATACGAATGAGGCAGGGAGAGGCTACTGTTGCAATTGGTTTGGTGGTTCATAGTGAATAACCTCAGCATGCGAATAGGCAAAAGTGTGAGGATTGGCAGTGTCTGTAGAGAATTTTGGCATGCTCTTCAGTTGATGTTTTCCTCCTTACGTTGGCCATGAACTACAGAGGAAATGCCTGGCCTTACTGTTGGGCAAAACATGTATTTATGATTTTAAGAAGTGTAGTCTGGCTGTACTGAGAGGGCCTGTACAGTACGGTAAATGCCTGTATACCCCTGCAATGTGCATCCAACTGTCACTTGAGATTGAACAGCGAACGAAGCAGCTGGGTTACTGACTGAATGTAAATGGAAGGCACATAGGAAGGGTGTTTGTGGTCACTCAAATGATTGAAACCTGGTTGATGCACTACCAAAGCTGGGGTACCAGGGGGGAACATTTGAGGGGTATTGAGATGGTGGTGTCCAGAGGTCAAAATATGTTTCAGAGACACAGAGGTACTGCGGTCCTGGTCCCACATTGGGGGTAGACAAAAGTCCCTGCTAAAGATTTCTGTCCAACTGTTACCACATTTTGTAAAGCCTGGCTCCCTCTGTAACGATTCCCCAGTGTCTTTCGATCCTACAGATGACTGTAGCAAACTTCCCAAATTTGTTCTTGGCCTCATACTCCCAAAGGAGTGCCTGACATTTGCCAGCCTAACGATACTCACATTCTGGGAAAAACCTCACTAACTATGCATATTTATCTACCACACATGGCAAATCCTTACAATTGCAGAACATCATATCGCACTTGCCATCTTTGAGGTACTGTAAGTATTTGGATTTGAGGGAAATATTCATCCTTGCTTGCTCTCTCCCATCTGAAGTCTATGGTGCTGCTGTTCCTTTCTCACATGTCCCTTCAAAGAGACAAGTGACACACAGACTCAATCACTCAGCAAACATATATGCTTTGACGTTTTCATCTTGCTGTTTACCTTCCAAATATTCCCCCTTCACCACAAATACAGGCCTGCCATTCCTCATCCCCTCAGTCAAAGCAGTCCTTCACTCCTTAGGCCCTGCAAGACCACCATGAACAAGAATCATGTCAGCAAGCAGAAGAAAAGCCTCAGTGTGCTCTTTTGTTCATACTGCTGCCCTCTAGTAACACTTCATGGCAACTGCAGCATAAGAATGGGACTGAGAAGAGGGCTGTCCTATGCAAATAATATCCTTCCATGCACACTTTCTTCTGAGACGGTCGGAGGCTTTTGCCGTGATACCGCCTCCAACATATGGTCTTCAACCAAATTTTTAAAAAGCCCACCTGCCTTAGACGAAGGATTTTGCCACTTGAAGGAAGCACATGGGGACATCACCCTCATTTAGCAGGGTCCTAAATTGCCTGCTGTCAGCCTGTATACAGAACAAGGGCGTTCGTGAGCGTTCTTCAAAGGAAGGAGGTGGGTGATTAATCCACAGTGCCAGGGCAGGCCCAGCCCAGGCCAGCGCAGCCCAGCCCGGCACAGCGCATTGCTGTGGAGGTCCATTCCTTCACATCCTGCAGCAGGGATGATGCAGACCTACTAGAGCAAAGGCTTGACTCTGCCCATGTCTGTCTCTTAAAGGAAACAATCTTTCTAGCTTCTTATTGCACCTAATAAATGGACTCTAGCTTGCCTCAAACTTGACCCATCATTTCATTAGCCAGAGCTCATACTTGACCTTTATTTCTATCCAAGCTCACTGGCACCAAACCCCTGATTTGAGCGAGTGGCTCACACCAAAATGAAAAATCACCATCATCCAACCTATTTTACAATAAGTGTAGCACCTTCCTCGCATTCTTGTGCTCAGTTATAACCCCCAATACCACAATTGCACTCTGCAATTCACCAAACTTAAAGGACAAAGAATGATGACATTGATAAAGGAAAATAAGGCCTTGTCCCTATTGCACCTACTTGAGAAATAGGGAGGTTGGTAGAAGGTCATGAGGGAAAACATTTGAAATTTTGGGACACACATGCCAAAAAGAGTGTCCACTTTTCTCCTCTGTTACCAAGTGAAAAAAAATCTTAGCAAAAAAAAAACCATTCACTTTTTGAAAATTTCCACCTTGGGATACCTCTACAGCATTGGCAGGATTCGAACCCTGGCCTGTGAGGGCTGTCCGCACCAAAGGTACAAGACTTACCTTTGAGCCATAGCTCCTTAGTGGTATAGAGGATTGCAGTAGTAACTATAAGCAACATACAGGCCTTGGTGTCCTTCCCTGCGGCTTCCATTGCACATGAAAAGGATGACCATGACATAAGGACAATTTGATAAGCTACTTACATGGAAACCAGTGTGGTCCAGTGGGTAAGTGCCTGCCTTCCATGCAGGCAACCAGGGTTTGAATCCGGGGTTCGGCACCAGGTGACTGATGGTGGCAGAGCAGAGGTAAGTTGGAGGTGGGCCTAAATGGCCAATTGGTAAGTAAAATGTGTCTGTGTGTTGTGTAAGAGTGGAATCATGCCTAGTGAATGAGGGATTGCAGATTGGTTGGTAAGCAAAATAGGTGTGGCCTGAACAGAGAGAGGTGAAAGAAAGGGAACAGGTGTTGTCTGCAGGAGGAGACAAGTCAGAGTGGGTGGGGTCAGAGAGGAGGGGTATAGGAGGAGCCTAGTCAGAGTGGGAGGGGTTAGAGAGGAGGGGTTCAGGAGGAGCCAAGTCAGAGTGGGTGGGGTCAGAGAGGAGGAGTATAGGCGGAGCCTAGGCAGAGAGGAGGGGTATAGGAGGAGCCTAGTCAGAATGGGTGGGTTCAGAGAGCAGAGGAATAGGTGGAGGAGGATCCTGACTTATTGTGGGGTACTGCAAATACTTTTTTACTGCACCCCCCCAAACTCTCTGATTTCTGTTGGGAGGGGGCAGTCAAAATTTGGGGGAGCAGTATTAAAAGGTGCTTGGGCGCAACGTGAAGGCGATGAGGTGCACACAATGGCTTGGCTTCCAGGTACTTTTTGAGGGGCTACCATTAGTTTGTATTGCTCTGATCCTCCCTCATGGGGTGTACCCCAAATGGTTAGGGGCAACGGGGGGGCAAGAAGCTGTTTGACAGTTTCTATTAACAACAGGGGTCACCATACGATTATGCTGCAGTTATGCTATTGAAAGGTAAAACAAGGAGCATTTGGCTGTATTTTTGCAGGTGGGGTGCCCCAAAATGTTACTGCCAGCAGCAGCAGCCCCCTTCCTCCCCACCCTGCAGATTGGTATAGGTACCTTTAGGACATTTCTGTTGAAAACAGAGGCTATAGCGAATAGCGCTACAAAATCCGAGAGCACTAACACTTGCTAAATAAGGGTGGCATCGGAGCATACGAATGAGGCAGGGAGAGGCTACTGTTGCAATTGGTTTGGTGGTTCATAGTGAATAACCTCAGCATGCGAATAGGCAAAAGTGTGAGGATTGGCAGTGTCTGTAGAGAATTTTGGCATGCTCTTCAGTTGATGTTTTCCTCCTTACGTTGGCCATGAACTACAGAGGAAAGGCCTGGCCTTACTGTTGGGCAAAACATGTATTTATGATTTTAAGAAGTGTAGTCTGGCTGTACTGAGAGGGCCTGTACAGTACGGTAAATGCCTGTATACCCCTGCAATGTGCATCCAACTGTCACTTGAGATTGAACAGCGAACGAAGCAGCTGGGTTACTGACTGAATGTAAATGGAAGGCACATAGGAAGGGTGTTTGTGGTCACTCAAATGATTGAAACCTGGTTGATGCACTACCAAAGCTGGGGTACCAGGGGGGAACATTTGAGGGGTATTGAGATGGTGGTGTCCAGAGGTCAAAATATGTTTCAGAGACACAGAGGTACTGCGGTCCTGGTCCCACATTGGGGGTAGACAAAAGTCCCTGCTAAAGATTTCTGTCCAACTGTTACCACATTTTGTAAAGCCTGGCTCCCTCTGTAACGATTCCCCAGTGTCTTTCGATCCTACAGATGACTGTAGCAAACTTCCCAAATTTGTTCTTGGCCTCATACTCCCAAAGGAGTGCCTGACATTTGCCAGCCTAACGATACTCACATTCTGGGAAAAACCTCACTAACTATGCATATTTATCTAACACACATGGCAAATCCTTACATTTGCAGAACATCATATCGCACTTGTCATCTTTGAGCTACTGTAAGTATTTGGATTTGAGGGAAATATTCATCCTTGCTTGCTCTCTCCCATCTGAAGTCTATGGTGCTGCTGTTCCTTTCTCACATGTCCCTTCAAATAGACAAGTGACACACAGACTCAATCACTCAGCAAACATATATGCTTTGACATTTTCATCTTGCTGTTTACCTTCCAAATATTCCCCCTTCACCACAAATACAGGCCTGCCATTCCTCATCCCCTCAGTCAAAGCAGTCCTTCACTCCTTAGGCCCTGCAAGACCACCATGAACAAGAATCATGTCAGCAAGCAGAAGAAAAGCCTCAGTGTGCTCTTTTGTTCATACTGCTGCCCTCTAGTAACACTTCATGGCAACTGCAGCATAAGAATGGGACTGAGAAGAGGGCTGTCCTATGCAAATAATATCCTTCCATGCACACTTTCTTCTGAGACGGTCGGAGGCTTTTGCCATGATACCGCCTCCAACATATGGTCTTCAACCAAATTTTTAAAAAGCCCACCTGCCTTAGACGAAGGATTTTGCCACTTGAAGGAAGCACATGGGGACATCACCCTCATTTAGCAGGGTCCTAAATTGCCTGCTGTCAGCCTGTATACAGAACAAGGGCGTTCGTGGGCGTTCGTGAGCGTTCTTCAAAGGAAGGAGGTGGGTGATTAATCCACAGTGCCAGGGCAGGCCCAGCCCAGGCCAGCGCAGCCCAGCCCGGCACAGCGCATTGCTGTGGAGGTCCATTCCTTCACATCCTGCAGCAGGGATGATGCAGACCTACTAGAGCAAAGGCTTGACTCTGCCCATGTCTGTCTCTTAAAGGAAACAATCTTTCTAGCTTCTTATTGCACCTAATAAATGGACTCTAGCTTGCCTCAAACTTGACCCATCATTTCATTAGCCAGAGCTCATACTTGACCTTTATTTCTATCCAAGCTCACTGGCACCAAACCCCTGATTTGAGCGAGTGGCTCACACCAAAATGAAAAATCACCATCATCCAACCTATTTTACAATAAGTGTAGCACCTTCCTCGCATTCTTGTGCTCAGTTATAACCCCCAATACCACAATTGCACTCTGCAATTCACCAAACTTAAAGGACAAAGAATGATGACATTGATAAAGGAAAATAAGGCCTTGTCCCTATTGCACCTACTTGAGAAATAGGGAGGTTGGTAGAAGGTCATGAGGGAAAACATTTGAAATTTTGGGACACACATGCCAAAAAGAGTGTCCACTTTTCTCCTCTGTTACCAAGTAAAAAAAAATCTTAGCAAAAAAAAAACCATTCACTTTTTAAAAATTTCAACCTTGGGATACCTCTACAGCATTGGAAGGATTCGAACCCTGGCCTGTGAGGGCTGTCCGCACCAAAGGTACAAGACTTACCTTTGAGCCATAGCTCCTTAGTGGTCTAGAGGATTGCAGTAGTAACTATAAGCAACATACAGGCCTTGGTGTCCTTCCCTGCGGCTTCCATTGCACATGAAAAGGATGACCATGACATAAGGACAATTTGATAAGCTACTTACATGGAAACCAGTGTGGTCCAGTGGGTAAGTGCCTGCCTTCCATGCAGGCAACCAGGGTTCGAATCTGGGGTTCGGCACCATGTGACTGATGGTGGCAGAGCAGAGGTAAGTTGGAGGTGGGCCTAAATGGCCAATTGGTAAGTAAAATGTGTCTGTGTGTTGTGTAAGAGTGGAATCATGCCTAGTGAATGAGGGATTGCAGATTGGTTGGTAAGCAAAATAGGTGTGGCCTGAACAGAGAGAGGTGAAAGAAAGGGAACAGGTGTTGTCTGCAGGAGGAGACAAGTCAGAGTGGGTGGGGTCAGAGAGGAGGGGTATAGGAGGAGCCTAGTCAGAGTGGGAGGGGTCATAGAGGAGGAGCATAGGAGGAGCCTAGTCAGAGTGGGTGGGGTTAGAGAGGAGGGGTTCAGGAGGAGCCAAGTCAGAGTGGGTGGGGTCAGAGAGGAGGAGTATAGGCGGAGCCTAGGCAGAGAGGAGGGTTATAGGAGGAGCCTAGTCAGAGTGGGAGGGGTCAGAGAGGAGGAGCTTAGGAGGAGCCTAGTCAGAGTGGGTAGGGTTAGAAAGGAGGGGTTCAGGAGGAGCCAAGTCAGAGTGGGTGGGGTCAGAGAGGAGGAGTATATGCGGAGCCTAGGCAGAGAGGAGGGGTATAGGAGGAGCCTAGTCAGAATGGGTGGGTTCAGAGAGCAGAGGAATAGGTGGAGGAGGATCCTGACTTATTGTGGGGTACTGCAAATACTTTTTTACTGCACCCCCCCAAACTCTCTGATTTCTGTTGGGAGGGGGCAGTCAAAATTTGGGGGAGCAGTATTAAAAGGTGCTTGGGCGCAACGTGAAGGCGATGAGGTGTACACAATGGCTTGGCTTCCCGGTACTTTTTGAGGGGCTACCATTAGTTTGTATTGCTCTGATCCTCCCTCATGGGGTGTACCCCAAATGGTTAGGGGCAACGGGGGGGCAAGAAGCTGTTTGACAGTTTCTATTAACAACAGGGGTCACCATACGATTATGCTGCAGTTATGCTATTGAAAGGTAAAACAAGGAGCATTTGGCTGTATTTTTGCAGGTGGGGTGCCCCAAAATGTTACTGCCAGCAGCAGCAGCCCCCTTCCTCCCCACCCTGCAGATTGGTATAGGTACCTTTAGGACATTTCTGTTGAAAACAGAGGCTATAGCGAATCGCGCTACAAAATCCGAGAGCACTAACACTTGCTAAATAAGGGTGGCATCGGAGCATACGAATGAGGCAGGGAGAGGCTACTGTTGCAATTGGTTTGGTGGTTCATAGTGAATAACCTCAGCATGCGAATAGGCAAAAGTGTGAGGATTGGCAGTGTCTGTAGAGAATTTTGGCATGCTCTTCAGTTGATGTTTTCCTCCTTACGTTGGCCATGAACTACAGAGGAAAGGCCTGGCCTTACTGTTGGGCAAAACATGTATTTATGATTTTAAGAAGTGTAGTCTGGCTGTACTGAGAGGGCCTGTACAGTACGGTAAATGCCTGTATACCCCTGCAATGTGCATCCAACTGTCACTTGAGATTGAACAGCGAATGAAGCAGCTGGGTTACTGACTGAATGTAAATGGAAGGCACATAGGAAGGGTGTTTGTGTTCACTCAAATGATTGAAACCTGGTTGATGCACTACCAAAGCTGGGGTACCAGGGGGGAACATTTGAGGGGTATTGAGATGGTGGTGTCCAGAGGTCAAAATATGTTTCAGAGACACAGAGGTACTGCGGTCCTGGTCCCACATTGGGGGTAGACAAAAGTCCCTGCTAAAGATTTCTGTCCAACTGTTACCACATTTTGTGAAGCCTGGCTCCCTCTGTAACGATTCCCCAGTGTCTTTCGATCCTACAGATGACTGTAGCAAACTTCCCAAATTTGTTCTTGGCCTCATACTCCCACAGGAGTGCCTGACATTTGCCAGCCTAACGATACTCACATTCTGGGAAAAAACCTCACTAACTATGCATATTTATTCTCCACACATGGCAAATCCTTACAATTGCAGAACATCATATCGCACTTGTCATCTTTGAGGTACTGTAAGCATTTGGATTTGAGGGGAATATTCATCCTTGCTTGCTCTCTCCCATCTGAAGTCTATGGTGCTGCTGTTCCTTTCTCACATGTCCCTTCAAAGAGACAAGTGACACACAGACTCAATCACTCAGCAAACATATATGCTTTGACGTTTTCATCTTGCTGTTTACCTTCCATATATTCCCCCTTCACCACAAATACAGGCCTGCCATTCCTCATCCCCTCAGTCAAAGCAGTCCTTCACTCCTTAGGCCCTGCAAGACCACCATGAACAAGAATCATGTCAGCAAGCAGAAGAAAAGCCTCAGTGTGCTCTTTTGTTCATACTGCTGCCCTCTAGTAACACTTCATGGCAACTGCAGCATAAGAATGGGACTGAGAAGAGGGCTGTCCTATGCAAATAATATCCTTCCATGCACACTTTCTTCTGAGACGGTCGGAGGCTTTTGCCGTGATTCCGCCTCCAACATATGGTCTTCAACCAAATTTTTAAAAAGCCCACCTGCCTTAGACGAAGGATTTTGCCACTTGAAGGAAGCACATGGGGACATCACCCTCATTTAGCAGGGTCCTAAATTGCCTGCTGTCAGCCTGTATACAGAACAAGGGCGTTCGTGGGCGTTCGTGAGCGTTCTTCAAAGGAAGGAGGTGGGTGATTAATTCACAGTGCCAGGGCAGGCCCAGCCCAGGCCAGCGCAGCCCAGCCCGGCACAGCGCATTGCTGTGGAGGTCCATTCCTTCACATCCTGCAGCAGGGATGATGCAGACCTACTAGAGCAAAGGCTTGACTCTGCCCATGTCTGTCTCTTAAAGGAAACAATCTTTCTAGCTTCTTATTGCACCTAATAAATGGACTCTAGCTTGCCTCAAACTTGACCCATCATTTCATTAGCCAGAGCTCATACTTGACCTTTATTTCTATCCAAGCTCACTGGCACCAAACCCCTGATTTGAGCGAGTGGCTCACACCAAAATGAAAAATCACCATCATCCAACCTATTTTACAATAAGTGTAGCACCTTCCTCGCATTCTTGTGCTCAGTTATAACCCCCAATACCACAATTGCACTCTGCAATTCACCAAACTTAAAGGACAAAGAATGATGACATTGATAAAGGAAAATAAGGCCTTGTCCCTATTGCACCTACTTGAGAAATAGGGAGGTTGGTAGAAGGTCATGAGGGAAAACATTTGAAATTTTGGGACACACATGCCAAAAAGAGTGTCCACTTTTCTCCTCTGTTACCAAGTAAAAAAAAATCTTAGCAAAAAAAAAACCATTCACTTTTTGAAAATTTCCACCTTGGGATACCTCTACAGCATTGGCAGGATTCGAACCCTGGCCTGTGAGGGCTGTCCGCACCAAAGGTACAAGACTTACCTTTGAGCTATAGCTCCTTAGTGGTCTAGAGGATTGCAGTAGTAACTATAAGCAACATACAGGCCTTGGTGTCCTTCCCTGCGGCTTCCATTGCACATGAAAAGGATGACCATGACATAAGGACAATTTGATAAGCTACTTACATGGAAACAAGTGTGGTCCAGTGGGTAAGTGCCTGCCTTCTATGCAGGCAACCAGGGTTCGAATCCGGGGTTCGGCACCAGGTGACTGATGGTGGCAGAGCAAAGGTAAGTTGGAGGTGGGCCTAAATGGCCAATTGGTAAGTAAAATGTGTCTGTGTGTTGTGTAAGAGTGGAATCATGCCTAGTGAATGAGGGATTGCAGATTGGTTGGTAAGTAAAATAGGTGTGGCCTGAACAGAGAGAGGTGAAAGAAAGGGAACAGGTGTTGTGTGCAGGAGGAGGAGGAGCCAAGTCAGAGTGGGTGGGGTCAGAAAGGAGGGGTATAGGAGGAGCCTAGTCAGAGTGGGAGGGGTCATAGAGGAGGAGCATAGGAGGAGCCTAGTCAGAGTGGGTGGGGTTAGAGAGGAGGGGTTCAGGAGGAGCCAAGTCAGAGTGGGTGGGGTCAGAGAGGAGGAGTATAGGCGGAGCCTAGGCAGAGAGGAGGGGTATAGGAGGAGCCTAGTCAGAGTGGGAGGGGTCATAGAGGAGGAGCATAGGAGGAGCCTAGTCAGAGTGGGTGGGGTTAGAGAGGAGGGGTTCAGGAGGAGCCAAGTCAGAGTGGGTGGGGTCAGAGAGGAGGAGTATATGCGGAGCCTAGGCAGAGAGGAGGGGTATAGGAGGAGCCTAGTCAGAGTGGGTGGGGTCAGAGAGCAGAGGAATAGGTGGAGGAGGATCCTGACTTATTGTGGGGTACTGCAAATACTTTTTTACTGCACCCCCCCTATACTCTCTGATTTCTGTTGGGAGGGGGCAGTCAAAATATGGGGGAGCAGTATTAAAAGGTGCTTGGGCGCAACGTGAAGGCGATGAGGTGCACACAATGGCTTGGCTTGGCTTCCAGGTACTTTTTGAGGGGCTACCATTAGTTTGTATTGCTCTGATCCTCCCTCATGGGGTGAACCCCAAATGGTTAGGGGCAACGGGGGGGGGGCAAGAAGCTGTTTGACAGTTTCTATTAACAACAGGGGTCACCATACGATTATGCTGCAGTTATGCTATTGAAAGGTAAAACAAGGAGCATTTGGCTGTATTTTTGCAGGTGGGGTGCCCCAAAATGTTACTGACAGCAGCAGCAGCCCCTTCCTCCCCACCCTGCAGATTGGTATAGGTACCTTTAGGACATTTCTGTTGAAAACAGAGGCTATAGCAAATCGCGCTACAAAATCCGAGAGCACTAACACTTGCTAAATAAAGGTGGCATCGGAGCATACGAATGAGGCAGGGAGATGCTACTGTTGCAATTGGTTTGGTGGTTCATAGTGAATAACCTCAGCATGCGAATAGGCAAAAGTGTGAGGATTGGCAGTGTCTGTAGAGAATTTTGACATGCTCTTCAGTTGATGTTTTCCTCCTTACGTTGGCCATGAACTACAGAGGAAAGGCCTGGCCTTACTGTTGGGCAAAACATGTATTTATGATTTTAAGAAGTGTAGTCTGGCTGTACTGAGAGGGCCTGTACAGTACGGTAAATCCCTGTATACCCCTGCAATGTGCATCCAACTGTCACTTGAGATTGAACAGCGAACCAAGCAGCTGGGTTACTGACTGAATGTAAATGGAAGGCACATAGGAAGGGTGTTTGTGGTCACTCAAAGGATTGAAACCTGGTTGATGCACTACCAAAGCTGGGATACCAGGGGGGAACATTTGAGGGGTATTGAGATGGTGGTGTCCAGAGGTCAAAATATGTTTCAGAGACACAGAGGTACTGCGGTCCTGGTCCCACATTGGGGGTAGACAAAAGTCCCTGCTAAAGATTTCTGTCCAACTGTTACCACATTTTGTGAAGCCTGGCTCCCTCTGTAACGATTCCCCAGTGTCTTTCGATCCTACAGATGACTGTAGCAAACTTCCCAAATTTGTTCTTGGCCTCATACTCCCAAAGGAGTGCCTGACATTTGCCAGCCTAACGATACTCACATTCTGGGAAAAACCTCACTAACTATGCATATTTATCTACCACACATGGCAAATCCTTACAATTGCAGAACATCATATCGCACTTGTCATCTTTGAGGTACTGTAAGTATTTGGATTTGAGGGAAATATTCATCCTTGCTTGCTCTCTCCCATCTGAAGTCTATGGTGCTGCTGTTCCTTTCTCACATGTCCCTTCAAAGAGACAAATGACACACAGACTCAATCACTCAGCAAACATATATGCTTTGACGTTTTCATCTTGCTGTTTACCTTCCAAATATACCCCCTTCACCACAAATACAGGCCTGCCATTCCTCATCCCCTCAGTCAAAGCAGTCCTTCACTCCTTAGGCCCTGCAAGACCACCATGAACAAGAATCATGTCAGCAAGCAGAAGAAAAGCCTCAGTGTGCTCTTTTGTTCATACTGCTGCCCTCTAGTAACACTTCATGGCAACTGCAGCATAAGAATGGGACTGAGAAGAGGGCTGTCCTATGCAAATAATATCCTTCCATGCACACTTTCTTCTGAGACGGTCGGAGGCTTTTGCCGTGATACCGCCTCCAACATATGGTCTTCAACCAAATTTTTAAAAAGCCCACCTGCCTTAGACGAAGGATTTTGCCACTTGAAGGAAGCACATGGGGACATCACCTCAAGATCTGGAAGGCCTTTCAAGATGAGCTTTTCCCTCCGCTGCATTCCATCTGCTGTCAATCGTTGACCACAGCGTCAGTTCCAGACAGCTGGAAGTTGGCCATTGTAACACCTTTGCTGAAAAAGGCCTCTTTGGACCCTCTTTGTGCGGCCAATTACAGGCCAATCTCGCTATTACCATTTGCGATTAAAGTCCTTGAAAGATGGGTCACAAGAGCCTTATCCAACTTCCTAGAAACAAATCTGTGTCTGGATGCTGTACAATATGGCTTTAGGCCAGCGCACGGCACCGAGACGGCCTTGGTCACCGTGCTGGACGATCTGCGAACGCGAGTCGACAGGGGCAAGTCTGCATTCTTGGTGCTACTTGACATGTCGGCCGCGTTCGACACGGTGGACCATGAAGTTTTACTTGGCCGTCTTCGGAGCGCGGGAGTGTGCGGCCTGGCCCTAGACTGGCTCACGTCATACTTGGACAACCGACAACAAGCCGTGGCATTACCACCTTTTCGATCAGCCACCAGGCGGGTGAAACAGGGAGTCCCTCAAGGATCGGCAATCAGCCCGATCCTATTTAATATATATCTCCGTCCCTTGATAGCACTGATAAAGTCATTCGGCATATCTGTTGTCAACTATGCCGATGACACTCAGTTGATTTTTTCATTTGAGGGCTCAGAGACTATTTCAAGGGATGTCTTTCACCGTTGTATGGCAGCCACAGCAGCATGGCTGCGAGCCAATGCGTTGCAATTCAACGGATCAAAAACGGAGGTACTCCACTGCTCCTTGGACCGAACTCCCCGTACACTACCGGCTGATTTCTGGCCAGTGTCCATCCCGGGATCGGTGGAGGCGGCAGAGTCAGCTCGCAACCTGGGAGTTCTATTCGAACCCAACTTGCAGCTTGATGCCTCCGTAAACAAAACGGCAGCAACATGCATGGGTCTGCTCCGTGCTTTACGGAAAATCCTGCCACTTCTTCCACAGGGCTCCAGAGCTGAGGTAGTGCGTAGTTCCATTCTCAGTAGGATCGACTACTGTAACGCACTACTTTTGGGTGCCCCGAAGATTCTGATCCTAAAGCTCCAAAGGATACAGAATATGGCCGCTAAACTGGCCTTGTCTCGACCACGGTCCGCCTCCTCATCGGTAGCTTTGGCCGATCTACATTGGCTTCCAGTCCAGCAGAGAATTGCGTTTAAGGCTCTCTGCCTTGTCTTTAGGGCCCTGCATGGACTGGGACCAATACCTCTCCAGACCCTCTTCCTCTGGTATCAGGCAGCCAGACCTCTAAGATCATCTTCGGCGTTCTTGGTAAAAGTCCCTAAAATTAACATAACGAGAATGGGTGGTCGCGCTTTCAGTTTTGCGGCTGCCACGATGTGGAACACCCTCCCCCTGGCATTAAGGAGCTGCCCTGATCTGCTCACCTTCAAAAAGAGCCTCAAAACTTATCTGTTTCCCAGAGTAATGTAGCTGTCTTAATAGATGCATGGTTCGGTCTCAGCGCCAGGATACCCTTGGGGGTGACAGTTGCGCTTAATAAGCAATAAATACATACATACATACATTTAGCAGGGTCCTAAATTGCCTGCTGTCAGCCTGTATACAGAACAAGGGCGTTCGTGGGCGTTCGTGAGCGTTCTTCAAAGGAAGGAGGTGGGTGATTAATCCACAGTGCCAGGGCAGGCCCAGCCCAGGCCAGCGCAGCCCAGCCCGGCACAGCGCATTGCTGTGGAGGTCCATTCCTTCACATCCTGCAGCAGGGATGATGCAGACCTACTAGAGCAAAGGCTTGACTCTGCCATGTCTGTCTCTTAAAGGAAACAATCTTTCTAGCTTCTTATTGCACCTAATAAATGGACTCTAGCTTGCCTCAAACTTGACCCATCATTTCATTAGCCAGAGCTCATACTTGACCTTTACTTCTATCCAAGCTCACTGGCACCAAACCCCTGATTTGAGCGAGTGGCTCACACCAAAATGAAAAATCACCATCATCCAACCTATTTTACAATAAGTGTAGCACCTTCCTCGCATTCTTGTGCTCAGTTATAACCCCCAATACCACAATTGCACTCTGCAATTCACCAAACTTAAAGGACAAAGAATGATGACATTGATAAAGGAAAATAAGGCCTTGTCCCTATTGCACCTACTTGAGAAATAGGGAGGTTGGTAGAAGGTCATGAGGGAAAACATTTGAAATTTTTGGACACACATGCCAAAAAGAGTGTCCACTTTTCTCCTCTGTTACCAAGTAAAAAAAAATCTTAGCAAAAAAAAAACCATTCACTCTTTGAAAATTTCCACCTTGGGATACCTCTACAGCATTGGCAGGATTCGAACCCTGGCCTGTGAGGGCTGTCCGCACCAAAGGTACAAGACTTACCTTTGAGCTATAGCTCCTTAGTGGTCTAGAGGATTGCAGTAGTAACTATAAGCAACATACAGGCCTTGGTGTCCTTCCCTGCGGCTTCCATTGCACATGAAAAGGATGACCATGACATAAGGACAATTTGATAAGCTACTTACATGGAAACCAGTGTGGTCCAGTGGGTAAGTGCCTGCCTTCCATGCAGGCAACCAGGGTTCGAATCCCGGGTTCGGCACCAGGTGACTGATGGTGGCAGAGCAGAGGTAAGTTGGAGGTGGGCCTAAATGGCCAATTGGTAAGTAAAATGTGTCTGTGTGTTGTGTAAGAGTGGAATCATGCCTAGTGAATGAGGGATTGCAGATTGGTTGGTAAGTAAAATAGGTGTGGCCTGAACAGAGAGAGGTGAAAGAAAGGGAACAGGTGTTGTGAGGAGGAGGAGCCAAGTCAGAGTGGGTGGGGTCAGAAAGGAGGGGTATAGGAGGAGCCTAGTCAGAGTGGGAGGGGTCATAGAGGAGGAGCATAGAAGGAGCCTAGTCAGAGTGGGTGGGGTTAGAGAGGAGGGGTTCAGGAGGAGCCAAGTCAGAGTGGGTGGGGTCAGAGAGGAGGAGTATAGGCGGAGCCTAGGCAGAGAGGAGGGGTATAGGAGGAGCCTAGTCAGAGTGGGAGGGGTCATAGAGGAGGAGCATAGGAGGAGCCTAGTCAGAGTGGGTGGGGTTAGAGAGGAGGGGTTCAGGAGGAGCCAAGTCAGAGTGGGTGGGGTCAGAGAGGAGGAGTATATGCAGAGCCTAGGCAGAGAGGAGGGGTATAGGAGGAGCCTAGTCAGAGTGGGTGGGGTCAGAGAGCAGAGGAATAGGTGGAGGAGGATCCTGACTTATTGTGGGGTACTGCAAATACTTTTTTACTGCACCCCCCCTATACTCTCTGATTTCTGTTGGGAGGGGGCAGTCAAAATTTGGGGGAGCAGTATTAAAAGGTGCTTGGGCGCAACGTGAAGGCGATGAGGTGCACACAATGGCTTGGCTTGGCTTCCAGGTACTTTTTGAGGGGCTACCATTAGTTTGTATTGCTCTGATCCTCCCTCATGGGGTGAACCCCAAATGGTTAGGGGCAACGGGGGGCAAGAAGCTGTTTGACAGTTTCTATTAACAACAGGGGTCACCATACGATTATGCTGCAGTTATGCTATTGAAAGGTAAAACAAGGAGCATTTGGCTGTATTTTTGCAGGTGGGGTGCCCCAAAATGTTACTGCCAGCAGCAGCAGCCCCTTCCTCCCCACCCTGCAGATTGGTATAGGTACCTTTAGGACATTTCTGTTGAAAACAGAGGCTATAGCAAATCGCGCTACAAAATCCGAGAGCACTAACACTTGCTAAATAAAGGTGGCATCGGAGCATACGAATGAGGCAGGGAGATGCTACTGTTGCAATTGGTTTGGTGGTTCATAGTGAATAACCTCAGCATGCGAATAGGCAAAAGTGTGAGGATTGGCAGTGTCTGTAGAGAATTTTGACATGCTCTTCAGTTGATGTTTTCCTCCTTACGTTGGCCATGAACTACAGAGGAAAGGCCTGGCCTTACTGTTGGGCAAAACATGTATTTATGATTTTAAGAAGTGTAGTCTGGCTGTACTGAGAGGGCCTGTACAGTACGGTAAATCCCTGTATACCCCTGCAATGTGCATCCAACTGTCACTTGAGATTGAACAGCGAACGAAGCAGCTGGGTTACTGACTGAATGTAAATGGAAGGCACATAGGAAGGGTGTTTGTGGTCACTCAAAGGATTGAAACCTGGTTGATGCACTACCAAAGCTGGGATACCAGGGGGGAACATTTGAGGGGTATTGAGATGGTGGTGTCCAGAGGTCAAAATATGTTTCAGAGACACAGAGGTACTGCGGTCCTGGTCCCACATTGGGGGTAGACAAAAGTCCCTGCTAAAGATTTCTGTCCAACTGTTACCACATTTTGTGAAGCCTGGCTCCCTCTGTAACGATTCCCCAGTGTCTTTCGATCCTACAGATGACTGTAGCAAACTTCCCAAATTTGTTCTTGGCCTCATACTCCCAAAGGAGTGCCTGACATTTGCCAGCCTAACGATACTCACATTCTGGGAAAAACCTCACTAACTATGCATATTTATCTACCACACATGGCAAATCCTTACAATTGCAGAACATCATATCGCACTTGTCATCTTTGAGGTACTGTAAGTATTTGGATTTGAGGGAAATATTCATCCTTGCTTGCTCTCTCCCATCTGAAGTCTATGGTGCTGCTGTTCCTTTCTCACATGTCCCTTCAAAGAGACAAATGACACACAGACTCAATCACTCAGCAAACATATATGCTTTGACGTTTTCATCTTGCTGTTTACCTTCCAAATATACCCCCTTCACCACAAATACAGGCCTGCCATTCCTCATCCCCTCAGTCAAAGCAGTCCTTCACTCCTTAGGCCCTGCAAGACCACCATGAACGAAAATCATGTCAGCAAGCAGAAGAAAAGCCTCAGTGTGCTCTTTTGTTCATACTGCTGCCCTCTAGTAACACTTCATGGCAACTGCAGCATAAGAATGGGACTGAGAAGAGGGCTGTCCTATGCAAATAATATCCTTCCATGCACACTTTCTTCTGAGACGGTCGGAGGCTTTTGCCGTGATACCGCCTCCAACATATGGTCTTCAACCAAATTTTTAAAAAGCCC
Organism: Lissotriton vulgaris; assembly: GCF_964263255.1. NCBI lineage: Eukaryota > Metazoa > Chordata > Amphibia > Caudata > Salamandridae > Lissotriton > Lissotriton vulgaris. The sequence goes on from NC_141685.1 coordinate 1,746,982,342, forward strand.
ACCTGCCTTAGACGAAGGATTTTGCCACTTGAAGGAAGCACATGGGGACATCACCTCAAGATCTGGAAGGCCTTTCAAGATGAGCTTTTCCCTCCGCTGCATTCCATCTGCTGTCAATCGTTGACCACAGCGTCAGTTCCAGACAGCTGGAAGTTGGCCATTGTAACACCTTTGCTGAAAAAGGCCTCTTTGGACCCTCTTTGTGCGGCCAATTACAGGCCAATCTCGCTATTACCATTTGCGATTAAAGTCCTTGAAAGATGGGTCACAAGAGCCTTATCCAACTTCCTAGAAACAAATCTGTGTCTGGATGCTGTACAATATGGCTTTAGGCCAGCGCACGGCACCGAGACGGCCTTGGTCACCGTGCTGGACGATCTGCGAACGCGAGTCGACAGGGGCAAGTCTGCATTCTTGGTGCTACTTGACATGTCGGCCGCGTTCGACACGGTGGACCATGAAGTTTTACTTGGCCGTCTTCGGAGCGCGGGAGTGTGCGGCCTGGCCCTAGACTGGCTCACGTCATACTTGGACAACCGACAACAAGCCGTGGCATTACCACCTTTTCGATCAGCCACCAGGCGGGTGAAACAGGGAGTCCCTCAAGGATCGGCAATCAGCCCGATCCTATTTAATATATATCTCCGTCCCTTGATAGCACTGATAAAGTCATTCGGCATATCTGTTGTCAACTATGCCGATGACACTCAGTTGATTTTTTCATTTGAGGGCTCAGAGACTATTTCAAGGGATGTCTTTCACCGTTGTATAGCAGCCACAGCAGCATGGCTGCGAGCCAATGCGTTGCAATTCAACGGATCAAAAACGGAGGTACTCCACTGCTCCTTGGACCGAACTCCCCGTACACTACCGGCTGATTTCTGGCCAGTGTCCATCCCGGGATCGGTGGAGGCGGCAGAGTCAGCTCGCAACCTGGGAGTTCTATTCGAACCCAACTTGCAGCTTGATGCCTCCGTAAACAAAACGGCAGCAACATGCATGGGTCTGCTCCGTGCTTTACGGAAAATCCTGCCACTTCTTCCACAGGGCTCCAGAGCTGAGGTAGTGCGTAGTTCCATTCTCAGTAGGATCGACTACTGTAACGCACTACTTTTGGGTGCCCCGAAGATTCTGATCCTAAAGCTCCAAAGGATACAGAATATGGCCGCTAAACTGGCCTTGTCTCGACCACGGTCCGCCTCCTCATCGGTAGCTTTGGCCGATCTACATTGGCTTCCAGTCCAGCAGAGAATTGCGTTTAAGGCTCTCTGCCTTGTCTTTAGGGCCCTGCATGGACTGGGACCAATACCTCTCCAGACCCTCTTCCTCTGGTATCAGGCAGCCAGACCTCTAAGATCATCTTCGGCGTTCTTGGTAAAAGTCCCTAAAATTAACAGAACGAGAATGGGTGGTCGCGCTTTCAGTTTTGCGGCTGCCACGATGTGGAACACCCTCCCCCTGGCATTAAGGAGCTGCCCTGATCTGCTCACCTTCAAAAAGAGCCTCAAAACTTATCTGTTTCCCAGAGTAATGTAGCTGTCTTAATAGATGCATGGTTCGGTCTCAGCGCCAGGATACCCTTGGGGGTGACAGTTGCGCTTAATAAGCAATAAATACATACATACATACATTTAGCAGGGTCCTAAATTGCCTGCTGTCAGCCTGTATACAGAACAAGGGCGTTCGTGGGCGTTCGTGAGCGTTCCTCAAAGGAAGGAGGTGGGTGATTAAGTCACAGTGCCAGGGCAGGCCCAGCCCAGGCCAGCGCAGCCCAGCCCGGCACAGCGCATTGCTGTGGAGGTCCATTCCTTCACATCCTGCAGCAGGGATGATGCAGACCTACTAGAGCAAAGGCTTGACTCTGCCCATGTCTGTCTCTTAAAGGAAACAATCTTTCTAGCTTCTTATTGCACCTAATAAATGGACTCTAGCTTGCCTTAAACTTGACCCATCATTTCATTAGCCAGAGCTCATACTTGACCTTTATTTCTATCCAAGCTCACTGGCACCAAACCCCTGATTTGAGCGAGTGGCTCACACCAAAATGAAAAATCACCATCATCCAACCTATTTTACAATAAGTGTAGCACCTTCCTCGCATTCTTGTGCTCAGTTATAACCCCCAATACCACAATTGCACTCTGCAATTCACCAAACTTAAAGGACAAAGAATGATGACATTGATAAAGGAAAATAAGGCCTTGTCCCTATTGCACCTACTTGAGAAATAGGGAGGTTGGTAGAAGGTCATGAGGGAAAACATTTGAAATTTTGGGACACACATGCCAAAAAGAGTGTCCACTTTTCTCCTCTGTTACCAAGTAAAAAAAAATCTTAGCAAAAAAGAAACCATTCACTTTTTGAAAATTTCCACCTTGGGATACCTCTACAGCATTGGCAGGATTCGAACCCTGGCCTGTGAGGGCTGTCCGCACCAAAGGTACAAGACTTACCTTTGAGCTATAGCTCCTTAGTGGTCTAGAGGATTGCAGTAGTAACTATAAGCAACATACAGGCCTTGGTGTCCTTCCCTGCGGCTTCCATTGCACATGAAAAGGATGACCATGACATAAGGACAATTTGATAAGCTACTTACATGGAAACCAGTGTGGTCCAGTGGGTAAGTGCCTGCCTTCCATGCAGGCAACCAGGGTTCGAATCCCGGGTTCGGCACCAGGTGACTGATGGTGGCAGAGCAGAGGTAAGTTGGAGGTGGGCCTAAATGGCCAATTGGTAAGTAAAATGTGTCTGTGTGTTGTGTAAGAGTGGAATCATGCCTAGTGAATGAGGGATTGCAGATTGGTTGGTAAGTAAAATAGGTGTGGCCTGAACAGAGAGAGGTGAAAGAAAGGGAACAGGTGTTGTGAGGAGGAGGAGCCAAGTCAGAGTGGGTGGGGTCAGAAAGGAGTGTTATAGGAGGAGCCTAATCAGAGTGGGAGGGGTCATAGAGGAGGAGCATAGGAGGAGCCTAGTCAGAGTGGATGGGGTTAGAGAGGAGGGGTTCAGGAGGAGCCAAGTCAGAGTGGGTGGGGTCAGAGAGGAGGAGTATAGGCGGAGCCTAGGCAGAGAGGAGGGGTATAGGAGGAGCCTAGTCAGAGTGGGAGGGGTCAGAGAGGAGGAGCATAGGAGGAGCCTAGTCAGAGTGGGTGGGGTTAGAGAGGAGGGGTTCAGGAGGAGCCTAGTCAGAGTGGGTGGGGTCAGAGAGCAGAGGAATAGGTGGAGGAGGATCCTGACTTATTGTGGGGTACTGCAAATACTTTTTTACTGCACTCCCCCTATACTCTCTGATTTCTGTTGGGAGGGGGCAGTCAAAATTTGGGGGAGCAGTATTAAAAGGTGCTTGGGCGCAACGTGAAGGCGATGAGGTGCACACAATGGCTTGGCTTCCAGGTACTTTTTGAGGGGCTACCATTAGTTTGTATTGCTCTGATCCTCCCTCATGGGGTGTACCCCAAATGGTTAGGGGCAACGGGGGGGGGGCAAGAAGCTGTTTGACAGTTTCTATTAACAACAGGGGTCACCATACGATTATGCTGCAGTTATGCTATTGAAAGGTAAAACAAGGAGCATTTGGCTGTATTTTTGCAGGTGGGGTGCCCCAAAATGTTACTGCCAGCAGCAGCCCCTTCCTCCCCACCCTGCAGATTGGTATAGGTACCTTTAGGACATTTCTGTTGAAAACAGAGGCTATAGCGAATCGCGCTACAAAATCCGAGAGCACTAACACTTGCTAAATAAAGGTGGCATCGGAGCATACGAATGAGGCAGGGAGAGGCTACTGTTGCAATTGGTTTGGTGGTTCATAGTGAATAACCTCAGCATGCGAATAGGCAAAAGTGTGAGGATTGGCAGTGTCTGTAGAGAATTTTGGCATGCTCTTCAGTTGATGTTTTCCTCCTTACGTTGGCCATGAACTACAGAGTAAAGGCCTGGCCTTACTGTTGGGCAAAACATGTATTTATGATTTTAAGAAGTGTAGTCTGGCTGTACTGAGAGGGCCTGTACAGTACGGTAAATGCCTGTATACCCCTGCAATGTGCATCCAACTGTCACTTGAGATTGAACAGCGAACGAAGCAGCTGGGTTACTGACTGAATGTAAATGGAAGGCACATAGGAAGGGTGTTTGTGGTCACTCAAATGATTGAAACCTGGTTGATGCACTACCAAAGCTGGGATACCAGGGGGGAACATTTGAGGGGTATTGAGATGGTGGTGTCGAGAGGTCAAAATATGTTTCAGAGACACAGAGGTACTGCGGTCCTGGTCCCACTTTGGGGGTAGACAAAAGTCCCTGCTAAAGATTTCTGTCCAACTGTTACCACATTTTGTGAAGCCTGGCTCCCTCTGTAACGATTCCCCAGTGTCTTTCGATCCTACAGATGACTGTAGCAAACTTCCCAAATTTGTTCTTGGCCTCATACTCCCAAAGGAGTGCCTGACATTTGCCAGCCTAACGATACTCACATTCTGGGAAAAACCTCACTAACTATGCATATTTATCTACCACACATGGCAAATCCTTACAATTGCAGAACATCATATCGCACTTGTCATCTTTGAGGTACTGTAAGTATTTGGATTTGAGGGAAATATTCATCCTTGCTTGCTCTCTCCCATCTGAAGTCTATGGTGCTGCTGTTCCTTTCTCACATGTCCCTTCAAAGAGACAAGTGACACACAGACTCAATCACTCAGCAAACATATATGCTTTGACGTTTTCATCTTGCTGTTTACCTTCCAAATATTCCCCCTTCACCACAAATACAGGCCTGCCATTCCTCATCCCCTCAGTCAAAGCAGTCCTTCACTCCTTAGGCCCTGCAAGACCACCATGAACAAGAATCATGTCAGCAAGCAGAAGAAAAGCCTCAGTGTGCTCTTTTGTTCATACTGCTGCCCTCTAGTAACACTTCATGGCAACTGCAGCATAAGAATGGGACTGAGAAGAGGGCTGTCCTATGCAAATAATATCCTTCCATGCACACTTTCTTCTGAGACGGTCGGAGGCTTTTGCCGTGATACCGCCTCCAACATATGGTTTTCAACCAAATTTTTAAAAAGCCCACCTGCCTTAGACGAAAGATTTTGCCACTTGAAGGAAGCACATGGGGACATCACCCTCATTTAGCAGGGTCCTAAATTGCCTGCTGTCAGCCTGTATACAGAACAAGGGCGTTCGTGGGCGTTCGTGAGCGTTCCTCAAAGGAAGGAGGTGGGTGATTAAGTCAAAGTGCCAGGGCAGGCCCAGCCCAGGCCAGCGCAGCCCAGCCCGGCACAGCGCATTGCTGTGGAGGTCCATTCCTTCACATCCTGCAGCAGGGATGATGCAGACCTACTAGAGCAAAGGCTTGACTCTGCCCATGTCTGTCTCTTAAAGGAAACAATCTTTCTAGCTTCTTATTGCACCTAATAAATGGACTCTAGCTTGCCTTAAACTTGACCCATCATTTCATTAGCCAGAGCTCATACTTGACCTTTATTTCTATCCAAGCTCACTGGCACAAACCCCTGATTTGAGCGAGTGGCTCACACCAAAATGAAAAATCACCATCATCCAACCTATTTTACAATAAGTGTAGCACCTTCCTCGCATTCTTGTGCTCAGTTATAACCCCCAATACCACAATTGCACTCTGCAATTCACCAAACTTAAAGGACAAAGAATGATGACATTGATAAAGGAAAATAAGGCCTTGTCCCTATTGCACCTACTTGAGAAATAGGGAGGTTGGTAGAAGGTCATGAGGGAAAACATTTGAAATTTTGGGACACACATGCCAAAAAGAGTGTCCACTTTTCTCCTCTGTTACCAAGTAAAAAAAAATCTTAGCAAAAAAGAAACCATTCACTTTTTGAAAATTTCCACCTTCGGATACCTCTACAGCATTGGCAGGATTCGAACCCTGGCCTGTGAGGGCTGTCCGCACCAAAGGTACAAGACTTACCTTTGAGCTATAGCTCCTTAGTGGTCTAGAGGATTGCAGTAGTAACTATAAGCAACATACAGGCCTTGGTGTCCTTCCCTGCGGCTTCCATTGCACATGAAAAGGATGACCATGACATAAGGACAATTTGATAAGCTACTTACATGGAAACCAGTGTGGTCCAGTGGGTAAGTGCCTGCCTTCCATGCAGGCAACCAGGGTTCGAATCCCGGGTTCGGCACCAGGTGACTGATGGTGACAGAGCAGAGGTAAGTTGGAGGTGGGCCTAAATGGCCAATTGGTAAGTAAAATGTGTCTGTGTGTTGTGTAAGAGTGGAATCATGCCTAGTGAATGAGGGATTGCAGATTGGTTGGTAAGTAAAATAGGTGTGGCCTGAACAGAGAGAGGTGAAAGAAAGGGAACAGGTGTTGTGAGGAGGAGGAGCCAAGTCAGAGTGGGTGGGGTCAGAAAGGAGGGGTATAGGAGGAGCCTAGTCAGAGTGGGAGGGGTCATAGAGGAGGAGCATAGGAGGAGCCTAGTCAGAGTGGGTGGGGTTAGAGAGATGGGGGTTCAGGAGGAGCCAAGTCAGAGTGGGTGGGGTCAGAGAGGAGGAGTATAGGCGGAGCCTAGGCAGAGAGGAGGGGTATAGGAGGAACCTAGTCAGAGTGGGAGGGGTCATAGAGGAGGAGCATAGGAGGAGCCTAGTCAGAGTGGGTGGGGTTAGAGAGGAGGGGTTCAGGAGGAGCCAAGTCAGAGTGGGTGGGGTCAGAGAGGAGGAGTATATGCGGAGCCTAGGCAGAGAGGAGGGGTATAGGAGGAGCCTAGTCAGAGTGGGTAGGGTTAGAAAGGAGGGGTTCAGGAGGAGCCAAGTCAGAGTGGGTGGGGTCAGAGAGGAGGAGTATATGCGGAGCCTAGGCAGAGAGGAGGGGTATAGGAGGAGCCTAGTCAGAATGGGTGGGTTCAGAGAGCAGAGGAATAGGTGGAGGAGGATCCTGACTTATTGTGGGGTACTGCAAATACTTTTTTACTGCACCCCCCCAAACTCTCTGATTTCTGTTGGGAGGGGGCAGTCAAAATTTGGGGGAGCAGTATTAAAAGGTGCTTGGGCGCAACGTGAAGGCGATGAGGTGTACACAATGGCTTGGCTTCCAGGTACTTTTTGAGGGGCTACCATTAGTTTGTATTGCTCTGATCCTCCCTCATGGGGTGTACCCCAAATGGTTAGGGGCAACGGGGGGGCAAGAAGCTGTTTGACAGTTTCTATTAACAACAGGGGTCACCATACGATTATGCTGCAGTTATGCTATTGAAAGGTAAAACAAGGAGCATTTGGCTGTATTTTTGCAGGTGGGGTGCCCCAAAATGTTACTGCCAGCAGCAGCAGCCCCCTTCCTCCCCACCCTGCAGATTGGTATAGGTACCTTTAGGACATTTCTGTTGAAAACAGAGGCTATAGCGAATCGCGCTACAAAATCCGAGAGCACTAACACTTGCTAAATAAGGGTGGCATCGGAGCATACGAATGAGGCAGGGAGAGGCTACTGTTGCAATTGGTTTGGTGGTTCATAGTGAATAACCTCAGCATGCGAATAGGCAAAAGTGTGAGGATTGGCAGTGTCTGTAGAGAATTTTGGCATGCTCTTCAGTTGATGTTTTCCTCCTTACGTTGGCCATGAACTACAGAGGAAAGGCCTGGCCTTACTGTTGGGCAAAACATGTATTTATGATTTTAAGAAGTGTAGTCTGGCTGTACTGAGAGGGCCTGTACAGTACGGTAAATGCCTGTATACCCCTGCAATGTGCATCCAACTGTCACTTGAGATTGAACAGCGAATGAAGCAGCTGGGTTACTGACTGAATGTAAATGGAAGGCACATAGGAAGGGTGTTTGTGGTCACTCAAATGATTGAAACCTGGTTGATGCACTACCAAAGCTGGGGTACCAGGGGGGAACATTTGAGGGGTATTGAGATGGTGGTGTCCAGAGGTCAAAATATGTTTCAGAGACACAGAGGTACTGCGGTCCTGGTCCCACATTGGGGGTAGACAAAAGTCCCTGCTAAAGATTTCTGTCCAACTGTTACCACATTTTGTGAAGCCTGGCTCCCTCTGTAACGATTCCCCAGTGTCTTTCGATCCTACAGATGACTGTAGCAAACTTCCCAAATTTGTTCTTGGCCTCATACTCCCACAGGAGTGCCTGACATTTGCCAGCCTAACGATACTCACATTCTGGGAAAAAACCTCACTAACTATGCATATTTATTCTCCACACATGGCAAATCCTTACAATTGCAGAACATCATATCGCACTTGTCATCTTTGAGGTACTGTAAGCATTTGGATTTGAGGGGAATATTCATCCTTGCTTGCTCTCTCCCATCTGAAGTCTATGGTGCTGCTGTTCCTTTCTCACATGTCCCTTCAAAGAGACAAGTGACACACAGACTCAATCACTCAGCAAACATATATGCTTTGACGTTTTCATCTTGCTGTTTACCTTCCATATATTCCCCCTTCACCACAAATACAGGCCTGCCATTCCTCATCCCCTCAGTCAAAGCAGTCCTTCACTCCTTAGGCCCTGCAAGACCACCATGAACAAGAATCATGTCAGCAAGCAGAAGAAAAGCCTCAGTGTGCTCTTTTGTTCATACTGCTGCCCTCTAGTAACACTTCATGGCAACTGCAGCATAAGAATGGGACTGAGAAGAGGGCTGTCCTATGCAAATAATATCCTTCCATGCACACTTTCTTCTGAGACGGTCGGAGGCTTTTGCCGTGATTCCGCCTCCAACATATGGTCTTCAACCAAATTTTTAAAAAGCCCACCTGCCTTAGACGAAGGATTTTGCCACTTGAAGGAAGCACATGGGGACATCACCCTCATTTAGCAGGGTCCTAAATTGCCTGCTGTCAGCCTGTATACAGAACAAGGGCGTTCGTGGGCGTTCGTGAGCGTTCTTCAAAGGAAGGAGGTGGGTGATTAATTCACAGTGCCAGGGCAGGCCCAGCCCAGGCCAGCGCAGCCCAGCCCGGCACAGCGCATTGCTGTGGAGGTCCATTCCTTCACATCCTGCAGCAGGGATGATGCAGACCTACTAGAGCAAAGGCTTGACTCTGCCCATGTCTGTCTCTTAAAGGAAACAATCTTTCTAGCTTCTTATTGCACCTAATAAATGGACTCTAGCTTGCCTCAAACTTGACCCATCATTTCATTAGCCAGAGCTCATACTTGACCTTTATTTCTATCCAAGCTCACTGGCACCAAACCCCTGATTTGAGCGAGTGGCTCACACCAAAATGAAAAATCACCATCATCCAACCTATTTTACAATAAGTGTAGCACCTTCCTCGCATTCTTGTGCTCAGTTATAACCCCCAATACCACAATTGCACTCTGCAATTCACCAAACTTAAAGGACAAAGAATGATGACATTGATAAAGGAAAATAAGGCCTTGTCCCTATTGCACCTACTTGAGAAATAGGGAGGTTGGTAGAAGGTCATGAGGGAAAACATTTGAAATTTTGGGACACACATGCCAAAAAGAGTGTCCACTTTTCTCCTCTGTTACCAAGTAAAAAAAAATCTTAGCAAAAAAAAAACCATTCACTTTTTGAAAATTTCCACCTTGGGATACCTCTACAGCATTGGCAGGATTCGAACCCTGGCCTGTGAGGGCTGTCCGCACCAAAGGTACAAGACTTACCTTTGAGCTATAGCTCCTTAGTGGTCTAGAGGATTGCAGTAGTAACTATAAGCAACATACAGGCCTTGGTGTCCTTCCCTGCGGCTTCCATTGCACATGAAAAGGATGACCATGACATAAGGACAATTTGATAAGCTACTTACATGGAAACAAGTGTGGTCCAGTGGGTAAGTGCCTGCCTTCTATGCAGGCAACCAGGGTTCGAATCCGGGGTTCGGCACCAGGTGACTGATGGTGGCAGAGCAAAGGTAAGTTGGAGGTGGGCCTAAATGGCCAATTGGTAAGTAAAATGTGTCTGTGTGTTGTGTAAGAGTGGAATCATGCCTAGTGAATGAGGGATTGCAGATTGGTTGGTAAGTAAAATAGGTGTGGCCTGAACAGAGAGAGGTGAAAGAAAGGGAACAGGTGTTGTGTGCAGGAGGAGGAGGAGCCAAGTCAGAGTGGGTGGGGTCAGAAAGGAGGGGTATAGGAGGAGCCTAGTCAGAGTGGGAGGGGTCATAGAGGAGGAGCATAGGAGGAGCCTAGTCAGAGTGGGTGGGGTTAGAGAGGAGGGGTTCAGGAGGAGCCAAGTCAGAGTGGGTGGGGTCAGAGAGGAGGAGTATAGGCGGAGCCTAGGCAGAGAGGAGGGGTATAGGAGGAGCCTAGTCAGAGTGGGAGGGGTCATAGAGGAGGAGCATAGGAGGAGCCTAGTCAGAGTGGGTGGGGTTAGAGAGGAGGGGTTCAGGAGGAGCCAAGTCAGAGTGGGTGGGGTCAGAGAGGAGGAGTATATGCGGAGCCTAGGCAGAGAGGAGGGGTATAGGAGGAGCCTAGTCAGAGTGGGTGGGGTCAGAGAGCAGAGGAATAGGTGGAGGAGGATCCTGACTTATTGTGGGGTACTGCAAATACTTTTTTACTGCACCCCCCCTATACTCTCTGATTTCTGTTGGGAGGGGGCAGTCAAAATATGGGGGAGCAGTATTAAAAGGTGCTTGGGCGCAACGTGAAGGCGATGAGGTGCACACAATGGCTTGGCTTGGCTTCCAGGTACTTTTTGAGGGGCTACCATTAGTTTGTATTGCTCTGATCCTCCCTCATGGGGTGAACCCCAAATGGTTAGGGGCAACGGGGGGGGGGCAAGAAGCTGTTTGACAGTTTCTATTAACAACAGGGGTCACCATACGATTATGCTGCAGTTATGCTATTGAAAGGTAAAACAAGGAGCATTTGGCTGTATTTTTGCAGGTGGGGTGCCCCAAAATGTTACTGACAGCAGCAGCAGCCCCTTCCTCCCCACCCTGCAGATTGGTATAGGTACCTTTAGGACATTTCTGTTGAAAACAGAGGCTATAGCAAATCGCGCTACAAAATCCGAGAGCACTAACACTTGCTAAATAAAGGTGGCATCGGAGCATACGAATGAGGCAGGGAGATGCTACTGTTGCAATTGGTTTGGTGGTTCATAGTGAATAACCTCAGCATGCGAATAGGCAAAAGTGTGAGGATTGGCAGTGTCTGTAGAGAATTTTGACATGCTCTTCAGTTGATGTTTTCCTCCTTACGTTGGCCATGAACTACAGAGGAAAGGCCTGGCCTTACTGTTGGGCAAAACATGTATTTATGATTTTAAGAAGTGTAGTCTGGCTGTACTGAGAGGGCCTGTACAGTACGGTAAATCCCTGTATACCCCTGCAATGTGCATCCAACTGTCACTTGAGATTGAACAGCGAACCAAGCAGCTGGGTTACTGACTGAATGTAAATGGAAGGCACATAGGAAGGGTGTTTGTGGTCACTCAAAGGATTGAAACCTGGTTGATGCACTACCAAAGCTGGGATACCAGGGGGGAACATTTGAGGGGTATTGAGATGGTGGTGTCCAGAGGTCAAAATATGTTTCAGAGACACAGAGGTACTGCGGTCCTGGTCCCACATTGGGGGTAGACAAAAGTCCCTGCTAAAGATTTCTGTCCAACTGTTACCACATTTTGTGAAGCCTGGCTCCCTCTGTAACGATTCCCCAGTGTCTTTCGATCCTACAGATGACTGTAGCAAACTTCCCAAATTTGTTCTTGGCCTCATACTCCCAAAGGAGTGCCTGACATTTGCCAGCCTAACGATACTCACATTCTGGGAAAAACCTCACTAACTATGCATATTTATCTACCACACATGGCAAATCCTTACAATTGCAGAACATCATATCGCACTTGTCATCTTTGAGGTACTGTAAGTATTTGGATTTGAGGGAAATATTCATCCTTGCTTGCTCTCTCCCATCTGAAGTCTATGGTGCTGCTGTTCCTTTCTCACATGTCCCTTCAAAGAGACAAATGACACACAGACTCAATCACTCAGCAAACATATATGCTTTGACGTTTTCATCTTGCTGTTTACCTTCCAAATATACCCCCTTCACCACAAATACAGGCCTGCCATTCCTCATCCCCTCAGTCAAAGCAGTCCTTCACTCCTTAGGCCCTGCAAGACCACCATGAACAAGAATCATGTCAGCAAGCAGAAGAAAAGCCTCAGTGTGCTCTTTTGTTCATACTGCTGCCCTCTAGTAACACTTCATGGCAACTGCAGCATAAGAATGGGACTGAGAAGAGGGCTGTCCTATGCAAATAATATCCTTCCATGCACACTTTCTTCTGAGACGGTCGGAGGCTTTTGCCGTGATACCGCCTCCAACATATGGTCTTCAACCAAATTTTTAAAAAGCCCACCTGCCTTAGACGAAGGATTTTGCCACTTGAAGGAAGCACATGGGGACATCACCTCAAGATCTGGAAGGCCTTTCAAGATGAGCTTTTCCCTCCGCTGCATTCCATCTGCTGTCAATCGTTGACCACAGCGTCAGTTCCAGACAGCTGGAAGTTGGCCATTGTAACACCTTTGCTGAAAAAGGCCTCTTTGGACCCTCTTTGTGCGGCCAATTACAGGCCAATCTCGCTATTACCATTTGCGATTAAAGTCCTTGAAAGATGGGTCACAAGAGCCTTATCCAACTTCCTAGAAACAAATCTGTGTCTGGATGCTGTACAATATGGCTTTAGGCCAGCGCACGGCACCGAGACGGCCTTGGTCACCGTGCTGGACGATCTGCGAACGCGAGTCGACAGGGGCAAGTCTGCATTCTTGGTGCTACTTGACATGTCGGCCGCGTTCGACACGGTGGACCATGAAGTTTTACTTGGCCGTCTTCGGAGCGCGGGAGTGTGCGGCCTGGCCCTAGACTGGCTCACGTCATACTTGGACAACCGACAACAAGCCGTGGCATTACCACCTTTTCGATCAGCCACCAGGCGGGTGAAACAGGGAGTCCCTCAAGGATCGGCAATCAGCCCGATCCTATTTAATATATATCTCCGTCCCTTGATAGCACTGATAAAGTCATTCGGCATATCTGTTGTCAACTATGCCGATGACACTCAGTTGATTTTTTCATTTGAGGGCTCAGAGACTATTTCAAGGGATGTCTTTCACCGTTGTATGGCAGCCACAGCAGCATGGCTGCGAGCCAATGCGTTGCAATTCAACGGATCAAAAACGGAGGTACTCCACTGCTCCTTGGACCGAACTCCCCGTACACTACCGGCTGATTTCTGGCCAGTGTCCATCCCGGGATCGGTGGAGGCGGCAGAGTCAGCTCGCAACCTGGGAGTTCTATTCGAACCCAACTTGCAGCTTGATGCCTCCGTAAACAAAACGGCAGCAACATGCATGGGTCTGCTCCGTGCTTTACGGAAAATCCTGCCACTTCTTCCACAGGGCTCCAGAGCTGAGGTAGTGCGTAGTTCCATTCTCAGTAGGATCGACTACTGTAACGCACTACTTTTGGGTGCCCCGAAGATTCTGATCCTAAAGCTCCAAAGGATACAGAATATGGCCGCTAAACTGGCCTTGTCTCGACCACGGTCCGCCTCCTCATCGGTAGCTTTGGCCGATCTACATTGGCTTCCAGTCCAGCAGAGAATTGCGTTTAAGGCTCTCTGCCTTGTCTTTAGGGCCCTGCATGGACTGGGACCAATACCTCTCCAGACCCTCTTCCTCTGGTATCAGGCAGCCAGACCTCTAAGATCATCTTCGGCGTTCTTGGTAAAAGTCCCTAAAATTAACATAACGAGAATGGGTGGTCGCGCTTTCAGTTTTGCGGCTGCCACGATGTGGAACACCCTCCCCCTGGCATTAAGGAGCTGCCCTGATCTGCTCACCTTCAAAAAGAGCCTCAAAACTTATCTGTTTCCCAGAGTAATGTAGCTGTCTTAATAGATGCATGGTTCGGTCTCAGCGCCAGGATACCCTTGGGGGTGACAGTTGCGCTTAATAAGCAATAAATACATACATACATACATTTAGCAGGGTCCTAAATTGCCTGCTGTCAGCCTGTATACAGAACAAGGGCGTTCGTGGGCGTTCGTGAGCGTTCTTCAAAGGAAGGAGGTGGGTGATTAATCCACAGTGCCAGGGCAGGCCCAGCCCAGGCCAGCGCAGCCCAGCCCGGCACAGCGCATTGCTGTGGAGGTCCATTCCTTCACATCCTGCAGCAGGGATGATGCAGACCTACTAGAGCAAAGGCTTGACTCTGCCATGTCTGTCTCTTAAAGGAAACAATCTTTCTAGCTTCTTATTGCACCTAATAAATGGACTCTAGCTTGCCTCAAACTTGACCCATCATTTCATTAGCCAGAGCTCATACTTGACCTTTACTTCTATCCAAGCTCACTGGCACCAAACCCCTGATTTGAGCGAGTGGCTCACACCAAAATGAAAAATCACCATCATCCAACCTATTTTACAATAAGTGTAGCACCTTCCTCGCATTCTTGTGCTCAGTTATAACCCCCAATACCACAATTGCACTCTGCAATTCACCAAACTTAAAGGACAAAGAATGATGACATTGATAAAGGAAAATAAGGCCTTGTCCCTATTGCACCTACTTGAGAAATAGGGAGGTTGGTAGAAGGTCATGAGGGAAAACATTTGAAATTTTTGGACACACATGCCAAAAAGAGTGTCCACTTTTCTCCTCTGTTACCAAGTAAAAAAAAATCTTAGCAAAAAAAAAACCATTCACTCTTTGAAAATTTCCACCTTGGGATACCTCTACAGCATTGGCAGGATTCGAACCCTGGCCTGTGAGGGCTGTCCGCACCAAAGGTACAAGACTTACCTTTGAGCTATAGCTCCTTAGTGGTCTAGAGGATTGCAGTAGTAACTATAAGCAACATACAGGCCTTGGTGTCCTTCCCTGCGGCTTCCATTGCACATGAAAAGGATGACCATGACATAAGGACAATTTGATAAGCTACTTACATGGAAACCAGTGTGGTCCAGTGGGTAAGTGCCTGCCTTCCATGCAGGCAACCAGGGTTCGAATCCCGGGTTCGGCACCAGGTGACTGATGGTGGCAGAGCAGAGGTAAGTTGGAGGTGGGCCTAAATGGCCAATTGGTAAGTAAAATGTGTCTGTGTGTTGTGTAAGAGTGGAATCATGCCTAGTGAATGAGGGATTGCAGATTGGTTGGTAAGTAAAATAGGTGTGGCCTGAACAGAGAGAGGTGAAAGAAAGGGAACAGGTGTTGTGAGGAGGAGGAGCCAAGTCAGAGTGGGTGGGGTCAGAAAGGAGGGGTATAGGAGGAGCCTAGTCAGAGTGGGAGGGGTCATAGAGGAGGAGCATAGAAGGAGCCTAGTCAGAGTGGGTGGGGTTAGAGAGGAGGGGTTCAGGAGGAGCCAAGTCAGAGTGGGTGGGGTCAGAGAGGAGGAGTATAGGCGGAGCCTAGGCAGAGAGGAGGGGTATAGGAGGAGCCTAGTCAGAGTGGGAGGGGTCATAGAGGAGGAGCATAGGAGGAGCCTAGTCAGAGTGGGTGGGGTTAGAGAGGAGGGGTTCAGGAGGAGCCAAGTCAGAGTGGGTGGGGTCAGAGAGGAGGAGTATATGCAGAGCCTAGGCAGAGAGGAGGGGTATAGGAGGAGCCTAGTCAGAGTGGGTGGGGTCAGAGAGCAGAGGAATAGGTGGAGGAGGATCCTGACTTATTGTGGGGTACTGCAAATACTTTTTTACTGCACCCCCCCTATACTCTCTGATTTCTGTTGGGAGGGGGCAGTCAAAATTTGGGGGAGCAGTATTAAAAGGTGCTTGGGCGCAACGTGAAGGCGATGAGGTGCACACAATGGCTTGGCTTGGCTTCCAGGTACTTTTTGAGGGGCTACCATTAGTTTGTATTGCTCTGATCCTCCCTCATGGGGTGAACCCCAAATGGTTAGGGGCAACGGGGGGCAAGAAGCTGTTTGACAGTTTCTATTAACAACAGGGGTCACCATACGATTATGCTGCAGTTATGCTATTGAAAGGTAAAACAAGGAGCATTTGGCTGTATTTTTGCAGGTGGGGTGCCCCAAAATGTTACTGCCAGCAGCAGCAGCCCCTTCCTCCCCACCCTGCAGATTGGTATAGGTACCTTTAGGACATTTCTGTTGAAAACAGAGGCTATAGCAAATCGCGCTACAAAATCCGAGAGCACTAACACTTGCTAAATAAAGGTGGCATCGGAGCATACGAATGAGGCAGGGAGATGCTACTGTTGCAATTGGTTTGGTGGTTCATAGTGAATAACCTCAGCATGCGAATAGGCAAAAGTGTGAGGATTGGCAGTGTCTGTAGAGAATTTTGACATGCTCTTCAGTTGATGTTTTCCTCCTTACGTTGGCCATGAACTACAGAGGAAAGGCCTGGCCTTACTGTTGGGCAAAACATGTATTTATGATTTTAAGAAGTGTAGTCTGGCTGTACTGAGAGGGCCTGTACAGTACGGTAAATCCCTGTATACCCCTGCAATGTGCATCCAACTGTCACTTGAGATTGAACAGCGAACGAAGCAGCTGGGTTACTGACTGAATGTAAATGGAAGGCACATAGGAAGGGTGTTTGTGGTCACTCAAAGGATTGAAACCTGGTTGATGCACTACCAAAGCTGGGATACCAGGGGGGAACATTTGAGGGGTATTGAGATGGTGGTGTCCAGAGGTCAAAATATGTTTCAGAGACACAGAGGTACTGCGGTCCTGGTCCCACATTGGGGGTAGACAAAAGTCCCTGCTAAAGATTTCTGTCCAACTGTTACCACATTTTGTGAAGCCTGGCTCCCTCTGTAACGATTCCCCAGTGTCTTTCGATCCTACAGATGACTGTAGCAAACTTCCCAAATTTGTTCTTGGCCTCATACTCCCAAAGGAGTGCCTGACATTTGCCAGCCTAACGATACTCACATTCTGGGAAAAACCTCACTAACTATGCATATTTATCTACCACACATGGCAAATCCTTACAATTGCAGAACATCATATCGCACTTGTCATCTTTGAGGTACTGTAAGTATTTGGATTTGAGGGAAATATTCATCCTTGCTTGCTCTCTCCCATCTGAAGTCTATGGTGCTGCTGTTCCTTTCTCACATGTCCCTTCAAAGAGACAAATGACACACAGACTCAATCACTCAGCAAACATATATGCTTTGACGTTTTCATCTTGCTGTTTACCTTCCAAATATACCCCCTTCACCACAAATACAGGCCTGCCATTCCTCATCCCCTCAGTCAAAGCAGTCCTTCACTCCTTAGGCCCTGCAAGACCACCATGAACGAAAATCATGTCAGCAAGCAGAAGAAAAGCCTCAGTGTGCTCTTTTGTTCATACTGCTGCCCTCTAGTAACACTTCATGGCAACTGCAGCATAAGAATGGGACTGAGAAGAGGGCTGTCCTATGCAAATAATATCCTTCCATGCACACTTTCTTCTGAGACGGTCGGAGGCTTTTGCCGTGATACCGCCTCCAACATATGGTCTTCAACCAAATTTTTAAAAAGCCCACCTGCCTTAGACGAAGGATTTTGCCACTTGAAGGAAGCACATGGGGACATCACCTCAAGATCTGGAAGGCCTTTCAAGATGAGCTTTTCCCTCCGCTGCATTCCATCTGCTGTCAATCGTTGACCACAGCGTCAGTTCCAGACAGCTGGAAGTTGGCCATTGTAACACCTTTGCTGAAAAAGGCCTCTTTGGACCCTCTTTGTGCGGCCAATTACAGGCCAATCTCGCTATTACCATTTGCGATTAAAGTCCTTGAAAGATGGGTCACAAGAGCCTTATCCAACTTCCTAGAAACAAATCTGTGTCTGGATGCTGTACAATATGGCTTTAGGCCAGCGCACGGCACCGAGACGGCCTTGGTCACCGTGCTGGACGATCTGCGAACGCGAGTCGACAGGGGCAAGTCTGCATTCTTGGTGCTACTTGACATGTCGGCCGCGTTCGACACGGTGGACCATGAAGTTTTACTTGGCCGTCTTCGGAGCGCGGGAGTGTGCGGCCTGGCCCTAGACTGGCTCACGTCATACTTGGACAACCGACAACAAGCCGTGGCATTACCACCTTTTCGATCAGCCACCAGGCGGGTGAAACAGGGAGTCCCTCAAGGATCGGCAATCAGCCCGATCCTATTTAATATATATCTCCGTCCCTTGATAGCACTGATAAAGTCATTCGGCATATCTGTTGTCAACTATGCCGATGACACTCAGTTGATTTTTTCATTTGAGGGCTCAGAGACTATTTCAAGGGATGTCTTTCACCGTTGTATAGCAGCCACAGCAGCATGGCTGCGAGCCAATGCGTTGCAATTCAACGGATCAAAAACGGAGGTACTCCACTGCTCCTTGGACCGAACTCCCCGTACACTACCGGCTGATTTCTGGCCAGTGTCCATCCCGGGATCGGTGGAGGCGGCAGAGTCAGCTCGCAACCTGGGAGTTCTATTCGAACCCAACTTGCAGCTTGATGCCTCCGTAAACAAAACGGCAGCAACATGCATGGGTCTGCTCCGTGCTTTACGGAAAATCCTGCCACTTCTTCCACAGGGCTCCAGAGCTGAGGTAGTGCGTAGTTCCATTCTCAGTAGGATCGACTACTGTAACGCACTACTTTTGGGTGCCCCGAAGATTCTGATCCTAAAGCTCCAAAGGATACAGAATATGGCCGCTAAACTGGCCTTGTCTCGACCACGGTCCGCCTCCTCATCGGTAGCTTTGGCCGATCTACATTGGCTTCCAGTCCAGCAGAGAATTGCGTTTAAGGCTCTCTGCCTTGTCTTTAGGGCCCTGCATGGACTGGGACCAATACCTCTCCAGACCCTCTTCCTCTGGTATCAGGCAGCCAGACCTCTAAGATCATCTTCGGCGTTCTTGGTAAAAGTCCCTAAAATTAACAGAACGAGAATGGGTGGTCGCGCTTTCAGTTTTGCGGCTGCCACGATGTGGAACACCCTCCCCCTGGCATTAAGGAGCTGCCCTGATCTGCTCACCTTCAAAAAGAGCCTCAAAACTTATCTGTTTCCCAGAGTAATGTAGCTGTCTTAATAGATGCATGGTTCGGTCTCAGCGCCAGGATACCCTTGGGGGTGACAGTTGCGCTTAATAAGCAATAAATACATACATACATACATTTAGCAGGGTCCTAAATTGCCTGCTGTCAGCCTGTATACAGAACAAGGGCGTTCGTGGGCGTTCGTGAGCGTTCCTCAAAGGAAGGAGGTGGGTGATTAAGTCACAGTGCCAGGGCAGGCCCAGCCCAGGCCAGCGCAGCCCAGCCCGGCACAGCGCATTGCTGTGGAGGTCCATTCCTTCACATCCTGCAGCAGGGATGATGCAGACCTACTAGAGCAAAGGCTTGACTCTGCCCATGTCTGTCTCTTAAAGGAAACAATCTTTCTAGCTTCTTATTGCACCTAATAAATGGACTCTAGCTTGCCTTAAACTTGACCCATCATTTCATTAGCCAGAGCTCATACTTGACCTTTATTTCTATCCAAGCTCACTGGCACCAAACCCCTGATTTGAGCGAGTGGCTCACACCAAAATGAAAAATCACCATCATCCAACCTATTTTACAATAAGTGTAGCACCTTCCTCGCATTCTTGTGCTCAGTTATAACCCCCAATACCACAATTGCACTCTGCAATTCACCAAACTTAAAGGACAAAGAATGATGACATTGATAAAGGAAAATAAGGCCTTGTCCCTATTGCACCTACTTGAGAAATAGGGAGGTTGGTAGAAGGTCATGAGGGAAAACATTTGAAATTTTGGGACACACATGCCAAAAAGAGTGTCCACTTTTCTCCTCTGTTACCAAGTAAAAAAAAATCTTAGCAAAAAAGAAACCATTCACTTTTTGAAAATTTCCACCTTGGGATACCTCTACAGCATTGGCAGGATTCGAACCCTGGCCTGTGAGGGCTGTCCGCACCAAAGGTACAAGACTTACCTTTGAGCTATAGCTCCTTAGTGGTCTAGAGGATTGCAGTAGTAACTATAAGCAACATACAGGCCTTGGTGTCCTTCCCTGCGGCTTCCATTGCACATGAAAAGGATGACCATGACATAAGGACAATTTGATAAGCTACTTACATGGAAACCAGTGTGGTCCAGTGGGTAAGTGCCTGCCTTCCATGCAGGCAACCAGGGTTCGAATCCCGGGTTCGGCACCAGGTGACTGATGGTGGCAGAGCAGAGGTAAGTTGGAGGTGGGCCTAAATGGCCAATTGGTAAGTAAAATGTGTCTGTGTGTTGTGTAAGAGTGGAATCATGCCTAGTGAATGAGGGATTGCAGATTGGTTGGTAAGTAAAATAGGTGTGGCCTGAACAGAGAGAGGTGAAAGAAAGGGAACAGGTGTTGTGAGGAGGAGGAGCCAAGTCAGAATGGGTGGGGTCAGAGAGGAGGAGTATAGGAGGAGCCTAGTCAGAGTGGGAGGGGTCAGAGAGGAGGAGCATGGGAGGAGCCAAGTCAGAGTGGGTGGGGTCAGAGAGGAGGAGTATAGGCGGAGCCTGGGCAGAGAGGAGGGGTATAGGAAGAGCCTAGTCAGAGTGGGTGGGGTCAGAGAGGAGGGGTATAGGCGGAGCCTGGGCAGAATGGGTAGGTTCAGAGAGCAGAGGAATAGGTGGAGGAGGATCCTGACTTATTGTGGGGTACTGCAAATACTTTTTTACTGCACCCCCCCATACTCTCTGATTACTGTTGGGAGGGGGCAGTCAAAATTTGGGGGAGCAGTATTAAAAGGTGCTTGGGCGCAACGTGAAGGCGATGAGGTGCACACAATGGCTTGGCTTCCAGGTACTTTTTGAGGGGCTACCATTAGTTTGTATTGCTCTGATCCTCCCTCATGGGGTGTACCCCAAATGGTTAGGGGCAACGGGGGGGCAAGAAGCTGTTTGACAGTTTCTATTAACAACAGGGGTCACCATACGATTATGCTGCAGTTATGCTATTGAAAGGTAAAACAAGGAGCATTTGGCTGTAGTTTTTGCAGGTGGGGTGCCCCAAAATGTTACTGCCAGCAGCAGCCCCCTTCCTCCCCACCCTGCAGATTGGTATAGGTACCTTTAGGACATTTCTGTTGAAAACAGAGGCTATAGCGCATCGCGCTACAAAATCCGAGAGCACTAACACTTGCTAAATAAAGGTGGCATCGGAGCATACGAATGAGGCAGGGAGAGGCTACTGTTGCAATTGGTTTGGTGGTTCATAGTGAATAACCTCAGCATGCGAATAGGCAAAAGTGTGAGGATTGGCAGTGTCTGTAGAGAATTTTGGCATGCTCTTCAGTTGATGTTTTCCTCCTTACGTTGGCCATGAACTACAGAGGAAAGGCCTGGCCTTACTGTTGGGCAAAACATGTATTTATGATTTTAAGAAGTGTAGTCTGTCTGTACTGAGAGGGCCTGTACAGTACGGTAAATGCCTGTATACCCCTGCAATGTGCATCCAACTGTCACTTGAGATTGAACAGCGAACGAAGCAGCTGGGTTACTGACTGAATGTAAATGGAAGGCACATGGGAAGGGTGTTTGTGGTCACTCAAATGATTGAAACCTGGTTGATGCACTACCAAAGCTGGGGTACCAGGGGGGAACATTTGAGGGGTATTGAGATGGTGGTGTCCAGAGGTCAAAATATGTTTCAGAGACACAGAGGTACTGCGGTCCTGGTCCCACATTGGGGGTAGACAAAAGTCCCTGCTAAAGATTTCTGTCCAACTGTTACCATATTTTGTGAAGCCTGGCTCCCTCTGTAACGATTCCCCCAGTGTCTTTCGATCCTACAGATGACTGTAGCAAACTTCCCAAATTTGTTCTTGGCCTCATACTCCCAAAGGAGTGCCTGACATTTGCCAGCCTAACGATACTCACATTCTGGGAAAAACCTCACTAACTATGCATATTTATCTACCACACATGGCAAATCCTTACAATTGCAGAACATCATATCGCACTTGTCATCTTTGAGGTACTGTAAGTATTTGGATTTGAGGGAAATATTCATCCTTGCTTGCTCTCTCCCATCTGAAGTCTATGGTGCTGCTGTTCCTTTCTCACATGTCCCTTGAAAGAGACAAGTGACACACAGACTCAATCACTCAGCAAACATATATGCTTTGACGTTTTCATCTTGCTGTTTACCTTCCAAATATTCCCCCTTCACCACAAATACAGGCCTGCCATTCCTCATCCCCTCAGTCAAAGCAGTCCTTCACTCCTTAGGCCCTGCAAGACCACCATGAACAAGAATCATGTCAGCAAGCAGAAGAAAAGCCTCAGTGTGCTCTTTTGTTCATACTGCTGCCCTCTAGTAACACTTCATGGCAACTGCAGCATAAGAATGGGACTGAGAAGAGGGCTGTCCTATGCAAATAATATCCTCCCATGCACACTTTCTTCTGAGACGGTCGGCGGCTTGTGCCGTGATACCGCCTCCAACATATGGTCTTCAACCAAATTTTTAAAAAGCCCACCTGCCTTAGACGAAGGATTTTGCCGCTTGAAGGAAGCACATGGGGACATCACCCTCATTTAGCAGGGTCCTAAATTGCCTGCTGTCAGCCTGTATACAGAACAAGGGCGTTCGTGGGCGTTCGTGAGCGTTCCTCAAAGGAAGGAGGTGGGTGATTAATTCACAGTGCCAGGGCAGGCCCAGCCCAGGCCAGCGCAGCCCAGCCCGGCGCAGCGCATTGCTGTGGAGGTCCATTCCTTCACATCCTGCAGCAGGGATGATGCAGACCTACTAGAGCAAAGGCTTGACTCTGCCCTTGTCTGTCTCTTAAAGGAAACAATCTTTCTAGCTTCTTATTGCACCTAATAAATGGACTCTAGCTTGCCTCAAACTTGACCCATCATTTCATTAGCCAGAGCTCATACTTGACCTTTATTTCTATCCAAGCTCACTGGCACCAAACCCCTGATTTGAGCGAGTGGCTCACACCAAAATGAAAAATCACCATCATCCAACCTATTTTACAATAAGTGTAGCACCTTCCTCGCATTCTTGTGCTCAGTTATAACCCCCAATACCACAATTGCACTCTGCAATTCACCAAACTTAAAGGACAAAGAATGAAGACATTGATAAAGGAAAATAAGGCCTTGTCCCTATTGCATCTACTTGAGAAATAGGGAGGTTGGTAGAAGGTCATGAGGGAAAACATTTGAAATTTTGGGACACACATGCCAAAAAGAGTGTCCACTTTTCTCCTCTGTTACCAAGTAAAAAAAAATCTTTGCAAAAAAAAAACCATTCACTTTTTGAAAATTTCCACCTTGGGATACCTCTACAGCATTGGCAGGATTCGAACCCTGGCCTGTGAGGGCTGTCCGCACCAAAGGTACAAGACTTACCTTTGAGCTATGGCTCCTTAGTGGTCTAGAGGATTGCAGTAGTAACTATAAGCAACATACAGGCCTTGGTGTCCTTCCCTGCGGCTTCCATTGAACATGAAAAGGATGACCATGACATAAGGACAATTTGATAGGCTACTTACATGGAAACCAGTGTGGTCCAGTGGGTAAGTGCCTGCCTTCCATGCAGGCAACCAGAGTTCGAATCCCGGGTTCGGCACCAGGTGACTGATGGTGGCAGAGCAGAGGTAAGTTGGAGGTGGGCCTAAATGGCCAATTTGTAAGTAAAATGTGTCTGTGTGTTGTGTAAGAGTGGAATCATGCCTAGTGAATGAGGGATTGCAGATTGGTTGGTAAGTAAAATATGTGTGGCCTGAACAGAGAGAGGTGAAAGAAAGGGAACAGGTGTTGTGAGGAGGAGGAGCCAAGTCAGAGTGGGTGGGGTCAGAGAGGAGGAGTATAGGAGGAGCCTAGTCAGAGTGGGAGGGGTTAGAGAGGAGGAGCATGGGAGGAGCCAAGTCAGAGTGGGTGGGGTCAGAGAGGAGGAGTATTGGCAGAGCCTGGGCAGAGAGGAGGGGTATAGGAAGAGCCTAGTCAGAGTGGGTGGGGTCAGAGAGGAGGGGTATAGGCAGAGCCTGGGCAGAATGGGTGGGTTCAGAGAGCAGAGGAATAGGTGGAGGAGGATCCTGACTTATTGTGGGGTACTGCAAATACTTTTTTACTGCACCCCCCTATACTCTCTGATTTCTGTTGGGAGGGGGCAGTCAAAATTTGGGGGAGCAGTATTAAAAGGTGCTTGGGCGCAACGTGAAGGCGATGAGGTGCACACAATGGCTTGGCTTCCAGGTACTTTTTGAGGGGCTACCATTAGTTTGTATTGCTCTGATCCTCCCTCATGGGGTGTACCCCAAATGGTTAGGGGCAACGGGGGGGCAAGAAGCTGTTTGACAGTTTCTATTAACAACAGGGGTCACCATACGATTATGCTGCAGTTATGCTATTGAAAGGTAAAACAAGGAGCATTTGGCTGTAGTTTTTGCAGGTGGGGTGCCCCAAAATGTTACTGCCAGCAGCAGCCCCCTTCCTCCCCACCCTGCAGATTGGTATAGGTACCTTTAGGACATTTCTGTTGAAAACAGAGGCTATAGCGCATCGCGCTACAAAATCCGAGAGCACTAACACTTGCTAAATAAAGGTGGCATCGGAGCATACGAATGAGGCAGGGAGAGGCTACTGTTGCAATTGGTTTGGTGGTTCATAGTGAATAACCTCAGCATGCGAATAGGCAAAAGTGTGAGGATTGGCAGTGTCTGTAGAGAATTTTGGCATGCTCTTCAGTTGATGTTTTCCTCCTTACGTTGGCCATGAACTACAGAGGAAAGGCCTGGCCTTACTTTTGGGCAAAACATGTATTTATGATTTTAAGAAGTGTAGTCTGTCTGTACTGAGAGGGCCTGTACAGTACGGTAAATGCCTGTATACCCCTGCAATGTGCATCCAACTGTCACTTGAGATTGAACAGCGAACGAAGCAGCTGGGTTACTGACTGAATGTAAATGGAAGGCACATGGGAAGGGTGTTTGTGGTCACTCAAATGATTGAAACCTGGTTGATGCACTACCAAAGCTGGGGTACCAGGGGGGAACATTTGAGGGGTATTGAGATGGTGGTGTCCAGAGGTCAAAATATGTTTCAGAGACACAGAGGTACTGCGGTCCTGGTCCCACATTGGGGGTAGACAAAAGTCCCTGCTAAAGATTTCTGTCCAACTGTTACCATATTTTGTGAAGCCTGGCTCCCTCTGTAACGATTCCCCCAGTGTCTTTCGATCCTACAGATGACTGTAGCAAACTTCCCAAATTTGTTCTTGGCCTCATACTCCCAAAGGAGTGCCTGACATTTGCCAGCCTAACGATACTCACATTCTGGGAAAAACCTCACTAACTATGCATATTTATCTACCACACATGGCAAATCCTTACAATTGCAGAACATCATATCGCACTTGTCATCTTTGAGGTACTGTAAGTATTTGGATTTGAGGGAAATATTCATCCTTGCTTGCTCTCTCCCATCTGAAGTCTATGGTGCTGCTGTTCCTTTCTCACATGTCCCTTCAAAGAGACAAGTGACACACAGACTCAATCACTCAGCAAACATATATGCTTTGACGTTTTCATCTTGCTGTTTACCTTCCAAATATTCCCCCTTCACCACAAATACAGGCCTGCCATTCCTCATCCCCTCAGTCAAAGCAGTCCTTCACTCCTTAGGCCCTGCAAGACCACCATGAACAAGAATCATGTCAGCAAGCAGAAGAAAAGCCTCAGTGTGCTCTTTTGTTCATACTGCTGCCCTCTAGTAAAACTTCATGGCAACTGCAGCATAAGAATGGGACTGAGAAGAGGGCTGTCCTATGCAAATAATATCCTCCCATGCACACTTTCTTCTGAGACGGTCGGCGGCTTGTGCCGTGATACCGCCTCCAACATATGGTCTTCAACCAAATTTTTAAAAAGCCCACCTGCCTTAGACGAAGGATTTTGCCACTTGAAGGAAGCACATGGGGACATCACCCTCATTTAGCAGGGTCCTAAATTGCCTGCTGTCAGCCTGTATACAGAACAAGGGCGTTCGTGAGCGTTCCTCAAAGGAAGGAGGTGGGTGATTAATTCACAGTGCCAGGGCAGGCCCAGCCCAGGCCAGCGCAGCCCAGCCCGGCGCAGCGCATTGCTGTGGAGGTCCATTCCTTCACATCCTGCAGCAGGGATGATGCAGACCTACTAGAGCAAAGGCTTGACTCTGCCCTTGTCTGTCTCTTAAAGGAAACAATCTTTCTAGCTTCTTATTGCACCTAATAAATGGACTCTAGCTTGCCTCAAACTTGACCCATCATTTCATTAGCCAGAGCTCATACTTGACCTTTATTTCTATCCAAGCTCACTGGCACCAAACCCCTGATTTGAGCGAGTGGCTCACACCAAAATGAAAAATCACCATCATCCAACCTATTTTACAATAAGTGTAGCACCTTCCTCGCATTCTTGTGCTCAGTTATAACCCCCAATACCACAATTGCACTCTGCAATTCACCAAACTTAAAGGACAAAGAATGAAGACATTGATAAAGGAAAATAAGGCCTTGTCCCTATTGCATCTACTTGAGAAATAGGGAGGTTGGTAGAAGGTCATGAGGGAAAACATTTGAAATTTTGGGACACACATGCCAAAAAGAGTGTCCACTTTTCTCCTCTGTTACCAAGTAAAAAAAAATCTTTGCAAAAAAAAAACCATTCACTTTTTGAAAATTTCCACCTTGGGATACCTCTACAGCATTGGCAGGATTCGAACCCTGGCCTGTGAGGGCTGTCCGCACCAAAGGTACAAGACTTACCTTTGAGCTATGGCTCCTTAGTGGTCTAGAGGATTGCAGTAGTAACTATAAGCAACATACAGGCCTTGGTGTCCTTCCCTGCGGCTTCCATTGAACATGAAAAGGATGACCATGACATAAGGACAATTTGATAGGCTACTTACATGGAAACCAGTGTGGTCCAGTGGGTAAGTGCCTGCCTTCCATGCAGGCAACCAGGGTTCGAATCCCGGGTTCGGCACCAGGTGACTGATGGTGGCAGAGCAGAGGTAAGTTGGAGGTGGGCCTAAATGGCCAATTGGTAAGTAAAATGTGTCTGTGTGTTGTGTAAGAGTGGAATCATGCCTAGTGAATGAGGGATTGCAGATTGGTTGGTAAGTAAAATATGTGTGGCCTGAACAGAGAGAGGTGAAAGAAAGGGAACAGGTGTTGTGAGGAGGAGGAGCCAAGTCAGAATGGGTGGGGTCAGAGAGGAGGAGTATAGGAGGAGCCTAGTCAGAGTGGGAGGGGTCAGAGAGGAGGAGCATGGGAGGAGCCAAGTCAGAGTGGGTGGGGTCAGAGAGGAGGAGTATAGGCGGAGCCTGGGCAGAGAGGAGGGGTATAGGAAGAGCCTAGTCAGAGTGGGTGGGGTCAGAGAGGAGGGGTATAGGCGGAGCCTGGGCAGAATGGGTAGGTTCAGAGAGCAGAGGAATAGGTGGAGGAGGATCCTGACTTATTGTGGGGTACTGCAAATACTTTTTTACTGCACCCCCCCATACTCTCTGATTACTGTTGGGAGGGGGCAGTCAAAATTTGGGGGAGCAGTATTAAAAGGTGCTTGGGCGCAACGTGAAGGCGATGAGGTGCACACAATGGCTTGGCTTCCAGGTACTTTTTGAGGGGCTACCATTAGTTTGTATTGCTCTGATCCTCCCTCATGGGGTGTACCCCAAATGGTTAGGGGCAACGGGGGGGCAAGAAGCTGTTTGACAGTTTCTATTAACAACAGGGGTCACCATACGATTATGCTGCAGTTATGCTATTGAAAGGTAAAACAAGGAGCATTTGGCTGTAGTTTTTGCAGGTGGGGTGCCCCAAAATGTTACTGCCAGCAGCAGCCCCCTTCCTCCCCACCCTGCAGATTGGTATAGGTACCTTTAGGACATTTCTGTTGAAAACAGAGGCTATAGCGCATCGCGCTACAAAATCCGAGAGCACTAACACTTGCTAAATAAAGGTGGCATCGGAGCATACGAATGAGGCAGGGAGAGGCTACTGTTGCAATTGGTTTGGTGGTTCATAGTGAATAACCTCAGCATGCGAATAGGCAAAAGTGTGAGGATTGGCAGTGTCTGTAGAGAATTTTGGCATGCTCTTCAGTTGATGTTTTCCTCCTTACGTTGGCCATGAACTACAGAGGAAAGGCCTGGCCTTACTGTTGGGCAAAACATGTATTTATGATTTTAAGAAGTGTAGTCTGTCTGTACTGAGAGGGCCTGTACAGTACGGTAAATGCCTGTATACCCCTGCAATGTGCATCCAACTGTCACTTGAGATTGAACAGCGAACGAAGCAGCTGGGTTACTGACTGAATGTAAATGGAAGGCACATGGGAAGGGTGTTTGTGGTCACTCAAATGATTGAAACCTGGTTGATGCACTACCAAAGCTGGGGTACCAGGGGGGAACATTTGAGGGGTATTGAGATGGTGGTGTCCAGAGGTCAAAATATGTTTCAGAGACACAGAGGTACTGCGGTCCTGGTCCCACATTGGGGGTAGACAAAAGTCCCTGCTAAAGATTTCTGTCCAACTGTTACCATATTTTGTGAAGCCTGGCTCCCTCTGTAACGATTCCCCCAGTGTCTTTCGATCCTACAGATGACTGTAGCAAACTTCCCAAATTTGTTCTTGGCCTCATACTCCCAAAGGAGTGCCTGACATTTGCCAGCCTAACGATACTCACATTCTGGGAAAAACCTCACTAACTATGCATATTTATCTACCACACATGGCAAATCCTTACAATTGCAGAACATCATATCGCACTTGTCATCTTTGAGGTACTGTAAGTATTTGGATTTGAGGGAAATATTCATCCTTGCTTGCTCTCTCCCATCTGAAGTCTATGGTGCTGCTGTTCCTTTCTCACATGTCCCTTCAAAGAGACAAGTGACACACAGACTCAATCACTCAGCAAACATATATGCTTTGACGTTTTCATCTTGCTGTTTACCTTCCAAATATTCCCCCTTCACCACAAATACAGGCCTGCCATTCCTCATCCCCTCAGTCAAAGCAGTCCTTCACTCCTTAGGCCCTGCAAGACCACCATGAACAAGAATCATGTCAGCAAGCAGAAGAAAAGCCTCAGTGTGCTCTTTTGTTCATACTGCTGCCCTCTAGTAACACTTCATGGCAACTGCAGCATAAGAATGGGACTGAGAAGAGGGCTGTCCTATGCAAATAATATCCTCCCATGCACACTTTCTTCTGAGACGGTCGGCGGCTTGTGCCGTGATACCGCCTCCAACATATGGTCTTCAACCAAATTTTTAAAAAGCCCACCTGCCTTAGAGGAAGGATTTTGGCACTTGAAGGAAGCACATGGGGACATCACCCTCATTTAGCAGGGTCCTAAATTGCCTGCTGTCAGCCTGTATACAGAACAAGGGCGTTCGTGGGCGTTCGTGAGCGTTCCTCAAAGGAAGGAGGTGGGTGATTAATTCACAGTGCCAGGGCAGGCCCAGCCCAGGCCAGCGCAGCCCAGCCCGGCACAGCGCATTGCTGTGGAGGTCCATTCCTTCACATCCTGCAGCAGGGATGATGCAGACCTACTAGAGCAAAGGCTTGACTCTGCCCTTGTCTGTCTCTTAAAGGAAACAATCTTTCTAGCTTCTTATTGCACCTAATAAATGGACTCTAGCTTGCCTCAAACTTGACCCATCATTTCATTAGCCAGAGCTCATACTTGACCTTTATTTCTATCCAAGCTCACTGGCACCAAACCCCTGATTTGAGCGAGTGGCTCACACCAAAATGAAAAATCACCATCATCCAACCTATTTTACAATAAGTGTAGCACCTTCCTCGCATTCTTGTGCTCAGTTATAACCCCCAATACCACAATTGCACTCTGCAATTCACCAAACTTAAAGGACAAAGAATGAAGACATTGATAAAGGAAAATAAGGCCTTGTCCCTATTGCATCTACTTGAGAAATAGGGAGGTTGGTAGAAGGTCATGAGGGAAAACATTTGAAATTTTGGGACACACATGCCAAAAAGAGTGTCCACTTTTCTCCTCTGTTACCAAGTAAAAAAAAATCTTTGCAAAAAAAAAAAACATTCACTTTTTGAAAATTTCCACCTTGGGATACCTCTACAGCATTGGCAGGATTCGAACCCTGGCCTGTGAGGGCTGTCCGCACCAAAGGTACAAGACTTACCTTTGAGCTATGGCTCCTTAGTGGTCTAGAGGATTGCAGTAGTAACTATAAGCAACATACAGGCCTTGGTGTCCTTCCCTGCGGCTTCCATTGAACATGAAAAGGATGACCATGACATAAGGACAATTTGATAGGCTACTTACATGGAAACCAGTGTGGTCCAGTGGGTAAGTGCCTGCCTTCCATGCAGGCAACCAGGGTTCGAATCCCGGGTTCGGCACCAGGTGACTGATGGTGGCAGAGCAGAGGTAAGTTGGAGGTGGGCCTAAATGGCCAATTGGTAAGTAAAATGTGTCTGTGTGTTGTGTAAGAGTGGAATCATGCCTAGTGAATGAGGGATTGCAGATTGGTTGGTAAGTAAAATATGTGTGGCCTGAACAGCGAGAGGTGAAAGAAAGGGAACAGGTGTTGTGAGGAGGAGGAGCCAAGTCAGAGTGGGTGGGGTCAGAGAGGAGGAGTATAGGCGGAGCCTGGGCAGAGAGGAGGGGTATAGGAAGAGCCTAGTCAGAGTGGGTGGGGTCAGAGAGGAGGGGTATAGGCGGAGCCTGGGCAGAATGGGTAGGTTCAGAGAGCAGAGGAATAGGTGGAGGAGGATCCTGACTTATTGTGGGGTACTGCAAATACTTTTTTACTGCACCCCCCCCCCATACTCTCTGATTACTGTTGGGAGGGGGCAGTCAAAATTTGGGGGAGCAGTATTAAAAGGTGCTTGGGCGCAACGTGAAGGCGATGAGGTGCACACAATGGCTTGGCTTCCAGGTACTTTTTGAGGGGCTACCATTAGTTTGTATTGCTCTGATCCTCCCTCATGGGGTGTACCCCAAATGGTTAGGGGCAACGGGGGGGCAAGAAGCTGTTTGACAGTTTCTATTAACAACAGGCGTCACCATACGATTATGCTGCAGTTATGCTATTGAAAGGTAAAACAAGGAGCATTTGGCTGTAGTTTTTGCAGGTGGGGTGCCCCAAAATGTTACTGCCAGCAGCAGCCCCCTTCCTCCCCACCCTGCAGATTGGTATAGGTACCTTTAGGACATTTCTGTTGAAAACAGAGGCTATAGCGCATCGCGCTACAAAATCCGAGAGCACTAACACTTGCTAAATAAAGGTGGCATCGGAGCATACGAATGAGGCAGGGAGAGGCTACTGTTGCAATTGGTTTGGTGGTTCATAGTGAATAACCTCAGCATGCGAATAGGCAAAAGTGTGAGGATTGGCAGTGTCTGTAGAGAATTTTGGCATGCTCTTCAGTTGATGTTTTCCTCCTTACGTTGGCCATGAACTACAGAGGAAAGGCCTGGCCTTACTGTTGGGCAAAACATGTATTTATGATTTTAAGAAGTGTAGTCTGTCTGTACTGAGAGGGCCTGTACAGTACGGTAAATGCCTGTATACCCCTGCAATGTGCATCCAACTGTCACTTGAGATTGAACAGCGAACGAAGCAGCTGGGTTACTGACTGAATGTAAATGGAAGGCACATGGGAAGGGTGTTTGTGGTCACTCAAATGATTGAAACCTGGTTGATGCACTACCAAAGCTGGGGTACCAGGGGGGAACATTTGAGGGGTATTGAGATGGTGGTGTCCAGAGGTCAAAATATGTTTCAGAGACACAGAGGTACTGCGGTCCTGGTCCCACATTGGGGGTAGACAAAAGTCCCTGCTAAAGATTTCTGTCCAACTGTTACCATATTTTGTGAAGCCTGGCTCCCTCTGTAACGATTCCCCCAGTGTCTTTCGATCCTACAGATGACTGTAGCAAACTTCCCAAATTTGTTCTTGGCCTCATACTCCCAAAGGAGTGCCTGACATTTGCCAGCCTAACGATACTCACATTCTGGGAAAAACCTCACTAACTATGCATATTTATCTACCACACATGGCAAATCCTTACAATTGCAGAACATCATATCGCACTTGTCATCTTTGAGGTACTGTAAGTATTTGGATTTGAGGGAAATATTCATCCTTGCTTGCTCTCTCCCATCTGAAGTCTATGGTGCTGCTGTTCCTTTCTCACATGTCCCTTCAAAGAGACAAGTGACACACAGACTCAATCACTCAGCAAACATATATGCTTTGACGTTTTCATCTTGCTGTTTACCTTCCAAATATTCCCCCTTCACCACAAATACAGGCCTGCCATTCCTCATCCCCTCAGTCAAAGCAGTCCTTCACTCCTTAGGCCCTGCAAGACCACCATGAACAAGAATCATGTCAGCAAGCAGAAGAAAAGCCTCAGTGTGCTCTTTTGTTCATACTGCTGCCCTCTAGTAACACTTCATGGCAACTGCAGCATAAGAATGGGACTGAGAAGAGGGCTGTCCTATGCAAATAATATCCTCCCATGCACACTTTCTTCTGAGACTGTCGGCGGCTTGTGCCGTGATACCGCCTCCAACATATGGTCTTCAACCAAATTTTTAAAAAGCCCACCTGCCTTAGACGAAGGATTTTGCCACTTGAAGGAAGCACATGGGGACATCACCCTCATTTAGCAGGGTCCTAAATTGCCTGCTGTCAGCCTGTATACAGAACAAGGGCGTTCGTGGGCGTTCGTGAGCGTTCCTCAAAGGAAGGAGGTGGGTGATTAATTCACAGTGCCAGGGCAGGCCCAGCCCAGGCCAGCGCAGCCCAGCCCGGCGCAGCGCATTGCTGTGGAGGTCCATTCCTTCACATCCTGCAGCAGGGATGATGCAGACCTACTAGAGCAAAGGCTTGACTCTGCCCTTGTCTGTCTCTTAAAGGAAACAATCTTTCTAGCTTCTTATTGCACCTAATAAATGGACTCTAGCTTGCCTCAAACTTGACCCATCATTTCATTAGCCAGAGCTCATACTTGACCTTTATTTCTATCCAAGCTCACTGGCACCAAACCCCTGATTTGAGCGAGTGGCTCACACCAAAATGAAAAATCACCATCATCCAACCTATTTTACAATAAGTGTAGCACCTTCCTCGCATTCTTGTGCTCAGTTATAACCCCCAATACCACAATTGCACTCTGCAATTCACCAAACTTAAAGGACAAAGAATGAAGATATTGATAAAGGAAAATAAGGCCTTGTCCCTATTGCATCTACTTGAGAAATAGGGAGGTTGGTAGAAGGTCATGAGGGAAAACATTTGAAATTTTGGGACACACATGCCAAAAAGAGTGTCCACTTTTCTCCTCTGTTACCAAGTAAAAAAAAATCTTTGCAAAAAAAAAAACATTCACTTTTTGAAAATTTCCACCTTGGGATACCTCTACAGCATTGGCAGGATTCAAACCCTGGCCTGTGAGGGCTGTCCGCACCAAAGGTACAAGACTTACCTTTGAGCTATGGCTCCATAGTGGTCTAGAGGATTGCAGTAGTAACTATAAGCAACATACAGGCCTTGGTGTCCTTCCCTGCGGCTTCCATTGAACATGAAAAGGATGACCATGACATAAGGACAATTTGATAGGCTACTTACATGGAAACCAGTGTGGTCCAGTGGGTAAGTGCCTGCCTTCCATGCATGCAACCAGGGTTCGAATCCCGGGTTCGGCACCAGGTGACTGATGGTGGCAGAGCAGAGGTAAGTTGGAGGTGGGCCTAAATGGCCAATTGGTAAGTAAAATGTGTCTGTGTGTTGTGTAAGAGTGGAATCATGCCTAGTGAATGAGGGATTGCAGATTGGTTGGTAAGTAAAATATGTGTGGCCTGAACAGAGAGAGGTGAAAGAAAGGTAACAGGTGTTGTGAGGAGGAGGAGCCAAGTCAGAGTGGGTGGGGTCAGAGAGGAGGAGTATAGGAGGAGCCTAGTCAGAGTGGGAGGGGTCAGAGAGGAGGAGCATGGGAGGAGCCAAGTCAGAGTGGGTGGGGTCAGAGAGGAGGAGTATAGGCGGAGCCTGGGCAGAGAGGAGGGGTATAGGAAGAGCCTAGTCAGAGTGGGTGGGGTCAGAGAGGAGGGGTATAGGCGGAGCCTGGGCAGAATGGGTAGGTTCAGAGAGCAGAGGAATAGGTGGAGGAGGATCCTGACTTATTGTGGGGTACTGCAAATACTTTTTTACTGCACCCCCCCCCATTCTCTCTGATTACTGTTGGGAGGGGGCAGTCAAAATTTGGGGGAGCAGTATTAAAAGGTGCTTGGGCGCAACGTGAAGGCGATGAGGTGCACACAATGGCTTGGCTTCCAGGTACTTTTTGAGGGGCTACTATTAGTTTGTATTGCTCTGATCCTCCCTCATGGGGTGTACCCCAAATGGTTAGGGGCAACGGGGGGGCAAGAAGCTGTTTGACAGTTTCTATTAACAACAGGGGTCACCATACGATTATGCTGCAGTTATGCTATTGAAAGGTAAAACAAGGAGCATTTGGCTGTAGTTTTTGCAGGTGGGGTGCCCCAAAATGTTACTGCCAGCAGCAGCCCCCTTCCTCCCCACCCTGCAGATTGGTATAGGTACCTTTAGGACATTTCTGTTGAAAACAGAGGCTATAGCGCATCGCGCTACAAAATCCGAGAGCACTAACACTTGCTAAATAAAGGTGGCATCGGAGCATACGAATGAGGCAGGGAGAGGCTACTGTTGCAATTGGTTTGGTGGTTCATAGTGAATAACCTCAGCATGCGAATAGGCAAAAGTGTGAGGATTGGCAGTGTCTGTAGAGAATTTTGGCATGCTCTTCAGTTGATGTTTTCCTCCTTACGTTGGCCATGAACTACAGAGGAAAGGCCTGGCCTTACTGTTGGGCAAAACATGTATTTATGATTTTAAGAAGTGTAGTCTGTCTGTACTGAGAGGGCCTGTACAGTACGGTAAATGCCTGTATACCCCTGCAATGTGCATCCAACTGTCACTTGAGATTGAACAGCGAACGAAGCAGCTGGGTTACTGACTGAATGTAAATGGAAGGCACATGGGAAGGGTGTTTGTGGTCACTCAAATGATTGAAACCTGGTTGATGCACTACCAAAGCTGGGGTACCAGGGGGGAACATTTGAGGGGTATTGAGATGGTGGTGTCCAGAGGTCAAAATATGTTTCAGAGACACAGAGGTACTGCGGTCCTGGTCCCACATTGGGGGTAGACAAAAGTCCCTGCTAAAGATTTCTGTCCAACTGTTACCATATTTTGTGAAGCCTGGCTCCCTCTGTAACGATTCCCCCAGTGTCTTTCGATCCTACAGATGACTGTAGCAAACTTCCCAAATTTGTTCTTGGCCTCATACTCCCAAAGGAGTGCCTGACATTTGCCAGCCTAACGATACTCACATTCTGGGAAAAACCTCACTAACTATGCATATTTATCTACCACACATGGCAAATCCTTACAATTGCAGAACATCATATCGCACTTGTCATCTTTGAGGTACTGTAAGTATTTGGATTTGAGGGAAATATTCATCCTTGCTTGCTCTCTCCCATCTGAAGTCTATGGTGCTGCTGTTCCTTTCTCACATGTCCCTTCAAAGAGACAAGTGACACACAGACTCAATCACTCAGCAAACATATATGCTTTGACGTTTTCATCTTGCTGTTTACCTTCCAAATATTCCCCCTTCACCACAAATACAGGCCTGCCATTCCTCATCCCCTCAGTCAAAGCAGTCCTTCACTCCTTAGGCCCTGCAAGACCACCATGAACAAGAATCATGTCAGCAAGCAGAAGAAAAGCCTCAGTGTGCTCTTTTGTCAAACTGCTGCCCTCTAGTAACACTTCATGGCAACTGCAGCATAAGAATGGGACTGAGAAGAGGGCTGTCCTATGCAAATAATATCCTCCCATGCACACTTTCTTCTGAGACGGTCGGCGGCTTGTGCCGTGATACCGCCTCCAACATATGGTCTTCAACCAAATTTTTAAAAAGCCCACCTGCCTTAGAGGAAGGATTTTGGCACTTGAAGGAAGCACATG
The DNA here is from genome assembly GCF_964263255.1 of Lissotriton vulgaris. NCBI lineage: Eukaryota > Metazoa > Chordata > Amphibia > Caudata > Salamandridae > Lissotriton > Lissotriton vulgaris. Next base: position 1,747,018,367 of record NC_141685.1, read on the forward strand.
GGGACATCACCCTCATTTAGCAGGGTCCTAAATTGCCTGCTGTCAGCCTGTATACAGAACAAGGGCGTTCGTGGGCGTTCGTGAGCGTTCCTCAAAGGAAGGAGGTGGGTGATTAATTCACAGTGCCAGGGCAGGCCCAGCCCAGGCCAGCGCAGCCCAGCCCGGCACAGCGCATTGCTGTGGAGGTCCATTCCTTCACATCCTGCAGCAGGGATGATGCAGACCTACTAGAGCAAAGGCTTGACTCTGCCCTTGTCTGTCTCTTAAAGGAAACAATCTTTCTAGCTTCTTATTGCACCTAATAAATGGACTCTAGCTTGCCTCAAACTTGACCCATCATTTCATTAGCCAGAGCTCATACTTGACCTTTATTTCTATCCAAGCTCACTGGCACCAAACCCCTGATTTGAGCGAGTGGCTCACACCAAAATGAAAAATCACCATCATCCAACCTATTTTACAATAAGTGTAGCACCTTCCTCGCATTCTTGTGCTCAGTTATAACCCCCAATACCACAATTGCACTCTGCAATTCACCAAACTTAAAGGACAAAGAATGAAGACATTGATAAAGGAAAATAAGGCCTTGTCCCTATTGCATCTACTTGAGAAATAGGGAGGTTGGTAGAAGGTCATGAGGGAAAACATTTGAAATTTTGGGACACACATGCCAAAAAGAGTGTCCACTTTTCTCCTCTGTTACCAAGTAAAAAAAAATCTTTGCAAAAAAAAAAAACATTCACTTTTTGAAAATTTCCACCTTGGGATACCTCTACAGCATTGGCAGGATTCGAACCCTGGCCTGTGAGGGCTGTCCGCACCAAAGGTACAAGACTTACCTTTGAGCTATGGCTCCTTAGTGGTCTAGAGGATTGCAGTAGTAACTATAAGCAACATACAGGCCTTGGTGTCCTTCCCTGCGGCTTCCATTGAACATGAAAAGGATGACCATGACATAAGGACAATTTGATAGGCTACTTACATGGAAACCAGTGTGGTCCAGTGGGTAAGTGCCTGCCTTCCATGCAGGCAACCAGGGTTCGAATCCCGGGTTCGGCACCAGGTGACTGATGGTGGCAGAGCAGAGGTAAGTTGGAGGTGGGCCTAAATGGCCAATTGGTAAGTAAAATGTGTCTGTGTGTTGTGTAAGAGTGGAATCATGCCTAGTGAATGAGGGATTGCAGATTGGTTGGTAAGTAAAATATGTGTGGCCTGAACAGCGAGAGGTGAAAGAAAGGGAACAGGTGTTGTGAGGAGGAGGAGCCAAGTCAGAGTGGGTGGGGTCAGAGAGGAGGAGTATAGGCGGAGCCTGGGCAGAGAGGAGGGGTATAGGAAGAGCCTAGTCAGAGTGGGTGGGGTCAGAGAGGAGGGGTATAGGCGGAGCCTGGGCAGAATGGGTAGGTTCAGAGAGCAGAGGAATAGGTGGAGGAGGATCCTGACTTATTGTGGGGTACTGCAAATACTTTTTTACTGCACCCCCCCCCCCATACTCTCTGATTACTGTTGGGAGGGGGCAGTCAAAATTTGGGGGAGCAGTATTAAAAGGTGCTTGGGCGCAACGTGAAGGCGATGAGGTGCACACAATGGCTTGGCTTCCAGGTACTTTTTGAGGGGCTACCATTAGTTTGTATTGCTCTGATCCTCCCTCATGGGGTGTACCCCAAATGGTTAGGGGCAACGGGGGGGCAAGAAGCTGTTTGACAGTTTCTATTAACAACAGGCGTCACCATACGATTATGCTGCAGTTATGCTATTGAAAGGTAAAACAAGGAGCATTTGGCTGTAGTTTTTGCAGGTGGGGTGCCCCAAAATGTTACTGCCAGCAGCAGCCCCCTTCCTCCCCACCCTGCAGATTGGTATAGGTACCTTTAGGACATTTCTGTTGAAAACAGAGGCTATAGCGCATCGCGCTACAAAATCCGAGAGCACTAACACTTGCTAAATAAAGGTGGCATCGGAGCATACGAATGAGGCAGGGAGAGGCTACTGTTGCAATTGGTTTGGTGGTTCATAGTGAATAACCTCAGCATGCGAATAGGCAAAAGTGTGAGGATTGGCAGTGTCTGTAGAGAATTTTGGCATGCTCTTCAGTTGATGTTTTCCTCCTTACGTTGGCCATGAACTACAGAGGAAAGGCCTGGCCTTACTGTTGGGCAAAACATGTATTTATGATTTTAAGAAGTGTAGTCTGTCTGTACTGAGAGGGCCTGTACAGTACGGTAAATGCCTGTATACCCCTGCAATGTGCATCCAACTGTCACTTGAGATTGAACAGCGAACGAAGCAGCTGGGTTACTGACTGAATGTAAATGGAAGGCACATGGGAAGGGTGTTTGTGGTCACTCAAATGATTGAAACCTGGTTGATGCACTACCAAAGCTGGGGTACCAGGGGGGAACATTTGAGGGGTATTGAGATGGTGGTGTCCAGAGGTCAAAATATGTTTCAGAGACACAGAGGTACTGCGGTCCTGGTCCCACATTGGGGGTAGACAAAAGTCCCTGCTAAAGATTTCTGTCCAACTGTTACCATATTTTGTGAAGCCTGGCTCCCTCTGTAACGATTCCCCCAGTGTCTTTCGATCCTACAGATGACTGTAGCAAACTTCCCAAATTTGTTCTTGGCCTCATACTCCCAAAGGAGTGCCTGACATTTGCCAGCCTAACGATACTCACATTCTGGGAAAAACCTCACTAACTATGCATATTTATCTACCACACATGGCAAATCCTTACAATTGCAGAACATCATATCGCACTTGTCATCTTTGAGGTACTGTAAGTATTTGGATTTGAGGGAAATATTCATCCTTGCTTGCTCTCTCCCATCTGAAGTCTATGGTGCTGCTGTTCCTTTCTCACATGTCCCTTCAAAGAGACAAGTGACACACAGACTCAATCACTCAGCAAACATATATGCTTTGACGTTTTCATCTTGCTGTTTACCTTCCAAATATTCCCCCTTCACCACAAATACAGGCCTGCCATTCCTCATCCCCTCAGTCAAAGCAGTCCTTCACTCCTTAGGCCCTGCAAGACCACCATGAACAAGAATCATGTCAGCAAGCAGAAGAAAAGCCTCAGTGTGCTCTTTTGTTCATACTGCTGCCCTCTAGTAACACTTCATGGCAACTGCAGCATAAGAATGGGACTGAGAAGAGGGCTGTCCTATGCAAATAATATCCTCCCATGCACACTTTCTTCTGAGACTGTCGGCGGCTTGTGCCGTGATACCGCCTCCAACATATGGTCTTCAACCAAATTTTTAAAAAGCCCACCTGCCTTAGACGAAGGATTTTGCCACTTGAAGGAAGCACATGGGGACATCACCCTCATTTAGCAGGGTCCTAAATTGCCTGCTGTCAGCCTGTATACAGAACAAGGGCGTTCGTGGGCGTTCGTGAGCGTTCCTCAAAGGAAGGAGGTGGGTGATTAATTCACAGTGCCAGGGCAGGCCCAGCCCAGGCCAGCGCAGCCCAGCCCGGCGCAGCGCATTGCTGTGGAGGTCCATTCCTTCACATCCTGCAGCAGGGATGATGCAGACCTACTAGAGCAAAGGCTTGACTCTGCCCTTGTCTGTCTCTTAAAGGAAACAATCTTTCTAGCTTCTTATTGCACCTAATAAATGGACTCTAGCTTGCCTCAAACTTGACCCATCATTTCATTAGCCAGAGCTCATACTTGACCTTTATTTCTATCCAAGCTCACTGGCACCAAACCCCTGATTTGAGCGAGTGGCTCACACCAAAATGAAAAATCACCATCATCCAACCTATTTTACAATAAGTGTAGCACCTTCCTCGCATTCTTGTGCTCAGTTATAACCCCCAATACCACAATTGCACTCTGCAATTCACCAAACTTAAAGGACAAAGAATGAAGATATTGATAAAGGAAAATAAGGCCTTGTCCCTATTGCATCTACTTGAGAAATAGGGAGGTTGGTAGAAGGTCATGAGGGAAAACATTTGAAATTTTGGGACACACATGCCAAAAAGAGTGTCCACTTTTCTCCTCTGTTACCAAGTAAAAAAAAATCTTTGCAAAAAAAAAAACATTCACTTTTTGAAAATTTCCACCTTGGGATACCTCTACAGCATTGGCAGGATTCAAACCCTGGCCTGTGAGGGCTGTCCGCACCAAAGGTACAAGACTTACCTTTGAGCTATGGCTCCATAGTGGTCTAGAGGATTGCAGTAGTAACTATAAGCAACATACAGGCCTTGGTGTCCTTCCCTGCGGCTTCCATTGAACATGAAAAGGATGACCATGACATAAGGACAATTTGATAGGCTACTTACATGGAAACCAGTGTGGTCCAGTGGGTAAGTGCCTGCCTTCCATGCATGCAACCAGGGTTCGAATCCCGGGTTCGGCACCAGGTGACTGATGGTGGCAGAGCAGAGGTAAGTTGGAGGTGGGCCTAAATGGCCAATTGGTAAGTAAAATGTGTCTGTGTGTTGTGTAAGAGTGGAATCATGCCTAGTGAATGAGGGATTGCAGATTGGTTGGTAAGTAAAATATGTGTGGCCTGAACAGAGAGAGGTGAAAGAAAGGTAACAGGTGTTGTGAGGAGGAGGAGCCAAGTCAGAGTGGGTGGGGTCAGAGAGGAGGAGTATAGGAGGAGCCTAGTCAGAGTGGGAGGGGTCAGAGAGGAGGAGCATGGGAGGAGCCAAGTCAGAGTGGGTGGGGTCAGAGAGGAGGAGTATAGGCGGAGCCTGGGCAGAGAGGAGGGGTATAGGAAGAGCCTAGTCAGAGTGGGTGGGGTCAGAGAGGAGGGGTATAGGCGGAGCCTGGGCAGAATGGGTAGGTTCAGAGAGCAGAGGAATAGGTGGAGGAGGATCCTGACTTATTGTGGGGTACTGCAAATACTTTTTTACTGCACCCCCCCCATTCTCTCTGATTACTGTTGGGAGGGGGCAGTCAAAATTTGGGGGAGCAGTATTAAAAGGTGCTTGGGCGCAACGTGAAGGCGATGAGGTGCACACAATGGCTTGGCTTCCAGGTACTTTTTGAGGGGCTACTATTAGTTTGTATTGCTCTGATCCTCCCTCATGGGGTGTACCCCAAATGGTTAGGGGCAACGGGGGGGCAAGAAGCTGTTTGACAGTTTCTATTAACAACAGGGGTCACCATACGATTATGCTGCAGTTATGCTATTGAAAGGTAAAACAAGGAGCATTTGGCTGTAGTTTTTGCAGGTGGGGTGCCCCAAAATGTTACTGCCAGCAGCAGCCCCCTTCCTCCCCACCCTGCAGATTGGTATAGGTACCTTTAGGACATTTCTGTTGAAAACAGAGGCTATAGCGCATCGCGCTACAAAATCCGAGAGCACTAACACTTGCTAAATAAAGGTGGCATCGGAGCATACGAATGAGGCAGGGAGAGGCTACTGTTGCAATTGGTTTGGTGGTTCATAGTGAATAACCTCAGCATGCGAATAGGCAAAAGTGTGAGGATTGGCAGTGTCTGTAGAGAATTTTGGCATGCTCTTCAGTTGATGTTTTCCTCCTTACGTTGGCCATGAACTACAGAGGAAAGGCCTGGCCTTACTGTTGGGCAAAACATGTATTTATGATTTTAAGAAGTGTAGTCTGTCTGTACTGAGAGGGCCTGTACAGTACGGTAAATGCCTGTATACCCCTGCAATGTGCATCCAACTGTCACTTGAGATTGAACAGCGAACGAAGCAGCTGGGTTACTGACTGAATGTAAATGGAAGGCACATGGGAAGGGTGTTTGTGGTCACTCAAATGATTGAAACCTGGTTGATGCACTACCAAAGCTGGGGTACCAGGGGGGAACATTTGAGGGGTATTGAGATGGTGGTGTCCAGAGGTCAAAATATGTTTCAGAGACACAGAGGTACTGCGGTCCTGGTCCCACATTGGGGGTAGACAAAAGTCCCTGCTAAAGATTTCTGTCCAACTGTTACCATATTTTGTGAAGCCTGGCTCCCTCTGTAACGATTCCCCCAGTGTCTTTCGATCCTACAGATGACTGTAGCAAACTTCCCAAATTTGTTCTTGGCCTCATACTCCCAAAGGAGTGCCTGACATTTGCCAGCCTAACGATACTCACATTCTGGGAAAAACCTCACTAACTATGCATATTTATCTACCACACATGGCAAATCCTTACAATTGCAGAACATCATATCGCACTTGTCATCTTTGAGGTACTGTAAGTATTTGGATTTGAGGGAAATATTCATCCTTGCTTGCTCTCTCCCATCTGAAGTCTATGGTGCTGCTGTTCCTTTCTCACATGTCCCTTCAAAGAGACAAGTGACACACAGACTCAATCACTCAGCAAACATATATGCTTTGACGTTTTCATCTTGCTGTTTACCTTCCAAATATTCCCCCTTCACCACAAATACAGGCCTGCCATTCCTCATCCCCTCAGTCAAAGCAGTCCTTCACTCCTTAGGCCCTGCAAGACCACCATGAACAAGAATCATGTCAGCAAGCAGAAGAAAAGCCTCAGTGTGCTCTTTTGTCAAACTGCTGCCCTCTAGTAACACTTCATGGCAACTGCAGCATAAGAATGGGACTGAGAAGAGGGCTGTCCTATGCAAATAATATCCTCCCATGCACACTTTCTTCTGAGACGGTCGGCGGCTTGTGCCGTGATACCGCCTCCAACATATGGTCTTCAACCAAATTTTTAAAAAGCCCACCTGCCTTAGAGGAAGGATTTTGGCACTTGAAGGAAGCACATGGGGACATCACCCTCATTTAGCAGGGTCCTAAATTGCCTGCTGTCAGCCTGTATACAGAACAAGGGCGTTCGTGGGCGTTCGTGAGCGTTCCTCAAAGGAAGGAGGTGGGTGATTAATTCACAGTGCCAGGGCAGGCCCAGCCCAGGCCAGCGCAGCCCAGCCCGGCACAGCGCATTGCTGTGGAGGTCCATTCCTTCACATCCTGCAGCAGGGATGATGCAGACCTACTAGAGCAAAGGCTTGACTCTGCCCTTGTCTGTCTCTTAAAGGAAACAATCTTTCTAGCTTCTTATTGCACCTAATAAATGGACTCTAGCTTGCCTCAAACTTGACCCATCATTTCATTAGCCAGAGCTCATACTTGACCTTTATTTCTATCCAAGCTCACTGGCACCAAACCCCTGATTTGAGCGAGTGGCTCACACCAAAATGAAAAATCACCATCATCCAACCTATTTTACAATAAGTGTAGCACCTTCCTCGCATTCTTGTGCTCAGTTATAACCCCCAATACCACAATTGCACTCTGCAATTCACCAAACTTAAAGGACAAAGAATGAAGACATTGATAAAGGAAAATAAGGCCTTGTCCCTATTGCATCTACTTGAGAAATAGGGAGGTTGGTAGAAGGTCATGAGGGAAAACATTTGAAATTTTGGGACACACATGCCAAAAAGAGTGTCCACTTTTCTCCTCTGTTACCAAGTAAAAAAAAATCTTTGCAAAAAAAAAAACATTCACTTTTTGAAAATTTCCACCTTGGGATACCTCTACAGCATTGGCAGGATTCGAACCCTGGCCTGTGAGGGCTGTCCGCACCAAAGGTACAAGACTTACCTTTGAGCTATGGCTCCTTAGTGGTCTAGAGGATTGCAGTAGTAACTATAAGCAACATACAGGCCTTGGTGTCCTTCCCTGCGGCTTCCATTGAACATGAAAAGGATGACCATGACATAACGACAATTTGATAGGCTACTTACATGGAAACCAGTGTGGTCCAGTGGGTAAGTGCCTGCCTTCCATGCAGGCAACCAGGGTTCGAATCCCGGGTTCGGCACCAGGTGACTGATGGTGGCAGAGCAGAGGTAAGTTGGAGGTGGGCCTAAATGGCCAATTGGTAAGTAAAATGTGTCTGTGTGTTGTGTAAGAGTGGAATCATGCCTAGTGAATGAGGGATTGCAGATTGGTTGGTAAGTAAAATATGTGTGGCCTGAACAGAGAGAGGTGAAAGAAAGGGAACAGGTGTTGTGAGGAGGAGGAGCCAAGTCAGAGTGGGTGGGGTCAGAGAGGAGGAGTATAGGCGGAGCCTGGGCAGAGAGGAGGGGTATAGGAAGAGCCTAGTCAGAGTGGGTGGGGTCAGAGAGGAGGGGTATAGGCGGAGCCTGGGCAGAATGGGTAGGTTCAGAGAGCAGAGGAATAGGTGGAGGAGGATCCTGACTTATTGTGGGGTACTGCAAATACTTTTTTACTGCACCCCCCCCCATACTCTCTGATTACTGTTGGGAGGGGGCAGTCAAAATTTGGGGGAGCAGTATTAAAAGGTGCTTGGGCGCAACGTGAAGGCGATGAGGTGCACACAATGGCTTGGCTTCCAGGTACTTTTTGAGGGGCTACCATTAGTTTGTATTGCTCTGATCCTCCCTCATGGGGTGTACCCCAAATGGTTAGGGGCAACGGGGGGGCAAGAAGCTGTTTGACAGTTTCTATTAACAACAGGGGTCACCATACGATTATGCTGCAGTTATGCTATTGAAAGGTAAAACAAGGAGCATTTGGCTGTAGTTTTTGCAGGTGGGGTGCCCCAAAATGTTACTGCCAGCAGCAGCCCCCTTCCTCCCCACCCTGCAGATTGGTATAGGTACCTTTAGGACATTTCTGTTGAAAACAGAGGCTATAGCGCATCGCGCTACAAAATCCGAGAGCACTAACACTTGCTAAATAAAGGTGGCATCGGAGCATACGAATGAGGCAGGGAGAGGCTACTGTTGCAATTGGTTTGGTGGTTCATAGTGAATAACCTCAGCATGCGAATAGGCAAAAGTGTGAGGATTGGCAGTGTCTGTAGAGAATTTTGGCATGCTCTTCAGTTCATGTTTTCCTCCTTACGTTGGCCATGAACTACAGAGGAAAGGCCTGGCCTTACTGTTGGGCAAAACATGTATTTATGATTTTAAGAAGTGTAGTCTGTCTGTACTGAGAGGGCCTGTACAGTACGGTAAATGCCTGTATACCCCTGCAATGTGCATTCAACTGTCACTTGAGATTGAACAGCGAACGAAGCAGCTGGGTTACTGACTGAATGTAAATGGAAGGCACATGGGAAGGGTGTTTGTGGTCACTCAAATGATTGAAACCTGGTTGATGCACTACCAAAGCTGGGGTACCAGGGGGGAACATTTGAGGGGTATTGAGATGGTGGTGTCCAGAGGTCAAAATATGTTTCAGAGACACAGAGGTACTGCGGTCCTGGTCCCACATTGGGGGTAGACAAAAGTCCCTGCTAAAGATTTCTGTCCAACTGTTACCATATTTTGTGAAGCCTGGCTCCCTCTGTAACGATTCCCCCAGTGTCTTTCGATCCTACAGATGACTGTAGCAAACTTCCCAAATTTGTTCTTGGCCTCATACTCCCAAAGGAGTGCCTGACATTTGCCAGCCTAACGATACTCACATTCTGGGAAAAACCTCACTAACTATGCATATTTATCTACCACACATGGCAAATCCTTACAATTGCAGAACATCATATCGCACTTGTCATCTTTGAGGTACTGTAAGTATTTGGATTTGAGGGAAATATTCATCCTTGCTTGCTCTCTCCCATCTGAAGTCTATGGTGCTGCTGTTCCTTTCTCACATGTCCCTTCAAAGAGACAAGTGACACTCAGACTCAATCACTCAGCAAACATATATGCTTTGACGTTTTCATCTTGCTGTTTACCTTCCAAATATTCCCCCTTCACCACAAATACAGGCCTGCCATTCCTCATCCCCTCAGTCAAAGCAGTCCTTCACTCCTTAGGCCCTGCAAGACCACCATGAACAAGAATCATGTCAGCAAGCAGAAGAAAAGCCTCAGTGTGCTCTTTTGTTCATACTGCTGCCCTCTAGTAACACTTCATGGCAACTGCAGCATAAGAATGGGACTGAGAAGAGGGCTGTCCTATGCAAATAATATCCTCCCATGCACACTTTCTTCTGAGACGGTCGGCGGCTTGTGCCGTGATACCGCCTCCAACATATGGTCTTCAACCAAATTTTTAAAAAGCCCACCTGCCTTAGACGAAGGATTTTGGCACTTGAAGGAAGCACATGGGGACATCACCCTCATTTAGCAGGGTCCTAAATTGCCTGCTGTCAGCCTGTATACAGAACAAGGGCGTTCGTGGGCGTTCGTGAGTGTTCCTCAAAGGAAGGAGGTGGGTGATTAATTCACAGTGCCAGGGCAGGCCCAGCCCAGGCCAGCGCAGCCCAGCCCGGCACAGCGCATTGCTGTGGAGGTCCATTCCTTCACATCCTGCAGCAGGGATGATGCAGACCTACTAGAGCAAAGGCTTGACTCTGCCCTTGTCTGTCTCTTAAAGGAAACAATCTTTCTAGCTTCTTATTGCACCTAATAAATGGACTCTAGCTTGCCTCAAACTTGACCCATCATTTCATTAGCCAGAGCTCATACTTGACCTTTATTTCTATCCAAGCTCACTGGCACCAAACCCCTGATTTGAGCGAGTGGCTCACACCAAAATGAAAAATCACCATCATCCAACCTATTTTACAATAAGTGTAGCACCTTCCTCGCATTCTTGTGCTCAGTTATAACCCCCAATACCACAATTGCACTCTGCAATTCACCAAACTTAAAGGGCAAAGAATGAAGACATTGATAAAGGAAAATAAGGCCTTGTCCCTATTGCACCTACGTGAGAAATAGGGAGGTTGGTAGAAGGTCATGAGGGAAAACATTTGAAATTTTGGGACACACATGCCAAAAAGAGTGTCCACTTTTCTCCTCTGTTACCAAGTAAAAAAAAATCCTAGCAAAAAAAAAAACATTCACTTTTTGAAAATTTCCACCTTGGGATACCTCTACAGCATTGGCAGGATTCGAACCCTGGCCTGTGAGGGCTGTCCGCACCAAAGGTACAAGACTTACCTTTGAGCTATAGCTCCTTAGTGGTCTAGAGGATTGCAGTAGTAACTATAAGCAACATACAGGCCTTGGTGTCCTTCCCTGCGGCTTCCATTAAACATGAAAAGGATGACCATGACATAAGGACAATTTGATAGGCTACTTACATGGAAACCAGTGTGGTCCAGTGGGTAAGTGCCTGCCTTCCATGCAGGCAACCAGGGTTCGAATCCTGGGTTCGGCACCAGGTGACTGATGGTGGCAGAGCAGAGGTAAGTTGGAGGTGGGCCTAAATGGCCAATTGGTAAGTAAAAAATGTCTGTGTGTTGTGTAAGAGTGGAATCATGCCTAGTGAATGAGGGATTGCAGATTGGTTGGTAAGTAAAATAGGTGTGGCCTGAACAGAGAGAGGTGAAAGAAAGGGAACAGGTGTTGTGTGCAGGAGGAGGAGGAGCCAAGTCAGAGTGGGTGGGGTCAGAGAGGAGGAGTATAGGCGGAGCCTGGGCAGAGAGGAGGGGTATAGGAAGAGCCTAGTCAGAGTGGGTGGGGTCAGAGAGGAGGGGTATAGGCGGAGCCTGGGCAGAATGGGTGGGTTCAGAGAGCAGAGGAATAGGTGGAGGAGGATCCTGACTTATTGTGGGGTACTGCAAATACTTTTTTACTGCACCCCCCCATACTCTCTGATTTCTGTTGGGAGGGGGCAGTCAAAATTTGGGGGAGCAGTATTAAAAGGTGCTTGGGCGCAACGTGAAGGCGATGAGGTGCACACAATGGCTTGGCTTCCAGGTACTTTTTGAGGGGCTACCATTAGTTTGTATTGCTCTGATCCTCCCTCATGGGGTGTACCCCAAATGGTTAGGGGCAACGGGGGGGCAAGAAGCTGTTTGACAGTTTCTATTAACAACAGGGGTCACCATACGATTATGCTGCAGTTATGCTATTGAAAGGTAAAACAAGGAGCATTTGGCTGTAGTTTTTGCAGGTGGGGTGCCCCAAAATGTTACTGCCAGCAGCAGCCCCCTTCCTCCCCACCCTGCAGATTGGTATAGGTACCTTTAGGACATTTCTGTTGAAAACAGAGGCTATAGCGCATCGCGCTACAAAATCCGAGAGCACTAACACTTGCTAAATAAAGGTGGCATCGGAGCATACGAATGAGGCAGGGAGAGGCTACTGTTGCAATTGGTTTGGTGGTTCATAGTGAATAACCTCAGCATGCGAATAGGCAAAAGTGTGAGGATTGGCAGTGTCTGTAGAGAATTTTGGCATGCTCTTCAGTTCATGTTTTCCTCCTTACGTTGGCCATGAACTACAGAGGAAAGGCCTGGCCTTACTGTTGGGCAAAACATGTATTTATGATTTTAAGAAGTGTAGTCTGTCTGTACTGAGAGGGCCTGTACAGTACGGTAAATGCCTGTATACCCCTGCAATGTGCATTCAACTGTCACTTGAGATTGAACAGCGAACGAAGCAGCTGGGTTACTGACTGAATGTAAATGGAAGGCACATGGGAAGGGTGTTTGTGGTCACTCAAATGATTGAAACCTGGTTGATGCACTACCAAAGCTGGGGTACCAGGGGGGAACATTTGAGGGGTATTGAGATGGTGGTGTCCAGAGGTCAAAATATGTTTCAGAGACACAGAGGTACTGCGGTCCTGGTCCCACATTGGGGGTAGACAAAAGTCCCTGCTAAAGATTTCTGTCCAACTGTTACCATATTTTGTGAAGCCTGGCTCCCTCTGTAACGATTCCCCCAGTGTCTTTCGATCCTACAGATGACTGTAGCAAACTTCCCAAATTTGTTCTTGGCCTCATACTCCCAAAGGAGTGCCTGACATTTGCCAGCCTAACGATACTCACATTCTGGGAAAAACCTCACTAACTATGCATATTTATCTACCACACATGGCAAATCCTTACAATTGCAGAACATCATATCGCACTTGTCATCTTTGAGGTACTGTAAGTATTTGGATTTGAGGGAAATATTCATCCTTGCTTGCTCTCTCCCATCTGAAGTCTATGGTGCTGCTGTTCCTTTCTCACATGTCCCTTCAAAGAGACAAGTGACACTCAGACTCAATCACTCAGCAAACATATATGCTTTGACGTTTTCATCTTGCTGTTTACCTTCCAAATATTCCCCCTTCACCACAAATACAGGCCTGCCATTCCTCATCCCCTCAGTCAAAGCAGTCCTTCACTCCTTAGGCCCTGCAAGACCACCATGAACAAGAATCATGTCAGCAAGCAGAAGAAAAGCCTCAGTGTGCTCTTTTGTTCATACTGCTGCCCTCTAGTAACACTTCATGGCAACTGCAGCATAAGAATGGGACTGAGAAGAGGGCTGTCCTATGCAAATAATATCCTCCCATGCACACTTTCTTCTGAGACGGTCGGCGGCTTGTGCCGTGATACCGCCTCCAACATATGGTCTTCAACCAAATTTTTAAAAAGCCCACCTGCCTTAGACGAAGGATTTTGGCACTTGAAGGAAGCACATGGGGACATCACCCTCATTTAGCAGGGTCCTAAATTGCCTGCTGTCAGCCTGTATACAGAACAAGGGCGTTCGTGGGCGTTCGTGAGTGTTCCTCAAAGGAAGGAGGTGGGTGATTAATTCACAGTGCCAGGGCAGGCCCAGCCCAGGCCAGCGCAGCCCAGCCCGGCACAGCGCATTGCTGTGGAGGTCCATTCCTTCACATCCTGCAGCAGGGATGATGCAGACCTACTAGAGCAAAGGCTTGACTCTGCCCTTGTCTGTCTCTTAAAGGAAACAATCTTTCTAGCTTCTTATTGCACCTAATAAATGGACTCTAGCTTGCCTCAAACTTGACCCATCATTTCATTAGCCAGAGCTCATACTTGACCTTTATTTCTATCCAAGCTCACTGGCACCAAACCCCTGATTTGAGCGAGTGGCTCACACCAAAATGAAAAATCACCATCATCCAACCTATTTTACAATAAGTGTAGCACCTTCCTCGCATTCTTGTGCTCAGTTATAACCCCCAATACCACAATTGCACTCTGCAATTCACCAAACTTAAAGGGCAAAGAATGAAGACATTGATAAAGGAAAATAAGGCCTTGTCCCTATTGCACCTACGTGAGAAATAGGGAGGTTGGTAGAAGGTCATGAGGGAAAACATTTGAAATTTTGGGACACACATGCCAAAAAGAGTGTCCACTTTTCTCCTCTGTTACCAAGTAAAAAAAAATCCTAGCAAAAAAAAAAACATTCACTTTTTGAAAATTTCCACCTTGGGATACCTCTACAGCATTGGCAGGATTCGAACCCTGGCCTGTGAGGGCTGTCCGCACCAAAGGTACAAGACTTACCTTTGAGCTATAGCTCCTTAGTGGTCTAGAGGATTGCAGTAGTAACTATAAGCAACATACAGGCCTTGGTGTCCTTCCCTGCGGCTTCCATTAAACATGAAAAGGATGACCATGACATAAGGACAATTTGATAGGCTACTTACATGGAAACCAGTGTGGTCCAGTGGGTAAGTGCCTGCCTTCCATGCAGGCAACCAGGGTTCGAATCCTGGGTTCGGCACCAGGTGACTGATGGTGGCAGAGCAGAGGTAAGTTGGAGGTGGGCCTAAATGGCCAATTGGTAAGTAAAAAATGTCTGTGTGTTGTGTAAGAGTGGAATCATGCCTAGTGAATGAGGGATTGCAGATTGGTTGGTAAGTAAAATAGGTGTGGCCTGAACAGAGAGAGGTGAAAGAAAGGGAACAGGTGTTGTGTGCAGGAGGAGGAGGAGCCAAGTCAGAGTGGGTGGGGTCAGAGAGGAGGAGTATAGGCGGAGCCTGGGCAGAGAGGAGGGGTATAGGAAGAGCCTAGTCAGAGTGGGTGGGGTCAGAGAGGAGGGGTATAGGCGGAGCCTGGGCAGAATGGGTGGGTTCAGAGAGCAGAGGAATAGGTGGAGGAGGATCCTGACTTATTGTGGGGTACTGCAAATACTTTTTTACTGCACCCCCCCATACTCTCTGATTTCTGTTGGGAGGGGGCAGTCAAAATTTGGGGGAGCAGTATTAAAAGGTGCTTGGGCGCAACGTGAAGGCGATGAGGTGCACACAATGGCTTGGCTTCCAGGTACTTTTTGAGGGGCTACCATTAGTTTGTATTGCTCTGATCCTCCCTCATGGGGTGTACCCCAAATGGTTAGGGGCAACGGGGGGGCAAGAAGCTGTTTGACAGTTTCTATTAACAACAGGGGTCACCATACGATTATGCTGCAGTTATGCTATTGAAAGGTAAAACAAGGAGCATTTGGCTGTAGTTTTTGCAGGTGGGGTGCCCCAAAATGTTACTGCCAGCAGCAGCCCCCTTCCTCCCCACCCTGCAGATTGGTATAGGTACCTTTAGGACATTTCTGTTGAAAACAGAGGCTATAGCGCATCGCGCTACAAAATCCGAGAGCACTAACACTTGCTAAATAAAGGTGGCATCGGAGCATACGAATGAGGCAGGGAGAGGCTACTGTTGCAATTGGTTTGGTGGTTCATAGTGAATAACCTCAGCATGCGAATAGGCAAAAGTGTGAGGATTGGCAGTGTCTGTAGAGAATTTTGGCATGCTCTTCAGTTGATGTTTTCCTCCTTACGTTGGCCATGAACTACAGAGGAAAGGCCTGGCCTTACTGTTGGGCAAAACATGTATTTATGATTTTAAGAAGTGTAGTCTGTCTGTACTGAGAGGGCCTGTACAGTACGGTAAATGCCTGTATACCCCTGCAATGTGCATCCAACTGTCACTTGAGATTGAACAGCGAACGAAGCAGCTGGGTTACTGACTGAATGTAAATGGAAGGCACATGGGAAGGGTGTTTGTGGTCACTCAAATGATTGAAACCTGGTTGATGCACTACCAAAGCTGGGGTACCAGGGGGGAACATTTGAGGGGTATTGAGATGGTGGTGTCCAGAGGTCAAAATATGTTTCAGAGACACAGAGGTACTGCGGTCCTGGTCCCACATTGGGGGTAGACAAAAGTCCCTGCTAAAGATTTCTGTCCAACTGTTACCATATTTTGTGAAGCCTGGCTCCCTCTGTAACGATTCC
The DNA here is from genome assembly GCF_964263255.1 of Lissotriton vulgaris. Lineage (NCBI taxonomy): Eukaryota > Metazoa > Chordata > Amphibia > Caudata > Salamandridae > Lissotriton > Lissotriton vulgaris. The sequence continues at coordinate 1,747,034,294 of NC_141685.1, forward strand.
CCCAGTGTCTTTCGATCCTACAGATGACTGTAGCAAACTTCCCAAATTTGTTCTTGGCCTCATACTCCCAAAGGAGTGCCTGACATTTGCCAGCCTAACGATACTCACATTCTGGGAAAAACCTCACTAACTATGCATATTTATCTACCACACATGGCAAATCCTTACAATTGCAGAACATCATATCGCACTTGTCATCTTTGAGGTACTGTAAGTATTTGGATTTGAGGGAAATATTCATCCTTGCTTGCTCTCTCCCATCTGAAGTCTATGGTGCTGCTGTTCCTTTCTCACATGTCCCTTCAAAGAGACAAGTGACACACAGACTCAATCACTCAGCAAACATATATGCTTTGACGTTTTCATCTTGCTGTTTACCTTCCAAATATTCCCCCTTCACCACAAATACAGGCCTGCCATTCCTCATCCCCTCAGTCAAAGCAGTCCTTCACTCCTTAGGCCCTGCAAGACCACCATGAACAAGAATCATGTCAGCAAGCAGAAGAAAAGCCTCAGTGTGCTCTTTTGTTCATACTGCTGCCCTCTAGTAACACTTCATGGCAACTGCAGCATAAGAATGGGACTGAGAAGAGGGCTGTCCTATGCAAATAATATCCTCCCATGCACACTTTCTTCTGAGACGGTCGGCGGCTTGTGCCGTGATACCGCCTCCAACATATGGTCTTCAACCAAATTTTTAAAAAGCCCACCTGCCTTAGACGAAGGATTTTGGCACTTGAAGGAAGCACATGGGGACATCACCCTCATTTAGCAGGGTCCTAAATTGCCTGCTGTCAGCCTGTATACAGAACAAGGGCGTTCGTGGGCGTTCGTGAGCGTTCCTCAAAGGAAGGAGGTGGGTGATTAATTCACAGTGCCAGGGCAGGCCCAGCCCAGGCCAGCGCAGCCCAGCCCAGCCCGGCACAGCGCATTGCTGTGGAGGTCCATTCCTTCACATCCTGCAGCAGGGATGATGCAGACCTACTAGAGCAAAGGCTTGACTCTGCCCTTGTCTGTCTCTTAAAGGAAACAATCTTTCTAGCTTCTTATTGCACCTAATAAATGGACTCTAGCTTGCCTCAAACTTGACCCATCATTTCATTAGCCAGAGCTCATACTTGACCTTTATTTCTATCCAAGCTCACTGGCACCAAACCCCTGATTTGAGCGAGTGGCTCACACCAAAATGAAAAATCACCATCATCCAACCTATTTTACAATAAGTGTAGCACCTTCCTCGCATTCTTGTGCTCAGTTATAACCCCCAATACCACAATTGCACTCTGCAATTCACCAAACTTAAAGGACAAAGAATGAAGACATTGATAAAGGAAAATAAGGCCTTGTCCCTATTGCATCTACTTGAGAAATAGGGAGGTTGGTAGAAGGTCATGAGGGAAAACATTTGAAATTTTGGGACACACATGCCAAAAAGAGTGTCCACTTTTCTCCTCTGTTACCAAGTAAAAAAAAATCTTTGCAAAAAAAAAAACATTCACTTTTTGAAAATTTCCACCTTGGGATACCTCTACAGCATTGGCAGGATTCGAACCCTGGCCTGTGAGGGCTGTCCGCACCAAAGGTACAAGACTTACCTTTGAGCTATGGCTCCTTAGTGGTCTAGAGGATTGCAGTAGTAACTATAAGCAACATACAGGCCTTGGTGTCCTTCGCTGCGGCTTCCATTGAACATGAAAAGGATGACCATGACATAAGGACAATTTGATAGGCTACTTACATGGAAACCAGTGTGGTCCAGTGGGTAAGTGCCTGCCTTCCATGCAGGCAACCAGGGTTCGAATCCCGGGTTCGGCACCAGGTGACTGATGGTGGCAGAGCAGAGGTAAGTTGGAGGTGGGCCTAAATGGCCAATTGGTAAGTAAAATGTGTCTGTGTGTTGTGTAAGAGTGGAATCATGCCTAGTGAATGAGGGATTGCAGATTGGTTGGTAAGTAAAATAGGTGTGGCCTGAACAGAGAGAGGTGAAAGAAAGGGAACAGGTGTTGTGTGCAGGAGGAGGAGGAGCCAAGTCAGAGTGGGTGGGGTCAGAGAGGAGGAGTATAGGCGGAGCCTGGGCAGAGAGGAGGGGTATAGGAAGAGCCTAGTCAGAGTGGGTGGGGTCAGAGAGGAGGGGTATAGGCGGAGCCTGGGCAGAATGGGTGGGTTCAGAGAGCAGAGGAATAGGTGGAGGAGGATCCTGACTTATTGTGGGGTACTGCAAATACTTTTTTACTGCACCCCCACATACTCTCTGATTTCTGTTGGGAGGGGGCAGTCAAAATTTGGGGGAGCAGTATTAAAAGGTGCTTGGGCGCAACGTGAAGGCGATGAGGTGCACACAATGGCTTGGCTTCCAGGTACTTTTTGAGGGGCTACCATTAGTTTGTATTGCTCTGATCCTCCCTCATGGGGTGTACCCCAAATGGTTAGGGGCAACGGGGGGGCAAGAAGCTGTTTGACAGTTTCTATTAACAACAGGGGTCACCATACGATTATGCTGCAGTTATGCTATTGAAAGGTAAAACAAGGAGCATTTGGCTGTAGTTTTTGCAGGTGGGGTGCCCCAAAATGTTACTGCCAGCAGCAGCCCCCTTCCTCCCCACCCTGCAGATTGGTATAGGTACCTTTAGGACATTTCTGTTGAAAACAGAGGCTATAGCGCATCGCGCTACAAAATCCGAGAGCACTAACACTTGCTAAATAAAGGTGGCATCGGAGCATACGAATGAGGCAGGGAGAGGCTACTGTTGCAATTGGTTTGGTGGTTCATAGTGAATAACCTCAGCATGCGAATAGGCAAAAGTGTGAGGATTGGCAGTGTCTGTAGAGAATTTTGGCATGCTCTTCAGTTGATGTTTTCCTCCTTACGTTGGCCATGAACTACAGAGGAAAGGCCTGGCCTTACTGTTGGGCAAAACATGTATTTATGATTTTAAGAAGTGTAGTCTGTCTGTACTGAGAGGGCCTGTACAGTACGGTAAATGCCTGTATACCCCTGCAATGTGCATCCAACTGTCACTTGAGATTGAACAGCGAACGAAGCAGCTGGGTTACTGACTGAATGTAAATGGAAGGCACATGGGAAGGGTGTTTGTGGTCACTCAAATGATTGAAACCTGGTTGATGCACTACCAAAGCTGGGGTACCAGGGGGGAACATTTGAGGGGTATTGAGATGGTGGTGTCCAGAGGTCAAAATATGTTTCAGAGACACAGAGGTACTGCGGTCCTGGTCCCACATTGGGGGTAGACAAAAGTCCCTGCTAAAGATTTCTGTCCAACTGTTACCATATTTTGTGAAGCCTGGCTCCCTCTGTAACGATTCCCCCAGTGTCTTTCGATCCTACAGATGACTGTAGCAAACTTCCCAAATTTGTTCTTGGCCTCATACTCCCAAAGGAGTGCCTGACATTTGCCAGCCTAACGATACTCACATTCTGGGAAAAACCTCACTAACTATGCATATTTATCTACCACACATGGCAAATCCTTACAATTGCAGAACATCATATCGCACTTGTCATCTTTGAGGTACTGTAAGTATTTGGATTTGAGGGAAATATTCATCCTTGCTTGCTCTCTCCCATCTGAAGTCTATGGTGCTGCTGTTCCTTTCTCACATGTCCCTTCAAAGAGACAAGTGACACACAGACTCAATCACTCAGCAAACATATATGCTTTGACGTTTTCATCTTGCTGTTTACCTTCCAAATATTCCCCCTTCACCACAAATACAGGCCTGCCATTCCTCATCCCCTCAGTCAAAGCAGTCCTTCACTCCTTAGGCCCTGCAAGACCACCATGAACAAGAATCATGTCAGCAAGCAGAAGAAAAGCCTCAGTGTGCTCTTTTGTTCATACTGCTGCCCTCTAGTAACACTTCATGGCAACTGCAGCATAAGAATGGGACTGAGAAGAGGGCTGTCCTATGCAAATAATATCCTCCCATGCACACTTTCTTCTGAGACGGTCGGCGGCTTGTGCCGTGATACCGCCTCCAACATATGGTCTTCAACCAAATTTTTAAAAAGCCCACCTGCCTTAGAGGAAGGATTTTGGCACTTGAAGGAAGCACATGGGGACATCACCCTCATTTAGCAGGGTCCTAAATTGCCTGCTGTCAGCCTGTATACAGAACAAGGGCGTTTGTGGGCGTTCGTGAGCGTTCCTCAAAGGAAGGAGGTGGGTGATTAATTCACAGTGCCAGGGCAGGCCCAGCCCAGGCCAGCGCAGCCCAGCCCGGCACAGCGCATTGCTGTGGAGGTCCATTCCTTCACATCCTGCAGCAGGGATGATGCAGACCTACTAGAGCAAAGGCTTGACTCTGCCCTTGTCTGTCTCTTAAAGGAAACAATCTTTCTAGCTTCTTATTGCACCTAATAAATGGACTCTAGCTTGCCTCAAACTTGACCCATCATTTCATTAGCCAGAGCTCATACTTGACCTTTATTTCTATCCAAGCTCACTGGCACCAAACCCCTGATTTGAGCGAGTGGCTCACACCAAAATGAAAAATCACCATCATCCAACCTATTTTACAATAAGTGTAGCACCTTCCTCGCATCCTTGTGCTCAGTTATAACCCCCAATACCACAATTGCACTCTGCAATTCACCAAACTTAAAGGACAAAGAATGAAGACATTGATAAAGGAAAATAAGGCCTTGTCCCTATTGCATCTACTTGAGAAATAGGGAGGTTGGTAGAAGGTCATGAGGGAAAACATTTGAAATTTTGGGACACACATGCCAAAAAGAGTGTCCACTTTTCTCCTCTGTTACCAAGTAAAAAAAAATCTTTGCAAAAAAAAAAAACATTCACTTTTTGAAAATTTCCACCTTGGGATACCTCTACAGCATTGGCAGGATTCGAACCCTGGCCTGTGAGGGCTGTCCGCACCAAAGGTACAAGACTTACCTTTGAGCTATGGCTCCTTAGTGGTCTAGAGGATTGCAGTAGTAACTATAAGCAACATACAGGCCTTGGTGTCCTTCCCTGCGGCTTCCATTGAACATGAAAAGGATGACCATGACATAAGGACAATTTGATAGGCTACTTACATGGAAACCAGTGTGGTCCAGTGGGTAAGTGCCTGCCTTCCATGCAGGCAACCAGGGTTCGAATCCCGGGTTCGGCACCAGGTGACTGATGGTGGCAGAGCAGAGGTAAGTTGGAGGTGGGCCTAAATGGCCAATTGGTAAGTAAAATGTGTCTGTGTGTTGTGTAAGAGTGGAATCATGCCTAGTGAATGAGGGATTGCAGATTGGTTGGTAAGTAAAATATGTGTGGCCTGAACAGCGAGAGGTGAAAGAAAGGGAACAGGTGTTGTGAGGAGGAGGAGCCAAGTCAGAGTGGGTGGGGTCAGAGAGGAGGAGTATAGGCGGAGCCTGGGCAGAGAGGAGGGGTATAGGAAGAGCCTAGTCAGAGTGGGTGGGGTCAGAGAGGAGGGGTATAGGCGGAGCCTGGGCAGAATGGGTAGGTTCAGAGAGCAGAGGAATAGGTGGAGGAGGATCCTGACTTATTGTGGGGTACTGCAAATACTTTTTTACTGCACCCCCCCCCCCATACTCTCTGATTACTGTTGGGAGGGGGCAGTCAAAATTTGGGGGAGCAGTATTAAAAGGTGCTTGGGCGCAACGTGAAGGCGATGAGGTGCACACAATGGCTTGGCTTCCAGGTACTTTTTGAGGGGCTACCATTAGTTTGTATTGCTCTGATCCTCCCTCATGGGGTGTACCCCAAATGGTTAGGGGCAACGGGGGGGCAAGAAGCTGTTTGACAGTTTCTATTAACAACAGGCGTCACCATACGATTATGCTGCAGTTATGCTATTGAAAGGTAAAACAAGGAGCATTTGGCTGTAGTTTTTGCAGGTGGGGTGCCCCAAAATGTTACTGCCAGCAGCAGCCCCCTTCCTCCCCACCCTGCAGATTGGTATAGGTACCTTTAGGACATTTCTGTTGAAAACAGAGGCTATAGCGCATCGCGCTACAAAATCCGAGAGCACTAACACTTGCTAAATAAAGGTGGCATCGGAGCATACGAATGAGGCAGGGAGAGGCTACTGTTGCAATTGGTTTGGTGGTTCATAGTGAATAACCTCAGCATGCGAATAGGCAAAAGTGTGAGGATTGGCAGTGTCTGTAGAGAATTTTGGCATGCTCTTCAGTTGATGTTTTCCTCCTTACGTTGGCCATGAACTACAGAGGAAAGGCCTGGCCTTACTGTTGGGCAAAACATGTATTTATGATTTTAAGAAGTGTAGTCTGTCTGTACTGAGAGGGCCTGTACAGTACGGTAAATGCCTGTATACCCCTGCAATGTGCATCCAACTGTCACTTGAGATTGAACAGCGAACGAAGCAGCTGGGTTACTGACTGAATGTAAATGGAAGGCACATGGGAAGGGTGTTTGTGGTCACTCAAATGATTGAAACCTGGTTGATGCACTACCAAAGCTGGGGTACCAGGGGGGAACATTTGAGGGGTATTGAGATGGTGGTGTCCAGAGGTCAAAATATGTTTCAGAGACACAGAGGTACTGCGGTCCTGGTCCCACATTGGGGGTAGACAAAAGTCCCTGCTAAAGATTTCTGTCCAACTGTTACCATATTTTGTGAAGCCTGGCTCCCTCTGTAACGATTCCCCCAGTGTCTTTCGATCCTACAGATGACTGTAGCAAACTTCCCAAATTTGTTCTTGGCCTCATACTCCCAAAGGAGTGCCTGACATTTGCCAGCCTAACGATACTCACATTCTGGGAAAAACCTCACTAACTATGCATATTTATCTACCACACATGGCAAATCCTTACAATTGCAGAACATCATATCGCACTTGTCATCTTTGAGGTACTGTAAGTATTTGGATTTGAGGGAAATATTCATCCTTGCTTGCTCTCTCCCATCTGAAGTCTATGGTGCTGCTGTTCCTTTCTCACATGTCCCTTCAAAGAGACAAGTGACACACAGACTCAATCACTCTGCAAACATATATGCTTTGACGTTTTCATCTTGCTGTTTACCTTCCAAATATTCCCCCTTCACCACAAATACAGGCCTGCCATTCCTCATCCCCTCAGTCAAAGCAGTCCTTCACTCCTTAGGCCCTGCAAGACCACCATGAACAAGAATCATGTCAGCAAGCAGAAGAAAAGCCTCAGTGTGCTCTTTTGTTCATACTGCTGCCCTCTAGTAACACTTCATGGCAACTGCAGCATAAGAATGGGACTGAGAAGAGGGCTGTCCTATGCAAATAATATCCTCCCATGCACACTTTCTTCTGAGACTGTCGGCGGCTTGTGCCGTGATACCGCCTCCAACATATGGTCTTCAACCAAATTTTTAAAAAGCCCACCTGCCTTAGACGAAGGATTTTGCCACTTGAAGGAAGCACATGGGGACATCACCCTCATTTAGCAGGGTCCTAAATTGCCTGCTGTCAGCCTGTATACAGAACAAGGGCGTTCGTGGGCGTTCGTGAGCGTTCCTCAAAGGAAGGAGGTGGGTGATTAATTCACAGTGCCAGGGCAGGCCCAGCCCAGGCCAGCGCAGCCCAGCCCGGCGCAGCGCATTGCTGTGGAGGTCCATTCCTTCACATCCTGCAGCAGGGATGATGCAGACCTACTAGAGCAAAGGCTTGACTCTGCCCTTGTCTGTCTCTTAAAGGAAACAATCTTTCTAGCTTCTTATTGCACCTAATAAATGGACTCTAGCTTGCCTCAAACTTGACCCATCATTTCATTAGCCAGAGCTCATACTTGACCTTTATTTCTATCCAAGCTCACTGGCACCAAACCCCTGATTTGAGCGAGTGGCTCACACCAAAATGAAAAATCACCATCATCCAACCTATTTTACAATAAGTGTAGCACCTTCCTCGCATTCTTGTGCTCAGTTATAACCCCCAATACCACAATTGCACTCTGCAATTCACCAAACTTAAAGGACAAAGAATGAAGATATTGATAAAGGAAAATAAGGCCTTGTCCCTATTGCATCTACTTGAGAAATAGGGAGGTTGGTAGAAGGTCATGAGGGAAAACATTTGAAATTTTGGGACACACATGCCAAAAAGAGTGTCCACTTTTCTCCTCTGTTACCAAGTAAAAAAAAATCTTTGCAAAAAAAAAAACATTCACTTTTTGAAAATTTCCACCTTGGGATACCTCTACAGCATTGGCAGGATTCGAACCCTGGCCTGTGAGGGCTGTCCGCACCAAAGGTACAAGACTTACCTTTGAGCTATAGCTCCTTAGTGGTCTAGAGGATTGCAGTAGTAACTATAAGCAACATACAGGCCTTAGTGTCCTTCCCCGCGGCTTCCATTGCACATGAAAAGGATGACCATGACATAAGGACAATTTGATAAGCTACTTACATGGAAACCAGTGTGGTCCAGTGGGTAAGTGCCTGCCTTCCATGCAGGCAACCAGGGTTCGAATCCCGGGTTCGGCACCAGGTGACTGATGGTGGCAGAGCAGAGGTAAGTTGGAGGTGGGCCTAAATGGCCAATTGGTAAGTAAAATGTGTCTGTGTGTTGTGTAAGAGTGGAATCATGCCTAGTGAATGAGGGATTGCAGATTGGTTGGTAAGTAAAATATGTGTGGCCTGAACAGCGAGAGGTGAAAGAAAGGGAACAGGTGTTGTGAGGAGGAGGAGCCAAGTCAGAGTGGGTGGGGTCAGAGAGGAGGAGTATAGGCGGAGCCTGGGCAGAGAGGAGGGGTATAGGAAGAGCCTAGTCAGAGTGGGTGGGGTCAGAGAGGAGGGGTATAGGCGGAGCCTGGGCAGAATGGGTAGGTTCAGAGAGCAGAGGAATAGGTGGAGGAGGATCCTGACTTATTGTGGGGTACTGCAAATACTTTTTTACTGCACCCCCCCCCCCCATACTCTCTGATTACTGTTGGGAGGGGGCAGTCAAAATTTGGGGGAGCAGTATTAAAAGGTGCTTGGGCGCAACGTGAAGGCGATGAGGTGCACACAATGGCTTGGCTTCCAGGTACTTTTTGAGGGGCTACCATTAGTTTGTATTGCTCTGATCCTCCCTCATGGGGTGTACCCCAAATGGTTAGGGGCAACGGGGGGGCAAGAAGCTGTTTGACAGTTTCTATTAACAACAGGCGTCACCATACGATTATGCTGCAGTTATGCTATTGAAAGGTAAAACAAGGAGCATTTGGCTGTAGTTTTTGCAGGTGGGGTGCCCCAAAATGTTACTGCCAGCAGCAGCCCCCTTCCTCCCCACCCTGCAGATTGGTATAGGTACCTTTAGGACATTTCTGTTGAAAACAGAGGCTATAGCGCATCGCGCTACAAAATCCGAGAGCACTAACACTTGCTAAATAAAGGTGGCATCGGAGCATACGAATGAGGCAGGGAGAGGCTACTGTTGCAATTGGTTTGGTGGTTCATAGTGAATAACCTCAGCATGCGAATAGGCAAAAGTGTGAGGATTGGCAGTGTCTGTAGAGAATTTTGGCATGCTCTTCAGTTGATGTTTTCCTCCTTACGTTGGCCATGAACTACAGAGGAAAGGCCTGGCCTTACTGTTGGGCAAAACATGTATTTATGATTTTAAGAAGTGTAGTCTGTCTGTACTGAGAGGGCCTGTACAGTACGGTAAATGCCTGTATACCCCTGCAATGTGCATCCAACTGTCACTTGAGATTGAACAGCGAACGAAGCAGCTGGGTTACTGACTGAATGTAAATGGAAGGCACATGGGAAGGGTGTTTGTGGTCACTCAAATGATTGAAACCTGGTTGATGCACTACCAAAGCTGGGGTACCAGGGGGGAACATTTGAGGGGTATTGAGATGGTGGTGTCCAGAGGTCAAAATATGTTTCAGAGACACAGAGGTACTGCGGTCCTGGTCCCACATTGGGGGTAGACAAAAGTCCCTGCTAAAGATTTCTGTCCAACTGTTACCATATTTTGTGAAGCCTGGCTCCCTCTGTAACGATTCCCCCAGTGTCTTTCGATCCTACAGATGACTGTAGCAAACTTCCCAAATTTGTTCTTGGCCTCATACTCCCAAAGGAGTGCCTGACATTTGCCAGCCTAACGATACTCACATTCTGGGAAAAACCTCACTAACTATGCATATTTATCTACCACACATGGCAAATCCTTACAATTGCAGAACATCATATCGCACTTGTCATCTTTGAGGTACTGTAAGTATTTGGATTTGAGGGAAATATTCATCCTTGCTTGCTCTCTCCCATCTGAAGTCTATGGTGCTGCTGTTCCTTTCTCACATGTCCCTTCAAAGAGACAAGTGACACACAGACTCAATCACTCAGCAAACATATATGCTTTGACGTTTTCATCTTGCTGTTTACCTTCCAAATATTCCCCCTTCACCACAAATACAGGCCTGCCATTCCTCATCCCCTCAGTCAAAGCAGTCCTTCACTCCTTAGGCCCTGCAAGACCACCATGAACAAGAATCATGTCAGCAAGCAGAAGAAAAGCCTCAGTGTGCTCTTTTGTTCATACTGCTGCCCTCTAGTAACACTTCATGGCAACTGCAGCATAAGAATGGGACTGAGAAGAGGGCTGTCCTATGCAAATAATATCCTCCCATGCACACTTTCTTCTGAGACTGTCGGCGGCTTGTGCCGTGATACCGCCTCCAACATATGGTCTTCAACCAAATTTTTAAAAAGCCCACCTGCCTTAGACGAAGGATTTTGCCACTTGAAGGAAGCACATGGGGACATCACCCTCATTTAGCAGGGTCCTAAATTGCCTGCTGTCAGCCTGTATACAGAACAAGGGCGTTCGTGGGCGTTCGTGAGCGTTCCTCAAAGGAAGGAGGTGGGTGATTAATTCACAGTGCCAGGGCAGGCCCAGCCCAGGCCAGCGCAGCCCAGCCCGGCGCAGCGCATTGCTGTGGAGGTCCATTCCTTCACATCCTGCAGCAGGGATGATGCAGACCTACTAGAGCAAAGGCTTGACTCTGCCCTTGTCTGTCTCTTAAAGGAAACAATCTTTCTAGCTTCTTATTGCACCTAATAAATGGACTCTAGCTTGCCTCAAACTTGACCCATCATTTCATTAGCCAGAGCTCATACTTGACCTTTATTTCTATCCAAGCTCACTGGCACCAAACCCCTGATTTGAGCGAGTGGCTCACACCAAAATGAAAAATCACCATCATCCAACCTATTTTACAATAAGTGTAGCACCTTCCTCGCATTCTTGTGCTCAGTTATAACCCCCAATACCACAATTGCACTCTGCAATTCACCAAACTTAAAGGACAAAGAATGATGACATTGATAAAGTAAAATAAGGCCTGGTCCCTATTGCACCTACTTGAGAAATAGGGAGGTTGGTAGAAGGTCATGAGGGAAAACATTTGAAATTTTGGGACACACATGCCAAAAAGAGTGTCCACTTTTCTCCTCTGTTACCAAGTAAAAAAAAATCTTTGCAAAAAAAAAAACATTCACTTTTTGAAAATTTCCACCTTGGGATACCTCTACAGCATTGGCAGGATTCAAACCCTGGCCTGTGAGGGCTGTCCGCACCAAAGGTACAAGACTTACCTTTGAGCTATGGCTCCATAGTGGTCTAGAGGATTGCAGTAGTAACTATAAGCAACATACAGGCCTTGGTGTCCTTCCCTGCGGCTTCCATTGAACATGAAAAGGATGACCATGACATAAGGACAATTTGATAGGCTACTTACATGGAAACCAGTGTGGTCCAGTGGGTAAGTGCCTGCCTTCCATGCATGCAACCAGGGTTCGAATCCCGGGTTCGGCACCAGGTGACTGATGGTGGCAGAGCAGAGGTAAGTTGGAGGTGGGCCTAAATGGCCAATTGGTAAGTAAAATGTGTCTGTGTGTTGTGTAAGAGTGGAATCATGCCTAGTGAATGAGGGATTGCAGATTGGTTGGTAAGTAAAATATGTGTGGCCTGAACAGAGAGAGGTGAAAGAAAGGTAACAGGTGTTGTGAGGAGGAGGAGCCAAGTCAGAGTGGGTGGGGTCAGAGAGGAGGAGTATAGGAGGAGCCTAGTCAGAGTGGGAGGGGTCAGAGAGGAGGAGCATGGGAGGAGCCAAGTCAGAGTGGGTGGGGTCAGAGAGGAGGAGTATAGGCGGAGCCTGGGCAGAGAGGAGGGGTATAGGAAGAGCCTAGTCAGAGTGGGTGGGGTCAGAGAGGAGGGGTATAGGCGGAGCCTGGGCAGAATGGGTAGGTTCAGAGAGCAGAGGAATAGGTGGAGGAGGATCCTGACTTATTGTGGGGTACTGCAAATACTTTTTTACTGCACCCCCCCCCCATTCTCTCTGATTACTGTTGGGAGGGGGCAGTCAAAATTTGGGGGAGCAGTATTAAAAGGTGCTTGGGCGCAACGTGAAGGCGATGAGGTGCACACAATGGCTTGGCTTCCAGGTACTTTTTGAGGGGCTACTATTAGTTTGTATTGCTCTGATCCTCCCTCATGGGGTGTACCCCAAATGGTTAGGGGCAACGGGGGGGCAAGAAGCTGTTTGACAGTTTCTATTAACAACAGGGGTCACCATACGATTATGCTGCAGTTATGCTATTGAAAGGTAAAACAAGGAGCATTTGGCTGTAGTTTTTGCAGGTGGGGTGCCCCAAAATGTTACTGCCAGCAGCAGCCCCCTTCCTCCCCACCCTGCAGATTGGTATAGGTACCTTTAGGACATTTCTGTTGAAAACAGAGGCTATAGCGCATCACGCTACAAAATCCGAGAGCACTAACACTTGCTAAATAAAGGTGGCATCGGAGCATACGAATGAGGCAGGGAGAGGCTACTGTTGCAATTGGTTTGGTGGTTCATAGTGAATAACCTCAGCATGCGAATAGGCAAAAGTGTGAGGATTGGCAGTGTCTGTAGAGAATTTTGGCATGCTCTTCAGTTGATGTTTTCCTCCTTACGTTGGCCATGAACTACAGAGGAAAGGCCTGGCCTTACTGTTGGGCAAAACATGTATTTATGATTTTAAGAAGTGTAGTCTGTCTGTACTGAGAGGGCCTGTACAGTACGGTAAATGTCTGTATACCCCTGCAATGTGCATCCAACTGTCACTTGAGATTGAACAGCGAACGAAGCAGCTGGGTTACTGACTGAATGTAAATGGAAGGCACATGGGAAGGGTGTTTGTGGTCACTCAAATGATTGAAACCTGGTTGATGCACTACCAAAGCTGGGGTACCAGGGGGGAACATTTGAGGGGTATTGAGATGGTGGTGTCCAGAGGTCAAAATATGTTTCAGAGACACAGAGGTACTGCGGTCCTGGTCCCACATTGGGGGTAGACAAAAGTCCCTGCTAAAGATTTCTGTCCAACTGTTACCATATTTTGTGAAGCCTGGCTCCCTCTGTAACGATTCCCCCAGTGTCTTTCGATCCTACAGATGACTGTAGCAAACTTCCCAAATTTGTTCTTGGCCTCATACTCCCAAAGGAGTGCCTGACATTTGCCAGCCTAACGATACTCACATTCTGGGAAAAACCTCACTAACTATGCATATTTATCTACCACACATGGCAAATCCTTACAATTGCAGAACATCATATCGCACTTGTCATCTTTGAGGTACTGTAAGTATTTGGATTTGAGGGAAATATTCATCCTTGCTTGCTCTCTCCCATCTGAAGTCTATGGTGCTGCTGTTCCTTTCTCACATGTCCCTTCAAAGAGACAAGTGACACACAGACTCAATCACTCAGCAAACATATATGCTTTGACGTTTTCATCTTGCTGTTTACCTTCCAAATATTCCCCCTTCACCACAAATACAGGCCTGCCATTCCTCATCCCCTCAGTCAAAGCAGTCCTTCACTCCTTAGGCCCTGCAAGACCACCATGAACAAGAATCATGTCAGCAAGCAGAAGAAAAGCCTCAGTGTGCTCTTTTGTCAAACTGCTGCCCTCTAGTAACACTTCATGGCAACTGCAGCATAAGAATGGGACTGAGAAGAGGGCTGTCCTATGCAAATAATATCCTCCCATGCACACTTTCTTCTGAGACGGTCGGCGGCTTGTGCCGTGATACCGCCTCCAACATATGGTCTTCAACCAAATTTTTAAAAAGCCCACCTGCCTTAGAGGAAGGATTTTGGCACTTGAAGGAAGCACATGGGGACATCACCCTCATTTAGCAGGGTCCTAAATTGCCTGCTGTCAGCCTGTATACAGAACAAGGGCGTTCGTGAGCGTTCCTCAAAGGAAGGAGGTGGGTGATTAATTCACAGTGCCAGGGCAGGCCCAGCCCAGGCCAGCGCAGCCCAGCCCGGCACAGCGCATTGCTGTGGAGGTCCATTCCTTCACATCCTGCAGCAGGGATGATGCAGACCTACTAGAGCAAAGGCTTGACTCTGCCCTTGTCTGTCTCTTAAAGGAAACAATCTTTCTAGCTTCTTATTGCACCTAATAAATGGACTCTAGCTTGCCTCAAACTTGACCCATCATTTCATTAGCCAGAGCTCATACTTGACCTTTATTTCTATCCAAGCTCACTGGCACCAAACCCCTGATTTGAGCGAGTGGCTCACACCAAAATGAAAAATCACCATCATCCAACCTATTTTACAATAAGTGTAGCACCTTCCTCGCATTCTTGTGCTCAGTTATAACCCCCAATACCACAATTGCACTCTGCAATTCACCAAACTTAAAGGACAAAGAATGAAGACATTGATAAAGGAAAATAAGGCCTTGTCCCTATTGCATCTACTTGAGAAATAGGGAGGTTGGTAGAAGGTCATGAGGGAAAACATTTGAAATTTTGGGACACACATGCCAAAAAGAGTGTCCACTTTTCTCCTCTGTTACCAAGTAAAAAAAAATCTTTGCAAAAAAAAAAAACATTCACTTTTTGAAAATTTCCACCTTGGGATACCTCTACAGCATTGGCAGGATTCGAACCCTGGCCTGTGAGGGCTGTCCGCACCAAAGGTACAAGACTTACCTTTGAGCTATGGCTCCTTAGTGGTCTAGAGGATTGCAGTAGTAACTATAAGCAACATACAGGCCTTGGTGTCCTTCCCTGCGGCTTCCATTGAACATGAAAAGGATGACCATGACATAAGGACAATTTGATAGGCTACTTACATGGAAACCAGTGTGGTCCAGTGGGTAAGTGCCTGCCTTCCATGCAGGCAACCAGGGTTCGAATCCCGGGTTCGGCACCAGGTGACTGATGGTGGCAGAGCAGAGGTAAGTTGGAGGTGGGCCTAAATGGCCAATTGGTAAGTAAAATGTGTCTGTGTGTTGTGTAAGAGTGGAATCATGCCTAGTGAATGAGGGATTGCAGATTGGTTGGTAAGTAAAATATGTGTGGCCTGAACAGCGAGAGGTGAAAGAAAGGGAACAGGTGTTGTGAGGAGGAGGAGCCAAGTCAGAGTGGGTGGGGTCAGAGAGGAGGAGTATAGGCGGAGCCTGGGCAGAGAGGAGGGGTATAGGAAGAGCCTAGTCAGAGTGGGTGGGGTCAGAGAGGAGGGGTATAGGCGGAGCCTGGGCAGAATGGGTAGGTTCAGAGAGCAGAGGAATAGGTGGAGGAGGATCCTGACTTATTGTGGGGTACTGCAAATACTTTTTTACTGCACCCCCCCCCCCATACTCTCTGATTACTGTTGGGAGGGGGCAGTCAAAATTTGGGGGAGCAGTATTAAAAGGTGCTTGGGCGCAACGTGAAGGCGATGAGGTGCACACAATGGCTTGGCTTCCAGGTACTTTTTGAGGGGCTACCATTAGTTTGTATTGCTCTGATCCTCCCTCATGGGGTGTACCCCAAATGGTTAGGGGCAACGGGGGGGCAAGAAGCTGTTTGACAGTTTCTATTAACAACAGGCGTCACCATACGATTATGCTGCAGTTATGCTATTGAAAGGTAAAACAAGGAGCATTTGGCTGTAGTTTTTGCAGGTGGGGTGCCCCAAAATGTTACTGCCAGCAGCAGCCCCCTTCCTCCCCACCCTGCAGATTGGTATAGGTACCTTTAGGACATTTCTGTTGAAAACAGAGGCTATAGCGCATCGCGCTACAAAATCCGAGAGCACTAACACTTGCTAAATAAAGGTGGCATCGGAGCATACGAATGAGGCAGGGAGAGGCTACTGTTGCAATTGGTTTGGTGGTTCATAGTGAATAACCTCAGCATGCGAATAGGCAAAAGTGTGAGGATTGGCAGTGTCTGTAGAGAATTTTGGCATGCTCTTCAGTTGATGTTTTCCTCCTTACGTTGGCCATGAACTACAGAGGAAAGGCCTGGCCTTACTGTTGGGCAAAACATGTATTTATGATTTTAAGAAGTGTAGTCTGTCTGTACTGAGAGGGCCTGTACAGTACGGTAAATGCCTGTATACCCCTGCAATGTGCATCCAACTGTCACTTGAGATTGAACAGCGAACGAAGCAGCTGGGTTACTGACTGAATGTAAATGGAAGGCACATGGGAAGGGTGTTTGTGGTCACTCAAATGATTGAAACCTGGTTGATGCACTACCAAAGCTGGGGTACCAGGGGGGAACATTTGAGGGGTATTGAGATGGTGGTGTCCAGAGGTCAAAATATGTTTCAGAGACACAGAGGTACTGCGGTCCTGGTCCCACATTGGGGGTAGACAAAAGTCCCTGCTAAAGATTTCTGTCCAACTGTTACCATATTTTGTGAAGCCTGGCTCCCTCTGTAACGATTCCCCCAGTGTCTTTCGATCCTACAGATGACTGTAGCAAACTTCCCAAATTTGTTCTTGGCCTCATACTCCCAAAGGAGTGCCTGACATTTGCCAGCCTAACGATACTCACATTCTGGGAAAAACCTCACTAACTATGCATATTTATCTACCACACATGGCAAATCCTTACAATTGCAGAACATCATATCGCACTTGTCATCTTTGAGGTACTGTAAGTATTTGGATTTGAGGGAAATATTCATCCTTGCTTGCTCTCTCCCATCTGAAGTCTATGGTGCTGCTGTTCCTTTCTCACATGTCCCTTCAAAGAGACAAGTGACACACAGACTCAATCACTCTGCAAACATATATGCTTTGACGTTTTCATCTTGCTGTTTACCTTCCAAATATTCCCCCTTCACCACAAATACAGGCCTGCCATTCCTCATCCCCTCAGTCAAAGCAGTCCTTCACTCCTTAGGCCCTGCAAGACCACCATGAACAAGAATCATGTCAGCAAGCAGAAGAAAAGCCTCAGTGTGCTCTTTTGTTCATACTGCTGCCCTCTAGTAACACTTCATGGCAACTGCAGCATAAGAATGGGACTGAGAAGAGGGCTGTCCTATGCAAATAATATCCTCCCATGCACACTTTCTTCTGAGACTGTCGGCGGCTTGTGCCGTGATACCGCCTCCAACATATGGTCTTCAACCAAATTTTTAAAAAGCCCACCTGCCTTAGACGAAGGATTTTGCCACTTGAAGGAAGCACATGGGGACATCACCCTCATTTAGCAGGGTCCTAAATTGCCTGCTGTCAGCCTGTATACAGAACAAGGGCGTTCGTGGGCGTTCGTGAGCGTTCCTCAAAGGAAGGAGGTGGGTGATTAATTCACAGTGCCAGGGCAGGCCCAGCCCAGGCCAGCGCAGCCCAGCCCGGCGCAGCGCATTGCTGTGGAGGTCCATTCCTTCACATCCTGCAGCAGGGATGATGCAGACCTACTAGAGCAAAGGCTTGACTCTGCCCTTGTCTGTCTCTTAAAGGAAACAATCTTTCTAGCTTCTTATTGCACCTAATAAATGGACTCTAGCTTGCCTCAAACTTGACCCATCATTTCATTAGCCAGAGCTCATACTTGACCTTTATTTCTATCCAAGCTCACTGGCACCAAACCCCTGATTTGAGCGAGTGGCTCACACCAAAATGAAAAATCACCATCATCCAACCTATTTTACAATAAGTGTAGCACCTTCCTCGCATTCTTGTGCTCAGTTATAACCCCCAATACCACAATTGCACTCTGCAATTCACCAAACTTAAAGGACAAAGAATGAAGATATTGATAAAGGAAAATAAGGCCTTGTCCCTATTGCATCTACTTGAGAAATAGGGAGGTTGGTAGAAGGTCATGAGGGAAAACATTTGAAATTTTGGGACACACATGCCAAAAAGAGTGTCCACTTTTCTCCTCTGTTACCAAGTAAAAAAAAATCTTTGCAAAAAAAAAAACATTCACTTTTTGAAAATTTCCACCTTGGGATACCTCTACAGCATTGGCAGGATTCGAACCCTGGCCTGTGAGGGCTGTCCGCACCAAAGGTACAAGACTTACCTTTGAGCTATAGCTCCTTAGTGGTCTAGAGGATTGCAGTAGTAACTATAAGCAACATACAGGCCTTAGTGTCCTTCCCCGCGGCTTCCATTGCACATGAAAAGGATGACCATGACATAAGGACAATTTGATAAGCTACTTACATGGAAACCAGTGTGGTCCAGTGGGTAAGTGCCTGCCTTCCATGCAGGCAACCAGGGTTCGAATCCCGGGTTCGGCACCAGGTGACTGATGGTGGCAGAGCAGAGGTAAGTTGGAGGTGGGCCTAAATGGCCAATTGGTAAGTAAAATGTGTCTGTGTGTTGTGTAAGAGTGGAATCATGCCTAGTGAATGAGGGATTGCAGATTGGTTGGTAAGTAAAATATGTGTGGCCTGAACAGCGAGAGGTGAAAGAAAAGGAACAGGTGTTGTGAGGAGGAGGAGCCAAGTCAGAGTGGGTGGGGTCAGAGAGGAGGAGTATAGGCGGAGCCTGGGCAGAGAGGAGGGGTATAGGAAGAGCCTAGTCAGAGTGGGTGGGGTCAGAGAGGAGGGGTATAGGCGGAGCCTGGGCAGAATGGGTAGGTTCAGAGAGCAGAGGAATAGGTGGAGGAGGATCCTGACTTATTGTGGGGTACTGCAAATACTTTTTTACTGCACCCCCCCCCCCATACTCTCTGATTACTGTTGGGAGGGGGCAGTCAAAATTTGGGGGAGCAGTATTAAAAGGTGCTTGGGCGCAACGTGAAGGCGATGAGGTGCACACAATGGCTTGGCTTCCAGGTACTTTTTGAGGGGCTACCATTAGTTTGTATTGCTCTGATCCTCCCTCATGGGGTGTACCCCAAATGGTTAGGGGCAACGGGGGGGCAAGAAGCTGTTTGACAGTTTCTATTAACAACAGGCGTCACCATACGATTATGCTGCAGTTATGCTATTGAAAGGTAAAACAAGGAGCATTTGGCTGTAGTTTTTGCAGGTGGGGTGCCCCAAAATGTTACTGCCAGCAGCAGCCCCCTTCCTCCCCACCCTGCAGATTGGTATAGGTACCTTTAGGACATTTCTGTTGAAAACAGAGGCTATAGCGCATCGCGCTACAAAATCCGAGAGCACTAACACTTGCTAAATAAAGGTGGCATCGGAGCATACGAATGAGGCAGGGAGAGGCTACTGTTGCAATTGGTTTGGTGGTTCATAGTGAATAACCTCAGCATGCGAATAGGCAAAAGTGTGAGGATTGGCAGTGTCTGTAGAGAATTTTGGCATGCTCTTCAGTTGATGTTTTCCTCCTTACGTTGGCCATGAACTACAGAGGAAAGGCCTGGCCTTACTGTTGGGCAAAACATGTATTTATGATTTTAAGAAGTGTAGTCTGTCTGTACTGAGAGGGCCTGTACAGTACGGTAAATGCCTGTATACCCCTGCAATGTGCATCCAACTGTCACTTGAGATTGAACAGCGAACGAAGCAGCTGGGTTACTGACTGAATGTAAATGGAAGGCACATGGGAAGGGTGTTTGTGGTCACTCAAATGATTGAAACCTGGTTGATGCACTACCAAAGCTGGGGTACCAGGGGGGAACATTTGAGGGGTATTGAGATGGTGGTGTCCAGAGGTCAAAATATGTTTCAGAGACACAGAGGTACTGCGGTCCTGGTCCCACATTGGGGGTAGACAAAAGTCCCTGCTAAAGATTTCTGTCCAACTGTTACCATATTTTGTGAAGCCTGGCTCCCTCTGTAACGATTCCCCCAGTGTCTTTCGATCCTACAGATGACTGTAGCAAACTTCCCAAATTTGTTCTTGGCCTCATACTCCCAAAGGAGTGCCTGAC
Organism: Lissotriton vulgaris; assembly: GCF_964263255.1. Taxonomy (NCBI): domain Eukaryota; kingdom Metazoa; phylum Chordata; class Amphibia; order Caudata; family Salamandridae; genus Lissotriton; species Lissotriton vulgaris. The sequence goes on from NC_141685.1 coordinate 1,747,054,374, forward strand.
ATTTGCCAGCCTAACGATACTCACATTCTGGGAAAAACCTCACTAACTATGCATATTTATCTACCACACATGGCAAATCCTTACAATTGCAGAACATCATATCGCACTTGTCATCTTTGAGGTACTGTAAGTATTTGGATTTGAGGGAAATATTCATCCTTGCTTGCTCTCTCCCATCTGAAGTCTATGGTGCTGCTGTTCCTTTCTCACATGTCCCTTCAAAGAGACAAGTGACACACAGACTCAATCACTCAGCAAACATATATGCTTTGACGTTTTCATCTTGCTGTTTACCTTCCAAATATTCCCCCTTCACCACAAATACAGGCCTGCCATTCCTCATCCCCTCAGTCAAAGCAGTCCTTCACTCCTTAGGCCCTGCAAGACCACCATGAACAAGAATCATGTCAGCAAGCAGAAGAAAAGCCTCAGTGTGCTCTTTTGTTCATACTGCTGCCCTCTAGTAACACTTCATGGCAACTGCAGCATAAGAATGGGACTGAGAAGAGGGCTGTCCTATGCAAATAATATCCTCCCATGCACACTTTCTTCTGAGACTGTCGGCGGCTTGTGCCGTGATACCGCCTCCAACATATGGTCTTCAACCAAATTTTTAAAAAGCCCACCTGCCTTAGACGAAGGATTTTGCCACTTGAAGGAAGCACATGGGGACATCACCCTCATTTAGCAGGGTCCTAAATTGCCTGCTGTCAGCCTGTATACAGAACAAGGGCGTTCGTGGGCGTTCGTGAGCGTTCCTCAAAGGAAGGAGGTGGGTGATTAATTCACAGTGCCAGGGCAGGCCCAGCCCAGGCCAGCGCAGCCCAGCCCGGCGCAGCGCATTGCTGTGGAGGTCCATTCCTTCACATCCTGCAGCAGGGATGATGCAGACCTACTAGAGCAAAGGCTTGACTCTGCCCTTGTCTGTCTCTTAAAGGAAACAATCTTTCTAGCTTCTTATTGCACCTAATAAATGGACTCTAGCTTGCCTCAAACTTGACCCATCATTTCATTAGCCAGAGCTCATACTTGACCTTTATTTCTATCCAAGCTCACTGGCACCAAACCCCTGATTTGAGCGAGTGGCTCACACCAAAATGAAAAATCACCATCATCCAACCTATTTTACAATAAGTGTAGCACCTTCCTCGCATTCTTGTGCTCAGTTATAACCCCCAATACCACAATTGCACTCTGCAATTCACCAAACTTAAAGGACAAAGAATGAAGATATTGATAAAGGAAAATAAGGCCTTGTCCCTATTGCATCTACTTGAGAAATAGGGAGGTTGGTAGAAGGTCATGAGGGAAAACATTTGAAATTTTGGGACACACATGCCAAAAAGAGTGTCCACTTTTCTCCTCTGTTACCAAGTAAAAAAAAATCTTTGCAAAAAAAAAAACATTCACTTTTTGAAAATTTCCACCTTGGGATACCTCTACAGCATTGGCAGGATTCAAACCCTGGCCTGTGAGGGCTGTCCGCACCAAAGGTACAAGACTTACCTTTGAGCTATGGCTCCATAGTGGTCTAGAGGATTGCAGTAGTAACTATAAGCAACATACAGGCCTTGGTGTCCTTCCCTGCGGCTTCCATTGAACATGAAAAGGATGACCATGACATAAGGACAATTTGATAGGCTACTTACATGGAAACCAGTGTGGTCCAGTGGGTAAGTGCCTGCCTTCCATGCATGCAACCAGGGTTCGAATCCCGGGTTCGGCACCAGGTGACTGATGGTGGCAGAGCAGAGGTAAGTTGGAGGTGGGCCTAAATGGCCAATTGGTAAGTAAAATGTGTCTGTGTGTTGTGTAAGAGTGGAATCATGCCTAGTGAATGAGGGATTGCAGATTGGTTGGTAAGTAAAATATGTGTGGCCTGAACAGAGAGAGGTGAAAGAAAGGTAACAGGTGTTGTGAGGAGGAGGAGCCAAGTCAGAGTGGGTGGGGTCAGAGAGGAGGAGTATAGGAGGAGCCTAGTCAGAGTGGGAGGGGTCAGAGAGGAGGAGCATGGGAGGAGCCAAGTCAGAGTGGGTGGGGTCAGAGAGGAGGAGTATAGGCGGAGCCTGGGCAGAGAGGAGGGGTATAGGAAGAGCCTAGTCAGAGTGGGTGGGGTCAGAGAGGAGGGGTATAGGCGGAGCCTGGGCAGAATGGGTAGGTTCAGAGAGCAGAGGAATAGGTGGAGGAGGATCCTGACTTATTGTGGGGTACTGCAAATACTTTTTTACTGCACCCCCCCCCCATTCTCTCTGATTACTGTTGGGAGGGGGCAGTCAAAATTTGGGGGAGCAGTATTAAAAGGTGCTTGGGCGCAACGTGAAGGCGATGAGGTGCACACAATGGCTTGGCTTCCAGGTACTTTTTGAGGGGCTACTATTAGTTTGTATTGCTCTGATCCTCCCTCATGGGGTGTACCCCAAATGGTTAGGGGCAACGGGGGGGCAAGAAGCTGTTTGACAGTTTCTATTAACAACAGGGGTCACCATACGATTATGCTGCAGTTATGCTATTGAAAGGTAAAACAAGGAGCATTTGGCTGTAGTTTTTGCAGGTGGGGTGCCCCAAAATGTTACTGCCAGCAGCAGCCCCCTTCCTCCCCACCCTGCAGATTGGTATAGGTACCTTTAGGACATTTCTGTTGAAAACAGAGGCTATAGCGCATCGCGCTACAAAATCCGAGAGCACTAACACTTGCTAAATAAAGGTGGCATCGGAGCATACGAATGAGGCAGGGAGAGGCTACTGTTGCAATTGGTTTGGTGGTTCATAGTGAATAACCTCAGCATGCGAATAGGCAAAAGTGTGAGGATTGGCAGTGTCTGTAGAGAATTTTGGCATGCTCTTCAGTTGATGTTTTCCTCCTTACGTTGGCCATGAACTACAGAGGAAAGGCCTGGCCTTACTGTTGGGCAAAACATGTATTTATGATTTTAAGAAGTGTAGTCTGTCTGTACTGAGAGGGCCTGTACAGTACGGTAAATGTCTGTATACCCCTGCAATGTGCATCCAACTGTCACTTGAGATTGAACAGCGAACGAAGCAGCTGGGTTACTGACTGAATGTAAATGGAAGGCACATGGGAAGGGTGTTTGTGGTCACTCAAATGATTGAAACCTGGTTGATGCACTACCAAAGCTGGGGTACCAGGGGGGAACATTTGAGGGGTATTGAGATGGTGGTGTCCAGAGGTCAAAATATGTTTCAGAGACACAGAGGTACTGCGGTCCTGGTCCCACATTGGGGGTAGACAAAAGTCCCTGCTAAAGATTTCTGTCCAACTGTTACCATATTTTGTGAAGCCTGGCTCCCTCTGTAACGATTCCCCCAGTGTCTTTCGATCCTACAGATGACTGTAGCAAACTTCCCAAATTTGTTCTTGGCCTCATACTCCCAAAGGAGTGCCTGACATTTGCCAGCCTAACGATACTCACATTCTGGGAAAAACCTCACTAACTATGCATATTTATCTACCACACATGGCAAATCCTTACAATTGCAGAACATCATATCGCACTTGTCATCTTTGAGGTACTGTAAGTATTTGGATTTGAGGGAAATATTCATCCTTGCTTGCTCTCTCCCATCTGAAGTCTATGGTGCTGCTGTTCCTTTCTCACATGTCCCTTCAAAGAGACAAGTGACACACAGACTCAATCACTCAGCAAACATATATGCTTTGACGTTTTCATCTTGCTGTTTACCTTCCAAATATTCCCCCTTCACCACAAATACAGGCCTGCCATTCCTCATCCCCTCAGTCAAAGCAGTCCTTCACTCCTTAGGCCCTGCAAGACCACCATGAACAAGAATCATGTCAGCAAGCAGAAGAAAAGCCTCAGTGTGCTCTTTTGTCAAACTGCTGCCCTCTAGTAACACTTCATGGCAACTGCAGCATAAGAATGGGACTGAGAAGAGGGCTGTCCTATGCAAATAATATCCTCCCATGCACACTTTCTTCTGAGACGGTCGGCGGCTTGTGCCGTGATACCGCCTCCAACATATGGTCTTCAACCAAATTTTTAAAAAGCCCACCTGCCTTAGAGGAAGGATTTTGGCACTTGAAGGAAGCACATGGGGACATCACCCTCATTTAGCAGGGTCCTAAATTGCCTGCTGTCAGCCTGTATACAGAACAAGGGCGTTCGTGGGCGTTCGTGAGCGTTCCTCAAAGGAAGGAGGTGGGTGATTAATTCACAGTGCCAGGGCAGGCCCAGCCCAGGCCAGCGCAGCCCAGCCCGGCACAGCGCATTGCTGTGGAGGTCCATTCCTTCACATCCTGCAGCAGGGATGATGCAGACCTACTAGAGCAAAGGCTTGACTCTGCCCTTGTCTGTCTCTTAAAGGAAACAATCTTTCTAGCTTCTTATTGCACCTAATAAATGGACTCTAGCTTGCCTCAAACTTGACCCATCATTTCATTAGCCAGAGCTCATACTTGACCTTTATTTCTATCCAAGCTCACTGGCACCAAACCCCTGATTTGAGCGAGTGGCTCACACCAAAATGAAAAATCACCATCATCCAACCTATTTTACAATAAGTGTAGCACCTTCCTCGCATTCTTGTGCTCAGTTATAACCCCCAATACCACAATTGCACTCTGCAATTCACCAAACTTAAAGGACAAAGAATGAAGACATTGATAAAGGAAAATAAGGCCTTGTCCCTATTGCATCTACTTGAGAAATAGGGAGGTTGGTAGAAGGTCATGAGGGAAAACATTTGAAATTTTGGGACACACATGCCAAAAAGAGTGTCCACTTTTCTCCTCTGTTACCAAGTAAAAAAAAATCTTTGCAAAAAAAAAAACATTCACTTTTTGAAAATTTCCACCTTGGGATACCTCTACAGCATTGGCAGGATTCGAACCCTGGCCTGTGAGGGCTGTCCGCACCAAAGGTACAAGACTTACCTTTGAGCTATAGCTCCTTAGTGGTCTAGAGGATTGCAGTAGTAACTATAAGCAACATACAGGCCTTGGTGTCCTTCCCTGCGGCTTCCATTAAACATGAAAAGGATGACCATGACATAAGGACAATTTGATAGGCTACTTACATGGAAACCAGTGTGGTCCAGTGGGTAAGTGCCTGCCTTCCATGCAGGCAACCAGGGTTCGAATCCTGGGTTCGGCACCAGGTGACTGATGGTGGCAGAGCAGAGGTAAGTTGGAGGTGGGCCTAAATGGCCAATTGGTAAGTAAAAAATGTCTGTGTGTTGTGTAAGAGTGGAATCATGCCTAGTGAATGAGGGATTGCAGATTGGTTGGTAAGTAAAATAGGTGTGGCCTGAACAGAGAGAGGTGAAAGAAAGGGAACAGGTGTTGTGTGCAGGAGGAGGAGGAGCCAAGTCAGAGTGGGTGGGGTCAGAGAGGAGGAGTATAGGCGGAGCCTGGGCAGAGAGGAGGGGTATAGGAAGAGCCTAGTCAGAGTGGGTGGGGTCAGAGAGGAGGGGTATAGGCGGAGCCTGGGCAGAATGGGTGGGTTCAGAGAGGAGGAGCATGGGAGGAGCCAAGTCAGAGTGGGTGGGGTCAGAGAGGAGGAGTATAGGCGGAGCCTAGTCAGAGTGGGAGGGGTCAGAGAGGAGGAGCATGGGAGGAGCCTAGTCAGAGTGGGAGGGGTCAGAGAGGAGGAGCATGGGAGGAGCCAAGTCAGAGTGGGTGGGGTCAGAGAGGAGGAGTATAGGCGGAGCCTGGGCAGAGAGGAGGGGTATAGGAAGAGCCTAGTCAGAGTGGGTGGGGTCAGAGAGGAGGGGTATAGGCGGAGCCTGGGCAGAATGGGTAGGTTCAGAGAGCAGAGGAATAGGTGGAGGAGGATCCTGACTTATTGTGGGGTACTGCAAATACTTTTTTACTGCACCCCCCCCCATACTCTCTGATTACTGTTGGGAGGGGGCAGTCAAAATTTGGGGGAGCAGTATTAAAAGGTGCTTGGGCGCAACGTGAAGGCGATGAGGTGCACACAATGGCTTGGCTTCCAGGTACTTTTTGAGGGGCTACCATTAGTTTGTATTGCTCTGATCCTCCCTCATGGGGTGTACCCCAAATGGTTAGGGGCAACGGGGGGGCAAGAAGCTGTTTGACAGTTTCTATTAACAACAGGGGTCACCATACGATTATGCTGCAGTTATGCTATTGAAAGGTAAAACAAGGAGCATTTGGCTGTAGTTTTTGCAGGTGGGGTGCCCCAAAATGTTACTGCCAGCAGCAGCCCCCTTCCTCCCCACCCTGCAGATTGGTATAGGTACCTTTAGGACATTTCTGTTGAAAACAGAGGCTATAGCGCATCACGCTACAAAATCCGAGAGCACTAACACTTGCTAAATAAAGGTGGCATCGGAGCATACGAATGAGGCAGGGAGAGGCTACTGTTGCAATTGGTTTGGTGGTTCATAGTGAATAACCTCAGCATGCGAATAGGCAAAAGTGTGAGGATTGGCAGTGTCTGTAGAGAATTTTGGCATGCTCTTCAGTTGATGTTTTCCTCCTTACGTTGGCCATGAACTACAGAGGAAAGGCCTGGCCTTACTGTTGGGCAAAACATGTATTTATGATTTTAAGAAGTGTAGTCTGTCTGTACTGAGAGGGCCTGTACAGTACGGTAAATGCCTGTATACCCCTGCAATGTGCATCCAACTGTCACTTGAGATTGAACAGCGAACGAAGCAGCTGGGTTACTGACTGAATGTAAATGGAAGGCACATGGGAAGGGTGTTTGTGGTCATTCAAATGATTGAAACCTGGTTGATGCACTACCAAAGCTGGGGTACCAGGGGGGAACATTTGAGGGGTATTGAGATGGTGGTGTCCAGAGGTCAAAATATGTTTCAGAGACACAGAGGTACTGCGGTCCTGGTCCCACATTGGGGGTAGACAAAAGTCCCTGCTAAAGATTTCTGTCCAACTGTTACCATATTTTGTGAAGCCTGGCTCCCTCTGTAACGATTCCCCCAGTGTCTTTCGATCCTACAGATGACTGTAGCAAACTTCCCAAATTTGTTCTTGGCCTCATACTCCCAAAGGAGTGCCTGACATTTGCCAGCCTAACGATACTCACATTCTGGGAAAAACCTCACTAACTATGCATATTTATCTACCACACATGGCAAATCCTTACAATTGCAGAACATCATATCGCACTTGTCATCTTTGAGGTACTGTAAGTATTTGGATTTGAGGGAAATATTCATCCTTGCTTGCTCTCTCCCATCTGAAGTCTATGGTGCTGCTGTTCCTTTCTCACATGTCCCTTCAAAGAGACAAGTGACACACAGACTCAATCACTCAGCAAACATATATGCTTTGACGTTTTCATCTTGCTGTTTACCTTCCAAATATTCCCCCTTCACCACAAATACAGGCCTGCCATTCCTCATCCCCTCAGTCAAAGCAGTCCTTCACTCCTTAGGCCCTGCAAGACCACCATGAACAAGAATCATGTCAGCAAGCAGAAGAAAAGCCTCAGTGTGCTCTTTTGTTCATACTGCTGCCCTCTAGTAACACTTCATGGCAACTGCAGCATAAGAATGGGACTGAGAAGAGGGCTGTCCTATGCAAATAATATCCTCCCATGCACACTTTCTTCTGAGACGGTCGGCGGCTTGTGCCGTGATACCGCCTCCAACATATGGTCTTCAACCAAATTTTTAAAAAGCCCACCTGCCTTAGACGAAGGATTTTGGCACTTGAAGGAAGCACATGGGGACATCACCCTCATTTAGCAGGGTCCTAAATTGCCTGCTGTCAGCCTGTATACAGAACAAGGGCGTTCGTGGGCGTTCGTGAGCGTTCCTCAAAGGAAGGAGGTGGGTGATTAATTCACAGTGCCAGGGCAGGCCCAGCCCAGGCCAGCGCAGCCCAGCCCAGCCCGGCACAGCGCATTGCTGTGGAGGTCCATTCCTTCACATCCTGCAGCAGGGATGATGCAGACCTACTAGAGCAAAGGCTTGACTCTGCCCTTGTCTGTCTCTTAAAGGAAACAATCTTTCTAGCTTCTTATTGCACCTAATAAATGGACTCTAGCTTGCCTCAAACTTGACCCATCATTTCATTAGCCAGAGCTCATACTTGACCTTTATTTCTATCCAAGCTCACTGGCACCAAACCCCTGATTTGAGCGAGTGGCTCACACCAAAATGAAAAATCACCATCATCCAACCTATTTTACAATAAGTGTAGCACCTTCCTCGCATTCTTGTGCTCAGTTATAACCCCCAATACCACAATTGCACTCTGCAATTCACCAAACTTAAAGGACAAAGAATGAAGACATTGATAAAGGAAAATAAGGCCTTGTCCCTATTGCATCTACTTGAGAAATAGGGAGGTTGGTAGAAGGTCATGAGGGAAAACATTTGAAATTTTGGGACACACATGCCAAAAAGAGTGTCCACTTTTCTCCTCTGTTACCAAGTAAAAAAAAATCTTTGCAAAAAAAAAAACATTCACTTTTTGAAAATTTCCACCTTGGGATACCTCTACAGCATTGGCAGGATTCGAACCCTGGCCTGGGAGGGCTGTCCGCACCAAAGGTACAAGACTTACCTTTGAGCTATGGCTCCTTAGTGGTCTAGAGGATTGCAGTAGTAACTATAAGCAACATACAGGCCTTGGTGTCCTTCGCTGCGGCTTCCATTGAACATGAAAAGGATGACCATGACATAAGGACAATTTGATAGGCTACTTACATGGAAACCAGTGTGGTCCAGTGGGTAAGTGCCTGCCTTCCATGCAGGCAACCAGGGTTCGAATCCCGGGTTCGGCACCAGGTGACTGATGGTGGCAGAGCAGAGGTAAGTTGGAGGTGGGCCTAAATGGCCAATTGGTAAGTAAAATGTGTCGTTGTGTAAGAGTGGAATCATGCCTAGTGAATGAGGGATTGCAGATTGGTTGGTAAGTAAAATATGTGTGGCCTGAACAGAGAGAGGTGAAAGAAAGGGAACAGGTGTTGTGAGGAGGAGGAGCCAAGTCAGAGTGGGTGGGGTCAGAGAGGAGGAGCATGGGAGGAGCCAAGTCAGAGTGGGTGGGGTCAGAGAGGAGGAGTATAGGCGGAGCCTGTGCAGAGAGGAGGGGTATAGGAAGAGCCTAGTCAGAGTGGGTGGGGTCAGAGAGGAGGGGTATAGGCGGAGCCTGGGCAGAATGGGTAGGTTCAGAGAGCAGAGGAATAGGTGGAGGAGGATCCTGACTTATTGTGGGGTACTGCAAATACTTTTTTACTGCACCCCCCCCCCATACTCTCTGATTACTGTTGGGAGGGGGCAGTCAAAATTTGGGGGAGCAGTATTAAAAGGTGCTTGGGCGCAACGTGAAGGCGATGAGGTGCACACAATGGCTTGGCTTCCAGGTACTTTTTGAGGGGCTACCATTAGTTTGTATTGCTCTGATCCTCCCTCATGGGGTGTACCCCAAATGGTTAGGGGCAACGGGGGGGCAAGAAGCTGTTTGACAGTTTCTATTAACAACAGGGGTCACCATACGATTATGCTGCAGTTATGCTATTGAAAGGTAAAACAAGGAGCATTTGGCTGTAGTTTTTGCAGGTGGGGTGCCCCAAAATGTTACTGCCAGCAGCAGCCCCCTTCCTCCCCACCCTGCAGATTGGTATAGGTACCTTTAGGACATTTCTGTTGAAAACAGAGGCTATAGCGCATCACGCTACAAAATCCGAGAGCACTAACACTTGCTAAATAAAGGTGGCATCGGAGCATACGAATGAGGCAGGGAGAGGCTACTGTTGCAATTGGTTTGGTGGTTCATAGTGAATAACCTCAGCATGCGAATAGGCAAAAGTGTGAGGATTGGCAGTGTCTGTAGAGAATTTTGGCATGCTCTTCAGTTGATGTTTTCCTCCTTACGTTGGCCATGAACTACAGAGGAAAGGCCTGGCCTTACTGTTGGGCAAAACATGTATTTATGATTTTAAGAAGTGTAGTCTGTCTGTACTGAGAGGGCCTGTACAGTACGGTAAATGCCTGTATACCCCTGCAATGTGCATCCAACTGTCACTTGAGATTGAACAGCGAACGAAGCAGCTGGGTTACTGACTGAATGTAAATGGAAGGCACATGGGAAGGGTGTTTGTGGTCACTCAAATGATTGAAACCTGGTTGATGCACTACCAAAGCTGGGGTACCAGGGGGGAACATTTGAGGGGTATTGAGATGGTGGTGTCCAGAGGTCAAAATATGTTTCAGAGACACAGAGGTACTGCGGTCCTGGTCCCACATTGGGGGTAGACAAAAGTCCCTGCTAAAGATTTCTGTCCAACTGTTACCATATTTTGTGAAGCCTGGCTCCCTCTGTAACGATTCCCCCAGTGTCTTTCGATCCTACAGATGACTGTAGCAAACTTCCCAAATTTGTTCTTGGCCTCATACTCCCAAAGGAGTGCCTGACATTTGCCAGCCTAACGATACTCACATTCTGGGAAAAACCTCACTAACTATGCATATTTATCTACCACACATGGCAAATCCTTACAATTGCAGAACATCATATCGCACTTGTCATCTTTGAGGTACTGTAAGTATTTGGATTTGAGGGAAATATTCATCCTTGCTTGCTCTCTCCCATCTGAAGTCTATGGTGCTGCTGTTCCTTTCTCACATGTCCCTTCAAAGAGACAAGTGACACACAGACTCAATCACTCAGCAAACATATATGCTTTGACGTTTTCATCTTGCTGTTTACCTTCCAAATATTCCCCCTTCACCACAAATACAGGCCTGCCATTCCTCATCCCCTCAGTCAAAGCAGTCCTTCACTCCTTAGGCCCTGCAAGACCACCATGAACAAGAATCATGTCAGCAAGCAGAAGAAAAGCCTCAGTGTGCTCTTTTGTTCATACTGCTGCCCTCTAGTAACACTTCATGGCAACTGCAGCATAAGAATGGGACTGAGAAGAGGGCTGTCCTATGCAAATAATATCCTCCCATGCACACTTTCTTCTGAGACGGTCGGCGGCTTGTGCCGTGATACCGCCTCCAACATATGGTCTTCAACCAAATTTTTAAAAAGCCCACCTGCCTTAGACGAAGGATTTTGGCACTTGAAGGAAGCACATGGGGACATCACCCTCATTTAGCAGGGTCCTAAATTGCCTGCTGTCAGCCTGTATACAGAACAAGGGCGTTCGTGGGCGTTCGTGAGCGTTCCTCAAAGGAAGGAGGTGGGTGATTAATTCACAGTGCCAGGGCAGGCCCAGCCCAGGCCAGCGCAGCCCAGCCCAGCCCGGCACAGCGCATTGCTGTGGAGGTCCATTCCTTCACATCCTGCAGCAGGGATGATGCAGACCTACTAGAGCAAAGGCTTGACTCTGCCCTTGTCTGTCTCTTAAAGGAAACAATCTTTCTAGCTTCTTATTGCACCTAATAAATGGACTCTAGCTTGCCTCAAACTTGACCCATCATTTCATTAGCCAGAGCTCATACTTGACCTTTATTTCTATCCAAGCTCACTGGCACCAAACCCCTGATTTGAGCGAGTGGCTCACACCAAAATGAAAAATCACCATCATCCAACCTATTTTACAATAAGTGTAGCACCTTCCTCGCATTCTTGTGCTCAGTTATAACCCCCAATACCACAATTGCACTCTGCAATTCACCAAACTTAAAGGACAAAGAATGAAGACATTGATAAAGGAAAATAAGGCCTTGTCCCTATTGCATCTACTTGAGAAATAGGGAGGTTGGTAGAAGGTCATGAGGGAAAACATTTGAAATTTTGGGACACACATGCCAAAAAGAGTGTCCACTTTTCTCCTCTGTTACCAAGTAAAAAAAAATCTTTGCAAAAAAAAAAACATTCACTTTTTGAAAATTTCCACCTTGGGATACCTCTACAGCATTGGCAGGATTCGAACCCTGGCCTGTGAGGGCTGTCCGCACCAAAGGTACAAGACTTACCTTTGAGCTATGGCTCCTTAGTGGTCTAGAGGATTGCAGTAGTAACTATAAGCAACATACAGGCCTTGGTGTCCTTCGCTGCGGCTTCCATTGAACATGAAAAGGATGACCATGACATAAGGACAATTTGATAGGCTACTTACATGGAAACCAGTGTGGTCCAGTGGGTAAGTGCCTGCCTTCCATGCAGGCAACCAGGGTTCGAATCCCGGGTTCGGCACCAGGTGACTGATGGTGGCAGAGCAGAGGTAAGTTGGAGGTGGGCCTAAATGGCCAATTGGTAAGTAAAATGTGTCTGTGTGTTGTGTAAGAGTGGAATCATGCCTAGTGAATGAGGGATTGCAGATTGGTTGGTAAGTAAAATATGTGTGGCCTGAACAGAGAGAGGTGAAAGAAAGGGAACAGGTGTTGTGAGGAGGAGGAGCCAAGTCAGAGTGGGTGGGGTCAGAGAGGAGGAGTATAGGAGGAGCCTAGTCAGAGTGGGAGGGGTCAGAGAGGAGGAGCATGGGAGGAGCCAAGTCAGAGTGGGTGGGGTCAGAGAGGAGGAGTATAGGCGGAGCCTGGGCAGAGAGGAGGGGTATAGGAAGAGCCTAGTCAGAGTGGGTGGGGTCAGAGAGGAGGGGTATAGGTGGAGGAGGATCCTGACTTATTGTGGGGTACTGCAAATACTTTTTTACTGCACCCCCCCCCATACTCTCTGATTACTGTTGGGAGGGGGCAGTCAAAATTTGGGGGAGCAGTATTAAAAGGTGCTTGGGCGCAACGTGAAGGCGATGAGGTGCACACAATGGCTTGGCTTCCAGGTACTTTTTGAGGGGCTACCATTAGTTTGTATTGCTCTGATCCTCCCTCATGGGGTGTACCCCAAATGGTTAGGGGCAACGGGGGGGCAAGAAGCTGTTTGACAGTTTCTATTAACAACAGGGGTCACCATACGATTATGCTGCAGTTATGCTATTGAAAGGTAAAACAAGGAGCATTTGGCTGTAGTTTTTGCAGGTGGGGTGCCCCAAAATGTTACTGCCAGCAGCAGCCCCCTTCCTCCCCACCCTGCAGATTGGTATAGGTACCTTTAGGACATTTCTGTTGAAAACAGAGGCTATAGCGCATCACGCTACAAAATCCGAGAGCACTAACACTTGCTAAATAAAGGTGGCATCGGAGCATACGAATGAGGCAGGGAGAGGCTACTGTTGCAATTGGTTTGGTGGTTCATAGTGAATAACCTCAGCATGCGAATAGGCAAAAGTGTGAGGATTGGCAGTGTCTGTAGAGAATTTTGGCATGCTCTTCAGTTGATGTTTTCCTCCTTACGTTGGCCATGAACTACAGAGGAAAGGCCTGGCCTTACTGTTGGGCAAAACATGTATTTATGATTTTAAGAAGTGTAGTCTGTCTGTACTGAGAGGGCCTGTACAGTACGGTAAATGCCTGTATACCCCTGCAATGTGCATCCAACTGTCACTTGAGATTGAACAGCGAACGAAGCAGCTGGGTTACTGACTGAATGTAAATGGAAGGCACATGGGAAGGGTGTTTGTGGTCATTCAAATGATTGAAACCTGGTTGATGCACTACCAAAGCTGGGGTACCAGGGGGGAACATTTGAGGGGTATTGAGATGGTGGTGTCCAGAGGTCAAAATATGTTTCAGAGACACAGAGGTACTGCGGTCCTGGTCCCACATTGGGGGTAGACAAAAGTCCCTGCTAAAGATTTCTGTCCAACTGTTACCATATTTTGTGAAGCCTGGCTCCCTCTGTAACGATTCCCCCAGTGTCTTTCGATCCTACAGATGACTGTAGCAAACTTCCCAAATTTGTTCTTGGCCTCATACTCCCAAAGGAGTGCCTGACATTTGCCAGCCTAACGATACTCACATTCTGGGAAAAACCTCACTAACTATGCATATTTATCTACCACACATGGCAAATCCTTACAATTGCAGAACATCATATCGCACTTGTCATCTTTGAGGTACTGTAAGTATTTGGATTTGAGGGAAATATTCATCCTTGCTTGCTCTCTCCCATCTGAAGTCTATGGTGCTGCTGTTCCTTTCTCACATGTCCCTTCAAAGAGACAAGTGACACACAGACTCAATCACTCAGCAAACATATATGCTTTGACGTTTTCATCTTGCTGTTTACCTTCCAAATATTCCCCCTTCACCACAAATACAGGCCTGCCATTCCTCATCCCCTCAGTCAAAGCAGTCCTTCACTCCTTAGGCCCTGCAAGACCACCATGAACAAGAATCATGTCAGCAAGCAGAAGAAAAGCCTCAGTGTGCTCTTTTGTTCATACTGCTGCCCTCTAGTAACACTTCATGGCAACTGCAGCATAAGAATGGGACTGAGAAGAGGGCTGTCCTATGCAAATAATATCCTCCCATGCACACTTTCTTCTGAGACGGTCGGCGGCTTGTGCCGTGATACCGCCTCCAACATATGGTCTTCAACCAAATTTTTAAAAAGCCCACCTGCCTTAGACGAAGGATTTTGCCACTTGAAGGAAGCACATGGGGACATCACCCTCATTTAGCAGGGTCCTAAATTGCCTGCTGTCAGCCTGTATACAGAACAAGGGCGTTCGTGGGCGTTCGTGAGCGTTCCTCAAAGGAAGGAGGTGGGTGATTAATTCACAGTGCCAGGGCAGGCCCAGCCCAGGCCAGCGCAGCGCAGCCCAGCCCAGCCCGGCACAGCGCATTGCTGTGGAGGTCCATTCCTTCACATCCTGCAGCAGGGATGATGCAGACCTACTAGAGCAAAGGCTTGACTCTGCCCTTGTCTGTCTCTTAAAGGAAACAATCTTTCTAGCTTCTTATTGCACCTAATAAATGGACTCTAGCTTGCCTCAAACTTGACCCATCATTTCATTAGCCAGAGCTCATACTTGACCTTTATTTCTATCCAAGCTCACTGGCACCAAACCCCTGATTTGAGCGAGTGGCTCACACCAAAATGAAAAATCACCATCATCCAACCTATTTTACAATAAGTGTAGCACCTTCCTCGCATTCTTGTGCTCAGTTATAACCCCCAATACCACAATTGCACTCTGCAATTCACCAAACTTAAAGGACAAAGAATGAAGACATTGATAAAGGAAAATAAGGCCTTGTCCCTATTGCATCTACTTGAGAAATAGGGAGGTTGGTAGAAGGTCATGAGGGAAAACATTTGAAATTTTGGGACACACATGCCAAAAAGAGTGTCCACTTTTCTCCTCTGTTACCAAGTAAAAAAAAATCTTTGCAAAAAAAAAAACATTCACTTTTTGAAAATTTCCACCTTGGGATACCTCTACAGCATTGGCAGGATTCGAACCCTGGCCTGTGAGGGCTGTCCGCACCAAAGGTACAAGACTTACCTTTGAGCTATGGCTCCTTAGTGGTCTAGAGGATTGCAGTAGTAACTATAAGCAACATACAGGCCTTGGTGTCCTTCGCTGCGGCTTCCATTGAACATGAAAAGGATGACCATGACATAAGGACAATTTGATAGGCTACTTACATGGAAACCAGTGTGGTCCAGTGGGTAAGTGCCTGCCTTCCATGCAGGCAACCAGGGTTCGAATCCCGGGTTCGGCACCAGGTGACTGATGGTGGCAGAGCAGAGGTAAGTTGGAGGTGGGCCTAAATGGCCAATTGGTAAGTAAAATGTGTCTGTGTGTTGTGTAAGAGTGGAATCATGCCTAGTGAATGAGGGATTGCAGATTGGTTGGTAAGTAAAATATGTGTGGCCTGAACAGAGAGAGGTGAAAGAAAGGGAACAGGTGTTGTGAGGAGGAGGAGCCAAGTCAGAGTGGGTGGGGTCAGAGAGGAGGAGTATAGGAGGAGCCTAGTCAGAGTGGGAGGGGTCAGAGAGGAGGAGCATGGGAGGAGCCAAGTCAGAGTGGGTGGGGTCAGAGAGGAGGAGTATAGGCGGAGCCTGGGCAGAGAGGAGGGGTATAGGAAGAGCCTAGTCAGAGTGGGTGGGGTCAGAGAGGAGGGGTATAGGTGGAGGAGGATCCTGACTTATTGTGGGGTACTGCAAATACTTTTTTACTGCACCCCCCCCCATACTCTCTGATTACTGTTGGGAGGGGGCAGTCAAAATTTGGGGGAGCAGTATTAAAAGGTGCTTGGGCGCAACGTGAAGGCGATGAGGTGCACACAATGGCTTGGCTTCCAGGTACTTTTTGAGGGGCTACCATTAGTTTGTATTGCTCTGATCCTCCCTCATGGGGTGTACCCCAAATGGTTAGGGGCAACGGGGGGGCAAGAAGCTGTTTGACAGTTTCTATTAACAACAGGGGTCACCATACGATTATGCTGCAGTTATGCTATTGAAAGGTAAAACAAGGAGCATTTGGCTGTAGTTTTTGCAGGTGGGGTGCCCCAAAATGTTACTGCCAGCAGCAGCCCCCTTCCTCCCCACCCTGCAGATTGGTATAGGTACCTTTAGGACATTTCTGTTGAAAACAGAGGCTATAGCGCATCACGCTACAAAATCCGAGAGCACTAACACTTGCTAAATAAAGGTGGCATCGGAGCATACGAATGAGGCAGGGAGAGGCTACTGTTGCAATTGGTTTGGTGGTTCATAGTGAATAACCTCAGCATGCGAATAGGCAAAAGTGTGAGGATTGGCAGTGTCTGTAGAGAATTTTGGCATGCTCTTCAGTTGATGTTTTCCTCCTTACGTTGGCCATGAACTACAGAGGAAAGGCCTGGCCTTACTGTTGGGCAAAACATGTATTTATGATTTTAAGAAGTGTAGTCTGTCTGTACTGAGAGGGCCTGTACAGTACGGTAAATGCCTGTATACCCCTGCAATGTGCATCCAACTGTCACTTGAGATTGAACAGCGAACGAAGCAGCTGGGTTACTGACTGAATGTAAATGGAAGGCACATGGGAAGGGTGTTTGTGGTCATTCAAATGATTGAAACCTGGTTGATGCACTACCAAAGCTGGGGTACCAGGGGGGAACATTTGAGGGGTATTGAGATGGTGGTGTCCAGAGGTCAAAATATGTTTCAGAGACACAGAGGTACTGCGGTCCTGGTCCCACATTGGGGGTAGACAAAAGTCCCTGCTAAAGATTTCTGTCCAACTGTTACCATATTTTGTGAAGCCTGGCTCCCTCTGTAACGATTCCCCCAGTGTCTTTCGATCCTACAGATGACTGTAGCAAACTTCCCAAATTTGTTCTTGGCCTCATACTCCCAAAGGAGTGCCTGACATTTGCCAGCCTAACGATACTCACATTCTGGGAAAAACCTCACTAACTATGCATATTTATCTACCACACATGGCAAATCCTTACAATTGCAGAACATCATATCGCACTTGTCATCTTTGAGGTACTGTAAGTATTTGGATTTGAGGGAAATATTCATCCTTGCTTGCTCTCTCCCATCTGAAGTCTATGGTGCTGCTGTTCCTTTCTCACATGTCCCTTCAAAGAGACAAGTGACACACAGACTCAATCACTCAGCAAACATATATGCTTTGACGTTTTCATCTTGCTGTTTACCTTCCAAATATTCCCCCTTCACCACAAATACAGGCCTGCCATTCCTCATCCCCTCAGTCAAAGCAGTCCTTCACTCCTTAGGCCCTGCAAGACCACCATGAACAAGAATCATGTCAGCAAGCAGAAGAAAAGCCTCAGTGTGCTCTTTTGTTCATACTGCTGCCCTCTAGTAACACTTCATGGCAACTGCAGCATAAGAATGGGACTGAGAAGAGGGCTGTCCTATGCAAATAATATCCTCCCATGCACACTTTCTTCTGAGACGGTCGGCGGCTTGTGCCGTGATACCGCCTCCAACATATGGTCTTCAACCAAATTTTTAAAAAGCCCACCTGCCTTAGACGAAGGATTTTGCCACTTGAAGGAAGCACATGGGGACATCACCCTCATTTAGCAGGGTCCTAAATTGCCTGCTGTCAGCCTGTATACAGAACAAGGGCGTTCGTGGGCGTTCGTGAGTGTTCCTCAAAGGAAGGAGGTGGGTGATTAATTCACAGTGCCAGGGCAGGCCCAGCCCAGGCCAGCGCAGCCCAGCCCGGCACAGCGCATTGCTGTGGAGGTCCATTCCTTCACATCCTGCAGCAGGGATGATGCAGACCTACTAGAGCAAAGGCTTGACTCTGCCCTTGTCTGTCTCTTAAAGGAAACAATCTTTCTAGCTTCTTATTGCACCTAATAAATGGACTCTAGCTTGCCTCAAACTTGACCCATCATTTCATTAGCCAGAGCTCATACTTGACCTTTATTTCTATCCAAGCTCACTGGCACCAAACCCCTGATTTGAGCGAGTGGCTCACACCAAAATGAAAAATCACCATCATCCAACCTATTTTACAATAAGTGTAGCACCTTCCTCGCATTCTTGTGCTCAGTTATAACCCCCAATACCACAATTGCACTCTGCAATTCACCAAACTTAAAGGGCAAAGAATGAAGACATTGATAAAGGAAAATAAGGCCTTGTCCCTATTGCACCTACTTGAGAAATAGGGAGGTTGGTAGAAGGTCATGAGGGAAAACATTTGAAATTTTGGGACACACATGCCAAAAAGAGTGTCCACTTTTCTCCTCTGTTACCAAGTAAAAAAAAATCCTAGCAAAAAAAAAAACATTCACTTTTTGAAAATTTCCACCTTGGGATACCTCTACAGCATTGGCAGGATTCGAACCCTGGCCTGTGAGGGCTGTCCGCACCAAAGGTACAAGACTTACCTTTGAGCTATAGCTCCTTAGTGGTCTAGAGGATTGCAGTAGTAACTATAAGCAACATACAGGCCTTGGTGTCCTTCCCTGCGGCTTCCATTGAACATGAAAAGGATGACCATGACATAAGGACAGTTTGATAGGCTACTTACATGGAAACCAGTGTGGTCCAGTGGGTAAGTGCCTGCCTTCCATGCAGGCAACCAGGGTTCGAATCCTGGGTTCGGCACCAGGTGACTGATGGTGGCAGCGCAGAGGTAAGTTGGAGGTGGGCCTAAATGGCCAATTGGTAAGTAAAAAATGTCTGTGTGTTGTGTAAGAGTGGAATCATGCCTAGTGAATGAGGGATTGCAGATTGGTTGGTAAGTAAAATAGGTGTGGCCTGAACAGAGAGAGGTGAAAGAAAGGGAACAGGTGTTGTGTGCAGGAGGAGGAGGAGCCAAGTCAGAGTGGGTGGGGTCAGAGAGGAGGAGTATAGGCGGAGCCTGGGCAGAGAGGAGGGGTATAGGAAGAGCCTAGTCAGAGTGGGTGGGGTCAGAGAGGAGGGGTATAGGCGGAGCCTGGGCAGAATGGGTGGGTTCAGAGAGCAGAGGAATAGGTGGAGGAGGATCCTGACTTATTGTGGGGTACTGCAAATACTTTTTTACTGCACCCCCCCATACTCTCTGATTTCTGTTGGGAGGGGGCAGTCAAAATTTGGGGGAGCAGTATTAAAAGGTGCTTGGGCGCAACGTGAAGGCGATGAGGTGCACACAATGGCTTGGCTTCCAGGTACTTTTTGAGGGGCTACCATTAGTTTGTATTGCTCTGATCCTCCCTCATGGGGTGTACCCCAAATGGTTAGGGGCAACGGGGGGGCAAGAAGCTGTTTGACAGTTTCTATTAACAACAGGGGTCACCATACGATTATGCTGCAGTTATGCTATTGAAAGGTAAAACAAGGAGCATTTGGCTGTAGTTTTTGCAGGTGGGGTGCCCCAAAATGTTACTGCCAGCAGCAGCCCCCTTCCTCCCCACCCTGCAGATTGGTATAGGTACCTTTAGGACATTTCTGTTGAAAACAGAGGCTATAGCGCATCGCGCTACAAAATCCGAGAGCACTAACACTTGCTAAATAAAGGTGGCATCGGAGCATACGAATGAGGCAGGGAGAGGCTACTGTTGCAATTGGTTTGGTGGTTCATAGTGAATAACCTCAGCATGCGAATAGGCAAAAGTGTGAGGATTGGCAGTGTCTGTAGAGAATTTTGGCATGCTCTTCAGTTGATGTTTTCCTCCTTACGTTGGCCATGAACTACAGAGGAAAGGCCTGGCCTTACTGTTGGGCAAAACATGTATTTATGATTTTAAGAAGTGTAGTCTGTCTGTACTGAGAGGGCCTGTACAGTACGGTAAATGCCTGTATACCCCTGCAATGTGCATCCAACTGTCACTTGAGATTGAACAGCGAACGAAGCAGCTGGGTTACTGACTGAATGTAAATGGAAGGCACATGGGAAGGGTGTTTGTGGTCACTCAAATGATTGAAACCTGGTTGATGCACTACCAAAGCTGGGGTACCAGGGGGGAACATTTGAGGGGTATTGAGATGGTGGTGTCCAGAGGTCAAAATATGTTTCAGAGACACAGAGGTACTGCGGTCCTGGTCCCACATTGGGGGTAGACAAAAGTCCCTGCTAAAGATTTCTGTCCAACTGTTACCATATTTTGTGAAGCCTGGCTCCCTCTGTAACGATTCCCCCAGTGTCTTTCGATCCTACAGATGACTGTAGCAAACTTCCCAAATTTGTTCTTGGCCTCATACTCCCAAAGGAGTGCCTGACATTTGCCAGCCTAACGATACTCACATTCTGGGAAAAACCTCACTAACTATGCATATTTATCTACCACACATGGCAAATCCTTACAATTGCAGAACATCATATCGCACTTGTCATCTTTGAGGTACTGTAAGTATTTGGATTTGAGGGAAATATTCATCCTTGCTTGCTCTCTCCCATCTGAAGTCTATGGTGCTGCTGTTCCTTTCTCACATGTCCCTTCAAAGAGACAAGTGACACACAGACTCAATCACTCAGCAAACATATATGCTTTGACGTTTTCATCTTGCTGTTTACCTTCCAAATATTCCCCCTTCACCACAAATACAGGCCTGCCATTCCTCATCCCCTCAGTCAAAGCAGTCCTTCACTCCTTAGGCCCTGCAAGACCACCATGAACAAGAATCATGTCAGCAAGCAGAAGAAAAGCCTCAGTGTGCTCTTTTGTTCATACTGCTGCCCTCTAGTAACACTTCATGGCAACTGCAGCATAAGAATGGGACTGAGAAGAGGGCTGTCCTATGCAAATAATATCCTCCCATGCACACTTTCTTCTGAGACGGTCGGCGGCTTGTGCCGTGATACCGCCTCCAACATATGGTCTTCAACCAAATTTTTAAAAAGCCCACCTGCCTTAGACGAAGGATTTTGCCACTTGAAGGAAGCACATGGGGACATCACCCTCATTTAGCAGGGTCCTAAATTGCCTGCTGTCAGCCTGTATACAGAACAAGGGCGTTCGTGGGCGTTCGTGAGTGTTCCTCAAAGGAAGGAGGTGGGTGATTAATTCACAGTGCCAGGGCAGGCCCAGCCCAGGCCAGCGCAGCCCAGCCCGGCACAGCGCATTGCTGTGGAGGTCCATTCCTTCACATCCTGCAGCAGGGATGATGCAGACCTACTAGAGCAAAGGCTTGACTCTGCCCTTGTCTGTCTCTTAAAGGAAACAATCTTTCTAGCTTCTTATTGCACCTAATAAATGGACTCTAGCTTGCCTCAAACTTGACCCATCATTTCATTAGCCAGAGCTCATACTTGACCTTTATTTCTATCCAAGCTCACTGGCACCAAACCCCTGATTTGAGCGAGTGGCTCACACCAAAATGAAAAATCACCATCATCCAACCTATTTTACAATAAGTGTAGCACCTTCCTCGCATTCTTGTGCTCAGTTATAACCCCCAATACCACAATTGCACTCTGCAATTCACCAAACTTAAAGGGCAAAGAATGAAGACATTGATAAAGGAAAATAAGGCCTTGTCCCTATTGCACCTACTTGAGAAATAGGGAGGTTGGTAGAAGGTCATGAGGGAAAACATTTGAAATTTTGGGACACACATGCCAAAAAGAGTGTCCACTTTTCTCCTCTGTTACCAAGTAAAAAAAAATCCTAGCAAAAAAAAAAACATTCACTTTTTGAAAATTTCCACCTTGGGATACCTCTACAGCATTGGCAGGATTCGAACCCTGGCCTGTGAGGGCTGTCCGCACCAAAGGTACAAGACTTACCTTTGAGCTATAGCTCCTTAGTGGTCTAGAGGATTGCAGTAGTAACTATAAGCAACATACAGGCCTTGGTGTCCTTCCCTGCGGCTTCCATTGAACATGAAAAGGATGACCATGACATAAGGACAGTTTGATAGGCTACTTACATGGAAACCAGTGTGGTCCAGTGGGTAAGTGCCTGCCTTCCATGCAGGCAACCAGGGTTCGAATCCTGGGTTCGGCACCAGGTGACTGATGGTGGCAGCGCAGAGGTAAGTTGGAGGTGGGCCTAAATGGCCAATTGGTAAGTAAAAAATGTCTGTGTGTTGTGTAAGAGTGGAATCATGCCTAGTGAATGAGGGATTGCAGATTGGTTGGTAAGTAAAATAGGTGTGGCCTGAACAGAGAGAGGTGAAAGAAAGGGAACAGGTGTTGTGTGCAGGAGGAGGAGGAGCCAAGTCAGAGTGGGTGGGGTCAGAGAGGAGGAGTATAGGCGGAGCCTGGGCAGAGAGGAGGGGTATAGGAAGAGCCTAGTCAGAGTGGGTGGGGTCAGAGAGGAGGGGTATAGGCGGAGCCTGGGCAGAATGGGTGGGTTCAGAGAGCAGAGGAATAGGTGGAGGAGGATCCTGACTTATTGTGGGGTACTGCAAATACTTTTTTACTGCACCCCCCCATACTCTCTGATTTCTGTTGGGAGGGGGCAGTCAAAATTTGGGGGAGCAGTATTAAAAGGTGCTTGGGCGCAACGTGAAGGCGATGAGGTGCACACAATGGCTTGGCTTCCAGGTACTTTTTGAGGGGCTACCATTAGTTTGTATTGCTCTGATCCTCCCTCATGGGGTGTACCCCAAATGGTTAGGGGCAACGGGGGGGCAAGAAGCTGTTTGACAGTTTCTATTAACAACAGGGGTCACCATACGATTATGCTGCAGTTATGCTATTGAAAGGTAAAACAAGGAGCATTTGGCTGTAGTTTTTGCAGGTGGGGTGCCCCAAAATGTTACTGCCAGCAGCAGCCCCCTTCCTCCCCACCCTGCAGATTGGTATAGGTACCTTTAGGACATTTCTGTTGAAAACAGAGGCTATAGCGCATCGCGCTACAAAATCCGAGAGCACTAACACTTGCTAAATAAAGGTGGCATCGGAGCATACGAATGAGGCAGGGAGAGGCTACTGTTGCAATTGGTTTGGTGGTTCATAGTGAATAACCTCAGCATGCGAATAGGCAAAAGTGTGAGGATTGGCAGTGTCTGTAGAGAATTTTGGCATGCTCTTCAGTTGATGTTTTCCTCCTTACGTTGGCCATGAACTACAGAGGAAAGGCCTGGCCTTACTGTTGGGCAAAACATGTATTTATGATTTTAAGAAGTGTAGTCTGTCTGTACTGAGAGGGCCTGTACAGTACGGTAAATGCCTGTATACCCCTGCAATGTGCATCCAACTGTCACTTGAGATTGAACAGCGAACGAAGCAGCTGGGTTACTGACTGAATGTAAATGGAAGGCACATGGGAAGGGTGTTTGTGGTCACTCAAATGATTGAAACCTGGTTGATGCACTACCAAAGCTGGGGTACCAGGGGGGAACATTTGAGGGGTATTGAGATGGTGGTGTCCAGAGGTCAAAATATGTTTCAGAGACACAGAGGTACTGCGGTCCTGGTCCCACATTGGGGGTAGACAAAAGTCCCTGCTAAAGATTTCTGTCCAACTGTTACCATATTTTGTGAAGCCTGGCTCCCTCTGTAACGATTCCCCCAGTGTCTTTCGATCCTACAGATGACTGTAGCAAACTTCCCAAATTTGTTCTTGGCCTCATACTCCCAAAGGAGTGCCTGACATTTGCCAGCCTAACGATACTCACATTCTGGGAAAAACCTCACTAACTATGCATATTTATCTACCACACATGGCAAATCCTTACAATTGCAGAACATCATATCGCACTTGTCATCTTTGAGGTACTGTAAGTATTTGGATTTGAGGGAAATATTCATCCTTGCTTGCTCTCTCCCATCTGAAGTCTATGGTGCTGCTGTTCCTTTCTCACATGTCCCTTCAAAGAGACAAGTGACACACAGACTCAATCACTCAGCAAACATATATGCTTTGACGTTTTCATCTTGCTGTTTACCTTCCAAATATTCCCCCTTCACCACAAATACAGGCCTGCCATTCCTCATCCCCTCAGTCAAAGCAGTCCTTCACTCCTTAGGCCCTGCAAGACCACCATGAACAAGAATCATGTCAGCAAGCAGAAGAAAAGCCTCAGTGTGCTCTTTTGTTCATACTGCTGCCCTCTAGTAACACTTCATGGCAACTGCAGCATAAGAATGGGACTGAGAAGAGGGCTGTCCTATGCAAATAATATCCTCCCATGCACACTTTCTTCTGAGACGGTCGGCGGCTTGTGCCGTGATACCGCCTCCAACATATGGTCTTCAACCAAATTTTTAAAAAGCCCACCTGCCTTAGACGAAGGATTTTGGCACTTGAAGGAAGCACATGGGGACATCACCCTCATTTAGCAGGGTCCTAAATTGCCTGCTGTCAGCCTGTATACAGAACAAGGGCGTTCGTGGGCGTTCGTGAGCGTTCCTCAAAGGAAGGAGGTGGGTGATTAATTCACAGTGCCAGGGCAGGCCCAGCCCAGGCCAGCGCAGCCCAGCCCAGCCCAGCCCGGCACAGCGCATTGCTGTGGAGGTCCATTCCTTCACATCCTGCAGCAGGGATGATGCAGACCTACTAGAGCAAAGGCTTGACTCTGCCCTTGTCTGTCTCTTAAAGGAAACAATCTTTCTAGCTTCTTATTGCACCTAATAAATGGACTCTAGCTTGCCTCAAACTTGACCCATCATTTCATTAGCCAGAGCTCATACTTGACCTTTATTTCTATCCAAGCTCACTGGCACCAAACCCCTGATTTGAGCGAGTGGCTCACACCAAAATGAAAAATCACCATCATCCAACCTATTTTACAATAAGTGTAGCACCTTCCTCGCATTCTTGTGCTCAGTTATAACCCCCAATACCACAATTGCACTCTGCAATTCACCAAACTTAAAGGACAAAGAATGAAGACATTGATAAAGGAAAATAAGGCCTTGTCCCTATTGCATCTACTTGAGAAATAGGGAGGTTGGTAGAAGGTCATGAGGGAAAACATTTGAAATTTTGGGACACACATGCCAAAAAGAGTGTCCACTTTTCTCCTCTGTTACCAAGTAAAAAAAAATCTTTGCAAAAAAAAAAACATTCACTTTTTGAAAATTTCCACCTTGGGATACCTCTACAGCATTGGCAGGATTCGAACCCTGGCCTGTGAGGGCTGTCCGCACCAAAGGTACAAGACTTACCTTTGAGCTATGGCTCCTTAGTGGTCTAGAGGATTGCAGTAGTAACTATAAGCAACATACAGGCCTTGGTGTCCTTCGCTGCGGCTTCCATTGAACATGAAAAGGATGACCATGACATAAGGACAATTTGATAGGCTACTTACATGGAAACCAGTGTGGTCCAGTGGGTAAGTGCCTGCCTTCCATGCAGGCAACCAGGGTTCGAATCCCGGGTTCGGCACCAGGTGACTGATGGTGGCAGAGCAGAGGTAAGTTGGAGGTGGGCCTAAATGGCCAATTGGTAAGTAAAATGTGTCGTTGTGTAAGAGTGGAATCATGCCTAGTGAATGAGGGATTGCAGATTGGTTGGTAAGTAAAATATGTGTGGCCTGAACAGAGAGAGGTGAAAGAAAGGGAACAGGTGTTGTGAGGAGGAGGAGCCAAGTCAGAGTGGGTGGGGTCAGAGAGGAGGAGCATGGGAGGAGCCAAGTCAGAGTGGGTGGGGTCAGAGAGGAGGAGTATAGGCGGAGCCTGGGCAGAGAGGAGGGGTATAGGAAGAGCCTAGTCAGAGTGGGTGGGGTCAGAGAGGAGGGGTATAGGCGGAGCCTGGGCAGAATGGGTAGGTTCAGAGAGCAGAGGAATAGGTGGAGGAGGATCCTGACTTATTGTGGGGTACTGCAAATACTTTTTTACTGCACCCCCCCCCATACTCTCTGATTACTGTTGGGAGGGGGCAGTCAAAATTTGGGGGAGCAGTATTAAAAGGTGCTTGGGCGCAACGTGAAGGCGATGAGGTGCACACAATGGCTTGGCTTCCAGGTACTTTTTGAGGGGCTACCATTAGTTTGTATTGCTCTGATCCTCCCTCATGGGGTGTACCCCAAATGGTTAGGGGCAACGGGGGGGCAAGAAGCTGTTTGACAGTTTCTATTAACAACAGGGGTCACCATACGATTATGCTGCAGTTATGCTATTGAAAGGTAAAACAAGGAGCATTTGGCTGTAGTTTTTGCAGGTGGGGTGCCCCAAAATGTTACTGCCAGCAGCAGCCCCCTTCCTCCCCACCCTGCAGATTGGTATAGGTACCTTTAGGACATTTCTGTTGAAAACAGAGGCTATAGCGCATCACGCTACAAAATCCGAGAGCACTAACACTTGCTAAATAAAGGTGGCATCGGAGCATACGAATGAGGCAGGGAGAGGCTACTGTTGCAATTGGTTTGGTGGTTCATAGTGAATAACCTCAGCATGCGAATAGGCAAAAGTGTGAGGATTGGCAGTGTCTGTAGAGAATTTTGGCATGCTCTTCAGTTGATGTTTTCCTCCTTACGTTGGCCATGAACTACAGAGGAAAGGCCTGGCCTTACTGTTGGGCAAAACATGTATTTATGATTTTAAGAAGTGTAGTCTGTCTGTACTGAGAGGGCCTGTACAGTACGGTAAATGCCTGTATACCCCTGCAATGTGCATCCAACTGTCACTTGAGATTGAACAGCGAACGAAGCAGCTGGGTTACTGACTGAATGTAAATGGAAGGCACATGGGAAGGGTGTTTGTGGTCACTCAAATGATTGAAACCTGGTTGATGCACTACCAAAGCTGGGGTACCAGGGGGGAACATTTGAGGGGTATTGAGATGGTGGTGTCCAGAGGTCAAAATATGTTTCAGAGACACAGAGGTACTGCGGTCCTGGTCCCACATTGGGGGTAGACAAAAGTCCCTGCTAAAGATTTCTGTCCAACTGTTACCATATTTTGTGAAGCCTGGCTCCCTCTGTAACGATTCCCCCAGTGTCTTTCGATCCTACAGATGACTGTAGCAAACTTCCCAAATTTGTTCTTGGCCTCATACTCCCAAAGGAGTGCCTGACATTTGCCAGCCTAACGATACTCACATTCTGGGAAAAACCTCACTAACTATGCATATTTATCTACCACACATGGCAAATCCTTACAATTGCAGAACATCATATCGCACTTGTCATCTTTGAGGTACTGTAAGTATTTGGATTTGAGGGAAATATTCATCCTTGCTTGCTCTCTCCCATCTGAAGTCTATGGTGCTGCTGTTCCTTTCTCACATGTCCCTTCAAAGAGACAAGTGACACACAGACTCAATCACTCAGCAAACATATATGCTTTGACGTTTTCATCTTGCTGTTTACCTTCCAAATATTCCCCCTTCACCACAAATACAGGCCTGCCATTCCTCATCCCCTCAGTCAAAGCAGTCCTTCACTCCTTAGGCCCTGCAAGACCACCATGAACAAGAATCATGTCAGCAAGCAGAAGAAAAGCCTCAGTGTGCTCTTTTGTTCATACTGCTGCCCTCTAGTAACACTTCATGGCAACTGCAGCATAAGAATGGGACTGAGAAGAGGGCTGTCCTATGCAAATAATATCCTCCCATGCACACTTTCTTCTGAGACGGTCGGCGGCTTGTGCCGTGATACCGCCTCCAACATATGGTCTTCAACCAAATTTTTAAAAAGCCCACCTGCCTTAGACGAAGGATTTTGGCACTTGAAGGAAGCACATGGGGACATCACCCTCATTTAGCAGGGTCCTAAATTGCCTGCTGTCAGCCTGTATACAGAACAAGGGCGTTCGTGGGCGTTCGTGAGCGTTCCTCAAAGGAAGGAGGTGGGTGATTAATTCACAGTGCCAGGGCAGGCCCAGCCCAGGCCAGCGCAGCCCAGCCCAGCCCGGCACAGCGCATTGCTGTGGAGGTCCATTCCTTCACATCCTGCAGCAGGGATGATGCAGACCTACTAGAGCAAAGGCTTGACTCTGCCCTTGTCTGTCTCTTAAAGGAAACAATCTTTCTAGCTTCTTATTGCACCTAATAAATGGACTCTAGCTTGCCTCAAACTTGACCCATCATTTCATTAGCCAGAGCTCATACTTGACCTTTATTTCTATCCAAGCTCACTGGCACCAAACCCCTGATTTGAGCGAGTGGCTCACACCAAAATGAAAAATCACCATCATCCAACCTATTTTACAATAAGTGTAGCACCTTCCTCGCATTCTTGTGCTCAGTTATAACCCCCAATACCACAATTGCACTCTGCAATTCACCAAACTTAAAGGACAAAGAATGAAGACATTGATAAAGGAAAATAAGGCCTTGTCCCTATTGCATCTACTTGAGAAATAGGGAGGTTGGTAGAAGGTCATGAGGGAAAACATTTGAAATTTTGGGACACACATGCCAAAAAGAGTGTCCACTTTTCTCCTCTGTTACCAAGTAAAAAAAAATCTTTGCAAAAAAAAAAACATTCACTTTTTGAAAATTTCCACCTTGGGATACCTCTACAGCATTGGCAGGATTCGAACCCTGGCCTGTGAGGGCTGTCCGCACCAAAGGTACAAGACTTACCTTTGAGCTATGGCTCCTTAGTGGTCTAGAGGATTGCAGTAGTAACTATAAGCAACATACAGGCCTTGGTGTCCTTCGCTGCGGCTTCCATTGAACATGAAAAGGATGACCATGACATAAGGACAATTTGATAGGCTACTTACATGGAAACCAGTGTGGTCCAGTGGGTAAGTGCCTGCCTTCCATGCAGGCAACCAGGGTTCGAATCCCGGGTTCGGCACCAGGTGACTGATGGTGGCAGAGCAGAGGTAAGTTGGAGGTGGGCCTAAATGGCCAATTGGTAAGTAAAATGTGTCTGTGTGTTGTGTAAGAGTGGAATCATGCCTAGTGAATGAGGGATTGCAGATTGGTTGGTAAGTAAAATATGTGTGGCCTGAACAGAGAGAGGTGAAAGAAAGGGAACAGGTGTTGTGAGGAGGAGGAGCCAAGTCAGAGTGGGTGGGGTCAGAGAGGAGGAGTATAGGAGGAGCCTAGTCAGAGTGGGAGGGGTCAGAGAGGAGGAGCATGGGAGGAGCCAAGTCAGAGTGGGTGGGGTCAGAGAGGAGGAGTATAGGCGGAGCCTGGGCAGAGAGGAGGGGTATAGGAAGAGCCTAGTCAGAGTGGGTGGGGTCAGAGAGGAGGGGTATAGGTGGAGGAGGATCCTGACTTATTGTGGGGTACTGCAAATACTTTTTTACTGCACCCCCCCCCATACTCTCTGATTACTGTTGGGAGGGGGCAGTCAAAATTTGGGGGAGCAGTATTAAAAGGTGCTTGGGCGCAACGTGAAGGCGATGAGGTGCACACAATGGCTTGGCTTCCAGGTACTTTTTGAGGGGCTACCATTAGTTTGTATTGCTCTGATCCTCCCTCATGGGGTGTACCCCAAATGGTTAGGGGCAACGGGGGGGCAAGAAGCTGTTTGACAGTTTCTATTAACAACAGGGGTCACCATACGATTATGCTGCAGTTATGCTATTGAAAGGTAAAACAAGGAGCATTTGGCTGTAGTTTTTGCAGGTGGGGTGCCCCAAAATGTTACTGCCAGCAGCAGCCCCCTTCCTCCCCACCCTGCAGATTGGTATAGGTACCTTTAGGACATTTCTGTTGAAAACAGAGGCTATAGCGCATCACGCTACAAAATCCGAGAGCACTAACACTTGCTAAATAAAGGTGGCATCGGAGCATACGAATGAGGCAGGGAGAGGCTACTGTTGCAATTGGTTTGGTGGTTCATAGTGAATAACCTCAGCATGCGAATAGGCAAAAGTGTGAGGATTGGCAGTGTCTGTAGAGAATTTTGGCATGCTCTTCAGTTGATGTTTTCCTCCTTACGTTGGCCATGAACTACAGAGGAAAGGCCTGGCCTTACTGTTGGGCAAAACATGTATTTATGATTTTAAGAAGTGTAGTCTGTCTGTACTGAGAGGGCCTGTACAGTACGGTAAATGCCTGTATACCCCTGCAATGTGCATCCAACTGTCACTTGAGATTGAACAGCGAACGAAGCAGCTGGGTTACTGACTGAATGTAAATGGAAGGCACATGGGAAGGGTGTTTGTGGTCACTCAAATGATTGAAACCTGGTTGATGCACTACCAAAGCTGGGGTACCAGGGGGGAACATTTGAGGGGTATTGAGATGGTGGTGTCCAGAGGTCAAAATATGTTTCAGAGACACAGAGGTACTGCGGTCCTGGTCCCACATTGGGGGTAGACAAAAGTCCCTGCTAAAGATTTCTGTCCAACTGTTACCATATTTTGTGAAGCCTGGCTCCCTCTGTAACGATTCCCCCAGTGTCTTTCGATCCTACAGATGACTGTAGCAAACTTCCCAAATTTGTTCTTGGCCTCATACTCCCAAAGGAGTGCCTGACATTTGCCAGCCTAACGATACTCACATTCTGGGAAAAACCTCACTAACTATGCATATTTATCTACCACACATGGCAAATCCTTACAATTGCAGAACATCATATCGCACTTGTCATCTTTGAGGTACTGTAAGTATTTGGATTTGAGGGAAATATTCATCCTTGCTTGCTCTCTCCCATCTGAAGTCTATGGTGCTGCTGTTCCTTTCTCACATGTCCCTTCAAAGAGACAAGTGACACACAGACTCAATCACTCAGCAAACATATATGCTTTGACGTTTTCATCTTGCTGTTTACCTTCCAAATATTCCCCCTTCACCACAAATACAGGCCTGCCATTCCTCATCCCCTCAGTCAAAGCAGTCCTTCACTCCTTAGGCCCTGCAAGACCACCATGAACAAGAATCATGTCAGCAAGCAGAAGAAAAGCCTCAGTGTGCTCTTTTGTTCATACTGCTGCCCTCTAGTAACACTTCATGGCAACTGCAGCATAAGAATGGGACTGAGAAGAGGGCTGTCCTATGCAAATAATATCCTCCCATGCACACTTTCTTCTGAGACGGTCGGCGGCTTGTGCCGTGATACCACCTCCAACATATGGTCTTCAACCAAATTTTTAAAAAGCCCACCTGCCTTAGACGAAGGATTTTGGCACTTGAAGGAAGCACATGGGGACATCACCCTCATTTAGCAGGGTCCTAAATTGCCTGCTGTCAGCCTGTATACAGAACAAGGGCGTTCGTGGGCGTTCGTGAGCGTTCCTCAAAGGAAGGAGGTGGGTGATTAATTCACAGTGCCAGGGCAGGCCCAGCCCAGGCCAGCGCAGCCCAGCCCAGCCCAGCCCGGCACAGCGCATTGCTGTGGAGGTCCATTCCTTCACATCCTGCAGCAGGGATGATGCAGACCTACTAGAGCAAAGGCTTGACTCTGCCCTTGTCTGTCTCTTAAAGGAAACAATCTTTCTAGCTTCTTATTGCACCTAATAAATGGACTCTAGCTTGCCTCAAACTTGACCCATCATTTCATTAGCCAGAGCTCATACTTGACCTTTATTTCTATCCAAGCTCACTGGCACCAAACCCCTGATTTGAGCGAGTGGCTCACACCAAAATGAAAAATCACCATCATCCAACCTATTTTACAATAAGTGTAGCACCTTCCTCGCATTCTTGTGCTCAGTTATAACCCCCAATACCACAATTGCACTCTGCAATTCACCAAACTTAAAGGACAAAGAATGAAGACATTGATAAAGGAAAATAAGGCCTTGTCCCTATTGCATCTACTTGAGAAATAGGGAGGTTGGTAGAAGGTCATGAGGGAAAACATTTGAAATTTTGGGACACACATGCCAAAAAGAGTGTCCACTTTTCTCCTCTGTTACCAAGTAAAAAAAAATCTTTGCAAAAAAAAAAACATTCACTTTTTGAAAATTTCCACCTTGGGATACCTCTACAGCATTGGCAGGATTCGAACCCTGGCCTGTGAGGGCTGTCCGCACCAAAGGTACAAGACTTACCTTTGAGCTATGGCTCCTTAGTGGTCTAGAGGATTGCAGTAGTAACTATAAGCAACATACAGGCCTTGGTGTCCTTCGCTGCGGCTTCCATTGAACATGAAAAGGATGACCATGACATAAGGACAATTTGATAGGCTACTTACATGGAAACCAG
This sequence comes from Lissotriton vulgaris, assembly GCF_964263255.1. NCBI lineage: Eukaryota > Metazoa > Chordata > Amphibia > Caudata > Salamandridae > Lissotriton > Lissotriton vulgaris. Next base: position 1,747,086,543 of record NC_141685.1, read on the forward strand.
TGTGGTCCAGTGGGTAAGTGCCTGCCTTCCATGCAGGCAACCAGGGTTCGAATCCCGGGTTCGGCACCAGGTGACTGATGGTGGCAGAGCAGAGGTAAGTTGGAGGTGGGCCTAAATGGCCAATTGGTAAGTAAAATGTGTCGTTGTGTAAGAGTGGAATCATGCCTAGTGAATGAGGGATTGCAGATTGGTTGGTAAGTAAAATATGTGTGGCCTGAACAGAGAGAGGTGAAAGAAAGGGAACAGGTGTTGTGAGGAGGAGGAGCCAAGTCAGAGTGGGTGGGGTCAGAGAGGAGGAGCATGGGAGGAGCCAAGTCAGAGTGGGTGGGGTCAGAGAGGAGGAGTATAGGCGGAGCCTGGGCAGAGAGGAGGGGTATAGGAAGAGCCTAGTCAGAGTGGGTGGGGTCAGAGAGGAGGGGTATAGGCGGAGCCTGGGCAGAATGGGTAGGTTCAGAGAGCAGAGGAATAGGTGGAGGAGGATCCTGACTTATTGTGGGGTACTGCAAATACTTTTTTACTGCACCCCCCCCCATACTCTCTGATTACTGTTGGGAGGGGGCAGTCAAAATTTGGGGGAGCAGTATTAAAAGGTGCTTGGGCGCAACGTGAAGGCGATGAGGTGCACACAATGGCTTGGCTTCCAGGTACTTTTTGAGGGGCTACCATTAGTTTGTATTGCTCTGATCCTCCCTCATGGGGTGTACCCCAAATGGTTAGGGGCAACGGGGGGGCAAGAAGCTGTTTGACAGTTTCTATTAACAACAGGGGTCACCATACGATTATGCTGCAGTTATGCTATTGAAAGGTAAAACAAGGAGCATTTGGCTGTAGTTTTTGCAGGTGGGGTGCCCCAAAATGTTACTGCCAGCAGCAGCCCCCTTCCTCCCCACCCTGCAGATTGGTATAGGTACCTTTAGGACATTTCTGTTGAAAACAGAGGCTATAGCGCATCACGCTACAAAATCCGAGAGCACTAACACTTGCTAAATAAAGGTGGCATCGGAGCATACGAATGAGGCAGGGAGAGGCTACTGTTGCAATTGGTTTGGTGGTTCATAGTGAATAACCTCAGCATGCGAATAGGCAAAAGTGTGAGGATTGGCAGTGTCTGTAGAGAATTTTGGCATGCTCTTCAGTTGATGTTTTCCTCCTTACGTTGGCCATGAACTACAGAGGAAAGGCCTGGCCTTACTGTTGGGCAAAACATGTATTTATGATTTTAAGAAGTGTAGTCTGTCTGTACTGAGAGGGCCTGTACAGTACGGTAAATGCCTGTATACCCCTGCAATGTGCATCCAACTGTCACTTGAGATTGAACAGCGAACGAAGCAGCTGGGTTACTGACTGAATGTAAATGGAAGGCACATGGGAAGGGTGTTTGTGGTCACTCAAATGATTGAAACCTGGTTGATGCACTACCAAAGCTGGGGTACCAGGGGGGAACATTTGAGGGGTATTGAGATGGTGGTGTCCAGAGGTCAAAATATGTTTCAGAGACACAGAGGTACTGCGGTCCTGGTCCCACATTGGGGGTAGACAAAAGTCCCTGCTAAAGATTTCTGTCCAACTGTTACCATATTTTGTGAAGCCTGGCTCCCTCTGTAACGATTCCCCCAGTGTCTTTCGATCCTACAGATGACTGTAGCAAACTTCCCAAATTTGTTCTTGGCCTCATACTCCCAAAGGAGTGCCTGACATTTGCCAGCCTAACGATACTCACATTCTGGGAAAAACCTCACTAACTATGCATATTTATCTACCACACATGGCAAATCCTTACAATTGCAGAACATCATATCGCACTTGTCATCTTTGAGGTACTGTAAGTATTTGGATTTGAGGGAAATATTCATCCTTGCTTGCTCTCTCCCATCTGAAGTCTATGGTGCTGCTGTTCCTTTCTCACATGTCCCTTCAAAGAGACAAGTGACACACAGACTCAATCACTCAGCAAACATATATGCTTTGACGTTTTCATCTTGCTGTTTACCTTCCAAATATTCCCCCTTCACCACAAATACAGGCCTGCCATTCCTCATCCCCTCAGTCAAAGCAGTCCTTCACTCCTTAGGCCCTGCAAGACCACCATGAACAAGAATCATGTCAGCAAGCAGAAGAAAAGCCTCAGTGTGCTCTTTTGTTCATACTGCTGCCCTCTAGTAACACTTCATGGCAACTGCAGCATAAGAATGGGACTGAGAAGAGGGCTGTCCTATGCAAATAATATCCTCCCATGCACACTTTCTTCTGAGACGGTCGGCGGCTTGTGCCGTGATACCGCCTCCAACATATGGTCTTCAACCAAATTTTTAAAAAGCCCACCTGCCTTAGACGAAGGATTTTGGCACTTGAAGGAAGCACATGGGGACATCACCCTCATTTAGCAGGGTCCTAAATTGCCTGCTGTCAGCCTGTATACAGAACAAGGGCGTTCGTGGGCGTTCGTGAGCGTTCCTCAAAGGAAGGAGGTGGGTGATTAATTCACAGTGCCAGGGCAGGCCCAGCCCAGGCCAGCGCAGCCCAGCCCAGCCCGGCACAGCGCATTGCTGTGGAGGTCCATTCCTTCACATCCTGCAGCAGGGATGATGCAGACCTACTAGAGCAAAGGCTTGACTCTGCCCTTGTCTGTCTCTTAAAGGAAACAATCTTTCTAGCTTCTTATTGCACCTAATAAATGGACTCTAGCTTGCCTCAAACTTGACCCATCATTTCATTAGCCAGAGCTCATACTTGACCTTTATTTCTATCCAAGCTCACTGGCACCAAACCCCTGATTTGAGCGAGTGGCTCACACCAAAATGAAAAATCACCATCATCCAACCTATTTTACAATAAGTGTAGCACCTTCCTCGCATTCTTGTGCTCAGTTATAACCCCCAATACCACAATTGCACTCTGCAATTCACCAAACTTAAAGGACAAAGAATGAAGACATTGATAAAGGAAAATAAGGCCTTGTCCCTATTGCATCTACTTGAGAAATAGGGAGGTTGGTAGAAGGTCATGAGGGAAAACATTTGAAATTTTGGGACACACATGCCAAAAAGAGTGTCCACTTTTCTCCTCTGTTACCAAGTAAAAAAAAATCTTTGCAAAAAAAAAAACATTCACTTTTTGAAAATTTCCACCTTGGGATACCTCTACAGCATTGGCAGGATTCGAACCCTGGCCTGTGAGGGCTGTCCGCACCAAAGGTACAAGACTTACCTTTGAGCTATGGCTCCTTAGTGGTCTAGAGGATTGCAGTAGTAACTATAAGCAACATACAGGCCTTGGTGTCCTTCGCTGCGGCTTCCATTGAACATGAAAAGGATGACCATGACATAAGGACAATTTGATAGGCTACTTACATGGAAACCAGTGTGGTCCAGTGGGTAAGTGCCTGCCTTCCATGCAGGCAACCAGGGTTCGAATCCCGGGTTCGGCACCAGGTGACTGATGGTGGCAGAGCAGAGGTAAGTTGGAGGTGGGCCTAAATGGCCAATTGGTAAGTAAAATGTGTCTGTGTGTTGTGTAAGAGTGGAATCATGCCTAGTGAATGAGGGATTGCAGATTGGTTGGTAAGTAAAATATGTGTGGCCTGAACAGAGAGAGGTGAAAGAAAGGGAACAGGTGTTGTGAGGAGGAGGAGCCAAGTCAGAGTGGGTGGGGTCAGAGAGGAGGAGTATAGGAGGAGCCTAGTCAGAGTGGGAGGGGTCAGAGAGGAGGAGCATGGGAGGAGCCAAGTCAGAGTGGGTGGGGTCAGAGAGGAGGAGTATAGGCGGAGCCTGGGCAGAGAGGAGGGGTATAGGAAGAGCCTAGTCAGAGTGGGTGGGGTCAGAGAGGAGGGGTATAGGTGGAGGAGGATCCTGACTTATTGTGGGGTACTGCAAATACTTTTTTACTGCACCCCCCCCCATACTCTCTGATTACTGTTGGGAGGGGGCAGTCAAAATTTGGGGGAGCAGTATTAAAAGGTGCTTGGGCGCAACGTGAAGGCGATGAGGTGCACACAATGGCTTGGCTTCCAGGTACTTTTTGAGGGGCTACCATTAGTTTGTATTGCTCTGATCCTCCCTCATGGGGTGTACCCCAAATGGTTAGGGGCAACGGGGGGGCAAGAAGCTGTTTGACAGTTTCTATTAACAACAGGGGTCACCATACGATTATGCTGCAGTTATGCTATTGAAAGGTAAAACAAGGAGCATTTGGCTGTAGTTTTTGCAGGTGGGGTGCCCCAAAATGTTACTGCCAGCAGCAGCCCCCTTCCTCCCCACCCTGCAGATTGGTATAGGTACCTTTAGGACATTTCTGTTGAAAACAGAGGCTATAGCGCATCACGCTACAAAATCCGAGAGCACTAACACTTGCTAAATAAAGGTGGCATCGGAGCATACGAATGAGGCAGGGAGAGGCTACTGTTGCAATTGGTTTGGTGGTTCATAGTGAATAACCTCAGCATGCGAATAGGCAAAAGTGTGAGGATTGGCAGTGTCTGTAGAGAATTTTGGCATGCTCTTCAGTTGATGTTTTCCTCCTTACGTTGGCCATGAACTACAGAGGAAAGGCCTGGCCTTACTGTTGGGCAAAACATGTATTTATGATTTTAAGAAGTGTAGTCTGTCTGTACTGAGAGGGCCTGTACAGTACGGTAAATGCCTGTATACCCCTGCAATGTGCATCCAACTGTCACTTGAGATTGAACAGCGAACGAAGCAGCTGGGTTACTGACTGAATGTAAATGGAAGGCACATGGGAAGGGTGTTTGTGGTCACTCAAATGATTGAAACCTGGTTGATGCACTACCAAAGCTGGGGTACCAGGGGGGAACATTTGAGGGGTATTGAGATGGTGGTGTCCAGAGGTCAAAATATGTTTCAGAGACACAGAGGTACTGCGGTCCTGGTCCCACATTGGGGGTAGACAAAAGTCCCTGCTAAAGATTTCTGTCCAACTGTTACCATATTTTGTGAAGCCTGGCTCCCTCTGTAACGATTCCCCCAGTGTCTTTCGATCCTACAGATGACTGTAGCAAACTTCCCAAATTTGTTCTTGGCCTCATACTCCCAAAGGAGTGCCTGACATTTGCCAGCCTAACGATACTCACATTCTGGGAAAAACCTCACTAACTATGCATATTTATCTACCACACATGGCAAATCCTTACAATTGCAGAACATCATATCGCACTTGTCATCTTTGAGGTACTGTAAGTATTTGGATTTGAGGGAAATATTCATCCTTGCTTGCTCTCTCCCATCTGAAGTCTATGGTGCTGCTGTTCCTTTCTCACATGTCCCTTCAAAGAGACAAGTGACACACAGACTCAATCACTCAGCAAACATATATGCTTTGACGTTTTCATCTTGCTGTTTACCTTCCAAATATTCCCCCTTCACCACAAATACAGGCCTGCCATTCCTCATCCCCTCAGTCAAAGCAGTCCTTCACTCCTTAGGCCCTGCAAGACCACCATGAACAAGAATCATGTCAGCAAGCAGAAGAAAAGCCTCAGTGTGCTCTTTTGTTCATACTGCTGCCCTCTAGTAACACTTCATGGCAACTGCAGCATAAGAATGGGACTGAGAAGAGGGCTGTCCTATGCAAATAATATCCTCCCATGCACACTTTCTTCTGAGACGGTCGGCGGCTTGTGCCGTGATACCGCCTCCAACATATGGTCTTCAACCAAATTTTTAAAAAGCCCACCTGCCTTAGACGAAGGATTTTGGCACTTGAAGGAAGCACATGGGGACATCACCCTCATTTAGCAGGGTCCTAAATTGCCTGCTGTCAGCCTGTATACAGAACAAGGGCGTTCGTGGGCGTTCGTGAGCGTTCCTCAAAGGAAGGAGGTGGGTGATTAATTCACAGTGCCAGGGCAGGCCCAGCCCAGGCCAGCGCAGCCCAGCCCAGCCCGGCACAGCGCATTGCTGTGGAGGTCCATTCCTTCACATCCTGCAGCAGGGATGATGCAGACCTACTAGAGCAAAGGCTTGACTCTGCCCTTGTCTGTCTCTTAAAGGAAACAATCTTTCTAGCTTCTTATTGCACCTAATAAATGGACTCTAGCTTGCCTCAAACTTGACCCATCATTTCATTAGCCAGAGCTCATACTTGACCTTTATTTCTATCCAAGCTCACTGGCACCAAACCCCTGATTTGAGCGAGTGGCTCACACCAAAATGAAAAATCACCATCATCCAACCTATTTTACAATAAGTGTAGCACCTTCCTCGCATTCTTGTGCTCAGTTATAACCCCCAATACCACAATTGCACTCTGCAATTCACCAAACTTAAAGGACAAAGAATGAAGACATTGATAAAGGAAAATAAGGCCTTGTCCCTATTGCATCTACTTGAGAAATAGGGAGGTTGGTAGAAGGTCATGAGGGAAAACATTTGAAATTTTGGGACACACATGCCAAAAAGAGTGTCCACTTTTCTCCTCTGTTACCAAGTAAAAAAAAATCTTTGCAAAAAAAAAAACATTCACTTTTTGAAAATTTCCACCTTGGGATACCTCTACAGCATTGGCAGGATTCGAACCCTGGCCTGTGAGGGCTGTCCGCACCAAAGGTACAAGACTTACCTTTGAGCTATGGCTCCTTAGTGGTCTAGAGGATTGCAGTAGTAACTATAAGCAACATACAGGCCTTGGTGTCCTTCGCTGCGGCTTCCATTGAACATGAAAAGGATGACCATGACATAAGGACAATTTGATAGGCTACTTACATGGAAACCAGTGTGGTCCAGTGGGTAAGTGCCTGCCTTCCATGCAGGCAACCAGGGTTCGAATCCCGGGTTCGGCACCAGGTGACTGATGGTGGCAGAGCAGAGGTAAGTTGGAGGTGGGCCTAAATGGCCAATTGGTAAGTAAAATGTGTCTGTGTGTTGTGTAAGAGTGGAATCATGCCTAGTGAATGAGGGATTGCAGATTGGTTGGTAAGTAAAATATGTGTGGCCTGAACAGAGAGAGGTGAAAGAAAGGGAACAGGTGTTGTGAGGAGGAGGAGCCAAGTCAGAGTGGGTGGGGTCAGAGAGGAGGAGTATAGGAGGAGCCTAGTCAGAGTGGGAGGGGTCAGAGAGGAGGAGCATGGGAGGAGCCAAGTCAGAGTGGGTGGGGTCAGAGAGGAGGAGTATAGGCGGAGCCTGGGCAGAGAGGAGGGGTATAGGAAGAGCCTAGTCAGAGTGGGTGGGGTCAGAGAGGAGGGGTATAGGTGGAGGAGGATCCTGACTTATTGTGGGGTACTGCAAATACTTTTTTACTGCACCCCCCCCCATACTCTCTGATTACTGTTGGGAGGGGGCAGTCAAAATTTGGGGGAGCAGTATTAAAAGGTGCTTGGGCGCAACGTGAAGGCGATGAGGTGCACACAATGGCTTGGCTTCCAGGTACTTTTTGAGGGGCTACCATTAGTTTGTATTGCTCTGATCCTCCCTCATGGGGTGTACCCCAAATGGTTAGGGGCAACGGGGGGGCAAGAAGCTGTTTGACAGTTTCTATTAACAACAGGGGTCACCATACGATTATGCTGCAGTTATGCTATTGAAAGGTAAAACAAGGAGCATTTGGCTGTAGTTTTTGCAGGTGGGGTGCCCCAAAATGTTACTGCCAGCAGCAGCCCCCTTCCTCCCCACCCTGCAGATTGGTATAGGTACCTTTAGGACATTTCTGTTGAAAACAGAGGCTATAGCGCATCACGCTACAAAATCCGAGAGCACTAACACTTGCTAAATAAAGGTGGCATCGGAGCATACGAATGAGGCAGGGAGAGGCTACTGTTGCAATTGGTTTGGTGGTTCATAGTGAATAACCTCAGCATGCGAATAGGCAAAAGTGTGAGGATTGGCAGTGTCTGTAGAGAATTTTGGCATGCTCTTCAGTTGATGTTTTCCTCCTTACGTTGGCCATGAACTACAGAGGAAAGGCCTGGCCTTACTGTTGGGCAAAACATGTATTTATGATTTTAAGAAGTGTAGTCTGTCTGTACTGAGAGGGCCTGTACAGTACGGTAAATGCCTGTATACCCCTGCAATGTGCATCCAACTGTCACTTGAGATTGAACAGCGAACGAAGCAGCTGGGTTACTGACTGAATGTAAATGGAAGGCACATGGGAAGGGTGTTTGTGGTCACTCAAATGATTGAAACCTGGTTGATGCACTACCAAAGCTGGGGTACCAGGGGGGAACATTTGAGGGGTATTGAGATGGTGGTGTCCAGAGGTCAAAATATGTTTCAGAGACACAGAGGTACTGCGGTCCTGGTCCCACATTGGGGGTAGACAAAAGTCCCTGCTAAAGATTTCTGTCCAACTGTTACCATATTTTGTGAAGCCTGGCTCCCTCTGTAACGATTCCCCCAGTGTCTTTCGATCCTACAGATGACTGTAGCAAACTTCCCAAATTTGTTCTTGGCCTCATACTCCCAAAGGAGTGCCTGACATTTGCCAGCCTAACGATACTCACATTCTGGGAAAAACCTCACTAACTATGCATATTTATCTACCACACATGGCAAATCCTTACAATTGCAGAACATCATATCGCACTTGTCATCTTTGAGGTACTGTAAGTATTTGGATTTGAGGGAAATATTCATCCTTGCTTGCTCTCTCCCATCTGAAGTCTATGGTGCTGCTGTTCCTTTCTCACATGTCCCTTGAAAGAGACAAGTGACACACAGACTCAATCACTCAGCAAACATATATGCTTTGACGTTTTCATCTTGCTGTTTACCTTCCAAATATTCCCCCTTCACCACAAATACAGGCCTGCCATTCCTCATCCCCTCAGTCAAAGCAGTCCTTCACTCCTTAGGCCCTGCAAGACCACCATGAACAAGAATCATGTCAGCAAGCAGAAGAAAAGCCTCAGTGTGCTCTTTTGTTCATACTGCTGCCCTCTAGTAACACTTCATGGCAACTGCAGCATAAGAATGGGACTGAGAAGAGGGCTGTCCTATGCAAATAATATCCTCCCATGCACACTTTCTTCTGAGACGGTCGGCGGCTTGTGCCGTGATACCGCCTCCAACATATGGTCTTCAACCAAATTTTTAAAAAGCCCACCTGCCTTAGACGAAGGATTTTGCCACTTGAAGGAAGCACATGGGGACATCACCCTCATTTAGCAGGGTCCTAAATTGCCTGCTGTCAGCCTGTATACAGAACAAGGGCGTTCGTGGGCGTTCATGAGCGTTCCTCAAAGGAAGGAGGTGGGTGATTAATTCACAGTGCCAGGGCAGGCCCAGCCCAGGCCAGCGCAGCCCAGCCCGGCACAGCGCATTGCTGTGGAGGTCCATTCCTTCACATCCTGCAGCAGGGATGATGCAGACCTACTAGAGCAAAGGCTTGACTCTGCCCTTGTCTGTCTCTTAAAGGAAACAATCTTTCTAGCTTCTTATTGCACCTAATAAATGGACTCTAGCTTGCCTCAAACTTGACCCATCATTTCATTAGCCAGAGCTCATACTTGACCTTTATTTCTATCCAAGCTCACTGGCACCAAACCCCTGATTTGAGCGAGTGGCTCACACCAAAATGAAAAATCACCATCATCCAACCTATTTTACAATAAGTGTAGCACCTTCCTCGCATTCTTGTGCTCAGTTATAACCCCCAATACCACAATTGCACTCTGCAATTCACCAAACTTAAAGGACAAAGAATGAAGACATTGATAAAGGAAAATAAGGCCTTGTCCCTATTGCATCTACTTGAGAAATAGGGAGGTTGGTAGAAGGTCATGAGGGAAAACATTTGAAATTTTGGGACACACATGCCAAAAAGAGTGTCCACTTTTCTCCTCTGTTACCAAGTAAAAAAAAACTTTGCAAAAAAAAAAACATTCACTTTTTGAAAATTTCCACCTTGGGATACCTCTACAGCATTGGCAGGATTCGAACCCTGGCCTGTGAGGGCTGTCCGCACCAAAGGTACAAGACTTACCTTTGAGCTATGGCTCCTTAGTGGTCTAGCGGATTGCAGTAGTAACTATAAGCAACATACAGGCCTTGGTGTCCTTCGCTGCGGCTTCCATTGAACATGAAAAGGATGACCATGACATAAGGACAATTTGATAGGCTACTTACATGGAAACCAGTGTGGTCCAGTGGGTAAGTGCCTGCCTTCCATGCAGGCAACCAGGGTTCGAATCCCGGGTTCGGCACCAGGTGACTGATGGTGGCAGAGCAGAGGTAAGTTGGAGGTGGGCCTAAATGGCCAATTGGTAAGTAAAATGTGTCTGTGTGTTGTGTAAGAGTGGAATCATGCCTAGTGAATGAGGGATTGCAGATTGGTTGGTAAGTAAAATATGTGTGGCCTGAACAGAGAGAGGTGAAAGAAAGGGAACAGGTGTTGTGAGGAGGAGGAGCCAAGTCAGAGTGGGTGGGGTCAGAGAGGAGGAGCCTAGTCAGAGTGGGAGGGGTCAGAGAGGAGGAGCATGGGAGGAGCCAAGTCAGAGTGGGTGGGGTCAGAGAGGAGGAGTATAGGCGGAGCCTGGGCAGAGAGGAGGGGTATAGGAAGAGCCTAGTCAGAGTGGGTGGGGTCAGAGAGGAGGGGTATAGGCGGAGCCTGGGCAGAATGGGTGGGTTCAGAGAGCAGAGGAATAGGTGGAGGAGGATCCTGACTTATTGTGGGGTACTGCAAATACTTTTTTACTGCACCCCCCCATACTCTCTGATTTCTGTTGGGAGGGGGCAGTCAAAATTTGGGGGAGCAGTATTAAAAGGTGCTTGGGTGCAACGTGAAGGCGATGAGGTGCACACAATGGCTTGGCTTCCAGGTACTTTTTGAGGGGCTACCATTAGTTTGTATTGCTCTGATCCTCCCTCATGGGGTGTACCCCAAATGGTTAGGGGCAACGGGGGGGCAAGAAGCTGTTTCTATTAACAACAGGGGTCACCATACGATTATGCTGCAGTTATGCTATTGAAAGGTAAAACAAGGAGCATTTGGCTGTATTTTTGCAGGTGGGGTGCCCCAAAATGTTACTGCCAGCAGCAGCAGCCCCCTTCCTCCCCACCCTGCAGATTGGTATAGGTACCTTGAGGACATTTCTGTTGAAAACAGAGGCTATAGCGCATCGCGCTACAAAATCCGAGAGCACTAACACTTGCTAAATAAAGGTGGCATCGGAGCATACGAATGAGGCAGGGAGAGGCTACTGTTGCAATTGGTTTGGTGGTTCATAGTGAATAACCTCAGCATGCGAATAGGCAAAAGTGTGAGGACTGGCAGTGTCTGTAGAGAATTTTGGCATGCTCTTCAGTTGATGTTTTCCTCCTTACGTTGGCCATGAACTACAGAGGAAAGGCCTGGCCTTACTGTTGGGCAAAACATGTATTTATGATTTTAAGAAGTGTAGTCTGGCTGTACTGAGAGGGCCTGTACAGTACGGTAAATGCCTGTATACCCCTGCAATGTGCATCCAACTGTCACTTGAGATTGAACAGCGAACGAAGCAGCTGGGTTACTGACTGAATGTAAATGGAAGGCACATAGGAAGGGTGTTTGTGGTCACTCAAATGATTGAAACCTGGTTGATGCACTACCAAAGCTGGGGTACCAGGGGGGAACATTTGAGGGGTATTGAGATGGTGGTGTCCAGAGGTCAAAATATGTTTCAGAGACACAGAGGAACTGCAGTCCTGGTCACATATTGGGGGTAGACAAAAGTCCCTGCTAAAGATTTCTGTCCAACTGTTACCACATTTTGTGAAGCCTGGCTCCCTCTGTAACGATTCCCCCAGTGTCTTTCGATCCTACAGATGACTGTAGCAAACTTCCCAAATTTGTTCTTGGCCTCATACTCCCAAAGGAGTGCCTGACATTTGCCAGCCTAACGATACTCACATTCTGGGAAAAACCTCACTAACTATGCATATTTATCTACCACACATGGCAAATCCTTACAATTGCAGAACATCATATCGCACTTGTCATCTTTGAGGTACTGTAAGTATTTGGATTTGAGGGAAATATTCATCCTTGCTTGCTCTCTCCCATCTGAAGTCTATGGTGCTGCTGTTCCTTTCTCACATGTCCCTTGAAAGAGACAAGTGACACACAGACTCAATCACTCAGCAAACATATATGCTTTGACGTTTTCATCTTGCTGTTTACCTTCCAAATATTCCCCCTTCACCACAAATACAGGCCTGCCATTCCTCATCCCCTCAGTCAAAGCAGTCCTTCACTCCTTAGGCCCTGCAAGACCACCATGAACAAGAATCATGTCAGCAAGCAGAAGAAAAGCCTCAGTGTGCTCTTTTGTTCATACTGCTGCCCTCTAGTAACACTTCATGGCAACTGCAGCATAAGAATGGGACTGAGAAGAGGGCTGTCCTATGCAAATAATATCCTCCCATGCACACTTTCTTCTGAGACGGTCGGCGGCTTGTGCTGTGATACCGCCTCCAACATATGGTCTGCAACCAAATTTTTAAAAAGCCCACCTGCCTTAGACGAAGGATTTTGCCACTTGAAGGAAGCACATGGGGACATCACCCTCATTTAGCAGGGTCCTAAATTGCCTGCTGTCAGCCTGTATACAGAACAAGGGCGTTCGTGAGCGTTCCTCAAAGGAAGGAGGTGGGTGATTAATTCACAGTGCCAGGGCAGGCCCAGCCCAGGCCAGCGCAGCCCAGCCCGGCACAGCGCATTGCTGTGGAGGTCCATTCCTTCACATCCTGCAGCAGGGATGATGCAGACCTACTAGAGCAAAGGCTTGACTCTGCCCCTGTCTGTCTCTTAAAGGAAACAATCTTTCTAGCTTCTTATTGCACCTAATAAATGGACTCTAGCTTGCCTCAAACTTGACCCATCATTTCATTAGCCAGAGCTCATACTTGACCTTTATTTCTATCCAAGCTCACTGGCACCAAACCCCTGATTTGAGCGAGTGGCTCACACCAAAATGAAAAATCACCATCATCCAACCTATTTTACAATAAGTGTAGCACCTTCCTCGCATTCTTGTGCTCAGTTATAACCCCCAATACCACAATTGCACTCTGCAATTCACCAAACTTAAAGGACAAAGAATGAAGACATTGATAAAGGAAAATAAGGCCTTGTCCCTATTGCACCTACTTGAGAAATAGGGAGGTTGGTAGAAGGTCATGAGGGAAAACATTTGAAATTTTGGGACACACATGCCAAAAAGAGTGTCCACTTTTCTCCTCTGTTACCAAGTAAAAAAAAATCTTAGCAAAAAAAAAAAACATTCACTTTTTGAAAATTTCCACCTTGGGATACCTCTACAGCATTGGCAGGATTCGAACCCTGGCCTGTGAGGGCTGTCCGCACCAAAGGTACAAGACTTTCCTTTGAGCTATAGCTCCTTAGTGTTCTAGAGGATTGCAGTAGTAACTATAAGCAACATACAGGCCTTGGTGTCCTTCCCTGCGGCTTCCATTGCACATGAAAAGGATGACCATGACATAAGGACAATTTGATAGGCTACTTACATGGAAACCAGTGTGGTCCAGTGGGTAAGTGCCTGCCTTCCATGCAGGCAACCAGGGTTCGAATCCCGGGTTCGGCACCAGGTGACTGATGGTGGCAGAGCAGAGGTAAGTTGGAGGTGGGCCTAAATCGCCAATTGGTAAGTAAAATGTGTCTGTGTGTTGTGTAAGAGTGGAATCATGCCTAGTGAATGAGGTATTGCAGATTGGTTGGTAAGTAAAATAGGTGTGGCCTGAACAGAGAGAGGTGAAAGAAAGGGAACAGGTGTTGTGTGCAGGAGGAGGAGGAGCCAAGTCAGAGTGGGTGGGGTCAAAGAGGAGGAGTATAGGAGGAGCTGGTTTAGAGAGGAGGGGTATAGGAGGAGCCTAGTCAGAGAGGAGGAGCATAGGAGGAGCCAAGTCGGAGTGGGTGGGGTCAGAGAGGAGGAGTATAGGCGGAGCCTGGGCAGAGAGGAGGGGTATAGGAAGAGCCTAGTCAGAGTGGGTGGGGTCAGAGAGGAAGGGTATAGGCGGAGCCTGGGCAGAATGGGTGAGAGCAGAGGAATAGGTGGAGGAGGATCCTGACTTATTGTGGGGTACTGCAAATACTTTTTTACTGCACCCCCCCATACTCTCTGATTTCTGTTGGGAGGGGGCAGTCAAAATTTGGGGGAGCAGTATTAAAAGGTGCTTGGGCGCAACGTGAAGGCGATGAGGTGCACACAATGGCTTGGCTTCCAGGTACTTTTTGAGGGGCTACCATTAGTTTGTATTGCTCTGATCCTCCCTCATGGGGTGTACCCCAAATGGTTAGGGGCAACGGGGGGACAAGAAGCTGTTTGACAGTTTCTATTAACAACAGGGGTCACCATACGATTATGCTGCAGTTATGCTATTGAAAGGTAAAACAAGGAGCATTTGGCTGTATTTTTGCAGGTGGGGTGCCCCAAAATGTTACTGCCAGCAGCAGCAGCCCCCTTCCTCCCCACCCTGCAGATTGGTATAGGTACCTTGAGGACATTTCTGTTGAAAACAGAGGCTATAGCGCATCGCGCTACAAAATCCGAGAGCACTAACACTTGCTAAATAAAGGTGGCATCGGAGCATACGAATGAGGCAGGGAGAGGCTACTGTTGCAATTGGTTTGGTGGTTCATAGTGAATAACCTCAGCATGCGAATAGGCAAAAGTGTGAGGACTGGCAGTGTCTGTAGAGAATTTTGGCATGCTCTTCAGTTGATGTTTTCCTCCTTACGTTGGCCATGAACTACAGAGGAAAGGCCTGGCCTTACTGTTGGGCAAAACATGTATTTATGATTTTAAGAAGTGTAGTCTGGCTGTACTGAGAGGGCCTGTACAGTACGGTAAATGCCTGTATACCCCTGCAATGTGCATCCAACTGTCACTTGAGATTGAACAGCGAACGAAGCAGCTGGGTTACTGACTGAATGTAAATGGAAGGCACATAGGAAGGGTGTTTGTGGTCACTCAAATGATTGAAACCTGGTTGATGCACTACCAAAGCTGGGGTACCAGGGGGGAACATTTGAGGGGTATTGAGATGGTGGTGTCCAGAGGTCAAAATATGTTTCAGAGACACAGAGGTACTGCGGTCCTGGTCCCACATTGGGGGTAGACAAAAGTCCCTGCTAAAGATTTCTGTCCAACTGTTACCACATTTTGTGAAGCCTGGCTCCCTCTGTAACGATTCCCCCAGTGTCTTTCGATCCTACAGATGACTGTAGCAAACTTCGCAAATATGTTCTTGGCCTCATACTCCCAAAGGAGTGCCTGACATTTGCCAGCCTAACGATACTCACATTCTGGGAAAAACCTCACTAACTATGCATATTTATCTACCACACATGGCAAATCCTTACAATTGCAGAACATCATATCGCACTTGTCATCTTTGAGGTACTGTAAGTATTTGGATTTGAGGGAAATATTCATCCTTGCTTGCTCTCTCCCATCTGAAGTCTATGGTGCTGCTGTTCCTTTCTCACATGTCCCTTGAAAGAGACAAGTGACACACAGACTCAATCACTCAGCAAACATATATGCTTTGACGTTTTCATCTTGCTGTTTACCTTCCAAATATTCCCCCTTCACCACAAATACAGGCCTGCCATTCCTCGTCCCCTCAGTCAAAGCAGTCCTTCACTCCTTAGGCCCTGCAAGACCACCATGAACAAGAATCATGTCAGCAAGCAGAAGAAAAGCCTCAGTGTGCTCTTTTGTTCATACTGCTGCCCTCTAGTAACACTTCATGGCAACTGCAGCATAAGAATGGGACTGAGAAGAGGGCTGTCCTATGCAAATAATATCCTCCCATGCACACTTTCTTCTGAGACGGTCGGCGGCTTGTGCCGTGATACCGCCTCCAACATATGGTCTTCAACCAAATTTTTAAAAAGCCCACCTGCCTTAGACGAAGGATTTTGCCACTTGAAGGAAGCACATGGGGACATCACCCTCATTTAGCAGGGTCCTAAATTGCCTGCTGTCAGCCTGTATACAGAACAAGGGCGTTCGTGAGCGTTCCTCAAAGGAAGGAGGTGGGTGATTAATTCACAGTGCCAGGGCAGGCCCAGCCCAGGCCAGCGCAGCCCAGCCCGGCACAGCGCATTGCTGTGGAGGTCCATTCCTTCACATCCTGCAGCAGGGATGATGCAGACCTACTAGAGCAAAGGCTTGACTCTGCCCTTGTCTGTCTCTTAAAGGAAACAATCTTTCTAGCTTCTTATTGCACCTAATAAATGGACTCTAGCTTGCCTCAATCTTGACCCATCATTTCATTAGCCAGAGCTCATACTTGACCTTTATTTCTATCCAAGCTCACTGGCACCAAACCCCTGATTTGAGCGAGTGGCTCACACCAAAATGAAAAATCACCATCATCCAACCTATTTTACAATAAGTGTAGCACCTTCCTCGCATTCTTGTGCTCAGTTATAACCCCCAATACCACAATTGCACTCTGCAATTCACCAAACTTAAAGGACAAAGAATGAAGACATTGATAAAGGAAAATAAGGCCTTGTCCCTATTGCATCTACTTGAGAAATAGGGAGGTTGGTAGAAGGACATGAGGGAAAACATTTGAAATTTTGGGACACACATGCCAAAAAGAGTGTCCACTTTTCTCCTCTGTTACCAAGTAAAAAAAAATCTTTGCAAAAAAAAAAACATTCACTTTTTGAAAATTTCCACCTTGGGATACCTCTACAGCATTGGCAGGATTCGAACCCTGGCCTGTGAGGGCTGTCCGCACCAAAGGTACAAGACTTACCTTTGAGCTATGGCTCCTCAGTGGTCTAGAGGATTGCAGTAGTAACTATAAGCAACATACAGGCCTTGGTGTCCTTCCCTGCGGCTTCCATTGAACATGAAAAGGATGACCATGACATAAGGACAATTTGATAGGCTACTTACATGGAAACCAGTGTGGTCCAGTGGGTAAGTGCCTGCCTTCCATGCAGGCAACCAGGGTTCGAATCCCGGGTTCGGCACCAGGTGACTGATGGTGGCAGAGCAGAGGTAAGTTGGAGGTGGGCCTAAATGGCCAATTGGTAAGTAAAATGTGTCTGTGTGTTGTGTAAGAGTGGAATCATGCCTAGTGAATGAGGGATTGCAGATTGGTTGGTAAGTAAAATATGTGTGGCCTGAACAGAGAGAGGTGAAAGAAAGGGAACAGGTGTTGTGAGGAGGAGGAGCCAAGTCAGAGTGGGTGGGGTCAGAGAGGAGGAGTATAGGAGGAGCCTGGGCAGAGAGGAGGGGTATAGGAAGAGCCTAGTCAGAGTGGGAGGGGTCAGAGAGGAGGAGCATGGGAGGAGCCAAGTCAGTGTGGGTGGGGTCAGAGAGGAGGAGTATAGGCGGAGCCTGGGCAGAGAGGAGGGGTATAGGAAGAGCCTAGTCAGAGTGGGTGGGGTCAGAGACGAGGGGTATAGGCGGAGCCTGGGCAGAATGGGTGGGTTCAGAGAGCTGAGGAATAGGTGGAGGAGGATCCTGACTTATTGTGGGGTACTGCAAATACTTTTTTACTGCACCCCCCCATACTCTCTGATTTCTGTTGGGAGGGGGCAGTCAAAATTTGGGGGAGCAGTATTAAAAGGTGCTTGGGCTCAACGTGAAGGCGATGAGGTGCACACAATGGCTTGGCTTCCAGGTACTTTTTGAGGGGCTACCATTAGTTTGTATTGCTCTGATCCTCCCTCATGGGGTGTACCCCAAATGGTTAGGGGCAACGGGGGGGCAAGGAGCTGTTTGACAGTTTCTATTAACAACAGGGGTCACCATACGATTATGCTGCAGTTATGCTATTGAAAGGTAAAACAAAGAGCATTTGGCTGTATTTTTGCAGGTGGGGTGCCCCAAAATGTTACTGCCAGCAGCAGCAGCCCCCTTCCTCCCCACCCTGCAGATTGGTATAGGTACCTTTAGGACATTTCTTTTGAAAACAGAGGCTATAGCGCATCGCGCTACAAAATCCGAGAGCACTAACACTTGCTAAATAAAGGTGGCATCGGAGCATACGAATGAGGCAGGGAGAGGCTACTGTTGCAATTGGTTTGGTGGTTCATAGTGAATAACCTCAGCATGCGAATAGGCAAAAGTGTGAGGATTGGCAGTGTCTGTAGAGAATTTTGGCATGCTCTTCAGTTGATGTTTTCCTCCTGACGTTGGCCATGAACTACAGAGGAAAGGCCTGGCCTTACTGTTGGGAAAAACATGTATTTATGATTTTAAGAAGTGTAGTCTGGCTGTACTGAGAGGGCCTGTACAGTACGGTAAATGCCTGTATACCCCTGCAATGTGCATCCAACTGTCACTTGAGATTGAACAGCGAACGAAGCAGCTGGGTTACTGACTGAATGTAAATGGAAGGCACATAGGAAGGGTGTTTGTGGTCACTCAAATGATTGAAACCTGGTTGATGCACTACCAAAGCTGGGGTACCAGGGGGGAACATTTGAGGGGTATTGAGATGGTGGTGTCCAGAGGTCAAAATATGTTTCAGAGACACAGAGGTACTGCGGTCCTGGTCCCACATTGGGGGTAGACAAAAGTCCCTGCTAAAGATTTCTGTCCAACTGTTACCACATTTTGTGAAGCCTGGCTCCCTCTGTAACGATTCCCCCAGTGTCTTTCGATCCTACAGATGACTGTAGCAAACTTCCCAAATATGTTCTTGGCCTCATACTCCCAAAGGAGTGCCTGACATTTGCCAGCCTAACGATACTCACATTCTGGGAAAAACCTCACTAACTATGCATATTTATCTACCACACATGGCAAATCCTTACAATTGCAGAACATCATATCGCACTTGTCATCTTTGAGGTACTGTAAGTATTTGGATTTGAGGGAAATATTCATCCTTGCTTGCTCTCTCCCATCTGAAGTCTATGGTGCTGCTGTTCCTTTCTCACATGTCCCTTGAAAGAGACAAGTGACACACAGACTCAATCACTCAGCAAACATATATGCTTTGACGTTTTCATCTTGCTGTTTACCTTCCAAATATTCCCCCTTCACCACAAATACAGGCCTGCCATTCCTCATCCCCTCAGTCAAAGCAGTCCTTCACTCCTTAGGCCCTGCAAGACCACCATGAACAAGAATCATGTCAGCAAGCAGAAGAAAAGCCTCAGTGTGCTCTTTTGTTCATACTGCTGCCCTCTAGTAACACTTCATGGCAACTGCAGCATAAGAATGGGACTGAGAAGAGGGCTGTCCTATGCAAATAATATCCTCCCATGCACACTTTCTTCTGAGACGGTCGGCGGCTTGTGCTGTGATACCGCCTCCAACATATGGTCTTCAACCAAATTTTTTAAAAGCCCACCTGCCTTAGACGAAGGATTTTGCCACTTGAAGGAAGCACATGGGGACATCACCCTCATTTAGCAGGGTCCTAAATTGCCTGCTGTCAGCCTGTATACAGAACAAGGGCGTTCGTGAGCGTTCCTCAAAGGAAGGAGGTGGGTGATTAATTCACAGTGCCAGGGCAGGCCCAGCCCAGGCCAGCGCAGCCCAGCCCGGCACAGCGCATTGCTGTGGAGGTCCATTCCTTCACATCCTGCAGCAGGGATGATGCAGACCTACTAGAGCAAAGGCTTGACTCTGCCCTTGTCTGTCTCTTAAAGGAAACAATCTTTCTAGCTTCTTATTGCACCTAATAAATGGACTCTAGCTTGCCTCAAACTTGACCCATCATTTCATTAGCCAGAGCTCATACTTGACCTTTATTTCTATCCAAGCTCACTGGCACCAAACCCCTGATTTGAGCGAGTGGCTCACACCAAAATGAAAAATCACCATCATCCAACCTATTTTACAATAAGTGTAGCACCTTCCTCGCATTCTTGTGCTCAGTTATAACCCCCAATACCACAATTGCACTCTGCAATTCACCAAACTTAAAGGACAAAGAATGAAGACATTGATAAAGGAAAATAAGGCCTTGTCCCTATTGCACCTACTTGAGAAATAGGGAGGTTGGTAGAAGGTCATGAGGGAAAACATTTGAAATTTTGGGACACACATGCCAAAAAGAGTGTCCACTTTTCTCCTCTGTTACCAAGTAAAAAAAAATCTTAGCAAAAAAAAAAAACATTCACTTTTTGAAAATTTCCACCTTGGGATACCTCTACAGCATTGGCAGGATTCGAACCCTGGCCTGTGAGGGCTGTCCGCACCAAAGGTACAAGACTTTCCTTTGAGCTATAGCTCCTTAGTGTTCTAGAGGATTGCAGTAGTAACTATAAGCAACATACAGGCCTTGGTGTCCTTCCCTGCGGCTTCCATTGCACATGAAAAGGATGACCATGACATAAGGACAATTTGATAGGCTACTTACATGGAAACCAGTGTGGTCCAGTGGGTAAGTGCCTGCCTTCCATGCAGGCAACCAGGGTTCGAATCCCGGGTTCGGCACCAGGTGACTGATGGTGGCAGAGCAGAGGTAAGTTGGAGGTGGGCCTAAATCGCCAATTGGTAAGTAAAATGTGTCTGTGTGTTGTGTAAGAGTGGAATCATGCCTAGTGAATGAGGGATTGCAGATTGGTTGGTAAGTAAAATAGGTGTGGCCTGAACAGAGAGAGGTGAAAGAAAGGGAACAGGTGTTGTGTGCAGGAGGAGGAGGAGCCAAGTCAGAGTGGGTGGGGTCAAAGAGGAGGAGTATAGGAGGAGCTGGTTTAGAGAGGAGGGGTATAGGAGGAGCCTAGTCAGAGAGGAGGAGCATAGGAGGAGCCAAGTTGGAGTGGGTGGGGTCAGAGAGGAGGAGTATAGGCGGAGCCTGGGCAGAGAGGAGGGGTATAGGAAGAGCCTAGTCAGAGTGGGTGGGGTCAGAGAGGAAGGGTATAGGCGGAGCCTGGGCAGAATGGGTGAGAGCAGAGGAATAGGTGGAGGAGGATCCTGACTTATTGTGGGGTACTGCAAATACTTTTTTACTGCACCCCCCCATACTCTCTGATTTCTGTTGGGAGGGGGCAGTCAAAATTTGGGGGAGCAGTATTAAAAGGTGCTTGGGCGCAACGTGAAGGCGATGAGGTGCACACAATGGCTTGGCTTCCAGGTACTTTTTGAGGGGCTACCATTAGTTTGTATTGCTCTGATCCTCCCTCATGGGGTGTACCCCAAATGGTTAGGGGCAACGGGGGGACAAGAAGCTGTTTGACAGTTTCTATTAACAACAGGGGTCACCATACGATTATGCTGCAGTTATGCTATTGAAAGGTAAAACAAGGAGCATTTGGCTGTATTTTTGCAGGTGGGGTGCCCCAAAATGTTACTGCCAGCAGCAGCAGCCCCCTTCCTCCCCACCCTGCAGATTGGTATAGGTACCTTGAGGACATTTCTGTTGAAAACAGAGGCTATAGCGCATCGCGCTACAAAATCCGAGAGCACTAACACTTGCTAAATAAAGGTGGCATCGGAGCATACGAATGAGGCAGGGAGAGGCTACTGTTGCAATTGGTTTGGTGGTTCATAGTGAATAACCTCAGCATGCGAATAGGCAAAAGTGTGAGGACTGGCAGTGTCTGTAGAGAATTTTGGCATGCTCTTCAGTTGATGTTTTCCTCCTTACGTTGGCCATGAACTACAGAGGAAAGGCCTGGCCTTACTGTTGGGCAAAACATGTATTTATGATTTTAAGAAGTGTAGTCTGGCTGTACTGAGAGGGCCTGTACAGTACGGTAAATGCCTGTATACCCCTGCAATGTGCATCCAACTGTCACTTGAGATTGAACAGCGAACGAAGCAGCTGGGTTACTGACTGAATGTAAATGGAAGGCACATAGGAAGGGTGTTTGTGGTCACTCAAATGATTGAAACCTGGTTGATGCACTACCAAAGCTGGGGTACCAGGGGGGAACATTTGAGGGGTATTGAGATGGTGGTGTCCAGAGGTCAAAATATGTTTCAGAGACACAGAGGTACTGCGGTCCTGGTCCCACATTGGGGGTAGACAAAAGTCCCTGCTAAAGATTTCTGTCCAACTGTTACCACATTTTGTGAAGCCTGGCTCCCTCTGTAACGATTCCCCCAGTGTCTTTCGATCCTACAGATGACTGTAGCAAACTTCGCAAATATGTTCTTGGCCTCATACTCCCAAAGGAGTGCCTGACATTTGCCAGCCTAACGATACTCACATTCTGGGAAAAACCTCACTAACTATGCATATTTATCTACCACACATGGCAAATCCTTACAATTGCAGAACATCATATCGCACTTGTCATCTTTGAGGTACTGTAAGTATTTGGATTTGAGGGAAATATTCATCCTTGCTTGCTCTCTCCCATCTGAAGTCTATGGTGCTGCTGTTCCTTTCTCACATGTCCCTTGAAAGAGACAAGTGACACACAGACTCAATCACTCAGCAAACATATATGCTTTGACGTTTTCATCTTGCTGTTTACCTTCCAAATATTCCCCCTTCACCACAAATACAGGCCTGCCATTCCTCGTCCCCTCAGTCAAAGCAGTCCTTCACTCCTTAGGCCCTGCAAGACCACCATGAACAAGAATCATGTCAGCAAGCAGAAGAAAAGCCTCAGTGTGCTCTTTTGTTCATACTGCTGCCCTCTAGTAACACTTCATGGCAACTGCAGCATAAGAATGGGACTGAGAAGAGGGCTGTCCTATGCAAATAATATCCTCCCATGCACACTTTCTTCTGAGACGGTCGGCGGCTTGTGCCGTGATACCGCCTCCAACATATGGTCTTCAACCAAATTTTTAAAAAGCCCACCTGCCTTAGACGAAGGATTTTGCCACTTGAAGGAAGCACATGGGGACATCACCCTCATTTAGCAGGGTCCTAAATTGCCTGCTGTCAGCCTGTATACAGAACAAGGGCGTTCGTGAGCGTTCCTCAAAGGAAGGAGGTGGGTGATTAATTCACAGTGCCAGGGCAGGCCCAGCCCAGGCCAGCGCAGCCCAGCCCGGCACAGCGCATTGCTGTGGAGGTCCATTCCTTCACATCCTGCAGCAGGGATGATGCAGACCTACTAGAGCAAAGGCTTGACTCTGCCCTTGTCTGTCTCTTAAAGGAAACAATCTTTCTAGCTTCTTATTGCACCTAATAAATGGACTCTAGCTTGCCTCAATCTTGACCCATCATTTCATTAGCCAGAGCTCATACTTGACCTTTATTTCTATCCAAGCTCACTGGCACCAAACCCCTGATTTGAGCGAGTGGCTCACACCAAAATGAAAAATCACCATCATCCAACCTATTTTACAATAAGTGTAGCACCTTCCTCGCATTCTTGTGCTCAGTTATAACCCCCAATACCACAATTGCACTCTGCAATTCACCAAACTTAAAGGACAAAGAATGAAGACATTGATAAAGGAAAATAAGGCCTTGTCCCTATTGCATCTACTTGAGAAATAGGGAGGTTGGTAGAAGGACATGAGGGAAAACATTTGAAATTTTGGGACACACATGCCAAAAAGAGTGTCCACTTTTCTCCTCTGTTACCAAGTAAAAAAAAATCTTTGCAAAAAAAAAAACATTCACTTTTTGAAAATTTCCACCTTGGGATACCTCTACAGCATTGGCAGGATTCGAACCCTGGCCTGTGAGGGCTGTCCGCACCAAAGGTACAAGACTTACCTTTGAGCTATGGCTCCTCAGTGGTCTAGAGGATTGCAGTAGTAACTATAAGCAACATACAGGCCTTGGTGTCCTTCCCTGCGGCTTCCATTGAACATGAAAAGGATGACCATGACATAAGGACAATTTGATAGGCTACTTACATGGAAACCAGTGTGGTCCAGTGGGTAAGTGCCTGCCTTCCATGCAGGCAACCAGGGTTCGAATCCCGGGTTCGGCACCAGGTGACTGATGGTGGCAGAGCAGAGGTAAGTTGGAGGTGGGCCTAAATGGCCAATTGGTAAGTAAAATGTGTCTGTGTGTTGTGTAAGAGTGGAATCATGCCTAGTGAATGAGGGATTGCAGATTGGTTGGTAAGTAAAATATGTGTGGCCTGAACAGAGAGAGGTGAAAGAAAGGGAACAGGTGTTGTGAGGAGGAGGAGCCAAGTCAGAGTGGGTGGGGTCAGAGAGGAGGAGTATAGGAGGAGCCTGGGCAGAGAGGAGGGGTATAGGAAGAGCCTAGTCAGAGTGGGAGGGGTCAGAGAGGAGGAGCATGGGAGGAGCCAAGTCAGTGTGGGTGGGGTCAGAGAGGAGGAGTATAGGCGGAGCCTGGGCAGAGAGGAGGGGTATAGGAAGAGCCTAGTCAGAGTGGGTGGGGTCAGAGACGAGGGGTATAGGCGGAGCCTGGGCAGAATGGGTGGGTTCAGAGAGCTGAGGAATAGGTGGAGGAGGATCCTGACTTATTGTGGGGTACTGCAAATACTTTTTTACTGCACCCCCCCATACTCTCTGATTTCTGTTGGGAGGGGGCAGTCAAAATTTGGGGGAGCAGTATTAAAAGGTGCTTGGGCTCAACGTGAAGGCGATGAGGTGCACACAATGGCTTGGCTTCCAGGTACTTTTTGAGGGGCTACCATTAGTTTGTATTGCTCTGATCCTCCCTCATGGGGTGTACCCCAAATGGTTAGGGGCAACGGGGGGGCAAGGAGCTGTTTGACAGTTTCTATTAACAACAGGGGTCACCATACGATTATGCTGCAGTTATGCTATTGAAAGGTAAAACAAAGAGCATTTGGCTGTATTTTTGCAGGTGGGGTGCCCCAAAATGTTACTGCCAGCAGCAGCAGCCCCCTTCCTCCCCACCCTGCAGATTGGTATAGGTACCTTTAGGACATTTCTTTTGAAAACAGAGGCTATAGCGCATCGCGCTACAAAATCCGAGAGCACTAACACTTGCTAAATAAAGGTGGCATCGGAGCATACGAATGAGGCAGGGAGAGGCTACTGTTGCAATTGGTTTGGTGGTTCATAGTGAATAACCTCAGCATGCGAATAGGCAAAAGTGTGAGGATTGGCAGTGTCTGTAGAGAATTTTGGCATGCTCTTCAGTTGATGTTTTCCTCCTGACGTTGGCCATGAACTACAGAGGAAAGGCCTGGCCTTACTGTTGGGAAAAACATGTATTTATGATTTTAAGAAGTGTAGTCTGGCTGTACTGAGAGGGCCTGTACAGTACGGTAAATGCCTGTATACCCCTGCAATGTGCATCCAACTGTCACTTGAGATTGAACAGCGAACGAAGCAGCTGGGTTACTGACTGAATGTAAATGGAAGGCACATAGGAAGGGTGTTTGTGGTCACTCAAATGATTGAAACCTGGTTGATGCACTACCAAAGCTGGGGTACCAGGGGGGAACATTTGAGGGGTATTGAGATGGTGGTGTCCAGAGGTCAAAATATGTTTCAGAGACACAGAGGTACTGCGGTCCTGGTCCCACATTGGGGGTAGACAAAAGTCCCTGCTAAAGATTTCTGTCCAACTGTTACCACATTTTGTGAAGCCTGGCTCCCTCTGTAACGATTCCCCCAGTGTCTTTCGATCCTACAGATGACTGTAGCAAACTTCCCAAATATGTTCTTGGCCTCATACTCCCAAAGGAGTGCCTGACATTTGCCAGCCTAACGATACTCACATTCTGGGAAAAACCTCACTAACTATGCATATTTATCTACCACACATGGCAAATCCTTACAATTGCAGAACATCATATCGCACTTGTCATCTTTGAGGTACTGTAAGTATTTGGATTTGAGGGAAATATTCATCCTTGCTTGCTCTCTCCCATCTGAAGTCTATGGTGCTGCTGTTCCTTTCTCACATGTCCCTTGAAAGAGACAAGTGACACACAGACTCAATCACTCAGCAAACATATATGCTTTGACGTTTTCATCTTGCTGTTTACCTTCCAAATATTCCCCCTTCACCACAAATACAGGCCTGCCATTCCTCATCCCCTCAGTCAAAGCAGTCCTTCACTCCTTAGGCCCTGCAAGACCACCATGAACAAGAATCATGTCAGCAAGCAGAAGAAAAGCCTCAGTGTGCTCTTTTGTTCATACTGCTGCCCTCTAGTAACACTTCATGGCAACTGCAGCATAAGAATGGGACTGAGAAGAGGGCTGTCCTATGCAAATAATATCCTCCCATGCACACTTTCTTCTGAGACGGTCGGCGGCTTGTGCTGTGATACCGCCTCCAACATATGGTCTTCAACCAAATTTTTAAAAAGCCCACCTGCCTTAGACGAAGGATTTTGCCACTTGAAGGAAGCACATGGGGACATCACCCTCATTTAGCAGGGTCCTAAATTGCCTGCTGTCAGCCTGTATACAGAACAAGGGCGTTCGTGAGCGTTCCTCAAAGGAAGGAGGTGGGTGATTAATTCACAGTGCCAGGGCAGGCCCAGCCCAGGCCAGCGCAGCCCAGCCCGGCACAGCGCATTGCTGTGGAGGTCCATTCCTTCACATCCTGCAGCAGGGATGATGCAGACCTACTAGAGCAAAGGCTTGACTCTGCCCTTGTCTGTCTCTTAAAGGAAACAATCTTTCTAGCTTCTTATTGCACCTAATAAATGGACTCTAGCTTGCCTCAAACTTGACCCATCATTTCATTAGCCAGAGCTCATACTTGACCTTTATTTCTATCCAAGCTCACTGGCACCAAACCCCTGATTTGAGCGAGTGGCTCACACCAAAATGAAAAATCACCATCATCCAACCTATTTTACAATAAGTGTAGCACCTTCCTCGCATTCTTGTGCTCAGTTATAACCCCCAATACCACAATTGCACTCTGCAATTCACCAAACTTAAAGGACAAAGAATGAAGACATTGATAAAGGAAAATAAGGCCTTGTCCCTATTGCACCTACTTGAGAAATAGGGAGGTTGGTAGAAGGTCATGAGGGAAAACATTTGAAAGTTTGGGACACACATGCCAAAAAGAGTGTCCACTTTTCTCCTCTGTTACCAAGTAAAAAAAAATCTTAGCAAAAAAAAAACCATTCACTTTTTGAAAATTTCCACCTTGGGATACCTCTACAGCATTGGCAGGATTCAAACCCTGGCCTGTGAGGGCTGTCCGCAGCAAAGGTACAAGACTTTCCTTTGAGCTATAGCTCCTTAGTGTTCTAGAGGATTGCAGTAGTAACTATAAGCAACATACAGGCCTTGGTGTTCTTCCCTGCGGCTTCCATTGCACATGAAAAGGATGACCATGACATAAGGACAATTTGATAGGCTACTTACATGGAAACCAGTGTGGTCCAGTGGGTAAGTGCCTGCCTTCCATGCAGGCAACCAGGGTTCGAATCCCGGGTTTGGCACCAGGTGACTGATGGTGGCAGAGCGGAGGTAAGTTGGAGGTGGGCCTAAATGGCCAATTGGTAAGTAAAATGTGTCTGTGTGTTGTGTAAGAGTGGAATCATGCCTAGTGAATGAGGGATTGCAGATTGGTTGGTAAGTAAAATAGGTGTGGCCTGAACAGAGAGAGGTGAAAGAAAGGGAACAGGTGTTGTGTGCAGGAGGAGGAGGAGCCAAGTCAGAGTGGGTGGGGTCAGAGAGGAGGAGTATGGGAGGAGCTGGGTCAGAGTGGAGGGGTATAGGAGGAGCCTAGACAGAGTGGGAGGGGTCAGAGAGGAGGAGCATAGGAGGAGCCAAGTCGGAGTGGGTGGGGTCAGAGAGGAGGAGTATAGGCGGAGCCTGGGCAGAGAGGAGGGGTATAGGAAGAGCCTAGTCAGAGTGGGTGGGGTCAGAGAGGAGGGGTATAGGCGGAGCCTGGGCAGAATGGGTGGGTTCAGAGAGCAGAGGAATAGGTGGAGGAGGATCCTGACTTATTGTGGGGTACTGCAAATACTTTTTTACTGCACCCCCCCCCATACTCTCTGATTTATGTTGGGAGGGGGCAGTCAAAATTTGGGGGAGCAGTATTAAAAGGTGCTTGGGCGCAACGTGAAGGCGATGAGGTGCACACAATGGCTTGGCTTCCAGGTACTTTTTGAGGGGCTACCATTAGTTTGTATTGCTCTGATCCTCCCTCATGGGGTGTACCCCAAATGGTTAGGGGCAACGGGGGGCAAGAAGCTGTTTGACAGTTTCTATTAACAACAGGGGTCACCATACGATTATGCTGCAGTTATGCTATTGAAAGGTAAAACAAGGAGCATTTGGCTGTATTTTTGCAGGTGGGGTGCCCCAAAATGTTACTGCCAGCAGCAGCAGCCCCCTTCCTCCCCACCCTGCAGATTGGTATAGGTACCTTGAGGACATTTCTGTTGAAAACAGAGGCTATAGCGCATCGCGCTACAAAATCCGAGAGCACTAACACTTGCTAAATAAAGGTGGCATCGGAGCATACGAATGAGGCAGGGAGAGGCTACTGTTGCAATTGGTTTGGTGGTTCATAGTGAATAACCTCAGCATGCGAATAGGCAAAAGTGTGAGGACTGGCAGTGTCTGTAGAGAATTTTGGCATGCTCTTCAGTTGATGTTTTCCTCCTTACGTTGGCCATGAACTACAGAGGAAAGGCCTGGCCTTACTGTTGGGCAAAACATGTATTTATGATTTTAAGAAGTGTAGTCTGGCTGTACTGAGAGGGCCTGTACAGTACGGTAAATGCCTGTATACCCCTGCAATGTGCATCCAACTGTCACTTGAGATTGAACAGCGAACGAAGCAGCTGGGTTACTGACTGAATGTAAATGGAAGGCACATAGGAAGGGTGTTTGTGGTCACTCAAATGATTGAAACCTGGTTGATGCACTACCAAAGCTGGGGTACCAGGGGGGAACATTTGAGGGGTATTGAGATGGTGGTGTCCAGAGGTCAAAATATGTTTCAGAGACACAGAGGTACTGCGGTCCTGGTCCCACATTGGGGGTAGACAAAAGTCCCTGCTAAAGATTTCTGTCCAACTGTTACCACATTTTGTGAAGCCTGGCTCCCTCTGTAACGATTCCCCCAGTGTCTTTCGATCCTACAGATGACTGTAGCAAACTTCGCAAATATGTTCTTGGCCTCATACTCCCAAAGGAGTGCCTGACATTTGCCAGCCTAACGATACTCACATTCTGGGAAAAACCTCACTAACTATGCATATTTATCTACCACACATGGCAAATCCTTACAATTGCAGAACATCATATCGCACTTGTCATCTTTGAGGTACTGTAAGTATTTGGATTTGAGGGAAATATTCATCCTTGCTTGCTCTCTCCCATCTGAAGTCTATGGTGCTGCTGTTCCTTTCTCACATGTCCCTTGAAAGAGACAAGTGACACACAGACTCAATCACTCAGCAAACATATATGCTTTGACGTTTTCATCTTGCTGTTTACCTTCCAAATATTCCCCCTTCACCACAAATACAGGCCTGCCATTCCTCGTCCCCTCAGTCAAAGCAGTCCTTCACTCCTTAGGCCCTGCAAGACCACCATGAACAAGAATCATGTCAGCAAGCAGAAGAAAAGCCTCAGTGTGCTCTTTTGTTCATACTGCTGCCCTCTAGTAACACTTCATGGCAACTGCAGCATAAGAATGGGACTGAGAAGAGGGCTGTCCTATGCAAATAATATCCTCCCATGCACACTTTCTTCTGAGACGGTCGGCGGCTTGTGCCGTGATACCGCCTCCAACATATGGTCTTCAACCAAATTTTTAAAAAGCCCACCTGCCTTAGACGAAGGATTTTGCCACTTGAAGGAAGCACATGGGGACATCACCCTCATTTAGCAGGGTCCTAAATTGCCTGCTGTCAGCCTGTATACAGAACAAGGGCGTTCGTGAGCGTTCCTCAAAGGAAGGAGGTGGGTGATTAATTCACAGTGCCAGGGCAGGCCCAGCCCAGGCCAGCGCAGCCCAGCCCGGCACAGCGCATTGCTGTGGAGGTCCATTCCTTCACATCCTGCAGCAGGGATGATGCAGACCTACTAGAGCAAAGGCTTGACTCTGCCCTTGTCTGTCTCTTAAAGGAAACAATCTTTCTAGCTTCTTATTGCACCTAATAAATGGACTCTAGCTTGCCTCAATCTTGACCCATCATTTCATTAGCCAGAGCTCATACTTGACCTTTATTTCTATCCAAGCTCACTGGCACCAAACCCCTGATTTGAGCGAGTGGCTCACACCAAAATGAAAAATCACCATCATCCAACCTATTTTACAATAAGTGTAGCACCTTCCTCGCATTCTTGTGCTCAGTTATAACCCCCAATACCACAATTGCACTCTGCAATTCACCAAACTTAAAGGACAAAGAATGAAGACATTGATAAAGGAAAATAAGGCCTTGTCCCTATTGCATCTACTTGAGAAATAGGGAGGTTGGTAGAAGGACATGAGGGAAAACATTTGAAATTTTGGGACACACATGCCAAAAAGAGTGTCCACTTTTCTCCTCTGTTACCAAGTAAAAAAAAATCTTTGCAAAAAAAAAAACATTCACTTTTTGAAAATTTCCACCTTGGGATACCTCTACAGCATTGGCAGGATTCGAACCCTGGCCTGTGAGGGCTGTCCGCACCAAAGGTACAAGACTTACCTTTGAGCTATGGCTCCTCAGTGGTCTAGAGGATTGCAGTAGTAACTATAAGCAACATACAGGCCTTGGTGTCCTTCCCTGCGGCTTCCATTGAACATGAAAAGGATGACCATGACATAAGGACAATTTGATAGGCTACTTACATGGAAACCAGTGTGGTCCAGTGGGTAAGTGCCTGCCTTCCATGCAGGCAACCAGGGTTCGAATCCCGGGTTCGGCACCAGGTGACTGATGGTGGCAGAGCAGAGGTAAGTTGGAGGTGGGCCTAAATGGCCAATTGGTAAGTAAAATGTGTCTGTGTGTTGTGTAAGAGTGGAATCATGCCTAGTGAATGAGGGATTGCAGATTGGTTGGTAAGTAAAATATGTGTGGCCTGAACAGAGAGAGGTGAAAGAAAGGGAACAGGTGTTGTGAGGAGGAGGAGCCAAGTCAGAGTGGGTGGGGTCAGAGAGGAGGAGTATAGGAGGAGCCTGGGCAGAGAGGAGGGGTATAGGAAGAGCCTAGTCAGAGTGGGAGGGGTCAGAGAGGAGGAGCATGGGAGGAGCCAAGTCAGTGTGGGTGGGGTCAGAGAGGAGGAGTATAGGCGGAGCCTGGGCAGAGAGGAGGGGTATAGGAAGAGCCTAGTCAGAGTGGGTGGGGTCAGAGACGAGGGGTATAGGCGGAGCCTGGGCAGAATGGGTGGGTTCAGAGAGCTGAGGAATAGGTGGAGGAGGATCCTGACTTATTGTGGGGTACTGCAAATACTTTTTTACTGCACCCCCCCATACTCTCTGATTTCTGTTGGGAGGGGGCAGTCAAAATTTGGGGGAGCAGTATTAAAAGGTGCTTGGGCTCAACGTGAAGGCGATGAGGTGCACACAATGGCTTGGCTTCCAGGTACTTTTTGAGGGGCTACCATTAGTTTGTATTGCTCTGATCCTCCCTCATGGGGTGTACCCCAAATGGTTAGGGGCAACGGGGGGGCAAGGAGCTGTTTGACAGTTTCTATTAACAACAGGGGTCACCATACGATTATGCTGCAGTTATGCTATTGAAAGGTAAAACAAAGAGCATTTGGCTGTATTTTTGCAGGTGGGGTGCCCCAAAATGTTACTGCCAGCAGCAGCAGCCCCCTTCCTCCCCACCCTGCAGATTGGTATAGGTACCTTTAGGACATTTCTTTTGAAAACAGAGGCTATAGCGCATCGCGCTACAAAATCCGAGAGCACTAACACTTGCTAAATAAAGGTGGCATCGGAGCATACGAATGAGGCAGGGAGAGGCTACTGTTGCAATTGGTTTGGTGGTTCATAGTGAATAACCTCAGCATGCGAATAGGCAAAAGTGTGAGGATTGGCAGTGTCTGTAGAGAATTTTGGCATGCTCTTCAGTTGATGTTTTCCTCCTGACGTTGGCCATGAACTACAGAGGAAAGGCCTGGCCTTACTGTTGGGAAAAACATGTATTTATGATTTTAAGAAGTGTAGTCTGGCTGTACTGAGAGGGCCTGTACAGTACGGTAAATGCCTGTATACCCCTGCAATGTGCATCCAACTGTCACTTGAGATTGAACAGCGAACGAAGCAGCTGGGTTACTGACTGAATGTAAATGGAAGGCACATAGGAAGGGTGTTTGTGGTCACTCAAATGATTGAAACCTGGTTGATGCACTACCAAAGCTGGGGTACCAGGGGGGAACATTTGAGGGGTATTGAGATGGTGGTGTCCAGAGGTCAAAATATGTTTCAGAGACACAGAGGTACTGCGGTCCTGGTCCCACATTGGGGGTAGACAAAAGTCCCTGCTAAAGATTTCTGTCCAACTGTTACCACATTTTGTGAAGCCTGGCTCCCTCTGTAACGATTCCCCCAGTGTCTTTCGATCCTACAGATGACTGTAGCAAACTTCCCAAATATGTTCTTGGCCTCATACTCCCAAAGGAGTGCCTGACATTTGCCAGCCTAACGATACTCACATTCTGGGAAAAACCTCACTAACTATGCATATTTATCTACCACACATGGCAAATCCTTACAATTGCAGAACATCATATCGCACTTGTCATCTTTGAGGTACTGTAAGTATTTGGATTTGAGGGAAATATTCATCCTTGCTTGCTCTCTCCCATCTGAAGTCTATGGTGCTGCTGTTCCTTTCTCACATGTCCCTTGAAAGAGACAAGTGACACACAGACTCAATCACTCAGCAAACATATATGCTTTGACGTTTTCATCTTGCTGTTTACCTTCCAAATATTCCCCCTTCACCACAAATACAGGCCTGCCATTCCTCATCCCCTCAGTCAAAGCAGTCCTTCACTCCTTAGGCCCTGCAAGACCACCATGAACAAGAATCATGTCAGCAAGCAGAAGAAAAGCCTCAGTGTGCTCTTTTGTTCATACTGCTGCCCTCTAGTAACACTTCATGGCAACTGCAGCATAAGAATGGGACTGAGAAGAGGGCTGTCCTATGCAAATAATATCCTCCCATGCACACTTTCTTCTGAGACGGTCGGCGGCTTGTGCTGTGATACCGCCTCCAACATATGGTCTTCAACCAAATTTTTAAAAAGCCCACCTGCCTTAGACGAAGGATTTTGCCACTTGAAGGAAGCACATGGGGACATCACCCTCATTTAGCAGGGTCCTAAATTGCCTGCTGTCAGCCTGTATACAGAACAAGGGCGTTCGTGAGCGTTCCTCAAAGGAAGGAGGTGGGTGATTAATTCACAGTGCCAGGGCAGGCCCAGCCCAGGCCAGCGCAGCCCAGCCCGGCACAGCGCATTGCTGTGGAGGTCCATTCCTTCACATCCTGCAGCAGGGATGATGCAGACCTACTAGAGCAAAGGCTTGACTCTGCCCTTGTCTGTCTCTTAAAGGAAACAATCTTTCTAGCTTCTTATTGCACCTAATAAATGGACTCTAGCTTGCCTCAAACTTGACCCATCATTTCATTAGCCAGAGCTCATACTTGACCTTTATTTCTATCCAAGCTCACTGGCACCAAACCCCTGATTTGAGCGAGTGGCTCACACCAAAATGAAAAATCACCATCATCCAACCTATTTTACAATAAGTGTAGCACCTTCCTCGCATTCTTGTGCTCAGTTATAACCCCCAATACCACAATTGCACTCTGCAATTCACCAAACTTAAAGGACAAAGAATGAAGACATTGATAAAGGAAAATAAGGCCTTGTCCCTATTGCACCTACTTGAGAAATAGGGAGGTTGGTAGAAGGTCATGAGGGAAAACATTTGAAAGTTTGGGACACACATGCCAAAAAGAGTGTCCACTTTTCTCCTCTGTTACCAAGTAAAAAAAAATCTTAGCAAAAAAAAAACCATTCACTTTTTGAAAATTTCCACCTTGGGATACCTCTACAGCATTGGCAGGATTCAAACCCTGGCCTGTGAGGGCTGTCCGCAGCAAAGGTACAAGACTTTCCTTTGAGCTATAGCTCCTTAGTGTTCTAGAGGATTGCAGTAGTAACTATAAGCAACATACAGGCCTTGGTGTTCTTCCCTGCGGCTTCCATTGCACATGAAAAGGATGACCATGACATAAGGACAATTTGATAGGCTACTTACATGGAAACCAGTGTGGTCCAGTGGGTAAGTGCCTGCCTTCCATGCAGGCAACCAGGGTTCGAATCCCGGGTTTGGCACCAGGTGACTGATGGTGGCAGAGCGGAGGTAAGTTGGAGGTGGGCCTAAATGGCCAATTGGTAAGTAAAATGTGTCTGTGTGTTGTGTAAGAGTGGAATCATGCCTAGTGAATGAGGGATTGCAGATTGGTTGGTAAGTAAAATAGGTGTGGCCTGAACAGAGAGAGGTGAAAGAAAGGGAACAGGTGTTGTGTGCAGGAGGAGGAGGAGCCAAGTCAGAGTGGGTGGGGTCAGAGAGGAGGAGTATGGGAGGAGCTGGGTCAGAGTGGAGGGGTATAGGAGGAGCCTAGACAGAGTGGGAGGGGTCAGAGAGGAGGAGCATAGGAGGAGCCAAGTCGGAGTGGGTGGGGTCAGAGAGGAGGAGTATAGGCGGAGCCTGGGCAGAGAGGAGGGGTATAGGAAGAGCCTAGTCAGAGTGGGTGGGGTCAGAGAGGAGGGGTATAGGCGGAGCCTGGGCAGAATGGGTGGGTTCAGAGAGCAGAGGAATAGGTGGAGGAGGATCCTGACTTATTGTGGGGTACTGCAAATACTTTTTTACTGCACCCCCCCCCATACTCTCTGATTTATGTTGGGAGGGGGCAGTCAAAATTTGGGGGAGCAGTATTAAAAGGTGCTTGGGCGCAACGTGAAGGCGATGAGGTGCACACAATGGCTTGGCTTCCAGGTACTTTTTGAGGGGCTACCATTAGTTTGTATTGCTCTGATCCTCCCTCATGGGGTGTACCCCAAATGGTTAGGGGCAACGGGGGGCAAGAAGCTGTTTGACAGTTTCTATTAACAACAGGGGTCACCATACGATTATGCTGCAGTTATGCTATTGAAAGGTAAAACAAGGAGCATTTGGCTGTATTTTTGCAGGTGGGGTGCCCCAAAATGTTACTGCCAGCAGCAGCAGCCCCCTTCCTCCCCACCCTGCAGATTGGTATAGGTACCTTGAGGACATTTCTGTTGAAAACAGAGGCTATAGCGCATCGCGCTACAAAATCCGAGAGCACTAACACTTGCTAAATAAAGGTGGCATCGGAGCATACGAATGAGGCAGGGAGAGGCTACTGTTGCAATTGGTTTGGTGGTTCATAATGAATAACCTCAGCATGCGAATAGGCAAAAGTGTGAGGATTGGCAGTGTCTGTAGAGAATTTTGGCATGCTCTTCAGTTGATGTTTTCCTCCTGACGTTGGCCATGAACTACAGAGGAAAGGCCTGGCCTTACTGTTGGGCAAAACATGTATTTATGATTTTAAGAAGTGTAGTCTGGCTGTACTGAGAGGGCCTGTACAGTACGGTAAATGCCTGTATACCCCTGCAATGTGCATCCAACTGTCACTTGAGATTGAACAGCGAACGAAGCAGCTGGGTTACTGACTGAATGTAAATGGAAGGCACATAGGAAGGGTGTTTGTGGTCACTCAAATGATTGAAACCTGGTTGATGCACTACCAAGGCTGGGGTACCAGGGGGAACATTTGAGGGGTAATGAGATGGTGGTGTCCAGAGGTCAAAATATGTTTCAGAGAAACAGAGGTACTGCGGTCCTGGTCCCACATTGGGGGTAGACAAAAGTCCCTGCTAAAGATTTCTGTCCAACTGTTACCACATTTTGTGAAGCCTGGCTCCCTCTGTAACGATTCCCCCAGTGTCTTTCGATCCTACAGATGACTGTAGCAAACTTCCCAAATTTGTTCTTGGCCTCATACTCCCAAAGGAGTGCCTGACATTTGCCAGCCTAACGATACTCACATTCTGGGAAAAACCTCACTAACTATGCATATTTATCTACCACACATGGCAAATCCTTACAATTGCAGAACATCATATCGCACTTGTCATCTTTGAGGTACTGTAAGTATTTGGATTTGAGGGAAATATTCATCCTTGCTTGCTCTCTCCCATCTGAAGTCTATGGTGCTGCTGTTCCTTTCTCACATGTCCCTTGAAAGAGACAAGTGACACACAGACTCAATCACTCAGCAAACATATATGCTTTGACGTTTTCATCTTGCTGTTTACCTTCCAAATATTCCCCCTTCACCACAAATACAGGCCTGCCATTCCTCATCCCCTCAGTCAAAGCAGTCCTTCACTCCTTAGGCCCTGCAAGACCACCATGAACAAGAATCATGTCAGCAAGCAGAAGAAAAGCCTCAGTGTGCTCTTTTGTTCATACTGCTGCCCTCTAGTAACACTTCATGGCAACTGCAGCATAAGAATGGGACTGAGAAGAGGGCTGTCCTATGCAAATAATATCCTCCCATGCACACTTTCTTCTGAGACGGTCGGCGGCTTGTGCCGTGATACCGCCTCCAACATATGGTCTTCAACCAAATTTTTAAAAAGCCCACCTGCCTTAGACGAAGGATTTTGCCACTTGAAGGAAGCACATGGGGACATCACCCTCATTTAGCAGGGTCCTAAATTGCCTGCTGTCAGCCTGTATACAGAACAAGGGCGTTCGTGGGCGTTCGTGAGCGTTCCTCAAAGGAAGGAGGTGGGTGATTAATTCACAGTGCCAGGGCAGGCCCAGCCCAGGCCAGCGCAGCCCAGCCCGGCGCAGCGCATTGCTGTGGAGGTCCATTCCTTCACATCCTGCAGCAGGGATGATGCAGACCTACTAGAGCAAAGGCTTGACTCTGCCCTTGTCTGTCTCTTAAAGGAAACAATCTTTCTAGCTTCTTATTGCACCTAATAAATGGACTCTAGCTTGCCTCAAACTTGACCCATCATTTCATTAGCCAGAGCTCATACTTGACCTTTATTTCTATCCAAGCTCACTGGCACCAAACCCCTGATTTGAGCGAGTGGCTCACACCAAAATGAAAAATCACCATCATCCAACCTATTTTACAATAAGTGTAGCACCTTCCTCGCATTCTTGTGCTCAGTTATAACCCCCAATACCACAATTGCACTCTGCAATTCACCAAACTTAAAGGACAAAGAATGAAGACATTGATAAAGGAAAATAAGGCCTTGTCCCTATTGCATCTACTTGAGAAATAGGGAGGTTGGTAGAAGGTCATGAGGGAAAACATTTGAAATTTTGGGACACACATGCCAAAAAGAGTGTCCACTTTTCTCCTCTGTTACCAAGTAAAAAAAAATCTTTGCAAAAAAAAAACCATTCACTTTTTGAAAATTTCCACCTTGGGATACCTCTACAGCATTGGCAGGATTCGAACCCTGGCCTGTGAGGGCTGTCCGCACCAAAGGTACAAGACTTACCTTTGAGCTATGGCTCCTTAGTGGTCTAGAGGATTGCAGTAGTAACTATAAGCAACATACAGGCCTTGGTGTCCTTCCCTGCGGCTTCCATTGAACATGAAAAGGATGACCATGACATAAGGACAATTTGATAGGCTACTTACATGGAAACCAGTGTGGTCCAGTGGGTAAGTGCCTGCCTTCCATGCAGGCAACCAGGGTTCGAATCCCGGGTTCGGCACCAGGTGACTGATGGTGGCAGAGCAGAGGTAAGTTGGAGGTGGGCCTAAATGGCCAATTTGTAAGTAAAATGTGTCTGTGTGTTGTGTAAGAGTGGAATCATGCCTAGTGAATGAGGGATTGCAGATTAGTTGGTAAGTAAAATATGTGTGGCCTGAACAGAGAGAGGTGAAAGAAAGGGAACAGGTGTTGTGAGGAGGAGGAGCCAAGTCAGAGTGGGTGGGGTCAGAGAGGAGGAGTATAGGAGGAGCCTAGTCAGAGTGGGAGGGGTTAGAGAGGAGGAGCATGGGAGGAGCCAAGTCAGAGTGGGTGGGGTCACAGAGGAGGAGTATTGGCGGAGGCTGGGCAGAGAGGAGGGGTATAGGAAGAGCCTAGTCAGAGTGGGTGGGGTCAGAGAGGAGGGGTATAGGCAGAGCCTGGGCAGAATGGGTGGGTTCAGAGAGCAGAGGAATAGGTGGAGGAGGATCCTGACTTATTGTGGGGTACTGCAAATACTTTTTTACTGCACCCCCCCATACTCTCTGATTTCTGTTGGGAGGGGGCAGTCAAAATTTGGGGGAGCAGTATTAAAAGGTGCTTGGGCGCAACGTGAAGGCGATGAGGTGCACACAATGGCTTGGCTTCCAGGTACTTTTTGAGGGGCTACCATTAGTTTGTATTGCTCTGATCCTCCCTCATGGGGTGTACCCCAAATGGTTAGGGGCAACGGGGGGGCAAGAAGCTGTTTGACAGTTTCTATTAACAACAGGGGTCACCATACGATTATGCTGCAGTTATGCTATTGAAAGGTAAAACAAGGAGCATTTGGCTGTAGTTTTTGCAGGTGGGGTGCCCCAAAATGTTACTGCCAGCAGCAGCCCCCTTCCTCCCCACCCTGCAGATTGGTATAGGTACCTTTAGGACATTTCTGTTGAAAACAGAGGCTATAGCGCATCGCGCTACAAAATCCGAGAGCACTAACACTTGCTAAATAAAGGTGGCATCGGAGCATACGAATGAGGCAGGGAGAGGCTACTGTTGCAATTGGTTTGGTGGTTCATAGTGAATAACCTCAGCATGCGAATAGGCAAAAGTGTGAGGATTGGCAGTGTCTGTAGAGAATTTTGGCATGCTCTTCAGTTGATGTTTTCCTCCTTACGTTGGCCATGAACTACAGAGGAAAGGCCTGGCCTTACTTTTGGGCAAAACATGTATTTATGATTTTAAGAAGTGTAGTCTGTCTGTACTGAGAGGGCCTGTACAGTACGGTAAATGCCTGTATACCCCTGCAATGTGCATCCAACTGTCACTTGAGATTGAACAGCGAACGAAGCAGCTGGGTTACTGACTGAATGTAAATGGAAGGCACATGGGAAGGGTGTTTGTGGTCACTCAAATGATTGAAACCTGGTTGATGCACTACCAAAGCTGGGGTACCAGGGGGGAACATTTGAGGGGTATTGAGATGGTGGTGTCCAGAGGTCAAAATATGTTTCAGAGACACAGAGGTACTGCGGTCCTGGTCCCACATTGGGGGTAGACAAAAGTCCCTGCTAAAGATTTCTGTCCAACTGTTACCATATTTTGTGAAGCCTGGCTCCCTCTGTAACGATTCCCCCAGTGTCTTTCGATCCTACAGATGACTGTAGCAAACTTCCCAAATTTGTTCTTGGCCTCATACTCCCAAAGGAGTGCCTGACATTTGCCAGCCTAACGATACTCACATTCTGGGAAAAACCTCACTAACTATGCATACTTATCTACCACACATGGCAAATCCTTACAATTGCAGAACATCATATCGCACTTGTCATCTTTGAGGTACTGTAAGTATTTGGATTTGAGGGAAATATTCATCCTTGCTTGCTCTCTCCCATCTGAAGTCTATGGTGCTGCTGTTCCTTTCTCACATGTCCCTTCAAAGAGACAAGTGACACACAGACTCAATCACTCAGCAAACATATATGCTTTGACGTTTTCATCTTGCTGTTTACCTTCCAAATATTCCCCCTTCACCACAAATACAGGCCTGCCATTCCTCATCCCCTCAGTCAAAGCAGTCCTTCACTCCTTAGGCCCTGCAAGACCACCATGAACAAGAATCATGTCAGCAAGCAGAAGAAAAGCCTCAGTGTGCTCTTTTGTTCATACTGCTGCCCTCTAGTAACACTTCATGGCAACTGCAGCATAAGAATGGGACTGAGAAGAGGGCTGTCCTATGCAAATAATATCCTCCCATGCACACTTTCTTCTGAGACGGTCGGCGGCTTGTGCCGTGATACCGCCTCCAACATATGGTCTTCAACCAAATTTTTAAAAAGCCCACCTGCCTTAGAGGAAGGATTTTGGCACTTGAAGGAAGCACATGGGGACATCACCCTCATTTAGCAGGGTCCTAAATTGCCTGCTGTCAGCCTGTATACAGAACAAGGGCGTTCGTGGGCGTTCGTGAGCGTTCCTCAAAGGAAGGAGGTGGGTGATTAATTCACAGTGCCAGGGCAGGCCCAGCCCAGGCCAGCGCAGCCCAGCCCGGCGCAGCGCATTGCTGTGGAGGTCCATTCCTTCACATCCTGCAGCAGGGATGATGCAGACCTACTAGAGCAAAGGCTTGACTCTGCCCTTGTCTGTCTCTTAAAGGAAACAATCTTTCTAGCTTCTTATTGCACCTAATAAATGGACTCTAGCTTGCCTCAAACTT
Source organism: Lissotriton vulgaris (assembly GCF_964263255.1). Lineage (NCBI taxonomy): Eukaryota > Metazoa > Chordata > Amphibia > Caudata > Salamandridae > Lissotriton > Lissotriton vulgaris. The sequence goes on from NC_141685.1 coordinate 1,747,126,724, forward strand.
GACCCATCATTTCATTAGCCAGAGCTCATACTTGACCTTTGTTTCTATCCAAGCTCACTGGCACCAAACCCCTGATTTGAGCGAGTGGCTCACACCAAAATGAAAAATCACCATCATCCAACCTATTTTACAATAAGTGTAGCACCTTCCTCGCATTCTTGTGCTCAGTTATAACCCCCAATACCACAATTGCACTCTGCATTTCACCAAACTTAAAGGACAAAGAATGAAGACATTGATAAAGGAAAATAAGGCCTTGTCCCTATTGCATCTACTTGAGAAATAGGGAGGTTGGTAGAAGGTCATGAGGGAAAACATTTGAAATTTTGGGACACACATGCCAAAAAGAGTGTCCACTTTTCTCCTCTGTTACCAAGTAAAAAAAAATCTTTGCAAAAAAAAAAACATTCACTTTTTGAAAATTTCCACCTTGGGATACCTCTACAGCATTGGCAGGATTCGAACCCTGGCCTGTGAGGGCTGTCCGCACCAAAGGTACAAGACTTACCTTTGAGCTATGGCTCCATAGTGGTCTAGAGGATTGCAGTAGTAACTATAAGCAACATACAGGCCTTGGTGTCCTTCCCTGCGGCTTCCATTGAACATGAAAAGGATGACCATGACATAAGGACAATTTGATAGGCTACTTACATGGAAACCAGTGTGGTCCAGTGGGTAAGTGCCTGCCTTCCATGCAGGCAACCAGGGTTCGAATCCCGGGTTCGGCACCAGGTGACTGATGGTGGCAGAGCAGAGGTAAGTTGGAGGTGGGCCTAAATGGCCAATTGGTAAGTAAAATGTGTCTGTGTGTTGTGTAAGAGTGGAATCATGCCTAGTGAATGAGGGATTGCAGATTGGTTGGTAAGTAAAATATGTGTGGCCTGAACAGAGAGGTGAAAGAAAGGGAACAGGTGTTGTGAGGAGGAGGAGCCAAGTCAGAGTGGGTGGGGTCAGAGAGGAGGAGTATAGGAGGAGCCTAGTCAGAGTGGGAGGGGTCAGAGAGGAGGAGCATGGGAGGAGCCAAGTCAGAGTGGGTGGGGTCAGAGAGGAGGAGTATAGGCAGAGCCTGGGCAGAGAGGAGGGGTATAGGAAGAGCCTAGTCAGAGTGGGTGGGGTCAGAGAGGAGGGGTATAGGCGGAGCCTGGGCAGAATGGGTAGGTTCAGAGAGCAGAGGAATAGGTGGAGGAGGATCCTGACTTATTGTGGGGTACTGCAAATACTTTTTTACTGCACCCCCCCCCAAACTCTCTGATTACTGTTGGGAGGGGGCAGTCAAAATTTGGGGGAGCAGTATTAAAAGGTGCTTGGGCGCAACGTGAAGGCGATGAGGTGCACACAATGGCTTGGCTTCCAGGTACTTTTTGAGGGGCTACCATTAGTTTGTATTGCTCTGATCCTCCCTCATGGGGTGTACCCCAAATGGTTAGGGGCAACGGGGGGGCAAGAAGCTGTTTGACAGTTTCTATTAACAACAGGGGTCACCATACGATTATGCTGCAGTTATGCTATTGAAAGGTAAAACAAGGAGCATTTGGCTGTAGTTTTTGCAGGTGGGGTGCCCCAAAATGTTACTGCCAGCAGCAGCCCCCTTCCTCCCCACCCTGCAGATTGGTATAGGTACCTTTAGGACATTTCTGTTGAAAACAGAGGCTATAGCGCATCGCGCTACAAAATCCGAGAGCACTAACACTTGCTAAATAAAGGTGGCATCGGAGCATACGAATGAGGCAGGGAGAGGCTACTGTTGCAATTGGTTTGGTGGTTCATAGTGAATAACCTCAGCATGCGAATAGGCAAAAGTGTGAGGATTGGCAGTGTCTGTAGAGAATTTTGGCATGCTCTTCAGTTGATGTTTTCCTCCTTACGTTGGCCATGAACTACAGAGGAAAGGCCTGGCCTTACTGTTGGGCAAAACATGTATTTATGATTTTAAGAAGTGTAGTCTGTCTGTACTGAGAGGGCCTGTACAGTACGGTAAATGCCTGTATACCCCTGCAATGTGCATCCAACTGTCACTTGAGATTGAACAGCGAACGAAGCAGCTGGGTTACTGACTGAATGTAAATGGAAGGCACATGGGAAGGGTGTTTGTGGTCACTCAAATGATTGAAACCTGGTTGATGCACTACCAAAGCTGGGGTACCAGAGGGGAACATTTGAGGGGTATTGAGATGGTGGTGTCCAGAGGTCAAAATATGTTTCAGAGACACAGAGGTACTGCGGTCCTGGTCCCACATTGGGGGTAGACAAAAGTCCCTGCTAAAGATTTCTGTCCAACTGTTACCATATTTTGTGAAGCCTGGCTCCCTCTGTAACGATTCCCCCAGTGTCTTTCGATCCTACAGATGACTGTAGCAAACTTCCCAAATTTGTTCTTGGCCTCATACTCCCAAAGGAGTGCCTGACATTTGCCAGCCTAACGATACTCACATTCTGGGAAAAACCTCACTAACTATGCATACTTATCTACCACACATGGCAAATCCTTACAATTGCAGAACATCATATCGCACTTGTCATCTTTGAGGTACTGTAAGTATTTGGATTTGAGGGAAATATTCATCCTTGCTTGCTCTCTCCCATCTGAAGTCTATGGTGCTGCTGTTCCTTTCTCACATGTCCCTTCAAAGAGACAAGTGACACACAGACTCAATCACTCAGCAAACATATATGCTTTGACGTTTTCATCTTGCTGTTTACCTTCCAAATATTCCCCCTTCACCACAAATACAGGCCTGCCATTCCTCATCCCCTCAGTCAAAGCAGTCCTTCACTCCTTAGGCCCTGCAAGACCACCATGAACAAGAATCATGTCAGCAAGCAGAAGAAAAGCCTCAGTGTGCTCTTTTGTTCATACTGCTGCCCTCTAGTAACACTTCATGGCAACTGCAGCATAAGAATGGGACTGAGAAGAGGGCTGTCCTATGCAAATAATATCCTCCCATGCACACTTTCTTCTGAGACGGTCGGCGGCTTGTGCCGTGATACCGCCTCCAACATATGGTCTTCAACCAAATTCTTAAAAAGCCCACCTGCCTTAGAGGAAGGATTTTGGCACTTGAAGGAAGCACATGGGGACATCACCCTCATTTAGCAGGGTCCTAAATTGCCTGCTGTCAGCCTGTATACAGAACAAGGGCGTTCGTGGGCGTTCGTGAGCGTTCCTCAAAGGAAGGAGGTGGGTGATTAATTCACAGTGCCAGGGCAGGCCCAGCCCAGGCCAGCGCAGCCCAGCCCGGCACAGCGCATTGCTGTGGAGGTCCATTCCTTCACATCCTGCAGCAGGGATGATGCAGACCTACTAGAGCAAAGGCTTGACTCTGCCCTTGTCTGTCTCTTAAAGGAAACAATCTTTCTAGCTTCTTATTGCACCTAATAAATGGACTCTAGCTTGCCTCAAACTTGACCCATCATTTCATTAGCCAGAGCTCATACTTGACCTTTATTTCTATCCAAGCTCACTGGCACCAAACCCCTGATTTGAGCGAGTGGCTCACACCAAAATGAAAAATCACCATCATCCAACCTATTTTACAATAAGTGTAGCACCTTCCTCGCATTCTTGTGCTCAGTTATAACCCCCAATACCACAATTGCACTCTGCAATTCACCAAACTTAAAGGACAAAGAATGAAGACATTGATAAAGGAAAATAAGGCCTTGTCCCTATTGCATCTACTTGAGAAATAGGGAGGTTGGTAGAAGGTCATGAGGGAAAACATTTGAAATTTTGGGACACACATGCCAAAAAGAGTGTCCACTTTTCTCCTCTGTTACCAAGTAAAAAAAAATCTTTGCAAAAAAAAAACATTCACTTTTTGAAAATTTCCACCTTGGGATACCTCTACAGCATTGGCAGGATTCGAACCCTGGCCTGTGAGGGCTGTCCGCACCAAAGGTACAAGACTTACCTTTGAGCTATGGCTCCTTAGTGGTCTAGAGGATTGCAGTAGTAACTATAAGCAACATACAGGCCTTGGTGTCCTTCCCTGCGGCTTCCATTGAACATGAAAAGGATGACCATGACATAAGGACAATTTGATAGGCTACTTACATGGAAACCAGTGTGGTCCAGTGGGTAAGTGCCTGCCTTCCATGCAGGCAACCAGGGTTCGAATCCCGGGTTCGGCACCAGGTGACTGATGGTGGCAGAGCAGAGGTAAGTTGGAGGTGGGCCTAAATGGCCAATTTGTAAGTAAAATGTGTCTGTGTGTTGTGTAAGAGTGGAATCATGCCTAGTGAATGAGGGATTGCAGATTAGTTGGTAAGTAAAATATGTGTGGCCTGAACAGAGAGAGGTGAAAGAAAGGGAACAGGTGTTGTGAGGAGGAGGAGCCAAGTCAGAGTGGGTGGGGTCAGAGAGGAGGAGTATAGGAGGAGCCTAGTCAGAGTGGGAGGGGTTAGAGAGGAGGAGCATGGGAGGAGCCAAGTCAGAGTGGGTGGGGTCAGAGAGGAGGAGTATTGGCGGAGGCTGGGCAGAGAGGAGGGGTATAGGAAGAGCCTAGTCAGAGTGGGTGGGGTCAGAGAGGAGGGGTATAGGCAGAGCCTGGGCAGAATGGGTGGGTTCAGAGAGCAGAGGAATAGGTGGAGGAGGATCCTGACTTATTGTGGGGTACTGCAAATACTTTTTTACTGCACCCCCCCATACTCTCTGATTTCTGTTGGGAGGGGGCAGTCAAAATTTGGGGGAGCAGTATTAAAAGGTGCTTGGGCGCAACGTGAAGGCGATGAGGTGCACACAATGGCTTGGCTTCCAGGTACTTTTTGAGGGGCTACCATTAGTTTGTATTGCTCTGATCCTCCCTCATGGGGTGTACCCCAAATGGTTAGGGGCAACGGGGGGGCAAGAAGCTGTTTGACAGTTTCTATTAACAACAGGGGTCACCATACGATTATGCTGCAGTTATGCTATTGAAAGGTAAAACAAGGAGCATTTGGCTGTAGTTTTTGCAGGTGGGGTGCCCCAAAATGTTACTGCCAGCAGCAGCCCCCTTCCTCCCCACCCTGCAGATTGGTATAGGTACCTTTAGGACATTTCTGTTGAAAACAGAGGCTATAGCGCATCGCGCTACAAAATCCGAGAGCACTAACACTTGCTAAATAAAGGTGGCATCGGAGCATACGAATGAGGCAGGGAGAGGCTACTGTTGCAATTGGTTTGGTGGTTCATAGTGAATAACCTCAGCATGCGAATAGGCAAAAGTGTGAGGATTGGCAGTGTCTGTAGAGAATTTTGGCATGCTCTTCAGTTGATGTTTTCCTCCTTACGTTGGCCATGAACTACAGAGGAAAGGCCTGGCCTTACTTTTGGGCAAAACATGTATTTATGATTTTAAGAAGTGTAGTCTGTCTGTACTGAGAGGGCCTGTACAGTACGGTAAATGCCTGTATACCCCTGCAATGTGCATCCAACTGTCACTTGAGATTGAACAGCGAACGAAGCAGCTGGGTTACTGACTGAATGTAAATGGAAGGCACATGGGAAGGGTGTTTGTGGTCACTCAAATGATTGAAACCTGGTTGATGCACTACCAAAGCTGGGGTACCAGGGGGGAACATTTGAGGGGTATTGAGATGGTGGTGTCCAGAGGTCAAAATATGTTTCAGAGACACAGAGGTACTGCGGTCCTGGTCCCACATTGGGGGTAGACAAAAGTCCCTGCTAAAGATTTCTGTCCAACTGTTACCATATTTTGTGAAGCCTGGCTCCCTCTGTAACGATTCCCCCAGTGTCTTTCGATCCTACAGATGACTGTAGCAAACTTCCCAAATTTGTTCTTGGCCTCATACTCCCAAAGGAGTGCCTGACATTTGCCAGCCTAACGATACTCACATTCTGGGAAAAACCTCACTAACTATGCATACTTATCTACCACACATGGCAAATCCTTACAATTGCAGAACATCATATCGCACTTGTCATCTTTGAGGTACTGTAAGTATTTGGATTTGAGGGAAATATTCATCCTTGCTTGCTCTCTCCCATCTGAAGTCTATGGTGCTGCTGTTCCTTTCTCACATGTCCCTTCAAAGAGACAAGTGACACACAGACTCAATCACTCAGCAAACATATATGCTTTGACGTTTTCATCTTGCTGTTTACCTTCCAAATATTCCCCCTTCACCACAAATACAGGCCTGCCATTCCTCATCCCCTCAGTCAAAGCAGTCCTTCACTCCTTAGGCCCTGCAAGACCACCATGAACAAGAATCATGTCAGCAAGCAGAAGAAAAGCCTCAGTGTGCTCTTTTGTTCATACTGCTGCCCTCTAGTAACACTTCATGGCAACTGCAGCATAAGAATGGGACTGAGAAGAGGGCTGTCCTATGCAAATAATATCCTCCCATGCACACTTTCTTCTGAGACGGTCGGCGGCTTGTGCCGTGATACCGCCTCCAACATATGGTCTTCAACCAAATTTTTAAAAAGCCCACCTGCCTTAGACGAAGGATTTTGGCACTTGAAGGAAGCACATGGGGACATCACCCTCATTTAGCAGGGTCCTAAATTGCCTGCTGTCAGCCTGTATACAGAACAAGGGCGTTCGTGGGCGTTCGTGAGCGTTCCTCAAAGGAAGGAGGTGGGTGATTAATTCACAGTGCCAGGGCAGGCCCAGCCCAGGCCAGCGCAGCCCAGCCCGGCGCAGCGCATTGCTGTGGAGGTCCATTCCTTCACATCCTGCAGCAGGGATGATGCAGACCTACTAGAGCAAAGGCTTGACTCTGCCCTTGTCTGTCTCTTAAAGGAAACAATCTTTCTAGCTTCTTATTGCACCTAATAAATGGACTCTAGCTTGCCTCAAACTTGACCCATCATTTCATTAGCCAGAGCTCATACTTGACCTTTGTTTCTATCCAAGCTCACTGGCACCAAACCCCTGATTTGAGCGAGTGGCTCACACCAAAATGAAAAATCACCATCATCCAACCTATTTTACAATAAGTGTAGCACCTTCCTCGCATTCTTGTGCTCAGTTATAACCCCCAATACCACAATTGCACTCTGCATTTCACCAAACTTAAAGGACAAAGAATGAAGACATTGATAAAGGAAAATAAGGCCTTGTCCCTATTGCATCTACTTGAGAAATAGGGAGGTTGGTAGAAGGTCATGAGGGAAAACATTTGAAATTTTGGGACACACATGCCAAAAAGAGTGTCCACTTTTCTCCTCTGTTACCAAGTAAAAAAAAATCTTTGCAAAAAAAAAAACATTCACTTTTTGAAAATTTCCACCTTGGGATACCTCTACAGCATTGGCAGGATTCGAACCCTGGCCGGTGAGGGCTGTCCGCACCAAAGGTACAAGACTTACCTTTGAGCTATGGCTCCATAGTGGTCTAGAGGATTGCAGTAGTAACTATAAGCAACATACAGGCCTTGGTGTCCTTCCCTGCGGCTTCCATTGAACATGAAAAGGATGACCATGACATAAGGACAATTTGATAGGCTACTTACATGGAAACCAGTGTGGTCCAGTGGGTAAGTGCCTGCCTTCCATGCAGGCAACCAGGGTTCGAATCCCGGGTTCGGCACCAGGTGACTGATGGTGGCAGAGCAGAGGTAAGTTGGAGGTGGGCCTAAATGGCCAATTGGTAAGTAAAATGTGTCTGTGTGTTGTGTAAGAGTGGAATCATGCCTAGTGAATGAGGGATTGCAGATTGGTTGGTAAGTAAAATATGTGTGGCCTGAACAGAGAGGTGAAAGAAAGGGAACAGGTGTTGTGAGGAGGAGGAGCCAAGTCAGAGTGGGTGGGGTCAGAGAGGAGGAGTATAGGAGGAGCCTAGTCAGAGTGGGAGGGGTCAGAGAGGAGGAGCATGGGAGGAGCCAAGTCAGAGTGGGTGGGGTCAGAGAGGAGGAGTATAGGCGGAGCCTGGGCAGAGAGGAGGGGTATAGGAAGAGCCTAGTCAGAGTGGGTGGGGTCAGAGAGGAGGGGTATAGGCGGAGCCTGGGCAGAATGGGTAGGTTCAGAGAGCAGAGGAATAGGTGGAGGAGGATCCTGACTTATTGTGGGGTACTGCAAATACTTTTTTACTGCACCCCCCCCCAAACTCTCTGATTACTGTTGGGAGGGGGCAGTCAAAATTTGGGGGAGCAGTATTAAAAGGTGCTTGGGCGCAACGTGAAGGCGATGAGGTGCACACAATGGCTTGGCTTCCAGGTACTTTTTGAGGGGCTACCATTAGTTTGTATTGCTCTGATCCTCCCTCATGGGGTGTACCCCAAATGGTTAGGGGCAACGGGGGGGCAAGAAGCTGTTTGACAGTTTCTATTAACAACAGGGGTCACCATACGATTATGCTGCAGTTATGCTATTGAAAGGTAAAACAAGGAGCATTTGGCTGTAGTTTTTGCAGGTGGGGTGCCCCAAAATGTTACTGCCAGCAGCAGCCCCCTTCCTCCCCACCCTGCAGATTGGTATAGGTACCTTTAGGACATTTCTGTTGAAAACAGAGGCTATAGCGCATCGCGCTACAAAATCCGAGAGCACTAACACTTGCTAAATAAAGGTGGCATCGGAGCATACGAATGAGGCAGGGAGAGGCTACTGTTGCAATTGGTTTGGTGGTTCATAGTGAATAACCTCAGCATGCGAATAGGCAAAAGTGTGAGGATTGGCAGTGTCTGTAGAGAATTTTGGCATGCTCTTCAGTTGATGTTTTCCTCCTTACGTTGGCCATGAACTACAGAGGAAAGGCCTGGCCTTACTGTTGGGCAAAACATGTATTTATGATTTTAAGAAGTGTAGTCTGTCTGTACTGAGAGGGCCTGTACAGTACGGTAAATGCCTGTATACCCCTGCAATGTGCATCCAACTGTCACTTGAGATTGAACAGCGAACGAAGCAGCTGGGTTACTGACTGAATGTAAATGGAAGGCACATGGGAAGGGTGTTTGTGGTCACTCAAATGATTGAAACCTGGTTGATGCACTACCAAAGCTGGGGTACCAGAGGGGAACATTTGAGGGGTATTGAGATGGTGGTGTCCAGAGGTCAAAATATGTTTCAGAGACACAGAGGTACTGCGGTCCTGGTCCCACATTGGGGGTAGACAAAAGTCCCTGCTAAAGATTTCTGTCCAACTGTTACCATATTTTGTGAAGCCTGGCTCCCTCTGTAACGATTCCCCCAGTGTCTTTCGATCCTACAGATGACTGTAGCAAACTTCCCAAATTTGTTCTTGGCCTCATACTCCCAAAGGAGTGCCTGACATTTGCCAGCCTAACGATACTCACATTCTGGGAAAAACCTCACTAACTATGCATACTTATCTACCACACATGGCAAATCCTTACAATTGCAGAACATCATATCGCACTTGTCATCTTTGAGGTACTGTAAGTATTTGGATTTGAGGGAAATATTCATCCTTGCTTGCTCTCTCCCATCTGAAGTCTATGGTGCTGCTGTTCCTTTCTCACATGTCCCTTCAAAGAGACAAGTGACACACAGACTCAATCACTCAGCAAACATATATGCTTTGACGTTTTCATCTTGCTGTTTACCTTCCAAATATTCCCCCTTCACCACAAATACAGGCCTGCCATTCCTCATCCCCTCAGTCAAAGCAGTCCTTCACTCCTTAGGCCCTGCAAGACCACCATGAACAAGAATCATGTCAGCAAGCAGAAGAAAAGCCTCAGTGTGCTCTTTTGTTCATACTGCTGCCCTCTAGTAACACTTCATGGCAACTGCAGCATAAGAATGGGACTGAGAAGAGGGCTGTCCTATGCAAATAATATCCTCCCATGCACACTTTCTTCTGAGACGGTCGGCGGCTTGTGCCGTGATACCGCCTCCAACATATGGTCTTCAACCAAATTTTTAAAAAGCCCACCTGCCTTAGAGGAAGGATTTTGGCACTTGAAGGAAGCACATGGGGACATCACCCTCATTTAGCAGGGTCCTAAATTGCCTGCTGTCAGCCTGTATACAGAACAAGGGCGTTCGTGGGCGTTCGTGAGCGTTCCTCAAAGGAAGGAGGTGGGTGATTAATTCACAGTGCCAGGGCAGGCCCAGCCCAGGCCAGCGCAGCCCAGCCCGGCACAGCGCATTGCTGTGGAGGTCCATTCCTTCACATCCTGCAGCAGGGATGATGCAGACCTACTAGAGCAAAGGCTTGACTCTGCCCTTGTCTGTCTCTTAAAGGAAACAATCTTTCTAGCTTCTTATTGCACCTAATAAATGGACTCTAGCTTGCCTCAAACTTGACCCATCATTTCATTAGCCAGAGCTCATACTTGACCTTTATTTCTATCCAAGCTCACTGGCACCAAACCCCTGATTTGAGCGAGTGGCTCACACCAAAATGAAAAATCACCATCATCCAACCTATTTTACAATAAGTGTAGCACCTTCCTCGCATTCTTGTGCTCAGTTATAACCCCCAATACCACAATTGCACTCTGCAATTCACCAAACTTAAAGGACAAAGAATGAAGACATTGATAAAGGAAAATAAGGCCTTGTCCCTATTGCATCTACTTGAGAAATAGGGAGGTTGGTAGAAGGTCATGAGGGAAAACATTTGAAATTTTGGGACACACATGCCAAAAAGAGTGTCCACTTTTCTCCTCTGTTACCAAGTAAAAAAAAATCTTTGCAAAAAAAAAACATTCACTTTTTGAAAATTTCCACCTTGGGATACCTCTACAGCATTGGCAGGATTCGAACCCTGGCCTGTGAGGGCTGTCCGCACCAAAGGTACAAGACTTACCTTTGAGCTATGGCTCCTTAGTGGTCTAGAGGATTGCAGTAGTAACTATAAGCAACATACAGGCCTTGGTGTCCTTCCCTGCGGCTTCCATTGAACATGAAAAGGATGACCATGACATAAGGACAATTTGATAGGCTACTTACATGGAAACCAGTGTGGTCCAGTGGGTAAGTGCCTGCCTTCCATGCAGGCAACCAGGGTTCGAATCCCGGGTTCGGCACCAGGTGACTGATGGTGGCAGAGCAGAGGTAAGTTGGAGGTGGGCCTAAATGGCCAATTTGTAAGTAAAATGTGTCTGTGTGTTGTGTAAGAGTGGAATCATGCCTAGTGAATGAGGGATTGCAGATTAGTTGGTAAGTAAAATATGTGTGGCCTGAACAGAGAGAGGTGAAAGAAAGGGAACAGGTGTTGTGAGGAGGAGGAGCCAAGTCAGAGTGGGTGGGGTCAGAGAGGAGGAGTATAGGAGGAGCCTAGTCAGAGTGGGAGGGGTTAGAGAGGAGGAGCATGGGAGGAGCCAAGTCAGAGTGGGTGGGGTCAGAGAGGAGGAGTATTGGCGGAGGCTGGGCAGAGAGGAGGGGTATAGGAAGAGCCTAGTCAGAGTGGGTGGGGTCAGAGAGGAGGGGTATAGGCAGAGCCTGGGCAGAATGGGTGGGTTCAGAGAGCAGAGGAATAGGTGGAGGAGGATCCTGACTTATTGTGGGGTACTGCAAATACTTTTTTACTGCACCCCCCCATACTCTCTGATTTCTGTTGGGAGGGGGCAGTCAAAATTTGGGGGAGCAGTATTAAAAGGTGCTTGGGCGCAACGTGAAGGCGATGAGGTGCACACAATGGCTTGGCTTCCAGGTACTTTTTGAGGGGCTACCATTAGTTTGTATTGCTCTGATCCTCCCTCATGGGGTGTACCCCAAATGGTTAGGGGCAACGGGGGGGCAAGAAGCTGTTTGACAGTTTCTATTAACAACAGGGGTCACCATACGATTATGCTGCAGTTATGCTATTGAAAGGTAAAACAAGGAGCATTTGGCTGTAGTTTTTGCAGGTGGGGTGCCCCAAAATGTTACTGCCAGCAGCAGCCCCCTTCCTCCCCACCCTGCAGATTGGTATAGGTACCTTTAGGACATTTCTGTTGAAAACAGAGGCTATAGCGCATCGCGCTACAAAATCCGAGAGCACTAACACTTGCTAAATAAAGGTGGCATCGGAGCATACGAATGAGGCAGGGAGAGGCTACTGTTGCAATTGGTTTGGTGGTTCATAGTGAATAACCTCAGCATGCGAATAGGCAAAAGTGTGAGGATTGGCAGTGTCTGTAGAGAATTTTGGCATGCTCTTCAGTTGACGTTTTCCTCCTTACGTTGGCCATGAACTACAGAGGAAAGGCCTGGCCTTACTTTTGGGCAAAACATGTATTTATGATTTTAAGAAGTGTAGTCTGTCTGTACTGAGAGGGCCTGTACAGTACGGTAAATGCCTGTATACCCCTGCAATGTGCATCCAACTGTCACTTGAGATTGAACAGCGAACGAAGCAGCTGGGTTACTGACTGAATGTAAATGGAAGGCACATGGGAAGGGTGTTTGTGGTCACTCAAATGATTGAAACCTGGTTGATGCACTACCAAAGCTGGGGTACCAGGGGGGAACATTTGAGGGGTATTGAGATGGTGGTGTCCAGAGGTCAAAATATGTTTCAGAGACACAGAGGTACTGCGGTCCTGGTCCCACATTGGGGGTAGACAAAAGTCCCTGCTAAAGATTTCTGTCCAACTGTTACCATATTTTGTGAAGCCTGGCTCCCTCTGTAACGATTCCCCCAGTGTCTTTCGATCCTACAGATGACTGTAGCAAACTTCCCAAATTTGTTCTTGGCCTCATACTCCCAAAGGAGTGCCTGACATTTGCCAGCCTAACGATACTCACATTCTGGGAAAAACCTCACTAACTATGCATACTTATCTACCACACATGGCAAATCCTTACAATTGCAGAACATCATATCGCACTTGTCATCTTTGAGGTACTGTAAGTATTTGGATTTGAGGGAAATATTCATCCTTGCTTGCTCTCTCCCATCTGAAGTCTATGGTGCTGCTGTTCCTTTCTCACATGTCCCTTCAAAGAGACAAGTGACACACAGACTCAATCACTCAGCAAACATATATGCTTTGACGTTTTCATCTTGCTGTTTACCTTCCAAATATTCCCCCTTCACCACAAATACAGGCCTGCCATTCCTCATCCCCTCAGTCAAAGCAGTCCTTCACTCCTTAGGCCCTGCAAGACCACCATGAACAAGAATCATGTCAGCAAGCAGAAGAAAAGCCTCAGTGTGCTCTTTTGTTCATACTGCTGCCCTCTAGTAACACTTCATGGCAACTGCAGCATAAGAATGGGACTGAGAAGAGGGCTGTCCTATGCAAATAATATCCTCCCATGCACACTTTCTTCTGAGACGGTCGGCGGCTTGTGCCGTGATACCGCCTCCAACATATGGTCTTCAACCAAATTTTTAAAAAGCCCACCTGCCTTAGACGAAGGATTTTGGCACTTGAAGGAAGCACATGGGGACATCACCCTCATTTAGCAGGGTCCTAAATTGCCTGCTGTCAGCCTGTATACAGAACAAGGGCGTTCGTGGGCGTTCGTGAGCGTTCCTCAAAGGAAGGAGGTGGGTGATTAATTCACAGTGCCAGGGCAGGCCCAGCCCAGGCCAGCGCAGCCCAGCCCAGCCCGGCACAGCGCATTGCTGTGGAGGTCCATTCCTTCACATCCTGCAGCAGGGATGATGCAGACCTACTAGAGCAAAGGCTTGACTCTGCCCTTGTCTGTCTCTTAAAGGAAACAATCTTTCTAGCTTCTTATTGCACCTAATAAATGGACTCTAGCTTGCCTCAAACTTGACCCATCATTTCATTAGCCAGAGCTCATACTTGACCTTTATTTCTATCCAAGCTCACTGGCACCAAACCCCTGATTTGAGCGAGTGGCTCACACCAAAATGAAAAATCACCATCATCCAACCTATTTTACAATAAGTGTAGCACCTTCCTCGCATTCTTGTGCTCAGTTATAACCCCCAATACCACAATTGCACTCTGCAATTCACCAAACTTAAAGGACAAAGAATGAAGACATTGATAAAGGAAAATAAGGCCTTGTCCCTATTGCATCTACTTGAGAAATAGGGAGGTTGGTAGAAGGTCATGAGGGAAAACATTTGAAATTTTGGGACACACATGCCAAAAAGAGTGTCCACTTTTCTCCTCTGTTACCAAGTAAAAAAAAATCTTTGCAAAAAAAAAAACATTCACTTTTTGAAAATTTCCACCTTGGGATACCTCTACAGCATTGGCAGGATTCGAACCCTGGCCTGTGAGGGCTGTCCGCACCAAAGGTACAAGACTTACCTTTGAGCTATGGCTCCTTAGTGGTCTAGAGGATTGCAGTAGTAACTATAAGCAACATACAGGCCTTGGTGTCCTTCGCTGCGGCTTCCATTGAACATGAAAAGGATGACCATGACATAAGGACAATTTGATAGGCTACTTACATGGAAACCAGTGTGGTCCAGTGGGTAAGTGCCTGCCTTCCATGCAGGCAACCAGGGTTCGAATCCCGGGTTCGGCACCAGGTGACTGATGGTGGCAGAGCAGAGGTAAGTTGGAGGTGGGCCTAAATGGCCAATTGGTAAGTAAAATGTGTCTGTGTGTTGTGTAAGAGTGGAATCATGCCTAGTGAATGAGGGATTGCAGATTGGTTGGTAAGTAAAATATGTGTGGCCTGAACAGAGAGAGGTGAAAGAAAGGGAACAGGTGTTGTGAGGAGGAGGAGCCAAGTCAGAGTGGGTGGGGTCAGAGAGGAGGAGTATAGGAGGAGCCTAGTCAGAGTGGGAGGGGTCAGAGAGGAGGAGCATGGGAGGAGCCAAGTCAGAGTGGGTGGGGTCAGAGAGGAGGAGTATAGGCGGAGCCTGGGCAGAGAGGAGGGGTATAGGAAGAGCCTAGTCAGAGTGGGTGGGGTCAGAGAGGAGGGGTATAGGTGGAGGAGGATCCTGACTTATTGTGGGGTACTGCAAATACTTTTTTACTGCACCCCCCCCCATACTCTCTGATTACTGTTGGGAGGGGGCAGTCAAAATTTGGGGGAGCAGTATTAAAAGGTGCTTGGGCGCAACGTGAAGGCGATGAGGTGCACACAATGGCTTGGCTTCCAGGTACTTTTTGAGGGGCTACCATTAGTTTGTATTGCTCTGATCCTCCCTCATGGGGTGTACCCCAAATGGTTAGGGGCAACGGGGGGGCAAGAAGCTGTTTGACAGTTTCTATTAACAACAGGGGTCACCATACGATTATGCTGCAGTTATGCTATTGAAAGGTAAAACAAGGAGCATTTGGCTGTAGTTTTTGCAGGTGGGGTGCCCCAAAATGTTACTGCCAGCAGCAGCCCCCTTCCTCCCCACCCTGCAGATTGGTATAGGTACCTTTAGGACATTTCTGTTGAAAACAGAGGCTATAGCGCATCACGCTACAAAATCCGAGAGCACTAACACTTGCTAAATAAAGGTGGCATCGGAGCATACGAATGAGGCAGGGAGAGGCTACTGTTGCAATTGGTTTGGTGGTTCATAGTGAATAACCTCAGCATGCGAATAGGCAAAAGTGTGAGGATTGGCAGTGTCTGTAGAGAATTTTGGCATGCTCTTCAGTTGATGTTTTCCTCCTTACATTGGCCATGAACTACAGAGGAAAGGCCTGGCCTTACTGTTGGGCAAAACATGTATTTATGATTTTAAGAAGTGTAGTCTGTCTGTACTGAGAGGGCCTGTACAGTACGGTAAATGCCTGTATACCCCTGCAATGTGCATCCAACTGTCACTTGAGATTGAACAGCGAACGAAGCAGCTGGGTTACTGACTGAATGTAAATGGAAGGCACATGGGAAGGGTGTTTGTGGTCACTCAAATGATTGAAACCTGGTTGATGCACTACCAAAGCTGGGGTACCAGGGGGGAACATTTGAGGGGTATTGAGATGGTGGTGTCCAGAGGTCAAAATATGTTTCAGAGACACAGAGGTACTGCGGTCCTGGTCCCACATTGGGGGTAGACAAAAGTCCCTGCTAAAGATTTCTGTCCAACTGTTACCATATTTTGTGAAGCCTGGCTCCCTCTGTAACGATTCCCCCAGTGTCTTTCGATCCTACAGATGACTGTAGCAAACTTCCCAAATTTGTTCTTGGCCTCATACTCCCAAAGGAGTGCCTGACATTTGCCAGCCTAACGATACTCACATTCTGGGAAAAACCTCACTAACTATGCATATTTATCTACCACACATGGCAAATCCTTACAATTGCAGAACATCATATCGCACTTGTCATCTTTGAGGTACTGTAAGTATTTGGATTTGAGGGAAATATTCATCCTTGCTTGCTCTCTCCCATCTGAAGTCTATGGTGCTGCTGTTCCTTTCTCACATGTCCCTTGAAAGAGACAAGTGACACACAGACTCAATCACTCAGCAAACATATATGCTTTGACGTTTTCATCTTGCTGTTTACCTTCCAAATATTCCCCCTTCACCACAAATACAGGCCTGCCATTCCTCATCCCCTCAGTCAAAGCAGTCCTTCACTCCTTAGGCCCTGCAAGACCACCATGAACAAGAATCATGTCAGCAAGCAGAAGAAAAGCCTCAGTGTGCTCTTTTGTTCATACTGCTGCCCTCTAGTAACACTTCATGGCAACTGCAGCATAAGAATGGGACTGAGAAGAGGGCTGTCCTATGCAAATAATATCCTCCCATGCACACTTTCTTCTGAGACGGTCGGCGGCTTGTGCCGTGATACCGCCTCCAACATATGGTCTTCAACCAAATTTTTAAAAAGCCCACCTGCCTTAGACGAAGGATTTTGCCACTTGAAGGAAGCACATGGGGACATCACCCTCATTTAGCAGGGTCCTAAATTGCCTGCTGTCAGCCTGTATACAGAACAAGGGCGTTCGTGGGCGTTCATGAGCGTTCCTCAAAGGAAGGAGGTGGGTGATTAATTCACAGTGCCAGGGCAGGCCCAGCCCAGGCCAGCGCAGCCCAGCCCGGCACAGCGCATTGCTGTGGAGGTCCATTCCTTCACATCCTGCAGCAGGGATGATGCAGACCTACTAGAGCAAAGGCTTGACTCTGCCCTTGTCTGTCTCTTAAAGGAAACAATCTTTCTAGCTTCTTATTGCACCTAATAAATGGACTCTAGCTTGCCTCAAACTTGACCCATCATTTCATTAGCCAGAGCTCATACTTGACCTTTATTTCTATCCAAGCTCACTGGCACCAAACCCCTGATTTGAGCGAGTGGCTCACACCAAAATGAAAAATCACCATCATCCAACCTATTTTACAATAAGTGTAGCACCTTCCTCGCATTCTTGTGCTCAGTTATAACCCCCAATACCACAATTGCACTCTGCAATTCACCAAACTTAAAGGACAAAGAATGAAGACATTGATAAAGGAAAATAAGGCCTTGTCCCTATTGCATCTACTTGAGAAATAGGGAGGTTGGTAGAAGGTCATGAGGGAAAACATTTGAAATTTTGGGACACACATGCCAAAAAGAGTGTCCACTTTTCTCCTCTGTTACCAAGTAAAAAAAAACTTTGCAAAAAAAAAAACATTCACTTTTTGAAAATTTCCACCTTGGGATACCTCTACAGCATTGGCAGGATTCGAACCCTGGCCTGTGAGGGCTGTCCGCACCAAAGGTACAAGACTTACCTTTGAGCTATGGCTCCTTAGTGGTCTAGTGGATTGCAGTAGTAACTATAAGCAACATACAGGCCTTGGTGTCCTTCGCTGCGGCTTCCATTGAACATGAAAAGGATGACCATGACATAAGGACAATTTGATAGGCTACTTACATGGAAACCAGTGTGGTCCAGTGGGTAAGTGCCTGCCTTCCATGCAGGCAACCAGGGTTCGAATCCCGGGTTCGGCACCAGGTGACTGATGGTGGCAGAGCAGAGGTAAGTTGGAGGTGGGCCTAAATGGCCAATTGGTAAGTAAAATGTGTCTGTGTGTTGTGTAAGAGTGGAATCATGCCTAGTGAATGAGGGATTGCAGATTGGTTGGTAAGTAAAATATGTGTGGCCTGAACAGAGAGAGGTGAAAGAAAGGGAACAGGTGTTGTGAGGAGGAGGAGCCAAGTCAGAGTGGGTGGGGTCAGAGAGGAGGAGCCTAGTCAGAGTGGGAGGGGTCAGAGAGGAGGAGCATGGGAGGAGCCAAGTCAGAGTGGGTGGGGTCAGAGAGGAGGAGTATAGGCGGAGCCTGGGCAGAGAGGAGGGGTATAGGAAGAGCCTAGTCAGAGTGGGTGGGGTCAGAGAGGAGGGGTATAGGCGGAGCCTGGGCAGAATGGGTGGGTTCAGAGAGCAGAGGAATAGGTGGAGGAGGATCCTGACTTATTGTGGGGTACTGCAAATACTTTTTTACTGCACCCCCCCATACTCTCTGATTTCTGTTGGGAGGGGGCAGTCAAAATTTGGGGGAGCAGTATTAAAAGGTGCTTGGGTGCAACGTGAAGGCGATGAGGTGCACACAATGGCTTGGCTTCCAGGTACTTTTTGAGGGGCTACCATTAGTTTGTATTGCTCTGATCCTCCCTCATGGGGTGTACCCCAAATGGTTAGGGGCAACGGGGGGGCAAGAAGCTGTTTCTATTAACAACAGGGGTCACCATACGATTATGCTGCAGTTATGCTATTGAAAGGTAAAACAAGGAGCATTTGGCTGTATTTTTGCAGGTGGGGTGCCCCAAAATGTTACTGCCAGCAGCAGCAGCCCCCTTCCTCCCCACCCTGCAGATTGGTATAGGTACCTTGAGGACATTTCTGTTGAAAACAGAGGCTATAGCGCATCGCGCTACAAAATCCGAGAGCACTAACACTTGCTAAATAAAGGTGGCATCGGAGCATACGAATGAGGCAGGGAGAGGCTACTGTTGCAATTGGTTTGGTGGTTCATAGTGAATAACCTCAGCATGCGAATAGGCAAAAGTGTGAGGACTGGCAGTGTCTGTAGAGAATTTTGGCATGCTCTTCAGTTGATGTTTTCCTCCTTACGTTGGCCATGAACTACAGAGGAAAGGCCTGGCCTTACTGTTGGGCAAAACATGTATTTATGATTTTAAGAAGTGTAGTCTGGCTGTACTGAGAGGGCCTGTACAGTACGGTAAATGCCTGTATACCCCTGCAATGTGCATCCAACTGTCACTTGAGATTGAACAGCGAACGAAGCAGCTGGGTTACTGACTGAATGTAAATGGAAGGCACATAGGAAGGGTGTTTGTGGTCACTCAAATGATTGAAACCTGGTTGATGCACTACCAAAGCTGGGGTACCAGGGGGGAACATTTGAGGGGTATTGAGATGGTGGTGTCCAGAGGTCAAAATATGTTTCAGAGACACAGAGGTACTGCAGTCCTGGTCACATATTGGGGGTAGACAAAAGTCCCTGCTAAAGATTTCTGTCCAACTGTTACCACATTTTGTGAAGCCTGGCTCCCTCTGTAACGATTCCCCCAGTGTCTTTCGATCCTACAGATGACTGTAGCAAACTTCCCAAATTTGTTCTTGGCCTCATACTCCCAAAGGAGTGCCTGACATTTGCCAGCCTAACGATACTCACATTCTGGGAAAAACCTCACTAACTATGCATATTTATCTACCACACATGGCAAATCCTTACAATTGCAGAACATCATATCGCACTTGTCATCTTTGAGGTACTGTAAGTATTTGGATTTGAGGGAAATATTCATCCTTGCTTGCTCTCTCCCATCTGAAGTCTATGGTGCTGCTGTTCCTTTCTCACATGTCCCTTGAAAGAGACAAGTGACACACAGACTCAATCACTCAGCAAACATATATGCTTTGACGTTTTCATCTTGCTGTTTACCTTCCAAATATTCCCCCTTCACCACAAATACAGGCCTGCCATTCCTCATCCCCTCAGTCAAAGCAGTCCTTCACTCCTTAGGCCCTGCAAGACCACCATGAACAAGAATCATGTCAGCAAGCAGAAGAAAAGCCTCAGTGTGCTCTTTTGTTCATACTGCTGCCCTCTAGTAACACTTCATGGCAACTGCAGCATAAGAATGGGACTGAGAAGAGGGCTGTCCTATGCAAATAATATCCTCCCATGCACACTTTCTTCTGAGACGGTCGGCGGCTTGTGCTGTGATACCGCCTCCAACATATGGTCTGCAACCAAATTTTTAAAA
This sequence comes from Lissotriton vulgaris, assembly GCF_964263255.1. Lineage (NCBI taxonomy): Eukaryota > Metazoa > Chordata > Amphibia > Caudata > Salamandridae > Lissotriton > Lissotriton vulgaris. Next base: position 1,747,146,711 of record NC_141685.1, read on the forward strand.
AGCCCACCTGCCTTAGACGAAGGATTTTGCCACTTGAAGGAAGCACATGGGGACATCACCCTCATTTAGCAGGGTCCTAAATTGCCTGCTGTCAGCCTGTATACAGAACAAGGGCGTTCGTGAGCGTTCCTCAAAGGAAGGAGGTGGGTGATTAATTCACAGTGCCAGGGCAGGCCCAGCCCAGGCCAGCGCAGCCCAGCCCGGCACAGCGCATTGCTGTGGAGGTCCATTCCTTCACATCCTGCAGCAGGGATGATGCAGACCTACTAGAGCAAAGGCTTGACTCTGCCCCTGTCTGTCTCTTAAAGGAAACAATCTTTCTAGCTTCTTATTGCACCTAATAAATGGACTCTAGCTTGCCTCAAACTTGACCCATCATTTCATTAGCCAGAGCTCATACTTGACCTTTATTTCTATCCAAGCTCACTGGCACCAAACCCCTGATTTGAGCGAGTGGCTCACACCAAAATGAAAAATCACCATCATCCAACCTATTTTACAATAAGTGTAGCACCTTCCTCGCATTCTTGTGCTCAGTTATAACCCCCAATACCACAATTGCACTCTGCAATTCACCAAACTTAAAGGACAAAGAATGAAGACATTGATAAAGGAAAATAAGGCCTTGTCCCTATTGCACCTACTTGAGAAATAGGGAGGTTGGTAGAAGGTCATGAGGGAAAACATTTGAAATTTTGGGACACACATGCCAAAAAGAGTGTCCACTTTTCTCCTCTGTTACCAAGTAAAAAAAAATCTTAGCAAAAAAAAAAAACATTCACTTTTTGAAAATTTCCACCTTGGGATACCTCTACAGCATTGGCAGGATTCGAACCCTGGCCTGTGAGGGCTGTCCGCACCAAAGGTACAAGACTTTCCTTTGAGCTATAGCTCCTTAGTGTTCTAGAGGATTGCAGTAGTAACTATAAGCAACATACAGGCCTTGGTGTCCTTCCCTGCGGCTTCCATTGCACATGAAAAGGATGACCATGACATAAGGACAATTTGATAGGCTACTTACATGGAAACCAGTGTGGTCCAGTGGGTAAGTGCCTGCCTTCCATGCAGGCAACCAGGGTTCGAATCCCGGGTTCGGCACCAGGTGACTGATGGTGGCAGAGCAGAGGTAAGTTGGAGGTGGGCCTAAATCGCCAATTGGTAAGTAAAATGTGTCTGTGTGTTGTGTAAGAGTGGAATCATGCCTAGTGAATGAGGGATTGCAGATTGGTTGGTAAGTAAAATAGGTGTGGCCTGAACAGAGAGAGGTGAAAGAAAGGGAACAGGTGTTGTGTGCAGGAGGAGGAGGAGCCAAGTCAGAGTGGGTGGGGTCAAAGAGGAGGAGTATAGGAGGAGCTGGTTTAGAGAGGAGGGGTATAGGAGGAGCCTAGTCAGAGAGGAGGAGCATAGGAGGAGCCAAGTCAGAGTGGGTGGGGTCAGAGAGGAGGAGTATAGGCGGAGCCTGGGCAGAGAGGAGGGGTATAGGAAGAGCCTAGTCAGAGTGGGTGGGGTCAGAGAGGAGGGGTATAGGCGGAGCCTGGGCAGAATGGGTGAGAGCAGAGGAATAGGTGGAGGAGGATCCTGACTTATTGTGGGGTACTGCAAATACTTTTTTACTGCACCCCCCCATACTCTCTGATTTCTGTTGGGAGGGGGCAGTCAAAATTTGGGGGAGCAGTATTAAAAGGTGCTTGGGCGCAACGTGAAGGCGATGAGGTGCACACAATGGCTTGGCTTCCAGGTACTTTTTGAGGGGCTACCATTAGTTTGTATTGCTCTGATCCTCCCTCATGGGGTGTACCCCAAATGGTTAGGGGCAACGGGGGGGCAAGAAGCTGTTTGACAGTTTCTATTAACAACAGGGGTCACCATACGATTATGCTGCAGTTATGCTATTGAAAGGTAAAACAAGGAGCATTTGGCTGTATTTTTGCAGGTGGGGTGCCCCAAAATGTTACTGCCAGCAGCAGCAGCCCCCTTCCTCCCCACCCTGCAGATTGGTATAGGTACCTTGAGGACATTTCTGTTGAAAACAGAGGCTATAGCGCATCGCGCTACAAAATCCGAGAGCACTAACACTTGCTAAATAAAGGTGGCATCGGAGCATACGAATGAGGCAGGGAGAGGCTACTGTTGCAATTGGTTTGGTGGTTCATAGTGAATAACCTCAGCATGCGAATAGGCAAAAGTGTGAGGACTGGCAGTGTCTGTAGAGAATTTTGGCATGCTCTTCAGTTGATGTTTTCCTCCTTACGTTGGCCATGAACTACAGAGGAAAGGCCTGGCCTTACTGTTGGGCAAAACATGTATTTATGATTTTAAGAAGTGTAGTCTGGCTGTACTGAGAGGGCCTGTACAGTACGGTAAATGCCTGTATACCCCTGCAATGTGCATCCAACTGTCACTTGAGATTGAACAGCGAACGAAGCAGCTGGGTTACTGACTGAATGTAAATGGAAGGCACATAGGAAGGGTGTTTGTGGTCACTCAAATGATTGAAACCTGGTTGATGCACTACCAAAGCTGGGGTACCAGGGGGGAACATTTGAGGGGTATTGAGATGGTGGTGTCCAGAGGTCAAAATATGTTTCAGAGACACAGAGGTACTGCAGTCCTGGTCACATATTGGGGGTAGACAAAAGTCCCTGCTAAAGATTTCTGTCCAACTGTTACCACATTTTGTGAAGCCTGGCTCCCTCTGTAACGATTCCCCCAGTGTCTTTCGATCCTACAGATGACTGTAGCAAACTTCCCAAATTTGTTCTTGGCCTCATACTCCCAAAGGAGTGCCTGACATTTGCCAGCCTAACGATACTCACATTCTGGGAAAAACCTCACTAACTATGCATATTTATCTACCACACATGGCAAATCCTTACAATTGCAGAACATCATATCGCACTTGTCATCTTTGAGGTACTGTAAGTATTTGGATTTGAGGGAAATATTCATCCTTGCTTGCTCTCTCCCATCTGAAGTCTATGGTGCTGCTGTTCCTTTCTCACATGTCCCTTGAAAGAGACAAGTGACACACAGACTCAATCACTCAGCAAACATATATGCTTTGACGTTTTCATCTTGCTGTTTACCTTCCAAATATTCCCCCTTCACCACAAATACAGGCCTGCCATTCCTCATCCCCTCAGTCAAAGCAGTCCTTCACTCCTTAGGCCCTGCAAGACCACCATGAACAAGAATCATGTCAGCAAGCAGAAGAAAAGCCTCAGTGTGCTCTTTTGTTCATACTGCTGCCCTCTAGTAACACTTCATGGCAACTGCAGCATAAGAATGGGACTGAGAAGAGGGCTGTCCTATGCAAATAATATCCTCCCATGCACACTTTCTTCTGAGACGGTCGGCGGCTTGTGCTGTGATACCGCCTCCAACATATGGTCTGCAACCAAATTTTTAAAAAGCCCACCTGCCTTAGACGAAGGATTTTGCCACTTGAAGGAAGCACATGGGGACATCACCCTCATTTAGCAGGGTCCTAAATTGCCTGCTGTCAGCCTGTATACAGAACAAGGGCGTTCGTGAGCGTTCCTCAAAGGAAGGAGGTGGGTGATTAAGTCACAGTGCCAGGGCAGGCCCAGCCCAGGCCAGCGCAGCCCAGCCCGGCACAGCGCATTGCTGTGGAGGTCCATTCCTTCACATCCTGCAGCAGGGATGATGCAGACCTACTAGAGCAAAGGCTTGACTCTGCCCCTGTCTGTCTCTTAAAGGAAACAATCTTTCTAGCTTCTTATTGCACCTAATAAATGGACTCTAGCTTGCCTCAAACTTGACCCATCATTTCATTAGCCAGAGCTCATACTTGACCTTTATTTCTATCCAAGCTCACTGGCACCAAACCCCTGATTTGAGCGAGTGGCTCACACCAAAATGAAAAATCACCATCATCCAACCTATTTTACAATAAGTGTAGCACCTTCCTCGCATTCTTGTGCTCAGTTATAACCCCCAATACCACAATTGCACTCTGCAATTCACCAAACTTAAAGGACAAAGAATGAAGACATTGATAAAGGAAAATAAGGCCTTGTCCCTATTGCACCTACTTGAGAAATAGGGAGGTTGGTAGAAGGTCATGAGGGAAAACATTTGAAATTTTGGGACACACATGCCAAAAAGAGTGTCCACTTTTCTTCTCTGTTACCAAGTAAAAAAAAATCTTAGCAAAAAAAAAAAACATTCACTTTTTGAAAATTTCCACCTTGGGATACCTCTACAGCATTGGCAGGATTCGAACCCTGGCCTGTGAGGGCTGTCCGCACCAAAGGTACAAGACTTTCCTTTGAGCTATAGCTCCTTAGTGTTCTAGAGGATTGCAGTAGTAACTATAAGCAACATACAGGCCTTGGTGTCCTTCCCTGCGGCTTCCATTGCACATGAAAAGGATGACCATGACATAAGGACAATTTGATAGGCTACTTACATGGAAACCAGTGTGGTCCAGTGGGTAAGTGCCTGCCTTCCATGCAGGCAACCAGGGTTCGAATCCCGGGTTCGGCACCAGGTGACTGATGGTGGCAGAGCAGAGGTAAGTTGGAGGTGGGCCTAAATCGCCAATTGGTAAGTAAAATGTGTCTGTGTGTTGTGTAAGAGTGGAATCATGCCTAGTGAATGAGGGATTGCAGATTGGTTGGTAAGTAAAATAGGTGTGGCCTGAACAGAGAGAGGTGAAAGAAAGGGAACAGGTGTTGTGTGCAGGAGGAGGAGGAGCCAAGTCAGAGTGGGTGGGGTCAAAGAGGAGGAGTATAGGAGGAGCTGGTTTAGAGAGGAGGGGTATAGGAGGAGCCTAGTCAGAGAGGAGGAGCATAGGAGGAGCCAAGTCGGAGTGGGTGGGGTCAGAGAGGAGGAGTATAGGCGGAGCCTGGGCAGAGAGGAGGGGTATAGGAAGAGCCTAGTCAGAGTGGGTGGGGTCAGAGAGGAGGGGTATAGGCGGAGCCTGGGCAGAATGGGTGGGTTCAGAGAGCAGAGGAATAGGTGGAGGAGGATCCTGACTTATTGTGGGGTACTGCAAATACTTTTTTACTGCACCCCCCCATACTCTCTGATTTCTGTTGGGAGGGGGCAGTCAAAATTTGGGGGAGCAGTATTAAAAGGTGCTTGGGCGCAACGTGAAGGCGATGAGGTGCACACAATGGCTTGGCTTCCAGGTACTTTTTGAGGGGCTACCATTAGTTTGTATTGCTCTGATCCTCCCTCATGGGGTGTACCCCAAATGGTTAGGGGCAACGGGGGGGCAAGAAGCTGTTTGACAGTTTCTATTAACAACAGGGGTCACCATACGATTATGCTGCAGTTATGCTATTGAAAGGTAAAACAAGGAGCATTTGGCTGTATTTTTGCAGGTGGGGTGCCCCAAAATGTTACTGCCAGCAGCAGCAGCCCCCTTCCTCCCCACCCTGCAGATTGGTATAGGTACCTTGAGGACATTTCTGTTGAAAACAGAGGCTATAGCGCATCGCGCTACAAAATCCGAGAGCACTAACACTTGCTAAATAAAGGTGGCATCGGAGCATACGAATGAGGCAGGGAGAGGCTACTGTTGCAATTGGTTTGGTGGTTCATAGTGAATAACCTCAGCATGCGAATAGGCAAAAGTGTGAGGACTGGCAGTGTCTGTAGAGAATTTTGGCATGCTCTTCAGTTGATGTTTTCCTCCTTACGTTGGCCATGAACTACAGAGGAAAGGCCTGGCCTTACTGTTGGGCAAAACATGTATTTATGATTTTAAGAAGTGTAGTCTGGCTGTACTGAGAGGGCCTGTACAGTACGGTAAATGCCTGTATACCCCTGCAATGTGCATCCAACTGTCATTTGAGATTGAACAGCGAACGAAGCAGCTGGGTTACTGACTGAATGTAAATGGAAGGCACATAGGAAGGGTGTTTGTGGTCACTCAAATGATTGAAACCTGGTTGATGCACTACCAAAGCTGGGGTACCAGGGGGGAACATTTGAGGGGTATTGAGATGGTGGTGTCCAGAGGTCAAAATATGTTTCAGAGACACAGAGGTACTGCGGTCCTGGTCCCACATTGGGGGTAGACAAAAGTCCCTGCTAAAGATTTCTGTCCAACTGTTACCACATTTTGTGAAGCCTGGCTCCCTCTGTAACGATTCCCCCAGTGTCTTTCGATCCTACAGATGACTGTAGCAAACTTCGCAAATATGTTCTTGGCCTCATACTCCCAAAGGAGTGCCTGACATTTGCCAGCCTAACGATACTCACATTCTGGGGAAAACCTCACTAACTATGCATATTTATCTACCACACATGGCAAATCCTTACAATTGCAGAACATCATATCGCACTTGTCATCTTTGAGGTACTGTAAGTATTTGGATTTGAGGGAAATATTCATCCTTGCTTGCTCTCTCCCATCTGAAGTCTATGGTGCTGCTGTTCCTTTCTCACATGTCCCTTGAAAGAGACAAGTGACACACAGACTCAATCACTCAGCAAACATATATGCTTTGACGTTTTCATCTTGCTGTTTACCTTCCAAATATTCCCCCTTCACCACAAATACAGGCCTGCCATTCCTCGTCCCCTCAGTCAAAGCAGTCCTTCACTCCTTAGGCCCTGCAAGACCACCATGAACAAGAATCATGTCAGCAAGCAGAAGAAAAGCCTCAGTGTGCTCTTTTGTTCATACTGCTGCCCTCTAGTAACACTTCATGGCAACTGCAGCATAAGAATGGGACTGAGAAGAGGGCTGTCCTATGCAAATAATATCCTCCCATGCACACTTTCTTCTGAGACGGTCGGCGGCTTGTGCCGTGATACCGCCTCCAACATATGGTCTTCAACCAAATTTTTAAAAAGCCCACCTGCCTTAGACGAAGGATTTTGCCACTTGAAGGAAGCACATGGGGACATCACCCTCATTTAGCAGGGTCCTAAATTGCCTGCTGTCAGCCTGTATACAGAACAAGGGCGTTCGTGAGCGTTCCTCAAAGGAAGGAGGTGGGTGATTAATTCACAGTGCCAGGGCAGGCCCAGCCCAGGCCAGCGCAGCCCAGCCCGGCACAGCGCATTGCTGTGGAGGTCCATTCCTTCACATCCTGCAGCAGGGATGATGCAGACCTACTAGAGCAAAGGCTTGACTCTGCCCTTGTCTGTCTCTTAAAGGAAACAATCTTTCTAGCTTCTTATTGCACCTAATAAATGGACTCTAGCTTGCCTCAATCTTGACCCATCATTTCATTAGCCAGAGCTCATACTTGACCTTTATTTCTATCCAAGCTCACTGGCACCAAACCCCTGATTTGAGCGAGTGGCTCACACCAAAATGAAAAATCACCATCATCCAACCTATTTTACAATAAGTGTAGCACCTTCCTCGCATTCTTGTGCTCAGTTATAACCCCCAATACCACAATTGCACTCTGCAATTCACCAAACTTAAAGGACAAAGAATGAAGACATTGATAAAGGAAAATAAGGCCTTGTCCCTATTGCATCTACTTGAGAAATAGGGAGGTTGGTAGAAGGACATGAGGGAAAACATTTGAAATTTTGGGACACACATGCCAAAAAGAGTGTCCACTTTTCTCCTCTGTTACCAAGTAAAAAAAAATCTTTGCAAAAAAAAAAACATTCACTTTTTGAAAATTTCCACCTTGGGATACCTCTACAGCATTGGCAGGATTCGAACCCTGGCCTGTGAGGGCTGTCCGCACCAAAGGTACAAGACTTACCTTTGAGCTATGGCTCCTCAGTGGTCTAGAGGATTGCAGTAGTAACTATAAGCAACATACAGGCCTTGGTGTCCTTCCCTGCGGCTTCCATTGAACATGAAAAGGATGACCATGACATAAGGACAATTTGATAGGCTACTTACATGGAAACCAGTGTGGTCCAGTGGGTAAGTGCCTGCCTTCCATGCAGGCAACCAGGGTTCGAATCCCGGGTTCGGCACCAGGTGACTGATGGTGGCAGAGCAGAGGTAAGTTGGAGGTGGGCCTAAATGGCCAATTGGTAAGTAAAATGTGTCTGTGTGTTGTGTAAGAGTGGAATCATGCCTAGTGAATGAGGGATTGCAGATTGGTTGGTAAGTAAAATATGTGTGGCCTGAACAGAGAGAGGTGAAAGAAAGGGAACAGGTGTTGTGAGGAGGAGGAGCCAAGTCAGAGTGGGTGGGGTCAGAGAGGAGGAGTATAGGAGGAGCCTGGGCAGAGAGGAGGGGTATAGGAAGAGCCTAGTCAGAGTGGGAGGGGTCAGAGAGGAGGAGCATGGGAGGAGCCAAGTCAGTGTGGGTGGGGTCAGAGAGGAGGAGTATAGGCGGAGCCTGGGCAGAGAGGAGGGGTATAGGAAGAGCCTAGTCAGAGTGGGTGGGGTCAGAGACGAGGGGTATAGGCGGAGCCTGGGCAGAATGGGTGGGTTCAGAGAGCTGAGGAATAGGTGGAGGAGGATCCTGACTTATTGTGGGGTACTGCAAATACTTTTTTACTGCACCCCCCCATACTCTCTGATTTCTGTTGGGAGGGGGCAGTCAAAATTTGGGGGAGCAGTATTAAAAGGTGCTTGGGCGCAACGTGAAGGCGATGAGGTGCACACAATGGCTTGGCTTCCAGGTACTTTTTGAGGGGCTACCATTAGTTTGTATTGCTCTGATCCTCCCTCATGGGGTGTACCCCAAATGGTTAGGGGCAACGGGGGGGCAAGGAGCTGTTTGACAGTTTCTATTAACAACAGGGGTCACCATACGATTATGCTGCAGTTATGCTATTGAAAGGTAAAACAAAGAGCATTTGGCTGTATTTTTGCAGGTGGGGTGCCCCAAAATGTTACTGCCAGCAGCAGCAGCCCCCTTCCTCCCCACCCTGCAGATTGGTATAGGTACCTTTAGGACATTTCTTTTGAAAACAGAGGCTATAGCGCATCGCGCTACAAAATCCGAGAGCACTAACACTTGCTAAATAAAGGTGGCATCGGAGCATACGAATGAGGCAGGGAGAGGCTACTGTTGCAATTGGTTTGGTGGTTCATAGTGAATAACCTCAGCATGCGAATAGGCAAAAGTGTGAGGATTGGCAGTGTCTGTAGAGAATTTTGGCATGCTCTTCAGTTGATGTTTTCCTCCTGACGTTGGCCATGAACTACAGAGGAAAGGCCTGGCCTTACTGTTGGGAAAAACATGTATTTATGATTTTAAGAAGTGTAGTCTGGCTGTACTGAGAGGGCCTGTACAGTACGGTAAATGCCTGTATACCCCTGCAATGTGCATCCAACTGTCACTTGAGATTGAACAGCGAACGAAGCAGCTGGGTTACTGACTGAATGTAAATGGAAGGCACATAGGAAGGGTGTTTGTGGTCACTCAAATGATTGAAACCTGGTTGATGCACTACCAAAGCTGGGGTACCAGGGGGGAACATTTGAGGGGTATTGAGATGGTGGTGTCCAGAGGTCAAAATATGTTTCAGAGACACAGAGGTACTGCGGTCCTGGTCCCACATTGGGGGTAGACAAAAGTCCCTGCTAAAGATTTCTGTCCAACTGTTACCACATTTTGTGAAGCCTGGCTCCCTCTGTAACGATTCCCCCAGTGTCTTTCGATCCTACAGATGACTGTAGCAAACTTCCCAAATATGTTCTTGGCCTCATACTCCCAAAGGAGTGCCTGACATTTGCCAGCCTAACGATACTCACATTCTGGGAAAAACCTCACTAACTATGCATATTTATCTACCACACATGGCAAATCCTTACAATTGCAGAACATCATATCGCACTTGTCATCTTTGAGGTACTGTAAGTATTTGGATTTGAGGGAAATATTCATCCTTGCTTGCTCTCTCCCATCTGAAGTCTATGGTGCTGCTGTTCCTTTCTCACATGTCCCTTGAAAGAGACAAGTGACACACAGACTCAATCACTCAGCAAACATATATGCTTTGACGTTTTCATCTTGCTGTTTACCTTCCAAATATTCCCCCTTCACCACAAATACAGGCCTGCCATTCCTCATCCCCTCAGTCAAAGCAGTCCTTCACTCCTTAGGCCCTGCAAGACCACCATGAACAAGAATCATGTCAGCAAGCAGAAGAAAAGCCTCAGTGTGCTCTTTTGTTCATACTGCTGCCCTCTAGTAACACTTCATGGCAACTGCAGCATAAGAATGGGACTGAGAAGAGGGCTGTCCTATGCAAATAATATCCTCCCATGCACACTTTCTTCTGAGACGGTCGGCGGCTTGTGCTGTGATACCGCCTCCAACATATGGTCTTCAACCAAATTTTTAAAAAGCCCACCTGCCTTAGACGAAGGATTTTGCCACTTGAAGGAAGCACATGGGGACATCACCCTCATTTAGCAGGGTCCTAAATTGCCTGCTGTCAGCCTGTATACAGAACAAGGGCGTTCGTGAGCGTTCCTCAAAGGAAGGAGGTGGGTGATTAATTCACAGTGCCAGGGCAGGCCCAGCCCAGGCCAGCGCAGCCCAGCCCGGCACAGCGCATTGCTGTGGAGGTCCATTCCTTCACATCCTGCAGCAGGGATGATGCAGACCTACTAGAGCAAAGGCTTGACTCTGCCCTTGTCTGTCTCTTAAAGGAAACAATCTTTCTAGCTTCTTATTGCACCTAATAAATGGACTCTAGCTTGCCTCAAACTTGACCCATCATTTCATTAGCCAGAGCTCATACTTGACCTTTATTTCTATCCAAGCTCACTGGCACCAAACCCCTGATTTGAGCGAGTGGCTCACACCAAAATGAAAAATCACCATCATCCAACCTATTTTACAATAAGTGTAGCACCTTCCTCGCATTCTTGTGCTCAGTTATAACCCCCAATACCACAATTGCACTCTGCAATTCACCAAACTTAAAGGACAAAGAATGAAGACATTGATAAAGGAAAATAAGGCCTTGTCCCTATTGCACCTACTTGAGAAATAGGGAGGTTGGTAGAAGGTCATGAGGGAAAACATTTGAAAGTTTGGGACACACATGCCAAAAAGAGTGTCCACTTTTCTCCTCTGTTACCAAGTAAAAAAAAATCTTAGCAAAAAAAAAACCATTCACTTTTTGAAAATTTCCACCTTGGGATACCTCTACAGCATTGGCAGGATTCGAACCCTGGCCTGTGAGGGCTGTCCGCAGCAAAGGTACAAGACTTTCCTTTGAGCTATAGCTCCTTAGTGTTCTAGAGGATTGCAGTAGTAACTATAAGCAACATACAGGCCTTGGTGTTCTTCCCTGCGGCTTCCATTGCACATGAAAAGGATGACCATGACATAAGGACAATTTGATAGGCTACTTACATGGAAACCAGTGTGGTCCAGTGGGTAAGTGCCTGCCTTCCATGCAGGCAACCAGGGTTCGAATCCCGGGTTTGGCACCAGGTGACTGATGGTGGCAGAGCGGAGGTAAGTTGGAGGTGGGCCTAAATGGCCAATTGGTAAGTAAAATGTGTCTGTGTGTTGTGTAAGAGTGGAATCATGCCTAGTGAATGAGGGATTGCAGATTGGTTGGTAAGTAAAATAGGTGTGGCCTGAACAGAGAGAGGTGAAAGAAAGGGAACAGGTGTTGTGTGCAGGAGGAGGAGGAGCCAAGTCAGAGTGGGTGGGGTCAGAGAGGAGGAGTATGGGAGGAGCTGGGTCAGAGTGGAGGGGTATAGGAGGAGCCTAGACAGAGTGGGAGGGGTCAGAGAGGAGGAGCATAGGAGGAGCCAAGTCGGAGTGGGTGGGGTCAGAGAGGAGGAGTATAGGCGGAGCCTGGGCAGAGAGGAGGGGTATAGGAAGAGCCTAGTCAGAGTGGGTGGGGTCAGAGAGGAGGGGTATAGGCGGAGCCTGGGCAGAATGGGTGGGTTCAGAGAGCAGAGGAATAGGTGGAGGAGGATCCTGACTTATTGTGGGGTACTGCAAATACTTTTTTACTGCACCCCCCCCCATACTCTCTGATTTATGTTGGGAGGGGGCAGTCAAAATTTGGGGGAGCAGTATTAAAAGGTGCTTGGGCGCAACGTGAAGGCGATGAGGTGCACACAATGGCTTGGCTTCCAGGTACTTTTTGAGGGGCTACCATTAGTTTGTATTGCTCTGATCCTCCCTCATGGGGTGTACCCCAAATGGTTAGGGGCAACGGGGGGCAAGAAGCTGTTTGACAGTTTCTATTAACAACAGGGGTCACCATACGATTATGCTGCAGTTATGCTATTGAAAGGTAAAACAAGGAGCATTTGGCTGTATTTTTGCAGGTGGGGTGCCCCAAAATGTTACTGCCAGCAGCAGCAGCCCCCTTCCTCCCCACCCTGCAGATTGGTATAGGTACCTTGAGGACATTTCTGTTGAAAACAGAGGCTATAGCGCATCGCGCTACAAAATCCGAGAGCACTAACACTTGCTAAATAAAGGTGGCATCGGAGCATACGAATGAGGCAGGGAGAGGCTACTGTTGCAATTGGTTTGGTGGTTCATAATGAATAACCTCAGCATGCGAATAGGCAAAAGTGTGAGGATTGGCAGTGTCTGTAGAGAATTTTGGCATGCTCTTCAGTTGATGTTTTCCTCCTGACGTTGGCCATGAACTACAGAGGAAAGGCCTGGCCTTACTGTTGGGCAAAACATGTATTTATGATTTTAAGAAGTGTAGTCTGGCTGTACTGAGAGGGCCTGTACAGTACGGTAAATGCCTGTATACCCCTGCAATGTGCATCCAACTGTCACTTGAGATTGAACAGCGAACGAAGCAGCTGGGTTACTGACTGAATGTAAATGGAAGGCACATAGGAAGGGTGTTTGTGGTCACTCAAATGATTGAAACCTGGTTGATGCACTACCAAGGCTGGGGTACCAGGGGGAACATTTGAGGGGTAATGAGATGGTGGTGTCCAGAGGTCAAAATATGTTTCAGAGAAACAGAGGTACTGCGGTCCTGGTCCCACATTGGGGGTAGACAAAAGTCCCTGCTAAAGATTTCTGTCCAACTGTTACCACATTTTGTGAAGCCTGGCTCCCTCTGTAACGATTCCCCCAGTGTCTTTCGATCCTACAGATGACTGTAGCAAACTTCCCAAATTTGTTCTTGGCCTCATACTCCCAAAGGAGTGCCTGACATTTGCCAGCCTAACGATACTCACATTCTGGGAAAAACCTCACTAACTATGCATATTTATCTACCACACATGGCAAATCCTTACAATTGCAGAACATCATATCGCACTTGTCATCTTTGAGGTACTGTAAGTATTTGGATTTGAGGGAAATATTCATCCTTGCTTGCTCTCTCCCATCTGAAGTCTATGGTGCTGCTGTTCCTTTCTCACATGTCCCTTGAAAGAGACAAGTGACACACAGACTCAATCACTCAGCAAACATATATGCTTTGACGTTTTCATCTTGCTGTTTACCTTCCAAATATTCCCCCTTCACCACAAATACAGGCCTGCCATTCCTCATCCCCTCAGTCAAAGCAGTCCTTCACTCCTTAGGCCCTGCAAGACCACCATGAACAAGAATCATGTCAGCAAGCAGAAGAAAAGCCTCAGTGTGCTCTTTTGTTCATACTGCTGCCCTCTAGTAACACTTCATGGCAACTGCAGCATAAGAATGGGACTGAGAAGAGGGCTGTCCTATGCAAATAATATCCTCCCATGCACACTTTCTTCTGAGACGGTCGGCGGCTTGTGCCGTGATACCGCCTCCAACATATGGTCTTCAACCAAATTTTTAAAAAGCCCACCTGCCTTAGACGAAGGATTTTGCCACTTGAAGGAAGCACATGGGGACATCACCCTCATTTAGCAGGGTCCTAAATTGCCTGCTGTCAGCCTGTATACAGAACAAGGGCGTTCGTGGGCGTTCGTGAGCGTTCCTCAAAGGAAGGAGGTGGGTGATTAATTCACAGTGCCAGGGCAGGCCCAGCCCAGGCCAGCGCAGCCCAGCCCGGCGCAGCGCATTGCTGTGGAGGTCCATTCCTTCACATCCTGCAGCAGGGATGATGCAGACCTACTAGAGCAAAGGCTTGACTCTGCCCTTGTCTGTCTCTTAAAGGAAACAATCTTTCTAGCTTCTTATTGCACCTAATAAATGGACTCTAGCTTGCCTCAAACTTGACCCATCATTTCATTAGCCAGAGCTCATACTTGACCTTTATTTCTATCCAAGCTCACTGGCACCAAACCCCTGATTTGAGCGAGTGGCTCACACCAAAATGAAAAATCACCATCATCCAACCTATTTTACAATAAGTGTAGCACCTTCCTCGCATTCTTGTGCTCAGTTATAACCCCCAATACCACAATTGCACTCTGCAATTCACCAAACTTAAAGGACAAAGAATGAAGACATTGATAAAGGAAAATAAGGCCTTGTCCCTATTGCATCTACTTGAGAAATAGGGAGGTTGGTAGAAGGTCATGAGGGAAAACATTTGAAATTTTGGGACACACATGCCAAAAAGAGTGTCCACTTTTCTCCTCTGTTACCAAGTAAAAAAAAATCTTTGCAAAAAAAAAACCATTCACTTTTTGAAAATTTCCACCTTGGGATACCTCTACAGCATTGGCAGGATTCGAACCCTGGCCTGTGAGGGCTGTCCGCACCAAAGGTACAAGACTTACCTTTGAGCTATGGCTCCTTAGTGGTCTAGAGGATTGCAGTAGTAACTATAAGCAACATACAGGCCTTGGTGTCCTTCCCTGCGGCTTCCATTGAACATGAAAAGGATGACCATGACATAAGGACAATTTGATAGGCTACTTACATGGAAACCAGTGTGGTCCAGTGGGTAAGTGCCTGCCTTCCATGCAGGCAACCAGGGTTCGAATCCCGGGTTCGGCACCAGGTGACTGATGGTGGCAGAGCAGAGGTAAGTTGGAGGTGGGCCTAAATGGCCAATTTGTAAGTAAAATGTGTCTGTGTGTTGTGTAAGAGTGGAATCATGCCTAGTGAATGAGGGATTGCAGATTAGTTGGTAAGTAAAATATGTGTGGCCTGAACAGAGAGAGGTGAAAGAAAGGGAACAGGTGTTGTGAGGAGGAGGAGCCAAGTCAGAGTGGGTGGGGTCAGAGAGGAGGAGTATAGGAGGAGCCTAGTCAGAGTGGGAGGGGTTAGAGAGGAGGAGCATGGGAGGAGCCAAGTCAGAGTGGGTGGGGTCACAGAGGAGGAGTATTGGCGGAGGCTGGGCAGAGAGGAGGGGTATAGGAAGAGCCTAGTCAGAGTGGGTGGGGTCAGAGAGGAGGGGTATAGGCAGAGCCTGGGCAGAATGGGTGGGTTCAGAGAGCAGAGGAATAGGTGGAGGAGGATCCTGACTTATTGTGGGGTACTGCAAATACTTTTTTACTGCACCCCCCCATACTCTCTGATTTCTGTTGGGAGGGGGCAGTCAAAATTTGGGGGAGCAGTATTAAAAGGTGCTTGGGCGCAACGTGAAGGCGATGAGGTGCACACAATGGCTTGGCTTCCAGGTACTTTTTGAGGGGCTACCATTAGTTTGTATTGCTCTGATCCTCCCTCATGGGGTGTACCCCAAATGGTTAGGGGCAACGGGGGGGCAAGAAGCTGTTTGACAGTTTCTATTAACAACAGGGGTCACCATACGATTATGCTGCAGTTATGCTATTGAAAGGTAAAACAAGGAGCATTTGGCTGTAGTTTTTGCAGGTGGGGTGCCCCAAAATGTTACTGCCAGCAGCAGCCCCCTTCCTCCCCACCCTGCAGATTGGTATAGGTACCTTTAGGACATTTCTGTTGAAAACAGAGGCTATAGCGCATCGCGCTACAAAATCCGAGAGCACTAACACTTGCTAAATAAAGGTGGCATCGGAGCATACGAATGAGGCAGGGAGAGGCTACTGTTGCAATTGGTTTGGTGGTTCATAGTGAATAACCTCAGCATGCGAATAGGCAAAAGTGTGAGGATTGGCAGTGTCTGTAGAGAATTTTGGCATGCTCTTCAGTTGATGTTTTCCTCCTTACGTTGGCCATGAACTACAGAGGAAAGGCCTGGCCTTACTTTTGGGCAAAACATGTATTTATGATTTTAAGAAGTGTAGTCTGTCTGTACTGAGAGGGCCTGTACAGTACGGTAAATGCCTGTATACCCCTGCAATGTGCATCCAACTGTCACTTGAGATTGAACAGCGAACGAAGCAGCTGGGTTACTGACTGAATGTAAATGGAAGGCACATGGGAAGGGTGTTTGTGGTCACTCAAATGATTGAAACCTGGTTGATGCACTACCAAAGCTGGGGTACCAGGGGGGAACATTTGAGGGGTATTGAGATGGTGGTGTCCAGAGGTCAAAATATGTTTCAGAGACACAGAGGTACTGCGGTCCTGGTCCCACATTGGGGGTAGACAAAAGTCCCTGCTAAAGATTTCTGTCCAACTGTTACCATATTTTGTGAAGCCTGGCTCCCTCTGTAACGATTCCCCCAGTGTCTTTCGATCCTACAGATGACTGTAGCAAACTTCCCAAATTTGTTCTTGGCCTCATACTCCCAAAGGAGTGCCTGACATTTGCCAGCCTAACGATACTCACATTCTGGGAAAAACCTCACTAACTATGCATATTTATCTACCACACATGGCAAATCCTTACAATTGCAGAACATCATATCGCACTTGTCATCTTTGAGGTACTGTAAGTATTTGGATTTGAGGGAAATATTCATCCTTGCTTGCTCTCTCCCATCTGAAGTCTATGGTGCTGCTGTTCCTTTCTCACATGTCCCTTCAAAGAGACAAGTGACACACAGACTCAATCACTCAGCAAACATATATGCTTTGACGTTTTCATCTTGCTGTTTACCTTCCAAATATTCCCCCTTCACCACAAATACAGGCCTGCCATTCCTCATCCCCTCAGTCAAAGCAGTCCTTCACTCCTTAGGCCCTGCAAGACCACCATGAACAAGAATCATGTCAGCAAGCAGAAGAAAAGCCTCAGTGTGCTCTTTTGTTCATACTGCTGCCCTCTAGTAACACTTCATGGCAACTGCAGCATAAGAATGGGACTGAGAAGAGGGCTGTCCTATGCAAATAATATCCTCCCATGCACACTTTCTTCTGAGACGGTCGGCGGCTTGTGCCGTGATACCGCCTCCAACATATGGTCTTCAACCAAATTTTTAAAAAGCCCACCTGCCTTAGAGGAAGGATTTTGGCACTTGAAGGAAGCACATGGGGACATCACCCTCATTTAGCAGGGTCCTAAATTGCCTGCTGTCAGCCTGTATACAGAACAAGGGCGTTCGTGGGCGTTCGTGAGCGTTCCTCAAAGGAAGGAGGTGGGTGATTAATTCACAGTGCCAGGGCAGGCCCAGCCCAGGCCAGCGCAGCCCAGCCCGGCGCAGCGCATTGCTGTGGAGGTCCATTCCTTCACATCCTGCAGCAGGGATGATGCAGACCTACTAGAGCAAAGGCTTGACTCTGCCCTTGTCTGTCTCTTAAAGGAAACAATCTTTCTAGCTTCTTATTGCACCTAATAAATGGACTCTAGCTTGCCTCAAACTTGACCCATCATTTCATTAGCCAGAGCTCATACTTGACCTTTGTTTCTATCCAAGCTCACTGGCACCAAACCCCTGATTTGAGCGAGTGGCTCACACCAAAATGAAAAATCACCATCATCCAACCTATTTTACAATAAGTGTAGCACCTTCCTCGCATTCTTGTGCTCAGTTATAACCCCCAATACCACAATTGCACTCTGCATTTCACCAAACTTAAAGGACAAAGAATGAAGACATTGATAAAGGAAAATAAGGCCTTGTCCCTATTGCATCTACTTGAGAAATAGGGAGGTTGGTAGAAGGTCATGAGGGAAAACATTTGAAATTTTGGGACACACATGCCAAAAAGAGTGTCCACTTTTCTCCTCTGTTACCAAGTAAAAAAAAATCTTTGCAAAAAAAAAAACATTCACTTTTTGAAAATTTCCACCTTGGGATACCTCTACAGCATTGGCAGGATTCGAACCCTGGCCTGTGAGGGCTGTCCGCACCAAAGGTACAAGACTTACCTTTGAGCTATGGCTCCATAGTGGTCTAGAGGATTGCAGTAGTAACTATAAGCAACATACAGGCCTTGGTGTCCTTCCCTGCGGCTTCCATTGAACATGAAAAGGATGACCATGACATAAGGACAATTTGATAGGCTACTTACATGGAAACCAGTGTGGTCCAGTGGGTAAGTGCCTGCCTTCCATGCAGGCAACCAGGGTTCGAATCCCGGGTTCGGCACCAGGTGACTGATGGTGGCAGAGCAGAGGTAAGTTGGAGGTGGGCCTAAATGGCCAATTGGTAAGTAAAATGTGTCTGTGTGTTGTGTAAGAGTGGAATCATGCCTAGTGAATGAGGGATTGCAGATTGGTTGGTAAGTAAAATATGTGTGGCCTGAACAGAGAGAGGTGAAAGAAAGGGAACAGGTGTTGTGAGGAGGAGGAGCCAAGTCAGAGTGGGTGGGGTCAGAGAGGAGGAGTATAGGAGGAGCCTAGTCAGAGTGGGAGGGGTCAGAGAGGAGGAGCATGGGAGGAGCCAAGTCAGAGTGGGTGGGGTCAGAGAGGAGGAGTATAGGCGGAGCCTGGGCAGAGAGGAGGGGTATAGGAAGAGCCTAGTCAGAGTGGGTGGGGTCAGAGAGGAGGGGTATAGGCGGAGCCTGGGCAGAATGGGTAGGTTCAGAGAGCAGAGGAATAGGTGGAGGAGGATCCTGACTTATTGTGGGGTACTGCAAATACTTTTTTACTGCACCCCCCCCCAAACTCTCTGATTACTGTTGGGAGGGGGCAGTCAAAATTTGGGGGAGCAGTATTAAAAGGTGCTTGGGCGCAACGTGAAGGCGATGAGGTGCACACAATGGCTTGGCTTCCAGGTACTTTTTGAGGGGCTACCATTAGTTTGTATTGCTCTGATCCTCCCTCATGGGGTGTACCCCAAATGGTTAGGGGCAACGGGGGGGCAAGAAGCTGTTTGACAGTTTCTATTAACAACAGGGGTCACCATACGATTATGCTGCAGTTATGCTATTGAAAGGTAAAACAAGGAGCATTTGGCTGTAGTTTTTGCAGGTGGGGTGCCCCAAAATGTTACTGCCAGCAGCAGCCCCCTTCCTCCCCACCCTGCAGATTGGTATAGGTACCTTTAGGACATTTCTGTTGAAAACAGAGGCTATAGCGCATCGCGCTACAAAATCCGAGAGCACTAACACTTGCTAAATAAAGGTGGCATCGGAGCATACGAATGAGGCAGGGAGAGGCTACTGTTGCAATTGGTTTGGTGGTTCATAGTGAATAACCTCAGCATGCGAATAGGCAAAAGTGTGAGGATTGGCAGTGTCTGTAGAGAATTTTGGCATGCTCTTCAGTTGATGTTTTCCTCCTTACGTTGGCCATGAACTACAGAGGAAAGGCCTGGCCTTACTGTTGGGCAAAACATGTATTTATGATTTTAAGAAGTGTAGTCTGTCTGTACTGAGAGGGCCTGTACAGTACGGTAAATGCCTGTATACCCCTGCAATGTGCATCCAACTGTCACTTGAGATTGAACAGCGAACGAAGCAGCTGGGTTACTGACTGAATGTAAATGGAAGGCACATGGGAAGGGTGTTTGTGGTCACTCAAATGATTGAAACCTGGTTGATGCACTACCAAAGCTGGGGTACCAGAGGGGAACATTTGAGGGGTATTGAGATGGTGGTGTCCAGAGGTCAAAATATGTTTCAGAGACACAGAGGTACTGCGGTCCTGGTCCCACATTGGGGGTAGACAAAAGTCCCTGCTAAAGATTTCTGTCCAACTGTTACCATATTTTGTGAAGCCTGGCTCCCTCTGTAACGATTCCCCCAGTGTCTTTCGATCCTACAGATGACTGTAGCAAACTTCCCAAATTTGTTCTTGGCCTCATACTCCCAAAGGAGTGCCTGACATTTGCCAGCCTAACGATACTCACATTCTGGGAAAAACCTCACTAACTATGCATACTTATCTACCACACATGGCAAATCCTTACAATTGCAGAACATCATATCGCACTTGTCATCTTTGAGGTACTGTAAGTATTTGGATTTGAGGGAAATATTCATCCTTGCTTGCTCTCTCCCATCTGAAGTCTATGGTGCTGCTGTTCCTTTCTCACATGTCCCTTCAAAGAGACAAGTGACACACAGACTCAATCACTCAGCAAACATATATGCTTTGACGTTTTCATCTTGCTGTTTACCTTCCAAATATTCCCCCTTCACCACAAATACAGGCCTGCCATTCCTCATCCCCTCAGTCAAAGCAGTCCTTCACTCCTTAGGCCCTGCAAGACCACCATGAACAAGAATCATGTCAGCAAGCAGAAGAAAAGCCTCAGTGTGCTCTTTTGTTCATACTGCTGCCCTCTAGTAACACTTCATGGCAACTGCAGCATAAGAATGGGACTGAGAAGAGGGCTGTCCTATGCAAATAATATCCTCCCATGCACACTTTCTTCTGAGACGGTCGGCGGCTTGTGCCGTGATACCGCCTCCAACATATGGTCTTCAACCAAATTTTTAAAAAGCCCACCTGCCTTAGAGGAAGGATTTTGGCACTTGAAGGAAGCACATGGGGACATCACCCTCATTTAGCAGGGTCCTAAATTGCCTGCTGTCAGCCTGTATACAGAACAAGGGCGTTCGTGGGCGTTCGTGAGCGTTCCTCAAAGGAAGGAGGTGGGTGATTAATTCACAGTGCCAGGGCAGGCCCAGCCCAGGCCAGCGCAGCCCAGCCCGGCACAGCGCATTGCTGTGGAGGTCCATTCCTTCACATCCTGCAGCAGGGATGATGCAGACCTACTAGAGCAAAGGCTTGACTCTGCCCTTGTCTGTCTCTTAAAGGAAACAATCTTTCTAGCTTCTTATTGCACCTAATAAATGGACTCTAGCTTGCCTCAAACTTGACCCATCATTTCATTAGCCAGAGCTCATACTTGATCTTTATTTCTATCCAAGCTCACTGGCACCAAACCCCTGATTTGAGCGAGTGGCTCACACCAAAATGAAAAATCACCATCATCCAACCTATTTTACAATAAGTGTAGCACCTTCCTCGCATTCTTGTGCTCAGTTATAACCCCCAATACCACAATTGCACTCTGCAATTCACCAAACTTAAAGGACAAAGAATGAAGACATTGATAAAGGAAAATAAGGCCTTGTCCCTATTGCATCTACTTGAGAAATAGGGAGGTTGGTAGAAGGTCATGAGGGAAAACGTTTGAAATTTTGGGACACACATGCCAAAAAGAGTGTCCACTTTTCTCCTCTGTTACCAAGTAAAAAAAAATCTTTGCAAAAAAAAAACATTCACTTTTTGAAAATTTCCACCTTGGGATACCTCTACAGCATTGGCAGGATTCGAACCCTGGCCTGTGAGGGCTGTCCGCACCAAAGGTACAAGACTTACCTTTGAGCTATGGCTCCTTAGTGGTCTAGAGGATTGCAGTAGTAACTATAAGCAACATACAGGCCTTGGTGTCCTTCCCTGCGGCTTCCATTGAACATGAAAAGGATGACCATGACATAAGGACAATTTGATAGGCTACTTACATGGAAACCAGTGTGGTCCAGTGGGTAAGTGCCTGCCTTCCATGCAGGCAACCAGGGTTCGAATCCCGGGTTCGGCACCAGGTGACTGATGGTGGCAGAGCAGAGGTAAGTTGGAGGTGGGCCTAAATGGCCAATTTGTAAGTAAAATGTGTCTGTGTGTTGTGTAAGAGTGGAATCATGCCTAGTGAATGAGGGATTGCAGATTAGTTGGTAAGTAAAATATGTGTGGCCTGAACAGAGAGAGGTGAAAGAAAGGGAACAGGTGTTGTGAGGAGGAGGAGCCAAGTCAGAGTGGGTGGGGTCAGAGAGGAGGAGTATAGGAGGAGCCTAGTCAGAGTGGGAGGGGTTAGAGAGGAGGAGCATGGGAGGAGCCAAGTCAGAGTGGGTGGGGTCAGAGAGGAGGAGTATTGGCGGAGGCTGGGCAGAGAGGAGGGGTATAGGAAGAGCCTAGTCAGAGTGGGTGGGGTCAGAGAGGAGGGGTATAGGCAGAGCCTGGGCAGAATGGGTGGGTTCAGAGAGCAGAGGAATAGGTGGAGGAGGATCCTGACTTATTGTGGGGTACTGCAAATACTTTTTTACTGCACCCCCCCATACTCTCTGATTTCTGTTGGGAGGGGGCAGTCAAAATTTGGGGGAGCAGTATTAAAAGGTGCTTGGGCGCAACGTGAAGGCGATGAGGTGCACACAATGGCTTGGCTTCCAGGTACTTTTTGAGGGGCTACCATTAGTTTGTATTGCTCTGATCCTCCCTCATGGGGTGTACCCCAAATGGTTAGGGGCAACGGGGGGGCAAGAAGCTGTTTGACAGTTTCTATTAACAACAGGGGTCACCATACGATTATGCTGCAGTTATGCTATTGAAAGGTAAAACAAGGAGCATTTGGCTGTAGTTTTTGCAGGTGGGGTGCCCCAAAATGTTACTGCCAGCAGCAGCCCCCTTCCTCCCCACCCTGCAGATTGGTATAGGTACCTTTAGGACATTTCTGTTGAAAACAGAGGCTATAGCGCATCGCGCTACAAAATCCGAGAGCACTAACACTTGCTAAATAAAGGTGGCATCGGAGCATACGAATGAGGCAGGGAGAGGCTACTGTTGCAATTGGTTTGGTGGTTCATAGTGAATAACCTCAGCATGCGAATAGGCAAAAGTGTGAGGATTGGCAGTGTCTGTAGAGAATTTTGGCATGCTCTTCAGTTGATGTTTTCCTCCTTACGTTGGCCATGAACTACAGAGGAAAGGCCTGGCCTTACTTTTGGGCAAAACATGTATTTATGATTTTAAGAAGTGTAGTCTGTCTGTACTGAGAGGGCCTGTACAGTACGGTAAATGCCTGTATACCCCTGCAATGTGCATCCAACTGTCACTTGAGATTGAACAGCGAACGAAGCAGCTGGGTTACTGACTGAATGTAAATGGAAGGCACATGGGAAGGGTGTTTGTGGTCACTCAAATGATTGAAACCTGGTTGATGCACTACCAAAGCTGGGGTACCAGGGGGGAACATTTGAGGGGTATTGAGATGGTGGTGTCCAGAGGTCAAAATATGTTTCAGAGACACAGAGGTACTGCGGTCCTGGTCCCACATTGGGGGTAGACAAAAGTCCCTGCTAAAGATTTCTGTCCAACTGTTACCATATTTTGTGAAGCCTGGCTCCCTCTGTAACGATTCCCCCAGTGTCTTTCGATCCTACAGATGACTGTAGCAAACTTCCCAAATTTGTTCTTGGCCTCATACTCCCAAAGGAGTGCCTGACATTTGCCAGCCTAACGATACTCACATTCTGGGAAAAACCTCACTAACTATGCATACTTATCTACCACACATGGCAAATCCTTACAATTGCAGAACATCATATCGCACTTGTCATCTTTGAGGTACTGTAAGTATTTGGATTTGAGGGAAATATTCATCCTTGCTTGCTCTCTCCCATCTGAAGTCTATGGTGCTGCTGTTCCTTTCTCACATGTCCCTTCAAAGAGACAAGTGACACACAGACTCAATCACTCAGCAAACATATATGCTTTGACGTTTTCATCTTGCTGTTTACCTTCCAAATATTCCCCCTTCACCACAAATACAGGCCTGCCATTCCTCATCCCCTCAGTCAAAGCAGTCCTTCACTCCTTAGGCCCTGCAAGACCACCATGAACAAGAATCATGTCAGCAAGCAGAAGAAAAGCCTCAGGGTGCTCTTTTGTTCATACTGCTGCCCTCTAGTAACACTTCATGGCAACTGCAGCATAAGAATGGGACTGAGAAGAGGGCTGTCCTATGCAAATAATATCCTCCCATGCACACTTTCTTCTGAGACGGTCGGCGGCTTGTGCCGTGATACCGCCTCCAACATATGGTCTTCAACCAAATTTTTAAAAAGCCCACCTGCCTTAGAGGAAGGATTTTGGCACTTGAAGGAAGCACATGGGGACATCACCCTCATTTAGCAGGGTCCTAAATTGCCTGCTGTCAGCCTGTATACAGAACAAGGGCGTTCGTGGGCGTTCGTGAGCGTTCCTCAAAGGAAGGAGGTGGGTGATTAATTCACAGTGCCAGGGCA
Source organism: Lissotriton vulgaris (assembly GCF_964263255.1). Classification (NCBI taxonomy): domain Eukaryota; kingdom Metazoa; phylum Chordata; class Amphibia; order Caudata; family Salamandridae; genus Lissotriton; species Lissotriton vulgaris. The sequence goes on from NC_141685.1 coordinate 1,747,170,793, forward strand.
GGCCCAGCCCAGGCCAGCGCAGCCCAGCCCGGCACAGCGCATTGCTGTGGAGGTCCATTCCTTCACATCCTGCAGCAGGGATGATGCAGACCTACTAGAGCAAAGGCTTGACTCTGCCCTTGTCTGTCTCTTAAAGGAAACAATCTTTCTAGCTTCTTATTGCACCTAATAAATGGACTCTAGCTTGCCTCAAACTTGACCCATCATTTCATTAGCCAGAGCTCATACTTGACCTTTATTTCTATCCAAGCTCACTGGCACCAAACCCCTGATTTGAGCGAGTGGCTCACACCAAAATGAAAAATCACCATCATCCAACCTATTTTACAATAAGTGTAGCACCTTCCTCGCATTCTTGTGCTCAGTTATAACCCCCAATACCACAATTGCACTCTGCAATTCACCAAACTTAAAGGACAAAGAATGAAGACATTGATAAAGGAAAATAAGGCCTTGTCCCTATTGCATCTACTTGAGAAATAGGGAGGTTGGTAGAAGGTCATGAGGGAAAACATTTGAAATTTTGGGACACACATGCCAAAAAGAGTGTCCACTTTTCTCCTCTGTTACCAAGTAAAAAAAAATCTTTGCAAAAAAAAAACATTCACTTTTTGAAAATTTCCACCTTGGGATACCTCTACAGCATTGGCAGGATTCGAACCCTGGCCTGTGAGGGCTGTCCGCACCAAAGGTACAAGACTTACCTTTGAGCTATAGCTCCTTAGTGGTCTAGAGGATTGCAGTAGTAACTATAAGCAACATACAGGCCTTGGTGTCCTTCCCTGCGGCTTCCATTGAACATGAAAAGGATGACCATGACATAAGGACAATTTGATAGGCTACTTACATGGAAACCAGTGTGGTCCAGTGGGTAAATGCCTGCCTTCCATGCAGGCAACCAGGGTTCGAATCCTGGGTTCGGCACCAGGTGACTGATGGTGGCAGAGCAGAGGTAAGTTGGAGGTGGGCCTAAATGGCCAATTGGTAAGTAAAAAATGTCTGTGTGTTGTGTAAGAGTGGAATCATGCCTAGTGAATGAGGGATTGCAGATTGGTTGGTAAGTAAAATAGGTGCGGCCTGAACAGAGAGAGGTGAAAGAAAGGGAACAGGTGTTGTGTGCAGGAGGAGGAGGAGCCAAGTCAGAGTGGGTGGGGTCAGAGAGGAGGAGTATAGGCGAAGCCTGGGCAGAGAGGAGGGGTATAGGAAGAGCCTAGTCAGAGTGGGTGGGGTCAGAGAGGAGGGCTATAGGCGGAGCCTGGGCAGAATGGGTGGGTTCAGAGAGCAGAGGAATAGGTGGAGGAGGATCCTGACTTATTGTGGGGTACTGCAAATACTTTTTTACTGCACCCCCCCATACTCTCTGATTTCTGTTGGGAGGGGGCAGTCAAAATTCGGGGGAGCAGTATTAAAAGGTGCTTGGGCGCAACGTGAAGGCGATGAGGTGCACACAATGGCTTGGCTTCCAGGTACTTTTTGAGGGGCTACCATTAGTTTGTATTGCTCTGATCCTCCCTCATGGGGTGTACCCCAAATGGTTAGGGGCAATGGGGGGGCAAGAAGCTGTTTGACAGTTTCTATTAACAACAGGGGTCACCATACGATTATGCTGCAGTTATGCTATTGAAAGGTAAAACAAGGAGCATTTGGCTGTAGTTTTTGCAGGTGGGGTGCCCCAAAATGTTACTGCCAGCAGCAGCCCCCTTCCTCCCCACCCTGCAGATTGGTATAGGTACCTTTAGGACATTTCTGTTGAAAACAGAGGCTATAGCGCATCGCGCTACAAAATCCAAGAGCACTAACACTTGCTAAATAAAGGTGGCATCGGAGCATACGAATGAGGCAGGGAGAGGCTACTGTTGCAATTGGTTTGGTGGTTCATAGTGAATAACCTCAGCATGCGAATAGGCAAAAGTGTGAGGATTGGCAGTGCCTGTAGAGAATTTTGGCATGCTCTTCAGTTGATGTTTTCCTCCTTACGTTGGCCATGAACTACAGAGGAAAGGCCTGGCCTTACTGTTGGGCAAAACATGTATTTATGATTTTAAGAAGTGTAGTCTGTCTGTACTGAGAGGGCCTGTACAGTACGGTAAATGCCTGTATACCCCTGCAATGTGCATCCAACTGTCACTTGAGATTGAACAGCGAACGAAGCAGCTGGGTTACTGACTGAATGTAAATGGAAGGCTCCTTAGTGGTCTAGAGGATTGCAGTAGTAACTATAAGCAACATACAGGCCTTGGTGTCCTTCCCTGCGGCTTCCATTGAACATGAAAAGGATGACCATGACATAAGGACAATTTGATAGGCTACTTACATGGAAACCAGTGTGGTCCAGTGGGTAAGTGCCTGCCTTCCATGCAGGCAACCAGGGTTCGAATCCCGGGTTCGGCACCAGGTGACTGATGGTGGCAGAGCAGAGGTAAGTTGGAGGTGGGCCTAAATGGCCAATTGGTAAGTAAAATGTGTCTGTGTGTTGTGTAAGAGTGGAATCATGCCTAGTGAATGAGGGATTGCAGATTGGTTGGTAAGTAAAATATGTGTGGCCTGAACAGAGAGAGGTGAAAGAAAGGGAACAGGTGTTGTGAGGAGGAGGAGCCAAGTCAGAGTGGGTGGGGTCAGAGAGGAGGAGTATAGGAGGAGCCTAGTCAGAGTGGGAGGGGTCAGAGAGGAGGAGCATGGGAGGAGCCAAGTCAGAGTGGGTGGGGTCAGAGAGGAGGAGTATAGGCGGAGCCTGGGCAGAGAGGAGGGGTATAGGAAGAGCCTAGTCAGAGTGGGTGGGGTCAGAGAGGAGGGGTATAGGCGGAGCCTGGGCAGAATGGGTAGGTTCAGAGAGCAGAGGAATAGGTGGAGGAGGATCCTGACTTATTGTGGGGTACTGCAAATACTTTTTTACTGCACCCCCCCCCCATACTCTCTGATTACTGTTGGGAGGGGGCAGTCAAAATTTGGGGGAGCAGTATTAAAAGGTGCTTGGGCGCAACGTGAAGGCGATGAGGTGCACACAATGGCTTGGCTTCCAGGTACTTTTTGAGGGGCTACCATTAGTTTGTATTGCTCTGATCCTCCCTCATGGGGTGTACCCCAAATGGTTAGGGGCAACGGGGGGGCAAGAAGCTGTTTGACAGTTTCTATTAACAACAGGGGTCACCATACGATTATGCTGCAGTTATGCTATTGAAAGGTAAAACAAGGAGCATTTGGCTGTAGTTTTTGCAGGTGGGGTGCCCCAAAATGTTACTGCCAGCAGCAGCCCCCTTCCTCCCCACCCTGCAGATTGGTATAGGTACCTTTAGGACATTTCTGTTGAAAACAGAGGCTATAGCGCATCACGCTACAAAATCCGAGAGCACTAACACTTGCTAAATAAAGGTGGCATCGGAGCATACGAATGAGGCAGGGAGAGGCTACTGTTGCAATTGGTTTGGTGGTTCATAGTGAATAACCTCAGCATGCGAATAGGCAAAAGTGTGAGGATTGGCAGTGTCTGTAGAGAATTTTGGCATGCTCTTCAGTTGATGTTTTCCTCCTTACGTTGGCCATGAACTACAGAGGAAAGGCCTGGCCTTACTGTTGGGCAAAACATGTATTTATGATTTTAAGAAGTGTAGTCTGTCTGTACTGAGAGGGCCTGTACAGTACGGTAAATGCCTGTATACCCCTGCAATGTTCATCCAACTGTCACTTGAGATTGAACAGCGAACGAAGCAGCTGGGTTACTGACTGAATGTAAATGGAAGGCACATGGGAAGGGTGTTTGTGGTCACTCAAATGATTGAAACCTGGTTGATGCACTACCAAAGCTGGGGTACCAGGGGGGAACATTTGAGGGGTATTGAGATGGTGGTGTCCAGAGGTCAAAATATGTTTCAGAGACACAGAGGTACTGCGGTCCTGGTCCCACATTGGGGGTAGACAAAAGTCCCTGCTAAAGATTTTTGTCCAACTGTTACCATATTTTGTGAAGCCTGGCTCCCTCTGTAACGATTCCCCCAGTGTCTTTCGATCCTACAGATGACTGTAGCAAACTTCCCAAATTTGTTCTTGGCCTCATACTCCCAAAGGAGTGCCTGACATTTGCCAGCCTAACGATACTCACATTCTGGGAAAAACCTCACTAACTATGCATATTTATCTACCACACATGGCAAATCCTTACAATTGCAGAACATCATATCGCACTTGTCATCTTTGAGGTACTGTAAGTATTTGGATTTGAGGGAAATATTCATCCTTGCTTGCTCTCTCCCATCTGAAGTCTATGGTGCTGCTGTTCCTTTCTCACATGTCCCTTCAAAGAGACAAGTGACACACAGACTCAATCACTCAGCAAACATATATGCTTTGACGTTTTCATCTTGCTGTTTACCTTCCAAATATTCCCCCTTCACCACAAATACAGGCCTGCCATTCCTCATCCCCTCAGTCAAAGCAGTCCTTCACTCCTTAGGCCCTGCAAGACCACCATGAACAAGAATCATGTCAGCAAGCAGAAGAAAAGCCTCAGTGTGCTCTTTTGTTCATACTGCTGCCCTCTAGTAACACTTCATGGCAACTGCAGCATAAGAATGGGACTGAGAAGAGGGCTGTCCTATGCAAATAATATCCTCCCATGCACACTTTCTTCTGAGACGGTCGGCGGCTTGTGCCGTGATACCGCCTCCAACATATGGTCTTCAACCAAATTTTTAAAAAGCCCACCTGCCTTAGAGGAAGGATTTTGGCACTTGAAGGAAGCACATGGGGACATCACCCTCATTTAGCAGGGTCCTAAATTGCCTGCTGTCAGCCTGTATACAGAACAAGGGCGTTCGTGGGCGTTCGTGAGCGTTCCTCAAAGGAAGGAGGTGGGTGATTAATTCACAGTGCCAGGGCAGGCCCAGCCCAGGCCAGCGCAGCCCAGCCCGGCACAGCGCATTGCTGTGGAGGTCCATTCCTTCACATCCTGCAGCAGGGATGATGCAGACCTACTAGAGCAAAGGCTTGACTCTGCCCTTGTCTGTCTCTTAAAGGAAACAATCTTTCTAGCTTCTTATTGCACCTAATAAATGGACTCTAGCTTGCCTCAAACTTGACCCATCATTTCATTAGCCAGAGCTCATACTTGACCTTTATTTCTATCCAAGCTCACTGGCACCAAACCCCTGATTTGAGCGAGTGGCTCACACCAAAATGAAAAATCACCATCATCCAACCTATTTTACAATAAGTGTAGCACCTTCCTCGCATTCTTGTGCTCAGTTATAACCCCCAATACCACAATTGCACTCTGCAATTCACCAAACTTAAAGGACAAAGAATGAAGACATTGATAAAGGAAAATAAGGCCTTGTCCCTATTGCATCTACTTGAGAAATAGGGAGGTTGGTAGAAGGTCATGAGGGAAAACATTTGAAATTTTGGGACACACATGCCAAAAAGAGTGTCCACTTTTCTCCTCTGTTACCAAGTAAAAAAAAATCTTTGCAAAAAAAAAACATTCACTTTTTGAAAATTTCCACCTTGGGATACCTCTACAGCATTGGCAGGATTCGAACCCTGGCCTGTGAGGGCTGTCCGCACCAAAGGTACAAGACTTACCTTTGAGCTATGGCTCCATAGTGGTCTAGAGGATTGCAGTAGTAACTATAAGCAACATACAGGCCTTGGTGTCCTTCCCTGCGGCTTCCATTGAACATGAAAAGGATGACCATGACATAAGGACAATTTGATAGGCTACTTACATGGAAACCAGTGTGGTCCAGTGGGTAAGTGCCTGCCTTCCATGCAGGCAACCAGGGTTCGAATCCCGGGTTCGGCACCAGGTGACTGATGGTGGCAGAGCAGAGGTAAGTTGGAGGTGGGCCTAAATGGCCAATTGGTAAGTAAAATGTGTCTGTGTGTTGTGTAAGAGTGGAATCATGCCTAGTGAATGAGGGATTGCAGATTGGTTGGTAAGTAAAATATGTGTGGCCTGAACAGAGAGAGGTGAAAGAAAGGGAACAGGTGTTGTGAGGAGGAGGAGCCAAGTCAGAGTGGGTGGGGTCAGAGAGGAGGAGTATAGGAGGAGCCTAGTCAGAGTGGGAGGGGTCAGAGAGGAGGAGCATGGGAGGAGCCAAGTCAGAGTGGGTGGGGTCAGAGAGGAGGAGTATAGGCGGAGCCTGGGCAGAGAGGAGGGGTATAGGAAGAGCCTAGTCAGAGTGGGTGGGGTCAGAGAGGAGGGGTATAGGCGGAGCCTGGGCAGAATGGGTAGGTTCAGAGAGCAGAGGAATAGGTGGAGGAGGATCCTGACTTATTGTGGGGTACTGCAAATACTTTTTTACTGCACCCCCCCCCAAATTTTCTGATTACTGTTGGGAGGGGGCAGTCAAAATTTGGGGGAGCAGTATTAAAAGGTGCTTGGGCGCAACGTGAAGGCGATGAGGTGCACACAATGGCTTGGCTTCCAGGTACTTTTTGAGGGGCTACCATTAGTTTGTATTGCTCTGATCCTCCCTCATGGGGTGTACCCCAAATGGTTAGGGGCAACGGGGGGGCAAGAAGCTGTTTGACAGTTTCTATTAACAACAGGGGTCACCATACGATTATGCTGCAGTTATGCTATTGAAAGGTAAAACAAGGAGCATTTGGCTGTAGTTTTTGCAGGTGGGGTGCCCCAAAATGTTACTGCCAGCAGCAGCCCCCTTCCTCCCCACCCTGCAGATTGGTATAGGTACCTTTAGGACATTTCTGTTGAAAACAGAGGCTATAGCGCATCGCGCTACAAAATCCGAGAGCACTAACACTTGCTAAATAAAGGTGGCATCGGAGCATACGAATGAGGCAGGGAGAGGCTACTGTTGCAATTGGTTTGGTGGTTCATAGTGAATAACCTCAGCATGCGAATAGGCAAAAGTGTGAGGATTGGCAGTGTCTGTAGAGAATTTTGGCATGCTCTTCAGTTGATGTTTTCCTCCTTACGTTGGCCATGAACTACAGAGGAAAGGCCTGGCCTTACTGTTGGGCAAAACATGTATTTATGATTTTAAGAAGTGTAGTCTGTCTGTACTGAGAGGGCCTGTACAGTACGGTAAATGCCTGTATACCCCTGCAATGTGCATCCAACTGTCACTTGAGATTGAACAGCGAACGAAGCAGCTGGGTTACTGACTGAATGTAAATGGAAGGCACATGGGAAGGGTGTTTGTGGTCACTCAAATGAATGAAACCTGGTTGATGCACTACCAAAGCTGGGGTACCAGAGGGGAACATTTGAGGGGTATTGAGATGGTGGTGTCCAGAGGTCAAAATATGTTTCAGAGACACAGAGGTACTGCGGTCCTGGTCCCACATTGGGGGTAGACAAAAGTCCCTGCTAAAGATTTCTGTCCAACTGTTACCATATTTTGTGAAGCCTGGCTCCCTCTGTAACGATTCCCCCAGTGTCTTTCGATCCTACAGATGACTGTAGCAAACTTCCCAAATTTGTTCTTGGCCTCATACTCCCAAAGGAGTGCCTGACATTTGCCAGCCTAACGATACTCACATTCTGGGAAAAACCTCACTAACTATGCATACTTATCTACCACACATGGCAAATCCTTACAATTGCAGAACATCATATCGCACTTGTCATCTTTGAGGTACTGTAAGTATTTGGATTTGAGGGAAATATTCATCCTTGCTTGCTCTCTCCCATCTGAAGTCTATGGTGCTGCTGTTCCTTTCTCACATGTCCCTTCAAAGAGACAAGTGACACACAGACTCAATCACTCAGCAAACATATATGCTTTGACGTTTTCATCTTGCTGTTTACCTTCCAAATATTCCCCCTTCACCACAAATACAGGCCTGCCATTCCTCATCCCCTCAGTCAAAGCAGTCCTTCACTCCTTAGGCCCTGCAAGACCACCATGAACAAGAATCATGTCAGCAAGCAGAAGAAAAGCCTCAGTGTGCTCTTTTGTTCATACTGCTGCCCTCTAGTAACACTTCATGGCAACTGCAGCATAAGAATGGGACTGAGAAGAGGGCTGTCCTATGCAAATAATATCCTCCCATGCACACTTTCTTCTGAGACGGTCGGCGGCTTGTGCCGTGATACCGCCTCCAACATATGGTCTTCAACCAAATTTTTAAAAAGCCCACCTGCCTTAGAGGAAGGATTTTGGCACTTGAAGGAAGCACATGGGGACATCACCCTCATTTAGCAGGGTCCTAAATTGCCTGCTGTCAGCCTGTATACAGAACAAGGGCGTTCGTGGGCGTTCGTGAGCGTTCCTCAAAGGAAGGAGGTGGGTGATTAATTCACAGTGCCAGGGCAGGCCCAGCCCAGGCCAGCGCAGCCCAGCCCGGCACAGCGCATTGCTGTGGAGGTCCATTCCTTCACATCCTGCAGCAGGGATGATGCAGACCTACTAGAGCAAAGGCTTGACTCTGCCCTTGTCTGTCTCTTAAAGGAAACAATCTTTCTAGCTTCTTATTGCACCTAATAAATGGACTCTAGCTTGCCTCAAACTTGACCCATCATTTCATTAGCCAGAGCTCATACTTGACCTTTATTTCTATCCAAGCTCACTGGCACCAAACCCCTGATTTGAGCGAGTGGCTCACACCAAAATGAAAAATCACCATCATCCAACCTATTTTACAATAAGTGTAGCACCTTCCTCGCATTCTTGTGCTCAGTTATAACCCCCAATACCACAATTGCACTCTGCAATTCACCAAACTTAAAGGACAAAGAATGAAGACATTGATAAAGGAAAATAAGGCCTTGTCCCTATTGCATCTACTTGAGAAATAGGGAGGTTGGTAGAAGGTCATGAGGGAAAACGTTTGAAATTTTGGGACACACATGCCAAAAAGAGTGTCCACTTTTCTCCTCTGTTACCAAGTAAAAAAAAATCTTTGCAAAAAAAAAACATTCACTTTTTGAAAATTTCCACCTTGGGATACCTCTACAGCATTGGCAGGATTCGAACCCTGGCCTGTGAGGGCTGTCCGCACCAAAGGTACAAGACTTACCTTTGAGCTATGGCTCCTTAGTGGTCTAGAGGATTGCAGTAGTAACTATAAGCAACATACAGGCCTTGGTGTCCTTCCCTGCGGCTTCCATTGAACATGAAAAGGATGACCATGACATAAGGACAATTTGATAGGCTACTTACATGGAAACCAGTGTGGTCCAGTGGGTAAGTGCCTGCCTTCCATGCAGGCAACCAGGGTTCGAATCCCGGGTTCGGCACCAGGTGACTGATGGTGGCAGAGCAGAGGTAAGTTGGAGGTGGGCCTAAATGGCCAATTTGTAAGTAAAATGTGTCTGTGTGTTGTGTAAGAGTGGAATCATGCCTAGTGAATGAGGGATTGCAGATTAGTTGGTAAGTAAAATATGTGTGGCCTGAACAGAGAGAGGTGAAAGAAAGGGAACAGGTGTTGTGAGGAGGAGGAGCCAAGTCAGAGTGGGTGGGGTCAGAGAGGAGGAGTATAGGAGGAGCCTAGTCAGAGTGGGAGGGGTCAGAGAGGAGGAGCATGGGAGGAGCCAAGTCAGAGTGGGTGGGGTCAGAGAGGAGGAGTATAGGCGGAGCCTGGGCAGAGAGGAGGGGTATAGGAAGAGCCTAGTCAGAGTGGGTGGGGTCAGAGAGGAGGGGTATAGGCAGAGCCTGGGCAGAATGGGTGGGTTCAGAGAGCAGAGGAATAGGTGGAGGAGGATCCTGACTTATTGTGGGGTACTGCAAATACTTTTTTACTGCACCCCCCCATACTCTCTGATTTCTGTTGGGAGGGGGCAGTCAAAATTTGGGGGAGCAGTATTAAAAGGTGCTTGGGCGCAACGTGAAGGCGATGAGGTGCACACAATGGCTTGGCTTCCAGGTACTTTTTGAGGGGCTACCATTAGTTTGTATTGCTCTGATCCTCCCTCATGGGGTGTACCCCAAATGGTTAGGGGCAACGGGGGGGCAAGAAGCTGTTTGACAGTTTCTATTAACAACAGGGGTCACCATACGATTATGCTGCAGTTATGCTATTGAAAGGTAAAACAAGGAGCATTTGGCTGTAGTTTTTGCAGGTGGGGTGCCCCAAAATGTTACTGCCAGCAGCAGCCCCCTTCCTCCCCACCCTGCAGATTGGTATAGGTACCTTTAGGACATTTCTGTTGAAAACAGAGGCTATAGCGCATCGCGCTACAAAATCCGAGAGCACTAACACTTGCTAAATAAAGGTGGCATCGGAGCATACGAATGAGGCAGGGAGAGGCTACTGTTGCAATTGGTTTGGTGGTTCATAGTGAATAACCTCAGCATGCGAATAGGCAAAAGTGTGAGGATTGGCAGTGTCTGTAGAGAATTTTGGCATGCTCTTCAGTTGATGTTTTCCTCCTTACGTTGGCCATGAACTACAGAGGAAAGGCCTGGCCTTACTTTTGGGCAAAACATGTATTTATGATTTTAAGAAGTGTAGTCTGTCTGTACTGAGAGGGCCTGTACAGTACGGTAAATGCCTGTATACCCCTGCAATGTGCATCCAACTGTCACTTGAGATTGAACAGCGAACGAAGCAGCTGGGTTACTGACTGAATGTAAATGGAAGGCACATGGGAAGGGTGTTTGTGGTCACTCAAATGATTGAAACCTGGTTGATGCACTACCAAAGCTGGGGTACCAGGGGGGAACATTTGAGGGGTATTGAGATGGTGGTGTCCAGAGGTCAAAATATGTTTCAGAGACACAGAGGTACTGCGGTCCTGGTCCCACATTGGGGGTAGACAAAAGTCCCTGCTAAAGATTTCTGTCCAACTGTTACCATATTTTGTGAAGCCTGGCTCCCTCTGTAACGATTCCCCCAGTGTCTTTCGATCCTACAGATGACTGTAGCAAACTTCCCAAATTTGTTCTTGGCCTCATACTCCCAAAGGAGTGCCTGACATTTGCCAGCCTAACGATACTCACATTCTGGGAAAAACCTCACTAACTATGCATACTTATCTACCACACATGGCAAATCCTTACAATTGCAGAACATCATATCGCACTTGTCATCTTTGAGGTACTGTAAGTATTTGGATTTGAGGGAAATATTCATCCTTGCTTGCTCTCTCCCATCTGAAGTCTATGGTGCTGCTGTTCCTTTCTCACATGTCCCTTCAAAGAGACAAGTGACACACAGACTCAATCACTCAGCAAACATATATGCTTTGACGTTTTCATCTTGCTGTTTACCTTCCAAATATTCCCCCTTCACCACAAATACAGGCCTGCCATTCCTCATCCCCTCAGTCAAAGCAGTCCTTCACTCCTTAGGCCCTGCAAGACCACCATGAACAAGAATCATGTCAGCAAGCAGAAGAAAAGCCTCAGTGTGCTCTTTTGTTCATACTGCTGCCCTCTAGTAACACTTCATGGCAACTGCAGCATAAGAATGGGACTGAGAAGAGGGCTGTCCTATGCAAATAATATCCTCCCATGCACACTTTCTTCTGAGACGGTCGGCGGCTTGTGCCGTGATACCGCCTCCAACATATGGTCTTCAACCAAATTTTTAAAAAGCCCACCTGCCTTAGAGGAAGGATTTTGGCACTTGAAGGAAGCACATGGGGACATCACCCTCATTTAGCAGGGTCCTAAATTGCCTGCTGTCAGCCTGTATACAGAACAAGGGCGTTCGTGGGCGTTCGTGAGCGTTCCTCAAAGGAAGGAGGTGGGTGATTAATTCACAGTGCCAGGGCAGGCCCAGCCCAGGCCAGCGCAGCCCAGCCCGGCACAGCGCATTGCTGTGGAGGTCCATTCCTTCACATCCTGCAGCAGGGATGATGCAGACCTACTAGAGCAAAGGCTTGACTCTGCCCTTGTCTGTCTCTTAAAGGAAACAATCTTTCTAGCTTCTTATTGCACCTAATAAATGGACTCTAGCTTGCCTCAAACTTGACCCATCATTTCATTAGCCAGAGCTCATACTTGACCTTTATTTCTATCCAAGCTCACTGGCACCAAACCCCTGATTTGAGCGAGTGGCTCACACCAAAATGAAAAATCACCATCATCCAACCTATTTTACAATAAGTGTAGCACCTTCCTCGCATTCTTGTGCTCAGTTATAACCCCCAATACCACAATTGCACTCTGCAATTCACCAAACTTAAAGGACAAAGAATGAAGACATTGATAAAGGAAAATAAGGCCTTGTCCCTATTGCATCTACTTGAGAAATAGGGAGGTTGGTAGAAGGTCATGAGGGAAAACGTTTGAAATTTTGGGACACACATGCCAAAAAGAGTGTCCACTTTTCTCCTCTGTTACCAAGTAAAAAAAAATCTTTGCAAAAAAAAAACATTCACTTTTTGAAAATTTCCACCTTGGGATACCTCTACAGCATTGGCAGGATTCGAACCCTGGCCTGTGAGGGCTGTCCGCACCAAAGGTACAAGACTTACCTTTGAGCTATAGCTCCTTAGTGGTCTAGAGGATTGCAGTAGTAACTATAAGCAACATACAGGCCTTGGTGTCCTTCCCTGCGGCTTCCATTGAACATGAAAAGGATGACCATGACATAAGGACAATTTGATAGGCTACTTACATGGAAACCAGTGTGGTCCAGTGGGTAAATGCCTGCCTTCCATGCAGGCAACCAGGGTTCTAATCCTGGGTTCGGCACCAGGTGACTGATGGTGGCAGAGCAGAGGTAAGTTGGAGGTGGGCCTAAATGGCCAATTGGTAAGTAAAAAATGTCTGTGTGTTGTGTAAGAGTGGAATCATGCCTAGTGAATGAGGGATTGCAGATTGGTTGGTAAGTAAAATAGGTGCGGCCTGAACAGAGAGAGGTGAAAGAAAGGGAACAGGTGTTGTGTGCAGGAGGAGGAGGAGCCAAGTCAGAGTGGGTGGGGTCAGAGAGGAGGAGTATAGGCGAAGCCTGGGCAGAGAGGAGGGGTATAGGAAGAGCCTAGTCAGAGTGGGTGGGGTCAGAGAGGAGGGCTATAGGCGGAGCCTGGGCAGAATGGGTGGGTTCAGAGAGCAGAGGAATAGGTGGAGGAGGATCCTGACTTATTGTGGGGTACTGCAAATACTTTTTTACTGCACCCCCCCATACTCTCTGATTTCTGTTGGGAGGGGGCAGTCAAAATTCGGGGGAGCAGTATTAAAAGGTGCTTGGGCGCAACGTGAAGGCGATGAGGTGCACACAATGGCTTGGCTTCCAGGTACTTTTTGAGGGGCTACCATTAGTTTGTATTGCTCTGATCCTCCCTCATGGGGTGTACCCCAAATGGTTAGGGGCAATGGGGGGGCAAGAAGCTGTTTGACAGTTTCTATTAACAACAGGGGTCACCATACGATTATGCTGCAGTTATGCTATTGAAAGGTAAAACAAGGAGCATTTGGCTGTAGTTTTTGCAGGTGGGGTGCCCCAAAATGTTACTGCCAGCAGCAGCCCCCTTCCTCCCCACCCTGCAGATTGGTATAGGTACCTTTAGGACATTTCTGTTGAAAACAGAGGCTATAGCGCATCGCGCTACAAAATCCAAGAGCACTAACACTTGCTAAATAAAGGTGGCATCGGAGCATACGAATGAGGCAGGGAGAGGCTACTGTTGCAATTGGTTTGGTGGTTCATAGTGAATAACCTCAGCATGCGAATAGGCAAAAGTGTGAGGATTGGCAGTGCCTGTAGAGAATTTTGGCATGCTCTTCAGTTGATGTTTTCCTCCTTACGTTGGCCATGAACTACAGAGGAAAGGCCTGGCCTTACTGTTGGGCAAAACATGTATTTATGATTTTAAGAAGTGTAGTCTGTCTGTACTGAGAGGGCCTGTACAGTACGGTAAATGCCTGTATACCCCTGCAATGTGCATCCAACTGTCACTTGAGATTGAACAGCGAACGAAGCAGCTGGGTTACTGACTGAATGTAAATGGAAGGCTCCTTAGTGGTCTAGAGGATTGCAGTAGTAACTATAAGCAACATACAGGCCTTGGTGTCCTTCCCTGCGGCTTCCATTGAACATGAAAAGGATGACCATGACATAAGGACAATTTGATAGGCTACTTACATGGAAACCAGTGTGGTCCAGTGGGTAAGTGCCTGCCTTCCATGCAGGCAACCAGGGTTCGAATCCCGGGTTCGGCACCAGGTGACTGATGGTGGCAGAGCAGAGGTAAGTTGGAGGTGGGCCTAAATGGCCAATTGGTAAGTAAAATGTGTCTGTGTGTTGTGTAAGAGTGGAATCATGCCTAGTGAATGAGGGATTGCAGATTGGTTGGTAAGTAAAATATGTGTGGCCTGAACAGAGAGAGGTGAAAGAAAGGGAACAGGTGTTGTGAGGAGGAGGAGCCAAGTCAGAGTGGGTGGGGTCAGAGAGGAGGAGTATAGGAGGAGCCTAGTCAGAGTGGGAGGGGTCAGAGAGGAGGAGCATGGGAGGAGCCAAGTCAGAGTGGGTGGGGTCAGAGAGGAGGAGTATAGGCAGAGCCTGGGCAGAGAGGAGGGGTATAGGAAGAGCCTAGTCAGAGTGGGTGGGGTCAGAGAGGAGGGGTATAGGCGGAGCCTGGGCAGAATGGGTAGGTTCAGAGAGCAGAGGAATAGGTGGAGGAGGATCCTGACTTATTGTGGGGTACTGCAAATACTTTTTTACTGCACCCCCCCCCCATACTCTCTGATTACTGTTGGGAGGGGGCAGTCAAAATTTGGGGGAGCAGTATTAAAAGGTGCTTGGGCGCAACGTGAAGGCGATGAGGTGCACACAATGGCTTGGCTTCCAGGTACTTTTTGAGGGGCTACCATTAGTTTGTATTGCTCTGATCCTCCCTCATGGGGTGTACCCCAAATGGTTAGGGGCAACGGGGGGGCAAGAAGCTGTTTGACAGTTTCTATTAACAACAGGGGTCACCATACGATTATGCTGCAGTTATGCTATTGAAAGGTAAAACAAGGAGCATTTGGCTGTAGTTTTTGCAGGTGGGGTGCCCCAAAATGTTACTGCCAGCAGCAGCCCCCTTCCTCCCCACCCTGCAGATTGGTATAGGTACCTTTAGGACATTTCTGTTGAAAACAGAGGCTATAGCGCATCACGCTACAAAATCCGAGAGCACTAACACTTGCTAAATAAAGGTGGCATCGGAGCATACGAATGAGGCAGGGAGAGGCTACTGTTGCAATTGGTTTGGTGGTTCATAGTGAATAACCTCAGCATGCGAATAGGCAAAAGTGTGAGGATTGGCAGTGTCTGTAGAGAATTTTGGCATGCTCTTCAGTTGATGTTTTCCTCCTTACGTTGGCCATGAACTACAGAGGAAAGGCCTGGCCTTACTGTTGGGCAAAACATGTATTTATGATTTTAAGAAGTGTAGTCTGTCTGTACTGAGAGGGCCTGTACAGTACGGTAAATGCCTGTATACCCCTGCAATGTTCATCCAACTGTCACTTGAGATTGAACAGCGAACGAAGCAGCTGGGTTACTGACTGAATGTAAATGGAAGGCACATGGGAAGGGTGTTTGTGGTCACTCAAATGATTGAAACCTGGTTGATGCACTACCAAAGCTGGGGTACCAGGGGGGAACATTTGAGGGGTATTGAGATGGTGGTGTCCAGAGGTCAAAATATGTTTCAGAGACACAGAGGTACTGCGGTCCTGGTCCCACATTGGGGGTAGACAAAAGTCCCTGCTAAAGATTTCTGTCCAACTGTTACCATATTTTGTGAAGCCTGGCTCCCTCTGTAACGATTCCCCCAGTGTCTTTCGATCCTACAGATGACTGTAGCAAACTTCCCAAATTTGTTCTTGGCCTCATACTCCCAAAGGAGTGCCTGACATTTGCCAGCCTAACGATACTCACATTCTGGGAAAAACCTCACTAACTATGCATATTTATCTACCACACATGGCAAATCCTTACAATTGCAGAACATCATATCGCACTTGTCATCTTTGAGGTACTGTAAGTATTTGGATTTGAGGGAAATATTCATCCTTGCTTGCTCTCTCCCATCTGAAGTCTATGGTGCTGCTGTTCCTTTCTCACATGTCCCTTCAAAGAGACAAGTGACACACAGACTCAATCACTCAGCAAACATATATGCTTTGACGTTTTCATCTTGCTGTTTACCTTCCAAATATTCCCCCTTCACCACAAATACAGGCCTGCCATTCCTCATCCCCTCAGTCAAAGCAGTCCTTCACTCCTTAGGCCCTGCAAGACCACCATGAACAAGAATCATGTCAGCAAGCAGAAGAAAAGCCTCAGTGTGCTCTTTTGTTCATACTGCTGCCCTCTAGTAACACTTCATGGCAACTGCAGCATAAGAATGGGACTGAGAAGAGGGCTGTCCTATGCAAATAATATCCTCCCATGCACACTTTCTTCTGAGACGGTCGGCGGCTTGTGCCGTGATACCGCCTCCAACATATGGTCTTCAACCAAATTTTTAAAAAGCCCACCTGCCTTAGAGGAAGGATTTTGGCACTTGAAGGAAGCACATGGGGACATCACCCTCATTTAGCAGGGTCCTAAATTGCCTGCTGTCAGCCTGTATACAGAACAAGGGCGTTCGTGGGCGTTCGTGAGCGTTCCTCAAAGGAAGGAGGTGGGTGATTAATTCACAGTGCCAGGGCAGGCCCAGCCCAGGCCAGCGCAGCCCAGCCCGGCACAGCGCATTGCTGTGGAGGTCCATTCCTTCACATCCTGCAGCAGGGATGATGCAGACCTACTAGAGCAAAGGCTTGACTCTGCCCTTGTCTGTCTCTTAAAGGAAACAATCTTTCTAGCTTCTTATTGCACCTAATAAATGGACTCTAGCTTGCCTCAAACTTGACCCATCATTTCATTAGCCAGAGCTCATACTTGACCTTTATTTCTATCCAAGCTCACTGGCACCAAACCCCTGATTTGAGCGAGTGGCTCACACCAAAATGAAAAATCACCATCATCCAACCTATTTTACAATAAGTGTAGCACCTTCCTCGCATTCTTGTGCTCAGTTATAACCCCCAATACCACAATTGCACTCTGCAATTCACCAAACTTAAAGGACAAAGAATGAAGACATTGATAAAGGAAAATAAGGCCTTGTCCCTATTGCATCTACTTGAGAAATAGGGAGGTTGGTAGAAGGTCATGAGGGAAAACATTTGAAATTTTGGGACACACATGCCAAAAAGAGTGTCCACTTTTCTCCTCTGTTACCAAGTAAAAAAAAATCTTTGCAAAAAAAAAACATTCACTTTTTGAAAATTTCCACCTTGGGATACCTCTACAGCATTGGCAGGATTCGAACCCTGGCCTGTGAGGGCTGTCCGCACCAAAGGTACAAGACTTACCTTTGAGCTATGGCTCCTTAGTGGTCTAGAGGATTGCAGTAGTAACTATAAGCAACATACAGGCCTTGGTGTCCTTCCCTGCGGCTTCCATTGAACATGAAAAGGATGACCATGACATAAGGACAATTTGATAGGCTACTTACATGGAAACCAGTGTGGTCCAGTGGGTAAGTGCCTGCCTTCCATGCAGGCAACCAGGGTTCGAATCCCGGGTTCGGCACCAGGTGACTGATGGTGGCAGAGCAGAGGTAAGTTGGAGGTGGGCCTAAATGGCCAATTGGTAAGTAAAATGTGTCTGTGTGTTGTGTAAGAGTGGAATCATGCCTAGTGAATGAGGGATTGCAGATTGGTTGGTAAGTAAAATATGTGTGGCCTGAACAGAGAGAGGTGAAAGAAAGGGAACAGGTGTTGTGAGGAGGAGGAGCCAAGTCAGAGTGGGTGGGGTCAGAGAGGAGGAGTATAGGAGGAGCCTAGTCAGAGTGGGAGGGGTCAGAGAGGAGGAGCATGGGAGGAGCTAAGTCAGAGTGGGTGGGGTCAGAGAGGAGGAGTATAGGCGGAGCCTGGGCAGAGAGGAGGGGTATAGGAAGAGCCTAGTCAGAGTGGGTGGGGTCAGAGAGGAGGGGTATAGGCGGAGCCTGGGCAGAATGGGTAGGTTCAGAGAGCAGAGGAATAGGTGGTGGGGTACTGCAAATACTTTTTTACTGCACCCCCCCCCATACTCTCTGATTACTGTTGGGAGGGGGCAGTCAAAATTTGGGGGAGCAGTATTAAAAGGTGCTTGGGCGCAACGTGAAGGCGATGAGGTGCACACAATGGCTTGGCTTCCAGGTACTTTTTGAGGGGCTACCATTAGTTTGTATTGCTCTGATCCTCCCTCATGGGGTGTACCCCAAATGGTAAGGGCAACGGGGGGGCAAGAAGCTGTTTGACAGTTTCTATTAACAACAGGGGTCACCATACGATTATGCTGCAGTTATGCTATTGAAAGGTAAAACAAGGAGCATTTGGCTGTAGTTTTTGCAGGTGGGGTGCCCCAAAATGTTACTGCCAGCAGCAGCCCCCTTCCTCCCCACCCTGCAGATTGGTATAGGTACCTTTAGGACATTTCTGTTGAAAACAGAGGCTATAGCGCATCGCGCTACAAAATCCGAGAGCACTAACACTTGCTAAATAAAGGTGGCATCGGAGCATACGAATGAGGCAGGGAGAGGCTACTGTTGCAATTGGTTTGGTGGTTCATAGTGAATAACCTCAGCATGCGAATAGGCAAAAGTGTGAGGATTGGCAGTGTCTGTAGAGAATTTTGGCATGCTCTTCAGTTGATGTTTTCCTCCTTACGTTGGCCATGAACTACAGAGGAAAGGCCTGGCCTTACTGTTGGGCAAAACATGTATTTATGATTTTAAGAAGTGTAGTCTGTCTGTACTGAGAGGGCCTGTACAGTACGGTAAATGCCTGTATACCCCTGCAATGTGCATCCAACTGTCACTTGAGATTGAACAGCGAACGAAGCAGCTGGGTTACTGACTGAATGTAAATGGAAGGCACATGGGAAGGGTGTTTGTGGTCACTCAAATGATTGAAACCTGGTTGATGCACTACCAAAGCTGGGGTACCAGGGGGGAACATTTGAGGGGTATTGAGATGGTGGTGTCCAGAGGTCAAAATATGTTTCAGAGACACAGAGGTACTGCGGTCCTGGTCCCACATTGGGGGTAGACAAAAGTCCCTGCTAAAGATTTCTGTCCAACTGTTACCATATTTTGTGAAGCCTGGCTCCCTCTGTAACGATTCCCCCAGTGTCTTTCGATCCTACAGATGACTGTAGCAAACTTCCCAAATTTGTTCTTGGCCTCATACTCCCAAAGGAGTGCCTGACATTTGCCAGCCTAACGATACTCACATTCTGGGAAAAACCTCACTAACTATGCATATTTATCTACCACACATGGCAAATCCTTACAATTGCAGAACATCATATCGCACTTGTCATCTTTGAGGTACTGTAAGTATTTGGATTTGAGGGAAATATTCATCCTTGCTTGCTCTCTCCCATCTGAAGTCTATGGTGCTGCTGTTCCTTTCTCACATGTCCCTTCAAAGAGACAAGTGACACACAGACTCAATCACTCAGCAAACATATATGCTTTGACGTTTTCATCTTGCTGTTTACCTTCCAAATATTCCCCCTTCACCACAAATACAGGCCTGCCATTCCTCATCCCCTCAGTCAAAGCAGTCCTTCACTCCTTAGGCCCTGCAAGACCACCATGAACAAGAATCATGTCAGCAAGCAGAAGAAAAGCCTCAGTGTGCTCTTTTGTTCATACTGCTGCCCTCTAGTAACACTTCATGGCAACTGCAGCATAAGAATGGGACTGAGAAGAGGGCTGTCCTATGCAAATAATATCCTCCCATGCACACTTTCTTCTGAGACGGTCGGCGGCTTGTGCCGTGATACCGCCTCCAACATATGGTCTTCAACCAAATTTTTAAAAAGCCCACCTGCCTTAGACAAAGGATTTTGGCACTTGAAGGAAGCACATGGGGACATCACCCTCATTTAGCAGGGTCCTAAATTGCCTGCTGTCAGCCTGTATACAGAACAAGGGCGTTCGTGGGCGTTCGTGAGTGTTCCTCAAAGGAAGGAGGTGGGTGATTAATTCACAGTGCCAGGGCAGGCCCAGCCCAGGCCAGCGCAGCCCAGCCCGGCACAGCGCATTGCTGTGGAGGTCCATTCCTTCACATCCTGCAGCAGGGATGATGCAGACCTACTAGAGCAATGGCTTGACTCTGCCCTTGTCTGTCTCTTAAAGGAAACAATCTTTCTAGCTTCTTATTGCACCTAATAAATGGACTCTAGCTTGCCTCAAACTTGACCCATCATTTCATTAGCCAGAGCTCATACTTGACCTTTATTTCTATCCAAGCTCACTGGCACCAAACCCCTGATTTGAGCGAGTGGCTCACACCAAAATGAAAAATCACCATCATCCAACCTATTTTACAATAAGTGTAGCACCTTCCTCGCATTCTTGTGCTCAGTTATAACCCCCAATACCACAATTGCACTCTGCAATTCACCAAACTTAAAGGGCAAAGAATGAAGACATTGATAAAGGAAAATAAGGCCTTGTCCCTATTGCACCTACTTGAGAAATAGGGAGGTTGGTAGAAGGTCATGAGGGAAAACATTTGAAATTTTGGGACACACATGCCAAAAAGAGTGTCCACTTTTCTCCTCTGTTACCAAGTAAAAAAAAATCCTAGCAAAAAAAAAAACATTCACTTTTTGAAAATTTCCACCTTGGGATACCTCTACAGCATTGGCAGGATTCGAACCCTGGCCTGTGAGGGCTGTCCGCACCAAAGGTACAAGACTTACCTTTGAGCTATAGCTCCTTAGTGGTCTAGAGGATTGCAGTAGTAACTATAAGCAACATACAGGCCTTGGTGTCCTTCCCTGCGGCTTCCATTGAACATGAAAAGGATGACCATGACATAAGGACAATTTGATAGGCTACTTACATGGAAACCAGTGTGGTCCAGTGGGTAAATGCCTGCCTTCCATGCAGGCAACCAGGGTTCGAATCCTGGGTTCGGCACCAGGTGACTGATGGTGGCAGAGCAGAGGTAAGTTGGAGGTGGGCCTAAATGGCCAATTGGTAAGTAAAAAATGTCTGTGTGTTGTGTAAGAGTGGAATCATGCCTAGTGAATGAGGGATTGCAGATTGGTTGGTAAGTAAAATAGGTGTGGCCTGAACAGAGAGAGGTGAAAGAAAGGGAACAGGTGTTGTGTGCAGGAGGAGGAGGAGCCAAGTCAGAGTGGGTGGGGTCAGAGAGGAGGAGTATAGGCGGAGCCTGGGCAGAGAGGAGGGGTATAGGAAGAGCCTAGTCAGAGTGGGTGGGGTCAGAGAGGAGGGGTATAGGCGGAGCCTGGGCAGAATGGGTGGGTTCAGAGAGCAGAGGAATAGGTGGAGGAGGATCCTGACTTATTGTGGGGTACTGCAAATACTTTTTTACTGCACCCCCCCATACTCTCTGATTTCTGTTGGGAGGGGGCAGTCAAAATTCGGGGGAGCAGTATTAAAAGGTGCTTGGGCGCAACGTGAAGGCGATGAGGTGCACACAATGGCTTGGCTTCCAGGTACTTTTTGAGGGGCTACCATTAGTTTGTATTGCTCTGATCCTCCCTCATGGGGTGTACCCCAAATGGTTAGGGGCAACGGGGGGGCAAGAAGCTGTTTGACAGTTTCTATTAACAACAGGGGTCACCATACGATTATGCTGCAGTTATGCTATTGAAAGGTAAAACAAGGAGCATTTGGCTGTAGTTTTTGCAGGTGGGGTGCCCCAAAATGTTACTGCCAGCAGCAGCCCCCTTCCTCCCCACCCTGCAGATTGGTATAGGTACCTTTAGGACATTTCTGTTGAAAACAGAGGCTATAGCGCATCGCGCTACAAAATCCAAGAGCACTAACACTTGCTAAATAAAGGTGGCATCGGAGCATACGAATGAGGCAGGGAGAGGCTACTGTTGCAATTGGTTTGGTGGTTCATAGTGAATAACCTCAGCATGCGAATAGGCAAAAGTGTGAGGATTGGCAGTGTCTGTAGAGAATTTTGGCATGCTCTTCAGTTGATGTTTTCCTCCTTACGTTGGCCATGAACTACAGAGGAAAGGCCTGGCCTTACTGTTGGGCAAAACATGTATTTATGATTTTAAGAAGTGTAGTCTGTCTGTACTGAGAGGGCCTGTACAGTACGGTAAATGCCTGTATACCCCTGCAATGTGCATCCAACTGTCACTTGAGATTGAACAGCGAACGAAGCAGCTGGGTTACTGACTGAATGTAAATGGAAGGCTCCTTAGTGGTCTAGAGGATTGCAGTAGTAACTATAAGCAACATACAGGCCTTGGTGTCCTTCCCTGCGGCTTCCATTGAACATGAAAAGGATGACCATGACATAAGGACAATTTGATAGGCTACTTACATGGAAACCAGTGTGGTCCAGTGGGTAAGTGCCTGCCTTCCATGCAGGCAACCAGGGTTCGAATCCCGGGTTCGGCACCAGGTGACTGATGGTGGCAGAGCAGAGGTAAGTTGGAGGTGGGCCTAAATGGCCAATTGGTAAGTAAAATGTGTCTGTGTGTTGTGTAAGAGTGGAATCATGCCTAGTGAATGAGGGATTGCAGATTGGTTGGTAAGTAAAATATGTGTGGCCTGAACAGAGAGAGGTGAAAGAAAGGGAACAGGTGTTGTGAGGAGGAGGAGCCAAGTCAGAGTGGGTGGGGTCAGAGAGGAGGAGTATAGGAGGAGCCTAGTCAGAGTGGGAGGGGTCAGAGAGGAGGAGCATGGGAGGAGCCAAGTCAGAGTGGGTGGGGTCAGAGAGGAGGAGTATAGGCGGAGCCTGGGCAGAGAGGAGGGGTATAGGAAGAGCCTAGTCAGAGTGGGTGGGGTCAGAGAGGAGGGGTATAGGCGGAGCCTGGGCAGAATGGGTAGGTTCAGAGAGCAGAGGAATAGGTGGAGGAGGATCCTGACTTATTGTGGGGTACTGCAAATACTTTTTTACTGCACCCCCCCCCCATACTCTCTGATTACTGTTGGGAGGGGGCAGTCAAAATTTGGGGGAGCAGTATTAAAAGGTGCTTGGGCGCAACGTGAAGGCGATGAGGTGCACACAATGGCTTGGCTTCCAGGTACTTTTTGAGGGGCTACCATTAGTTTGTATTGCTCTGATCCTCCCTCATGGGGTGTACCCCAAATGGTTAGGGGCAACGGGGGGGCAAGAAGCTGTTTGACAGTTTCTATTAACAACAGGGGTCACCATACGATTATGCTGCAGTTATGCTATTGAAAGGTAAAACAAGGAGCATTTGGCTGTAGTTTTTGCAGGTGGGGTGCCCCAAAATGTTACTGCCAGCAGCAGCCCCCTTCCTCCCCACCCTGCAGATTGGTATAGGTACCTTTAGGACATTTCTGTTGAAAACAGAGGCTATAGCGCATCACGCTACAAAATCCGAGAGCACTAACACTTGCTAAATAAAGGTGGCATCGGAGCATACGAATGAGGCAGGGAGAGGCTACTGTTGCAATTGGTTTGGTGGTTCATAGTGAATAACCTCAGCATGCGAATAGGCAAAAGTGTGAGGATTGGCAGTGTCTGTAGAGAATTTTGGCATGCTCTTCAGTTGATGTTTTCCTCCTTACGTTGGCCATGAACTACAGAGGAAAGGCCCGGCCTTACTGTTGGGCAAAACATGTATTTATGATTTTAAGAAGTGTAGTCTGTCTGTACTGAGAGGGCCTGTACAGTACGGTAAATGCCTGTATACCCCTGCAATGTGCATCCAACTGTCACTTGAGATTGAACAGCGAACGAAGCAGCTGGGTTACTGACTGAATGTAAATGGAAGGCACATGGGAAGGGTGTTTGTGGTCACTCAAATGATTGAAACCTGGTTGATGCACTACCAAAGCTGGGGTACCAGGGGGGAACATTTGAGGGGTATTGAGATGGTGGTGTCCAGAGGTCAAAATATGTTTCAGAGACACAGAGGTACTGCGGTCCTGGTCCCACATTGGGGGTAGACAAAAGTCCCTGCTAAAGATTTCTGTCCAACTGTTACCATATTTTGTGAAGCCTGGCTCCCTCTGTAACGATTCCCCCAGTGTCTTTCGATCCTACAGATGACTGTAGCAAACTTCCCAAATTTGTTCTTGGCCTCATACTCCCAAAGGAGTGCCTGACATTTGCCAGCCTAACGATACTCACATTCTGGGAAAAACCTCACTAACTATGCATATTTATCTACCACACATGGCAAATCCTTACAATTGCAGAACATCATATCGCACTTGTCATCTTTGAGGTACTGTAAGTATTTGGATTTGAGGGAAATATTCATCCTTGCTTGCTCTCTCCCATCTGAAGTCTATGGTGCTGCTGTTCCTTTCTCACATGTCCCTTCAAAGAGACAAGTGACACACAGACTCAATCACTCAGCAAACATATATGCTTTGACGTTTTCATCTTGCTGTTTACCTTCCAAATATTCCCCCTTCACCACAAATACAGGCCTGCCATTCCTCATCCCCTCAGTCAAAGCAGTCCTTCACTCCTTAGGCCCTGCAAGACCACCATGAACAAGAATCATGTCAGCAAGCAGAAGAAAAGCCTCAGTGTGCTCTTTTGTTCATACTGCTGCCCTCTAGTAACACTTCATGGCAACTGCAGCATAAGAATGGGACTGAGAAGAGGGCTGTCCTATGCAAATAATATCCTCCCATGCACACTTTCTTCTGAGACGGTCGGCGGCTTGTGCCGTGATACCGCCTTCAACATATGGTCTTCAACCAAATTTTTAAAAAGCCCACCTGCCTTAGACGAAGGATTTTGCCACTTGAAGGAAGCACATGGGGACATCACCCTCATTTAGCAGGGTCCTAAATTGCCTGCTGTCAGCCTGTATACAGAACAAGGGCGTTCGTGGGCGTTCGTGAGCGTTCCTCAAAGGAAGGAGGTGGGTGATTAATTCACAGTGCCAGGGCAGGCCCAGCCCAGGCCAGCGCAGCCCAGCCCGGCACAGCGCATTGCTGTGGAGGTCCATTCCTTCACATCCTGCAGCAGGGATGATGCAGACCTACTAGAGCAAAGGCTTGACTCTGCCCTTGTCTGTCTCTTAAAGGAAACAATCTTTCTAGCTTCTTATTGCACCTAATAAATGGACTCTAGCTTGCCTCAAACTTGACCCATCATTTCATTAGCCAGAGCTCATACTTGACCTTTATTTCTATCCAAGCTCACTGGCACCAAACCCCTGATTTGAGCGAGTGGCTCACACCAAAATGAAAAATCACCATCATCCAACCTATTTTACAATAAGTGTAGCACCTTCCTCGCATTCTTGTGCTCAGTTATAACCCCCAATACCACAATTGCACTCTGCAATTCACCAAACTTAAAGGACAAAGAATGAAGACATTGATAAAGGAAAATAAGGCCTTGTCCCTATTGCATCTACTTGAGAAATAGGGAGGTTGGTAGAAGGTCATGAGGGAAAACATTTGAAATTTTGGGACACACATGCCAAAAAGAGTGTCCACTTTTCTCCTCTGTTACCAAGTAAAAAAAAACTTTGCAAAAAAAAAACATTCACTTTTTGAAAATTTCCACCTTGGGATACCTCTACAGCATTGGCAGGATTCGAACCCTGGCCTGTGAGGGCTGTCCGTACCAAAGGTACAAGACTTACCTTTGAGCTATAGCTCCTTAGTGGTCTAGAGGATTGCAGTAGTAACTATAAGCAACATACAGGCCTTGGTGTCCTTCCCTGCGGCTTCCATTGAACATGAAAAGGATGACCATGACATAAGGACAATTTGATAGGCTACTTACATGGAAACCAGTGTGGTCCAGTGGGTAAGTGCCTGCCTTCCATGCAGGCAACCAGGGTTCGAATCCTGGGTTCGGCACCAGGTGACTGATGGTGGCAGAGCAGAGGTAAGTTGGAGGTGGGCCTAAATGGCCAATTGGTAAGTAAAAAATGTCTGTGTGTTGTGTAAGAGTGGAATCATGCCTAGTGAATGAGGGATTGCAGATTGGTTGGTAAGTAAAATAGGTGTGGCCTGAACAGAGAGAGGTGAAAGAAAGGGAACAGGTGTTGTGTGCAGGAGGAGGAGGAGCCAAGTCAGAGTGGGTGGGGTCAGAGAGGAGGAGTATAGGCGGAGCCTGGGCAGAGAGGAGGGGTATAGGAAGAGCCTAGTCAGAGTGGGTGGGGTCAGAGAGGAGGGGTATAGGCGGAGCCTGGGCAGAATGGGTGGGTTCAGAGAGCAGAGGAATAGGTGGAGGAGGATCCTGACTTATTGTGGGGTACTGCAAATACTTTTTTACTGCACCCCCCCCCATACTCTCTGATTTCTGTTGGGAGGGGGCAGTCAAAATTTGGGGGAGCAGTATTAAAAGGTGCTTGGGCGCAACGTGAAGGCGATGAGGTGCACACAATGGCTTGGCTTCCAGGTACTTTTTGAGGGGCTACCATTAGTTTGTATTGCTCTGATCCTCCCTCATGGGGTGTACCCCAAATGGTTAGGGGCAACGGGGGGGCAAGAAGCTGTTTGACAGTTTCTATTAACAACAGGGGTCACCATACGATTATGCTGCAGTTATGCTATTGAAAGGTAAAACAAGGAGCATTTGGCTGTATTTTTGCAGGTGGGGTGCCCCAAAATGTTACTGCCAGCAGCAGCAGCCCCCTTCCTCCCCACCCTGCAGATTGGTATAGGTACCTTGAGGACATTTCTGTTGAAAACAGAGGCTATAGCGCATCGCGCTACAAAATCCGAGAGCACTAACACTTGCTAAATAAAGGTGGCATCGGAGCATACGAATGAGGCAGGGAGAGGCTACTGTTGCAATTGGTTTGGTGGTTCATAGTGAATAACCTCAGCATGCGAATAGGCAAAAGTGTGAGGACTGGCAGTGTCTGTAGAGAATTTTGGCATGCTCTTCAGTTGATGTTTTCCTCCTTACGTTGGCCATGAACTACAGAGGAAAGGCCTGGCCTTACTGTTGGGCAAAACATGTATTTATGATTTTAAGAAGTGTAGTCTGGCTGTACTGAGAGGGCCTGTACAGTACGGTAAATGCCTGTATACCCCTGCAATGTGCATCCAACTGTCACTTGAGATTGAACAGCGAACGAAGCAGCTGGGTTACTGACTGAATGTAAATGGAAGGCACATAGGAAGGGTGTTTGTGGTCACTCAAATGATTGAAACCTGGTTGATGCACTACCAAAGCTGGGGTACCAGGGGGGAACATTTGAGGGGTATTGAGATGGTGGTGTCCAGAGGTCAAAATATGTT
Organism: Lissotriton vulgaris; assembly: GCF_964263255.1. Classification (NCBI taxonomy): domain Eukaryota; kingdom Metazoa; phylum Chordata; class Amphibia; order Caudata; family Salamandridae; genus Lissotriton; species Lissotriton vulgaris. Next base: position 1,747,197,920 of record NC_141685.1, read on the forward strand.
TCAGAGACACAGAGGTACTGCGGTCCTGGTCCCACATTGGGGGTAGACAAAAGTCCCTGCTAAAGATTTCTGTCCAACTGTTACCACATTTTGTGAAGCCTGGCTCCCTCTGTAACGATTCCCCCAGTGTCTTTCGATCCTACAGATGACTGTAGCAAACTTCCCAAATATGTTCTTGGCCTCATACTCCCAAAGGAGTGCCTGACATTTGCCAGCCTAACGATACTCACATTCTGGGAAAAACCTCACTAACTATGCATATTTATCTACCACACATGGCAAATCCTTACAATTGCAGAACATCATATCGCACTTGTCATCTTTGAGGTACTGTAAGTATTTGGATTTGAGGGAAATATTCATCCTTGCTTGCTCTCTCCCATCTGAAGTCTATGGTGCTGCTGTTCCTTTCTCACATGTCCCTTGAAAGAGACAAGTGACACACAGACTCAATCACTCAGCAAACATATATGCTTTGACGTTTTCATCTTGCTGTTTACCTTCCAAATATTCCCCCTTCACCACAAATACAGGCCTGCCATTCCTCATCCCCTCAGTCAAAGCAGTCCTTCACTCCTTAGGCCCTGCAAGACCACCATGAACAAGAATCATGTCAGCAAGCAGAAGAAAAGCCTCAGTGTGCTCTTTTGTTCATACTGCTGCCCTCTAGTAACACTTCATGGCAACTGCAGCATAAGAATGGGACTGAGAAGAGGGCTGTCCTATGCAAATAATATCCTCCCATGCACACTTTCTTCTGAGACGGTCGGCGGCTTGTGCTGTGATACCGCCTCCAACATATGGTCTGCAACCAAATTTTTAAAAAGCCCACCTGCCTTAGACGAAGGATTTTGCCACTTGAAGGAAGCACATGGGGACATCACCCTCATTTAGCAGGGTCCTAAATTGCCTGCTGTCAGCCTGTATACAGAACAAGGGCGTTCGTGAGCGTTCCTCAAAGGAAGGAGGTGGGTGATTAATTCACAGTGCCAGGGCAGGCCCAGCCCAGGCCAGCGCAGCCCAGCCCGGCACAGCGCATTGCTGTGGAGGTCCATTCCTTCACATCCTGCAGCAGGGATGATGCAGACCTACTAGAGCAAAGGCTTGACTCTGCCCCTGTCTGTCTCTTAAAGGAAACAATCTTTCTAGCTTCTTATTGCACCTAATAAATGGACTCTAGCTTGCCTCAAACTTGACCCATCATTTCATTAGCCAGAGCTCATACTTGACCTTTATTTCTATCCAAGCTCACTGGCACCAAACCCCTGATTTGAGCGAGTGGCTCACACCAAAATGAAAAATCACCATCATCCAACCTATTTTACAATAAGTGTAGCACCTTCCTCGCATTCTTGTGCTCAGTTATAACCCCCAATACCACAATTGCACTCCGCAATTCACCAAACTTAAAGGACAAAGAATGAAGACATTGATAAAGGAAAATAAGGCCTTGTCCCTATTGCACCTACTTGAGAAATAGGGAGGTTGGTAGAAGGTCATGAGGGAAAACATTTGAAATTTTGGGACACACATGCCAAAAAGAGTGTCCACTTTTCTCCTCTGTTACCAAGTAAAAAAAAATCTTAGCAAAAAAAAAAAACATTCACTTTTTGAAAATTTCCACCTTGGGATACCTCTACAGCATTGGCAGGATTCGAACCCTGGCCTGTGAGGGCTGTCCGCACCAAAGGTACAAGACTTTCCTTTGAGCTATAGCTCCTTAGTGTTCTAGAGGATTGCAGTAGTAACTATAAGCAACATACAGGCCTTGGTGTCCTTCCCTGCGGCTTCCATTGCACATGAAAAGGATGACCATGACATAAGGACAATTTGATAGGCTACTTACATGGAAACCAGTGTGGTCCAGTGGGTAAGTGCCTGCCTTCCATGCAGGCAACCAGGGTTTGAATCCCGGGTTCGGCACCAGGTGACTGATGGTGGCAGAGCAGAGGTAAGTTGGAGGTGGGCCTAAATCGCCAATTGGTAAGTAAAATGTGTCTGTGTGTTGTGTAAGAGTGGAATCATGCCTAGTGAATGAGGGATTGCAGATTGGTTGGTAAGTAAAATAGGTGTGGCCTGAACAGAGAGAGGTGAAAGAAAGGGAACAGGTGTTGTGTGCAGGAGGAGGAGGAGCCAAGTCAGAGTGGGTGGGGTCAAAGAGGAGGAGTATAGGAGGAGCTGGTTTAGAGAGGAGGGGTATAGGAGGAGCCTAGTCAGAGAGGAGGAGCATAGGAGGAGCCAAGTCGGAGTGGGTGGGGTCAGAGAGGAGGAGTATAGGCGGAGCCTGGGCAGAGAGGAGGGGTATAGGAAGAGCCTAGTCAGAGTGGGTGGGGTCAGAGAGGAGGGGTATAGGCGGAGCCTGGGCAGAATGGGTGGGTTCAGAGAGCAGAGGAATAGGTGGAGGAGGATCCTGACTTATTGTGGGGTACTGCAAATACTTTTTTACTGCACCCCCCCCCATACTCTCTGATTTCTGTTGGGAGGGGGCAGTCAAAATTTGGGGGAGCAGTATTAAAAGGTGCTTGGGCGCAACGTGAAGGCGATGAGGTGCACACAATTGCTTGGCTTCCAGGTACTTTTTGAGGGGCTACCATTAGTTTGTATTGCTCTGATCCTCCCTCATGGGGTGTACCCCAAATGGTTAGGGGCAACGGGGGGGCAAGAAGCTGTTTGACAGTTTCTATTAACAACAGGGGTCACCATACGATTATGCTGCAGTTATGCTATTGAAAGGTAAAACAAGGAGCATTTGGCTGTATTTTTGCAGGTGGGGTGCCCCAAAATGTTACTGCCAGCAGCAGCAGCCCCCTTCCTCCCCACCCTGCAGATTGGTATAGGTACCTTGAGGACATTTCTGTTGAAAACAGAGGCTATAGCGCATCGCGCTACAAAATCCGAGAGCACTAACACTTGCTAAATAAAGGTGGCATCGGAGCATACGAATGAGGCAGGGAGAGGCTACTGTTGCAATTGGTTTGGTGGTTCATAGTGAATAACCTCAGCATGCGAATAGGCAAAAGTGTGAGGACTGGCAGTGTCTGTAGAGAATTTTGGCATGCTCTTCAGTTGATGTTTTCCTCCTTACGTTGGCCATGAACTACAGAGGAAAGGCCTGGCCTTACTGTTGGGCAAAACATGTATTTATGATTTTAAGAAGTGTAGTCTGGCTGTACTGAGAGGGCCTGTACAGTACGGTAAATGCCTGTATACCCCTGCAATGTGCATCCAACTGTCACTTGAGATTGAACAGCGAACGAAGCAGCTGGGTTACTGACTGAATGTAAATGGAAGGCACATAGGAAGGGTGTTTGTGGTCACTCAAATGATTGAAACCTGGTTGATGCACTACCAAAGCTGGGGTACCAGGGGGGAACATTTGAGGGGTATTGAGATGGTGGTGTCCAGAGGTCAAAATATGTTTCAGAGACACAGAGGTACTGCGGTCCTGGTCCCACATTGGGGGTAGACAAAAGTCCCTGCTAAAGATTTCTGTCCAACTGTTACCACATTTTGTGAAGCCTGGCTCCCTCTGTAACGATTCCCCCAGTGTCTTTCGATCCTACAGATGACTGTAGCAAACTTCCCAAATATGTTCTTGGCCTCATACTCCCAAAGGAGTGCCTGACATTTGCCAGCCTAACGATACTCACATTCTGGGAAAAACCTCACTAACTATGCATATTTATCTACCACACATGGCAAATCCTTACAATTGCAGAACATCATATCGCACTTGTCATCTTTGAGGTACTGTAAGTATTTGGATTTGAGGGAAATATTCATCCTTGCTTGCTCTCTCCCATCTGAAGTCTATGGTGCTGCTGTTCCTTTCTCACATGTCCCTTGAAAGAGACAAGTGACACACAGACTCAATCACTCAGCAAACATATATGCTTTGACGTTTTCATCTTGCTGTTTACCTTCCAAATATTCCCCCTTCACCACAAATACAGGCCTGCCATTCCTCATCCCCTCAGTCAAAGCAGTCCTTCACTCCTTAGGCCCTGCAAGACCACCATGAACAAGAATCATGTCAGCAAGCAGAAGAAAAGCCTCAGAGTGCTCTTTTGTTCATACTGCTGCCCTCTAGTAACACTTCATGGCAACTGCAGCATAAGAATGGGACTGAGAAGAGGGCTGTCCTATGCAAATAATATCCTCCCATGCACACTTTCTTCTGAGACGGTCGGCGGCTTGTGCCGTGATACCGCCTCCAACATATGGTCTTCAACCAAATTTTTAAAAAGCCCACCTGCCTTAGACGAAGGATTTTGCCACTTGAAGGAAGCACATGGGGACATCACCCTCATTTAGCAGGGTCCTAAATTGCCTGCTGTCAGCCTGTATACAGAACAAGGGCGTTCGTGAGCGTTCCTCAAAGGAAGGAGGTGGGTGATTAATTCACAGTGCCAGGGCAGGCCCAGCCCAGGCCAGCGCAGCCCAGCCCGGCACAGCGCATTGCTGTGGAGGTCCATTCCTTCACATCCTGCAGCAGGGATGATGCAGACCTACTAGAGCAAAGGCTTGACTCTGCCCTTGTCTGTCTCTTAAAGGAAACAATCTTTCTAGCTTCTTATTGCACCTAATAAATGGACTCTAGCTTGCCTCAAACTTGACCCATCATTTCATTAGCCAGAGCTCATACTTGACCTTTATTTCTATCCAAGCTCACTGGCACCAAACCCCTGATTTGAGCGAGTGGCTCACACCAAAATGAAAAATCACCATCATCCAACCTATTTTACAATAAGTGTAGCACCTTCCTCGCATTCTTGTGCTCAGTTATAACCCCCAATACCACAATTGCACTCTGCAATTCACCAAACTTAAAGGACAAAGAATGAAGACATTGATAAAGGAAAATAAGGCCTTGTCCCTATTGCATCTACTTGAGAAATAGGGAGGTTGGTAGAAGGACATGAGGGAAAACATTTGAAATTTTGGGACACACATGCCAAAAAGAGTGTCCACTTTTCTCCTCTGTTACCAAGTAAAAAAAAATCTTTGCAAAAAAAAAAACATTCACTTTTTGAAAATTTCCACCTTGGGATACCTCTACAGCATTGGCAGGATTCGAACCCTGGCCTGTGAGGGCTGTCCGCACCAAAGGTACAAGACTTACCTTTGAGCTATGGCTCCTCAGTGGTCTAGAGGATTGCAGTAGTAACTATAAGCAACATACAGGCCTTGGTGTCCTTCCCTGCGGCTTCCATTGAACATGAAAAGGATGACCATGACATAAGGACAATTTGATAGGCTACTTACATGGAAACCAGTGTGGTCCAGTGGGTAAGTGCCTGCCTTCCATGCAGGCAACCAGGGTTCGAATCCCGGGTTCGGCACCAGGTGACTGATGGTGGCAGAGCAGAGGTAAGTTGGAGGTGGGCCTAAATGGCCAATTGGTAAGTAAAATGTGTCTGTGTGTTGTGTAAGAGTGGAATCATGCCTAGTGAATGAGGGATTGCAGATTGGTTGGTAAGTAAAATATGTGTGGCCTGAACAGAGAGAGGTGAAAGAAAGGGAACAGGTGTTGTGAGGAGGAGGAGCCAAGTCAGAGTGGGTGGGGTCAGAGAGGAGGAGTATAGGAGGAGCCTGGGCAGAGAGGAGGGGTATAGGAAGAGCCTAGTCAGAGTGGGAGGGGTCAGAGAGGAGGAGCATGGGAGGAGCCAAGTCAGAGTGGGTGGGGTCAGAGAGGAGGAGTATAGGTGGAGCCTGGGCAGAGAGGAGGGGTATAGGAAGAGCCTAGTCAGAGTGGGAGGGGTATAGGCGGAGCCTGGGCAGAATGGGTGGGTTCAGAGAGCTGAGGAATAGGTGGAGGAGGATCCTGACTTATTGTGGGGTACTGCAAATACTTTTTTACTGCACCCCCCCATACTCTCTGATTTCTGTTGGGAGGGGGCAGTCAAAATTTGGGGGAGCAGTATTAAAAGGTGCTTGGGCGCAACGTGAAGGCGATGAGGTGCACACAATGGCTTGGCTTCCAGGTACTTTTTGAGGGGCTACCATTAGTTTGTATTGCTCTGATCCTCCCTCATGGGGTGTACCCCAAATGGTTAGGGGCAACGGGGGGGCAAGAAGCTGTTTGACAGTTTCTATTAACAACAGGGGTCACCATACGATTATGCTGCAGTTATGCTATTGAAAGGTAAAACAAGGAGCATTTGGCTGTATTTTTGCAGGTGGGGTGCCCCAAAATGTTACTGCCAGCAGCAGCAGCCCCCTTCCTCCCCACCCTGCAGATTGGTATAGGTACCTTTAGGACATTTCTTTTGAAAACAGAGGCTATAGCGCATCGCGCTACAAAATCCGAGAGCACTAACACTTGCTAAATAAAGGTGGCATCGGAGCATACGAATGAGGCAGGGAGAGGCTACTGTTGCAATTGGTTTGGTGGTTCATAGTGAATAACCTCAGCATGCGAATAGGCAAAAGTGTGAGGATTGGCAGTGTCTGTAGAGAATTTTGGCATGCTCTTCAGTTGATGTTTTCCTCCTGACGTTGGCCATGAACTACAGAGGAAAGGCCTGGCCTTACTGTTGGGCAAAACATGTATTTATGATTTTAAGAAGTGTAGTCTGGCTGTACTGAGAGGGCCTGTACAGTACGGTAAATGCCTGTATACCCCTGCAATGTGCATCCAACTGTCACTTGAGATTGAACAGCGAACGAAGCAGCTGGGTTACTGACTGAATGTAAATGGAAGGCACATAGGAAGGGTGTTTGTGGTCACTCAAATGATTGAAACCTGGTTGATGCACTACCAAGGCTGGGGTACCAGGGGGAACATTTGAGGGGTAATGAGATGGTGGTGTCCAGAGGTCAAAATATGTTTCAGAGACACAGAGGTACTGCGGTCCTGGTCCCACATTGGGGGTAGACAAAAGTCCCTGCTAAAGATTTCTGTCCAACTGTTACCACATTTTGTGAAGCCTGGCTCCCTCTGTAACGATTCCCCCAGTGTCTTTCGATCCTACAGATGACTGTAGCAAACTTCCCAAATATGTTCTTGGCCTCATACTCCCAAAGGAGTGCCTGACATTTGCCAGCCTAACGATACTCACATTCTGGGAAAAACCTCACTAACTATGCATATTTATCTACCACACATGGCAAATCCTTACAATTGCAGAACATCATATCGCACTTGTCATCTTTGAGGTACTGTAAGTATTTGGATTTGAGGGAAATATTCATCCTTGCTTGCTCTCTCCCATCTGAAGTCTATGGTGCTGCTGTTCCTTTCTCACATGTCCCTTGAAAGAGACAAGTGACACACAGACTCAATCACTCAGCAAACATATATGCTTTGACGTTTTCATCTTGCTGTTTACCTTCCAAATATTCCCCCTTCACCACAAATACAGGCCTGCCATTCCTCATCCCCTCAGTCAAAGCAGTCCTTCACTAATTAGGCCCTGCAAGACCACCATGAACAAGAATCATGTCAGCAAGCAGAAGAAAAGCCTCAGTGTGCTCTTTTGTTCATACTGCTGCCCTCTAGTAACACTTCATGGCAACTGCAGCATAAGAATGGGACTGAGAAGAGGGCTGTCCTATGCAAATAATATCCTCCCATGCACACTTTCTTCTGAGACGGTCGGCGGCTTGTGCTGTGATACCGCCTCCAACATATGGTCTTCAACCAAACTTTTAAAAAGCCCACCTGCCTTAGACGAAGGATTTTGCCACTTGAAGGAAGCACATGGGGACATCACCCTCATTTAGCAGGGTCCTAAATTGCCTGCTGTCAGCCTGTATACAGAACAAGGGCGTTCGTGGGCGTTCCTCAAAGGAAGGAGGTGGGTGATTAATTCACAGTGCCAGGGCAGGCCCAGCCCAGCCCAGCCCAGGCCAGCGCAGCCCAGCCCGGCACAGCGCATTGCTGTGGAGGTCCATTCCTTCACATCCTGCAGCAGGGATGATGCAGACCTACTAGAGCAAAGGCTTGACTCTGCCCTTGTCTGTCTCTTAAAGGAAACAATCTTTCTAGCTTCTTATTGCACCTAATAAATGGACTCTAGCTTGCCTCAAACTTGACCCATCATTTCATTAGCCAGAGCTCATACTTGACCTTTATTTCTATCCAAGCTCACTGGCACCAAACCCCTGATTTGAGCGAGTGGCTCACACCAAAATGAAAAATCACCATCATCCAACCTATTTTACAATAAGTGTAGCACCTTCCTCGCATTCTTGTGCTCAGTTATAACCCCCAATACCACAATTGCACTCTGCAATTCACCAAACTTAAAGGACAAAGAATGAAGACATTGATAAAGGAAAATAAGGCCTTGTCCCTATTGCACCTACTTGAGAAATAGGGAGGTTGGTAGAAGGTCATGAGGGAAAACATTTGAAATTTTGGGACACACATGCCAAAAAGAGTGTCCACTTTTCTCCTCTGTTACCAAGTAAAAAAAAATCTTAGCAAAAAAAAAACCATTCACTTTTTGAAAATTTCCACCTTGGGATACCTCTACAGCATTGGCAGGATTCGAACCCTGGCCTGTGAGGGCTGTCCGCACCAAAGGTACAAGACTTTCCTTTGAGCTATAGCTCCTTAGTGTTCCAGAGGATTGCAGTAGTAACTATAAGCAACATACAGGCCTTGGTGTCCTTCCCTGCGGCTTCCATTGCACATGAAAAGGATGACCATGACATAAGGACAATTTGATAGGCTACTTACATGGAAACCAGTGTGGTCCAGTGGGTAAGTGCCTGCCTTCCATGCAGGCAACCAGGGTTCGAATCCCGGGTTTGGCACCAGGTGACTGATGGTGGCAGAGTGGAGGTAAGTTGGAGGTGGGCCTAAATGGCCAATTGGTAAGTAAAATGTGTCTGTGTGTTGTGTAAGAGTGGAATCATGCCTAGTGAATGAGGGATTGCAGATTGGTTGGTAAGTAAAATAGGTGTGGCCTGAACATAGAGAGGGGAAAGAAAGGGAACAGGTGTTGTGTGCAGGAGGAGGAGGAGCCAAGTCAGAGTGGGTGGGGTCAGAGAGGAGGAGTATGGGAGGAGCTGGGTCAGAGTGGAGGGGTATAGGAGGAGCCTAGACAGAGTGGGAGGGGTCAGAGAGGAGGAGCATAGGAGGAGCCAAGTCGGAGTGGGTGGGGTCAGAGAGGAGGAGTATAGGCGGAGCCTGGGCAGAGAGGAGGGGTATAGGAAGAGCCTAGTCAGAGTGGGTGGGGTCAGAGAGCAGAGGAATAGGTGGAGGAGGATCCTGACTTGTTGTGGGGTACTGCAAATACTTTTTTACTGCACCCCCCCCATACTCTCTGATTTCTGGTGGGAGGGGGGCAGTCAAAATTTGGGGAAGCAGTATTAAAAGGTGCTTGGGCGCAACGTGAAGGCGATGAGGTGCACACAATGGCTTGGCTTCCAGGTACTTTTTGAGGGGCTACCATTAGTTTGTATTGCTCTGATCCTCCCTCATGGGGTGTACCCCAAATGGTTAGGGGCAACGGGGGGCAAGAAGCTGTTTGACAGTTTCTATTAACAACAGGGGTCACCATACGATTATGCTGCAGTTATGCTATTGAAAGGTAAAACAAGGAGCATTTGGCTGTATTTTTGCAGGTGGGGTGCCCCAAAATGTTACTGCCAGCAGCAGCAGCCCCCTTCCTCCCCACCCTGCAGATTGGTATAGGTACCTTTAGGACATTTCTGTTGAAAACAGAGGCTATAGCGCATCGCGCTACAAAATCCGAGAGCACTAACACTTGCTAAATAAAGGTGGCATCGGAGCATACGAATGAGGCAGGGAGAGGCTACTGTTGCAATTGGTTTGGTGGTTCATAGTGAATAACCTCAGCATGCGAATAGGCAAAAGTGTGAGGATTGGCAGTGTCTGTAGAGAATTTTGGCATGCTCTTCAGTTGATGTTTTCCTCCTGACGTTGGCCATGAACTACAGAGGAAAGGCCTGGCCTTACTGTTGGGCAAAACATGTATTTATGATTTTAAGAAGTGTAGTCTGGCTGTACTGAGAGGGCCTGTACAGTACGGTAAATGCCTGTATACCCCTGCAATGTGCATCCAACTGTCACTTGAGATTGAACAGCGAACGAAGCAGCTGGGTTACTGACTGAATGTAAATGGAAGGCACATAGGAAGGGTGTTTGTGGTCACTCAAATGATTGAAACCTGGTTGATGCACTACCAAGGCTGGGGTACCAGGGGGAACATTTGAGGGGTAATGAGATGGTGGTGTCCAGAGGTCAAAATATGTTTCAGAGACACAGAGGTACTGCGGTCCTGGTCCCACATTGGGGGTAGACAAAAGTCCCTGCTAAAGATTTCTGTCCAACTGTTACCACATTTTGTGAAGCCTGGCTCCCTCTGTAACGATTCCCCCAGTGTCTTTCGATCCTACAGATGACTGTAGCAAACTTCCCAAATATGTTCTTGGCCTCATACTCCCAAAGGAGTGCCTGACATTTGCCAGCCTAACGATACTCACATTCTGGGAAAAACCTCACTAACTATGCATATTTATCTACCACACATGGCAAATCCTTACAATTGCAGAACATCATATCGCACTTGTCATCTTTGAGGTACTGTAAGTATTTGGATTTGAGGGAAATATTCATCCTTGCTTGCTCTCTCCCATCTGAAGTCTATGGTGCTGCTGTTCCTTTCTCACATGTCCCTTGAAAGAGACAAGTGACACACAGACTCAATCACTCAGCAAACATATATGCTTTGACGTTTTCATCTTGCTGTTTACCTTCCAAATATTCCCCCTTCACCACAAATACAGGCCTGCCATTCCTCATCCCCTCAGTCAAAGCAGTCCTTCACTAATTAGGCCCTGCAAGACCACCATGAACAAGAATCATGTCAGCAAGCAGAAGAAAAGCCTCAGTGTGCTCTTTTGTTCATACTGCTGCCCTCTAGTAACACTTCATGGCAACTGCAGCATAAGAATGGGACTGAGAAGAGGGCTGTCCTATGCAAATAATATCCTCCCATGCACACTTTCTTCTGAGACGGTCGGCGGCTTGTGCTGTGATACCGCCTCCAACATATGGTCTTCAACCAAACTTTTAAAAAGCCCACCTGCCTTAGACGAAGGATTTTGCCACTTGAAGGAAGCACATGGGGACATCACCCTCATTTAGCAGGGTCCTAAATTGCCTGCTGTCAGCCTGTATACAGAACAAGGGCGTTCGTGGGCGTTCGTGAGTGTTCCTCAAAGGAAGGAGGTGGGTGATTAATTCAAAGTGCCAGGGCAGGCCCAGCCCAGGCCAGCGCAGCCCAGCCCGGCACAGCGCATTGCTGTGGAGGTCCATTCCTTCACATCCTGCAGCAGGGATGATGCAGACCTACTAGAGCAAAGGCTTGACTCTGCCCTTGTCTGTCTCTTAAAGGAAACAATCTTTCTAGCTTCTTATTGCACCTAATAAATGGACTCTAGCTTGCCTCAAACTTGACCCATCATTTCATTAGCCAGAGCTCACACTTGACCTTTATTTCTATCCAAGCTCACTGGCACCAAACCCCTGATTTGAGCGAGTGGCTCACACCAAAATGAAAAATCACCATCATCCAACCTATTTTACAATAAGTGTAGCACCTTCCTCGCATTCTTGTGCTCAGTTATAACCCCCAATACCACAATTGCACTCTGCAATTCACCAAACTTAAAGGACAAAGAATGAAGACATTGATAAAGGAAAATAAGGCCTTGTCCCTATTGCACCTACTTGAGAAATAGGGAGGTTGGTAGAAGGTCATGAGGGAAAACATTTGAAATTTTGGGACACACATGCCAAAAAGAGTGTCCACTTTTCTCCTCTGTTACCAAGTAAAAAAAAATCTTAGCAAAAAAAAAACCATTCACTTTTTGAAAATTTCCACCTTGGGATACCTCTACAGCATTGGCAGGATTCGAACCCTGGCCTGTGAGGGCTGTCCGCACCAAAGGTACAAGACTTTCCTTTGAGCTATAGCTCCTTAGTGTTCCAGAGGATTGCAGTAGTAACTATAAGCAACATACAGGCCTTGGTGTCCTTCCCTGCGGCTTCCATTGCACATGAAAAGGATGACCATGACATAAGGACAATTTGATAGGCTACTTACATGGAAACCAGTGTGGTCCAGTGGGTAAGTGCCTGCCTTCCATGCAGGCAACCAGGGTTCGAATCCCGGGTTTGGCACCAGGTGACTGATGGTGGCAGAGTGGAGGTAAGTTGGAGGTGGGCCTAAATGGCCAATTGGTAAATAAAATGTGTCTGTGTGTTGTGTAAGAGTGGAATCATGCCTAGTGAATGAGGGATTGCAGATTGGTTGGTAAGTAAAATAGGTGTGGCCTGAACATAGAGAGGTGAAAGAAAGGGAACAGGTGTTGTGTGCAGGAGGAGGAGGAGCCAAGTCAGAGTGGGTGGGGTCAGAGAGGAGGAGTATGGGAGGAGCTGGGTCAGAGTGGAGGGGTATAGGAGGAGCCTAGACAGAGTGGGAGGGGTCAGAGAGGAGGAGCATAGGAGGAGCCAAGTCGGAGTGGGTGGGGTCAGAGAGGAGGAGTATAGGCGGAGCCTGGGCTGAGAGGAGGGGTATAGGAAGAGCCTAGTCAGAGTGGGTGGGGTCAGAGAGGAGGGGTATAGGCGGAGCCTGGGCAGAATGGGTGGGTTCAGAGAGCAGAGGAATAGGTGGAGGAGGATCCTGACTTATTGTGGGGTACTGCAAATACTTTTTTACTGCACCCCCCCCATACTCTCTGATTTCTGTTGGGAGGGGGCAGTCAAAATTTGGGGGAGCAGTATTAAAAGGTGCTTGGGCGCAACGTGAAGGCGATGAGGTGCACACAATGGCTTGGCTTCCAGGTACTTTTTGAGGGGCTACCATTAGTTTGTATTGCTCTGATCCTCCCTCATGGGGTGTACCCCAAATGGTTAGGGGCAACGGGGGGGCAAGAAGCTGTTTGACAGTTTCTATTAACAACAGGGGTCACCATACGATTATGCTGCAGTTATGCTATTGAAAGGTAAAACAAGGAGCATTTGGCTGTATTTTTGCAGGTGGGGTGCCCCAAAATGTTACTGCCAGCAGCAGCAGCCCCCTTCCTCCCCACCCTGCAGATTGGTATAGGTACCTTGAGGACATTTCTGTTGAAAACAGAGGCTATAGCGCATCGCGCTACAAAATCCGAGAGCACTAACACTTGCTAAATAAAGGTGGCATCGGAGCATACGAATGAGGCAGGGAGAGGCTACTGTTGCAATTGGTTTGGTGGTTCATAGTGAATAACCTCAGCATGCGAATAGGCAAAAGTGTGAGGATTGGCAGTGTCTGTAGAGAATTTTGGCATGCTCTTCAGTTGATGTTTTCCTCCTGACGTTGGCCATGAACTACAGAGGAAAGGCCTGGCCTTACTGTTGGGCAAAACATGTATTTATGATTTTAAGAAGTGTAGTCTGGCTGTACTGAGAGGGCCTGTACAGTACGGTAAATGCCTGTATACCCCTGCAATGTGCATCCAACTGTCACTTGAGATTGAACAGCGAACGAAGCAGCTGGGTTACTGACTGAATGTAAATGGAAGGCACATAGGAAGGGTGTTTGTGGTCACTCAAATGATTGAAACCTGGTTGATGCACTACCAAAGCTGGGGTACCAGGGGGAACATTTGAGGGGTAATGAGATGGTGGTGTCCAGAGGTCAAAATATGTTTCAGAGACACAGAGGTACTGCGGTCCTGGTCCCACATTGGGGGTAGACAAAAGTCCCTGCTAAAGATTTCTGTCCAACTGTTACCACATTTTGTGAAGCCTGGCTCCCTCTGTAACGATTCCCCCAGTGTCTTTCGATCCTACAGATGACTGTAGCAAACTTCCCAAATATGTTCTTGGCCTCATACTCCCAAAGGAGTGCCTGACATTTGCCAGCCTAACGATACTCACATTCTGGGAAAAACCTCACTAACTATGCATATTTATCTACCACACATGGCAAATCCTTACAATTGCAGAACATCATATCGCACTTGTCATCTTTGAGGTACTGTAAGTATTTGGATTTGAGGGAAATATTCATCCTTGCTTGCTCTCTCCCATCTGAAGTCTATGGTGCTGCGGTTCCTTTCTCACATGTCCCTTGAAAGAGACAAGTGACACACAGACTCAATCACTCAGCAAACATATATGCTTTGACGTTTTCATCTTGCTGTTTACCTTCCAAATATTCCCCCTTCACCACAAATACAGGCCTGCCATTCCTCATCCCCTCAGTCAAAGCAGTCCTTCACTAATTAGGCCCTGCAAGACCACCATGAACAAGAATCATGTCAGCAAGCAGAAGAAAAGCCTCAGTGTGCTCTTTTGTTCATACTGCTGCCCTCTAGTAACACTTCATGGCAACTGCAGCATAAGAATGGGACTGAGAAGAGGGCTGTCCTATGCAAATAATATCCTCCCATGCACACTTTCTTCTGAGACGGTCGGCGGCTTGTGCTGTGATACCGCCTCCAACATATGGTCTTCAACCAAACTTTTAAAAAGCCCACCTGCCTTAGACGAAGGATTTTGCCACTTGAAGGAAGCACATGGGGACATCACCCTCATTTAGCAGGGTCCTAAATTGCCTGCTGTCAGCCTGTATACAGAACAAGGGCGTTCGTGGGCGTTCCTCAAAGGAAGGAGGTGGGTGATTAATTCACAGTGCCAGGGCAGGCCCAGCCCAGCCCAGGCCAGCGCAGCCCAGCCCGGCACAGCGCATTGCTGTGGAGGTCCATTCCTTCACATCCTGCAGCAGGGATGATGCAGACCTACTAGAGCAAAGGCTTGACTCTGCCCTTGTCTGTCTCTTAAAGGAAACAATCTTTCTAGCTTCTTATTGCACCTAATAAATGGACTCTAGCTTGCCTCAAACTTGACCCATCATTTCATTAGCCAGAGCTCATACTTGACCTTTATTTCTATCCAAGCTCACTGGCACCAAACCCCTGATTTGAGCGAGTGGCTCACACCAAAATGAAAAATCACCATCATCCAACCTATTTTACAATAAGTGTAGCACCTTCCTCGCATTCTTGTGCTCAGTTATAACCCCCAATACCACAATTGCACTCTGCAATTCACCAAACTTAAAGGACAAAGAATGAAGACATTGATAAAGGAAAATAAGGCCTTGTCCCTATTGCACCTACTTGAGAAATAGGGAGGTTGGTAGAAGGTCATGAGGGAAAACATTTGAAATTTTGGGACACACATGCCAAAAAGAGTGTCCACTTTTCTCCTCTGTTACCAAGTAAAAAAAAATCTTAGCAAAAAAAAAACCATTCACTTTTTGAAAATTTCCACCTTGGGATACCTCTACAGCATTGGCAGGATTCGAACCCTGGCCTGTGAGGGCTGTCCGCACCAAAGGTACAAGACTTTCCTTTGAGCTATAGCTCCTTAGTGTTCCAGAGGATTGCAGTAGTAACTATAAGCAACATACAGGCCTTGGTGTCCTTCCCTGCGGCTTCCATTGCACATGAAAAGGATGACCATGACATAAGGACAATTTGATAGGCTACTTACATGGAAACCAGTGTGGTCCAGTGGGTAAGTGCCTGCCTTCCATGCAGGCAACCAGGGTTCGAATCCCGGGTTTGGTACCAGGTGACTGATGGTGGCAGAGTGGAGGTAAGTTGGAGGTGGGCCTAAATGGCCAATTGGTAAGTAAAATGTGTCTGTGTGTTGTGTAAGAGTGGAATCATGCCTAGTGAATGAGGGATTGCAGATTGGTTGGTAAGTAAAATAGGTGTGGCCTGAACATAGAGAGGTGAAAGAAAGGGAACAGGTGTTGTGTGCAGGAGGAGGAGGAGCCAAGTCAGAGTGGGTGGGGTCAGAGAGGAGGAGTATGGGAGGAGCTGGGTCAGAGTGGAGGGGTATAGGAGGAGCCTAGACAGAGTGGGAGGGGTCAGAGAGGAGGAGCATAGGAGGAGCCAAGTCGGAGTGGGTGGGGTCAGAGAGGAGGAGTATAGGCGGAGCCTGGGCAGAGAGGAGGGGTATAGGAAGAGCCTAGTCAGAGTGGGTGGGGTCAGAGAGGAGGGGTATAGGCGGAGCCTGGGCAGAATGGGTGGGTTCAGAGAGCAGAGGAATAGGTGGAGGAGGATCCTGACTTATTGTGGGGTACTGCAAATACTTTTTTACTGCACCCCCCCATACTCTCTGATTTCTGTTGGGAGGGGGCAGTCAAAATTTGGGGGAGCAGTATTAAAAGGTGCTTGGGCGCAACGTGAAGGCGATGAGGTGCACACAATGGCTTGGCTTCCAGGTACTTTTTGAGGGGCTACCATTAGTTTGTATTGCTCTGATCCTCCCTCATGGGGTGTACCCCAAATGGTTAGGGGCAACGGGGGGGCAAGAAGCTGTTTGACAGTTTCTATTAACAACAGGGGTCACCATACGATTATGCTGCAGTTATGCTATTGAAAGGTAAAACAAGGAGCATTTGGCTGTATTTTTGCAGGTGGGGTGCCCCAAAATGTTACTGCCAGCAGCAGCAGCCCCCTTCCTCCCCACCCTGCAGATTGGTATAGGTACCTTGAGGACATTTCTGTTGAAAACAGAGGCTATAGCGCATCGCGCTACAAAATCCGAGAGCACTAACACTTGCTAAATAAAGGTGGCATCGGAGCATACGAATGAGGCAGGGAGAGGCTACTGTTGCAATTGGTTTGGTGGTTCATAGTGAATAACCTCAGCATGCGAATAGGCAAAAGTGTGAGGACTGGCAGTGTCTGTAGAGAATTTTGGCATGCTCTTCAGTTGATGTTTTCCTCCTGACGTTGGCCATGAACTACAGAGGAAAGGCCTGGCCTTACTGTTGGGCAAAACATGTATTTATGATTTTAAGAAGTGTAGTCTGGCTGTACTGAGAGGGCCTGTACAGTACGGTAAATGCCTGTATACCCCTGCAATGTGCATCCAACTGTCACTTGAGATTGAACAGCGAACGAAGCAGCTGGGTTACTGACTGAATGTAAATGGAAGGCACATAGGAAGGGTGTTTGTGGTCACTCAAATGATTGAAACCTGGTTGATGCACTACCAAAGCTGGGGTACCAGGGGGAACATTTGAGGGGTAATGAGATGGTGGTGTCCAGAGGTCAAAATATGTTTCAGAGACACAGAGGTACTGCGGTCCTGGTCCCACATTGGGGGTAGACAAAAGTCCCTGCTAAAGATTTCTGTCCAACTGTTGCCACATTTTGTGAAGCCTGGCTCCCTCTGTAACGATTCCCCCAGTGTCTTTCGATCCTACAGATGACTGTAGCAAACTTCCCAAATATGTTCTTGGCCTCATACTCCCAAAGGAGTGCCTGACATTTGCCAGCCTAACGATACTCACATTCTGGGAAAAACCTCACTAACTATGCATATTTATCTACCACACATGGCAAATCCTTACAATTGCAGAACATCATATCGCACTTGTCATCTTTGAGGTACTGTAAGTATTTGGATTTGAGGGAAATATTCATCCTTGCTTGCTCTCTCCCATCTGAAGTCTATGGTGCTGCTGTTCCTTTCTCACATGTCCCTTGAAAGAGACAAGTGACACACAGACTCAATCACTCAGCAAACATATATGCTTTGACGTTTTCATCTTGCTGTTTACCTTCCAAATATTCCCCCTTCACCACAAATACAGGCCTGCCATTCCTCATCCCCTCAGTCAAAGCAGTCCTTCACTAATTAGGCCCTGCAAGACCACCATGAACAAGAATCATGTCAGCAAGCAGAAGAAAAGCCTCAGTGTGCTCTTTTGTTCATACTGCTGCCCTCTAGTAACACTTCATGGCAACTGCAGCATAAGAATGGGACTGAGAAGAGGGCTGTCCTATGCAAATAATATCCTCCCATGCACACTTTCTTCTGAGACGGTCGGCGGCTTGTGCTGTGATACCGCCTCCAACATATGGTCTTCAACCAAATTTTTAAAAAGCCCACCTGCCTTAGACGAAGGATTTTGCCACTTGAAGGAAGCACATGGGGACATCACCCTCATTTAGCAGGGTCCTAAATTGCCTGCTGTCAGCCTGTATACAGAACAAGGGCGTTCGTGGGCGTTCCTCAAAGGAAGGAGGTGGGTGATTAATTCACAGTGCCAGGGCAGGCCCAGCCCAGCCCAGGCCAGCGCAGCCCAGCCCGGCACAGCGCATTGCTGTGGAGGTCCATTCCTTCACATCCTGCAGCAGGGATGATGCAGACCTACTAGAGCAAAGGCTTGACTCTGCCCTTGTCTGTCTCTTAAAGGAAACAATCTTTCTAGCTTCTTATTGCACCTAATAAATGGACTCTAGCTTGCCTCAAACTTGACCCATCATTTCATTAGCCAGAGCTCATACTTGACCTTTATTTCTATCCAAGCTCACTGGCACCAAACCCCTGATTTGAGCGAGTGGCTCACACCAAAATGAAAAATCACCATCATCCAACCTATTTTACAATAAGTGTAGCACCTTCCTCGCATTCTTGTGCTCAGTTATAGCCCCCAATACCACAATTGCACTCTGCAATTCACCAAACTTAAAGGACAAAGAATGAAGACATTGATAAAGGAAAATAAGGCCTTGTCCCTATTGCACCTACTTGAGAAATAGGGAGGTTGGTAGAAGGTCATGAGGGAAAACATTTGAAATTTTGGGACACACATGCCAAAAAGAGTGTCCACTTTTCTCCTCTGTTACCAAGTAAAAAAAAATCTTAGCAAAAAAACAAACATTCACTTTTTGAAAATTTCCACCTTGGGATACCTCTACAGCATTGGCAGGATTCGAACCCTGGCCTGTGAGGGCTGTCCGCACCAAAGGTACAAGACTTTCCTTTGAGCTATAGCTCCTTAGTGTTCCAGAGGATTGCAGTAGTAACTATAAGCAACATACAGGCCTTGGTGTCCTTCCCTGCGGCTTCCATTGCACATGAAAAGGATGACCATGACATAAGGACAATTTGATAGGCTACTTACATGGAAACCAGTGTGGTCTAGTGGGTAAGTGCCTGCCTTCCATGCAGGCAACCAGGGTTCGAATCCCGGGTTCGGCACCAGGTGACTGATGGTGGCAGAGCAGAGGTAAGTTGGAGGTGGGCCTAAATGGCCAATTGGTAAGTAAAATGTGTCTGTGTGTTGTGTAAGAGTGGAATCATGCCTAGTGAATGAGGAATTGCAGATTGGTTGGTAAGTAAAATAGGTGTGGCCTGAACAGAGAGAGGTGAAAGAAAGGGAACAGGTGTTGTGTGCAGGAGGAGGAGGAGCCAAGTCAGAGTGGGTGGGGTCAGAGAGGAGGAGTATAGGAGGAGCTGGGTCAGAGAGGAGGAGCCAAGTTGGAGTGGGTGGGGTCAGAGAGGAGGAGTATAGGAGGAGCTGGGTCAGAGAGGAGGGGTATAGGAGGAGCCAAGTCAGAGTGGGTGGGGTCAGAGAGGAGGAGTATAGGAGGAGCTGGGTCAGAGAGGAGGAGCCAAGTTGGAGTGGGTGGGGTCAGAGAGGAGGGGTATAGGCGGAGCCTGGGCAGAATGGGTGGGTTCAGAGAGCAGAGGAATAGGTGGAGGAGGATCCTGACTTATTGTGGGGTACTGCAAATACTTTTTTACTGCACCCCCCCCATACTCTCTGATTTCTGTTGGGAGGGGGCAGTCAAAATTTGGGGGAGCAGTATTAAAAGGTGCTTGGGCGCAACGTGAAGGCGATGAGGTGCACACAATGGCTTAGCTTCCAGGTACTTTTTGAGGGGCTACCATTAGTTTGTATTGCTCTGATCCTCCCTCATGGGGTGTACCCCAAATGGTTAGGGGCAACGGGGGGGCAAGAAGCTGTTTGACAGTTTCTATTAACAACAGGGGTCACCATACGATTATGCTGCAGTTATGCTATTGAAAGGTAAAACAAGGAGCATTTGGCTGTATTTTTGCAGGTGGGGTGCCCCAAAATGTTACTGCCAGCAGCAGCAGCCCCCTTCCTCCCCACCCTGCAGATTGGTATAGGTACCTTTAGGACATTTCTGTTGAAAACAGAGGCTATAGCGCATCGCGCTACAAAATCCGAGAGCACTAACACTTGCTAAATAAAGGTGGCATCGGAGCATACGAATGAGGCAGGGAGATGCTACTGTTGCAATTGGTTTGGTGGTTCATAGTGAATAACCTCAGCATGCGAATAGGCAAAAGTGTGAGGATTGGCAGTGTCTGTAGAGAATTTTGGCATGCTCTTCAGTTGATGTTTTCCTCCTGACGTTGGCCATGAACTACAGAGGAAAGGCCTGGCCTTACTGTTGGGCAAAACATGTACTTATGATTTTAAGAAGTGTAGTCTGGCTGTACTGAGAGGGCCTGTACAGTACGGTAAATGCCTGTATACCCCTGCAATGTGCATCCAACTGTCACTTGAGATTGAACAGCGAACGAAGCAGCTGGGTTACTGACTGAATGTAAATGGAAGGCACATAGGAAGGGTGTTTGTGGTCACTCAAATGATTGAAACCTGGTTGATGCACTACCAAAGCTGGGGTACCAGGGGGGAACATTTGAGGGGTATTGAGATGGTGGTGTCCAGAGGTCAAAATATGTTTCAGAGACACAGAGGTACTGCGGTCCTGGTCCCACATTGGGGGTAGACAAAAGTCCCTGCTAAAGATTTCTGTCCAACTGTTACCACATTTTGTGAAGCCTGGCTCCCTCTGTAACGATTCCCCCAGTGTCTTTCGATCCTACAGATGACTGTAGCAAACTTCCCAAATATGTTCTTGGCCTCATACTCCCAAAGGAGTGCCTGACATTTGCCAGCCTAACGATACTCACATTCTGGGAAAAACCTCACTAACTATGCATATTTATCTACCACACATGGCAAATCCTTACAATTGCAGAACATCATATCGCACTTGTCATCTTTGAGGTACTGTAAGTATTTGGATTTGAGGGAAATATTCATCCTTGCTTGCTCTCTCCCATCTGAAGTCTATGGTGCTGCTGTTCCTTTCTCACATGTCCCTTGAAAGAGACAAGTGACACACAGACTCAATCACTCAGCAAACATATATGCTTTGACGTTTTCATCTTGCTGTTTACCTTCCAAATATTCCCCCTTCACCACAAATACAGGCCTGCCATTCCTCATCCCCTCAGTCAAAGCAGTCCTTCACTCCTTAGGCCCTGCAAGACCACCATGAACAAGAATCATGTCAGCAAGCAGATGAAAAGCCTCAGTGTGCTCTTTTGTTCATACTGCTGCCCTCTAGTAACACTTCATGGCAACTGCAGCATAAGAATGGGACTGAGAAGAGGGCTGTCCTATGCAAATAATATCCTCCCATGCACACTTTCTTCTGAGACGGTCGGCAGCTTGTGCTGTGATACCGCCTCCAACATATGGTCTTCAACCAAATTTTTAAAAAGCCCACCTGCCTTAGACGAAGGATTTTGCCACTTGAAGGAAGCACATGGGGACATCACCCTCATTTAGCAGGGTCCTAAATTGCCTGCTGTCAGCCTGTATACAGAACAAGGGCGTTCGTGGGCGTTCGTGAGCGTTCCTCAAAGGAAGGAGGTGGGTGATTAATTCACAGTGCCAGGGCAGGCCCAGCCCAGGCCAGCGCAGCCCAGCCCGGCGCAGCGCATTGCTGTGGAGGTCCATTCCTTCACATCCTGCAGCAGGGATGATGCAGACCTACTAGAGCAAAGGCTTGACTCTGCCCTTGTCTGTCTCTTAAAGGAAACAATCTTTCTAGCTTCTTATTGCACCTAATAAATGGACTCTAGCTTGCCTCAAACTTGACCCATCATTTCATTAGCCAGAGCTCATACTTGACCTTTATTTCTATCCAAGCTCACTGGCACCAAACCCCTGATTTGAGCGAGTGGCTCACACCAAAATGAAAAATCACCATCATCCAACCTATTTTACAATAAGTGTAGCACCTTCCTCGCATTCTTGTGCTCAGTTATAACCCCCAATACCACAATTGCACTCTGCAATTCACCAAACTTAAAGGACAAAGAATGAAGACATTGATAAAGGAAAATAAGGCCTTGTCCCTATTGCATCTACTTGAGAAATAGGGAGGTTGGTAGAAGGACATGAGGGAAAACATTTGAAATTTTGGGACACACATGCCAAAAAGAGTGTCCACTTTTCTCCTCTGTTACCAAGTAAAAAAAAATCTTTGCAAAAAAAAAAACATTCACTTTTTGAAAATTTCCACCTTGGGATACCTCTACAGCATTGGCAGGATTCGAACCCTGGCCTGTGAGGGCTGTCCGCTCCAAAGGTACAAGACTTACCTTTGAGCTATGGCTCCTCAGTGGTCCAGAGGATTGCAGTAGTAACTATAAGCAACATACAGGCCTTGGTGTCCTTCCCTGCGGCTTCCATTGAACATGAAAATGATGACCATGACATAAGGACAATTTGATAGGCTACTTACATGGAAACCAGTGTGGTCCAGTGGGTAAGTGCCTGCCTTCCATGCAGGCAACCAGGGTTCGAATCCCGGGTTCGGCACCAGGTGACTGATGGTGGCAGAGCAGAGGTAAGTTGGAGGTGGGCCTAAATGGCCAATTGGTAAGTAAAATGTGTCTGTGTGTTGTGTAAGAGTGGAATCATGCCTAGTGAATGAGGGATTGCAGATTGGTTGGTAAGTAAAATATGTGTGGCCTGAACAGAGAGAGGTGAAAGAAAGGGAACAGGTGTTGTGAGGAGGAGGAGCCAAGTCAGAGTGGGTGGGGTCAGAGAGGAGGAGTATAGGAGGAGCCTGGGCAGAGAGGAGGGGTATAGGAAGAGCCTAGTCAGAGTGGGAGGGGTCAGAGAGGAGGAGCATGGGAGGAGCCAAGTCAGAGTGGGTGGGGTCAGAGAGGAGGAGTATAGGCAGAGCCTGGGCAGAGAGGAGGGGTATAGGAAGAGCCTAGTCAGAGTGGGTGGGGTCAGAGACGAGGGGTATAGGCGGAGCCTGGGCAGAATGGGTGGGTTCAGAGAGCTGAGGAATAGGTGGAGGAGGATCCTGACTTATTGTGGGGTACTGCAAATACTTTTTTACTGCACCCCCCCATACTCTCTGATTTCTGTTGGGAGGGGGCAGTCAAAATTTGGGGGAGCAGTATTAAAAGGTGCTTGGGCGCAACGTGAAGGCGATGAGGTGCACACAATGGCTTGGCTTCCAGGTACTTTTTGAGGGGCTACCATTAGTTTGTATTGCTCTGATCCTCCCTCATGGGGTGTACCCCAAATGGTTAGGGGCAACGGGGGGGCAAGAAGCTGTTTGACAGTTTCTATTAACAACAGGGGTCACCATACGATTATGCTGCAGTTATGCTATTGAAAGGTAAAACAAGGAGCATTTGGCTGTATTTTTGCAGGTGGGGTGCCCCAAAATGTTACTGCCAGCAGCAGCAGCCCCCTTCCTCCCCACCCTGCAGATTGGTATAGGTACCTTTAGGACATTTCTTTTGAAAACAGAGGCTATAGCGCATCGCGCTACAAAATCCGAGAGCACTAACACTTGCTAAATAAAGGTGGCATCGGAGCATACGAATGAGGCAGGGAGAGGCTACTGTTGCAATTGGTTTGGTGGTTCATAGTGAATAACCTCAGCATGCGAATAGGCAAAAGTGTGAGGATTGGCAGTGTCTGTAGAGAATTTTGGCATGCTCTTCAGTTGATGTTTTCCTCCTGACGTTGGCCATGAACTACAGAGGAAAGGCCTGGCCTTACTGTTGGGAAAAACATGTATTTATGATTTTAAGAAGTGTAGTCTGGCTGTACTGAGAGGGCCTGTACAGTACGGTAAATGCCTGTATACCCCTGCAATGTGCATCCAACTGTCACTTGAGATTGAACAGCGAACGAAGCAGCTGGGTTACTGACTGAATGTAAATGGAAGGCACATAGGAAGGGTGTTTGTGGTCACTCAAATGATTGAAACCTGGTTGATGCACTACCAAAGCTGGGGTACCAGGGGGGAACATTTGAGGGGTATTGAGATGGTGGTGTCCAGAGGTCAAAATATGTTTCAGAGACACAGAGATACTGCGGTCCTGGTCCCACATTGGGGGTAGACAAAAGTCCCTGCTAAAGATTTCTGTCCAACTGTTACCACATTTTGTGAAGCCTGGCTCCCTCTGTAACGATTCCCCCAGTGTCTTTCGATCCTACAGATGACTGTAGCAAACTTCCCAAATATGTTCTTGGCCTCATACTCCCAAAGGAGTGCCTGACATTTGCCAGCCTAACGATACTCACATTCTGGGAAAAACCTCACTAACTATGCATATTTATCTACCACACATGGCAAATCCTTACAATTGCAGAACATCATATCGCACTTGTCATCTTTGAGGTACTGTAAGTATTTGGATTTGAGGGAAATATTCATCCTTGCTTGCTCTCTCCCATCTGAAGTCTATGGTGCTGCTGTTCCTTTCTCACATGTCCCTTGAAAGAGACAAGTGACACACAGACTCAATCACTCAGCAAACATATATGCTTTGACGTTTTCATCTTGCTGTTTACCTTCCAAATATTCCCCCTTCACCACAAATACAGGCCTGCCATTCCTCATCCCCTCAGTCAAAGCAGTCCTTCACTCCTTAGGCCCTGCAAGACCACCATGAACAAGAATCATGTCAGCAAGCAGAAGAAAAGCCTCAGTGTGCTCTTTTGTTCATACTGCTGCCCTCTAGTAACACTTCATGGCAACTGCAGCATAAGAATGGGACTGAGAAGAGGGCTGTCCTATGCAAATAATATCCTCCCATGCACACTTTCTTCTGAGACGGTCGGCGGCTTGTGCTGTGATACCGCCTCCAACATATGGTCTTCAACCAAATTTTTAAAAAGCCCACCTGCCTTAGACGAAGGATTTTGCCACTTGAAGGAAGCACATGGGGACATCACCCTCATTTAGCAGGGTCCTAAATTGCCTGCTGTCAGCCTGTATACAGAACAAGGGCGTTCGTGAGCGTTCCTCAAAGGAAGGAGGTGGGTGATTAATTCACAGTGCCAGGGCAGGCCCAGCCCAGGCCAGCGCAGCCCAGCCCGGCACAGCGCATTGCTGTGGAGGTCCATTCCTTCACATCCTGCAGCAGGGATGATGCAGACCTACTAGAGCAAAGGCTTGACTCTGCCCTTGTCCGTCTCTTAAAGGAAACAATCTTTCTAGCTTCTTATTGCACCTAATAAATGGACTCTAGCTTGCCTCAAACTTGACCCATCATTTCATTAGCCAGAGCTCATACTTGACCTTTATTTCTATCCAAGCTCACTGGCACCAAACCCCTGATTTGAGCGAGTGGCTCACACCAAAATGAAAAATCACCATCATCCAACCTATTTTACAATAAGTGTAGCACCTTCCTCGCATTCTTGTGCTCAGTTATAACCCCCAATACCACAATCGCACTCTGCAATTCACCAAACTTAAAGGACAAAGAATGAAGACATTGATAAAGGAAAATAAGGCCTTGTCCCTATTGCACCTACTTGAGAAATAGGGAGGTTGGTAGAAGGTCATGAGGGAAAACATTTGAAATTTTGGGACACACATGCCAAAAAGAGTGTCCACTTTTCTCCTCTGTTACCAAGTAAAAAAAAATCTTAGCAAAAAAAAAACCATTCACTTTTTGAAAATTTCCACCTTGGGATACATCTACAGCATTGGCAGGATTCGAACCCTGGCCTGTGAGGGCTGTCCGCAGCAAAGGTACAAGACTTTCCTTTGAGCTATAGCTCCTTAGTGTTCTAGAGGATTGCAGTAGTAACTATAAGCAACATACAGGCCTTGGTGTCCTTCCCTGCGGCTTCCATTGCACATGAAAAGGATGACCATGACATAAGGACAATTTGATAGGCTACTTACATGGAAACCAGTGTGGTCCAGTGGGTAAGTGCCTGCCTTCCATGCAGGCAACCAGGGTTCGAATCCCGGGTTTGGCACCAGGTGACTGATGGTGGCAGAGCGGAGGTAAGTTGGAGGTGGGCCTAAATGGCCAATTGGTAAGTAAAATGTGTCTGTGTGTTGTGTAAGAGTGGAATCATGCCTAGTGAATGAGGGATTGCAGATTGGTTGGTAAGTAAAATAGGTGTGGCCTGAACAGAGAGAGGTGAAAGAAAGGGAACAGGTGTTGTGTGCAGGAGGAGGAGGAGCCAAGTCAGAGTGGGTGGGGTCAGAGAGGAGGAGTATGGGAGGAGCTGGGTCAGAGTGGAGGGGTATAGGAGGAGCCTAGACAGAGTGGGAGGGGTCAGAGAGGAGGAGCATAGGAGGAGCCAAGTCGGAGAGGGTGGGGTCAGAGAGGAGGAGTATAGGCGGAGCCTGGGCAGAGAGGAGGGGTATAGGAAGAGCCTAGTCAGAGTGGGTGGGGTCAGAGAGGAGGGGTATAGGCGGAGCCTGGGCAGAATGGGTGGGTTCAGAGAGCAGAGGAATAGGTGGAGGAGGATCCTGACTTATTGTGGGGTACTGCAAATACTTTTTTACTGCACCCCCCCCCCCATACTCTCTGATTTCTGTTGGGAGGGGGCAGGCAAAATTTGGGGGAGCAGTATTAAAAGGTGCTTGGGCGCAACGTGAAGGCGATGAGGTGCACACAATGGCTTGGCTTCCAGGTACTTTTTGAGGGGCTACCATTAGTTTGTATTGCTCTGATCCTCCCTCATGGGGTGTACCCCAAATGGTTAGGGGCAACGGGGGGCAAGAAGCTGTTTGACAGTTTCTATTAACAACAGGGGTCACCATACGATTATGCTGCAGTTATGCTATTGAAAGGTAAAACAAGGAGCATTTGGCTGTATTTTTGCAGGTGGGGTGCCCCAAAATGTTACTGCCAGCAGCAGCAGCCCCCTTCCTCCCCACCCTGCAGATTGGTATAGGTACCTTGAGGACATTTCTGTTGAAAACAGAGGCTATAGCGCATCGCGCTACAAAATCCGAGAGCACTAACACTTGCTAAATAAAGGTGGCATCGGAGCATACGAATGAGGCAGGGAGAGGCTACTGTTGCAATTGGTTTGGTGGTTCATAGTGAATAACCTCAGCATGCGAATAGGCAAAAGTGTGAGGATTGGCAGTGTCTGTAGAGAATTTTGGCATGCTCTTCAGTTGATGTTTTCCTCCTGACGTTGGCCATGAACTACAGAGGAAAGGCCTGGCCTTACTGTTGGGCAAAACATGTATTTATGATTTTAAGAAGTGTAGTCTGGCTGTACTGAGAGGGCCTGTACAGTACGGTAAATGCCTGTATACCCCTGCAATGTGCATCCAACTGTCACTTGAGATTGAACAGCGAACGAAGCAGCTGGGTTACTGACTGAATGTAAATGGAAGGCACATAGGAAGGGTGTTTGTGGTCACTCAAATGATTGAAACCTGGTTGATGCACTACCAAGGCTGGGGTACCAGGGGGAACATTTGAGGGGTAATGAGATGGTGGTGTCCAGAGGTCAAAATATGTTTCAGAGACACAGAGGTACTGCGGTCCTGGTCCCACATTGGGGGTAGACAAAAGTCCCTGCTAAAGATTTCTGTCCAACTGTTACCACATTTTGTGAAGCCTGGCTCCCTCTGTAACGATTCCCCCAGTGTCTTTCGATCCTACAGATGACTGTAGCAAACTTCCCAAATATGTTCTTGGCCTCATACTCCCAAAGGAGTGCCTGACATTTGCCAGCCTAACGATACTCACATTCTGGGAAAAACCTCACTAACTATGCATATTTATCTACCACACATGGCAAATCCTTACAATTGCAGAACATCATATCGCACTTGTCATCTTTGAGGTACTGTAAGTATTTGGATTTGAGGGAAATATTCATCCTTGCTTGCTCTCTCCCATCTGAAGTCTATGGTGCTGCTGTTCCTTTCTCACATGTCCCTTGAAAGAGACAAGTGACACACAGACTCAATCACTCAGCAAACATATATGCTTTGACGTTTTCATCTTGCTGTTTACCTTCCAAATATTCCCCCTTCACCACAAATACAGGCCTGCCATTCCTCATCCCCTCAGTCAAAGCAGTCCTTCACTAATTAGGCCCTGCAAGACCACCATGAACAAGAATCATGTCAGCAAGCAGAAGAAAAGCCTCAGTGTGCTCTTTTGTTCATACTGCTGCCCTCTAGTAACACTTCATGGCAACTGCAGCATAAGAATGGGACTGAGAAGAGGGCTGTCCTATGCAAATAATATCCTCCCATGCACACTTTCTTCTGAGACGGTCGGCGGCTTGTGCTGTGATACCGCCTCCAACATATGGTCTTCAACCAAACTTTTAAAAAGCCCACCTGCCTTAGACGAAGGATTTTGCCACTTGAAGGAAGCACATGGGGACATCACCCTCATTTAGCAGGGTCCTAAATTGCCTGCTGTCAGCCTGTATACAGAACAAGGGCGTTCGTGGGCGTTCCTCAAAGGAAGGAGGTGGGTGATTAATTCACAGTGCCAGGGCAGGCCCAGCCCAGCCCAGGCCAGCGCAGCCCAGCCCGGCACAGCGCATTGCTGTGGAGGTCCATTCCTTCACATCCTGCAGCAGGGATGATGCAGACCTACTAGAGCAAAGGCTTGACTCTGCCCTTGTCTGTCTCTTAAAGGAAACAATCTTTCTAGCTTCTTATTGCACCTAATAAATGGACTCTAGCTTGCCTCAAACTTGACCCATCATTTCATTAGCCAGAGCTCATACTTGACCTTTATTTCTATCCAAGCTCACTGGCACCAAACCCCTGATTTGAGCGAGTGGCTCACACCAAAATGAAAAATCACCATCATCCAACCTATTTTACAATAAGTGTAGCACCTTCCTCGCATTCTTGTGCTCAGTTATAACCCCCAATACCACAATTGCACTCTGCAATTCACCAAACTTAAAGGACAAAGAATGAAGACATTGATAAAGGAAAATAAGGCCTTGTCCCTATTGCACCTACTTGAGAAATAGGGAGGTTGGTAGAAGGTCATGAGGGAAAACATTTGAAATTTTGGGACACACATGCCAAAAAGAGTGTCCACTTTTCTCCTCTGTTACCAAGTAAAAAAAAATCTTAGCAAAAAAAAAACCATTCACTTTTTGAAAATTTCCACCTTGGGATACCTCTACAGCATTGGCAGGATTCGAACCCTGGCCTGTGAGGGCTGTCCGCACCAAAGGTACAAGACTTTCCTTTGAGCTATAGCTCCTTAGTGTTCTAGAGGATTGCAGTAGTAACTATAAGCAACATACAGGCCTTGGTGTCCTTCCCTGCGGCTTCCATTGCACATGAAAAGGATGACCATGACATAAGGACAATTTGATACGCTACTTACATGGAAACCAGTGTGGTCCAGTGGGTAAGTGCCTGCCTTCCATGCAGGCAACCAGGGTTCGAATCCCGGGTTTGGCACCAGGTGACTGATGGTGGCAGAGCGGAGGTAAGTTGGAGGTGGGCCTAAATGGCCAATTGGTAAGTAAAATGTGTCTGTGTGTTGTGTAAGAGTGGAATCATGCCTAGTGAATGAGGGATTGCAGATTGGTTGGTAAGTAAAATAGGTGTGGCCTGAACAGAGAGAGGTGAAAGAAAGGGAACAGGTGTTGTGTGCAGGAGGAGGAGGAGCCAAGTCAGAGTGGGTGGGGTCAGAGAGGAGGAGTATGGGAGGAGCTGGGTCAGAGTGGAGGGGTATAGGAGGAGCCTAGACAGAGTGGGAGGGGTCAGAGAGGAGGAGCATAGGAGGAGCCAAGTCGGAGTGGGTGGGGTCAGAGAGGAGGAGTATAGGCGGAGCCTGGGCAGAGAGGAGGGGTATAGGAAGAGCCTAGTCAGAGTGGGTGGGGTCAGAGAGGAGGGGTATAGGCGGAGCCTGGGCAGAATGGGTGGGTTCAGAGAGCAGAGGAATAGGTGGAGGAGGATCCTGACTTATTGTGGGGTACTGCAAATACTTTTTTACTGCACCCCCCCCCCATACTCTCTGATTTCTGTTGGGAGGGGGCAGGCAAAATTTGGGGGAGCAGTATTAAAAGGTGCTTGGGCGCAACGTGAAGGCGATGAGGTGCACACAATGGCTTGGCTTCCAGGTACTTTTTGAGGGGCTACCATTAGTTTGTATTGCTCTGATCCTCCCTCATGGGGTGTACCCCAAATGGTTAGGGGCAACGGGGGGGCAAGAAGCTGTTTGACAGTTTCTATTAACAACAGGGGTCACCATACGATTATGCTGCAGTTATGCTATTGAAAGGTAAAACAAGGAGCATTTGGCTGTATTTTTGCAGGTGGGGTGCCCCAAAATGTTACTGCCAGCAGCAGCAGCCCCCTTCCTCCCCACCCTGCAGATTGGTATAGGTACCTTGAGGACATTTCTGTTGAAAACAGAGGCTATAGCGCATCGCGCTACAAAATCCGAGAGCACTAACACTTGCTAAATAAAGGTGGCATCGGAGCATACGAATGAGGCAGGGAGAGGCTACTGTTGCAATTGGTTTGGTGGTTCATAGTGAATAACCTCAGCATGCGAATAGGCAAAAGTGTGAGGATTGGCAGTGTCTGTAGAGAATTTTGGCATGCTCTTCAGTTGATGTTTTCCTCCTGACGTTGGCCATGAACTACAGAGGAAAGGCCTGGCCTTACTGTTGGGCAAAACATGTATTTATGATTTTAAGAAGTGTAGTCTGGCTGTACTGAGAGGGCCTGTACAGTACGGTAAATGCCTGTATACCCCTGCAATGTGCATCCAACTGTCACTTGAGATTGAACAGCGAACGAAGCAGCTGGGTTACTGACTGAATGTAAATGGAAGGCACATAGGAAGGGTGTTTGTGGTCACTCAAATGATTGAAACCTGGTTGATGCACTACCAAAGCTGGGGTACCAGGGGGAACATTTGAGGGGTAATGAGATGGTGGTGTCCAGAGGTCAAAATATGTTTCAGAGACACAGAGGTACTGCGGTCCTGGTCCCACATTGGGGGTAGACAAAAGTCCCTGCTAAAGATTTCTGTCCAACTGTTACCACATTTTGTGAAGCCTGGCTCCCTCTGTAACGATTCCCCCAGTGTCTTTCGATCCTACAGATGACTGTAGCAAACTTCCCAAATATGTTCTTGGCCTCATACTCCCAAAGGAGTGCCTGACATTTGCCAGCCTAACGATACTCACATTCTGGGAAAAACCTCACTAACTATGCATATTTATCTACCAAACATGGCAAATCCTTACAATTGCAGAACATCATATCGCACTTGTCATCTTTGAGGTACTGTAAGTATTTGGATTTGAGGGAAATATTCATCCTTGCTTGCTCTCTCCCATCTGAAGTCTATGGTGCTGCTGTTCCTTTCTCACATGTCCCTTGAAAGAGACAAGTGACACACAGACTCAATCACTCAGCAAACATATATGCTTTGACGTTTTCATCTTGCTGTTTACCTTCCAAATATTCCCCCTTCACCACAAATACAGGCCTGCCATTCCTCATCCCCTCAGTCAAAGCAGTCCTTCACTAATTAGGCCCTGCAAGACCACCATGAACAAGAATCATGTCAGCAAGCAGAAGAAAAGCCTCAGTGTGCTCTTTTGTTCATACTGCTGCCCTCTAGTAACACTTCATGGCAACTGCAGCATAAGAATGGGACTGAGAAGAGGGCTGTCCTATGCAAATAAAATCCTCCTATGCACACTTTCTTCTGAGACGGTCGGCGGCTTGTGCTGTGATACCGCCTCCAACATATGGTCTTCAACCAAACTTTTAAAAAGCCCACCTGCCTTAGACGAAGGATTTTGCCACTTGAAGGAAGCACATGGGGACATCACCCTCATTTAGCAGGGTCCTAAATTGCCTGCTGTCAGCCTGTATACAGAACAAGGGCGTTCGTGGGCGTTCCTCAAAGGAAGGAGGTGGGTGATTAATTCACAGTGCCAGGGCAGGCCCAGCCCAGCCCAGGCCAGCGCAGCCCAGCCCGGCACAGCGCATTGCTGTGGAGGTCCATTCCTTCACATCCTGCAGCAGGGATGATGCAGACCTACTAGAGCAAAGGCTTGACTCTGCCCTTGTCTGTCTCTTAAAGGAAACAATCTTTCTAGCTTCTTATTGCACCTAATAAATGGACTCTAGCTTGCCTCAAACTTGACCCATCATTTCATTAGCCAGAGCTCATACTTGACCTTTATTTCTATCCAAGCTCACTGGCACCAAACCCCTGATTTGAGCGAGTGGCTCACACCAAAATGAAAAATCACCATCATCCAACCTATTTTACAATAAGTGTAGCACCTTCCTCGCATTCTTGTGCTCAGTTATAACCCCCAATACCACAATTGCACTCTGCAATTCACCAAACTTAAAGGACAAAGAATGAAGACATTGATAAAGGAAAATAAGGCCTTGTCCCTATTGCACCTACTTGAGAAATAGGGAGGTTGGTAGAAGGTCATGAGGGAAAACATTTGAAATTTTGGGACACTTATGCCAAAAAGAGTGTCCACTTTTCTCCTCTGTTACCAAGTAAAAAAAAATCTTAGCAAAAAAACAAACATTCACTTTTTGAAAATTTCCACCTTGGGATACCTCTACAGCATTGGCAGGATTCGAACCCTGGCCTGTGAGGGCTGTCCGCACCAAAGGTACAAGACTTTCCTTTGAGCTATAGCTCCTTAGTGTTCCAGAGGATTGCAGTAGTAACTACAAGCAACATACAGGCCTTGGTGTCCTTCCCTGCGGCTTCCATTGCACATGAAAAGGATGACCATGACATAAGGACAATTTGATAGGCTACTTACATGGAAACCAGTGTGGTCTAGTGGGTAAGTGCCTGCCTTCCATGCAGGCAACCAGGGTTCGAATCCCGGGTTCGGCACCAGGTGACTGATGGTGGCAGAGCAGAGGTAAGTTGGAGGTGGGCCTAAATGGCCAATTGGTAAGTAAAATGTGTCTGTGTGTTGTGTAAGAGTGGAATCATGCCTAGTGAATGAGGGATTGCAGATTGGTTGGTAAGTAAAATCGGTGTGGCCTGAACAGAGAGAGGTGAAAGAAAGGGAACAGGTGTTGTGTGCAGGAGGAGGAGGAGCCAAGTCAGAGTGGGTGGGGTCAGAGAGGAGGAGTATAGGAGGAGCTGGGTCAGAGAGGAGGGGTATAGGAGGAGCCAAGTCAGAGTGGGTGGGGTCAGAGAGGAGGAGTATAGGAGGAGCTGGGTCAGAGAGGAGGAGCATAGGAGGAGCCAAGTCAGAGTGGGTGGGGTCAGAGAGGAGGGGTATAGGAGGAGCCAAGTCAGAGTGGGTGGGGTCAGAGAGGAGGAGTATAGGAGGAGCTGGGTCAGAGAGGAGGGGTATAGGAGGAGCCAAGTCAGAGTGGGTGGGGTCAGAGAGAAGGAGTATAGGAGGAGCTGGGTCAGAGAGGAGGAGCATAGGAGGAGCCAAGTCAGAGTGGGTGGGGTCAGAGAGGAGGGGTATAGGAGGAGCCTAGACAGAGTGGGAGGGGTCAGAGAGGAGGAGCATAGGAGGAGCCAAGTTGGAGTGGGTGGGGTCAGAGAGGAGGAGTATAGGCGGAGCCTGGGCAGAGAGGAGGGGTATAGGAAGAGCCTAGTCAGAGTGGGTGGGGTCAGAGAGGAGGGGTATTGGCAGAGCCTGGGCAGAATGGGTGGGTTCAGAGAGCAGAGGAATAGGTGGAGGAGGATCCTGACTTGTTGTGGGGTACTGCAAATAATTTTTTACTGCACCCCCCCCATACTCTCTGATTTCTGGTGGGAGGGGGCAGTCAAAATTTGGGGGAGCAGTATTAAAAGGTGCTTGGGCGCAACGTGAAGGCGATGAGGTGCACACAATGGCTTGGCTTCCAGGTACTTTTTGAGGGGCTACCATTAGTTTGTATTGCTCTGATCCTCCCTCATGGGGTGTACCCCAAATGGTTAGGGGCAACGGGGGGGCAAGAAGCTGTTTGACAGTTTCTATTAACAACAGGGGTCACCATACGATTATGCTGCAGTTATGCTATTGAAAGGTAAAACAAGGAGCATTTGGCTGTATTTTTGCAGGTGGGGTGCCCCAAAATGTTACTGCCAGCAGCAGCAGCCCCCTTCCTCCCCACCCTGCAGATTGGTATAGGTACCTTTAGGACATTTCTGTTGAAAACAGAGGCTATAGCGCATCGCGCTACAAAATCCGAGAGCACTAACACTTGCTAAATAAAGGTGGCATCGGAGCATACGAATGAGGCAGGGAGAGGCTACTGTTGCAATTGGTTTGGTGGTTCATAGTGAATAACCTCAGCATGCGAATAGGCAAAAGTGTGAGGATTGGCAGTGTCTGTAGAGAATTTTGGCATGCTCTTCAGTTGATGTTTTCCTCCTGACGTTGGCCATGAACTACAGAGGAAAGGCCTGGCCTTACTGTTGGGCAAAGCATGTATTTATGATTTTAAGAAGTGTAGTCTGGCTGTACTGAGAGGGCCTGTACAGTACGGTAAATGCCTGTATACCCCTGCAATGTGCATCCAACTGTCACTTGAGATTGAACAGCGAACGAAGCAGCTGGGTTACTGACTGAATGTAAATGGAAGGCACATAGGAAGGGTGTTTGTGGTCACTCAAATGATTGAAACCTGGTTGATGCACTACCAAAGCTGGGGTACCAGGGGGAACATTTGAGGGGTATTGAGATGGTGGTGTCCAGAGGTCAAAATATGTTTCAGAGACACAGAGGTACTGCGGTCCTGGTCCCACATTGGGGGTAGACAAAAGTCCCTGCTAAAGATTTCTGTCCAACTGTTACCACATTTTGTGAAGCCTGGCTCCCTCTGTAACGATTCCCCCAGTGTCTTTCGATCCTACAGATGACTGTAGCAAACTTCCCAAATATGTTCTTGGCCTCATACTCCCAAAGGAGTGCCTGACATTTGCCAGCCTAACGATACTCACATTCTGGGAAAAACCTCACTAACTATGCATATTTATCTACCACACATGGCAAATCCTTACAATTGCAGAACATCATATCGCACTTGTCATCTTTTAGGTACTGTAAGTATTTGGATTTGAGGGAAATATTCATCCTTGCTTGCTCTCTCCCATCTGAAGTCTATGGTGCTGCTGTTCCTTTCTCACATGTCCCTTGAAAGAGACAAGTGACACACAGACTCAATCACTTGAGGTTCCGTGACGATTTGAACCCGTGTTTTCAAGTTTGTCGGAAATACATAATATTAGTATCAGCGAACCTCAAATGATCCATTTAGCATATCCTGGTGTTTTCGCTACGATACGAGCAAGAGCACTCCTGTTATGAACACATTTCTGATCTACCCATGGCATCCATCTTAGATCATGGCCGCCATTTTGTGTTTCCTTGCCCTCACATATGCAATAGCCTCTGATCACTTCATTTCACTCCACTTTGATTAAGGACACGTAGCCTTAGCCGGAGATTCACCTCTTACATGACACGTACACCTTAAACCAGATCACGCTGAAGCTGCATGACTCGACAAAGGCTGCCTCCTCTGCCCGAGGCCAGCCCACCTGAACTGGTTCTCGTGTCCATTGTCCCGATCATGATTAGGCGGCCGAAGCCGGTAGCCTTGCCCATTTACAACCCACAAACATCTCTTATCCCGCTTTCCTATCTTCTGCACCTGGCTCTGCTCCTTTCCTTCTGGGCCTTTATTAGGGGGAGGTAACGAACTTTACGATGAGGCGGTCCGGCTCTTGAATGCAATATTGACAAGGGATTGTGATGGACTAGTGGGAACCCCTCTTCGTGATGTTTGGCATCAGATATTATCGACAGTTCCTGTGTAACGCCAAATATTTATTGTTTTAGACACAAAGGTTTGGGAATGTACTGACATGTGAAATATTTGCCTGAAGCACAATTTTTGGTATAAAAGGAGCAACCCTCAATGTACAAATCGAACAGTCTCCTAGATTCTGCCCGTGTGTAGATTCTGTGATTTCTGTGTCCCTGCAGTAATAAACCTTTGGTCTTTGACGCCACCATCGAGAAGCCCGTGTTTCTGTTCATTTGCGCACCAAGGCAGGTGGAACTCCGGGGTCTTTGGGTGTTGTTCCCTGACACCTCTGGACGGAACCAAAAAGTCCAGAACTCCAATTGGCGCCCAACGTGGAGCGACGTCATTCGGTACCGGTCCAAAAGCCTGAAGAGTTCGAGAAGCTTCGTGTGAAGATTCCTGAGGGAGGCGCCCCACTTCATCGATCCCGGCATATCGCAAAAGTGGCCCTGAAGTTCTCTTCCACGAGGGTTCCCGTTCAGGACGGCTGCAGTGA
Organism: Lissotriton vulgaris; assembly: GCF_964263255.1. Lineage (NCBI taxonomy): Eukaryota > Metazoa > Chordata > Amphibia > Caudata > Salamandridae > Lissotriton > Lissotriton vulgaris. Next base: position 1,747,234,128 of record NC_141685.1, read on the forward strand.
GCCGTTGCCTTGACCGTCGCCCTGTCTTGGACCCGAGGTGCAGCCTTAGTACAGCGAAACGTGACGGGTTTCTCCTTGGTGACGTCTTCAGTGCCTCAGTTAAGTATTTAGTGATAGCTAGCTGGTTACTTTGTGAGGATTGTTAAAAATCCTTGATCGGTTCTTGGTTTGGTTTGGTTTCGTAAGATTATCACTAGTTGTTCTGGTTACGATAATCTATTTTGGTTCAGTTTGGGTATCGATACATTAGTTTGGTTCTGGTAGGCCTAAGTTCTTGGTTCAAGTGCACATATCTGTTTCGTGTTTTGTTTGTTTTGTGTTCCAGACTGAAAATGGTAAGTCGGAAAATGTTGTCTTGTTTCGGTTGCAACCATGACTCACGATTGGAGGATTCTTGTTTGGTTCCTCCAATTGGGACTCCCCTTTATGACCTATATTGCAAGTATGGCGTGGGTCCTATATCTTATAATGAGATATGGGTCCGTTACTGTAAGAAAGATGGTGTCCTTAGTTGGCCACTACATGGTAGTTTTGAACCCGAGATCCTTGATAATTTAGAAGCGAAACTGTTTAGTAAGAAAGCCCGGCCGGCAATGTTTGATTCTTTCCGTTACTGGCGAAAAGAATCTAAACAGAGAGAAATGAAAAGGTTGAAGAAAGAGCAAAAAGAGCAAGAAGAGTTAACTCTAGAGCAAGCAACTAAACAACTGCAAGATAATGAGTGCGAAAAGGCTATAGATGTAGCAATTAGAGAGCATAATTTAGCGATTGACAAGTGCTACCCTGCCTTGTCATCGAAAACAGCTAAGATACTGGAGGATCCCGAAAATGATCCTCTGTTGTCTTATCTGTTACGTTCACCTCCACCGTACGCACAAGGTGCTGCGGCTCAACTTGTACCGAATGTTCAATTGCCGGTTGCTGGACAACCTGGTGTTCTTGTTCCTCAGAATCTAGTTCCTGTACCTCCTGTGGTTAATGTGAATATTCCTACGGCTCCTCCTCTTCCTGGGTTGCCGACTTCTATACCTGTATCTGTCTCGCTTACACCTACTACTTCACAAACTATTTTCATCGATACTCCTACTGCTTCACAATCTGTTCCTACCTCTACTGTGTTCTCTACGTCTGCAAGTGTATTAACTCCACTTTCTGTACGTCGAAAAATAACTGATTCTGTTGTTAATATTCTGTCCCCTTTATATAAATCCTTAATTAAGACTCCTACTTCTGATTCAGTTCAGAGACGTAGTCAGCTACCAAGTACTGAAGAACGGGGAGTTTTAGATTCCACGGCTCTCAGATGGATTACGAAAGTTAGAAGATATAATACGAGAGATGTATTAGATACGTTTATGCAGTGGAAGGAACCAACGCAACGATACGTCTTTGATGAGATGTGCTCGTTGCTACGTGAGGAAATAGAGGAAGATGATGTTGAATCAGACTTGGAGGATTTAATTAAGGTGCAAAAATAGTTTGCTGCAGGAATGATAGTGGGTGATAATATACAAGAAGCGATGGAACTTATTTTGAGTTTTAGGAATGATCCATCTCTTCGTTCGCCGAGAGATTTAGAGAAAGGTAAAATGAAGCTAAGTCGCCAATATCCTATGAGGGAGGTTCCTCCAATCTGGCGCGAAGCAATACAACGTGATGATAATGCAGGTATTGCAGCTGCTCCAGCACAGTTCCAACGAGTGTGGATACACATTCCATGGAAGCGAGCTGAAGTACTAGCAGTGAAACAGGCCTTACCAGATCCGCGTAAGAATCCGGCCGGATATTACAAGGAATTGACACAGACAGTTGAAGCTTGTATAATGAATTTGGCAGACATTGACATGCTATTTGGCAATGTAGTTCCACAACCAGTGTGGGCTAAAATTCGTAGAGAGGATCATCAAGCAGCTTTAGGTGGTGATTGGGCAGCTATCACTGCAGCAGATGGTCAGCAAACGGGTGGTGCAAAACCCGAACCCCTAATTGCTAATCTTCCAGGTAGAATAATTGACTTAATGAAGACTTTGATGCCTGCGTTACGTGTTAATTGGGATAAATTGTCCGCATGCAAGCAAAAGAAAGATGAAAGTGTCTCCGACTTCTTCACGAGGTTCGAAGAGACTTTTGTAGACCATAGTGGTCAGGATATGAGTACAGAAGGAGGACAGAGATTGTTTGTCGATAAATTTGTGCATAATTTGTTACCTGAATTATGCAATAAATTAAAGGATTCAGAGAGTGCGTGGGCTGTTTCCACAACAGCGCAAATACTTGCGACTGCGCAGTACTACGAAAATAGGGATAAAGAGGAAAAGGAGAAATCAGAGAAGAAAACGAAAGATTTAAAGACTAAAGTTCTTTTACAGCAGGCGTATCCGCCTCGCACGAACCAGACTAATATGCAACAGAATTCGTATCAAAGGACAGATTATAGTTCAACCAGGCCTCAATATCAGTGGAATCAGTGTGCGTACTGTAAGAAAGAGGGTCACTACAAGAATGAATGTCCGATTTTAGCGCAAAATAATGCAGCAGCAGCTCAGAGAGGTCGTGGTGGTTTTGCGCAGAATACTAGAGGTCGAGGGCGAGGTGCTATGCCTCCGCAAACGAATGATCGTCCCTCTAATCACTTTGATCAACGAAACGTACAGTCAGTTCAACAGAATAGATCTCAGCAATATCTTGTTGAGGATTATTGTGAAGTTGATGAGGGATTCCAGCAAAATGGGTACTAGGACAGCCATGGACAGAGAGAGGGAGTAGTATCAGTTCCAGTGGATCAGAGTGGGCCTTATGTCGCAGTAGCAACATCAGGTGTAGTCGAACCGTTTCTGTTGGATACTGGTGCAGCAAAAAGTTCTATCATTCATGCGAAACTCCCTGGCGCACCTTTGTCTGGCTCAACGAATGTTTCCGTAGGTTTTTCAGGCGCCCCTGTTTACAACCCGATATCTAATCCTTTGTCTATTTCTGTTGGACCATGCCAATTGAAAGCACCCTTGATTTTGACGACAGGTTGTAATGAAAATCTGCTTGGTTTAGATTTGTTAAAACGACTATATGCGACATTGTACTGTTCTCCGGAAGGAGTACAGCTTACTTTGGGTAAAAGACTCACTTCTCCGATGTACTTGTCAATGGACGCACTCCCGCCAGAGCTGCGCTCACTCCCTAATTCTCTTTGGGCGACTGGTCCTAATGATGTAGGCCTTCTAGAAATACCACCGTATGTAGTAACTTTGAAAGCAAATGTAAAATTTCCTAGAATTCCCCAATATAAAATATCAAGTGAAGGAGAACGTGCACTTTTATTGATTGTGCAAGATTTGATTAAGAAAGGTGTGGTTGAAGAAACTCGAGGAAATGTTTGTAATAGTCCTGTATTGCCAATTCTGAAACGAACTGATCCTACGAAGCCTCCAGTATATAGGTTTGTCATAGATCTTAGAGAAGTCAATAAGATTGTGGTTCCACAGTTTCCTGTGGTTCCAGACATTACTGCCTTGTTAACATTGATTCCTGCTACAGCCAATTGGTTCTCAGTCATCGACTTGAAGAATGCTTTTTTCAGCATTCCGATAGCAGAGGAAAGCAGGGATATTTTTGGCTTCTGTCTAGGAGGTCGAAGCTTCAGATTTAAACGCGCTCCACAAGGCTACTGTGAGAGTCCATCTATTTACAGTCAAGCATTAAAAAGTCAGCTAGATTCTTTTGTCCTTCCTCCAGGTTCTGCCCTAGTACAGTACGTAGATGATCTTTTAGTGGCTGCCGATGACAAGGAAACTTGCAAAGCAGCTACAGTATCGTTGTTACATCATTTGTCTGATTTGAATCACAAAGTATCCCCTTCCAAGATGCAATACTGCTGCCAAGAAGTGACCTACCTAGGTCATCTCTTGTCAAAGGAGGGAAGGAAGTTGACCCCAGAAAGAATAAAAGCAATTACGCAAATGAGTGTTCCACGCACACAGAGAGAAGTACGTGCCTTTTTAGGTATTACCTCCTACTGTAGGCAGTGGATCCCAAATTTTTCTCTTTTAGCGAAACCATTGGTAGCTTTGACTGGGAAAAATGTTCCGAGTCCGGTGCCATGGTCTGATGAATGTCAAGAGAGCTTTACCGAATTACGAAAAGCCTTGTGTTCAGCTCCTGTATTGGGTACACCTGATTACAGTAAACCATTCACGCTCTACGTTCACGAGAGAGAAGGTTACGCGTTGAGTGTCCTGACACAGAAGTTTGGTGATAAACAACGCCCTTGTGCGTATTTCTCATCAACATTAGATCCGGTAGCCAGAGCGTTGCCTAGTTGTTTGAGAGCTACAGCGGCAGCTGCGGCTTCCATTCGGCAATCTGCTGGTTTGGTGATGAACAATATGCTAGTGGTCATGGTTCCTCATGCAGTGGATACACTCATGAATCGAACGAAGACACAACACCTTACCAGTGCGAGATTATCTGGTTACGAACTGACACTACTAGCGAGTCATATTCAGATCAAAAGGTGTAATGTATTGAATCCAGCAACGCTGTTGCCGACTGATCAAGAGTCGAGTGATTCTGAGCCACATGACTGCTATTTTAAAACGGAGGAAGAGACAAAAGGACGCATTGACCTGAAAGATACTCCGTTACCCAATCCGGATGGTACGCTATATGTGGACGGGTCATGTTTTAAATTGGAAAATGGTGATGTGACTGCTGCTTATGCGGTGACAACTTTGAAGACGATTGTGGAGACTGCAAGAGTGAGTCAGAATTCTGCCCAAGCTGCAGAATTAATAGCTCTAACGAGAGCATGTGTTTTAGCTGAGGGAAAGAGAGTGAATGTGTTCACAGATAGTCAGTACGCATTTGGCGTGGCCCATAGTTTTGGCCGGTTGTGGAGAGAAAGAGGTTTCATTACGTCCCATGGGACTAAGATCCAGCATGGTCAGCTAGTTAACGACTTGTTGGAATCTCTAACCTTGCCAACTGAAGTTGCAATTGTAAAGTGCAGTGCTCATAAAGCAATCACGGATGATGTTGGACGTGGGAATGCTTTTGCTGATGAAATTGCTAAACAGACAGCTAGAGATGTGATGAGTAGAATGTATGTTGCAACATCTGCAAGATGGATCGCTGAGTCTGGGATGTGTGAAGATACAATGGAAAGTGTGAAGGAGATTCAGAAAGAAGCGACTGAGGAAGAGAAACATGTATGGAGAGAGAGTACGGGCAAGTTGGACTCGAATGGATGTTGGATTGATTTGACAGAGCAACAACGTTGGATGTTGCCGGATGCGTATGTGCTTGCAGTAGTGACAATGGCGCACGGAGTAGCGCATATAAGTTCTAAAGGTATCTGTAAGATGTTGGCTCCGGTCTGGAAGAATGATGGGATCAGTAAGTGTGCAGAGAGAGTGGTGAAAAATTGTATGGTGTGCTTGATGCATAACCCTGGCAAGGGAACTCCAACTCCAGCTGGTCATTTCGCTCCTCCTTCCTGTCCCTTTGAAGTGATTCAGTTAGATTTCATTCACATGGAACGCTGTAATAACTTGAAATACGTCCTGGTGGTGGTTTGTGCTTTTTCCAGGTGGATAGAAGCATACCCACTGAAGGACAATACCGCCTTATCAACTGCCAAAATTCTTCTCAAAGAATATTTCCCTAGATTCGGTATGCCACGGATTGTATGGTCAGATAACGGAAGTGAGTTTATAGGGAAAGTTATGCAGAGTGTATGTGCAGGCCTAGGTTTGAAACAAAAATTTCATAGTGCGAACCATCCCCAGTCAGCTGGTCTAGTGGAGGGTTATAATGGCACCCTCAAGCTGAAGATAGCCAAAATACAAGCATCCACAGGTTTGGCTTGGCCAGACGCACTTCCTTTGGCCTTGTTATCAACGAGAGCAACAGTGCATTCTAGAATAGGGCTTTCTCCATACGAGATTGTGTTTGGCCGCCCGGCAAATATCTGGGGTGTGTCAAGGCCTAAACAATTTTGCTCTATTGAATATCCTATGCTGATAGACTACCTTTACGACTTGACTGCTAAATTGAGTCTTATTCATCAACAGGTTTTCGATGCACTACCAAAGCCTCCGGAGAGTCCAGGGCATCAACTGAAACCCGGCGACCACGTGGTGGTCAGAAACTTCGCGAGGACAAAGAATCTTCAGCCTCGCTACATCGGTCCCTTCCAGGTCCTGCTGGCAACGAGGACAGCCGTACGTGTTGCAGGCCGCAAGCATTGGATTCACGCTTCTCACGTAAAGCGTGTTCCGTTGCCGCTGCCTTACGACGACTGGGTGAAGAAGGGAATTGGTGCCTCCGAATCTGAAATCACCCCGAAATTTATCCCTTTCAGTGATGCCGATTTGATTACTGACACTTTGAAACCTGACTCTCCTCCTGAGAAAACTCCTTCGAACATTGAACATTTGTCTTCAGCATCAGAAGAAACTTTGTTATCTGCGAACTTAAACTCTGCAACAGCTGCTAGTGATACACTATTTTCCGATCAAACAGTACCAGCGAAGAAGAGATACAACCTTAGAAGCCATAAAAAGGACTAATAAAGCAGGCAACTGCATATTGTAATTTTGATATATATATATATATTGAACTTTTGCTTTTCAGCCAGGAAGTTTGCTATTGTTTATTGTTTTTAAATTGCCTTGCTGTCTGGGTAGCCGTAGGGTCGTGGCTGTGTGCCTAGTTTGAATTTGCAGGGGTCTGACACAAGGTCGATCTTTCTGTTGGTTTTGGGAACTCCCAGGGCTGACAGAGGCATTTTCATCTACGTACACATCATCAGTGGTCGCGAGCGGATTGTAGAAGATGGAGCTTCCTGCGCTGCAACAAGAAAATGTGATTTATGTTCACAGAAACAGACTGTACAAAATTCTTCGTAGCAAATGCTTTTTGATGCAATGTGCCGTTACATTTTTGATTATTTTAGCAACATTGATGGGTGGAATAGTCTTTAGTATAAATCTGATTTTTGTGCCAGTTACTACAGTACCTCCCCTTGATCCTGTTACTTCTACTGTTTCTTCTATACACTCTTTTCACTCGTTTCCTGAACATGAGCAAGCCCGACGTACAGAGTTCATTAACAACACTTTTGTACAGCTCTTGCACCAACACCAACTGGTAGTTAACACTACAGACTGCTGGGTGTGTGGCTTGATACCCCACACTATGGATAAAGGTATTCCCTATCTGGTTTTGCCTTTCAGCTACAATGGATCATTTCAGGCCCTTCAAACCATCTTTGCTTATGCCCTTGAGACCTATCCTCCGCGTCCACCACGTTCCACTAAATATAACTCTGCCAACAAAGCTTTAGTCCAGGGAATTATTGACATGATCAAGGATGTCAATAATACTCCATCTTACCCTAGGGACGAACTGCGAGTGTATTTGAGTTGGAATACTTCAGAGTATCGCCTTAGTTTAGGAGAAAGCAAGCGTAAAAGCTCAACTCCAATCTGGGTCGTACCTCACCGAGGTCAGGTCTGTTTGCAAGGTAATGGGAGAAATCCGAGAGCTCAGCTAGGGAGGAGTGAGTGCGTTGAGACTTATGTGTTTCCGGCTAACTCTTCCCCTGCCTTCCTCACTGCTAGGGGTACCTATTTCATTTGTCGAGACCGAGCTTATACATGGTTGCCTGCTGACTTTTCAGGTTCATGCTATATTGCTCGACTGTTGCCTCCAACATACACTGCTTCATCTGATTACCACAGAACCAGAGTAGCGAGAGGTGTCTTCAGCAAAGAAGATACCGCTGGTCAGGAAGCTGGAGACTTCTTCAAAGGCTTCCTTCCGTTTTGGGGGCCTATGGCCAATAGTAGAAACATACGTCAGCTAACACGGGTAGTTGAATCTACTATTACCGAAACTGCTGGTGCCCTTAGCAACCTGACAGCTGAGCTTCAGGCGGATAGACTCATGACGTTGCAAAACCGTATGGTTTTAGACGTTATCCTTGCAGACCGAGGTGGGGTATGCAGAATGATCCAATCGAGCTGCTGTGTCTTTATTCCTAATAATGCTCCAACAGTCTATGAGGCGATCTCTAAGCTACACAAGATTTCCGACTCTATACATGTAGACAAGGGAAACTGGTCCTTTATGGAGTGGGTTTGGACTCTGATCTCAGCGTGGGGATGGAAGGTTCTAATGGTCATTGGTGTCATCTTAGTATTCCTCTTCTCATGCTGCCTGATTATCCAGTGTGGTCCAGCCCTGTGTAGCCTTTGTGCTGCAACCTGTTTTAGGAAACCACCTGCGTTTGGAGAAAAGGCACGAGAAAGGATAATGATACAACAACATGTCACTGACCTGATGAGTATAGAACTAGACTCTGATATAGACTGAGTAATTGCCTATGTAAGGGCAAAAGGAGGGTCTGAGGTTCCGTGACGATTTGAACCCGTGTTTTCAAGTTTGTCGGAAATACATAATATTAGTATCAGCGAACCGCAAATGATCCATTTAGCATATCCTGGTGTTTTCGCTACGATACGAGCAAGAGCACTCCTGTTATGAACACATTTCTGATCTACCCATGGCATCCATCTTAGATCATGGCCGCCATTTTGTGTTTCCTTGCCCTCACATATGCAATAGCCTCTGATCACTTCATTTCACTCCACTTTGATTAAGGACACGTAGCCTTAGCCGGAGATTCACCTCTTACATGACACGTACACCTTAAACCAGATCACGCTGAAGCTGCATGACTCGACAAAGGCTGCCTCCTCTGCCCGAGGCCAGCCCACCTGAACTGGTTCTCGTGTCCATTGTCCCGATCATGATTAGGCGGCCGAAGCCGGTAGCCTTGCCCATTTACAACCCACAAACATCTCTTATCCCGCTTTCCTATCTTCTGCACCTGGCTCTGCTCCTTTCCTTCTGGGCCTTTATTAGGGGGAGGTAACGAACTTTACGATGAGGCGGTCCGGCTCTTGAATGCAATATTGACAAGGGATTGTGATGGACTAGTGGGAACCCCTCTTCGTGATGTTTGGCATCAGATATTATCGACAGTTCCTGTGTAACGCCAAATATTTATTGTTTTAGACACAAAGGTTTGGGAATGTACTGACATGTGAAATATTTGCCTGAAGCACAATTTTTGGTATAAAAGGAGCAACCCTCAATGTACAAATTGAACAGTCTCCTAGATTCTGCCCCTGTGTAGATTCTGTGATTTCTGTGTCCCTGCAGTAATAAACCTTTGGTCTTTGACGCCACCATCGAGAAGCCCGTGTTTCTGTTCATTTGCGCACCAAGGCAGGTGGAACTCCGGGGTCTTTGGGTGTTGTTCCCTGACACCTCTGGACGGAACCAAAAAGTCCAGAACTCCACACTCAGCAAACATATATGCTTTGACGTTTTCATCTTGATGTTTACCTTCCAAATATTCCCCCTTCACCACAAATACAGGCCTGCCATTCCTCATCCCCTCAGTCAAAGCAGTCCTTCACTCCTTAGGCCCTGCAAGACCACCATGAACAAGAATCATGTCAGCAAGCAGAAGAAAAGCCTCAGTGTGCTCTTTTGTTCATACTGCTGCCCTCTAGTAACACTTCATGGCAACTGCAGCATAAGAATGGGACTGAGAAGAGGGCTGTCCTATGCAAATAATATCCTCCCATGCACACTTTCTTCTGAGACGGTCGGCGGCTTGTGCTGTGATACCGCCTCCAACATATGGTCTTCAACCAAATTTTTAAAAAGCCCACCTGCCTTAGACGAAGGATTTTGCCACTTGAAGGAAGCACATGGGGACATCACCCTCATTTAGCAGGGTCCTAAATTGCCTGCTGTCAGCCTGTATACAGAACAAGGGCGTTCGTGGGCGTTCCTCAAAGGAAGGAGGTGGGTGATTAATTCACAGTGCCAGGGCAGGCCCAGCCCAGGCCAGCGCAGCCCAGCCCGGCACAGCGCATTGCTGTGGAGGTCCATTCCTTCACATCCTGCAGCAGGGATGATGCAGACCTACTAGAGCAAAGGCTTGACTCTGCCCTTGTCTGTCTCTTAAAGGAAACAATCTTTCTAGCTTCTTATTGCACCTAATAAATGGACTCTAGCTTGCCTCAAACTTGACCCATCATTTCATTAGCCAGAGCTCATACTTGACCTTTATTTCTATCCAAGCTCACTGGCACCAAACCCCTGATTTGAGCGAGTGGCTCACACCAAAATGAAAAATCACCATCATCCAACCTATTTTACAATAAGTGTAGCACCTTCCTCGCATTCTTGTGCTCAGTTATAACCCCCAATACCACAATTGCACTCTGCAATTCACCAAACTTAAAGGACAAAGAATGAAGACATTGATAAAGGAAAATAAGGCCTTGTCCCTATTGCACCTACTTGAGAAATAGGGAGGTTGGTAGAAGGTCATGAGGGAAAACATTTGAAATTTTGGGACACACATGCCAAAAAGAGTGTCCACTTTTCTCCTCTGTTACCAAGTAAAAAAAAATCTTAGCAAAAAAAAAAACATTCACTTTTTGAAAATTTCCACCTTGGGATACCTCTACAGCGTTGGCAGGATTCGAACCCTGGCCTGTGAGGGCTGTCCGCACCAAAGGTACAAGACTTTCCTTTGAGCTATAGCTCCTTAGTGTTCCAGAGGATTGCAGTAGTAACTATAAGCAACATACAGGCCTTGGTGTCCTTCCCTGCGGCTTCCATTGCACATGAAAAGGATGACCATGACATAAGGACAATTTGATATGCTACTTACATGGAAACCAGTGTGGTCTAGTGGGTAAGTGCCTGCCTTCCATGCAGGCAACCAGGGTTCGAATCCCGGGTTCGGCACCAGGTGACTGATGGTGGCAGAGCAGAGGTAAGTTGGAGGTGGGCCTAAATGGCCAATTGGTAAGTAAAATGTGTCTGTGTGTTGTGTAAGAGTGGAATCATGCCTAGTGAATGAGGGATTGCAGATTGGTTGGTAAGTAAAATAGGTGAGGCCTGAACAGAGAGAGGTGAAAGAAAGGGAACAGGTGTTGTGTGCAGGAGGAGGAGCCAAGTCAGAGTGGGTGGGGTCAGAGAGGAGGAGTATAGGAGGAGCTGGGTCAGAGAGGAGGGGTATAGGAGGAGCCAAGTCAGAGTGGGTGGGGTCAGAGAGGAGGAGTATAGGAGGAGCTGGGTCAGAGAGGAGGAGCCAAGTTGGAGTGGGTGGGGTCAGAGAGGAGGAGTATAGGCGGAGCCTGGGCAGAGAGGAGGGGTATAGGAAGAGCCAAGTCAGAGTGGGTGGGGTCAGAGAGGAGGAGTATGGGAGGAGCTGGGTCAGAGTGGAGGGGTATAGGAGGAGCCTAGACAGAGTGGGAGGGGTCAGAGAGGAGGAGCATAGGAGGAGCCAAGTCGGAGTGGGTGGGGTCAGAGAGGAGGAGTATAGGCGGAGCCTGGGCAGAGAGGAGGGGTATAGGAAGAGCCTAGTCAGAGTGGGTGGGGTCAGAGAGGAGGGGTATAGGCGGAGCCTGGGCAGAATGGGTGGGTTCAGAGAGCAGAGGAATAGGTGGAGGAGGATCCTGACTTATTGTGGGGTACTGCAAATACTTTTTTACTGCACCCCCCCCCATACTCTCTGATTTCTGTTGGGAGGGGGCAGTCAAAATTTGGGGGAGCAGTATTAAAAGGTGCTTGGGCGCAACGTGAAGGCGATGAGGTGCACACAATGGCTTGGCTTCCAGGTACTTTTTGAGGGGCTACCATTAGTTTGTATTGCTCTGATCCTCCCTCATGGGGTGTACCCCAAATGGTTAGGGGCAACGGGGGGGCAAGAAGCTGTTTGACAGTTTCTATTAACAACAGGGGTCACCATACGATTATGCTGCAGTTATGCTATTGAAAGGTAAAACAAGGAGCATTTGGCTGTATTTTTGCAGGTGGGGTGCCCCAAAATGTTACTGCCAGCAGCAGCAGCCCCCTTCCTCCCCACCCTGCAGATTGGTATAGGTACCTTGAGGACATTTCTGTTGAAAACAGAGGCTATAGCGCATCGCGCTACAAAATCCGAGAGCACTAACACTTGCTAAATAAAGGTGGCATCGGAGCATACGAATGAGGCAGGGAGAGGCTACTGTTGCAATTGGTTTGGTGGTTCATAGTGAATAACCTCAGCATGCGAATAGGCAAAAGTGTGAGGATTGGCAGTGTCTGTAGAGAATTTTGGCATGCTCTTCAATTGATGTTTTCCTCCTGACGTTGGCCATGAACTACAGAGGAAAGGCCTGGCCTTACTGTTGGGCAAAACATGTATTTATGATTTTAAGAAGTGTAGTCTGGCTGTACTGAGAGGGCCTGTACAGTACGGTAAATGCCTGTATACCCCTGCAATGTGCATCCAACTGTCACTTGAGATTGAACAGCGAACGAAGCAGCTGGGTTACTGACTGAATGTAAATGGAAGGCACATAGGAAGGGTGTTTGTGGTCACTCAAATGATTGAAACCTGGTTGATGCACTACCAAAGCTGGGGTACCAGGGGGAACATTTGAGGGGTAATGAGATGGTGGTGTCCAGAGGTCAAAATATGTTTCAGAGACACAGAGGTACTGCGGTCCTGGTCCCACATTGGGGGTAGACAAAAGTCCCTGCTAAAGATTTCTGTCCAACTGTTACCACATTTTGTGAAGCCTGGCTCCCTCTGTAACGATTCCCCCAGTGTCTTTCGATCCTACAGATGACTGTAGCAAACTTCCCAAATATGTTCTTGGCCTCATACTCCCAAAGGAGTGCCTGACATTTGCCAGCCTAACGATACTCACATTCTGGGAAAAACCTCACTAACTATGCATATTTATCTACCACACATGGCAAATCCTTACAATTGCAGAACATCATATCGCACTTGTCATCTTTGAGGTACTGTAAGTATTTGGATTTGAGGGAAATATTCATCCTTGCTTGCTCTCTCCCATCTGAAGTCTATGGTGCTGCTGTTCCTTTCTCACATGTCCCTTGAAAGAGACAAGTGACACACAGACTCAATCACTCAGCAAACATATATGCTTTGACGTTTTCATCTTGCTGTTTACCTTCCAAATATTCCCCCTTCACCACAAATACAGGCCTGCCATTCCTCATCCCCTCAGTCAAAGCAGTCCTTCACTAATTAGGCCCTGCAAGACCACCATGAACAAGAATCATGTCAGCAAGCAGAAGAAAAGCCTCAGTGTGCTCTTTTGTTCATACTGCTGCCCTCTAGTAACACTTCATGGCAACTGCAGCATAAGAATGGGACTGAGAAGAGGGCTGTCCTATGCAAATAAAATCCTCCCATGCACACTTTCTTCTGAGACGGTCGGCGGCTTGTGCTGTGATACCGCCTCCAACATATGGTCTTCAACCAAACTTTTAAAAAGCCCACCTGCCTTAGACGAAGGATTTTGCCACTTGAAGGAAGCACATGGGGACATCACCTTCATTTAGCAGGGTCCTAAATTGCCTGCTGTCAGCCTGTATACAGAACAAGGGCGTTCGTGGGCGTTCCTCAAAGGAAGGAGGTGGGTGATTAATTCACAGTGCCAGGGCAGGCCCAGCCCAGCCCAGGCCAGCGCAGCCCAGCCCGGCACAGCGCATTGCTGTGGAGGTCCATTCCTTCACATCCTGCAGCAGGGATGATGCAGACCTACTAGAGCAAAGGCTTGACTCTGCCCTTGTCTGTCTCTTAAAGGAAACAATCTTTCTAGCTTCTTATTGCACCTAATAAATGGACTCTAGCTTGCCTCAAACTTGACCCATCATTTCATTAGCCAGAGCTCATACTTGACCTTTATTTCTATCCAAGCTCACTGGCACCAAACCCCTGATTTGAGCGAGTGGCTCACACCAAAATGAAAAATCACCATCATCCAACCTATTTTACAATAAGTGTAGCACCTTCCTCGCATTCTTGTGCTCAGTTATAACCCCCAATACCACAATTGCACTCTGCAATTCACCAAACTTAAAGGACAAAGAATGAAGACATTGATAAAGGAAAATAAGGCCTTGTCCCTATTGCACCTACTTGAGAAATAGGGAGGTTGGTAGAAGGTCATGAGGGAAAACATTTGAAATTTTGGGACACACATGCCAAAAAGAGTGTCCACTTTTCTCCTCTGTTACCAAGTAAAAAAAAATCTTAGCAAAAAAACAAACATTCACTTTTTGAAAATTTCCACCTTGGGATACCTCTACAGCATTGGCAGGATTCGAACCCTGGCCTGTGAGGGCTGTCCGCACCAAAGGTACAAGACTTTCCTTTGAGCTATAGCTCCTTAGTGTTCCAGAGGATTGCAGTAGTAACTATAAGCAACATACAGGCCTTGGTGTCCTTCCCTGCGGCTTCCATTGCACATGAAAAGGATGACCATGACATAAGGACAATTTGATAGGCTACTTACATGGAAACCAGTGTGGTCTAGTGGGTAAGTGCCTGCCTTCCATGCAGGCAACCAGGGTTCGAATCCCGGGTTCGGCACCAGGTGACTAATGGTGGCAGAGCAGAGGTAAGTTGGAGGTGGGCCTAAATGGCCAATTGGTAAGTAAAATGTGTCTGTGTGTTGTGTAAGAGTGGAATCATGCCTAGTGAATGAGGGATTGCAGATTGGTTGGTAAGTAAAATCGGTGTGGCCTGAACAGAGAAAGGTGAAAGAAAGGGAACAGGTGTTGTGTGCAGGAGGAGGAGGAGCCAAGTCAGAGTGGGTGGGGTCAGAGAGGAGGAGTATAGGAGGAGCTGGGTCAGAGAGGAGGGGTATAGGAGGAGCCAAGTCAGAGTGGGTGGGGTCAGAGAGGAGGAGTATAGGAGGAGCTGGGTCAGAGAGGAGGAGCATAGGAGGAGCCAAGTCAGAGTGGGTGGGGTCAGAGAGGAGGGGTATAGGAGGAGCCTAGACAGAGTGGGAGGGGTCAGAGAGGAGGAGCATTGGAGGAGCCAAGTTGGAGTGGGTGGGGTCAGAGAGGAGGAGTATAGGAGGAGCTGGGTCAGAGAGGAGGGGTATAGGAGGAGCCAAGTCAGAGTGGGTGGGGTCAGAGAGGAGGAGTATAGGAGGAGCTGGGTCAGAGAGGAGGAGCCAAGTTGGAGTGGGTGGGGTCAGAGAGGAGGAGTATAGGCGGAGCCTGGGCAGAGAGGAGGGGTATAGGAGGAGCCTAGTCAGAGTGGGAGGGGTCAGAGAGGAGGAGCATAGGAGGAGCCAAGTCGGAGTGGGTGGGGTCAGAGAGGAGGAGTATAGGAGGAGCTGGGTCAGAGAGGAGGGGTATAGGAGGAGCCTAGTCAGAGTGGGAGGGGTCAGAGAGGAGGAGCATAGGAGGAGCCAAGTCGGAGTGGGTGGGGTCAGAGAGGAGGAGTATAGGCGGAGCCTGGGCAGAGAGGAGGGATATAGGAAGAGCCTAGTCAGAGTGGGTGGGGTCAGAGAGGAGGGGTATTGGCGGAGCCTGGGCAGAATGGGTGGGTTCAGAGAGCAAAGGAATAGGTGGAGGAGGATCCTGACTTGTTGTGGGGTACTGCAAATACTTTTTTACTGCACCCCCCATACTCTCTGATTTCTGTTGGGAGGGGGCAGTCAAAATTTGGGGGAGCAGTATTAAAAGGTGCTTGGGCGCAACGTGAAGGCGATGAGGTGCACACAATGGCTTGGCTTCCAGGTACTTTTTGAGGGGCTACCATTAGTTTGTATTGCTCTGATCCTCCCTCATGGGGTGTACCCCAAATGGTTAGGGGCAACGGGGGGGCAAGAAGCTGTTTGACAGTTTCTATTAACAACAGGGGTCACCATACGATTATGCTGCAGTTATGCTATTGAAAGGTAAAACAAGGAGCATTTGGCTGTATTTTTGCAGGTGGGGTGCCCCAAAATGTTACTGCCAGCAGCAGCAGCCCCCTTCCTCCCCACCCTGCAGATTGGTATAGGTACCTTTAGGACATTTCTGTTGAAAACAGAGGCTATAGCGCATCGCGCTACAAAATCCGAGAGCACTAACACTTGCTAAATAAAGGTGGCATCGGAGCATACGAATGAGGCAGGGAGAGGCTACTGTTGCAATTGGTTTGGTGGTTCATAGTGAATAACCTCAGCATGCGAATAGGCAAAAGTGTGAGGATTGGCAGTGTCTGTAGAGAATTTTGGCATGCTCTTCAGTTGATGTTTTCCTCCTGACGTTGGCCATGAACTACAGAGGAAAGGCCTGGCCTTACTGTTGGGCAAAACATGTATTTATGATTTTAAGAAGTGTAGTCTGGCTGTACTGAGAGGGCCTGTACAGTACGGTAAATGCCTGTATACCCCTGCAATGTGCATCCAACTGTCACTTGAGATTGAACAGTGAACGAAGCAGCTGGGTTACTGACTGAATGTAAATGGAAGGCACATAGGAAGGGTGTTTGTGGTCACTCAAATGATTGAAACCTGGTTGATGCACTACCAAAGCTGGGGTACCAGGGGGAACATTTGAGGGGTATTGAGATGGTGGTGTCCAGAGGTCAAAATATGTTTCAGAGACACAGAGGTACTGCGGTCCTGGTCCCACATTGGGGGTAGACAAAAGTCCCTGCTAAAGATTTCTGTCCAACTGTTACCACATTTTGTGAAGCCTGGCTCCCTCTGTAACGATTCCCCCAGTGTCTTTCGATCCTACAGATGACTGTAGCAAACTTCCCAAATATGTTCTTGGCCTCATACTCCCAAAGGAGTGCCTGACATTTGCCAGCCTAACGATACTCACATTCTGGGAAAAACCTCACTAACTATGCATATTTATCAACCACACATGGCAAATCCTTACAATTGCAGAACATCATATCGCACTTGTCATCTTTGAGGTACTGTAAGTATTTGGATTTGAGGGAAATATTCATCCTTGCTTGCTCTCTCCCATCTGAAGTCTATGGTGCTGCTGTTCCTTTCTCACATGTCCCTTGAAAGAGACAAGTGACACACAGACTCAATCACTCAGCAAACATATATGCTTTGACGTTTTCATCTTGCTGTTTACCTTCCAAATATTCCCCCTTCACCACAAATACAGGCCTGCCATTCCTCATCCCCTCAGTCAAAGCAGTCCTTCACTCCTTAGGCCCTGCAAGACCACCATGAACAAGAATCATGTCAGCAAGCAGAAGAAAAGCCTCAGTGTGCTCTTTTGTTCATACTGCTGCCCTCTAGTAACACTTCATGGCAACTGCAGCATAAGAATGGGACTGAGAAGAGGGCTGTCCTATGCAAATAATATCCTCCCATGCACACTTTCTTCTGAGACGGTCGGCGGCTTGTGCTGTGATACCGCCTCCAACATATGGTCTTCAACCAAATTTTTAAAAAGCCCACCTGCCTTAGACGAAGGATTTTGCCACTTGAAGGAAGCACATGGGGACATCACCCTCATTTAGCAGGGTCCTAAATTGCCTGCTGTCAGCCTGTATACAGAACAAGGGCGTTCGTGGGCGTTCGTGAGCGTTCCTCAAAGGAAGGAGGTGGGTGATTAATTCACAGTGCCAGGGCAGGCCCAGCCCAGGCCAGCGCAGCCCAGCCCGGCACAGCGCATTGCTGTGGAGGTCCATTCCTTCACATCCTGCAGCAGGGATGATGCAGACCTACTAGAGCAAAGGCTTGACTCTGCCCTTGTCTGTCTCTTAAAGGAAACAATCTTTCTAGCTTCTTATTGCACCTAATAAATGGACTCTAGCTTGCCTCAAACTTGACCCATCATTTCATTAGCCAGAGCTCATACTTGACCTTTATTTCTATCCAAGCTCACTGGCACCAAACCCCTGATTTGAGCGAGTGGCTCACACCAAAATGAAAAATCACCATCATCCAACCTATTTTACAATAAGTGTAGCACCTTCCTCGCATTCTTGTGCTCAGTTATAACCCCCAATACCACAATTGCACTCTGCAATTCACCAAACTTAAAGGACAAAGAATGAAGACATTGATAAAGGAAAATAAGGCCTTGTCCCTATTGCACCTACTTGAGAAATAGGGAGGTTGGTAGAAGGTCATGAGGGAAAACATTTGAAATTTTGGGACACACATGCCAAAAAGAGTGTCCACTTTTCTCCTCTGTTACCAAGTAAAAAAAAATCTTAGCAAAAAAAAAAACATTCACTTTTTGAAAATTTCCACCTTGGGAAACCTCTACAGCATTGGCAGGATTCGAACCCTAGCCTGTGAGGGCTGTCCGCACCAAAGGTACAAGACTTTCCTTGGAGCTATAGCTCCTTAGTGTTCTAGAGGATTGCAGTAGTAACTATAAGCAACATACAGGCCTTGGTGTCCTTCCCTGCGGCTTCCATTGCACATGAAAAGGATGACCATGACATAAGGACAATTTGATAGGCTACTTACATGGAAACCAGTGTGGTCCAGTGGGTAAGTGCCTGCCTTCCATGCAGGCAACCAGGGTTCGAATCCCGGGTTCGGCACCAGGTGACTGATGGTGGCAGAGCAGAGGTAAGTTGGAGGTGGGCCTAAATGGCCAATTGGTAAGTAAAATGTGTCTGTGTGTTGTGTAAGAGTGGAATCATGCCTAGTGAATGAGGGATTGCAGATTGGTTGGTAAGTAAAATAGGTGTGGCCTGAACAGAGAGAGGTGAAAGAAAGGGAACAGGTGTTGTGTGCAGGAGGAGGAGGAGCCAAGTCAGAGTGGGTGGGGTCAGAGAGGAGGAGTATAGGAGGAGCTGGGTCAGAGAGGAGGGGTATAGGAGGAGCCAAGTCAGAGTGGGTGGGGTCAGAGAGGAGGAGTATAGGAGGAGCTGGGTCAGAGAGGAGGAGCATAGGAGGAGCCAAGTCAGAGTGGGTGGGGTCAGAGAGGAGGAGTATAGGCGGAGCCTGGGCAGAGAGGAGGGGTATAGGAAGAGCCTAGTCAGAGTGGGTGGGGTCAGAGAGGAGAGTATTGGCGGAGCCTGGGCAGAATGGGTGGGTGCAGAGGAATAGGTGGAGGAGGATCCTGACTTGTTGTGGGGTATTGCAAATACTTTTTTACTGCACCCCCCCCAAACTCTCTGATTTCTGATGGGAGCGGGCAGTCAAAATTTGGGGGAGCAGTATTAAAAGGTGCTTGGGCGCAACGTGAAGGCGATGAGGTGCACACAATGGCTTGGCTTCCAGGTACTTTTTGAGGGGCTACCATTAGTTTGTATTGCTCTGATCCTCCCTCATGGGGTGTACCCCAAATGATTAGGGGCAACGGGGGGGCAAGAAGCTGTTTGACGGTTTCTATTAACAACTGGGGTCACCATGCGATTATGCTGCAGTTATGCTATTGAAAGGTAAAACAAGGAGCATTTGGCTGTATTTTTGCAGGTGGGGTGCCCCAAAATGTTACTGCCAGCAGCAGCAGCCCCCTTCCTCCCCACCCTGCAGATTGGTATAGGTACCTTTAGGACATTTCTGTTGAAAACAGAGGTTATAGCGAATCGCGCTACAAAATCCGAGAGCACTAACACTTGCTAAATAAAGGTGGCATCGGAGCATACGAATGAGGCAGGGAGAGGCTACTGTTGCAATTGGTTTGGTGGTTCATAGTGAATAACCTCAGCATGCGAATAGGCAAAAGTGTGAGGATTGGCAGTGTCTGTAGAGAATTTTGGCATGCTCTTCAGTTGATGTTTTCCTCCTTACGTTGGCCATGAACTACAGAGGAAAGGCCTGGCCTTACTGTTGGGCAAAACATGTATTTATGATTTTAAGAAGTGTAGTTTGGCTGTACTGAGAGGGCCTGTACAGTACGGTAAATGCCTGTATACCCCTGCAATGTGCATCCAACTGTCACTTGAGATTGAACAGCGAACGAAGCAGCTGGGTTACTGACTGAATGTAAATGGAAGGCACATAGGAAGGGTGTTTGTGGTCACTCAAATGATTGAAACCTGGTTGATGCACTACCAAAGCTGGGGTACCAGGGGGGAACATTTGAGGGGTATTGAGATGGTGGTGTCCAGAGGTCAAAATATGTTTCAGAGACACAGAGGTACTGCGGTCCTGGTCCCACATTGGGGGTAGACAAAAGTCCCTGCTAAAGATTTCTGTCCAACTGTTACCACATTTTGTGAAGCCTGGCTCCCTCTGTAACGATTCCCCAGTGTCTTTCGATCCTAGAGATGACTGTAGCAAACTTCCCAAATTTGTTCTTGGCCTCATACTCCCAAAGGAGTGCCTGACATTTGCCAGCCTAACGATACTCACATTCTGGGAAAAACCTCACTAATTATGCATATTTATCTACCACACATGGCAAATCCTTACAATTGCAGAACATCATATCGCACTTGTCATCTTTGAGGTACTGTAAGTATTTGGATTTGAGGGAAATATTCATCCTTGCTTGCTCTCTCCCATCTGAAGTCTATGGTGCTGCTGTTCCTTTCTCACATGTCCCTTGAAAGAGACAAGTGACACACAGACTCAATCACTCAGCAAACATATATGCTTTGACGTTTTCATCTTGCTGTTTACCTTCCAAATATCCCCCCTTCACCACAAATACAGGCCTGCCATTCCTCATCCCCTCAGTCAAAGCAGTCCTTCACTCCTTAGGCCCTGCAAGACCACCATGAACAAGAATCATGTCAGCAAGCAGAAGAAAAGCCTCAGTGTGCTCTTTTGTTCATACTGCTGACCTCTAGTAACACTTCATGGCAACTGCAGCATAAGAATGGGACTGAGAAGAGGGCTGTCCTATGCAAATAATATCCTCCCATGTACACTTTCTTCTGAGACGGTCGGCGGCTTGTGCCGTGATACCGCCTCCAACATATGGTCTTCAACCAAATTTTTAAAAAGCCCACCTGCCTTAGACGAAGGATTTTGCCACTTGAAGGAAGCACATGGGGACATCACCCTCATTTAGCAGGGTCCTAAATTGCCTGCTGTCAGTCTGTATACAGAACAAGGGCGTTCGTGGGCGTTCGTGAGCGTTCCTCAAAGGAAGGAGGTGGGTGATTAATTCATAGTGCCAGGGCAGGCCCAGCCCAGGCCAGCGCAGCCCAGCCCGGCACAGCGCATTGCTGTGGAGGTCCATTCCTTCACATCCTGCAGCAGGGATGATGCAGACCTACTAGAGCAAAGGCTTGACTCTGCCCTTGTCTGTCTCTTAAAGGAAACAATCTTTCTAGCTTCTTATTGCAACTAATAAATGGACTCTAGCTTGCCTCAAACTTGACCCATCATTTCATTAGCCAGAGCTCATACTTGACCTTTATTTCTATCCAAGCTCACTGGCACCAAACCCCTGATTTGAGCGAGTGGCTCACACCAAAATGAAAAATCACCATCATCCAACCTATTTTACAATAAGTGTAGCACCTTCCTCGCATTCTTGTGCTCAGTTATAACCCCCAATACCACAATTGCACTCTGCAATTCACCAAACTTAAAGGACAAAGAATGAAGACATTGATAAAGGAAAATAAGGCCTTGTCCCTATTGCACCTACTTGAGAAATAGGGAGGTTGGTAGAAGGTCATGAGGGAAAACATTTGAAATTTTGGGACACACATGCCAAAAAGAGTGTCCACTTTTCTCCTCTGTTACCAAGTAAAAAAAAATCTTAGCAAAAAAAAAACATTCACTTTTTGAAAATTTCCACCTTGGGATACCTCTACAGCATTGGCAGGATTCAAACCCTGGCCTGTGAGGGCTGTCCGCACCAAAGGTACAAGACTTTCCTTTGAGCTATAGCTCCTTAGTGTTCTAGAGGATTGCAGTAGTAACTATAAGCAACATACAGGCCTTGGTGTCCTTCCCTGCGGCTTCCATTGCACATGAAAAGGATGACCATGACATAAGGACAATTTGATAGGCTACTTACATGGAAACCAGTGTGGTCCAGTGGGTAAGTGCCTGCCTTCCATGCAGGCAACCAGGGTTCGAATCCCGGGTTCGGCACCAGGTGACTGATGGTGGCAGAGCAGAGGTAAGTTGGAGGTGGGCCTAAATGGCCAATTGGTAAGTAAAATGTGTCTGTGTGTTGTGTAAGAGTGGAATCATGCCTAGTGAATGAGGGATTGCAGATTGGTTGGTAAGTAAAATAGGTGTGGCCTGAACAGAGAGAGGTGAAAGAAAGGGAACAGGTGTTGTGTGCAGGAGGAGGAGCCAAGTCAGAGTGGGTGGGGTCAGAGAGGAGGAGTATAGGAGGAGCTGGGTCAGAGAGGTGGGGTATAGGAGGAGCCTAGTCAGAGTGGGAGGGGTCAGAGAGGAGAAGCATAGGAGGAGCCAAGTTGGAGTGGGTGGGGTCAGAGAGGAGGAGTATAGGCGGAGCCTGGGCAGAGAGGAGGGGTATAGGAAGAGCCTAGTCAGAGTGGGTTTGGTCAGAGAGGAGGGGTATAGGCGGAGCCTGGGCAGAATGGGTGGGTTCAGAGAGCAGAGGAATAGGTGGAGGAGGATCCTGCCTTATTCTGGGGTACTGCAAATACTTTTTTACTGCACCCCCCCCATACTCTCTGATTTCTGTTGGGAGGGGGCAGTCAAAATTTGGGGGAGCAGTATTAAAAGGTGCTTGGGCGCAACGTGAGGCGATGAGGTGCACACAATGGCTTGGCTTCCAGGTACTTTTTGAGGGGCTACCATTAGTTTGTATTGCTCTGATCCTCCCTCATGGGGTGTACCCCAAATGGTTAGGGGCAACGGGGGGGCAAGAAGCTGTTTGACGGTTTCTATTAACAACAGGGGTCACCATACGATTATGCTGCAGTTTTGCTATTGAAAGGTAAAACAAGGAGCATTTGGCTGTATTTTTGCAGGTGGGGTGCCCCAAAATGTTACTGCCAGCAGCAGCAGCCCCCTTCCTCCCCACCCTGCAGATTGGTATAGGTACCTTGAGGACATTTCTGTTAAAAACAGAGGCTATAGCGCATCGCGCTACAAATTCCGAGAGCACTAACACTTGCTAAATAAAGGTGGCATCGGAGCATACGAATGAGGCAGGGAGAGGCTACTGTTGCAATTGGTTTGGTGGTTCATAGTGAATAACCTCAGCATGCGAATAGGCAAAAGTGTGAGGATTGGCAGTGTCTGTAGAGAATTTTGGCATGCTCTTCAGTTGATGTTTTCCTCCTTACGTTGGCCATGAACTACAGAGGAAAGGCCTGGCCTTACTGTTGGGCAAAACATGTATTTATGATTTTAAGAAGTGTAGTCTGGCTGTACTGAGAGGGCCTGTACAGTACGGTAAATGCCTGTATACCCCTGCAATGTGCATACAACTGTCACTTGAGATTGAACAGCGAACGAAGCAGCTGGGTTACTGACTGAATGTAAATGGAAGGCACATAGGAAGGGTGTTTGTGGTCACTCAAATGATTGAAACCTGGTTGATGCCCTACCAAAGCTGGGGTACCAGGGGGGAACATTTGAGGGGTATTGAGATGGTGGTGTCCAGAGGTCAAAATATGTTTCAGAGACACAGAGGTACTGCGGTCCTGGTCCCACATTGGGGGTAGACAAAAGTCCCTGCTAAAGATTTCTGTCCAACTGTTACCACATTTTGTGAAGCCTGGCTCCCTCTGTAACGATTCCCCCAGTGTCTTTCGATCCTACAGATGACTGTAGCAAACTTCCCAAATTTGTTCTTGGCCTCATACTCCCAAAGGAGTGCCTGACATTTGCCAGCCTAACGATACTCACATTCTGGGAAAAACCTCACTAACTATGAATATTTATCTACCACACATGGCAAATCCTTACAATTGCAGAACATCATATCGCACTTGTCATCTTTGAGGTACTGTAAGTATTTGGATTTGAGGGAAATATTCATCCTTGCTTGCTCTCTCCCATCTGAACTCTATGGTGCTGCTGTTCCTTTCTCACATGTCCCTTGAAAGAGACAAGTGACACACAGACTCAATCACTCAGCAAACATATATGCTTTGACGTTTTCATCTTGCTGTTTACCTTCCAAATATCCCCCCTTCACCACAAATACAGGCCTGCCATTCCTCATCCCCTCAGTCAAGCAGTCCTTCACTCCTTAGGCCCTGCAAGACCACCATGAACAAGAATCATGTCAGCAAGCAGAAGAAAAGCCTCAGTGTGCTCTTTTGTTCATACTGCTGACCTCTAGTAACACTTCATGGCAACTGCAGCATAAGAATGGGACTGAGAAGAGGGCTGTCCTATGCAAATAATATCCTCCCATGTACACTTTCTTCTGAGACGGTCGGCGGCTTGTGCCGTGATACCGCCTCCAACATATGGTCTTCAACCAAATTTTTAAAAAGCCCACCTGCCTTAGACGAAGGATTTTGCCACTTGAAGGAAGCACATGGGGACATCACCCTCATTTAGCAGGGTCCTAAATTGCCTGCTGTCAGTCTGTATACAGAACAAGGGCGTTCGTGGGCGTTCGTGAGCGTTCCTGAAAGGAAGGAGGTGGGTGATTAATTCACAGTGCCAGGGCAGGCCCAGCCCAGGCCAGCGCAGCCCAGCCCGGCACAGCGCATTGCTGTGGAGGTCCATTCCTTCACATCCTGCAGCAGGGATGATGCAGACCTACTAGAGCAAAGGCTTGACTCTGCCCTTGTCTGTCTCTTAAAGGAAACAATCTTTCTAGCTTCTTATTGCACCTAATAAATGGACTCTAGCTTGCCTCAAACTTGACCCATCATTTCATTAGCCAGAGCTCATACTTGACCTTTATTTCTATCCAAGCTCACTGGCACCAAACCCCTGATTTGAGCGAGTGGCTCACACCAAAATGAAAAATCACCATCATCCAACCTATTTTACAATAAGTGTAGCACCTTCCTCGCATTCTTGTGCTCAGTTATAACCCCCAATACCACAATTGCACTCTGCAATTCACCAAACTTAAAGGACAAAGAATGATGACATTGATAAAGGAAAATAAGGCCTTGTCCCTATTGCACCTACTTGAGAAATAGGGAGGTTGGTAGAAGGTCATGAGGGAAAACATTTGAAATTTTGGGACACACATGCCAAAAAGAGTGTCCACTTTTCTCCTCTGTTACCAAGTAAAAAAAAATCTTAGCAAAAAAAAAAACATTCACTTTTTGAAAATTTCCACCTTGGGATACCTCTACAGCATTGGCAGGATTCGAACCCTGGCCTGTGAGGGCTGTCCGCACCAAAGGTACAAGACTTTCCTTTGAGCTATAGCTCCTTAGTGTTCTAGAGGATTGCAGTAGTAACTATAAGCAACATACAGGCCTTGGTGTCCTTCCCTGCGGCTTCCATTGCACATGAAAAGGATGACCATGACATAAGGACAATTTGATAGGCTACTTACATGGAAACCAGTGTGGTCCAGTGGGTAAGTGCCTGCCTTCCATGCAGGCAACCAGGGTTCGAATCCCGGGTTCGGCACCAGGTGACTGATGGTGGCAGAGCAGAGGTAAGTTGGAGGTGGGCCTAAATGGCCAATTGGTAAGTAAAATGTGTCTGTGTGTTGTGTAAGAGTGGAATCATGCCTAGTGAATGAGGGATTGCAGATTGGTTGGTAAGTAAAATAGGTGTGGCCTGAACAGAGAGAGGTGAAAGGGAACAGGTGTTGTGTGCAGGAGGAGGAGGAGCCAAGTCAGAGTGGGTGGGGTCAGAGAGGAGGGGTATAGGAGGAGCCTAGTCAGAGTGGGAGGGGTCATAGAGGAGGAGCACAGGAGGAGCCAAGTCAGAGTGGGTGGGGTCAGAGAAGAGGAGTATAGGCAGAGCCTAGGCAGAGAGGAGGGGTATAGGAGGAGCCTAGTCAGAGTGGGTGGGGTCAGAGAGCAGAGGAATAGGTGGAGGAGGATCCTGACTTATTGTGGGGTACAGCAAATACTTTTGTACTGCACCCCCCTTTACTCTCTGATTTCTGTTGGGAGGGGGCAGTCAAAATTTGGGGGAGCAGTATTAAAAGGTGCTTGGGCGCAACGTGAAGGCGATGAGGAGCACACAATGGCTTGGCTTCCAGGTACTTTTTGAGGGGCTACCATTAGTTTGTATTGCTCTGATCCTCCCTCATGGGGTGTACCCCAAATGGTTAGGGGCAACGGGGGGGCAAGAAGCTGTTTGACAGTTTCTATTAACAACTGGGGTCACCATGCGATTATGCTGCAGTTATGCTATTGAAAGGTAAAACAAGGAGCATTTGGCTGTATTTTTGCAGGTGGGGTGCCCCAAAATGTTACTGCCAGCAGCAGCAGCCCCCTTCCTCCCCACCCTGCAGATTGGTATAGGTACCTTTAGGACATTTCTGTTGAAAACAGAGGTTATAGCGAATCGCGCTACAAAATCCGAGAGCACTAACACTTGCTAAATAAAGGTGGCATCGGAGCATACGAATGAGGCAGGGAGAGGCTACTGTTGCAATTGGTTTGGTGGTTCATAGTGAATAACCTCAGCATGCGAATAGGCAAAAGTGTGAGGATTGGCAGTGTCTGTAGAGAATTTTGGCATGCTCTTCAGTTGATGTTTTCCTCCTTACGTTGGCCATGAACTACAGAGGAAAGGCCTGGCCTTACTGTTGGGCAAAACATGTATTTATGATTTTAAGAAGTGTAGTTTGGCTGTACTGAGAGGGCCTGTACAGTACGGTAAATGCCTGTATACCCCTGCAATGTGCATCCAACAGTCACTTGAGATTGAACAGCGAACGAAGCAGCTGGGTTACTGACTGAATGTAAATGGAAGGCATATAGGAAGGGTGTTTGTGGTCACTCAAATGATTGAAACCTGGTTGATGCACTACCAAAGCTGGGGTACCAGGGGGGAACATTTGAGGGGTATTGAGATGGTGGTGTCCAGAGGTCAAAATATGTTTCAGAGACACAGAGGTACTGCGGTCCTGGTCCCACATTGGGGGTAGACAAAAGTCCCTGCTAAAGATTTCTGTCCAACTGTTACCACATTTTGTGAAGCCTGGCTCCCTCTGTAACGATTCCCCAGTGTCTTTCGATCCTAGAGATGACTGTAGCAAACTTCCCAAATTTGTTCTTGGCCTCATACTCCCAAAGGAGTGCCTGACATTTGCCAGCCTAACGATACTCACATTCTGGGAAAAACCTCACTAACTATGCATATTTATCTACCACACATGGCAAATCCTTACAATTGCAGAACATCATATCGCACTTGTCATCTTTGAGGTACTGTAAGTATTTGGATTTGAGGGAAATATTCATCCTTGCTTGCTCTCTCCCATCTGAAGTCTATGGTGCCGCTGTTCCTTTCTCACATGTCCCTTCAAAGAGACAAGTGACACACAGACTCAATCACTCAGCAAACATATATGCTTTGACGTTTTCATCTTGCTGTTTACCTTCCAAATATTCCCCCTTCACCACAAATACAGGCCTGCCATTCCTCATCCCCTCAGTCAAAGCAGTCCTTCACTCCTTAGGCCCTGCAAGACCACCATGAACAAGAATCATGTCAGCAAGCAGAAGAAAAGCCTCAGTGTGCTCTTTTGTTCATACTGCTGCCCTCTAGTAACACTTCATGGCAACTGCAGCATAAGAATGGGACTGAGAAGAGGGCTGTCCTATGCAAATAATATCCTTCCATGCACACTTTCTTCTGAGACGGTCGGAGGCTTTTGCCGTGATACCGCCTCCAACATATGGTCTTCAACCAAATTTTTAAAAAGCCCACCTGCCTTAGACGAAGGATTTTGCCACTTGAAGGAAGCACATGGGGACATCACCCTCATTTAGCAGGGTCCTAAATTGCCTGCTGTCAGCCTGTATACAGAACAAGGGCGTTCGTGGGCGTTCGTGAGCGTTCCTCAAAGGAAGGAGGTGGGTGATTAAGTCACAGTGCCAGGGCAGGCCCAGCCCAGGCCAGCGCAGCCCAGCCCGGCACAGCGCATTGCTGTGGAGGTCCATTCCTTCACATCCTGCAGCAGGGATGATGCAGACCTACTAGAGCAAAGGCTTGACTCTGCCCATGTCTGTCTCTTAAAGGAAACAATCTTTCTAGCTTCTTATTGCACCTAATAAATGGACTCTAGCTTGCCTTAAACTTGACCCATCATTTCATTAGCCAGAGCTCATACTTGACCTTTATTTCTATCCAAGCTCACTGGCACCAAACCCCTGATTCGAGCGAGTGGCTCACACCAAAATGAAAAATCACCATCATCCAACCTATTTTACAATAAGTGTAGCACCTTCCTCGCATTCTTGTGCTCAGTTATAACCCCCAATACCACAATTGCACTCTGCAATTCACCAAACTTAAAGGACAAAGAATGATGACATTGATAAAGGAAAATAAGGCCTTGTCCCTATTGCACCTACTTGAGAAATAGGGAGGTTGGTAGAAGGTCATGAGGGAAAACATTTGAAATTTTGGGACACACATGCCAAAAAGAGTGTCCACTTTTCTCCTCTGTTACCAAGTAAAAAAAAATCTTAGCAAAAAAAAAACCATTCACATTTTGAAAATTTCCACCTTGGGATACCTCTACAGCATTGGCAGGATTCGAACCCTGGCCTGTGAGGGCTGTCCGCACCAAAGGTACAAGACTTACCTTTGAGCTATAGCTCCTTAGTGGTCTAGAGGATTGCAGTAGTAACTATAAGCAACATACAGGCCTTGGTGTCCTTCCCTGCGGCTTCCATTGCACATGAAAAGGATGACCATGACATAAGGACAATTTGATAAGCTACTTACATGGAAACCAGTGTGGTCCAGTGGGTAAGTGCCTGCCTTCCATGCAGGCAACCAGGGTTCGAATCCCGGGTTCGGCACCAGGTGACTGATGGTGGCAGAGCAGAGGTAAGTTAGAGGTGGGCCTAAATGGCCAATTGGTAAGTAAAATGTGTCTGTGTGTTGTGTAAGAGTGGAATCATGCCTAGTGAATGAGGGATTGCAGATTGGTTGGTAAGTAAAATAAGTGTGGCCTGAACAGAGAGAGGTGAAAGAAAGGGAACAGGTGTTGTGTGCAGGAGGAGGAGGAGCCAAGTCAGAGTGGGTGGGGTCAGAGAGGAGGGGTATAGGAGGAGCCTAGTCAGAGTGGGAGGGGTCATAGAGGAGGAGCACAGGAGGAGCCAAGTCAGAGTGGGTGGGGTCAGAGAGGAGGAGTATAGGCGGAGCCTAGGCAGAGAGGAGGGGTATAGGAGGAACCTAGTCAGAGTGGGAGGGGTCAGAGAGGAGGGGTTCAGGAGGAGCCAAGTCAGAATGGGTGGGGTCAGAGAGGAGGAGTATATGCGGAGCCTAGGCAGAGAGGAGGGGTATAGGAGGAACCTAGTCAGAGTGGGAGGGGTCAGAGAGGAGGGGTTCAGGAGGAGCCTAGTCAGAGTGGGTGGGGTCAGAGAGCAGAGGAATAGGTGGAGGAGGATCCTGACTTATTGTGGGGTACTGCAAATACTTTTTTACTGCACCCCCCTATACTCTCTGATTTCTGTTGGGAGGGGGCAGTCAAAATTTGGGGGAGCAGTATTAAAAGGTGCTTGGGCGCAACGTGAAGGCGATGAGGTGCACACAATGGCTTGGCTTCCAGGTACTTTTTGAGGGGCTACCATTAGTTTGTATTGCTCTGATCCTCCCTCGTGGGGTGTACCCCAAATGGTTAGGGGCAACGGGGGGGCAAGAAGCTGTTTGACAGTTTCTATTAACAACTGGGGTCACCATGCGATTATGCTGCAGTTATGCTATTGAAAGGTAAAACAAGGAGCATTTGGCTGTATTTTTGCAGGTGGGGTGCCCCAAAATGTTACTGCCAGCAGCAGCAGCCCCCTTCCTCCCCACCCTGCAGATTGGTATAGGTACCTTTAGGACATTTCTGTTGAAAACAGAGGTTATAGCGAATCGCGCTACAAAATCCGAGAGCACTAACACTTGCTAAATAAAGGTGGCATCGGAGCATACGAATGAGGCAGGGAGAGGCTACTGTTGCAATTGGTTTGGTGGTTCATAGTGAATAACCTCAGCATGCGAATAGGCAAAAGTGTGAGGATTGGCAGTGTCTGTAGAGAATTTTGGCATGCTCTTCAGTTGATGTTTTCCTCCTTACGTTGGCCATGAACTACAGAGGAAAGGCCTGGCCTTACTGTTGGGCAAAACATGTATTTATGATTTTAAGAAGTGTAGTTTGGCTGTACTGAGAGGGCCTGTACAGTACGGTAAATGCCTGTATACCCCTGCAATGTGCATCCAACTGTCACTTGAGATTGAACAGCGAACGAAGCAGCTGGGTTACTGACTGAATGTAAATGGAAGGCATATAGGAAGGGTGTTTGTGGTCACTCAAATGATTGAAACCTGGTTGATGCACTACCAAAGCTGGGGTACCAGGGGGGAACATTTGAGGGGTATTGAGATGGTGGTATCCAGAGGTCAAAATATGTTTCAGAGACACAGAGGTACTGCGGTCCTGGTCCCACATTGGGGGTAGACAAAAGTCCCTGCTAAAGATTTCTGTCCAACTGTTACCACATTTTGTGAAGCCTGGCTCCCTCTGTAACGATTCCCCAGTGTCTTTCGATCCTAGAGATGACTGTAGCAAACTTCCCAAATTTGTTCTTGGCCTCATACTCCCAAAGGAGTGCCTGACATTTGCCAGCCTAACGATACTCACATTCTGGGAAAAACCTCACTAACTATGCATATTTATCTACCACACATGGCAAATCCTTACAATTGCAGAACATCATATCGCACTTGTCATCTTTGAGGTACTGTAAGTATTTGGATTTGAGGGAAATATTCATCCTTGCTTTCTCTCTCCCATCTGAAGTCTATGGTGCCGCTGTTCCTTTCTCACATGTCCCTTCAAAGAGACAAGTGACACACAGACTCAATCACTCAGCAAACATATATGCTTTGACGTTTTCATCTTGCTGTTTACCTTCCAAATATTCCCCCTTCACCACAAATACAGGCCTGCCATTCCTCATCCCCTCAGTCAAAGCAGTCCTTCACTCCTTAGGCCCTGCAAGACCACCATGAACAAGAATCATGTCAGCAAGCAGAAGAAAAGCCTCAGTGTGCTCTTTTGTTCATACTGCTGCCCTCTAGTAACACTTCATGGCAACTGCAGCATAAGAATGGGACTGAGAAGAGGGCTGTCCTATGCAAATAATATCCTTCCATGCACACTTTCTTCTGAGACGGTCGGAGGCTTTTGCCGTGATACCGCCTCCAACATATGGTCTTCAACCAAATTTTTAAAAAGCCCACCTGCCTTAGACGAAGGATTTTGCCACTTGAAGGAAGCACATGGGGACATCACCCTCATTTAGCAGGGTCCTAAATTGCCTGCTGTCAGCCTGTATACAGAACAAGGGCGTTCGTGGGCGTTCGTGAGCGTTCCTCAAAGGAAGGAGGTGGGTGATTAAGTCACAGTGCCAGGGCAGGCCCAGCCCAGGCCAGCGCAGCCCAGCCCGGCACAGCGCATTGCTGTGGAGGTCCATTCCTTCACATCCTGCAGCAGGGATGATGCAGACCTACTAGAGCAAAGGCTTGACTCTGCCCATGTCTGTCTCTTAAAGGAAACAATCTTTCTAGCTTCTTATTGCACCTAATAAATGGACTCTAGCTTGCCTTAAACTTGACCCATCATTTCATTAGCCAGAGCTCATACTTGACCTTTATTTCTATCCAAGCTCACTGGCACCAAACCCCTGATTCGAGCGAGTGGCTCACACCAAAATGAAAAATCACCATCATCCAACCTATTTTACAATAAGTGTAGCACCTTCCTCGCATTCTTGTGCTCAGTTATAACCCCCAATACCACAATTGCACTCTGCAATTCACCAAACTTAAAGGACAAAGAATGATGACATTGATAAAGGAAAATAAGGCCTTGTCCCTATTGCACCTACTTGAGAAATAGGGAGGTTGGTAGAAGGTCATGAGGGAAAACATTTGAAATTTTGGGACACACATGCCAAAAAGAGTGTCCACTTTTCTACTCTGTTACCAAGTAAAAAAAAATCTTAGCAAAAAAAAAACCATTCACTTTTTGAAAATTTCCACCTTGGGATACCTCTACAGCATTGGCAGGATTCGAACCCTGGCCTGTGAGGGCTGTCCGCACCAAAGGTACAAGACTTACCTTTGAGCTATAGCTCCTCAGTGGTGTAGAGGATTGCAGTAGTAACTATGAGCAACATACAGGCCTTGGTGTCCTTCCCTGCGGCTTCCATTGCACATGAAAAGGATGACCATGACATAAGGACAATTTGATAAGCTACTTACAAGGAAACCAGTGTGGTCCAGTGGGTAAGTGCCTGCCTTCCATGCAGGCAACCAGGGTTCGAATCCCGGGTTCGGCACCAGGTGACTGATGGTGGCAGAGCAGAGGTAAGTTGGAGGTGGGCCTAAATGGCCAATTGGTAAGTAAAATGTGTCTGTGTGTTGTGTAAGAGTGGAATCATGTCTAGTGAATGAGGGATTGCAGATTGGTTGGTAAGTAAAATAGGTGTGGCCTGAACAGAGAGAGGTGAAAGAAAGGGAACAGGTGTTGTGTGCAGGAGGAGGAGCCAAGTCAGAGTGGGTGGGGTCAGAGAGGAGGGGTATAGGGGGAGCCTAGTCAGAGTGGGAGGGGTCATAGAGGAGGAGCATAGGAGGAGCCTAGTCAGAGTGGGTGGGGTTAGAGAGGAGGGGTTCAGGAGGAGCCAAGTCAGAGTGCGTGGGGTCAGAGAGGAGGAGTATAAGCGGAGCCTAGGCAGAGAGGAGGGGTATAGGAGGAACCTAGTCAGAGTGGGTGAAGTCAGAGAGGAGGAGTATATGCGGAGCCTAGGCAGAGAGGAGGAGCCTAGTCAGAGTGGGTGGGGTCAGAGAGCAGAGGAATAGGTGGAGGAGGATCCTGACTTATTGTGGGGTACTGCAAATACTTTTTTACTGCACCCCCCTATACTCTCTGATTTCTGTTGGGAGGGGGCAGTCAAAATTTGGGGGAGCAGTATTAAAAGGTGCTTGGGCGCAACGTGAAGGCGATGAGGTGCACACAATGGCTTGGCTTCCAGGTACTTTTTGAGGGGCTACCATTAGTTTGTATTGCTCTGATCCTCCCTCATGGGGTGTACCCCAAATGGTTAGGGGCAACGGGGGGGCAAGAAGCTGTTTGACAGTTTCTATTAACAACTGGGGTCACCATGCGATTATGCTGCAGTTATGCTATTGAAAGGTAAAACAAGGAGCATTTGGCTGTATTTTTGCAGGTGGGGTGCCCCAAAATGTTACTGCCAGCAGCAGCAGCCCCCTTCCTCCCCACCCTGCAGATTGGTATAGGTACCTTTAGGACATTTCTGTTGAAAACAGAGGTTATAGCGAATCGCGCTACAAAATCCGAGAGCACTAACACTTGCTAAATAAAGGTGGCATCGGAGCATACGAATGAGGCAGGGAGAGGCTACTGTTGCAATTGGTTTGGTGGTTCATAGTGAATAACCTCAGCATGCGAATAGGCAAAAGTGTGAGGATTGGCAGTGTCTGTAGAGAATTTTGGCATGCTCTTCAGTTGATGTTTTCCTCCTTACGTTGGCCATGAACTACAGAGGAAAGGCCTGGCCTTACTGTTGGGCAAAACATGTATTTATGATTTTAAGAAGTGTAGTTTGGCTGTACTGAGAGGGCCTGTACAGTACGGTAAATGCCTGTATACCCCTGCAATGTGCATCCAACTGTCACTTGAGATTGAACAGCGAACGAAGCAGCTGGGTTACTGACTGAATGTAAATGGAAGGCATATAGGAAGGGTGTTTGTGGTCACTCAAATGATTGAAACCTGGTTGATGCACTACCAAAGCTGGGGTACCAGGGGGGAACATTTGAGGGGTATTGAGATGGTGGTGTCCAGAGGTCAAAATATGTTTCAGAGACACAGAGGTACTGCGGTCCGGGTCCCACATTGGGGGTAGACAAAAGTCCCTGCTAAAGATTTCTGTCCAACTGTTACCACATTTTGTGAAGCCTGGCTCCCTCTGTAACGATTCCCCAGTGTCTTTCGATCCTAGAGATGACTGTAGCAAACTTCCCAAATTTGTTCTTGGCCTCATACTCCCAAAGGAGTGCCTGACATTTGTCAGCCTAACGATACTCACATTCTGGGAAAAACCTCACTAACTATGCATATTTATCTACCACACATGGCAAATCCTTACAATTGCAGAACATCATATCGCACTTGTCATCTTTGAGGTACTGTAAGTATTTGGATTTGAGGGAAATATTCATCCTTGCTTGCTCTCTCCCATCTGAAGTCTATGGTGCCGCTGTTCCTTTCTCACATGTCCCTTCAAAGAGACAAGTGACACACAGACTCAATCACTCAGCAAACATATATGCTTTGACGTTTTCATCTTGCTGTTTACCTTCCAAATATTCCCCCTTCACCACAAATACAGGCCTGCCATTCCTCATCCCCTCAGTCAAAGCAGTCCTTCACTCCTTAGGCCCTGCAAGACCACCATGAACAAGAATCATGTCAGCAAGCAGAAGAAAAGCCTCAGTGTGCTCTTTTGTTCATACTGCTGCCCTCTAGTAACACTTCATGGCAACTGCAGCATAAGAATGGGACTGAGAAGAGGGCTGTCCTATGCAAATAATATCCTTCCATGCACACTTTCTTCTGAGACGGTCGGAGGCTTTTGCCGTGATACCGCCTCCAACATATGGTCTTCAACCAAATTTTTAAAAAGCCCACCTGCCTTAGACGAAGGATTTTGCCACTTGAAGGAAGCACATGGGGACATCACCCTCATTTAGCAGGGTCCTAAATTGCCTGCTGTCAGCCTGTATACAGAACAAGGGCGTTCGTGGGCGTTCGTGAGCGTTCCTCAAAGGAAGGAGGTGGGTGATTAAGTCACAGTGCCAGGGCAGGCCCAGCCCAGGCCAGCGCAGCCCAGCCCGGCACAGCGCATTGCTGTGGAGGTCCATTCCTTCACATCCTGCAGCAGGGATGATGCAGACCTACTAGAGCAAAGGCTTGACTCTGCCCATGTCTGTCTCTTAAAGGAAACAATCTTTCTAGCTTCTTATTGCACCTAATAAATGGACTCTAGCTTGCCTTAAACTTGACCCATCATTTCATTAGCCAGAGCTCATACTTGACCTTTATTTCTATCCAAGCTCACTGGCACCAAACCCCTGATTCGAGCGAGTGGCTCACACCAAAATGAAAAATCACCATCATCCAACCTATTTTACAATAAGTGTAGCACCTTCCTCGCATTCTTGTGCTCAGTTATAACCCCCAATACCACAATTGCACTCTGCAATTCACCAAACTTAAAGGACAAAGAATGATGACATTGATAAAGGAAAATAAGGCCTTGTCCCTATTGCACCTACTTGAGAAATAGGGAGGTTGGTAGAAGGTCATGAGGGAAAACATTTGAAATTTTGGGACACACATGCCAAAAAGAGTGTCCACTTTTCTCCTCTGTTACCAAGTAAAAAAAAATCTTAGCAAAAAAAAAACCATTCACTTTGTGAAAATTTCCACCTTGGGATACCTCTACAGCATTGGCAGGATTCGAACCCTGGCCTGTGAGGGCTGTCCGCACCAAAGGTACAAGACTTACCTTTGAGCTATAGCTCCTTAGTGGTCTAGAGGATTGCAGTAGTAACTATAAGCAACATACAGGCCTTGGTGTCCTTCCCTGCGGCTTCCATTGCACATGAAAAGGATGACCATGACATAAGGACAATTTGATAAGCTACTTACAAGGAAACCAGTGTGGTCCAGTGGGTAAGTGCCTGCCTTCCATGCAGGCAACCAGGGTTCGAATCCCGGGTTCGGCACCAGGTGACTGATGGTGGCAGAGCAGAGGTAAGTTGGAGGTGGGCCTAAATGGCCAATTGGTAAGTAAAATGTGTCTGTGTGTTGTGTAAGAGTGGAATCATGCCTAGTGAATGAGGGATTGCAGATTGGTTGGTAAGTAAAATAGGTGTGGCCTGAACAGAGAGAGGTGAAAGAAAGGGAACAGGTGTTGTGTGCAGGAGGAGGAGGAGCCAAGTCAGAGTGGGTGGGGTCAGAGAGGAAGGGTATAGGAGGAGCCTAGTCAGAGTGGGAGGGGTCATAGAGGAGGAGCACAGGAGGAGCCAAGTCAGAGTGGGTGGGGTCAGAGAGGAGGGGTATAGGACAACCTAGTCAGAGTCGGAGGGGTCAGAGTGGAGGGGTTCAGGAGGAGCCAAGTCAGAGTGGGTGGGGTCAGAGAGGAGGAGTATATGCGGAGCCTAGGCAGAGAGGAGGGGTATAGGAGGAGCCTAGTCAGAGTGGGTGGGTTCAGAGAGCAGAGGAATAGGTGGAGGAGGATCCTGACTTATTGTGGGGTACTGCAAATACTTTTTTACTGCACCCCCCTATACTCTCTGATTTCTGTTGGGAGGGGGCAGTCAAAATTTGGGGGAGCAGTATTAAAAGGTGCTTGGGCGCAACGTGAAGGCGATGAGGTGCACACAATGGCTTGGCTTCCAGGTACTTTTTGAGGGGCTACCATTAGTTTGTATTGCTCTGATCCTCCCTCATGGGGTGTACCCCAAATGGTTAGGGGCAACGGGGGGGCAAGAAGCTGTTTGACAGTTTCTATTAACAACTGGGGTCACCATGCGATTATGCTGCAGTTATGCTATTGAAAGGTAAAACAAGGAGCATTTGGCTGTATTTTTGCAGGTGGGGTGCCCCAAAATGTTACTGCCAGCAGCAGCAGCCCCCTTCCTCCCCACCCTGCAGATTGGTATAGGTACCTTTAGGACATTTCTGTTGAAAACAGAGGTTATAGCGAATTGCGCTACAAAATCCGAGAGCACTAACACTTGCTAAATAAAGGTGGCATCGGAGCATACGAATGAGGCAGGGAGAGGCTACTGTTGCAATTGGTTTGGTGGTTCATAGTGAATAACCTCAGCATGCGAATAGGCAAAAGTGTGAGGATTGGCAGTGTCTGTAGAGAATTTTGGCATGCTCTTCAGTTGATGTTTTCCTCCTTACGTTGGCCATGAACTACAGAGGAAAGGCCTGGCCTTACTGTTGGGCAAAACATGTATTTATGATTTTAAGAAGTGTAGTTTGGCTGTACTGAGAGGGCCTGTACAGTACGGTAAATGCCTGTATACCCCTGCAATGTGCATCCAACTGTCACTTGAGATTGAACAGCGAACGAAGCAGCTGGGTTACTGACTGAATGTAAATGGAAGGCATATAGGAAGGGTGTTTGTGGTCACTCAAATGATTGAAACCTGGTTGATGCACTACCAAAGCTGGGGTACCAGGGGGGAACATTTGAGGGGTATTGAGATGGTGGTGTCCAGAGGTCAAAATATGTTTCAGAGACACAGAGGTACTGCGGTCCTGGTCCCACATTGGGGGTAGACAAAAGTCCCTGCTAAAGATTTCTGTCCAACTGTTACCACATTTTGTGAAGCCTGGCTCCCTCTGTAACGATTCCCCAGTGTCTTTCGATCCTAGAGATGACTGTAGCAAACTTCCCAAATTTGTTCTTGGCCTCATACTCCCAAAGGAGTGCCTGACATTTGCCAGCCTAACGATACTCACATTCTGGGAAAAACCTCACTAACTATGCATATTTATCTACCACACATGGCAAATCCTTACAATTGCAGAACATCATATCGCACTTGTCATCTTTGAGGTACTGTAAGTATTTGGATTTGAGGGAAATATTCATCCTTGCTCTCTCCCATCTGAAGTCTATGGTGCCGCTGTTCCTTTCTCACATGTCCCTTCAAAGAGACAAGTGACACACAGACTCAATCACTCAGCAAACATATATGCTTTGACGTTTTCATCTTGCTGTTTACCTTCCAAATATTCCCCCTTCACCACAAATACAGGCCTGCCATTCCTCATCCCCTCAGTCAAAGCAGTCCTTCACTCCTTAGGCCCTGCAAGACCACCATGAACAAGAATCATGTCAGCAAGCAGAAGAAAAGCCTCAGTGTGCTCTTTTGTTCATACTGCTGCCCTCTAGTAACACTTCATGGCAACTGCAGCATAAGAATGGGACTGAGAAGAGGGCTGTCCTATGCAAATAATATCCTTCCATGCACACTTTCTTCTGAGACGGTCGGAGGCTTTTGCCGTGATACCGCCTCCAACATATGGTCTTCAACCAAATTTTTAAAAAGCCCACCTGCCTTAGACGAAGGATTTTGCCACTTGAAGGAAGCACATGGGGACATCACCCTCATTTAGCAGGGTCCTAAATTGCCTGCTGTCAGCCTGTATACAGAACAAGGGCGTTCGTGGGCGTTCGTGAGCGTTCCTCAAAGGAAGGAGGTGGGTGATTAAGTCACAGTGCCAGGGCAGGCCCAGCCCAGGCCAGCGCAGCCCAGCCCGGCACAGCGCATTGCTGTGGAGGTCCATTCCTTCACATCCTGCAGCAGGGATGATGCAGACCTACTAGAGCAAAGGCTTGACTCTGCCCATGTCTGTCTCTTAAAGGAAACAATCTTTCTAGCTTCTTATTGCACCTAATAAATGGACTCTAGCTTGCCTTAAACTTGACCCATCATTTCATTAGCCAGAGCTCATACTTGACCTTTATTTCTATCCAAGCTCACTGGCACCAAACCCCTGATTCGAGCGAGTGGCTCACACCAAAATGAAAAATCACCATCATCCAACCTATTTTACAATAAGTGTAGCACCTTCCTCGCATTCTTGTGCTCAGTTATAACCCCCAATACCACAATTGCACTCTGCAATTCACCAAACTTAAAGGACAAAGAATGATGACATTGATAAAGGAAAATAAGGCCTTGTCCCTATTGCACCTACTTGAGAAATAGGGAGGTTGGTAGAAGGTCATGAGGGAAAACATTTGAAATTTTGGGACACACATGCCAAAAAGAGTGTCCACTTTTCTCCTCTGTTACCAAGTAAAAAAAAATCTTAGCAAAAAAAAAACCATTCACTTTGTGAAAATTTCCACCTTGGGATACCTCTACAGCATTGGCAGGATTCGAACCCTGGCCTGTGAGGGCTGTCCGCACCAAAGGTACAAGACTTACCTTTGAGCTATAGCTCCTTAGTGGTCTAGAGGATTGCAGTAGTAACTATAAGCAACATACAGGCCTTGGTGTCCTTCCCTGCGGCTTCCATTGCACATGAAAAGGATGACCATGACATAAGGACAATTTGATAAGCTACTTACAAGGAAACCAGTGTGGTCCAGTGGGTAAGTGCCTGCCTTCCATGCAGGCAACCAGGGTTCGAATCCCGGGTTCGGCACCAGGTGACTGATGGTGGCAGAGCAGAGGTAAGTTGGAGGTGGGCCTAAATGGCCAATTGGTAAGTAAAATGTGTCTGTGTGTTGTGTAAGAGTGGAATCATGCCTAGTGAATGAGGGATTGCAGATTGGTTGGTAAGTAAAATAGGTGTGGCCTGAACAGAGAGAGGTGAAAGAAAGGGAACAGGTGTTGTGTGCAGGAGGAGGAGGAGCCAAGTCAGAGTGGGTGGGGTCAGAGAGGAGGGGTATAGGAGGAGCCTAGTCAGAGTGGGAGGGGTCATAGAGGAGGAGCACAGGAGGAGCCAAGTCAGAGTGGGTGGGGTCAGAGAGGAGGGGTATAGGAGGAACCTAGTCAGAGTGGGAGGGGTCAGAGAGGAGGGGTTCAGGAGGAGCCAAGTCAGAGTGGGTGGGGTCAGAGAGGAGGAGTATATGTGGAGCCTAGGCAGAGAGGAGGGGTATAGGAGGAGCCTAGTCAGAGTGGGTGGGGTCAGAGAGCAGAGGAATAGGTGGAGGAGGATCCTGACTTATTGTGGGGTACTGCAAATACTTTTTTACTGCACCCCCCTATACTCTCTGATTTCTGTTGGGAGGGGGCAGTCAAAATTGGGGGGAGCAGTATTAAAAGGTGCTTGGGCGCAACGTGAAGGCGATGAGGTGCACACAATGGCTTGGCTTCCAGGTACTTTTTGAGGGGCTACCATTAGTTTGTATTGCTCTGATCCTCCCTCATGGGGTGTACCCCAAATGGTTAGGGGCAACGGGGGGCAAGAAGCTGTTTGACAGTTTCTATTAACAACTGGGGTCACCATGCGATTATGCTGCAGTTATGCTATTGAAAGGTAAAACAAGGAGCATTTGGCTGTATTTTTGCAGGTGGGGTGCCCCAAAATGTTACTGCCAGCAGCAGCAGCCCCCTTCCTCCCCACCCTGCAGATTGGTATAGGTACCTTTAGGACATTTCTGTTGAAAACAGAGGTTATAGCGAATCGCGCTACAAAATCCGAGAGCACTAACACTTGCTAAATAAAGGTGGCATCGGAGCATACGAATGAGGCAGGGAGAGGCTACTGTTGCAATTGGTTTGGTGGTTCATAGTGAATAACCTCAGCATGCGAATAGGCAAAAGTGTGAGGATTGGCAGTGTCTGTAGAGAATTTTGGCATGCTCTTCAGTTGATGTTTTCCTCCTTACGTTGGCCATGAACTACAGAGGAAAGGCCTGGCCTTACTGTTGGGCAAAACATGTATTTATGATTTTAAGAAGTGTAGTTTGGCTGTACTGAGAGGGCCTGTACAGTACGGTAAATGCCTGTATACCCCTGCAATGTGCATCCAACTGTCACTTGAGATTGAACAGCGAACGAAGCAGCTGGGTTACTGACTGAATGTAAATGGAAGGCACATAGGAAGGGTGTTTGTGGTCACTCAAATGATTGAAACCTGGTTGATGCACTACCAAAGCTGGGGTACCAGGGGGGAACATTTGAGGGGTATTGAGATGGTGGTGTCCAGAGGTCAAAATATGTTTCAGAGACACAGAGGTACTGCGGTCCTGGTCCCACATTGGGGGTAGACAAAAGTCCCTGCTAAAGATTTCTGTCCAACTGTTACCACATTTTGTGAAGCCTGGCTCCCTCTGTAACGATTCCCCAGTGTCTTTCGATCCTAGAGATGACTGTAGCAAACTTCCCAAATTTGTTCTTGGCCTCATACTCCCAAAGGAGTGCCTGACATTTGCCAGCCTAACGATACTCACATTCTGGGAAAAACCTCACTAACTATGCATATTTATCTACCACACATGGCAAATCCTTACAATTGCAGAACATCATATCGCACTTGTCATCTTTGAAGTACTGTAAGTATTTGGATTTGAGGGAAATATTCATCCTTGCTTGCTCTCTCCCATCTGAAGTCTATGGTGCCGCTGTTCCTTTCTCACATGTCCCTTCAAAGAGACAAGTGACACACAGACTCAATCACTCAGCAAACATATATGCTTTGACGTTTTCATCTTGCTGTTTACCTTCCAAATATTCCCCCTTCACCACAAATACAGGCCTGCCATTCCTCATCCCCTCAGTCAAAGCAGTCCTTCACTCCTTAGGCCCTGCAAGACCACCATGAACAAGAATCATGTCAGCAAGCAGAAGAAAAGCCTCAGTGTGCTCTTTTGTTCATACTGCTGCCCTCTAGTAACACTTCATGGCAACTGCAGCATAAGAATGGGACTGAGAAGAGGGCTGTCCTATGCAAATAATATCCTTCCATGCACACTTTCTTCTGAGACGGTCGGAGGCTTTTGCCGTGATACCGCCTCCAACATATGGTCTTCAACCAAATTTTTAAAAAGCCCACCTGCCTTAGACGAAGGATTTTGCCACTTGAAGGAAGCACATGGGGACATCACCCTCATTTAGCAGGGTCCTAAATTGCCTGCTGTCAGCCTGTATACAGAACAAGGGCGTTCGTGGGCGTTCGTGAGCGTTCCTCAAAGGAAGGAGGTGGGTGATTAAGTCACAGTGCCAGGGCAGGCCCAGCCCAGGCCAGCGCAGCCCAGCCCGGCACAGCGCATTGCTGTGGAGGTCCATTCCTTCACATCCTGCAGCAGGGATGATGCAGACCTACTAGAGCAAAGGCTTGACTCTGCCCATGTCTGTCTCTTAAAGGAAACAATCTTTCTAGCTTCTTATTGCACCTAATAAATGGACTCTAGCTTGCCTTAAACTTGACCCATCATTTCATTAGCCAGAGCTCATACTTGACCTTTATTTCTATCCAAGCTCACTGGCACCAAACCCCTGATTCGAGCGAGTGGCTCACACCAAAATGAAAAATCACCATCATCCAACCTATTTTACAATAAGTGTAGCACCTTCCTCGCATTCTTGTGCTCAGTTATAACCCCCAATACCACAATTGCACTCTGCAATTCACCAAACTTAAAGGACAAAGAATGATGACATTGATAAAGGAAAATAAGGCCTTGTCCCTATTGCACCTACTTGAGAAATAGGGAGGTTGGTAGAAGGTCATGAGGGAAAACATTTGAAATTTTGGGACACACATGCCAAAAAGAGTGTCCACTTTTCTACTCTGTTACCAAGTAAAAAAAAATCTTAGCAAAAAAAAAACCATTCACTTTTTGAAAATTTCCACCTTGGGATACCTCTACAGCATTGGCAGGATTCGAACCCTGGCCTGTGAGGGCTGTCCGCACCAAAGGTACAAGACTTACCTTTGAGCTATAGCTCCTCAGTGGTGTAGAGGATTGCAGTAGTAACTATAAGCAACATACAGGCCTTGGTGTCCTTCCCTGCGGCTTCCATTGCACATGAAAAGGATGACCATGACATAAGGACAATTTGATAAGCTACTTACAAGGAAACCAGTGTGGTCCAGTGGGTAAGTGCCTGCCTTCCATGCAGGCAACCAGGGTTCGAATCCCGGGTTCAGCACCAGGTGACTGATGGTGGCAGAGCAGAGGTAAGTTGGAGGTGGGCCTAAATGGCCAATTGGTAAGTAAAATGTGTCTGTGTGTTGTGTAAGAGTGGAATCATGCCTAGTGAATGAGGGATTGCAGATTGGTTGGTAAGTAAAATAGGTGTGGCCTGAACAGAGAGAGGTGAAAGAAAGGGAACAGGTGTTGTGTGCAGG
Organism: Lissotriton vulgaris; assembly: GCF_964263255.1. Classification (NCBI taxonomy): domain Eukaryota; kingdom Metazoa; phylum Chordata; class Amphibia; order Caudata; family Salamandridae; genus Lissotriton; species Lissotriton vulgaris. The sequence goes on from NC_141685.1 coordinate 1,747,276,917, forward strand.
AGGAGGAGGAGCCGAGTCAGAGTGGGTGGGGTCAGAGAGGAGGGGTATAGGGGGAGCCTAGTCAGAGTGGGAGGGGTCATAGAGGAGGAGCATAGGAGGAGCCTAGTCAGAGTGGGTGGGGTTAGAGAGGAGGGGTTCAGGAGGAGCCAAGTCAGAGTGGGTGGGGTCAGAGAGGAGGAGTATAGGCGGAGCCTAGGCAGAGAGGAGGGGTATAGGAGGAACCTAGTCAGAGTGGGAGGGGTCAGAGAGGAGGAGCATAGGAGGAGCCAAGTCAGAGTGGGTGGGGTCAGAGAGGAGGAGTATATGCGGAGCCTAGGCAGAGAGGAGGGGTATAGGAGGAGCCTAGTCAGAGTGGGTGGGGTCAGAGAGCAGAGGAATAGGTGGAGGAGGATCCTGACTTATTGTGGGGTACTGCAAATACTTTTTTACTGCACCCCCCTATACTCTCTGATTTCTGTTGGGAGGGGGCAGTCAAAATTTGGGGGAGCAGTATTAAAAGGTGCTTGGGCGCAACGTGAAGGCGATGAGGTGCACACAATGGCTTGGCTTCCAGGTACTTTTTGAGGGGCTACCATTAGTTTGTATTGCTCTGATCCTCCCTCATGGGGTGTACCCCAAATGGTTAGGGGCAACGGGGGGGCAAGAAGCTGTTTGACAGTTTCTATTAACAACTGGGGTCACCATGCGATTATGCTGCAGTTATGCTATTGAAAGGTAAAACAAGGAGCATTTGGCTGTATTTTTGCAGGTGGGGTGCCCCAAAATGTTACTGCCAGCAGCAGCAGCCCCCTTCCTCCCCACCCTGCAGATTGGTATAGGTACCTTTAGGACATTTCTGTTGAAAACAGAGGTTATAGCGAATCGCGCTACAAAATCCGAGAGCACTAACACTTGCTAAATAAAGGTGGCATCGGAGCATACGAATGAGGCAGGGAGAGGCTACTGTTGCAATTGGTTTGGTGGTTCATAGTGAATAACCTCAGCATGCGAATAGGCAAAAGTGTGAGGATTGGCAGTGTCTGTAGAGAATTTTGGCATGCTCTTCAGTTGATGTTTTCCTCCTTACGTTGGCCATGAACTACAGAGGAAAGGCCTGGCCTTACTGTTGGGCAAAACATGTATTTATGATTTTAAGAAGTGTAGTTTGGCTGTACTGAGAGGGCCTGTACAGTACGGTAAATGCCTGTATACCCCTGCAATGTGCATCCAACTGTCACTTGAGATTGAACAGCGAACGAAGCAGCTGGGTTACTGACTGAATGTAAATGGAAGGCACATAGGAAGGGTGTTTGTGGTCACTCAAATGATTGAAACCTGGTTGATGCACTACCAAAGCTGGGGTACCAGGGGGGAACATTTGAGGGGTATTGAGATGGTGGTGTCCAGAGGTCAAAATATGTTTCAGAGACACAGAGGTACTGCGGTCCTGGTCCCACATTGGGGGTAGACAAAAGTCCCTGCTAAAGATTTCTGTCCAACTGTTACCACATTTTGTGAAGCCTGGCTCCCTCTGTAACGATTCCCCAGTGTCTTTCGATCCTAGAGATGACTGTAGCAAACTTCCCAAATTTGTTCTTGGCCTCATACTCCCAAAGGAGTGCCTGACATTTGCCAGCCTAACGATACTCACATTCTGGGAAAAACCTCACTAACTATGCATATTTATCTACCACACATGGCAAATCCTTACAATTGCAGAACATCATATCGCACTTGTCATCTTTGAAGTACTGTAAGTATTTGGATTTGAGGGAAATATTCATCCTTGCTTGCTCTCTCCCATCTGAAGTCTATGGTGCCGCTGTTCCTTTCTCACATGTCCCTTCAAAGAGACAAGTGACACACAGACTCAATCACTCAGCAAACATATATGCTTTGACGTTTTCATCTTGCTGTTTACCTTCCAAATATTCCCCCTTCACCACAAATACAGGCCTGCCATTCCTCATCCCCTCAGTCAAAGCAGTCCTTCACTCCTTAGGCCCTGCAAGACCACCATGAACAAGAATCATGTCAGCAAGCAGAAGAAAAGCCTCAGTGTGCTCTTTTGTTCATACTGCTGCCCTCTAGTAACACTTCATGGCAACTGCAGCATAAGAATGGGACTGAGAAGAGGGCTGTCCTATGCAAATAATATCCTTCCATGCACACTTTCTTCTGAGACGGTCGGAGGCTTTTGCCGTGATACCGCCTCCAACATATGGTCTTCAACCAAATTTTTAAAAAGCCCACCTGCCTTAGACGAAGGATTTTGCCACTTGAAGGAAGCACATGGGGACATCACCCTCATTTAGCAGGGTCCTAAATTGCCTGCTGTCAGCCTGTATACAGAACAAGGGCGTTCGTGGGCGTTCGTGAGCGTTCCTCAAAGGAAGGAGGTGGGTGATTAAGTCACAGTGCCAGGGCAGGCCCAGCCCAGGCCAGCGCAGCCCAGCCCGGCACAGCGCATTGCTGTGGAGGTCCATTCCTTCACATCCTGCAGCAGGGATGATGCAGACCTACTAGAGCAAAGGCTTGACTCTGCCCATGTCTGTCTCTTAAAGGAAACAATCTTTCTAGCTTCTTATTGCACCTAATAAATGGACTCTAGCTTGCCTTAAACTTGACCCATCATTTCATTAGCCAGAGCTCATACTTGACCTTTATTTCTATCCAAGCTCACTGGCACCAAACCCCTGATTCGAGCGAGTGGCTCACACCAAAATGAAAAATCACCATCATCCAACCTATTTTACAATAAGTGTAGCACCTTCCTCGCATTCTTGTGCTCAGTTATAACCCCCAATACCACAATTGCACTCTGCAATTCACCAAACTTAAAGGACAAAGAATGATGACATTGATAAAGGAAAATAAGGCCTTGTCCCTATTGCACCTACTTGAGAAATAGGGAGGTTGGTAGAAGGTCATGAGGGAAAACATTTGAAATTTTGGGACACACATGCCAAAAAGAGTGTCCACTTTTCTACTCTGTTACCAAGTAAAAAAAAATCTTAGCAAAAAAAAAACCATTCACTTTTTGAAAATTTCCACCTTGGGATACCTCTACAGCATTGGCAGGATTCGAACCCTGGCCTGTGAGGGCTGTCCGCACCAAAGGTACAAGACTTACCTTTGAGCTATAGCTCCTCAGTGGTGTAGAGGATTGCAGTAGTAACTATAAGCAACATACAGGCCTTGGTGTCCTTCCCTGCGGCTTCCATTGCACATGAAAAGGATGACCATGACATAAGGACAATTTGATAAGCTACTTACAAGGAAACCAGTGTGGTCCAGTGGGTAAGTGCCTGCCTTCCATGCAGGCAACCAGGGTTCGAATCCCGGGTTCAGCACCAGGTGACTGATGGTGGCAGAGCAGAGGTAAGTTGGAGGTGGGCCTAAATGGCCAATTGGTAAGTAAAATGTGTCTGTGTGTTGTGTAAGAGTGGAATCATGCCTAGTGAATGAGGGATTGCAGATTGGTTGGTAAGTAAAATAGGTGTGGCCTGAACAGAGAGAGGTGAAAGAAAGGGAACAGGTGTTGTGTGCAGGAGGAGGAGGAGCCAAGTCAGAGTGGGTGGGGTCAGAGAGGAGGGGTATAGGGGGAGCCTAGTCAGAGTGGGAGGGGTCATAGAGGAGGAGCATAGGAGGAGCCTAGTCAGAGTGGGTGGGGTTAGAGAGGAGGGGTTCAGGAGGAGCCAAGTCAGAGTGGGTGGGGTCAGAGAGGAGGAGTATAGGCGGAGCCTAGGCAGAGAGGAGGGGTATAGGAGGAACCTAGTCAGAGTGGGAGGGGTCAGAGAGGAGGAGTATATGCGGAGCCTAGGCAGAGAGGAGGGGTATAGGAGGAGCCTAGTCAGAGTGGGTGGGGTCAGAGAGCAGAGGAATAGGTGGAGGAGGATCCTGACTTATTGTGGGGTACTGCAAATACTTTTTTACTGCACCCCCCTATACTCTCTGATTTCTGTTGGGAGGGGGCAGTCAAAATTTGGGGGAGCAGTATTAAAAGGTGCTTGGGCGCAACGTGAAGGCGATGAGGTGCACACAATGGCTTGGCTTCCAGGTACTTTTTGAGGGGCTACCATTAGTTTGTATTGCTCTGATCCTCCCTCATGGGGTGTACCCCAAATGGTTAGGGGCAACGGGGGGGCAAGAAGCTGTTTGACAGTTTCTATTAACAACTGGGGTCACCATGCGATTATGCTGCAGTTATGCTATTGAAAGGTAAAACAAGGAGCATTTGGCTGTATTTTTGCAGGTGGGGTGCCCCAAAATGTTACTGCCAGCAGCAGCAGCCCCCTTCCTCCCCACCCTGCAGATTGGTATAGGTACCTTTAGGACATTTCTGTTGAAAACAGAGGTTATAGCGAATCGCGCTACAAAATCCGAGAGCACTAACACTTGCTAAATAAAGGTGGCATCGGAGCATACGAATGAGGCAGGGAGAGGCTACTGTTGCAATTGGTTTGGTGGTTCATAGTGAATAACCTCAGCATGCGAATAGGCAAAAGTGTGAGGATTGGCAGTGTCTGTAGAGAATTTTGGCATGCTCTTCAGTTGATGTTTCCTCCTTACGTTGGCCATGAACTACAGAGGAAAGGCCTGGCCTTACTGTTGGGCAAAACATGTATTTATGATTTTAAGAAGTGTAGTTTGGCTGTACTGAGAGGGCCTGTACAGTACGGTAAATGCCTGTATACCCCTGCAATGTGCATCCAACTGTCACTTGAGATTGAACAGCGAACGAAGCAGCTGGGTTACTGACTGAATGTAAATGGAAGGCATATAGGAAGGGTGTTTGTGGTCACTCAAATGATTGAAACCTGGTTGATGCACTACCAAAGCTGGGGTACCAGGGGGGAACATTTGAGGGGTATTGAGATGGTGGTGTCCAGAGGTCAAAATATGTTTCAGAGACACAGAGGTACTGCGGTCCTGGTCCCACATTGGGGGTAGACAAAAGTCCCTGCTAAAGATTTCTGTCCAACTGTTACCACATTTTGTGAAGCCTGGCTCCCTCTGTAACGATTCCCCAGTGTCTTTCGATCCTAGAGATGACTGTAGCAAACTTCCCAAATTTGTTCTTGGCCTCATACTCCCAAAGGAGTGCCTGACATTTGCCAGCCTAACGATACTCACATTCTGGGAAAAACCTCACTAACTATGCATATTTATCTACCACATATGGCAAATCCTTACAATTGCAGAACATCATATCGCACTTGTCATCTTTGAGGTACTGTAAGTATTTGGATTTGAGGGAAATATTCATCCTTGCTTGCTCTCTCCCATCTGAAGTCTATGGTGCCGCTGTTCCTTTCTCACATGTCCCTTCAAAGAGACAAGTGACACACAGACTCAATCACTCAGCAAACATATATGCTTTGACGTTTTCATCTTGCTGTTTACCTTCCAAATATTCCCCCTTCACCACAAATACAGGCCTGCCATTCCTCATCCCCTCAGTCAAAGCAGTCCTTCACTCCTTAGGCCCTGCAAGACCACCATGAACAAGAATCATGTCAGCAAGCAGAAGAAAAGCCTCAGTGTGCTCTTTTGTTCATACTGCTGCCCTCTAGTAACACTTCATGGCAACTGCAGCATAAGAATGGGACTGAGAAGAGGGCTGTCCTATGCAAATAATATCCTTCCATGCACACTTTCTTCTGAGACGGTCGGAGGCTTTTGCCGTGATACCGCCTCCAACATATGGTCTTCAACCAAATTTTTAAAAAGCCCACCTGCCTTAGACGAAGGATTTTGCCACTTGAAGGAAGCACATGGGGACATCACCCTCATTTAGCAGGGTCCTAAATTGCCTGCTGTCAGCCTGTATACAGAACAAGGGCGTTCGTGGGCGTTCGTGAGCGTTCCTCAAAGGAAGGAGGTGGGTGATTAAGTCACAGTGCCAGGGCAGGCCCAGCCCAGGCCAGCGCAGCCCAGCCCGGCACAGCGCATTGCTGTGGAGGTCCATTCCTTCACATCCTGCAGCAGGGATGATGCAGACCTACTAGAGCAAAGGCTTGACTCTGCCCATGTCTGTCTCTTAAAGGAAACAATCTTTCTAGCTTCTTATTGCACCTAATAAATGGACTCTAGCTTGCCTTAAACTTGACCCATCATTTCATTAGCCAGAGCTCATACTTGACCTTTATTTCTATCCAAGCTCACTGGCACCAAACCCCTGATTCGAGCGAGTGGCTCACACCAAAATGAAAAATCACCATCATCCAACCTATTTTACAATAAGTGTAGCACCTTCCTCGCATTCTTGTGCTCAGTTATAACCCCCAATACCACAATTGCACTCTGCAATTCACCAAACTTAAAGGACAAAGAATGATGACATTGATAAAGGAAAATAAGGCCTTGTCCCTATTGCACCTACTTGAGAAATAGGGAGGTTGGTAGAAGGTCATGAGGGAAAACATTTGAAATTTTGGGACACACATGCCAAAAAGAGTGTCCACTTTTCTCCTCTGTTACCAAGTAAAAAAAAATCTTAGCAAAAAAAAAACCATTCACTTTTTGAAAATTTCCAACTTGGGATACCTCTACAGCATTGGCAGGATTCGAACCCTGGCCTGTGAGGGCTGTCCGCACCAAAGGTACAAGACTTACCTTTGAGCTATAGCTCCTTAGTGGTCTAGAGGATTGCAGTAGTAACTATAAGCAACATACAGGCCTTGGTGTCCTTCCCTGCGGCTTCCATTGCACATGAAAAGGATGACCATGACATAAGGACAATTTGATAAGCTACTTACAAGGAAACCAGTGTGGTCCAGTGGGTAAGTGCCTGCCTTCCATGCAGGCAACCAGGGTTCGAATCCCGGGTTCGGCACCAGGTGACTGATGGTGGCAGAGCAGAGGTAAGTTGGAGGTGGGCCTAAATGGCCAATTGGTAAGTAAAATGTGTCTGTGTGTTGTGTAAGAGTGGAATCATGCCTAGTGAATGAGGGATTGCAGATTGGTTGGTAAGTAAAATAGGTGTGGCCTGAACAGAGAGAGGTGAAAGAAAGGGAACAGGTGTTGTGTGCAGGAGGAGGAGGAGCCAAGTCAGAGTGGGTGGGGTCAGAGAGGAGGGGTATAGGAGGAGCCTAGTCAGAGTGGGAGGGGTCATAGAGGAGGAGCACAGGAGGAGCCAAGTCAGAGTGGGTGGGGTCAGAGAGGAGGAGTATAGGCGGAGCCTAGGCAGAGAGGAGGGGTATAGGAGGAACCTAGTCAGAGTGGGAGGGGTCAGAGAGGAGGAGCATAGGAGGAGCCAAGTCAGAGTGGGTGGGGTCAGAGAGGAGGAGTATATGCGGAGCCTAGGCAGAGAGGAGGGGTATAGGAGGAGCCTAGTCAGAGTGGGTGGGGTCAGAGAGCAGAGGAATAGGTGGAGGAGGATCCTGACTTATTGTGGGGTACTGCAAATACTTTTTTACTGCACCCCCCTATACTCTCTGATTTCTGTTGGGAGGGGGCAGTCAAAATTTGGGGGAGCAGTATTAAAAGGTGCTTGGGCGCAACGTGAAGGCGATGAGGTGCACACAATGGCTTGGCTTCCAGGTACTTTTTGAGGGGCTACCATTAGTTTGTATTGCTCTGATCCTCCCTCATGGGGTGTACCCCAAATGGTTAGTGGCAACGGGGGGGCAAGAAGCTGTTTGACAGTTTCTATTAACAACTGGGGTCACCATGCGATTATGCTGCAGTTATGCTATTGAAAGGTAAAACAAGGAGCATTTGGCTGTATTTTTGCAGGTGGGGTGCCCCAAAATGTTACTGCCAGCAGCAGCAGCCCCCTTCCTCCCCACCCTGCAGATTGGTATAGGTACCTTTAGGACATTTCTGTTGAAAACAGAGGTTATAGCGAATCGCGCTACAAAATCCGAGAGCACTAACACTTGCTAAATAAAGGTGGCATCGGAGCATACGAATGAGGCAGGGAGAGGCTACTGTTGCAATTGGTTTGGTGGTTCATAGTGAATAACCTCAGCATGCGAATAGGCAAAAGTGTGAGGATTGGCAGTGTCTGTAGAGAATTTTGGCATGCTCTTCAGTTGATGTTTTCCTCCTTACGTTGGCCATGAACTACAGAGGAAAGGCCTGGCCTTACTGTTGGGCAAAACATGTATTTATGATTTTAAGAAGTGTAGTTTGGCTGTACTGAGAGGGCCTGTACAGTACGGTAAATGCCTGTATACCCCTGCAATGTGCATCCAACTGTCACTTGAGATTGAACAGCGAACGAAGCAGCTGGGTTACTGACTGAATGTAAATGGAAGGCATATAGGAAGGGTGTTTGTGGTCACTCAAATGATTGAAACCTGGTTGATGCACTACCAAAGCTGGGGTACCAGGGGGGAACATTTGAGGGGTATTGAGATGGTGGTGTCCAGAGGTCAAAATATGTTTCAGAGACACAGAGGTACTGCGGTCCTGGTCCCACATTGGGGGTAGACAAAAGTCCCTGCTAAAGATTTCTGTCCAACTGTTACCACATTTTGTGAAGCCTGGCTCCCTCTGTAACGATTCCCCAGTGTCTTTCGATCCTAGAGATGACTGTAGCAAACTTCCCAAATTTGTTCTTGGCCTCATACTCCCAAAGGAGTGCCTGACATTTGCCAGCCTAACGATACTCACATTCTGGGAAAAACCTCACTAACTATGCATATTTATCTACCACATATGGCAAATCCTTACAATTGCAGAACATCATATCGCACTTGTCATCTTTGAGGTACTGTAAGTATTTGGATTTGAGGGAAATATTCATCCTTGCTTGCTCTCTCCCATCTGAAGTCTATGGTGCCGCTGTTCCTTTCTCACATGTCCCTTCAAAGAGACAAGTGACACACAGACTCAATCACTCAGCAAACATATATGCTTTGACGTTTTCATCTTGCTGTTTACCTTCCAAATATTCCCCCTTCACCACAAATACAGGCCTGCCATTCCTCATCCCCTCAGTCAAAGCAGTCCTTCACTCCTTAGGCCCTGCAAGACCACCATGAACAAGAATCATGTCAGCAAGCAGAAGAAAAGCCTCAGTGTGCTCTTTTGTTCATACTGCTGCCCTCTAGTAACACTTCATGGCAACTGCAGCATAAGAATGGGACTGAGAAGAGGGCTGTCCTATGCAAATAATATCCTTCCATGCACACTTTCTTCTGAGACGGTCGGAGGCTTTTGCCGTGATACCGCCTCCAACATATGGTCTTCAACCAAATTTTTAAAAAGCCCACCTGCCTTAGACGAAGGATTTTGCCACTTGAAGGAAGCACATGGAGACATCACCCTCATTTAGCAGGGTCCTAAATTGCCTGCTGTCAGCCTGTATACAGAACAAGGGCGTTCGTGGGCGTTCGTGAGCGTTCCTCAAAGGAAGGAGGTGGGTGATTAAGTCACAGTGCCAGGGCAGGCCCAGCCCAGGCCAGCGCAGCCCAGCCCGGCACAGCGCATTGCTGTGGAGGTCCATTCCTTCACATCCTGCAGCAGGGATGATGCAGACCTACTAGAGCAAAGGCTTGACTCTGCCCATGTCTGTCTCTTAAAGGAAACAATCTTTCTAGCTTCTTATTGCACCTAATAAATGGACTCTAGCTTGCCTTAAACTTGACCCATCATTTCATTAGCCAGAGCTCATACTTGACCTTTATTTCTATCCAAGCTCACTGGCACCAAACCCCTGATTCGAGCGAGTGGCTCACACCAAAATGAAAAATCACCATCATCCAACCTATTTTACAATAAGTGTAGCACCTTCCTCGCATTCTTGTGCTCAGTTATAACCCCCAATACCACAATTGCACTCTGCAATTCACCAAACTTAAAGGACAAAGAATGATGACATTGATAAAGGAAAATAAGGCCTTGTCCCTATTGCACCTACTTGAGAAATAGGGAGGTTGGTAGAAGGTCATGAGGGAAAACATTTGAAATTTTGGGACACACATGCCAAAAAGAGTGTCCACTTTTCTCCTCTGTTACCAAGTAAAAAAAAATCTTAGCAAAAAAAAAACCATTCACTTTTTGAAAATTTCCACCTTGGGATACCTCTACAGCATTGGCAGGATTCGAACCCTGGCCTGTGAGGGCTGTCCGCACCAAAGGTACAAGACTTACCTTTGAGCTATAGCTCCTCAGTGGTGTAGAGGATTGCAGTAGTAACTATAAGCAACATACAGGCCTTGGTGTCCTTCCCTGCGGCTTCCATTGCACATGAAAAGGATGACCATGACATAAGGACAATTTGATAAGTTACCTACAAGGAAACCAGTGTGGTCCAGTGGGTAAGTGCCTGCCTTCCATGCAGGCAACCAGGGTTCGAATCCCGGGTTCAGCACCAGGTGACTGATGGTGGCAGAGCAGAGGTAAGTTGGAGGTGGGCCTAAATGGCCAATTGGTAAGTAAAATGTGTCTGTGTGTTGTGTAAGAGTGGAATCATGCCTAGTGAATGAGGGATTGCAGATTGGTTGGTAAGTAAAATAGGTGTGGCCTGAACAGAGAGAGGTGAAAGAAAGGGAACAGGTGTTGTGTGCAGGAGGAGGAGGAGCCAAGTCAGAGTGGGTGGGGTCAGAGAGGAGGGGTATAGGAGGAGCCTAGTCAGAGTGGGAGGGGTCATAGAGGAGGAGCACAGGAGGAGCCAAGTCAGAGTGGGTGGGGTCAGAGAGGAGGAGTATAGGCGGAGCCTAGGCAGAGAGGAGGGGTATAGGAGGAACCTAGTCAGAGTGGGAGGGGTCAGAGAGGAGGGGTTCAGGAGGAGCCAAGTCAGAGTGGGTGGGGTCAGAGAGGAGGAGTATATGCGGAGCCTAGGCAGAGAGGAGGGGTATAGGAGGAGCCTAGTCAGAGTGGGTGGGGTCAGAGAGCAGAGGAATAGGTGGAGGAGGATCCTGACTTATTGTGGGGTACTGCAAATACTTTTTTACTGCACCCCCCCTATACTCTCTGATTTCTGTTGGGAGGGGGCAGTCAAAATTTGGGGGAGCAGTATTAAAAGGTGCTTGGGCGCAACGTGAAGGCGATGAGGTGCACACAATGGCTTGGCTTCCAGGTACTTTTTGAGGGGCTACCATTAGTTTGTATTGCTCTGATCCTCCCTCATGGGGTGTACCCCAAATGGTTAGGGGCAACGGGGGGCAAGAAGCTGTTTGACAGTTTCTATTAACAACTGGGGTCACCATGCGATTATGCTGCAGTTATGCTATTGAAAGGTAAAACAAGGAGCATTTGGCTGTATTTTTGCAGGTGGGGTGCCCCAAAATGTTACTGCCAGCAGCAGCCCCCTTCCTCCCCACCCTGCAGATTGGTATAGGTACCTTTAGGACATTTCTGTTGAAAACAGAGGTTATAGCGAATCGCGCTACAAAATCCGAGAGCACTAACACTTGCTAAATAAAGGTGGCATCGGAGCATACGAATGAGGCAGGGAGAGGCTACTGTTGCAATTGGTTTGGTGGTTCATAGTGAATAACCTCAGCATGCGAATAGGCAAAAGTGTGAGGATTGGCAGTGTCTGTAGAGAATTTTGGCATGCTCTTCAGTTGATGTTTTCCTCCTTACGTTGGCCATGAACTACAGAGGAAAGGCCTGGCCTTACTGTTGGGCAAAACATGTATTTATGATTTTAAGAAGTGTAGTTTGGCTGTACTGAGAGGGCCTGTACAGTACGGTAAATGCCTGTATACCCCTGCAATGTGCATCCAACTGTCACTTGAGATTGAACAGCGAACGAAGCAGCTGGGTTACTGACTGAATGTAAATGGAAGGCACATAGGAAGGGTGTTTGTGGTCACTCAAATGATTGAAACCTGGTTGATGCACTACCAAAGCTGGGGTACCAGGGGGGAACATTTGAGGGGTATTGAGATGGTGGTGTCCAGAGGTCAAAATATGTTTCAGAGACACAGAGGTACTGCGGTCCTGGTCCCACATTGGGGGTAGACAAAAGTCCCTGCTAAAGATTTCTGTCCAACTGTTACCACATTTTGTGAAGCCTGGCTCCCTCTGTAACGATTCCCCAGTGTCTTTCGATCCTAGAGATGACTGTAGCAAACTTCCCAAATTTGTTCTTGGCCTCATACTCCCAAAGGAGTGCCTGACATTTGCCAGCCTAACGATACTCACATTCTGGGAAAAACCTCACTAACTATGCATATTTATCTACCACACATGGCAAATCCTTACAATTGCAGAACATCATATCGCACTTGTCATCTTTGAAGTACTGTAAGTATTTGGATTTGAGGGAAATATTCATCCTTGCTTGCTCTCTCCCATCTGAAGTCTATGGTGCCGCTGTTCCTTTCTCACATGTCCCTTCAAAGAGACAAGTGACACACAGACTCAATCACTCAGCAAACATATATGCTTTGACGTTTTCATCTTGCTGTTTACCTTCCAAATATTCCCCCTTCACCACAAATACAGGCCTGCCATTCCTCATCCCCTCAGTCAAAGCAGTCCTTCACTCCTTAGGCCCTGCAAGACCACCATGAACAAGAATCATGTCAGCAAGCAGAAGAAAAGCCTCAGTGTGCTCTTTTGTTCATACTGCTGCCCTCTAGTAACACTTCATGGCAACTGCAGCATAAGAATGGGACTGAGAAGAGGGCTGTCCTATGCAAATAATATCCTTCCATGCACACTTTCTTCTGAGACGGTCGGAGGCTTTTGCCGTGATACCGCCTCCAACATATGGTCTTCAACCAAATTTTTAAAAAGCCCACCTGCCTTAGACGAAGGATTTTGCCACTTGAAGGAAGCACATGGGGACATCACCCTCATTTAGCAGGGTCCTAAATTGCCTGCTGTCAGCCTGTATACAGAACAAGGGCGTTCGTGGGCGTTCGTGAGCGTTCCTCAAAGGAAGGAGGTGGGTGATTAAGTCACAGTGCCAGGGCAGGCCCAGCCCAGGCCAGCGCAGCCCAGCCCGGCACAGCGCATTGCTGTGGAGGTCCATTCCTTCACATCCTGCAGCAGGGATGATGCAGACCTACTAGAGCAAAGGCTTGACTCTGCCCATGTCTGTCTCTTAAAGGAAACAATCTTTCTAGCTTCTTATTGCACCTAATAAATGGACTCTAGCTTGCCTTAAACTTGACCCATCATTTCATTAGCCAGAGCTCATACTTGACCTTTATTTCTATCCAAGCTCACTGGCACCAAACCCCTGATTCGAGCGAGTGGCTCACACCAAAATGAAAAATCACCATCATCCAACCTATTTTACAATAAGTGTAGCACCTTCCTCGCATTCTTGTGCTCAGTTATAACCCCCAATACCACAATTGCACTCTGCAATTCACCAAACTTAAAGGACAAAGAATGATGACATTGATAAAGGAAAATAAGGCCTTGTCCCTATTGCACCTACTTGAGAAATAGGGAGGTTGGTAGAAGGTCATGAGGGAAAACATTTGAAATTTTGGGACACACATGCCAAAAAGAGTGTCCACTTTTCTCCTCTGTTACCAAGTAAAAAAAAATCTTAGCAAAAAAAAAAACATTCACTTTTTGAAAATTTCCACCTTGGGATACCTTACAGCATTGGCAGGATTCGAACCCTGGCCTGAGAGGGCTGTCCGCACCAAAGGTACAAGACTTACCTTTGAGCTATAGCTCCTTAGTGGTCTAGAGGATTGCAGTAGTAACTATAAGCAACATACAGGCCTTGGTGTCCTTCCCTGCGGCTTCCATTGCACATGAAAAGGATGACCATGACATAAGGACAATTTGATAAGCTACTTACATGGAAACCAGTGTGGTCCAGTGGGTAAGTGCCTGCCTTCCATGCAGGCAACCAGGGTTCGAATCCCGGGTTCGGCACCAGGTGACTGATGGTGGCAGAGCAGAGGTAAGTTGGAGGTGGGCCTAAATGGCCAATTGGTAAGTAAAATGTGTCTGTGTGTTGTGTAAGAGTGGAATCATGCCTAGTGAATGAGGGATTGCAGATTGGTTGGTAAGTAAAATAGGTGTGGCCTGAACAGAGAGAGGTGAAAGGGAACAGGTGTTGTGTGCAGGAGGAGGAGGAGCCAAGTCAGAGTGGGTGGGGTCAGAGAGGAGGGGTATAGGAGGAGCCTAGTCAGAGTGGGAGGGGTCATACAGGAGGAGCCAAGTCAGAGTGGGTGGGGTCAGAGAGGAGGAGTATAGGCGGAGCCTAGGCAGAGAGGAGGGGTATAGGAGGAACCTAGTCAGAGTGGGAGGGGTCAGAGAGGAGGAGCATAGGAGGAGCCAAGTCAGAGTGGGTGGGGTCAGAGAGGAGGAGTATATGCGGAGCCTAGGCAGAGAGGAGGGGTATAGGAGGAACCTAGTCAGAGTGGGAGGGGTCAGAGAGGAGGAGCATAGGAGGAGCCTAGTCAGAGTGGGTGGGGTCAGAGAGCAGAGGAATAGGTGGAGGAGGATCCTGACTTATTGTGGGGTCCTGCAAATACTTTTGTACTGCACCCCCCTATACTCTCATATTTCTGTTGGGAGGGGGCAGTCAAAATTTGGGGGAGCAGTATTAAAAGGTGCTTGGGCGCAACGTGAAGGCGATGAGGTGCACACAATGGCTTGGCTTCCAGGTACTTTTTGAGGGGCTACCATTAGTTTGTATTGCTCTGATCCTCCCTCATGGGGTGTACCCCAAATGGTTAGGGGCAACGGGGGGGCAAGAAGCTGTTTGACAGTTTCTATTAACAACTGGGGTCACCATGCGATTATGCTGCAGTTATGCTATTGAAAGGTAAAACAAGGAGCATTTGGCTGTATTTTTGCAGGTGGGGTGCCCCAAAATGTTACTGCCAGCAGCAGCAGCCCCCTTCCTCCCCACCCTGCAGATTGGTATAGGTACCTTTAGGACATTTCTGTTGAAAACAGAGGTTATAGCGAATCGCGCTACAAAATCCGAGAGCACTAACACTTGCTAAATAAAGGTGGCATCGGAGCATACGAATGAGGCAGGGAGAGGCTACTGTTGCAATTGGTTTGGTGGTTCATAGTGAATAACCTCAGCATGCGAATAGGCAAAAGTGTGAGGATTGGCAGTGTCTGTAGAGAATTTTGGCATGCTCTTCAGTTGATGTTTTCCTCCTTACGTTGGCCATGAACTACAGAGGAAAGGCCTGGCCTTACTGTTGGGCAAAACATGTATTTATGATTTTAAGAAGTGTAGTTTGGCTGTACTGAGAGGGCCTGTACAGTACGGTAAATGCCTGTATACCCCTGCAATGTGCATCCAACTGTCACTTGAGATTGAACAGCGAACGAAGCAGCTGGGTTACTGACTGAATGTAAATGGAAGGCATATAGGAAGGGTGTTTGTGGTCACTCAAATGATTGAAACCTGGTTGATGCACTACCAAAGCTGGGGTACCAGGGGGGAACATTTGAGGGGTATTGAGATGGTGGTGTCCAGAGGTCAAAATATGTTTCAGAGACACAGAGGTACTGCGGTCCTGGTCCCACATTGGGGGTAGACAAAAGTCCCTGCTAAAGATTTCTGTCCAACTGTTACCACATTTTGTGAAGCCTGGCTCCCTCTGTAACGATTCCCCAGTGTCTTTCGATCCTAGAGATGACTGTAGCAAACTTCCCAAATTTGTTCTTGGCCTCATACTCCCAAAGGAGTGCCTGACATTTGCCAGCCTAACGATACTCACATTCTGGGAAAAACCTCACTAACTATGCATATTTATCTACCACACATGGCAAATCCTTACAATTGCAGAACATCATATCGCACTTGTCATCTTTGAGGTACTGTAAGTATTTGGATTTGAGGGAAATATTCATCCTTGCTTGCTCTCTCCCATCTGAAGTCTATGGTGCCGCTGTTCCTTTCTCACATGTCCCTTCAAAGAGACAAGTGACACACAGACTCAATCACTCAGCAAACATATATGCTTTGACGTTTTCATCTTGCTGTTTACCTTCCAAATATTCCCCCTTCACCACAAATACAGGCCTGCCATTCCTCATCCCCTCAGTCAAAGCAGTCCTTCACTCCTTAGGCCCTGCAAGACCACCATGAACAAGAATCATGTCAGCAAGCAGAAGAAAAGCCTCAGTGTGCTCTTTTGTTCATACTGCTGCCCTCTAGTAACACTTCATGGCAACTGCAGCATAAGAATGGGACTGAGAAGAGGGCTGTCCTATGCAAATAATATCCTTCCATGCACACTTTCTTCTGAGACGGTCGGAGGCTTTTGCCGTGATACCGCCTCCAACATATGGTCTTCAACCAAATTTTTAAAAAGCCCACCTGCCTTAGACGAAGGATTTTGCCACTTGAAGGAAGCACATGGGGACATCACCCTCATTTAGCAGGGTCCTAAATTGCCTGCTGTCAGCCTGTATACAGAACAAGGGCGTTCGTGGGCGTTCGTGAGCGTTCCTCAAAGGAAGGAGGTGGGTGATTAATTCACAGTGCCAGGGCAGGCCCAGCCCAGGCCAGCGCAGCCCAGCCCGGCACAGCGCATTGCTGTGGAGGTCCATTCCTTCACATCCTGCAGCAGGGATGATGCAGACCTACTAGAGCAAAGGCTTGACTCTGCCCTTGTCTGTCTCTTAAAGGAAACAATCTTTCTAGCTTCTTATTGCACCTAATAAATGGACTCTAGCTTGCCTTAAACTTGACCCATCATTTCATTAGCCAGAGCTCATACTTGACCTTTATTTCTATCCAAGCTCAGTGGCACCAAACCCCTGATTCGAGCGAGTGGCTCACACCAAAATGAAAAATCACCATCATCCAACCTATTTTACAATAAGTGTAGCACCTTCCTCGCATTCTTGTGCTCAGTTATAACCCCCAATACCACAATTGCACTCTGCAATTCACCAAACTTAAAGGACAAAGAATGATGACATTGATAAAGGAAAATAAGGCCTTGTCCCTATTGCACCTACTTGAGAAATAGGGAGGTTGGTAGAAGGTCATGAGGGAAAACATTTGAAATTTTGGGACACACATGCCAAAAAGAGTGTCCACTTTTCTCCTCTGTTACCAAGTAAAAAAAAATCTTAGCAAAAAAAAAACCATTCACTTTTTGAAAATTTCCACCTTGGGATACCTCTACAGCATTGGCAGGATTCGAACCCTGGCCTGTGAGGGCTGTCCGCACCAAAGGTACAAGACTTACCTTTGAGCTATAGCTCCTTAGTGGTCTAGAGGATTGCAGTAGTAACTATAAGCAACATACAGGCCTTGGTGTCCTTCCCTGCGGCTTCCATTGCACATGAAAAGGATGACCATGACATAAGGACAATTTGATAAGCTACTTACAAGGAAACCAGTGTGGTCCAGTGGGTAAGTGCCTGCCTTCCATGCAGGCAACCAGGGTTCGAATCCCGGGTTCGGCACCAGGTGACTGATGGTGGCAGAGCAGAGGTAAGTTGGAGGTGGGCCTAAATGGCCAATTGGTAAGTAAAATGTGTCTGTGTGTTGTGTAAGAGTGGAATCATGCCTAGTGAATGAGGGATTGCAGATTGGTTGGTAAGTAAAATAGGTGTGGCCTGAACAGAGAGAGGTGAAAGAAAGGGAACAGGTGTTGTGTGCAGGAGGAGGAGGAGCCAAGTCAGAGTGGGTGGGGTCAGAGAGGAGGGGTATAGGGGGAGCCTAGTCAGAGTGGGAGGGGTCATAGAGGAGGAGCATAGGAGGAGCCTAGTCAGAGTGGGTGGGGTTAGAGAGGAGGGGTTCAGGAGGAGCCAAGTCAGAGTGGGTGGGGTCAGAGAGGAGGAGTATAGGCGGAGCCTAGGCAGAGAGGAGGGGTATAGGAGGAACCTAGTCAGAGTGGGAGGGGTCAGAGAGGAGGAGCATAGGAGGAGCCAAGTCAGAGTGGGTGGGGTCAGAGAGGAGGAGTATATGCGGAGCCTAGGCAGAGAGGAGGGGTATAGGAGGAGCCTAGTCAGAGTGGGTGGGGTCAGAGAGCAGAGGAATAGGTGGAGGAGGATCCTGACTTATTGTGGGGTACTGCAAATACTTTTTTACTGCACCCCCCTATACTCTCTGATTTCTGTTGGGAGGGGGCAGTCAAAATTTGGGGGAGCAGTATTAAAAGGTGCTTGGGCGCAACGTGAAGGCGATGAGGTGCACACAATGGCTTGGCTTCCAGGTACTTTTTGAGGGGCTACCATTAGTTTGTATTGCTCTGATCCTCCCTCATGGGGTGTACCCCAAATGGTTAGGGGCAACGGGGGGGCAAGAAGCTGTTTGACAGTTTCTATTAACAACTGGGGTCACCATGCGATTATGCTGCAGTTATGCTATTGAAAGGTAAAACAAGGAGCATTTGGCTGTATTTTTGCAGGTGGGGTGCCCCAAAATGTTACTGCCAGCAGCAGCAGCCCCCTTCCTCCCCACCCTGCAGATTGGTATAGGTACCTTTAGGACATTTCTGTTGAAAACAGAGGTTATAGCGAATCGCGCTACAAAATCCGAGAGCACTAACACTTGCTAAATAAAGGTGGCATCGGAGCATACGAATGAGGCAGGGAGAGGCTACTGTTGCAATTGGTTTGGTGGTTCATAGTGAATAACCTCAGCATGCGAATAGGCAAAAGTGTGAGGATTGGCAGTGTCTGTAGAGAATTTTGGCATGCTCTTCAGTTGATGTTTTCCTCCTTACGTTGGCCATGAACTACAGAGGAAAGGCCTGGCCTTACTGTTGGGCAAAACATGTATTTATGATTTTAAGAAGTGTAGTTTGGCTGTACTGAGAGGGCCTGTACAGTACGGTAAATGCCTGTATACCCCTGCAATGTGCATCCAACTGTCACTTGAGATTGAACAGCGAACGAAGCAGCTGGGTTACTGACTGAATGTAAATGGAAGGCACATAGGAAGGGTGTTTGTGGTCACTCAAATGATTGAAACCTGGTTGATGCACTACCAAAGCTGGGGTACCAGGGGGGAACATTTGAGGGGTATTGAGATGGTGGTGTCCAGAGGTCAAAATATGTTTCAGAGACACAGAGGTACTGCGGTCCTGGTCCCACATTGGGGGTAGACAAAAGTCCCTGCTAAAGATTTCTGTCCAACTGTTACCACATTTTGTGAAGCCTGGCTCCCTCTGTAACGATTCCCCAGTGTCTTTCGATCCTAGAGATGACTGTAGCAAACTTCCCAAATTTGTTCTTGGCCTCATACTCCCAAAGGAGTGCCTGACATTTGCCAGCCTAACGATACTCACATTCTGGGAAAAACCTCACTAACTATGCATATTTATCTACCACACATGGCAAATCCTTACAATTGCAGAACATCATATCGCACTTGTCATCTTTGAAGTACTGTAAGTATTTGGATTTGAGGGAAATATTCATCCTTGCTTGCTCTCTCCCATCTGAAGTCTATGGTGCCGCTGTTCCTTTCTCACATGTCCCTTCAAAGAGACAAGTGACACACAGACTCAATCACTCAGCAAACATATATGCTTTGACGTTTTCATCTTGCTGTTTACCTTCCAAATATTCCCCCTTCACCACAAATACAGGCCTGCCATTCCTCATCCCCTCAGTCAAAGCAGTCCTTCACTCCTTAGGCCCTGCAAGACCACCATGAACAAGAATCATGTCAGCAAGCAGAAGAAAAGCCTCAGTGTGCTCTTTTGTTCATACTGCTGCCCTCTAGTAACACTTCATGGCAACTGCAGCATAAGAATGGGACTGAGAAGAGGGCTGTCCTATGCAAATAATATCCTTCCATGCACACTTTCTTCTGAGACGGTCGGAGGCTTTTGCCGTGATACCGCCTCCAACATATGGTCTTCAACCAAATTTTTAAAAAGCCCACCTGCCTTAGACGAAGGATTTTGCCACTTGAAGGAAGCACATGGGGACATCACCCTCATTTAGCAGGGTCCTAAATTGCCTGCTGTCAGCCTGTATACAGAACAAGGGCGTTCGTGGGCATTCGTGAGCGTTCCTCAAAGGAAGGAGGTGGGTGATTAAGTCACAGTGCCAGGGCAGGCCCAGCCCAGGCCAGCGCAGCCCAGCCCGGCACAGCGCATTGCTGTGGAGGTCCATTCCTTCACATCCTGCAGCAGGGATGATGCAGACCTACTAGAGCAAAGGCTTGACTCTGCCCATGTCTGTCTCTTAAAGGAAACAATCTTTCTAGCTTCTTATTGCACCTAATAAATGGACTCTAGCTTGCCTTAAACTTGACCCATCATTTCATTAGCCAGAGCTCATACTTGACCTTTATTTCTATCCAAGCTCACTGGCACCAAACCCCTGATTCGAGCGAGTGGCTCACACCAAAATGAAAAATCACCATCATCCAACCTATTTTACAATAAGTGTAGCACCTTCCTCGCATTCTTGTGCTCAGTTATAACCCCCAATACCACAATTGCACTCTGCAATTCACCAAACTTAAAGGACAAAGAATGATGACATTGATAAAGGAAAATAAGGCCTTGTCCCTATTGCACCTACTTGAGAAATAGGGAGGTTGGTAGAAGGTCATGAGGGAAAACATTTGAAATTTTGGGACACACATGCCAAAAAGAGTGTCCACTTTTCTACTCTGTTACCAAGTAAAAAAAAATCTTAGCAAAAAAAAAACCATTCACTTTTTGAAAATTTCGACCTTGGGATACCTCTACAGCATTGGCAGGATTCGAACCCTGGCCTGTGAGGGCTGTCCGCACCAAAGGTACAAGACTTACCTTTGAGCTATAGCTCCTCAGTGGTGTAGAGGATTGCAGTAGTAACTATAAGCAACATACAGGCCTTGGTGTCCTTCCCTGCGGCTTCCATTGCACATGAAAAGGATGACCATGACATAAGGACAATTTGATAAGCTACTTACAAGGAAACCAGTGTGGTCCAGTGGGTAAGTGCCTGCCTTCCATGCAGGCAACCAGGGTTCGAATCCCGGGTTCAGCACCAGGTGACTGATGGTGGCAGAGCAGAGGTAAGTTGGAGGTGGGCCTAAATGGCCAATTGGTAAGTAAAATGTGTCTGTGTGTTGTGTAAGAGTGGAATCATGCCTAGTGAATGAGGGATTGCAGATTGGTTGGTAAGTAAAATAGGTGTGGCCTGAACAGAGAGAGGTGAAAGAAAGGGAACAGGTGTTGTGTGCAGGAGGAGGAGGAGCCAAGTCAGAGTGGGTGGGGTCAGAGAGGAGGGGTATAGGGGGAGCCTAGTCAGAGTGGGAGGGGTCATAGAGGAGGAGCATAGGAGGAGCCTAGTCAGAGTGGGTGGGGTTAGAGAGGAGGGGTTCAGGAGGAGCCAAGTCAGAGTGGGTGGGGTCAGAGAGGAGGAGTATAGGCGGAGCCTAGGCAGAGAGGAGGGGTATAGGAGGAACCTAGTCAGAGTGGGAGGGGTCAGAGAGGAGGAGTATATGCGGAGCCTAGGCAGAGAGGAGGGGTATAGGAGGAGCCTAGTCAGAGTGGGTGGGGTCAGAGAGCAGAGGAATAGGTGGAGGAGGATCCTGACTTATTGTGGGGTACTGCAAATACTTTTTTACTGCACCCCCCTATACTCTCTGATTTCTGTTGGGAGGGGGCAGTCAAAATTTGGGGGAGCAGTATTAAAAGGTGCTTGGGCGCAACGTGAAGGCGATGAGGTGCACACAATGGCTTGGCTTCCAGGTACTTTTTGAGGGGCTACCATTAGTTTGTATTGCTCTGATCCTCCCTCATGGGGTGTACCCCAAATGGTTAGGGGCAACGGGGGGGCAAGAAGCTGTTTGACAGTTTCTATTAACAACTGGGGTCACCATGCGATTATGCTGCAGTTATGCTATTGAAAGGTAAAACAAGGAGCATTTGGCTGTATTTTTGCAGGTGGGGTGCCCCAAAATGTTACTGCCAGCAGCAGCAGCCCCCTTCCTCCCCACCCTGCAGATTGGTATAGGTACCTTTAGGACATTTCTGTTGAAAACAGAGGTTATAGCGAATCGCGCTACAAAATCCGAGAGCACTAACACTTGCTAAATAAAGGTGGCATCGGAGCATACGAATGAGGCAGGGAGAGGCTACTGTTGCAATTGGTTTGGTGGTTCATAGTGAATAACCTCAGCATGCGAATAGGCAAAAGTGTGAGGATTGGCAGTGTCTGTAGAGAATTTTGGCATGCTCTTCAGTTGATGTTTTCCTCCTTACGTTGGCCATGAACTACAGAGGAAAGGCCTGGCCTTACTGTTGGGCAAAACATGTATTTATGATTTTAAGAAGTGTAGTTTGGCTGTACTGAGAGGGCCTGTACAGTACGGTAAATGCCTGTATACCCCTGCAATGTGCATCCAACTGTCACTTGAGATTGAACAGCGAACGAAGCAGCTGGGTTACTGACTGAATGTAAATGGAAGGCATATAGGAAGGGTGTTTGTGGTCACTCAAATGATTGAAACCTGGTTGATGCACTACCAAAGCTGGGGTACCAGGGGGGAACATTTGAGGGGTATTGAGATGGTGGTGTCCAGAGGTCAAAATATGTTTCAGAGACACAGAGGTACTGCGGTCCTGGTCCCACATTGGGGGTAGACAAAAGTCCCTGCTAAAGATTTCTGTCCAACTGTTACCACATTTTGTGAAGCCTGGCTCCCTCTGTAACGATTCCCCAGTGTCTTTCGATCCTAGAGATGACTGTAGCAAACTTCCCAAATTTGTTCTTGGCCTCATACTCCCAAAGGAGTGCCTGACATTTGCCAGCCTAACGATACTCACATTCTGGGAAAAACCTCACTAACTATGCATATTTATCTACCACATATGGCAAATCCTTACAATTGCAGAACATCATATCGCACTTGTCATCTTTGAGGTACTGTAAGTATTTGGATTTGAGGGAAATATTCATCCTTGCTTGCTCTCTCCCATCTGAAGTCTATGGTGCCGCTGTTCCTTTCTCACATGTCCCTTCAAAGAGACAAGTGACACACAGACTCAATCACTCAGCAAACATATATGCTTTGACGTTTTCATCTTGCTGTTTACCTTCCAAATATTCCCCCTTCACCACAAATACAGGCCTGCCATTCCTCATCCCCTCAGTCAAAGCAGTCCTTCACTCCTTAGGCCCTGCAAGACCACCATGAACAAGAATCATGTCAGCAAGCAGAAGAAAAGCCTCAGTGTGCTCTTTTGTTCATACTGCTGCCCTCTAGTAACACTTCATGGCAACTGCAGCATAAGAATGGGACTGAGAAGAGGGCTGTCCTATGCAAATAATATCCTTCCATGCACACTTTCTTCTGAGACGGTCGGAGGCTTTTGCCGTGATACCGCCTCCAACATATGGTCTTCAACCAAATTTTTAAAAAGCCCACCTGCCTTAGACGAAGGATTTTGCCACTTGAAGGAAGCACATGGGGACATCACCCTCATTTAGCAGGGTCCTAAATTGCCTGCTGTCAGCCTGTATACAGAACAAGGGCGTTCGTGGGCGTTCGTGAGCGTTCCTCAAAGGAAGGAGGTGGGTGATTAAGTCACAGTGCCAGGGCAGGCCCAGCCCAGGCCAGCGCAGCCCAGCCCGGCACAGCGCATTGCTGTGGAGGTCCATTCCTTCACATCCTGCAGCAGGGATGATGCAGACCTACTAGAGCAAAGGCTTGACTCTGCCCATGTCTGTCTCTTAAAGGAAACAATCTTTCTAGCTTCTTATTGCACCTAATAAATGGACTCTAGCTTGCCTTAAACTTGACCCATCATTTCATTAGCCAGAGCTCATACTTGACCTTTATTTCTATCCAAGCTCACTGGCACCAAACCCCTGATTCGAGCGAGTGGCTCACACCAAAATGAAAAATCACCATCATCCAACCTATTTTACAATAAGTGTAGCACCTTCCTCGCATTCTTGTGCTCAGTTATAACCCCCAATACCACAATTGCACTCTGCAATTCACCAAACTTAAAGGACAAAGAATGATGACATTGATAAAGGAAAATAAGGCCTTGTCCCTATTGCACCTACTTGAGAAATAGGGAGGTTGGTAGAAGGTCATGAGGGAAAACATTTGAAATTTTGGGACACACATGCCAAAAAGAGTGTCCACTTTTCTCCTCTGTTACCAAGTAAAAAAAAATCTTAGCAAAAAAAAAACCATTCACTTTTTGAAAATGTCCACCTTGGGATACCTCTACAGCATTGGCAGGATTCGAACCCTGGCCTGTGAGGGCTGTCCGCACCAAAGGTACAAGACTTACCTTTGAGCTATAGCTCCTTAGTGGTCTAGAGGATTGCAGTAGTAACTATAAGCAACATACAGGCCTTGGTGTCCTTCTCTGCGGCTTCCATTGCACATGAAAAGGATGACCATGACATAAGGACAATTTGATAAGCTACTTACAAGGAAACCAGTGTGGTCCAGTGGGTAAGTGCCTGCCTTCCATGCAGGCAACCAGGGTTCGAATCCCGGGTTCGGCACCAGGTGACTGATGGTGGCAGAGCAGAGGTAAGTTGGAGGTGGGCCTAAATGGCCAATTGGTAAGTAAAATGTGTCTGTGTGTTGTGTAAGAGTGGAATCATGCCTAGTGAATGAGGGATTGCAGATTGGTTGGTAAGTAAAATAGGTGTGGCCTGAACAGAGAGAGGTGAAAGAAAGGGAACAGGTGTTGTGTGTAGGAGGAGGAGGAGCCAAGTCAGAGTGGGTGGGGTCAGAGAGGAGGGGTATAGGAGGAGCCTAGTCAGAGTGGGAGGGGTCATAGAGGAGGAGCACAGGAGGAGCCAAGTCAGAGTGGGTGGGGTCAGAGAGGAGGAGTATAGGCGGAGCCTAGGCAGAGAGGAGGGGTATAGGAGGAACCTAGTCAGAGTGGGAGGGGTCAGAGAGGAGGAGCATAGGAGGAGCCAAGTCAGAGTGGGTGGGGTCAGAGAGGAGGAGTATATGCGGAGCCTAGGCAGAGAGGAGGGGTATAGGAGGAGCCTAGTCAGAGTGGGTGGGGTCAGAGAGCAGAGGAATAGGTGGAGGAGGATCCTGACTTATTGTGGGGTACTGCAAATACTTTTTTACTGCACCCCCCTATACTCTCTGATTTCTGTTGGGAGGGGGCAGTCAAAATTTGGGGGAGCAGTATTAAAAGGTGCTTGGGCGCAACGTGAAGGCGATGAGGTGCACACAATGGCTTGGCTTCCAGGTACTTTTTGAGGGGCTACCATTAGTTTGTATTGCTCTGATCCTCCCTCATGGGGTGTACCCCAAATGGTTAGTGGCAACGGGGGGGCAAGAAGCTGTTTGACAGTTTCTATTAACAACTGGGGTCACCATGCGATTATGCTGCAGTTATGCTATTGAAAGGTAAAACAAGGAGCATTTGGCTGTATTTTTGCAGGTGGGGTGCCCCAAAATGTTACTGCCAGCAGCAGCAGCCCCCTTCCTCCCCACCCTGCAGATTGGTATAGGTACCTTTAGGACATTTCTGTTGAAAACAGAGGTTATAGCGAATCGCGCTACAAAATCCGAGAGCACTAACACTTGCTAAATAAAGGTGGCATCGGAGCATACGAATGAGGCAGGGAGAGGCTACTGTTGCAATTGGTTTGGTGGTTCATAGTGAATAACCTCAGCATGCGAATAGGCAAAAGTGTGAGGATTGGCAGTGTCTGTAGAGAATTTTGGCATGCTCTTCAGTTGATGTTTTCCTCCTTACGTTGGCCATGAACTACAGAGGAAAGGCCTGGCCTTACTGTTGGGCAAAACATGTATTTATGATTTTAAGAAGTGTAGTTTGGCTGTACTGAGAGGGCCTGTACAGTACGGTAAATGCCTGTATACCCCTGCAATGTGCATCCAACTGTCACTTGAGATTGAACAGCGAACGAAGCAGCTGGGTTACTGACTGAATGTAAATGGAAGGCATATAGGAAGGGTGTTTGTGGTCACTCAAATGATTGAAACCTGGTTGATGCACTACCAAAGCAGGGGTACCAGGGGGGAACATTTGAGGGGTATTGAGATGGTGGTGTCCAGAGGTCAAAATATGTTTCAGAGACACAGAGGTACTGCGGTCCTGGTCCCACATTGGGGGTAGACAAAAGTCCCTGCTAAAGATTTCTGTCCAACTGTTACCACATTTTGTGAAGCCTGGCTCCCTCTGTAACGATTCCCCAGTGTCTTTCGATCCTAGAGATGACTGTAGCAAACTTCCCAAATTTGTTCTTGGCCTCATACTCCCAAAGGAGTGCCTGACATTTGCCAGCCTAACGATACTCACATTCTGGGAAAAACCTCACTAACTATGCATATTTATCTACCACATATGGCAAATCCTTACAATTACAGAACATCATATCGCACTTGTCATCTTTGAGGTACTGTAAGTATTTGGATTTGAGGGAAATATTCATCCTTGCTTGCTCTCTCCCATCTGAAGTCTATGGTGCCGCTGTTCCTTTCTCACATGTCCCTTCAAAGAGACAAGTGACACACAGACTCAATCACTCAGCAAACATATATGCTTTGACGTTTTCATCTTGCTGTTTACCTTCCAAATATTCCCCCTTCACCACAAATACAGGCCTGCCATTCCTCATCCCCTCAGTCAAAGCAGTCCTTCACTCCTTAGGCCCTGCAAGACCACCATGAACAAGAATCATGTCAGCAAGCAGAAGAAAAGCCTCAGTGTGCTCTTTTGTTCATACTGCTGCCCTCTAGTAACACTTCATGGCAACTGCAGCATAAGAATGGGACTGAGAAGAGGGCTGTCCTATGCAAATAATATCCTTCCATGCACACTTTCTTCTGAGACGGTCGGAGGCTTTTGCCGTGATACCGCCTCCAACATATGGTCTTCAACCAAATTTTTAAAAAGCCCACCTGCCTTAGACGAAGGATTTTGCCACTTGAAGGAAGCACATGGAGACATCACCCTCATTTAGCAGGGTCCTAAATTGCCTGCTGTCAGCCTGTATACAGAACAAGGGCGTTCGTGGGCGTTCGTGAGCGTTCCTCAAAGGAAGGAGGTGGGTGATTAAGTCACAGTGCCAGGGCAGGCCCAGCCCAGGCCAGCGCAGCCCAGCCCGGCACAGCGCATTGCTGTGGAGGTCCATTCCTTCACATCCTGCAGCAGGGATGATGCAGACCTACTAGAGCAGAAGGCTTGACTCTGCCCATGTCTGTCTCTTAAAGGAAACAATCTTTCTAGCTTCTTATTGCACCTAATAAATGGACTCTAGCTTGCCTTAAACTTGACCCATCATTTCATTAGCCAGAGCTCATACTTGACCTTTATTTCTATCCAAGCTCACTGGCACCAAACCCCTGATTCGAGCGAGTGGCTCACACCAAAATGAAAAATCACCATCATCCAACCTATTTTACAATAAGTGTAGCACCTTCCTCGCATTCTTGTGCTCAGTTATAACCCCCAATACCACAATTGCACTCTGCAATTCACCAAACTTAAAGGACAAAGAATGATGACATTGATAAAGGAAAATAAGGCCTTGTCCCTATTGCACCTACTTGAGAAATAGGGAGGTTGGTAGAAGGTCATGAGGGAAAACATTTGAAATTTTGGGACACACATGCCAAAAAGAGTGTCCACTTTTCTCCTCTGTTACCAAGTAAAAAAAAATCTTAGCAAAAAAAAAACCATTCACTTTTTGAAAATTTCCACCTTGGGATACCTCTACAGCATTGGCAGGATTCGAACCCTGGCCTGTGAGGGCTGTCCGCACCAAAGGTACAAGACTTACCTTTGAGCTATAGCTCCTCAGTGGTGTAGAGGATTGCAGTAGTAACTATAAGCAACATACAGGCCTTGGTGTCCTTCCCTGCGGCTTCCATTGCACATGAAAAGGATGACCATGACATAAGGACAATTTGATAAGCTACCTACAAGGAAACCAGTGTGGTCCAGTGGGTAAGTGCCTGCCTTCCATGCAGGCAACCAGGGTTCGAATCCCGGGATCGGCACCAGGTGACTGATGGTGGCAGAGCAGAGGTAAGTTGGAGGTGGGCCTAAATGGCCAATTGGTAAGTAAAATGTGTCTGTGTGTTGTGTAAGAGTGGAATCATGCCTAGTGAATGAGGGATTGCAGATTGGTTGGTAAGTAAAATAGGTGTGGCCTGAACAGAGAGAGGTGAAAGAAAGGGAACAGGTGTTGTGTGCAGGAGGAGGAGGAGCCAAGTCAGAGTGGGTGGGGTCAGAGAGGAGGGGTATAGGAGGAGCCTAGTCAGAGTGGGAGGGGTCATAGAGGAGGAGCACAGGAGGAGCCAAGTCAGAGTGGGTGGGGTCAGAGAGGAGGAGTATAGGCGGAGCCTAGGCAGAGAGGAGGGGTATAGGAGGAACCTAGTCAGAGTGGGAGGGGTCAGAGAGGAGGGGTTCAGGAGGAGCCAAGTCAGAGTGGGTGGGGTCAGAGAGGAGGAGTATATGCGGAGCCTAGGCAGAGAGGAGGGGTATAGGAGGAGCCTAGTCAGAGTGGGTGGGGTCAGAGAGCAGAGGAATAGGTGGAGGAGGATCCTGACT
This sequence comes from Lissotriton vulgaris, assembly GCF_964263255.1. Taxonomy (NCBI): domain Eukaryota; kingdom Metazoa; phylum Chordata; class Amphibia; order Caudata; family Salamandridae; genus Lissotriton; species Lissotriton vulgaris. The sequence continues at coordinate 1,747,305,275 of NC_141685.1, forward strand.
TATTGTGGGGTACTGCAAATACTTTTTTACTGCACCCCCCTATACTCTCTGATTTCTGTTGGGAGGGGGCAGTCAAAATTTGGGGGAGCAGTATTAAAAGGTGCTTGGGCGCAACGTGAAGGCGATGAGGTGCACACAATGGCTTGGCTTCCAGGTACTTTTTGAGGGGCTACCATTAGTTTGTATTGCTCTGATCCTCCCTCATGGGGTGTACCCCAAATGGTTAGGGGCAACGGGGGGCAAGAAGCTGTTTGACAGTTTCTATTAACAACTGGGGTCACCATGCGATTATGCTGCAGTTATGCTATTGAAAGGTAAAACAAGGAGCATTTGGCTGTATTTTTGCAGGTGGGGTGCCCCAAAATGTTACTGCCAGCAGCAGCAGCCCCCTTCCTCCCCACCCTGCAGATTGGTATAGGTACCTTTAGGACATTTCTGTTGAAAACAGAGGTTATAGCGAATCGCGCTACAAAATCCGAGAGCACTAACACTTGCTAAATAAAGGTGGCATCGGAGCATACGAATGAGGCAGGGAGAGGCTACTGTTGCAATTGGTTTGGTGGTTCATAGTGAATAACCTCAGCATGCGAATAGGCAAAAGTGTGAGGATTGGCAGTGTCTGTAGAGAATTTTGGCATGCTCTTCAGTTGATGTTTTCCTCCTTACGTTGGCCATGAACTACAGAGGAAAGGCCTGGCCTTACTGTTGGGCAAAACATGTATTTATGATTTTAAGAAGTGTAGTTTGGCTGTACTGAGAGGGCCTGTACAGTACGGTAAATGCCTGTATACCCCTGCAATGTGCATCCAACTGTCACTTGAGATTGAACAGCGAACGAAGCAGCTGGGTTACTGACTGAATGTAAATGGAAGGCACATAGGAAGGGTGTTTGTGGTCACTCAAATGATTGAAACCTGGTTGATGCACTACCAAAGCTGGGGTACCAGGGGGGAACATTTGAGGGGTATTGAGATGGTGGTGTCCAGAGGTCAAAATATGTTTCAGAGACACAGAGGTACTGCGGTCCTGGTCCCACATTGGGGGTAGACAAAAGTCCCTGCTAAAGATTTCTGTCCAACTGTTACCACATTTTGTGAAGCCTGGCTCCCTCTGTAACGATTCCCCAGTGTCTTTCGATCCTAGAGATGACTGTAGCAAACTTCCCAAATTTGTTCTTGGCCTCATACTCCCAAAGGAGTGCCTGACATTTGCCAGCCTAACGATACTCACATTCTGGGAAAAACCTCACTAACTATGCATATTTATCTACCACACATGGCAAATCCTTACAATTGCAGAACATCATATCGCACTTGTCATCTTTGAAGTACTGTAAGTATTTGGATTTGAGGGAAATATTCATCCTTGCTTGCTCTCTCCCATCTGAAGTCTATGGTGCCGCTGTTCCTTTCTCACATGTCCCTTCAAAGAGACAAGTGACACACAGACTCAATCACTCAGCAAACATATATGCTTTGACGTTTTCATCTTGCTGTTTACCTTCCAAATATTCCCCCTTCACCACAAATACAGGCCTGCCATTCCTCATCCCCTCAGTCAAAGCAGTCCTTCACTCCTTAGGCCCTGCAAGACCACCATGAACAAGAATCATGTCAGCAAGCAGAAGAAAAGCCTCAGTGTGCTCTTTTGTTCATACTGCTGCCCTCTAGTAACACTTCATGGCAACTGCAGCATAAGAATGGGACTGAGAAGAGGGCTGTCCTATGCAAATAATATCCTTCCATGCACACTTTCTTCTGAGACGGTCGGAGGCTTTTGCCGTGATACCGCCTCCAACATATGGTCTTCAACCAAATTTTTAAAAAGCCCACCTGCCTTAGACGAAGGATTTTGCCACTTGAAGGAAGCACATGGGGACATCACCCTCATTTAGCAGGGTCCTAAATTGCCTGCTGTCAGCCTGTATACAGAACAAGGGCGTTCGTGGGCGTTCGTGAGCGTTCCTCAAAGGAAGGAGGTGGGTGATTAAGTCACAGTGCCAGGGCAGGCCCAGCCCAGGCCAGCGCAGCCCAGCCCGGCACAGCGCATTGCTGTGGAGGTCCATTCCTTCACATCCTGCAGCAGGGATGATGCAGACCTACTAGAGCAAAGGCTTGACTCTGCCCATGTCTGTCTCTTAAAGGAAACAATCTTTCTAGCTTCTTATTGCACCTAATAAATGGACTCTAGCTTGCCTTAAACTTGACCCATCATTTCATTAGCCAGAGCTCATACTTGACCTTTATTTCTATCCAAGCTCACTGGCACCAAACCCCTGATTCGAGCGAGTGGCTCACACCAAAATGAAAAATCACCATCATCCAACCTATTTTACAATAAGTGTAGCACCTTCCTCGCATTCTTGTGCTCAGTTATAACCCCCAATACCACAATTGCACTCTGCAATTCACCAAACTTAAAGGACAAAGAATGATGACATTGATAAAGGAAAATAAGGCCTTGTCCCTATTGCACCTACTTGAGAAATAGGGAGGTTGGTAGAAGGTCATGAGGGAAAACATTTGAAATTTTGGGACACACATGCCAAAAAGAGTGTCCACTTTTCTCCTCTGTTACCAAGTAAAAAAAAATCTTAGCAAAAAAAAAAACATTCACTTTTTGAAAATTTCCACCTTGGGATACCTTACAGCATTGGCAGGATTCGAACCCTGGCCTGAGAGGGCTGTCCGCACCAAAGGTACAAGACTTACCTTTGAGCTATAGCTCCTTAGTGGTCTAGAGGATTGCAGTAGTAACTATAAGCAACATACAGGCCTTGGTGTCCTTCCCTGCGGCTTCCATTGCACATGAAAAGGATGACCATGACATAAGGACAATTTGATAAGCTACTTACATGGAAACCAGTGTGGTCCAGTGGGTAAGTGCCTGCCTTCCATGCAGGCAACCAGGGTTCGAATCCCGGGTTCGGCACCAGGTGACTGATGGTGGCAGAGCAGAGGTAAGTTGGAGGTGGGCCTAAATGGCCAATTGGTAAGTAAAATGTGTCTGTGTGTTGTGTAAGAGTGGAATCATGCCTAGTGAATGAGGGATTGCAGATTGGTTGGTAAGTAAAATAGGTGTGGCCTGAACAGAGAGAGGTGAAAGGGAACAGGTGTTGTGTGCAGGAGGAGGAGGAGCCAAGTCAGAGTGGGTGGGGTCAGAGAGGAGGGGTATAGGAGGAGCCTAGTCAGAGTGGGAGGGGTCATACAGGAGGAGCCAAGTCAGAGTGGGTGGGGTCAGAGAGGAGGAGTATAGGCGGAGCCTAGGCAGAGAGGAGGGGTATAGGAGGAACCTAGTCAGAGTGGGAGGGGTCAGAGAGGAGGAGCATAGGAGGAGCCAAGTCAGAGTGGGTGGGGTCAGAGAGGAGGAGTATATGCGGAGCCTAGGCAGAGAGGAGGGGTATAGGAGGAACCTAGTCAGAGTGGGAGGGGTCAGATAGGAGGAGCCTAGTCAGAGTGGGTGGGGTCAGAGAGCAGAGGAATAGGTGGAGGAGGATCCTGACTTATTGTGGGGTCCTGCAAATACTTTTGTACTGCACCCCCCTATACTCTCATATTTCTGTTGGGAGGGGGCAGTCAAAATTTGGGGGAGCAGTATTAAAAGGTGCTTGGGCGCAACGTGAAGGCGATGAGGTGCACACAATGGCTTGGCTTCCAGGTACTTTTTGAGGGGCTACCATTAGTTTGTATTGCTCTGATCCTCCCTCATGGGGTGTACCCCAAATGGTTAGGGGCAACGGGGGGGCAAGAAGCTGTTTGACAGTTTCTATTAACAACTGGGGTCACCATGCGATTATGCTGCAGTTATGCTATTGAAAGGTAAAACAAGGAGCATTTGGCTGTATTTTTGCAGGTGGGGTGCCCCAAAATGTTACTGCCAGCAGCAGCAGCCCCCTTCCTCCCCACCCTGCAGATTGGTATAGGTACCTTTAGGACATTTCTGTTGAAAACAGAGGTTATAGCGAATCGCGCTACAAAATCCGAGAGCACTAACACTTGCTAAATAAAGGTGGCATCGGAGCATACGAATGAGGCAGGGAGAGGCTACTGTTGCAATTGGTTTGGTGGTTCATAGTGAATAACCTCAGCATGCGAATAGGCAAAAGTGTGAGGATTGGCAGTGTCTGTAGAGAATTTTGGCATGCTCTTCAGTTGATGTTTTCCTCCTTACGTTGGCCATGAACTACAGAGGAAAGGCCTGGCCTTACTGTTGGGCAAAACATGTATTTATGATTTTAAGAAGTGTAGTCTGGCTGTACTGAGAGGGCCTGTACAGTACGGTAAATGCCTGTATACCCCTGCAATGTGCATCCAACTGTCACTTGAGATTGAACAGCGAACGAAGCAGCTGGGTTACTGACTGAATGTAAATGGAAGGCACATAGGAAGGGTGTTTGTGGTCACTCAAATGATTGAAACCTGGTTGATGCACTACCAAAGCTGGGGTACCAGGGGGGAACATTTGAGGGGTATTGAGATGGTGGTGTCCAGAGGTCAAAATATGTTTCAGAGACACAGAGGTACTGCGGTCCTGGTCCCACATTGGGGGTAGACAAAAGTCCCTGCTAAAGATTTCTGTCCAACTGTTACCACATTTTGTGAAGCCTGGCTCCCTCTGTAACGATTCCCCAGTGTCTTTCGATCCTACAGATGACTGTAGCATACTTCCCAAATTTGTTCTTGGCCTCATACTCCCAAAGGAGTGCCTGACATTTGCCAGCCTAACGATACTCACATTCTGGGAAAAACCTCACTAACTATGCATATTTATCTACCACACATGGCAAATCCTTACAATTGCAGAACATCATATCGCACTTGTCATCTTTGAGGTACTGTAAGTATTTGGATTTGAGGGATATATTCATCCTTGCTTGCTCTCTCCCATCTGAAGTCTATGGTGCTGCTGTTCCTTTCTCACATGTCCCTTCAAAGAGACAAGTGACACACAGACTCAATCACTCAGCAAACATATATGCTTTGACGTTTTCATCTTGCTGTTTACCTTCCAAATATTCCCCCTTCACCACAAATACAGGCCTGCCATTCCTCATCCCCTCAGTCAAAGCAGTCCTTCACTCCTTAGGCCCTGCAAGACCACCATGAACAAGAATCATGTCAGCAAGCAGAAGAAAAGCCTCAGTGTGCTCTTTTGTTCATACTGCTGCCCTCTAGTAACACTTCATGGCAACTGCAGCATAAGAATGGGACTGAGAAGAGGGCTGTCCTATGCAAATAATATCCTTCCATGCACACTTTCTTCTGAGACGGTCGGAGGCTTTTGCCGTGATACCGCCTCCAACATATGGTCTTCAACCAAATTTTTAAAAAGCCCACCTGCCTTAGACGAAGGATTTTGCCACTTGAAGGAAGCACATGGGGACATCACCCTCATTTAGCAGGGTCCTAATTTGCCTGCTGTCAGCCTGTATACAGAACAAGGGCGTTCGTGGGCGTTCGTGAGCGTTCCTCAAAGGAAGATGGTGGGTGATTAAGTCACAGTGCCAGGGCAGGCCCAGCCCAGGCCAGCGCAGCCCAGCCCGGCACAGCGCATTGCTGTGGAGGTCCATTCCTTCACATCCTGCAGCAGGGATGATGCAGACCTACTAGAGCAAAGGCTTGACTCTGCCCATGTCTGTCTCTTAAAGGAAACAATCTTTCTAGCTTCTTATTGCACCTAATAAATGGACTCTAGCTTGCCTTAAACTTGACCCATCATTTCATTAGCCAGAGCTCATACTTGACCTTTATTTCTATCCAAGCTCACTGGCACCAAACCCCTGATTTGAGCGAGTGGCTCACACCAAAATGAAAAATCACCATCATCCAACCTATTTTACAATAAGTGTAGCACCTTCCTCGCATTCTTGTGCTCAGTTATAACCCCCAATACCACAATTGCACTCTGCAATTCACCAAACTTAAAGGACAAAGAATGATGACATTGATAAAGGAAAATAAGGCCTGGTCCCTATTGCACCTACTTGAGAAATAGGGAGGTTGGTAGAAGGTCATGAGGGAAAACATTTGAAATTTTGGGACACACATGCCAAAAAGAGTGTCCACTTTTCTCCTCTGTTACCAAGTAAAAAAAAATCTTAGCAAAAAAAAAACCATTCACTTTTTGAAAATTTCCACCTTGGGATACCTCTACAGCATTGGCAGGATTCGAACCCTGGCCTGTGAGGGCTGTCCGCACCAAAGGTACAAGACTTACCTTTGAGCTATAGCTCCTTAGTGGTCTAGAGGATTGCAGTAGTTACTATAAGCAACATACAGGCCTTGGTGTCCTTCCCTGCGGCTTCCATTGCACATGAAAAGGATGACCATGACATAAGGACAATTTGATAAGCTACTTACATGGAAACCAGTGTGGTCCAGTGGGTAAGTGCCTGCCTTCCATGCAGGCAACCAGGGTTCGAATCCCGGGTTCGGCACCAGGTGACTGATGGTGGCAGAGCAGAGGTAAGTTGGAGGTGGGCCTAAATGGCCAATTGGTAAGTAAAATGTGTCTGTGTGTTGTGTAAGAGTGGAATCATTCCTAGTGAATGAGGGATTGCAGATTGGTTGGTAAGTAAAATAGGTGTGGCCTGAACAGAGAGAGGTGAAAGAAAGGGAACAGGTGTTGTGTGGAGGAGGAGCCAAGTCAGAGTGGGTGGGGTCAGAGAGGAGGTGTATAGGAGGAGCCTAGTCAGAGTGGGAGGGGTCATAGAGGAGGAGCATAGGAGGAGCCTAGTCAGAGTGGGTGGGGTTAGAGAGGAGGGGTTCAGGAGGAGCCAAGTCAGAGTGGGTGGGGTCAGAGAGGAGGAGTATAGGCGGAGCCTAGTCAGAGTGGGAGGGGTCAGAGAGGAGGTGTATAGGAGGAGCCTAGTCAGAGTGGGAGGGGTCATATAGGAGGAGCATAGGAGGAGCCTAGTCAGAGTGGGTGGGGTTAGAGAGGAGGGGTTCAGGAGGAGCCAAGTCAGAGTGGGTGGGGTCAGAGAGGAGGAGTATAGGCGGAGCCTAGTCAGAGTGGGTGTGGTCAGAGAGGAGGAGTATAGGCGGAGCCTAGGCAGAGAGGAGGGGTATAGGAGGAGCCTAGTCAGAGTGGGTGGGGTCAGAGAGCAGAGGAATAGGTGGAGGAGGATCCTGACTTATTGTGGGGTACTGCAAATACTTTTTTACTGCACCCCCCCTATACTCTCTGATTTCTGTTGGGAGGGGGCAGTCAAAATTTGGGGGAGCAGTATTAAAAGGTGCTTGGGCACAACGTGAAGGCGATGAGGTGCACACAATGGCTTGGCTTCCAGGTACTTTTTGAGGGGCTACCATTAGTTTGTATTGCTCTGATCCTCCCTCATGGGGTGTACCCCAAATGGTTAGGGGCAACGGGGGGGCAAGAAGCTGTTTGACAGTTTCTATTAACAACAGGGGTCACCATACGATTATGCTGCAGTTATGCTATTGAAAGGTAAAACAAGGAGCATTTGGCTGTATTTTTGCAGGTGGGGTGCCCCAAAATGTTACTGCTAGCAGCAGCAGCCCCCTTCCTCCCCACCCTGCAGATTGGTATAGGTACCTTTAGGACATTTCTAGTAAAAACAGAGGCTATAGCGAATCACGCTACAAAATCCGAGAGCACTAACACTTGCTAAATAAAGGTGGCATCTGAGCATACGAATGAGGCAGGGAGAGGCTACTGTTGCAATTGGTTTGGTGGTTCATAGTGAATAACCTCAGCATGCGAATAGGCAAAAGTGTGAGGATTGGCAGTGTCTGTAGAGAATTTTGGCATGCTCTTCAGTTGATGTTTTCCTCCTTACGTTGGCCATGAACTACAGAGGAAAGGCCTGGCCTTACTGTTGGGCAAAACATGTATTTATGATTTTAAGAAGTGTAGTCTGGCTGTACTGAGAGGGCCTGTACAGTACGGTAAATGCCTGTATACCCCTGCAATGTGCATCCAACTGTCACTTGAGATTGAACAGCAAACGAAGCAGCTGGGTTACTGACTGAATGTAAATGGAAGGCACATAGGAAGGGTGTTTGTGGTCACTCAAATGATTGAAACCTGGTTGATGCACTACCAAAGCTGGGGTACCAGGGGGGAACATTTGAGGGGTATTGAGATGGTGGTGTCCAGAGGTCAAAATATGTTTCAGAGACACAGAGGTACTGCGGTCCTGGTCCCACATTGGGGGTAGACAAAAGTCCCTGCTAAAGATTTCTGTCCAACTGTTACCACATTTTGTGAAGCCTGGCTCCCTCTGTAACGATTCCCCAGTGTCTTTCGATCCTACAGATGACTGTAGCAAACTTCCCAAATTTGTTCTTGGCCTCATACTCCCAAAGTAGTGCCTGACATTTGCCAGCCTAACGATACTCACATTCTGGGAAAAACCTCACTAACTATGCATATTTATCTACCACACATGGCAAATCCTTACAATTGCAGAACATCATATCGCACTTGTCATCTTTGAGGTACTGTAAGTATTTGGATTTGAGGGAAATATTCATCCTTGCTTGCTCTCTCCCATCTGAAGTCTATGGTGCTGCTGTTCCTTTCTCACATGTCCCTTCAAAGAGACAAGTGACACACAGACTCAATCACTCAGCAAACATATATGCTTTGACGTTTTCATCTTGCTGTTTACCTTCCAAATATTCCCCCTTCACCACAAATACAGGCCTGCCATTCCTCATCCCCTCAGTCAAAGCAGTCCTTCACTCCTTAGGCCCTGCAAGACCACCATGAACAAGAATCATGTCAGCAAGCAGAAGAAAAGCCTCAGTGTGCTCTTTTGTTCATACTGCTGCCCTCTAGTAACACTTCATGGCAACTGCAGCATAAGAATGGGACTGAGAAGAGGGCTGTCCTATGCAAATAATATCCTTCCATGCACACTTTCTTCTGAGACGGTCGGAGGCTTTTGCCGTGATACCGCCTCCAACATATGGTCTTCAACCAAATTTTTAAAAAGCCCACCTGCCTTAGACGAAGGATTTTGCCACTTGAAGGAAGCACATGGGGACATCACCCTCATTTAGCAGGGTCCTAATTTGCCTGCTGTCAGCCTGTATACAGAACAAGGGCGTTCGTGGGCGTTCGTGAGCGTTCCTCAAAGGAAGGAGGTGGGTGATTAAGTCACAGTGCCAGGGCAGGCCCAGCGCAGCCCAGCCCGGCACAGCGCATTGCTGTGGAGGTCCATTCCTTCACATCCTGCAGCAGGGATGATGCAGACCTACTAGAGCAAAAGGCTTGACTCTGCCCATGTCTGTCTCTTAAAGGAAACAATCTTTCTAGCTTCTTATTGCACCTAATAAATGGACTCTAGCTTGCCTTAAACTTGACCCATCATTTCATTAGCCAGAGCTCATACTTGACCTTTATTTCTATCCAAGCTCACTGGCACCAAACCCCTGATTTGAGCGAGTGGCTCACACCAAAATGAAAAATCACCATCATCCAACCTATTTTACAATAAGTGTAGCACCTTCCTCGCATTCTTGTGCTCAGTTATAACCCCCAATACGACAATTGCACTCTGCAATTCACCAAACTTAAAGGACAAAGAATGATGACATTGATAAAGGAAAATAAGGCCTGGTCCCTATTGCACCTACTTGAGAAATAGGGAGGTTGGTAGAAGGTCATGAGGGAAAACATTTGAAATTTTGGGACACACATGCCAAAAAGAGTGTCCACTTTTCTCCTCTGTTACCAAGTAAAAAAAAATCTTAGCAAAAAAAAAACCATTCACTTTTTGAAAATTTCCACCTTGGGATACCTCTACAGCATTAGCAGGATTCGAACCCTGGCCTGTGAGGGCTGTCCGCACCAAAGGTACAAGACTTACCTTTGAGCTATAGCTCCTTAGTGGTCTAGAGGATTGCAGTAGTAACTATAAGCAACATACAGGCCTTGGTGTCCTTCCCTGCGGCTTCCATTGCACATGAAAAGGATGACCATGACATAAGGACAATTTGATAAGCTACTTACATGGAAACCAGTGTGGTCCAGTGGGTAAGGGCCTGCCTTCCATGCAGGCAACCAGGGTTCGAATCCCGGGTTCGGCACCAGGTGACTGATGGTGGCAGAGCAGAGGTAAGTTGGAGGTGGGCCTAAATGGCCAATTGGTAAGTAAAATGTGTCTGTGTTTTGTGTAAGAGTGGAATCATGCCTAGTGAATGAGGGATTGCAGATTGGTTGGTAAGTAAAATAGGTGTGGCCTGAACAGAGAGAGGTGAAAGAAAGGGAACAGGTGTTGTGTGGAGGAGGAGCCAAGTCAGAGTGGGTGGGGTCAGAGAGGAGGGGTATAGGAGGAACCTAGTCAGAGTGGGAGGGGTCATAGAGGAGGAGCATAGGAGGAGCCTAGTCAGAGTGGGTGGGGTTAGAGAGGAGGGGTTCAGGAGGAGCCAAGTCAGAGTGGGTGGGGTCAGAGAGGAGGAGTATAGGCGGAGCCTAGTCAGAGTGGGAGGGGTCAGAGAGGAGGAGCATAGGAGGAGCCTAGTCAGAGTGGGTGGGGTTAGAGAGGAGGGGTTCAGGAGGAGCCAAGTCAGAGTGGGTGGGGTCAGAGAGGATGAGTATAGGCGGAGCCTAGTCAGAGTGGGAGGGGTCAGAGAGGAGGAGCATAGGAGGAGCCTAGTCAGAGTGGGTGGGGTTAGAGAGGAGGGGTATAGGAGGAGCCTAGTCAGAGTGGGTGGGGTCAGAGAGCAGAGGAATAGGTGGAAGAGGATCCTGACTTATTGTGGGGTACTGCAAATACTTTTTAACTGCACCCCCCCTATACTCTCTGATTTCTGTTGGGAGGGGGCAGTCAAAATTTGGGGGAGCAGTATTAAAAGGTGCTTGGGCGCAACGTGAAGGCGATGAGGTGCACACAATGGCTTGGCTTCCAGGTACCTTTTGAGGGGCTACCATTAGTTTGTATTGCTCTGATCCTCCCTCATGGGGTGTACCCCAAATGGTTAGGGGCAAATGGGGGGGCAAGAAGCTGTTTGACAGTTTCTATTAACAACAGGGGTCACCATACGATTATGCTGCAGTTATGCTATTGAAAGGTAAAACAAGGAGCATTTGGCTGTATTTTTGCAGGTGGGGTGCCCCAAAATGTTACTGCCAGCAGCAGCAGCCCCCTTCCTCCCCACCCTGCAGATTGGTATAGGTACCTTTAGGACATTTCTGTTGAAAACAGAGGCTATAGCGAATCGCGCTACAAAATCCGAGAGCACTAACACTTGCTAAATAAAGGTGGCATTGGAGCATACGAATGAGGCAGGGAGAGGCTACTGTTGCAATTGGTTTGGTGGTTCATAGTGAATAACCTCAGCATGCGAATAGGCAAAAGTGTGAGGATTGGCAGTGTCTGTAGAGAATTTTGGCATGCTCTTCAGTTGATGTTTTCCTCCTTACGTTGGCCATGAACTACAGAGGAAAGGCCTGGCCTTACTGTTGGGCAAAACATGTATTTATGATTTTAAGAAGTGTAGTCTGGCTGTACTGAGAGGGCCTGTACAGTACGGTAAATGCCTGTATACCCCTGCAATGTGCATCCAACTGTCACTTGAGATTGAACAGCGAACGAAGCAGCTGGGTTACTGACTGAATGTAAATGGAAGGCACATAGGAAGGGTGTTTGTGGTCACTCAAATGATTGAAACCTGGTTGATGCACTACCAAAGCTGGGGTACCAGGGGGGAACATTTGAGGGGTATTGAGATGGTGGTTTCCAGAGGTCAAAATATGTTTCAGAGACACAGAGGTACTGCGGTCCTGGTCCCACATTGGGGGTAGACAAAAGTCCCTGCTAAAGATTTCTGTCCAACTGTTACCACATTTTGTGAAGCCTGGCTCCCTCTGTAACGATTCCCCAGTGTCTTTCGATCCTACAGATGACTGTAGCATACTTCCCAAATTTGTTCTTGGCCTCATACTCCCAAAGGAGTGCCTGACATTTGCCAGCCTAACGATACTCACATTCTGGGAAAAACCTCACTAACTATGCATATTTATCTACCACACATGGCAAATCCTTACAATTGCAGAACATCATATCGCACTTGTCATCTTTGAGGTACTGTAAGTATTTGGATTTGAGGGAAATATTCATCCTTGCTTGCTCTCTCCCATCTGAAGTCTATGGTGCTGCTGTTCCTTTCTCACATGTCCCTTCAAAGAGACAAGTGACACACAGACTCAATCACTCAGCAAACATATATGCTTTGACGTTTTCATCTTGCTGTTTACCTTCCAAATATTCCCCCTTCACCACAAATACAGGCCTGCCATTCCTCATCCCCTCAGTCAAAGCAGTCCTTCACTCCTTAGGCCCTGCAAGACCACCATGAACAAGAATCATGTCAGCAAGCAGAAGAAAAGCCTCAGTGTGCTCTTTTGTTCATACTGCTGCCCTCTAGTAACACTTCATGGCAACTGCAGCATAAGAATGGGACTGAGAAGAGGGCTGTCCTATGCAAATAATATCCTTCCATGCACACTTTCTTCTGAGACGGTCGGAGGCTTTTGCCGTGATACCGCCTCCAACATATGGTCTTCAACCAAATTTTTAAAAAGCCCACCTGCCTTAGACGAAGGATTTTGCCACTTGAAGGAAGCACATGGGGACATCACCCTCATTTAGCAGGGTCCTAATTTGCCTGCTGTCAGCCTGTATACAGAACAAGGGCGTTCGTGGGCGTTCGTGAGCGTTCCTCAAAGGAAGATGGTGGGTGATTAAGTCACAGTGCCAGGGCAGGCCCAGCCCAGGCCAGCGCAGCCCAGCCCGGCACAGCGCATTGCTGTGGAGGTCCATTCCTTCACATCCTGCAGCAGGGATGATGCAGACCTACTAGAGCAAAGGCTTGACTCTGCCCATGTCTGTCTCTTAAAGGAAACAATCTTTCTAGCTTCTTATTGCACCTAATAAATGGACTCTAGCTTGCCTTAAACTTGACCCATCATTTCATTAGCCAGAGCTCATACTTGACCTTTATTTCTATCCAAGCTCACTGGCACCAAACCCCTGATTTGAGCGAGTGGCTCACACCAAAATGAAAAATCACCATCATCCAACCTATTTTACAATAAGTGTAGCACCTTCCTCGCATTCTTGTGCTCAGTTATAACCCCCAATACCACAATTGCACTCTGCAATTCACCAAACTTAAAGGACAAAGAATGATGACATTGATAAAGTAAAATAAGGCCTGGTCCCTATTGCACCTACTTGAGAAATAGGGAGGTTGGTAGAAGGTCTTGAGGGAAAACATTTGAAATTTTGGGACACACATGCCAAAAAGAGTGTCCACTTTTCTCCTCTGTTACCAAGTAAAAAAAAATCTTAGCAAAAAAAAAACCATTCACTTTTTGAAAATTTCCACCTTGGGATACCTCTACAGCATTGGCAGGATTCGAACCCTGGCCTGTGAGGGCTGTCCGCACCAAAGGTACAAGACTTACCTTTGAGCTATAGCTCCTTAGTGGTCTAGAGGATTGCAGTAGTTACTATAAGCAACATACAGGCCTTGGTGTCCTTCCCTGCGGCTTCCATTGCACATGAAAAGGATGACCATGACATAAGGACAATTTGATAAGCTACTTACATGGAAACCAGTGTGGTCCAGTGGGTAAGTGCCTGCCTTCCATGCAGGCAACCAGGGTTCGAATCCCGGGTTCGGCACCAGGTGACTGATGGTGGCAGAGCAGAGGTAAGTTGGAGGTGGGCCTAAATGGCCAATTGGTAAGTAAAATGTGTCTGTGTTTTGTGTAAGAGTGGAATCATGCCTAGTGAATGAGGGATTGCAGATTGGTTGGTAAGTAAAATAGGTGTGGCCTGAACAGAGAGAGGTGAAAGAAAGGGAACAGGTGTTGTGTGGAGGAGGAGCCAAGTCAGAGTGGGTGGGGTCAGAGAGGAGGGGTATAGGAGGAGCCTAGTCAGAGTGGGAGGGGTCATAGAGGAGGAGCATAGGAGGAGCCTAGTCAGAGTGGGTGGGGTTAGAGAGGAGGGGTTCAGGAGGAGCCAAGTCAGAGTGGGTGGGGTCAGAGAGGAGGAGTATAGGCGGAGCCTAGTCAGAGTGGGAGGGGTCAGAGAGGAGGAGCATAGGAGGAGCCTAGTCAGAGTGGGTGGGGTTAGAGAGGAGGGGTTCAGGAGGAGCCAAGTCAGAGTGGGTGGGGTCAGAGAGGAGGAGTATATGCGGAGCCTAGGCAGAGAGGAGGGGTATAGGAGGAGCCTAGTCAGAGTGGGTGGGGTCAGAGAGCAGAGGAATAGGTGGAAGAGGATCCTGACTTATTGTGGGGTACTGCAAATACTTTTTAACTGCACCCCCCCTATACTCTCTGATTTCTGTTGGGAGGGGGCAGTCAAAATTTGGGGGAGCAGTATTAAAAGGTGCTTGGGCGCAACGTGAAGGCGATGAGGTGCACACAATGGCTTGGCTTCCAGGTACTTTTTGAGGGGCTACCATTAGTTTGTATTGCTCTGATCCTCCCTCATGGGGTGTACCCCAAATGGTTAGGGGCAAATGGGGGGGCAAGAAGCTGTTTGACAGTTTCTATTAACAACAGGGGTCACCATACGATTATGCTGCAGTTATGCTATTGAAAGGTAAAACAAGGAGCATTTGGCTGTATTTTTGCTTGTGGGGTGCCCCAAAATGTTACTGCCAGCAGCAGCAGCCCCCTTCCTCCCCACCCTGCAGATTGGTATAGGTACCTTTAGGACATTTCTGTTGAAAACAGAGGCTATAGCGAATCGCGCTACAAAATCCGAGAGCACTAACACTTGCTAAATAAAGGTGGCATCGGAGCATACGAATGAGGCAGGGAGAGGCTACTGTTGCAATTGGTTTGGTGGTTCATAGTGAATAACCTCAGCATGCGAATAGGCAAAAGTGTGAGGATTGGCAGTGTCTGTAGAGAATTTTGGCATGCTCTTCAGTTGATGTTTTCCTCCTTACGTTGGCCATGAACTACAGAGGAAAGGCCTGGCCTTACTGTTGGGCAAAACATGTATTTATGATTTTAAGAAGTGTAGTCTGGCTGTACTGAGAGGGCCTGTACAGTACGGTAAATGCCTGTATACCCCTGCAATGTGCATCCAACTGTCACTTGAGATTGAACAGCGAACGAAGCAGCTGGGTTACTGACTGAATGTAAATGGAAGGCACATAGGAAGGGTGTTTGTGGTCACTCAAATGATTGAAACCTGGTTGATGCACTACCAAAGCTGGGGTACCAGGGGGGAACATTTGAGGGGTATTGAGATGGTGGTGTCCAGAGGTCAAAATATGTTTCAGAGACACAGAGGTACTGCGGTCCTGGTCCCACATTGGGGGTAGACAAAAGTCCCTGCTAAAGATTTCTGTCCAACTGTTACCACATTTTGTGAAGCCTGGCTCCCTCTGTAACGATTCCCCAGTGTCTTTTGATCCTACAGATGACTGTAGCATACTTCCCAAATTTGTTCTTGGCCTCATACTCCCAAAGGAGTGCCTGACATTTGCCAGCCTAACGATACTCACATTCTGGGAAAAACCTCACTAACTATGCATATTTATCTACCACACATGGCAAATCCTTACAATTGCAGAACATCATATCGCACTTGTCATCTTTGAGGTACTGTAAGTATTTGGATTTGAGGGAAATATTCATCCTTGCTTGCTCTCTCCCATCTGAAGTCTATGGTGCTGCTGTTCCTTTCTCACATGTCCCTTCAAAGAGACAAGTGACACACAGACTCAATCACTCAGCAAACATATATGCTTTGACGTTTTCATCTTGCTGTTTACCTTCCAAATATTCCCCCTTCACCACAAATACAGGCCTGCCATTCCTCATCCCCTCAGTCAAAGCAGTCCTTCACTCCTTAGGCCCTGCAAGACCACCATGAACAAGAATCATGTCAGCAAGCAGAAGAAAAGCCTCAGTGTGCTCTTTTGTTCATACTGCTGCCCTCTAGTAACACTTCATGGCAACTGCAGCATAAGAATGGGACTGAGAAGAGGGCTGTCCTATGCAAATAATATCCTTCCATGCACACTTTCTTCTGAGACGGTCGGAGGCTTTTGCCGTGATACCGCCTCCAACATATGGTCTTCAACCAAATTTTTAAAAAGCCCACCTGCCTTAGACGAAGGATTTTGCCACTTGAAGGAAGCACATGGGGACATCACCCTCATTTAGCAGGGTCCTAATTTGCCTGCTGTCAGCCTGTATACAGAACAAGGGCGTTCGTGGGCGTTCGTGAGCGTTCCTCAAAGGAAGGAGGTGGGTGATTAAGTCACAGTGCCAGGGCAGGCCCAGCCCAGGCCAGCGCAGCCCAGCCCGGCACAGCCCATTGCTGTGGAGGTCCATTCCTTCACATCCTGCAGCAGGGATGATGCAGACCTACTAGAGCAAAGGCTTGACTCTGCCCATGTCTGTCTCTTAAAGGAAACACTCTTTCTAGCTTCTTATTGCACCTAATAAATGGACTCTAGCTTGCCTTAAACTTGACCCATCATTTCATTAGCCAGAGCTCATACTTGACCTTTATTTCTATCCAAGCTCACTGGCACCAAACCCCTGATTTGAGCGAGTGGCTCACACCAAAATGAAAAATCACCATCATCCAACCTATTTTACAATAAGTGTAGCACCTTCCTCGCATTCTTGTGCTCAGTTATAACCCCCAATACCACAATTGCACTCTGCAATTCACCAAACTTAAAGGACAAAGAATGATGACATTGATAAAGGAAAATAAGGCCTGGTCCCTATTGCACCTACTTGAGAAATAGGGAGGTTGGTAGAAGGTCATGAGGGAAAACATTTGAAATTTTGGGACACACATGCCAAAAAGAGTGTCCACTTTTCTCCTCTGTTACCAAGTAAAAAAAAATCTTAGCAAAT
Organism: Lissotriton vulgaris; assembly: GCF_964263255.1. Classification (NCBI taxonomy): domain Eukaryota; kingdom Metazoa; phylum Chordata; class Amphibia; order Caudata; family Salamandridae; genus Lissotriton; species Lissotriton vulgaris. The sequence goes on from NC_141685.1 coordinate 1,747,322,147, forward strand.
AAAAAACCATTCACTTTTTGAAAATTTCCACCTTGGGATACCTCTACAGCATTGGCAGGATTCGAACCCTGGCCTGTGTGGGCTGTCCGCACCAAAGGTACAAGACTTACCTTTGAGCTATAGCTCCTTAGTGGTCTAGAGGATTGCAGTAGTTACTATAAGCAACATACAGGCCTTGGTGTCCTTCCCTGCGGCTTCCATTGCACATGAAAAGGATGACCATGACATAAGGACAATTTGATAAGCTACTTACATGGAAACCAGTGTGGTCCAGTGGGTAAGTGCCTGCCTTCCATGCAGGCAACCAGGATTCGAATCCCGGGTTCGGCACCAGGTGACTGATGGTGGCAGAGCAGAGGTAAGTTGGAGGTGGGCCTAAATGGCCAATTGGTAAGTAAAATGTGTCTGTGTGTTGTGTAAGAGTGGAATCATGCCTAGTGAATGAGGGATTGCAGATTGGTTGGTAAGTAAAATAGGTGTGGCCTGAACAGAGAGAGGTGAAAGAAAGGGAACAGGTCTTGTGTGCAGGAGGAGGAGGAGCCAAGTCAGAGTGGGAGGGGTCATAGAGGAGGAGCATAGGAGGAGCCTAGTCAGAGTGGGTGGGGTTAGAGAGGAGGGGTTCAGGAGGAGCCATGTCAGAGTGGGTGGGGTCAGAGAGGAGGAGTATAGGCGGAGCCTAGTCAGAGTGGGAGGGGTCAGAGAGGAGGAGCATAGGAGGAGCCTAGTCAGAGTGGGTGGGGTCAGAGAGGAGGAGTATATGCGGAGCGTCAGAGAGGAGGAGTATAGGCAGAGCCTAGTCAGAGTGGGAGGGGGTCAGAGAGCAGAGGAATAGGTGGAAGAGGATCCTGACTTATTGTGGGGTACTGCAAATACTGTTTTTACTGCACCCCCCCTATACTCTCTGATTTCTGTTGGGAGGGGGCAGTCAAAATTTGGGGGAGCAGTATTAAAAGGTGCTTGGGCGCAACGTGAAGGCGATGAGGTGCACACAATGGCTTGGCTTCCAGGTACTTTTTGAGGGGCTACCATTAGTTTGTATTGCTCTGATCCTCCCTCATGGGGTGTACCCCAAATGGTTAGGGGCAACGGGGGGGCAAGAAGCTGTTTGACAGTTTCTATTAACAACAGGGGTCACCATACGATTATGCTGCAGTTATGCTATTGAAAGGTAAAACAAGGAGCATTTGGCTGTATTTTTGCAGGTGGGGTGCCCCAAAATGTTACTGCTATCAGCAGCAGCCCCCTTCCTCCCCACCCTGCAGATTGGTATAGGTACCTTTAGGACATTTCTGTTGAAAAACAGAGGCTATAGCGAATCGCGCTACAAAATCCGAGAGCACTAACACTTGCTAAATAAAGGTGGCATCGGAGCATACGAATGAGGCAGGGAGAGGCTACTGTTGCAATTGGTTTGGTGGTTCATAGTGAATAACCTCAGCATGCGAATAGGCAAAAGTGTGAGGATTGGCAGTGTCTGTAGAGAATTTTGGCATGCTCTTCAGTTGATGTTTTCCTCCTTACGTTGGCCATGAACTACAGAGGAAAGGCCTGGCCTTACTGTTGGGCAAAACATGTATTTATGATTTTAAGAAGTGTAGTCTGGCTGTACTGAGAGGGCCTGTACAGTACGGTAAATGCCTGTATACCCCTGCAATGTGCATCCAACTGTCACTTGAGATTGAACAGCGAACGAAGCAGCTGGGTTACTGACTGAATGTAAATGGAAGGCACATAGGAAGGGTGTTTGTGGTCACTCAAATGATTGAAACCTGGTTGATGCACTACCAAAGCTGGGGTACCAGGGGTAACATTTGAGGGGTATTGAGATGGTGGTGTCCAGAGGTCAAAATATGTTTCAGAGACACAGAGGTATTGCGGTCCTGGTCCCACATTGGGGGTAGACAAAAGTCCCTGCTAAAGATTTCTGTCCAACTGTTACCACATTTTGTGAAGCCTGGCTCCCTCTGTAACGATTCCCCAGTGTCTTTCGATCCGACAGATGACTGTAGCATACTTCCCAAATTTGTTCTTGGCCTCATACTCCCAAAGGAGTGCCTGACATTTGCCAGCCTAACGATACTCACATTCTGGGAAAAACCTCACTAACTATGCATATTTATCTACCACACATGGCAAATCCTTACAATTGCAGAACATCATATCGCACTTGTCATCTTTGAGGTACTGTAAGTATTTGGATTTGAGGGAAATATTCATCCTTGCTTGCTCTCTCCCATCTGAAGTCTATGGTGCTGCTGTTCCTTTCTCACATGTCCCTTCAAAGAGACAAGTGACACACAGACTCAATCACTCAGCAAACATATATGCTTTGACGTTTTCATCTTGCTGTTTACCTTCCAAATATTCCCCCTTCACCACAAATACAGGCCTGCCATTCCTCATCCCCTCAGTCAAAGCAGTCCTTCACTCCTTAGGCCCTGCAAGACCACCATGAACAAGAATCATGTCAGCAAGCAGAAGAAAAGCCTCAGTGTGCTCTTTTGTTCATACTGCTGCCCTCTAGTAACACTTCATGGCAACTGCAGCATAAGAATGGGACTGAGAAGAGGTCTGTCCTATGCAAATAATATCCTTCCATGCACACTTTCTTCTGAGACGGTCGGAGGCTTTTGCCGTGATACCGCCTCCAACATATGGTCTTCAACCAAATTTTTAAAAAGCCCACCTGCCTTAGACGAAGGATTTTGCCACTTGAAGGAAGCACATGGGGACATCACCCTCATTTAGCAGGGTCCTAATTTGCCTGCTGTCAGCCTGTATACAGAACAAGGGCGTTCGTGGGCGTTCGTGAGCGTTCCTCAAAGGAAGGAGGTGGGTGATTAAGTCACAGTGCCAGGGCAGGCCCAGCCCAGGCCAGCGCAGCCCAGCCCGGCACAGCGCATTGCTGTGGAGGTCTATTCCTTCACATCCTGCAGCAGGGATGATGCAGACCTACTAGAGCAAAGGCTTGACTCTGCCCATGTCTGTCTCTTAAAGGAAACAATCTTTCTAGCTTCTTATTGCACCTAATAAATGGACTCTAGCTTGCCTTAAACTTGACCCATCATTTCATTAGGCAGAGCTCATACTTGACCTTTATTTCTATCCAAGCTCACTGGCACCAAACCCCTGATTTGAGCGAGTGGCTCACACCAAAATGAAAAATCACCATCATCCAACCTATTTTACAATAAGTGTAGCACCTTCCTCGCATTCTTGTGCTCAGTTATAACCCCCAATACCACAATTGCACTCTGCAATTCACCAAACTTAAAGGACAAAGAATGATGACATTGATAAAGGAAAATAAGGCCTGGTCCCTATTGCACCTACTTGAGAAATAGGGAGGTTGGTAGAAGGTCATGAGGGAAAACATTTGAAATTTTGGGACACACATGCCAAAAAGAGTGTCCACTTTTCTCCTCTGTTACCAAGTAAAAAAAAATCTTAGCAAAAAAAAAACCATTCACTTTTTGAAAATTTCCACCTTGGGATACCTCTACAGCATTGGCAGGATTCGAACCCTGGCCTGTGAGGGCTGTCCGCACCAAAGGTACAAGACTTACCTTTGAGCTATAGCTCCTTAGTGGTCTAGAGGATTGCAGTAGTAACTATAAGCAACATACAGGCCTTGGTGTCCTTCCCTGCGGCTTCCATTGCACATGAAAAGGATGACCATGACATAAGGACAATTTGATAAGCTACTTACATGGAAACCAGTGTGGTCCAGTGGGTAAGTGCCTGCCTTCCATGCAGGCAACCAGGGTTCGAATCCCGGGTTCGGCACCAGGTGACTGATGGTGGCAGAGCAGAGGTAAGTTGGAGGTGGGCCTAAATGGCCAATTGGTAAGTAAAATGTGTCTGTGTGTTGTGTAAGAGTGGAATCATGCCTAGTGAATGAGGGATTGCAGATTGGTTGGTAAGTAAAATAGGTGTGGCCTGAACAGAGAGAGGTGAAAGAAAGGGAACAGGTGTTGTGTGCAGGAGGAGGAGGAGCCAAGTCAGAGTGTGTGGGGTCAGAGAGGAGGGGTATAGGAGGAGCCTAGTCAGAGTGGGAGGGGTCATAGAGGAGGAGCATAGGAGGAGCCTAGTCAGAGTGGGTGGGGTTAGAGAGGAGGGGTTCAGGAGGAGCCAAGTCAGAGTGGGTGGGGTCAAAGAGGAGGAGTATAGGCAGAGCCTAGGCAGAGGGGAGGGGTATAGGAGGAGCCTAGTCAGAGTGGGTGGGGTCAGAGAGCAGAGGAATAGGTGGAAGAGGATCCTGACTTATTGTGGGGTACTGCAAATACTTTTTTACTGCACCCCCCCTATACTCTCTGATTTCTGTTGGGAGGGGGCAGTCAAAATTTGGGGGAGCAGTATTAAAAGGTGCTTGGGCGCAACGTGAAGGCGATGAGGTGCACACAATGGCTTGGCTTCCAGGTACTTTTTGAGGGGCTACCATTAGTTTGTATTGCTCTGATCCTCCCTCATGGGGTGTACCCCAAATGGTTAGGGGCAACGGGGGGGCAAGAAGCTGTTTGACAGTTTCTATTAACAACAGGGGTCACCATACGATTATGCTGCAGTTATGCTATTGAAAGGTAAAACAAGGAGCATTTGGCTGTATTTTTGCAGGTGGGGTGCCACAAAATGTTACTGCCAGCAGCAGCAGCCCCCTTCCTCCCCACCCTGCAGATTGGTATAGGTACCTTTAGGACATTTCTGTTGAAAACAGAGGCTATAGCGAATCGCGCTACAAAATCCGAGAGCACTAACACTTGCTAAATAAAGGTGGCATCGGAGCATACGAATGAGGCAGGGAGAGGCTACTGTTGCAATTGGTTTGGTGGTTCATAGTGAATAACCTCAGCATGCGAATAGGCAAAAGTGTGAGGATTGGCAGTGTCTGTAGAGAATTTTGGCATGCTCTTCAGTTGATGTTTTCCTCCTTACGTTGGCCATGAACTACAGAGGAAAGGCCTGGCCTTACTGTTGGGCAAAACATGTATTTATGATTTTAAGAAGTGTAGTCTGGCTGTACTGAGAGGGCCTGTACAGTACGGTAAATGCCTGTATACCCCTGCAATGTGCATCCAACTGTCACTTGAGATTGAACAGCGAACGAAGCAGCTGGGTTACTGACTGAATTTAAATGGAAGGCACATGGGAAGGGTGTTTGTGGTCACTCAAATGATTGAAACCTGGTTGATGCACTACCAAAGCTGGGGTACCAGGGGGGAACATTTGAGGGGTATTGAGATGGTGGTGTCCAGAGGTCAAAATATGTTTCAGAGACACAGAGGTACTGCGGTCCTGGTCCCACATTGGGGGTAGACAAAAGTCCCTGCTAAAGATTTCTGTCCAACTGTTACCACATTTTGTGAAGCCTGGCTCCCTCTGTAACGATTCCCCAGTGTCTTTCGATCCTACAGATGACTGTATCATACTTCCCAAATTTGTTCTTGGCCTCATACTCCCAAAGGAGTGCCTGACATTTGCCAGCCTAACGATACTCACATTCTGGGAAAAACCTCACTAACTATGCATATTTATCTACCACACATGGCAAATCCTTACAATTGCAGAACATCATATCGCACTTGTCATCTTTGAGGTACTGTAAGTATTTGGATTTGAGGGAAATATTCATCCTTGCTTGCTCTCTCCCATCTGAAGTCTATGGTGCTGCTGTTCCTTTCTCACATGTCCCTTCAAAGAGACAAGTGACACACAGACTCAATCACTCAGCAAACATATATGCTTTGACGTTTTCATCTTGCTGTTTACCTTCCAAATATTCCCCCTTCACCACAAATACAGGCCTGCCATTCCTCATCCCCTCAGTCAAAGCAGTCCTTCACTCCTTAGGCCCTGCAAGACCACCATGAACAAGAATCATGTCAGCAAGCAGAAGAAAAGCCTCAGTGTGCTCTTTTGTTAATACTGCTGCCCTCTAGTAACACTTCATGGCAACTGCAGCATAAGAATGGGACTGAGAAGAGGGCTGTCCTATGCAAATAATATCCTTCCATGCACACTTTCTTCTGAGACGGTCGGAGGCTTTTGCCGTGATACCGCCTCCAACATATGGTCTTCAACCAAATTTTTAAAAAGCCCACCTGCCTTAGACGAAGGATTTTGCCACTTGAAGGAAGCACATGGGGACATCACCCTCATTTAGCAGGGTCCTAATTTGCCTCCTGTCAGCCTGTATACAGAACAAGGGCGTTCGTGGGCGTTCGTGAGCGTTCCTCAAAGGAAGGAGGTGGGTGATTAAGTCACAGTGCCAGGGCAGGCCCAGCCCAGGCCAGCGCAGCCCAGCCCGGCACAGCGCATTGCTGTGGAGGTCCATTCCTTCACATCCTGCAGCAGGGATGATGCAGACCTACTAGAGCAAAGGCTTGACTCTGCCCATGTCTGTCTCTTAAAGGAAACAATCTTTCTAGCTTCTTATTGCACCTAATAAATGGACTCTAGCTTGCCTTAAACTTGACCCATCATTTCATTAGCCAGAGCTCATACTTGACCTTTATTTCTATCCAAGCTCACTGGCACCAAACCCCTGATTTGAGCGAGTGGCTCACACCAAAATGAAAAATCACCATCATCCAACCTATTTTACAATAAGTGTAGCACCTTCCTCGCATTCTTGTGCTCAGTTATAACCCCCAATACCACAATTGCACTCTGCAATTCACCAAACTTAAAGGACAAAGAATGATGACATTGATAAAGGAAAATAAGGCCTGGTCCCTATTGCACCTACTTGAGAAATAGGGAGGTTGGTAGAAGGTCATGAGGGAAAACATTTGAAATTTTGGGACACACATGCCAAAAAGAGTGTCCACTTTTCTCCTCTGTTACCAAGTAAAAAAAAATCTTAGCAAAAAAAAAACCATTCACTTTTTGAAAATTTCCACCTTGGGATACTTCTACAGCATTGGCAGGATTCGAACCCTGGCCTGTGAGGGCTGTCCGCACCAAAGGTACAAGACTTACCTTTGAGCTATAGCTCCTTAGTGGTCTAGAGGATTGCAGTAGTGACTATAAGCAACATACAGGCCTTGGTGTCCTTCCCTGCGGCTTCCATTGCACATGAAAAGGATGACCATGACATAAGGACAATTTGATAAGCTACTTACATGGAAACCAGTGTGGTCCAGTGGGTAAGAGCCTGCCTTCCATGCAGGCAACCAGGGTTCGAGTCCCGGGTTCGGCACCAGGTGACTGATGGTGGTAGAGCAGAGGAAAGTTGGAGGTGGGCCTAAATGGCCAATTGGTAAGTAAAATGTGTCTGTGTGTTGTGTAAGAGTGGAATCATGCCTAGTGAATGAGGGATTGCAGATTGGTTGGTAAGTAAAATAGGTGTGGCCTGAACAGAGAGAGGTGAAAGAAAGGGAACAGGTCTTGTGTGCAGGAGGAGGAGCCAAGTCAGAGTGGGTGGGGTCAGAGAGGAGGGGTATAGGAGGAGCCTAGTCAGAGTGGGAGGGGTCATAGAGGAGGAGCATAGGAGGAGCCTAGTCAGAGTGGGTGGGGTTAGAGAGGAGGGGTTCAGGAGGAGCCATGTCAGCGTGGGTGGGGTCAGAGAGGAGGAGTATAGGCGGAGCCTAGTCAGAGTGGGAGGGGTCAGAGAGCAGAGGAATAGGTGGAAGAGGATCCTGACTTATTGTGGGGTACTGCAAATACTGTTTTTACTGCACCCCCCCTATACTCTCTGATTTCTGTTGGGAGGGGGCAGTCAAAATTTGGGGGAGCAGTATTAAAAGGTGCTTGGGCGCAACGTGAAGGCGATGAGGTGCACACAATGGCTTGGCTTCCAGGTACTTTTTGAGGGGCTACCATTAGTTTGTATTGCTCTGATCCTCCCTCATGGGGTGTACCCCAAATGGTTAGGGGCAACGGGGGGGCAAGAAGCTGTTTGACAGTTTCTATTAACAACAGGGGTCACCATACGATTATGCTGCAGTTATGCTATTGAAAGGTAAAACAAGGAGCATTTGGCTGTATTTTTGCAGGTGGGGTGCCCCAAAATGTTACTGCTATCAGCAGCAGCCCCCTTCCTCCCCACCCTGCAGATTGGTATAGGTACCTTTAGGACATTTCTGTTGAAAACAGAGGCTATAGCGAATCGCGCTACAAAATCCGAGAGCACTAACACTTGCTAAATAAAGGTGGCATCGGAGCATACGAATGAGGCAGGGAGAGGCTACTGTTGCAATTGGTTTGGTGGTTCATAGTGAATAACCTCAGCATGCGAATAGGCAAAAGTGTGAGGATTGGCAGTGTCTGTAGAGAATTTTGGCATGCTCTTCAGTTGATGTTTTCCTCCTTACGTTGGCCATGAACTACAGAGGAAAGGCCTGGCCTTACTGTTGGGCAAAACATGTATTTATGATTTTAAGAAGTGTAGTCTGGCTGTACTGAGAGGGCCTGTACAGTACGGTAAATGCCTGTATACCCCTGCAATGTGCATCCAACTGTCACTTGAGATTGAACAGCGAACGAAGCAGCTGGGTTACTGACTGAATGTAAATGGAAGGCACATAGGAAGGGTGTTTGTGGTCACTCAAATGATTGAAACCTGGTTGATGCACTACCAAAGCTGGGGTACCAGGGGTAACATTTGAGGGGTATTGAGATGGTGGTGTCCAGAGGTCAAAATATGTTTCAGAGACACAGAGGTATTGCGGTCCTGGTCCCACATTGGGGGTAGACAAAAGTCCCTGCTAAAGATTTCTGTCCAACTGTTACCACATTTTGTGAAGCCTGGCTCCCTCTGTAACGATTCCCCAGTGTCTTTCGATCCGACAGATGACTGTAGCATACTTCCCAAATTTGTTCTTGGCCTCATACTCCCAAAGGAGTGCCTGACATTTGCCAGCCTAACGATACTCACATTCTGGGAAAAACCTCACTAACTATGCATATTTATCTACCACACATGGCAAATCCTTACAATTGCAGAACATCATATCGCACTTGTCATCTTTGAGGTACTGTAAGTATTTGGATTTGAGGGAAATATTCATCCTTGCTTGCTCTCTCCCATCTGAAGTCTATGGTGCTGCTGTTCCTTTCTCACATGTCCCTTCAAAGAGACAAGTGACACACAGACTCAATCACTCAGCAAACATATATGCTTTGACGTTTTCATCTTGCTGTTTACCTTCCAAATATTCCCCCTTCACCACAAATACAGGCCTGCCATTCCTCATCCCCTCAGTCAAAGCAGTCCTTCACTCCTTAGGCCCTGCAAGACCACCATGAACAAGAATCATGTCAGCAAGCAGAAGAAAAGCCTCAGTGTGCTCTTTTGTTCATACTGCTGCCCTCTAGTAACACTTCATGGCAACTGCAGCATAAGAATGGGACTGAGAAGAGGTCTGTCCTATGCAAATAATATCCTTCCATGCACACTTTCTTCTGAGACGGTCGGAGGCTTTTGCCGTGATACCGCCTCCAACATATGGTCTTCAACCAAATTTTTAAAAAGCCCACCTGCCTTAGACGAAGGATTTTGCCACTTGAAGGAAGCACATGGGGACATCACCCTCATTTAGCAGGGTCCTAATTTGCCTGCTGTCAGCCTGTATACAGAACAAGGGCGTTCGTGGGCGTTCGTGAGCGTTCCTCAAAGGAAGGAGGTGGGTGATTAAGTCACAGTGCCAGGGCAGGCCCAGCCCAGGCCAGCGCAGCCCAGCCCGGCACAGCGCATTGCTGTGGAGGTCTATTCCTTCACATCCTGCAGCAGGGATGATGCAGACCTACTAGAGCAAAGGCTTGACTCTGCCCATGTCTGTCTCTTAAAGGAAACAATCTTTCTAGCTTCTTATTGCACCTAATAAATGGACTCTAGCTTGCCTTAAACTTGACCCATCATTTCATTAGGCAGAGCTCATACTTGACCTTTATTTCTATCCAAGCTCACTGGCACCAAACCCCTGATTTGAGCGAGTGGCTCACACCAAAATGAAAAATCACCATCATCCAACCTATTTTACAATAAGTGTAGCACCTTCCTCGCATTCTTGTGCTCAGTTATAACCCCCAATACCACAATTGCACTCTGCAATTCACCAAACTTAAAGGACAAAGAATGATGACATTGATAAAGGAAAATAAGGCCTGGTCCCTATTGCACCTACTTGAGAAATAGGGAGGTTGGTAGAAGGTCATGAGGGAAAACATTTGAAATTTTGGGACACACATGCCAAAAAGAGTGTCCACTTTTCTCCTCTGTTACCAAGTAAAAAAAAATCTTAGCAAAAAAAAAACCATTCACTTTTTGAAAATTTCCACCTTGGGATACCTCTACAGCATTGGCAGGATTCGAACCCTGGCCTGTGAGGGCTGTCCGCACCAAAGGTACAAGACTTACCTTTGAGCTATAGCTCCTTAGTGGTCTAGAGGATTGCAGTAGTAACTATAAGCAACATACAGGCCTTGGTGTCCTTCCCTGCGGCTTCCATTGCACATGAAAAGGATGACCATGACATAAGGACAATTTGATAAGCTACTTACATGGAAACCAGTGTGGTCCAGTGGGTAAGTGCCTGCCTTCCATGCAGGCAACCAGGGTTCGAATCCCGGGTTCGGCACCAGGTGACTGATGGTGGCAGAGCAGAGGTAAGTTGGAGGTGGGCCTAAATGGCCAATTGGTAAGTAAAATGTGTCTGTGTGTTGTGTAAGAGTGGAATCATGCCTAGTGAATGAGGGATTGCAGATTGGTTGGTAAGTAAAATAGGTGTGGCCTGAACAGAGAGAGGTGAAAGAAAGGGAACAGGTGTTGTGTGCAGGAGGAGGAGGAGCCAAGTCAGAGTGTGTGGGGTCAGAGAGGAGGGGTATAGGAGGAGCCTAGTCAGAGTGGGAGGGGTCATAGAGGAGGAGCATAGGAGGAGCCTAGTCAGAGTGGGTGGGGTTAGAGAGGAGGGGTTCAGGAGGAGCCAAGTCAGAGTGGGTGGGGTCAAAGAGGAGGAGTATAGGCAGAGCCTAGGCAGAGGGGAGGGGTATAGGAGGAGCCTAGTCAGAGTGGGTGGGGTCAGAGAGCAGAGGAATAGGTGGAAGAGGATCCTGACTTATTGTGGGGTACTGCAAATACTTTTTTACTGCACCCCCCCTATACTCTCTGATTTCTGTTGGGAGGGGGCAGTCAAAATTTGGGGGAGCAGTATTAAAAGGTGCTTGGGCGCAACGTGAAGGCGATGAGGTGCACACAATGGCTTGGCTTCCAGGTACTTTTTGAGGGGCTACCATTAGTTTGTATTGCTCTGATCCTCCCTCATGGGGTGTACCCCAAATGGTTAGGGGCAACGGGGGGGCAAGAAGCTGTTTGACAGTTTCTATTAACAACAGGGGTCACCATACGATTATGCTGCAGTTATGCTATTGAAAGGTAAAACAAGGAGCATTTGGCTGTATTTTTGCAGGTGGGGTGCCACAAAATGTTACTGCCAGCAGCAGCAGCCCCCTTCCTCCCCACCCTGCAGATTGGTATAGGTACCTTTAGGACATTTCTGTTGAAAACAGAGGCTATAGCGAATCGCGCTACAAAATCCGAGAGCACTAACACTTGCTAAATAAAGGTGGCATCGGAGCATACGAATGAGGCAGGGAGAGGCTACTGTTGCAATTGGTTTGGTGGTTCATAGTGAATAACCTCAGCATGCGAATAGGCAAAAGTGTGAGGATTGGCAGTGTCTGTAGAGAATTTTGGCATGCTCTTCAGTTGATGTTTTCCTCCTTACGTTGGCCATGAACTACAGAGGAAAGGCCTGGCCTTACTGTTGGGCAAAACATGTATTTATGATTTTAAGAAGTGTAGTCTGGCTGTACTGAGAGGGCCTGTACAGTACGGTAAATGCCTGTATACCCCTGCAATGTGCATCCAACTGTCACTTGAGATTGAACAGCGAACGAAGCAGCTGGGTTACTGACTGAATTTAAATGGAAGGCACATGGGAAGGGTGTTTGTGGTCACTCAAATGATTGAAACCTGGTTGATGCACTACCAAAGCTGGGGTACCAGGGGGGAACATTTGAGGGGTATTGAGATGGTGGTGTCCAGAGGTCAAAATATGTTTCAGAGACACAGAGGTACTGCGGTCCTGGTCCCACATTGGGGGTAGACAAAAGTCCCTGCTAAAGATTTCTGTCCAACTGTTACCACATTTTGTGAAGCCTGGCTCCCTCTGTAACGATTCCCCAGTGTCTTTCGATCCTACAGATGACTGTATCATACTTCCCAAATTTGTTCTTGGCCTCATACTCCCAAAGGAGTGCCTGACATTTGCCAGCCTAACGATACTCACATTCTGGGAAAAACCTCACTAACTATGCATATTTATCTACCACACATGGCAAATCCTTACAATTGCAGAACATCATATCGCACTTGTCATCTTTGAGGTACTGTAAGTATTTGGATTTGAGGGAAATATTCATCCTTGCTTGCTCTCTCCCATCTGAAGTCTATGGTGCTGCTGTTCCTTTCTCACATGTCCCTTCAAAGAGACAAGTGACACACAGACTCAATCACTCAGCAAACATATATGCTTTGACGTTTTCATCTTGCTGTTTACCTTCCAAATATTCCCCCTTCACCACAAATACAGGCCTGCCATTCCTCATCCCCTCAGTCAAAGCAGTCCTTCACTCCTTAGGCCCTGCAAGACCACCATGAACAAGAATCATGTCAGCAAGCAGAAGAAAAGCCTCAGTGTGCTCTTTCGTTAATACTGCTGCCCTCTAGTAACACTTCATGGCAACTGCAGCATAAGAATGGGACTGAGAAGAGGGCTGTCCTATGCAAATAATATCCTTCCATGCACACTTTCTTCTGAGACGGTCGGAGGCTTTTGCCGTGATACCGCCTCCAACATATGGTCTTCAACCAAATTTTTAAAAAGCCCACCTGCCTTAGACGAAGGATTTTGCCACTTGAAGGAAGCACATGGGGACATCACCCTCATTTAGCAGGGTCCTAATTTGCCTCCTGTCAGCCTGTATACAGAACAAGGGCGTTCGTGGGCGTTCGTGAGCGTTCCTCAAAGGAAGGAGGTGGGTGATTAAGTCACAGTGCCAGGGCAGGCCCAGCCCAGGCCAGCGCAGCCCAGCCCGGCACAGCGCATTGCTGTGGAGGTCCATTCCTTCACATCCTGCAGCAGGGATGATGCAGACCTACTAGAGCAAAGGCTTGACTCTGCCCATGTCTGTCTCTTAAAGGAAACAATCTTTCTAGCTTCTTATTGCACCTAATAAATGGACTCTAGCTTGCCTTAAACTTGACCCATCATTTCATTAGCCAGAGCTCATACTTGACCTTTATTTCTATCCAAGCTCACTGGCACCAAACCCCTGATTTGAGCGAGTGGCTCACACCAAAATGAAAAATCACCATCATCCAACCTATTTTACAATAAGTGTAGCACCTTCCTCGCATTCTTGTGCTCAGTTATAACCCCCAATACCACAATTGCACTCTGCAATTCACCAAACTTAAAGGACAAAGAATGATGACATTGATAAAGGAAAATAAGGCCTGGTCCCTATTGCACCTACTTGAGAAATAGGGAGGTTGGTAGAAGGTCATGAGGGAAAACATTTGAAATTTTGGGACACACATGCCAAAAAGAGTGTCCACTTTTCTCCTCTGTTACCAAGTAAAAAAAAATCTTAGCAAAAAAAAAAACATTCACTTTTTGAAAATTTCCACCTTGGGATACTTCTACAGCATTGGCAGGATTCGAACCCTGGCCTGTGAGGGCTGTCCGCACCAAAGGTACAAGACTTACCTTTGAGCTATAGCTCCTTAGTGGTCTAGAGGATTGCAGTAGTGACTATAAGCAACATACAGGCCTTGGTGTCCTTCCCTGCGGCTTCCATTGCACATGAAAAGGATGACCATGACATAAGGACAATTTGATAAGCTACTTACATGGAAACCAGTGTGGTCCAGTGGGTAAGAGCCTGCCTTCCATGCAGGCAACCAGGGTTCGAGTCCCGGGTTCGGCACCAGGTGACTGATGGTGGTAGAGCAGAGGAAAGTTGGAGGTGGGCCTAAATGGCCAATTGGTAAGTAAAATGTGTCTGTGTGTTGTGTAAGAGTGGAATCATGCCTAGTGAATGAGGGATTGCAGATTGGTTGGTAAGTAAAATAGGTGTGGCCTGAACAGAGAGAGGTGAAAGAAAGGGAACAGGTCTTGTGTGCAGGAGGAGGAGCCAAGTCAGAGTGGGTGGGGTCAGAGAGGAGGGGTATAGGAGGAGCCTAGTCAGAGTGGGAGGGGTCATAGAGGAGGAGCATAGGAGGAGCCTAGTCAGAGTGGGTGGGGTTAGAGAGGAGGGGTTCAGGAGGAGCCATGTCAGCGTGGGTGGGGTCAGAGAGGAGGAGTATAGGCGGAGCCTAGTCAGAGTGGGAGGGGTCAGAGAGCAGAGGAATAGGTGGAAGAGGATCCTGACTTATTGTGGGGTACTGCAAATACTGTTTTTACTGCACCCCCCCTATACTCTCTGATTTCTGTTGGGAGGGGGCAGTCAAAATTTGGGGGAGCAGTATTAAAAGGTGCTTGGGCGCAACGTGAAGGCGATGAGGTGCACACAATGGCTTGGCTTCCAGGTACTTTTTGAGGGGCTACCATTAGTTTGTATTGCTCTGATCCTCCCTCATGGGGTGTACCCCAAATGGTTAGGGGCAACGGGGGGGCAAGAAGCTGTTTGACAGTTTCTATTAACAACAGGGGTCACCATACGATTATGCTGCAGTTATGCTATTGAAAGGTAAAACAAGGAGCATTTGGCTGTATTTTTGCAGGTGGGGTGCCCCAAAATGTTACTGCTATCAGCAGCAGCCCCCTTCCTCCCCACCCTGCAGATTGGTATAGGTACCTTTAGGACATTTCTGTTGAAAACAGAGGCTATAGCGAATCGCGCTACAAAATCCGAGAGCACTAACACTTGCTAAATAAAGGTGGCATCGGAGCATACGAATGAGGCAGGGAGAGGCTACTGTTGCAATTGGTTTGGTGGTTCATAGTGAATAACCTCAGCATGCGAATAGGCAAAAGTGTGAGGATTGGCAGTGTCTGTAGAGAATTTTGGCATGCTCTTCAGTTGATGTTTTCCTCCTTACGTTGGCCATGAACTACAGAGGAAAGGCCTGGCCTTACTGTTGGGCAAAACATGTATTTATGATTTTAAGAAGTGTAGTCTGGCTGTACTGAGAGGGCCTGTACAGTACGGTAAATGCCTGTATACCCCTGCAATGTGCATCCAACTGTCACTTGAGATTGAACAGCGAACGAAGCAGCTGGGTTACTGACTGAATGTAAATGGAAGGCACATAGGAAGGGTGTTTGTGGTCACTCAAATGATTGAAACCTGGTTGATGCACTACCAAAGCTGGGGTACCAGGGGTAACATTTGAGGGGTATTGAGATGGTGGTGTCCAGAGGTCAAAATATGTTTCAGAGACACAGAGGTATTGCGGTCCTGGTCCCACATTGGGGGTAGACAAAAGTCCCTGCTAAAGATTTCTGTCCAACTGTTACCACATTTTGTGAAGCCTGGCTCCCTCTGTAACGATTCCCCAGTGTCTTTCGATCCGACAGATGACTGTAGCATACTTCCCAAATTTGTTCTTGGCCTCATACTCCCAAAGGAGTGCCTGACATTTGCCAGCCTAACGATACTCACATTCTGGGAAAAACCTCACTAACTATGCATATTTATCTACCACACATGGCAAATCCTTACAATTGCAGAACATCATATCGCACTTGTCATCTTTGAGGTACTGTAAGTATTTGGATTTGAGGGAAATATTCATCCTTGCTTGCTCTCTCCCATCTGAAGTCTATGGTGCTGCTGTTCCTTTCTCACATGTCCCTTCAAAGAGACAAGTGACACACAGACTCAATCACTCAGCAAACATATATGCTTTGACGTTTTCATCTTGCTGTTTACCTTCCAAATATTCCCCCTTCACCACAAATACAGGCCTGCCATTCCTCATCCCCTCAGTCAAAGCAGTCCTTCACTCCTTAGGCCCTGCAAGACCACCATGAACAAGAATCATGTCAGCAAGCAGAAGAAAAGCCTCAGTGTGCTCTTTTGTTCATACTGCTGCCCTCTAGTAACACTTCATGGCAACTGCAGCATAAGAATGGGACTGAGAAGAGGTCTGTCCTATGCAAATAATATCCTTCCATGCACACTTTCTTCTGAGACGGTCGGAGGCTTTTGCCGTGATACCGCCTCCAACATATGGTCTTCAACCAAATTTTTAAAAAGCCCACCTGCCTTAGACGAAGGATTTTGCCACTTGAAGGAAGCACATGGGGACATCACCCTCATTTAGCAGGGTCCTAATTTGCCTGCTGTCAGCCTGTATACAGAACAAGGGCGTTCGTGGGCGTTCGTGAGCGTTCCTCAAAGGAAGGAGGTGGGTGATTAAGTCACAGTGCCAGGGCAGGCCCAGCCCAGGCCAGCGCAGCCCAGCCCGGCACAGCGCATTGCTGTGGAGGTCTATTCCTTCACTTCCTGCAGCAGGGATGATGCAGACCTACTAGAGCAAAGGCTTGACTCTGCCCATGTCTGTCTCTTAAAGGAAACAATCTTTCTAGCTTCTTATTGCACCTAATAAATGGACTCTAGCTTGCCTTAAACTTGACCCATCATTTCATTAGGCAGAGCTCATACTTGACCTTTATTTCTATCCAAGCTCACTGGCACCAAACCCCTGATTTGAGCGAGTGGCTCACACCAAAATGAAAAATCACCATCATCCAACCTATTTTACAATAAGTGTAGCACCTTCCTCGCATTCTTGTGCTCAGTTATAACCCCCAATACCACAATTGCACTCTGCAATTCACCAAACTTAAAGGACAAAGAATGATGACATTGATAAAGGAAAATAAGGCCTGGTCCCTATTGCACCTACTTGAGAAATAGGGAGGTTGGTAGAAGGTCATGAGGGAAAACATTTGAAATTTTGGGACACACATGCCAAAAAGAGTGTCCACTTTTCTCCTCTGTTACCAAGTAAAAAAAAATCTTAGCAAAAAAAAAACCATTCACTTTTTGAAAATTTCCACCTTGGGATACCTCTACAGCATTGGCAGGATTCGAACCCTGGCCTGTGAGGGCTGTCCGCACCAAAGGTACAAGACTTACCTTTGAGCTATAGCTCCTTAGTGGTCTAGAGGATTGCAGTAGTAACTATAAGCAACATACAGGCCTTGGTGTCCTTCCCTGCGGCTTCCATTGCACATGAAAAGGATGACCATGACATAAGGACAATTTGATAAGCTACTTACATGGAAACCAGTGTGGTCCAGTGGGTAAGTGCCTGCCTTCCATGCAGGCAACCAGGGTTCGAATCCCGGGTTCGGCACCAGGTGACTGATGGTGGCAGAGCAGAGGTAAGTTGGAGGTGGGCCTAAATGGCCAATTGGTAAGTAAAATGTGTCTGTGTGTTGTGTAAGAGTGGAATCATGCCTAGTGAATGAGGGATTGCAGATTGGTTGGTAAGTAAAATAGGTGTGGCCTGAACAGAGAGAGGTGAAAGAAAGGGAACAGGTGTTGTGTGCAGGAGGAGGAGGAGCCAAGTCAGAGTGTGTGGGGTCAGAGAGGAGGGGTATAGGAGGAGCCTAGTCAGAGTGGGAGGGGTCATAGAGGAGGAGCATAGGAGGAGCCTAGTCAGAGTGGGTGGGGTTAGAGAGGAGGGGTTCAGGAGGAGCCAAGTCAGAGTGGGTGGGGTCAAAGAGGAGGAGTATAGGCAGAGCCTAGGCAGAGGGGAGGGGTATAGGAGGAGCCTAGTCAGAGTGGGTGGGGTCAGAGAGCAGAGGAATAGGTGGAGGAGGATCCTGACTTATTGTGGGGTACTGCAAATACTTTTTTACTGCACCCCCCCCTATACTCTCTGATTTCTGTTGGGAGGGGGCAGTCAAAATTTGGGGGAGCAGTATTAAAAGGTGCTTGGGCGCAACGTGAAGGCGATGAGGTGCACACAATGGCTTGGCTTCCAGGTACTTTTTGAGGGGCTACCATTAGTTTGTATTGCTCTGATCCTCCCTCATGGGGTGTACCCCAAATGGTTAGGGGCAACGGGGGGGCAAGAAGCTGTTTGACAGTTTCTATTAACAACAGGGGTCACCATACGATTATGCTGCAGTTATGCTATTGAAAGGTAAAACAAGGAGCATTTGGCTGTATTTTTGCAGGTGGGGTGCCCCAAAATGTTACTGCCAGCAACAGCAGCCCCCTTCCTCCCCACCCTGCAGATTGGTATAGGTACCTTTAGGACATTTCTGTTGAAAACAGAGGCTATAGCGAATCGCGCTACAAAATCCGAGAGCACTAACACTTGCTAAATAAAGGTGGCATCGGAGCATACGAATGAGGCAGGGAGAGGCTACTGTTGCAATTGGTTTGGTGGTTCATAGTGAATAACCTCAGCATGCGAATAGGCAAAAGTGTGAGGATTGGCAGTGTCTGTAGAGAATTTTGGCATGCTCTTCAGTTGATGTTTTCCTCCTTACGTTGGCCATGAACTACAGAGGAAAGGCCTGGCCTTACTGTTGGGCAAAACATGTATTTATGATTTTAAGAAGTGTAGTCTGGCTGTACTGAGAGGGCCTGTACAGTACGGTAAATGCCTGTATACCCCTGCAATGTGCATCCAACTGTCACTTGAGATTGAACAGCGAACGAAGCAGCTGGGTTACTGACTGAATGTAAATGGAAGGCACATAGGAAGGGTGTTTGTGGTCACTCAAATGATTGAAACCTGGTTGATGCACTACCAAAGCTGGGGTACCAGGGGGGAACATTTGAGGGGTATTGAGATGGTGGTGTCCAGAGGTCAAAATATGTTTCAGAGACACAGAGGTACTGCGGTCCTGGTCCCACATTGGGGGTAGACAAAAGTCCCTGCTAAAGATTTCTGTCCAACTGTTACCACATTTTGTGAAGCCTGGCTCCCTCTGTAACGATTCCCCAGTGTCTTTCGATCCTACAGATGACTGTAGCAAACTTCCCAAATTTGTTCTTGGCCTCATACTCCCAAAGGAGTGCCTGACATTTGCCAGCCTAACGATACTCACATTCTGGGAAAAACCTCACTAACTATGCATATTTATCTAGCACACATGGCAAATCCTTACAATTGCAGAACATCATATCGCACTTGTCATCTTTGAGGTACTGTAAGTATTTGGATTTGAGGGAAATATTCATCCTTGCTTGCTCTCTCCCATCTGAAGTCTATGGTGCTGCTGTTCCTTTCTCACATGTCCCTTCAAAGAGACAAGTGACACACAGACTCAATCACTCAGCAAACATATATGCTTTGACGTTTTCATCTTGCTGTTTACCTTCCAAATATTCCCCCTTCACCACAAATACAGGCCTGCCATTCCTCATCCCCTCAGTCAAAGCAGTCCTTCACTCCTTAGGCCCTGCAAGACCACCATGAACAAGAATCATGTCAGCAAGCAGAAGAAAAGCCTCAGTGTGCTCTTTTGTTCATACTGCTGCCCTCTAGTAACACTTCATGGCAACTGCAGCATAAGAATGGGACTGAGAAGAGGGCTGTCCTATGCAAATAATATCCTTCCATGCACACTTTCTTCTGAGACGGTCGGAGGCTTTTGCCGTGATACCGCCTCCAACATATGGTCTTCAACCAAATTTTTAAAAAGCCCACCTGCCTTAGACGAAGGATTTTGCCACTTGAAGGAAGCACATGGGGACATCACCCTCATTTAGCAGGGTCCTAATTTGCCTGCTGTCAGCCTGTATACAGAACAAGGGCGTTCGTGGGCGTTCGTGAGCGTTCCTCAAAGGAAGGAGGTGGGTGATTAAGTCACAGTGCCAGGGCAGGCCCAGCCCAGGCCAGCGCAGCCCAGCCCGGCACAGCGCATTGCTGTGGAGGTCCATTCCTTCACATCCTGCAGCAGGGATGATGCAGACCTACTAGAGCAAAGGCTTGACTCTGCCCATGTCTGTCTCTTAAAGGAAACAATCTTTCTAGCTTCTTATTGCACCTAATAAATGGACTCTAGCTTGCCTTAAACTTGACCCATCATTTCATTAGCCAGAGCTCATACTTGACCTTTATTTCTATCCAAGCTCACTGGCACCAAACCCCTGATTTGAGCGAGTGGCTCACACCAAAATGAAAAATCACCATCATCCAACCTATTTTACAATAAGTGTAGCACCTTCCTCGCATTCTTGTGCTCAGTTATAACCCCCAATACCACAATTGCACTCTGCAATTCACCAAACTTAAAGGACAAAGAATGATGACATTGATAAAGGAAAATAAGGCCTGGTCCCTATTGCACCTACTTGAGAAATAGGGAGGTTGGTAGAAGGTCATGAGGGAAAACATTTGAAATTTTGGGACACACATGCCAAAAAGAGTGTCCACTTTTCTCCTCTGTTACCAAGTAAAAAAAAATCTTAGCAAAAAAAAAACCATTCACTTTTTGAAAATTTCCACCTTGGGATACCTCTACAGCATTGGCAGGATTCGAACCCTGGCCTGTGAGGGCTGTCCGCACCAAAGGTACAAGACTTACCTTCGAGCTATAGCTCCTTAGTGGTCTAGAGGATTGCAGTAGTTACTATAAGCAACATACAGGCCTTGGTGTCCTTCCCTGCGGCTTCCATTGCACATGAAAAGGATGACCATGACATAAGGACAATTTGATAAGCTACTTACATGGAAACCAGTGTGGTCCAGTGGGTAAGTGCCTGCCTTCCATGCAGGCAACCAGTGTTCGAATCCCGGGTTCGGCACCAGGTGACTGATGGTGGCAGAGCAGAGGTAAGTTGGAGGTGAGCCTAAATGGCCAATTGGTAAGTAAAATGTGTCTGTGTGTTGTGTAAGAGTGGAATCATGCCTAGTGAATGAGGGATTGCAGATTGGTTGGTAAGTAAAATAGGTGTGGCCTGAACAGAGAGAGGTGAAAGAAAGGGAACAGGTGTTGTGTGCAGGAGGAGGAGGAGCCAAGTCAGAGTGGGTGGGGTCAGAGAGGAGGAGCATAGGAGGAGCCTAGTCAGAGTGGGTGGGGTTAGAGAGGAGGGGTTCAGGAGGAGCCAAGTCAGAGTGGGTGGGGTCAGAGAGGAGGAGTATAGGCAGAGCCTAGGCAGAGGGGAGGGGTATAGGAGGAGCCTAGTCAGAGTGGGTGGGGTCAGAGAGCAGAGGAATAGGTGGAGGAGGATCCTGACTTATTGTGGGGTACTGCAAATACTTTTTTACTGCACCCCCCCTATACTCTCTGATTTCTGTTGGGAGGGGCCAGTCAAAATTTGGGGGAGCAGTATTAAAAGGTGCTTGGGCGCAACGTGAAGGCGATGAGGTGCACACAATGGCTTGGCTTCCAGGTACTTTTTGAGGGGCTACCATTAGTTTGTATTGCTCTGATCCTCCCTCATGGGGTGTACCCCAAATGGTTAGGGGCAACGGGGGGGCAAGAAGCTGTTTGACAGTTTCTATTAACAACAGGGGTCACCATACGATTATGCTGCAGTTATGCTATTGAAAGGTAAAACAAGGAGCATTTGGCTGTATTTTTGCAGGTGGGGTGCCCCAAAATGTTACTGCCAGCAACAGCAGCCCCCTTCCTCCCCACCCTGCAGATTGGTATAGGTACCTTTAGGACATTTCTGTTGAAAACAGAGGCTATAGCGAATCGCGCTACAAAATCCGAGAGCACTAACACTTGCTAAATAAAGGTGGCATCGGAGCATACGAATGAGGCAGGGAGAGGCTACTGTTGCAATTGGTTTGGTGGTTCATAGTGAATAACCTCAGCATGCGAATAGGCAAAAGTGTGAGGATTGGCAGTGTCTGTAGAGAATTTTGGCATGCTCTTCAGTTGATGTTTTCCTCCTTACGTTGGCCATGAACTACAGAGGAAAGGCCTGGCCTTACTGTTGGGCAAAACATGTATTTATGATTTTAAGAAGTGTAGTCTGGCTGTACTGAGAGGGCCTGTACAGTACGGTAAATGCCTGTATACCCCTGCAATGTGCATCCAACTGTCACTTGAGATTGAACAGCGAACGAAGCAGCTGGGTTACTGACTGAATGTAAATGGAAGGCACATAGGAAGGGTGTTTGTGGTCACTCAAATGATTGAAACCTGGTTGATGCACTACCAAAGCTGGGGTACCAGGGGGGAACATTTGAGGGGTATTGAGATGGTGGTGTCCAGAGGTCAAAATATGTTTCAGAGACACAGAGGTACTGCGGTCCTGGTCCCACATTGGGGGTAGACAAAAGTCCCTGCTAAAGATTTCTGTCCAACTGTTACCACATTTTGTGAAGCCTGGCTCCCTCTGTAACGATTCCCCAGTGTCTTTCGATCCTACAGATGACTGTAGCATACTTCCCAAATTTGTTCTTGGCCTCATACTCCCAAAGGAGTGCCTGACATTTGCCAGCCTACCGATGCTCACATTCTGGGAAAAACCTCACTAACTATGCATATTTATCTACCACACATGGCAAATCCTTACAATTGCAGAACATCATATCGCACTTGTCATCTTTGAGGTACTGTAAGTATTTGGATTTGAGGGAAATATTCATCCTTGCTTGCTCTCTCCCATCTGAAGTCTATGGTGCTGCTGTTCCTTTCTCACATGTCCCTTCAAAGAGACAAGTGACACACAGACTCAATCACTCAGCAAACATATATGCTTTGACGTTTTCATCTTGCTGTTTACCTTCCAAATATTCCCCCTTCACCACAAATACAGGCCTGCCATTCCTCATCCCCTCAGTCAAAGCAGTCCTTCACTCCTTAGGCCCTGCAAGACCACCATGAACAAGAATCATGTCAGCAAGCAGAAGAAAAGCCTCAGTGTGCTCTTTTGTTCATACTGCTGCCCTCTAGTAACACTTCATGGCAACTGCAGCATAAGAATGGGACTGAGAAGAGGGCTGTCCTATGCAAATAATATCCTTCCATGCACACTTTCTTCTGAGACGGTCGGAGGCTTTTGCCGTGATACCGCCTCCAACATATGGTCTTCAACCAAATTTTTAAAAAGCCCACCTGCCTTAGACGAAGGATTTTGCCACTTGAAGGAAGCACATGGGGACATCACCCTCATTTAGCAGGGTCCTAATTTGCCTGCTGTCAGCCTGTATACAGAACAAGGGCGTTCGTGGGCGTTCGTGAGCGTTCCTCAAAGGAAGGAGGTGGGTGATTAAGTCACAGTGCCAGGGCAGGCCCAGCCCAGGCCAGCGCAGCCCAGCCCGGCACAGCGCATTGCTGTGGAGGTCCATTCCTTCACATCCTGCAGCAGGGATGATGCAGACCTACTAGAGCAAAGGCTTGACTCTGCCCATGTCTGTCTCTTAAAGGAAACAATCTTTCTAGCTTCTTATTGCACCTAATAAATGGACTCTAGCTTGCCTGAAACTTGACCCATCATTTCATTAGCCAGAGCTCATACTTGACCTTTATTTCTATCCAAGCTCACTGGCACCAAACCCCTGATTTGAGCGAGTGGCTCACACCAAAATGAAAAATCACCATCATCCAACCTATTTTACAATAAGTGTAGCACCTTCCTCGCATTCTTGTGCTCAGTTATAACCCCCAATACCACAATTGCACTCTGCAATTCACCAAACTTAAAGGACAAAAAATGATGACATTGATAAAGGAAAATAAGGCCTTGTCCCTATTGCACCTACTTGAGAAATAGGGAGGTTGGTAGAAGGTCATGAGGGAAAACATTTGAAATTATGGGACACACATGCCAAAAAGAGTGTCCACTTTTCTCCTCTGTTACCAAGTAAAAAAAAATCTTAGCAAAAAAAAAACCATTCACTTTTTGAAAATTTCCACCTTGGGATACCTCTACAGCATTGGCAGGATTCGAACCCTGGCCTGTGAGGGCTGTCCGCACCAAAGGTACAAGACTTACCTTTGAGCTATAGCTCCTTAGTGGTCTAGAGGATTGCAGTAGTAACTATAAGCAACATACAGGCCTTAGTGTCCTTCCCCGCGGCTTCCATTGCACATGAAAAGGATGACCATGACATAAGGACAATTTGATAAGCTACTTACATGGAAACCAGTGTGGTCCAGTGGGTAAGTGCCTGCCTTCCATGCAGGCAACCAGGGTTCGAATCCCGGGTTCGGCACCAGGTGACTGATGGTGGCAGAGCAGAGGTAAGTTGGAGGTGGGCCTAAATGGCCAATTGGTAAATAAAATGTGTCTGTGTGTTGTGTAAGAGTGGAATCATGCCTAGTGAATGAGGGATTGCAGATTGGTTGGTAAGTAAAATAGGTGTGGCCTGAACAGAGAGAGGTGAAAGAAAGGGAACAGGTGTTGTGTGGAGGAGGAGGAGCCAAGTCAGAGTGGGTGGGGTCAGAGAGGAGGGGTATAGGAGGAGCCTAGTCATAGTGGGAGGGGTCATAGAGGAGGAGCATAGGAGGAGCCTAGTCAGAGTGGGTGGGGTTAGAGAGGAGGGGTTCAGGAGGAGCCAAGTCAGAGTGGGTGGGGTCAGAGAGGAGGAGTATAGGCGGAGCCTAGTCAGAGTGGGTGGGGTTAGAGAGGAGGGGTTCAGGAGGAGCCAAGTCAGAGTGGGTGGGGTCAGAGAGGAGGAGTATATGCGGAGCCTAGGCAGAGAGGAGGGGTATAGGAGGAGCCTAGTCAGAGTGGGTGGGGTTAGAGAGGAGGAGTATATGCAGAGCCTAGGCAGAGAGGAGGGGTATAGGAGGAGCCTAGTCAGAGTGGGTGGGGTCAGAGAGGAGGAGTATATGCGGAGCCTAGGCAGAGAGGAGGGGTATAGGAGGAGCCTAGTCAGAGTGGGTGGGGTCAGAGAGCAGAGGAATAGGTGGAAGAGGATCCTGACTTATTGTGGGGTACTGCAAATACTTTTTTACTGCACCCCCCCTATACTCTCTGATTTCTGTTGGGAGGGGGCAGTCAAAATTTGGGGGAGCAGTATTAAAAGGTGCTTGGGCGCAACGTGAAGGCGATGAGGTGCACACAATGGCTTGGCTTCCAGGTACTTTTTGAGGGGCTACCATTAGTTTGTATTGCTCTGATCCTCCCTCATGGGGTGTACCCCAAATGGTTAGGGGCAACGGGGGGGCAAGAAGCTGTTTGACAGTTTCTATTAACAACAGGGGTCACCATACGATTATGCTGCAGTTATGCTATTGAAAGGTAAAACAAGGAGCATTTGGCTGTATTTTTGCAGGTGGGGTGCCACAAAATGTTACTGCCAGCAGCAGCAGCCCCCTTCCTCCCCACCCTGCAGATTGGTATAGGTACCTTTAGGACATTTCTGTTGAAAACAGAGGCTATAGCGAATCGCGCTACAAAATCCGAGAGCACTAACACTTGCTAAATAAAGGTGGCATCGGAGCATACGAATGAGGCAGGGAGAGGCTACTGTTGCAATTGGTTTGGTGGTTCATAGTGAATAACCTCAGCATGCGAATAGGCAAAAGTGTGAGGATTGGCAGTGTCTGTAGAGAATTTTGGCATGCTCTTCAGTTGATGTTTTCCTCCTTACGTTGGCCATGAACTACAGAGGAAAGGCCTGGCCTTACTGTTGGGCAAAACATGTATTTATGATTTTAAGAAGTGTAGTCTGGCTGTACTGAGAGGGCCTGTACAGTACGGTAAATGCCTGTATACCCCTGCAATGTGCATCCAACTGTCACTTGAGATTGAACAGCGAACGAAGCAGCTGGGTTACTGACTGAATTTAAATGGAAGGCACATGGGAAGGGTGTTTGTGGTCACTCAAATGATTGAAACCTGGTTGATGCACTACCAAAGCTGGGGTACCAGGGGGGAACATTTGAGGGGTATTGAGATGGTGGTGTCCAGAGGTCAAAATATGTTTCAGAGACACAGAGGTACTGCGGTCCTGGTCCCACATTGGGGGTAGACAAAAGTCCCTGCTAAAGATTTCTGTCCAACTGTTACCACATTTTGTGAAGCCTGGCTCCCTCTGTAACGATTCCCCAGTGTCTTTCGATCCTACAGATGACTGTATCATACTTCCCAAATTTGTTCTTGGCCTCATACTCCCAAAGGAGTGCCTGACATTTGCCAGCCTAACGATACTCACATTCTGGGAAAAACCTCACTAACTATGCATATTTATCTACCACACATGGCAAATCCTTACAATTGCAGAACATCATATCGCACTTGTCATCTTTGAGGTACTGTAAGTATTTGGATTTGAGGGAAATATTCATCCTTGCTTGCTCTCTCCCATCTGAAGTCTATGGTGCTGCTGTTCCTTTCTCACATGTCCCTTCAAAGAGACAAGTGACACACAGACTCAATCACTCAGCAAACATATATGCTTTGACGTTTTCATCTTGCTGTTTACCTTCCAAATATTCCCCCTTCACCACAAATACAGGCCTGCCATTCCTCATCCCCTCAGTCAAAGCAGTCCTTCACTCCTTAGGCCCTGCAAGACCACCATGAACAAGAATCATGTCAGCAAGCAGAAGAAAAGCCTCAGTGTGCTCTTTTGTTCATACTGCTGCCATCTAGTAACACTTCATGGCAACTGCAGCATAAGAATGGGACTGAGAAGAGGGCTGTCCTATGCAAATAATATCCTTCCATGCACACTTTCTTCTGAGACGGTCGGAGGCTTTTGCCGTGATACCGCCTCCAACATATGGTCTTCAACCAAATTTTTAAAAAGCCCACCTGCCTTAGACGAAGGATTTTGCCACTTGAAGGAAGCACATGGGGACATCACCCTCATTTAGCAGGGTCCTAATTTGCCTCCTGTCAGCCTGTATACAGAACAAGGGCGTTCGTGGGCGTTCGTGAGCGTTCCTCAAAGGAAGGAGGTGGGTGATTAAGTCACAGTGCCAGGGCAGGCCCAGCCCAGGCCAGCGCAGCCCAGCCCGGCACAGCGCATTGCTGTGGAGGTCCATTCCTTCACATCCTGCAGCAGGGATGATGCAGACCTACTAGAGCAAAGGCTTGACTCTGCCCATGTCTGTCTCTTAAAGGAAACAATCTTTCTAGCTTCTTATTGCACCTAATAAATGGACTCTAGCTTGCCTTAAACTTGACCCATCATTTCATTAGCCAGAGCTCATACTTGACCTTTATTTCTATCCAAGCTCACTGGCACCAAACCCCTGATTTGAGCGAGTGGCTCACACCAAAATGAAAAATCACCATCATCCAACCTATTTTACAATAAGTGTAGCACCTTCCTCGCATTCTTGTGCTCAGTTATAACCCCCAATACCACAATTGCACTCTGCAATTCACCAAACTTAAAGGACAAAGAATGATGACATTGATAAAGGAAAATAAGGCCTGGTCCCTATTGCACCTACTTGAGAAATAGGGAGGTTGGTAGAAGGTCATGAGGGAAAACATTTGAAATTTTGGGACACACATGCCAAAAAGAGTGTCCACTTTTCTCCTCTGTTACCAAGTAAAAAAAAATCTTAGCAAAAAAAAAACCATTCACTTTTTGAAAATTTCCACCTTGGGATACTTCTACAGCATTGGCAGGATTCGAACCCTGGCCTGTGAGGGCTGTCCGCACCAAAGGTACAAGACTTACCTTTGAGCTATAGCTCCTTAGTGGTCTAGAGGATTGCAGTAGTGACTATAAGCAACATACAGGCCTTGGTGTCCTTCCCTGCGGCTTCCATTGCACATGAAAAGGATGACCATGACATAAGGACAATTTGATAAGCTACTTACATGGAAACCAGTGTGGTCCAGTGGGTAAGAGCCTGCCTTCCATGCAGGCAACCAGGGTTCGAATCCCGGGTTCGGCACCAGGTGACTGATGGTGGTAGAGCAGAGGTAAGTTGGAGGTGGGCCTAAATGGCCAATTGGTAAGTAAAATGTGTCTGTGTGTTGTGTAAGAGTGGAATCATGCCTAGTGAATGAGGGATTGCAGATTGGTTGGTAAGTAAAATAGGTGTGGCCTGAACAGAGAGAGGTGAAAGAAAGGGAACAGGTCTTGTGTGCAGGAGGAGGAGCCAAGTCAGAGTGGGTGGGGTCAGAGAGGAGGGGTATAGGAGGAGCCTAGTCAGAGTGGGAGGGGTCATAGAGGAGGAGCATAGGAGGAGCCTAGTCAGAGTGGGTGGGGTTAGAGAGGAGGGGTTCAGGAGGAGCCATGTCAGCGTGGGTGGGGTCAGAGAGGAGGAGTATAGGCGGAGCCTAGTCAGAGTGGGAGGGGTCAGAGAGGAGGAGCATAGGAGGAGCCTAGTCAGAGTGGGCTGGGTCAGAGAGCAGAGGAATAGGTGGAAGAGGATCCTGACTTATTGTGGGGTACTGCAAATACTGTTTTTACTGCACCCCCCCTATACTCTCTGATTTCTGTTGGGAGGGGGCAGTCAAAATTTGGGGGAGCAGTATTAAAAGGTGCTTGGGCGCAACGTGAAGGCGATGAGGTGCACACAATGGCTTGGCTTCCAGGTACTTTTTGAGGGGCTACCATTAGTTTGTATTGCTCTGATCCTCCCTCATGGGGTGTACCCCAAATGGTTAGGGGCAACGGGGGGGCAAGAAGCTGTTTGACAGTTTCTATTAACAACAGGGGTCACCATACGATTATGCTGCAGTTATGCTATTGAAAGGTAAAACAAGGAGCATTTGGCTGTATTTTTGCAGGTGGGGTGCCCCAAAATGTTACTGCTATCAGCAGCAGCCCCCTTCCTCCCCACCCTGCAGATTGGTATAGGTACCTTTAGGACATTTCTGTTGAAAACAGAGGCTATAGCGAATCGCGCTACAAAATCCGAGAGCACTAACACTTGCTAAATAAAGGTGGCATCGGAGCATACGAATGAGGCAGGGAGAGGCTACTGTTGCAATTGGTTTGGTGGTTCATAGTGAATAACCTCAGCATGCGAATAGGCAAAAGTGTGAGGATTGGCAGTGTCTGTAGAGAATTTTGGCATGCTCTTCAGTTGATGTTTTCCTCCTTACGTTGGCCATGAACTACAGAGGAAAGGCCTGGCCTTACTGTTGGGCAAAACATGTATTTATGATTTTAAGAAGTGTAGTCTGGCTGTACTGAGAGGGCCTGTACAGTACGGTAAATGCCTGTATACCCCTGCAATGTGCATCCAACTGTCACTTGAGATTGAACAGCGAACGAAGCAGCTGGGTTACTGACTGAATGTAAATGGAAGGCACATAGGAAGGGTGTTTGTGGTCACTCAAATGATTGAAACCTGGTTGATGCACTACCAAAGCTGGGGTACCAGGGGTAACATTTGAGGGGTATTGAGATGGTGGTGTCCAGAGGTCAAAATATGTTTCAGAGACACAGAGGTATTGCGGTCCTGGTCCCACATTGGGGGTAGACAAAAGTCCCTGCTAAAGATTTCTGTCCAACTGTTACCACATTTTGTGAAGCCTGGCTCCCTCTGTAACGATTCCCCAGTGTCTTTCGATCCGACAGATGACTGTAGCATACTTCCCAAATTTGTTCTTGGCCTCATACTCCCAAAGGAGTGCCTGACATTTGCCAGCCTAACGATACTCACATTCTGGGAAAAACCTCACTAACTATGCATATTTATCTACCACACATGGCAAATCCTTACAATTGCAGAACATCATATCGCACTTGTCATCTTTGAGGTACTGTAAGTATTTGGATTTGAGGGAAATATTCATCCTTGCTTGCTCTCTCCCATCTGAAGTCTATGGTGCTGCTGTTCCTTTCTCACATGTCCCTTCAAAGAGACAAGTGACACACAGACTCAATCACTCAGCAAACATATATGCTTTGACGTTTTCATCTTGCTGTTTACCTTCCAAATATTCCCCCTTCACCACAAATACAGGCCTGCCATTCCTCATCCCCTCAGTCAAAGCAGTCCTTCACTCCTTAGGCCCTGCAAGACCACCATGAACAAGAATCATGTCAGCAAGCAGAAGAAAAGCCTCAGTGTGCTCTTTTGTTCATACTGCTGCCCTCTAGTAACACTTCATGGCAACTGCAGCATAAGAATGGGACTGAGAAGAGGTCTGTCCTATGCAAATAATATCCTTCCATGCACACTTTCTTCTGAGACGGTCGGAGGCTTTTGCCGTGATACCGCCTCCAACATATGGTCTTCAACCAAATTTTTAAAAAGCCCACCTGCCTTAGACGAAGGATTTTGCCACTTGAAGGAAGCACATGGGGACATCACCCTCATTTAGCAGGGTCCTAATTTGCCTGCTGTCAGCCTGTATACAGAACAAGGGCGTTCGTGGGCGTTCGTGAGCGTTCCTCAAAGGAAGGAGGTGGGTGATTAAGTCACAGTGCCAGGGCAGGCCCAGCCCAGGCCAGCGCAGCCCAGCCCGGCACAGCGCATTGCTGTGGAGGTCTATTCCTTCACATCCTGCAGCAGGGATGATGCAGACCTACTAGAGCAAAGGCTTGACTCTGCCCATGTCTGTCTCTTAAAGGAAACAATCTTTCTAGCTTCTTATTGCACCTAATAAATGGACTCTAGCTTGCCTTAAACTTGACCCATCATTTCATTAGGCAGAGCTCATACTTGACCTTTATTTCTATCCAAGCTCACTGGCACCAAACCCCTGATTTGAGCGAGTGGCTCACACCAAAATGAAAAATCACCATCATCCAACCTATTTTACAATAAGTGTAGCACCTTCCTCGCATTCTTGTGCTCAGTTATAACCCCCAATACCACAATTGCACTCTGCAATTCACCAAACTTAAAGGACAAAGAATGATGACATTGATAAAGGAAAATAAGGCCTGGTCCCTATTGCACCTACTTGAGAAATAGGGAGGTTGGTAGAAGGTCATGAGGGAAAACATTTGAAATTTTGGGACACACATGCCAAAAAGAGTGTCCACTTTTCTCCTCTGTTACCAAGTAAAAAAAAATCTTAGCAAAAAAAAAACCATTCACTTTTTGAAAATTTCCACCTTGGGATACCTCTACAGCATTGGCAGGATTCGAACCCTGGCCTGTGAGGGCTGTCCGCACCAAAGGTACAAGACTTACCTTTGAGATATAGCTCCTTAGTGGTCTAGAGGATTGCAGTAGTAACTATAAGCAACATACAGGCCTTGGTGTCCTTCCCTGCGGCTTCCATTGCACATGAAAAGGATGACCATGACATAAGGACAATTTGATAAGCTACTTACATGGAAACCAGTGTGGTCCAGTGGGTAAGTGCCTGCCTTCCATGCAAGCAACCAGGGTTCGAATCCCGGGTTCGGCACCAGGTGACTGATGGTGGCAGAGCAGAGGTACGTTGGAGGTGGGCCTAAATGGCCAATTGGTAAGTAAAATGTGTCTGTGTGTTGTGTAAGAGTGGAATCATGCCTAGTGAATGAGGGATTGCAGATTGGTTGGTAAGTAAAATAGGTGTGGCCTGAACAGAGAGAGGTGAAAGAAAGGGAACAGGTGTTGTGTGCAGGAGGAGGAGGAGCCAAGTCAGAGTGTGTGGGGTCAGAGAGGAGGGGTATAGGAGGAGCCTAGTCAGAGTGGGAGGGGTCATAGAGGAGGAGCATAGGAGGAGCCTAGTCAGAGTGGGTGGGGTTAGAGAGGAGGGGTTCAGGAGGAGCCAAGTCAGAGTGGGTGGGGTCAAAGAGGAGGAGTATAGGCAGAGCCTAGGCAGAGGGGAGGGGTATAGGAGGAGCCTAGTCAGAGTGGGTGGGGTCAGAGAGCAGAGGAATAGGTGGAGGAGGATCCTGACTTATTGTGGGGTACTGCAAATACTTTTTTACTGCACCCCCCCCTATACTCTCTGATTTCTGTTGGGAGGGGGCAGTCAAAATTTGGGGGAGCAGTATTAAAAGGTGCTTGGGCGCAACGTGAAGGCGATGAGGTGCACACAATGGCTTGGCTTCCAGGTACTTTTTGAGGGGCTACCATTAGTTTGTATTGCTCTGATCCTCCCTCATGGGGTGTACCCCAAATGGTTAGGGGCAACGGGGGGGCAAGAAGCTGTTTGACAGTTTCTATTAACAACAGGGGTCACCATACGATTATGCTGCAGTTATGCTATTGAAAGGTAAAACAAGGAGCATTTGGCTGTATTTTTGCAGGTGGGGTGCCCCAAAATGTTACTGCCAGCAACAGCAGCCCCCTTCCTCCCCACCCTGCAGATTGGTATAGGTACCTTTAGGACATTTCTGTTGAAAACAGAGGCTATAGCGAATCGCGCTACAAAATCCGAGAGCACTAACACTTGCTAAATAAAGGTGGCATCGGAGCATACGAATGAGGCAGGGAGAGGCTACTGTTGCAATTGGTTTGGTGGTTCATAGTGAATAACCTCAGCATGCGAATAGGCAAAAGTGTGAGGATTGGCAGTGTCTGTAGAGAATTTTGGCATGCTCTTCAGTTGATGTTTTCCTCCTTACGTTGGCCATGAACTACAGAGGAAAGGCCTGGCCTTACTGTTGGGCAAAACATGTATTTATGATTTTAAGAAGTGTAGTCTGGCTGTACTGAGAGGGCCTGTACAGTACGGTAAATGCCTGTATACCCCTGCAATGTGCATCCAACTGTCACTTGAGATTGAACAGCGAACGAAGCAGCTGGGTTACTGACTGAATGTAAATGGAAGGCACATAGGAAGGGTGTTTGTGGTCACTCAAATGATTGAAACCTGGTTGATGCACTACCAAAGCTGGGGTACCAGGGGGGAACATTTGAGGGGTATTGAGATGGTGGTGTCCAGAGGTCAAAATATGTTTCAGAGACACAGAGGTACTGCGGTCCTGGTCCCACATTGGGGGTAGACAAAAGTCCCTGCTAAAGATTTCTGTCCAACTGTTACCACATTTTGTGAAGCCTGGCTCCCTCTGTAACGATTCCCCAGTGTCTTTCGATCCTACAGATGACTGTAGCAAACTTCCCAAATTTGTTCTTGGCCTCATACTCCCAAAGGAGTGCCTGACATTTGCCAGCCTAACGATACTCACATTCTGGGAAAAACCTCACTAACTATGCATATTTATCTACCACACATGGCAAATCCTTACAATTGCAGAACATCATATCGCACTTGTCATCTTTGAGGTACTGTAAGTATTTGGATTTGAGGGAAATATTCATCCTTGCTTGCTCTCTCCCATCTGAAGTCTATGGTGCTGCTGTTCCTTTCTCACATGTCCCTTCAAAGAGACAAGTGACACACAGACTCAATCACTCAGCAAACATATATGCTTTGACGTTTTCATCTTGCTGTTTACCTTCCAAATATTCCCCCTTCACCACAAATACAGGCCTGCCATTCCTCATCCCCTCAGTCAAAGCAGTCCTTCACTCCTTAGGCCCTGCAAGACCACCATGAACAAGAATCATGTCAGCAAGCAGAAGAAAAGCCTCAGTGTGCTCTTTTGTTCATACTGCTGCCCTCTAGTAACACTTCATGGCAACTGCAGCATAAGAATGGGACTGAGAAGAGGGCTGTCCTATGCAAATAATATCCTTCCATGCACACTTTCTTCTGAGACGGTCGGAGGCTTTTGCCGTGATACCGCCTCCAACATATGGTCTTCAACCAAATTTTTAAAAAGCCCACCTGCCTTAGACGAAGGATTTTGCCACTTGAAGGAAGCACATGGGGACATCACCCTCATTTAGCAGGGTCCTAATTTGCCTGCTGTCAGCCTGTATACAGAACAAGGGCGTTCGTGGGCGTTCGTGAGCGTTCCTCAAAGGAAGGAGGTGGGTGATTAAGTCACAGTGCCAGGGCAGGCCCAGCCCAGGCCAGCGCAGCCCAGCCCGGCACAGCGCATTGCTGTGGAGGTCCATTCCTTCACATCCTGCAGCAGGGATGATGCAGACCTACTAGAGCAAAGGCTTGACTCTGCCCATGTCTGTCTCTTAAAGGAAACAATCTTTCTAGCTTCTTATTGCACCTAATAAATGGACTCTAGCTTGCCTTAAACTTGACCCATCATTTCATTAGCCAGAGCTCATACTTGACCTTTATTTCTATCCAAGCTCACTGGCACCAAACCCCTGATTTGAGCAGTGGCTCACACCAAAATGAAAAATCACCATCATCCAACCTATTTTACAATAAGTGTAGCACCTTCCTCGCATTCTTGTGCTCAGTTATAACCCCCAATACCACAATTGCACTCTGCAATTCACCAAACTTAAAGGACAAAGAATGATGACATTGATAAAGGAAAATAAGGCCTGGTCCCTATTGCACCTACTTGAGAAATAGGGAGGTTGGTAGAAGGTCATGAGGGAAAACATTTGAAATTTTGGGACACACATGCCAAAAAGAGTGTCCACTTTTCTCCTCTGTTACCAAGTAAAAAAAAATCTTAGCAAAAAAAAAACCATTCACTTTTTGAAAATTTCCACCTTGGGATACCTCTACAGCATTGGCAGGATTCGAACCCTGGCCTGTGAGGGCTGTCCGCACCAAAGGTACAAGACTTACCTTCGAGCTATAGCTCCTTAGTGGTCTAGAGGATTGCAGTAGTTACTATAAGCAACATACAGGCCTTGGTGTCCTTCCCTGCGGCTTCCATTGCACATGAAAAGGATGACCATGACATAAGGACAATTTGATAAGCTACTTACATGGAAACCAGTGTGGTCCAGTGGGTAAGTGCCTGCCTTCCATGCAGGCAACCAGTGTTCGAATCCCGGGTTCGGCACCAGGTGACTGATGGTGGCAGAGCAGAGGTAAGTTGGAGGTGAGCCTAAATGGCCAATTGGTAAGTAAAATGTGTCTGTGTGTTGTGTAAGAGTGGAATCATGCCTAGTGAATGAGGGATTGCAGATTGGTTGGTAAGTAAAATAGGTGTGGCCTGAACAGAGAGAGGTGAAAGAAAGGGAACAGGTGTTGTGTGCAGGAGGAGGAGGAGCCAAGTCAGAGTGGGTGGGGTCAGAGAGGAGGGGTATAGGAGGAGCCTAGTCAGAGTGGGAGGGGTCATAGAGGAGGAGCATAGGAGGAGCCTAGTCAGAGTGGGTGGGGTTAGAGAGGAGGGGTTCAGGAGGAGCCAAGTCAGAGTGGGTGGGGTCAGAGAGGAGGAGTATAGGCAGAGGGGAGGGGTATAGGAGGAGCCTAGTCAGAGTGGGTGGGGTCAGAGAGCAGAGGAATAGGTGGAGGAGGATCCTGACTTATTGTGGGGTACTGCAAATACTTTTTTACTGCACCCCCCCTATACTCTCTGATTTCTGTTGGGAGGGGCCAGTCAAAATTTGGGGGAGCAGTATTAAAAGGTGCTTGGGCGCAACGTGAAGGCGATGAGGTGCACACAATGGCTTGGCTTCCAGGT
Source organism: Lissotriton vulgaris (assembly GCF_964263255.1). Classification (NCBI taxonomy): domain Eukaryota; kingdom Metazoa; phylum Chordata; class Amphibia; order Caudata; family Salamandridae; genus Lissotriton; species Lissotriton vulgaris. The sequence continues at coordinate 1,747,357,404 of NC_141685.1, forward strand.
ACTTTTTGAGGGGCTACCATTAGTTTGTATTGCTCTGATCCTCCCTCATGGGGTGTACCCCAAATGGTTAGGGGCAACGGGGGGGCAAGAAGCTGTTTGACAGTTTCTATTAACAACAGGGGTCACCATACGATTATGCTGCAGTTATGCTATTGAAAGGTAAAACAAGGAGCATTTGGCTGTATTTTTGCAGGTGGGGTGCCCCAAAATGTTACTGCCAGCAACAGCAGCCCCCTTCCTCCCCACCCTGCAGATTGGTATAGGTACCTTTAGGACATTTCTGTTGAAAACAGAGGCTATAGCGAATCGCGCTACAAAATCCGAGAGCACTAACACTTGCTAAATAAAGGTGGCATCGGAGCATACGAATGAGGCAGGGAGAGGCTACTGTTGCAATTGGTTTGGTGGTTCATAGTGAATAACCTCAGCATGCGAATAGGCAAAAGTGTGAGGATTGGCAGTGTCTGTAGAGAATTTTGGCATGCTCTTCAGTTGATGTTTTCCTCCTTACGTTGGCCATGAACTACAGAGGAAAGGCCTGGCCTTACTGTTGGGCAAAACATGTATTTATGATTTTAAGAAGTGTAGTCTGGCTGTACTGAGAGGGCCTGTACAGTACGGTAAATGCCTGTATACCCCTGCAATGTGCATCCAACTGTCACTTGAGATTGAACAGCGAACGAAGCAGCTGGGTTACTGACTGAATGTAAATGGAAGGCACATAGGAAGGGTGTTTGTGGTCACTCAAATGATTGAAACCTGGTTGATGCACTACCAAAGCTGGGGTACCAGGGGGGAACATTTGAGGGGTATTGAGATGGTGGTGTCCAGAGGTCAAAATATGTTTCAGAGACACAGAGGTACTGCGGTCCTGGTCCCACATTGGGGGTAGACAAAAGTCCCTGCTAAAGATTTCTGTCCAACTGTTACCACATTTTGTGAAGCCTGGCTCCCTCTGTAACGATTCCCCAGTGTCTTTCGATCCTACAGATGACTGTAGCAAACTTCCCAAATTTGTTCTTGGCCTCATACTCCCAAAGGAGTGCCTGACATTTGCCAGCCTAATGATACTCACATTCTGGGAAAAACCTCACTAACTATGCATATTTATCTACCACACATGGCAAATCCTTACAATTGCAGAACATCATATCGCACTTGTCATCTTTGAGGTACTGTAAGTATTTGGATTTGAGGGAAATATTCATCCTTGCTTGCTCTCTCCCATCTGAAGTCTATGGTGCTGCTGTTCCTTTCTCACATGTCCCTTCAAAGAGACAAGTGACACACAGACTCAATCACTCAGCAAACATATATACTTTGACGTTTTCATCTTGCTGTTTACCTTCCAAATATTCCCCCTTCACCACAAATACAGGCCTGCCATTCCTCATCCCCTCAGTCAAAGCAGTCCTTCACTCCTTAGGCCCTGCAAGACCACCATGAACAAGAATCATGTCAGCAAGCAGAAGAAAAGCCTCAGTGTGCTCTTTTGTTCATACTGCTGCCCTCTAGTAACACTTCATGGCAACTGCAGCATAAGAATGGGACTGAGAAGAGGGCTGTCCTATGCAAATAATATCCTTCCATGCACACTTTCTTCTGAGACGGTCGGAGGCTTTTGCCGTGATACCGCCTCCAACATATGGTCTTCAACCAAATTTTTAAAAAGCCCACCTGCCTTAGACGAAGGATTTTGCCACTTGAAGGAAGCACATGGGGACATCACCCTCATTTAGCAGGGTCCTAATTTGCCTGCTGTCAGCCTGTATACAGAACAAGGGCGTTCGTGGGCGTTCGTGAGCGTTCCTCAAAGGAAGGAGGTGGGTGATTAAGTCACAGTGCCAGGGCAGGCCCAGCCCAGGCCAGCGCAGCCCAGCCCGGCACAGCGCATTGCTGTGGAGGTCCATTCCTTCACATCCTGCAGCAGGGATGATGCAGACCTACTAGAGCAAAGGCTTGACTCTGCCCATGTCTGTCTCTTAAAGGAAACAATCTTTCTAGCTTCTTATTGCACCTAATAAATGGACTGTAGCTTGCCTTAAACTTGACCCATCATTTCATTAGCCAGAGCTCATACTTGACCTTTATTTCTATCCAAGCTCACTGGCACCAAACCCCTGATTTGAGCGAGTGGCTCACACCAAAATGAAAAATCACCATCATCCAACCTATTTTACAATAAGTGTAGCACCTTCCTCGCATTCTTGTGCTCAGTTATAACCCCCAATACCACAATTGCACTCTGCAATTCACCAAACTTAAAGGACAAAGAATGATGACATTGATAAAGGAAAATAAGGCCTGGTCCCTATTGCACCTACTTGAGAAATAGGGAGGTTGGTAGAAGGTCATGAGGGAAAACATTTGAAATTTTGGGACACACATGCCAAAAAGAGTGTCCACTTTTCTCCTCTGTTACCAAGTAAAAAAAAATCTTAGCAAAAAAAAAACCATTCACTTTTTGAAAATTTCCACCTTGGGATACCTCTACAGCATTGGCAGGATTCGAACCCTGGCCTGTGAGGGCTGTCCGCACCAAAGGTACAAGACTTACCTTTGAGCTATAGCTCCTTAGTGGTCTAGAGGATTGCAGTAGTTACTATAAGCAACATACAGGCCTTGGTGTCCTTCCCTGCGGCTTCCATTGCACATGAAAAGGATGACCATGACATAAGGACAATTTGATAAGCTACTTACATGGAAACCAGTGTGGTCCAGTGGGTAAGTGCCTGCCTTCCATGCAGGCAACCAGTGTTCGAATCCCGGGTTCGGCACCAGGTGACTGATGGTGGCAGAGCAGAGGTAAGTTGGAGGTGGGCCTAAATGGCCAATTGGTAAGTAAAATGTGTCTGTGTGTTGTGTAAGAGTGGAATCATGCCTAGTGAATGAGGGATTGCAGATTGGTTGGTAAGTAAAATAGGTGTGGCCTGAACAGAGAGAGGTGAAAGAAAGGGAACAGGTGTTGTGTGCAGGAGGAGGAGGAGCCAAGTCAGAGTGTGTGGGGTCAGAGAGGAGGCGTATAGGAGGAGCCTAGTCAGAGTGGGAGGGGTCATAGAGGAGGAGCATAGGAGGAGCCTAGTCAGAGTGGGTGGGGTTAGAGAGGAGGGGTTCAGGAGGAGCCAAGTCAGAGTGGGTGGGGTCAAAGAGGAGGAGTATAGGCAGAGCCTAGGCAGAGGGGAGGGGTATAGGAGGAGCCTAGTCAGAGTGGGTGGGGTCAGAGAGCAGAGGAATAGGTGGAGGAGGATCCTGACTTATTGTGGGGTACTGCAAATACTTTTTTACTGCACCCCCCCCTATACTCTCTGATTTCTGTTGGGAGGGGGCAGTCAAAATTTGGGGGAGCAGTATTAAAAGGTGCTTGGGCGCAACGTGAAGGCGATGAGGTGCACACAATGGCTTGGCTTCCAGGTACTTTTTGAGGGGCTACCATTAGTTTGTATTGCTCTGATCCTCCCTCATGGGGTGTACCCCAAATGGTTAGGGGCAACGGGGGGGCAAGAAGCTGTTTGACAGTTTCTATTAACAACAGGGGTCACCATACGATTATGCTGCAGTTATGCTATTGAAAGGTAAAACAAGGAGCATTTGGCTGTATTTTTGCAGGTGGGGTGCCCCAAAATGTTACTGCCAGCAACAGCAGCCCCCTTCCTCCCCACCCTGCAGATTGGTATAGGTACCTTTAGGACATTTCTGTTGAAAACAGAGGCTATAGCGAATCGCGCTACAAAATCCGAGAGCACTAACACTTGCTAAATAAAGGTGGCATCGGAGCATACGAATGAGGCAGGGAGAGGCTACTGTTGCAATTGGTTTGGTGGTTCATAGTGAATAACCTCAGCATGCGAATAGGCAAAAGTGTGAGGATTGGCAGTGTCTGTAGAGAATTTTGGCATGCTCTTCAGTTGATGTTTTCCTCCTTACGTTGGCCATGAACTACAGAGGAAAGGCCTGGCCTTACTGTTGGGCAAAACATGTATTTATGATTTTAAGAAGTGTAGTCTGGCTGTACTGAGAGGGCCTGTACAGTACGGTAAATGCCTGTATACCCCTGCAATGTGCATCCAACTGTCACTTGAGATTGAACAGCGAACGAAGCAGCTGGGTTACTGACTGAATGTAAATGGAAGGCACATAGGAAGGGTGTTTGTGGTCACTCAAATGATTGAAACCTGGTTGATGCACTACCAAAGCTGGGGTACCAGGGGGGAACATTTGAGGGGTATTGAGATGGTGGTGTCCAGAGGTCAAAATATGTTTCAGAGACACAGAGGTACTGCGGTCCTGGTCCCACATTGGGGGTAGACAAAAGTCCCTGCTAAAGATTTCTGTCCAACTGTTACCACATTTTGTGAAGCCTGGCTCCCTCTGTAACGATTCCCCAGTGTCTTTCGATCCTACAGATGACTGTAGCAAACTTCCCAAATTTGTTCTTGGCCTCATACTCCCAAAGGAGTGCCTGACATTTGCCAGCCTAACGATACTCACATTCTGGGAAAAACCTCACTAACTATGCATATTTATCTACCACACATGGCAAATCCTTACAATTGCAGAACATCATATCGCACTTGTCATCTTTGAGGTACTGTAAGTATTTGGATTTGAGGGAAATATTCATCCTTGCTTGCTCTCTCCCATCTGAAGTCTATGGTGCTGCTGTTCCTTTCTCACATGTCCCTTCAAAGAGACAAGTGACACACAGACTCAATCACTCAGCAAACATATATGCTTTGACGTTTTCATCTTGCTGTTTACCTTCCAAATATTCCCCCTTCACCACAAATACAGGCCTGCCATTCCTCATCCCCTCAGTCAAAGCAGTCCTTCACTCCTTAGGCCCTGCAAGACCACCATGAACAAGAATCATGTCAGCAAGCAGAAGAAAAGCCTCAGTGTGCTCTTTTGTTCATACTGCTGCCCTCTAGTAACACTTCATGGCAACTGCAGCATAAGAATGGGACTGAGAAGAGGGCTGTCCTATGCAAATAATATCCTTCCATGCACACTTTCTTCTGAGACGGTCGGAGGCTTTTGCCGTGATACCGCCTCCAACATATGGTCTTCAACCAAATTTTTAAAAAGCCCACCTGCCTTAGACGAAGGATTTTGCCACTTGAAGGAAGCACATGGGGACATCACCCTCATTTAGCAGGGTCCTAATTTGCCTGCTGTCAGCCTGTATACAGAACAAGGGCGTTCGTGGGCGTTCGTGAGCGTTCCTCAAAGGAAGGAGGTGGGTGATTAAGTCACAGTGCCAGGGCAGGCCCAGCCCAGGCCAGCGCAGCCCAGCCCGGCACAGCGCATTGCTGTGGAGGTCCATTCCTTCACATCCTGCAGCAGGGATGATGCAGACCTACTAGAGCAAAGGCTTGACTCTGCCCATGTCTGTCTCTTAAAGGAAACAATCTTTCTAGCTTCTTATTGCACCTAATAAATGGACTCTAGCTTGCCTTAAACTTGACCCATCATTTCATTAGCCAGAGCTCATACTTGACCTTTATTTCTATCCAAGCTCACTGGCACCAAACCCCTGATTTGAGCGAGTGGCTCACACCAAAATGAAAAATCACCATCATCCAACCTATTTTACAATAAGTGTAGCACCTTCCTCGCATTCTTGTGCTCAGTTATAACCCCCAATACCACAATTGCACTCTGCAATTCACCAAACTTAAAGGACAAAGAATGATGACATTGATAAAGGAAAATAAGGCCTGGTCCCTATTGCACCTACTTGAGAAATAGGGAGGTTGGTAGAAGGTCATGAGGGAAAACATTTGAAATTTTGGGACACACATGCCAAAAAGAGTGTCCACTTTTCTCCTCTGTTACCAAGTAAAAAAAAATCTTAGCAAAAAAAAAACCATTCACTTTTTGAAAATTTCCACCTTGGGATACCTCTACAGCATTGGCAGGATTCGAACCCTGGCCTGTGAGGGCTGTCCGCACCAAAGGTACAAGACTTACCTTCGAGCTATAGCTCCTTAGTGGTCTAGAGGATTGCAGTAGTTACTATAAGCAACATACAGGCCTTGGTGTCCTTCCCTGCGGCTTCCATTGCACATGAAAAGGATGACCATGACATAAGGACAATTTGATAAGCTACTTACATGGAAACCAGTGTGGTCCAGTGGGTAAGTGCCTGCCTTCCATGCAGGCAACCAGTGTTCGAATCCCGGGTTCGGCACCAGGTGACTGATGGTGGCAGAGCAGAGGTAAGTTGGAGGTGAGCCTAAATGGCCAATTGGTAAGTAAAATGTGTCTGTGTGTTGTGTAAGAGTGGAATCATGCCTAGTGAATGAGGGATTGCAGATTGGTTGGTAAGTAAAATAGGTGTGGCCTGAACAGAGAGAGGTGAAAGAAAGGGAACAGGTGTTGTGTGCAGGAGGAGGAGGAGCCAAGTCAGAGTGGGTGGGGTCAGAGAGGAGGGGTATAGGAGGAGCCTAGTCAGAGTGGGAGGGGTCATAGAGGAGGAGCATAGGAGGAGCCTAGTCAGAGTGGGTGGGGTTAGAGAGGAGGGGTTCAGGAGGAGCCAAGTCAGAGTGGGTGGGGTCAGAGAGGAGGAGTATAGGCAGAGGGGAGGGGTATAGGAGGAGCCTAGTCAGAGTGGGTGGGGTCAGAGAGCAGAGGAATAGGTGGAGGAGGATCCTGACTTATTGTGGGGTACTGCAAATACTTTTTTACTGCACCCCCCCTATACTCTCTGATTTCTGTTGGGAGGGGCCAGTCAAAATTTGGGGGAGCAGTATTAAAAGGTGCTTGGGCGCAACGTGAAGGCGATGAGGTGCACACAATGGCTTGGCTTCCAGGTACTTTTTGAGGGGCTACCATTAGTTTGTATTGCTCTGATCCTCCCTCATGGGGTGTACCCCAAATGGTTAGGGGCAACGGGGGGGCAAGAAGCTGTTTGACAGTTTCTATTAACAACAGGGGTCACCATACGATTATGCTGCAGTTATGCTATTGAAAGGTAAAACAAGGAGCATTTGGCTGTATTTTTGCAGGTGGGGTGCCCCAAAATGTTACTGCCAGCAACAGCAGCCCCCTTCCTCCCCACCCTGCAGATTGGTATAGGTACCTTTAGGACATTTCTGTTGAAAACAGAGGCTATAGCGAATCGCGCTACAAAATCCGAGAGCACTAACACTTGCTAAATAAAGGTGGCATCGGAGCATACGAATGAGGCAGGGAGAGGCTACTGTTGCAATTGGTTTGGTGGTTCATAGTGAATAACCTCAGCATGCGAATAGGCAAAAGTGTGAGGATTGGCAGTGTCTGTAGAGAATTTTGGCATGCTCTTCAGTTGATGTTTTCCTCCTTACGTTGGCCATGAACTACAGAGGAAAGGCCTGGCCTTACTGTTGGGCAAAACATGTATTTATGATTTTAAGAAGTGTAGTCTGGCTGTACTGAGAGGGCCTGTACAGTACGGTAAATGCCTGTATACCCCTGCAATGTGCATCCAACTGTCACTTGAGATTGAACAGCGAACGAAGCAGCTGGGTTACTGACTGAATGTAAATGGAAGGCACATAGGAAGGGTGTTTGTGGTCACTCAAATGATTGAAACCTGGTTGATGCACTACCAAAGCTGGGGTACCAGGGGGGAACATTTGAGGGGTATTGAGATGGTGGTGTCCAGAGGTCAAAATATGTTTCAGAGACACAGAGGTACTGCGGTCCTGGTCCCACATTGGGGGTAGACAAAAGTCCCTGCTAAAGATTTCTGTCCAACTGTTACCACATTTTGTGAAGCCTGGCTCCCTCTGTAACGATTCCCCAGTGTCTTTCGATCCTACAGATGACTGTAGCAAACTTCCCAAATTTGTTCTTGGCCTCATACTCCCAAAGGAGTGCCTGACATTTGCCAGCCTAACGATACTCACATTCTGGGAAAAACCTCACTAACTATGCATATTTATCTACCACACATGGCAAATCCTTACAATTGCAGAACATCATATCGCACTTGTCATCTTTGAGGTACTGTAAGTATTTGGATTTGAGGGAAATATTCATCCTTGCTTGCTCTCTCCCATCTGAAGTCTATGGTGCTGCTGTTCCTTTCTCACATGTCCCTTCAAAGAGACAAGTGACACACAGACTCAATCACTCAGCAAACATATATGCTTTGACGTTTTCATCTTGCTGTTTACCTTCCAAATATTCCCCCTTCACCACAAATACAGGCCTGCCATTCCTCATCCCCTCAGTCAAAGCAGTCCTTCACTCCTTAGGCCCTGCAAGACCACCATGAACAAGAATCATGTCAGCAAGCAGAAGAAAAGCCTCAGTGTGCTCTTTTGTTCATACTGCTGCCCTCTAGTAACACTTCATGGCAACTGCAGCATAAGAATGGGACTGAGAAGAGGGCTGTCCTATGCAAATAATATCCTTCCATGCACACTTTCTTCTGAGACGGTCGGAGGCTTTTGCCGTGATACCGCCTCCAACATATGGTCTTCAACCAAATTTTTAAAAAGCCCACCTGCCTTAGACGAAGGATTTTGCCACTTGAAGGAAGCACATGGGGACATCACCCTCATTTAGCAGGGTCCTAATTTGCCTGCTGTCAGCCTGTATACAGAACAAGGGCGTTCGTGGGCGTTCGTGAGCGTTCCTCAAAGGAAGGAGGTGGGTGATTAAGTCACAGTGCCAGGGCAGGCCCAGCCCAGGCCAGCGCAGCCCAGCCCGGCACAGCGCATTGCTGTGGAGGTCCATTCCTTCACATCCTGCAGCAGGGATGATGCAGACCTACTAGAGCAAAGGCTTGACTCTGCCCATGTCTGTCTCTTAAAGGAAACAATCTTTCTAGCTTCTTATTGCACCTAATAAATGGACTCTAGCTTGCCTTAAACTTGACCCATCATTTCATTAGCCAGAGCTCATACTTGACCTTTATTTCTATCCAAGCTCACTGGCACCAAACCCCTGATTTGAGCGAGTGGCTCACACCAAAATGAAAAATCACCATCATCCAACCTATTTTACAATAAGTGTAGCACCTTCCTCGCATTCTTGTGCTCAGTTATAACCCCCAATACCACAATTGCACTCTGCAATTCACCAAACTTAAAGGACAAAGAATGATGACATTGATAAAGGAAAATAAGGCCTGGTCCCTATTGCACCTACTTGAGAAATAGGGAGGTTGGTAGAAGGTCATGAGGGAAAACATTTGAAATTTTGGGACACACATGCCAAAAAGAGTGTCCACTTTTCTCCTCTGTTACCAAGTAAAAAAAAATCTTAGCAAAAAAAAAACCATTCACTTTTTGAAAATTTCCACCTTGGGATACCTCTACAGCATTGGCAGGATTCGAACCCTGGCCTGTGAGGGCTGTCCGCACCAAAGGTACAAGACTTACCTTCGAGCTATAGCTCCTTAGTGGTCTAGAGGATTGCAGTAGTTACTATAAGCAACATACAGGCCTTGGTGTCCTTCCCTGCGGCTTCCATTGCACATGAAAAGGATGACCATGACATAAGGACAATTTGATAAGCTACTTACATGGAAACCAGTGTGGTCCAGTGGGTAAGTGCCTGCCTTCCATGCAGGCAACCAGTGTTCGAATCCCGGGTTCGGCACCAGGTGACTGATGGTGGCAGAGCAGAGGTAAGTTGGAGGTGAGCCTAAATGGCCAATTGGTAAGTAAAATGTGTCTGTGTGTTGTGTAAGAGTGGAATCATGCCTAGTGAATGAGGGATTGCAGATTGGTTGGTAAGTAAAATAGGTGTGGCCTGAACAGAGAGAGGTGAAAGAAAGGGAACAGGTGTTGTGTGCAGGAGGAGGAGGAGCCAAGTCAGAGTGGGTGGGGTCAGAGAGGAGGGGTATAGGAGGAGCCTAGTCAGAGTGGGAGGGGTCATAGAGGAGGAGCATAGGAGGAGCCTAGTCAGAGTGGGTGGGGTTAGAGAGGAGGGGTTCAGGAGGAGCCAAGTCAGAGTGGGTGGGGTCAGAGAGGAGGAGTATAGGCAGAGGGGAGGGGTATAGGAGGAGCCTAGTCAGAGTGGGTGGGGTCAGAGAGCAGAGGAATAGGTGGAGGAGGATCCTGACTTATTGTGGGGTACTGCAAATACTTTTTTACTGCACCCCCCCTATACTCTCTGATTTCTGTTGGGAGGGGCCAGTCAAAATTTGGGGGAGCAGTATTAAAAGGTGCTTGGGCGCAACGTGAAGGCGATGAGGTGCACACAATGGCTTGGCTTCCAGGTACTTTTTGAGGGGCTACCATTAGTTTGTATTGCTCTGATCCTCCCTCATGGGGTGTACCCCAAATGGTTAGGGGCAACGGGGGGGCAAGAAGCTGTTTGACAGTTTCTATTAACAACAGGGGTCACCATACGATTATGCTGCAGTTATGCTATTGAAAGGTAAAACAAGGAGCATTTGGCTGTATTTTTGCAGGTGGGGTGCCCCAAAATGTTACTGCCAGCAACAGCAGCCCCCTTCCTCCCCACCCTGCAGATTGGTATAGGTACCTTTAGGACATTTCTGTTGAAAACAGAGGCTATAGCGAATCGCGCTACAAAATCCGAGAGCACTAACACTTGCTAAATAAAGGTGGCATCGGAGCATACGAATGAGGCAGGGAGAGGCTACTGTTGCAATTGGTTTGGTGGTTCATAGTGAATAACCTCAGCATGCGAATAGGCAAAAGTGTGAGGATTGGCAGTGTCTGTAGAGAATTTTGGCATGCTCTTCAGTTGATGTTTTCCTCCTTACGTTGGCCATGAACTACAGAGGAAAGGCCTGGCCTTACTGTTGGGCAAAACATGTATTTATGATTTTAAGAAGTGTAGTCTGGCTGTACTGAGAGGGCCTGTACAGTACGGTAAATGCCTGTATACCCCTGCAATGTGCATCCAACTGTCACTTGAGATTGAACAGCGAACGAAGCAGCTGGGTTACTGACTGAATGTAAATGGAAGGCACATAGGAAGGGTGTTTGTGGTCACTCAAATGATTGAAACCTGGTTGATGCACTACCAAAGCTGGGGTACCAGGGGGGAACATTTGAGGGGTATTGAGATGGTGGTGTCCAGAGGTCAAAATATGTTTCAGAGACACAGAGGTACTGCGGTCCTGGTCCCACATTGGGGGTAGACAAAAGTCCCTGCTAAAGATTTCTGTCCAACTGTTACCACATTTTGTGAAGCCTGGCTCCCTCTGTAACGATTCCCCAGTGTCTTTCGATCCTACAGATGACTGTAGCAAACTTCCCAAATTTGTTCTTGGCCTCATACTCCCAAAGGAGTGCCTGACATTTGCCAGCCTAACGATACTCACATTCTGGGAAAAACCTCACTAACTATGCATATTTATCTACCACACATGGCAAATCCTTACAATTGCAGAACATCATATCGCACTTGTCATCTTTGAGGTACTGTAAGTATTTGGATTTGAGGGAAATATTCATCCTTGCTTGCTCTCTCCCATCTGAAGTCTATGGTGCTGCTGTTCCTTTCTCACATGTCCCTTCAAAGAGACAAGTGACACACAGACTCAATCACTCAGCAAACATATATGCTTTGACGTTTTCATCTTGCTGTTTACCTTCCAAATATTCCCCCTTCACCACAAATACAGGCCTGCCATTCCTCATCCCCTCAGTCAAAGCAGTCCTTCACTCCTTAGGCCCTGCAAGACCACCATGAACAAGAATCATGTCAGCAAGCAGAAGAAAAGCCTCAGTGTGCTCTTTTGTTCATACTGCTGCCCTCTAGTAACACTTCATGGCAACTGCAGCATAAGAATGGGACTGAGAAGAGGGCTGTCCTATGCAAATAATATCCTTCCATGCACACTTTCTTCTGAGACGGTCGGAGGCTTTTGCCGTGATACCGCCTCCAACATATGGTCTTCAACCAAATTTTTAAAAAGCCCACCTGCCTTAGACGAAGGATTTTGCCACTTGAAGGAAGCACATGGGGACATCACCCTCATTTAGCAGGGTCCTAATTTGCCTGCTGTCAGCCTGTATACAGAACAAGGGCGTTCGTGGGCGTTCGTGAGCGTTCCTCAAAGGAAGGAGGTGGGTGATTAAGTCACAGTGCCAGGGCAGGCCCAGCCCAGGCCAGCGCAGCCCAGCCCGGCACAGCGCATTGCTGTGGAGGTCCATTCCTTCACATCCTGCAGCAGGGATGATGCAGACCTACTAGAGCAAAGGCTTGACTCTGCCCATGTCTGTCTCTTAAAGGAAACAATCTTTCTAGCTTCTTATTGCACCTAATAAATGGACTGTAGCTTGCCTTAAACTTGACCCATCATTTCATTAGCCAGAGCTCATACTTGACCTTTATTTCTATCCAAGCTCACTGGCACCAAACCCCTGATTTGAGCGAGTGGCTCACACCAAAATGAAAAATCACCATCATCCAACCTATTTTACAATAAGTGTAGCACCTTCCTCGCATTCTTGTGCTCAGTTATAACCCCCAATACCACAATTGCACTCTGCAATTCACCAAACTTAAAGGACAAAGAATGATGACATTGATAAAGGAAAATAAGGCCTGGTCCCTATTGCACCTACTTGAGAAATAGGGAGGTTGGTAGAAGGTCATGAGGGAAAACATTTGAAATTTTGGGACACACATGCCAAAAAGAGTGTCCACTTTTCTCCTCTGTTACCAAGTAAAAAAAAATCTTAGCAAAAAAAAAACCATTCACTTTTTGAAAATTTCCACCTTGGGATACCTCTACAGCATTGGCAGGATTCGAACCCTGGCCTGTGAGGGCTGTCCGCACCAAAGGTACAAGACTTACCTTTGAGCTATAGCTCCTTAGTGGTCTAGAGGATTGCAGTAGTTACTATAAGCAACATACAGGCCTTGGTGTCCTTCCCTGCGGCTTCCATTGCACATGAAAAGGATGACCATGACATAAGGACAATTTGATAAGCTACTTACATGGAAACCAGTGTGGTCCAGTGGGTAAGTGCCTGCCTTCCATGCAGGCAACCAGTGTTCGAATCCCGGGTTCGGCACCAGGTGACTGATGGTGGCAGAGCAGAGGTAAGTTGGAGGTGGGCCTAAATGGCCAATTGGTAAGTAAAATGTGTCTGTGTGTTGTGTAAGAGTGGAATCATGCCTAGTGAATGAGGGATTGCAGATTGGTTGGTAAGTAAAATAGGTGTGGCCTGAACAGAGAGAGGTGAAAGAAAGGGAACAGGTGTTGTGTGCAGGAGGAGGAGGAGCCAAGTCAGAGTGTGTGGGGTCAGAGAGGAGGGGTATAGGAGGAGCCTAGTCAGAGTGGGAGGGGTCATAGAGGAGGAGCATAGGAGGAGCCTAGTCAGAGTGGGTGGGGTTAGAGAGGAGGGGTTCAGGAGGAGCCAAGTCAGAGTGGGTGGGGTCAAAGAGGAGGAGTATAGGCAGAGCCTAGGCAGAGGGGAGGGGTATAGGAGGAGCCTAGTCAGAGTGGGTGGGGTCAGAGAGCAGAGGAATAGGTGGAGGAGGATCCTGACTTATTGTGGGGTACTGCAAATACTTTTTTACTGCACCCCCCCCTATACTCTCTGATTTCTGTTGGGAGGGGGCAGTCAAAATTTGGGGGAGCAGTATTAAAAGGTGCTTGGGCGCAACGTGAAGGCGATGAGGTGCACACAATGGCTTGGCTTCCAGGTACTTTTTGAGGGGCTACCATTAGTTTGTATTGCTCTGATCCTCCCTCATGGGGTGTACCCCAAATGGTTAGGGGCAACGGGGGGGCAAGAAGCTGTTTGACAGTTTCTATTAACAACAGGGGTCACCATACGATTATGCTGCAGTTATGCTATTGAAAGGTAAAACAAGGAGCATTTGGCTGTATTTTTGCAGGTGGGGTGCCCCAAAATGTTACTGCCAGCAACAGCAGCCCCCTTCCTCCCCACCCTGCAGATTGGTATAGGTACCTTTAGGACATTTCTGTTGAAAACAGAGGCTATAGCGAATCGCGCTACAAAATCCGAGAGCACTAACACTTGCTAAATAAAGGTGGCATCGGAGCATACGAATGAGGCAGGGAGAGGCTACTGTTGCAATTGGTTTGGTGGTTCATAGTGAATAACCTCAGCATGCGAATAGGCAAAAGTGTGAGGATTGGCAGTGTCTGTAGAGAATTTTGGCATGCTCTTCAGTTGATGTTTTCCTCCTTACGTTGGCCATGAACTACAGAGGAAAGGCCTGGCCTTACTGTTGGGCAAAACATGTATTTATGATTTTAAGAAGTGTAGTCTGGCTGTACTGAGAGGGCCTGTACAGTACGGTAAATGCCTGTATACCCCTGCAATGTGCATCCAACTGTCACTTGAGATTGAACAGCGAACGAAGCAGCTGGGTTACTGACTGAATGTAAATGGAAGGCACATAGGAAGGGTGTTTGTGGTCACTCAAATGATTGAAACCTGGTTGATGCACTACCAAAGCTGGGGTACCAGGGGGGAACATTTGAGGGGTATTGAGATGGTGGTGTCCAGAGGTCAAAATATGTTTCAGAGACACAGAGGTACTGCGGTCCTGGTCCCACATTGGGGGTAGACAAAAGTCCCTGCTAAAGATTTCTGTCCAACTGTTACCACATTTTGTGAAGCCTGGCTCCCTCTGTAACGATTCCCCAGTGTCTTTCGATCCTACAGATGACTGTAGCAAACTTCCCAAATTTGTTCTTGGCCTCATACTCCCAAAGGAGTGCCTGACATTTGCCAGCCTAATGATACTCACATTCTGGGAAAAACCTCACTAACTATGCATATTTATCTACCACACATGGCAAATCCTTACAATTGCAGAACATCATATCGCACTTGTCATCTTTGAGGTACTGTAAGTATTTGGATTTGAGGGAAATATTCATCCTTGCTTGCTCTCTCCCATCTGAAGTCTATGGTGCTGCTGTTCCTTTCTCACATGTCCCTTCAAAGAGACAAGTGACACACAGACTCAATCACTCAGCAAACATATATGCTTTGACGTTTTCATCTTGCTGTTTACCTTCCAAATATTCCCCCTTCACCACAAATACAGGCCTGCCATTCCTCATCCCCTCAGTCAAAGCAGTCCTTCACTCCTTAGGCCCTGCAAGACCACCATGAACAAGAATCATGTCAGCAAGCAGAAGAAAAGCCTCAGTGTGCTCTTTTGTTCATACTGCTGCCCTCTAGTAACACTTCATGGCAACTGCAGCATAAGAATGGGACTGAGAAGAGGGCTGTCCTATGCAAATAATATCCTTCCATGCACACTTTCTTCTGAGACGGTCGGAGGCTTTTGCCGTGATACCGCCTCCAACATATGGTCTTCAACCAAATTTTTAAAAAGCCCACCTGCCTTAGACGAAGGATTTTGCCACTTGAAGGAAGCACATGGGGACATCACCCTCATTTAGCAGGGTCCTAATTTGCCTGCTGTCAGCCTGTATACAGAACAAGGGCGTTCGTGGGCGTTCGTGAGCGTTCCTCAAAGGAAGGAGGTGGGTGATTAAGTCACAGTGCCAGGGCAGGCCCAGCCCAGGCCAGCGCAGCCCAGCCCGGCACAGCGCATTGCTGTGGAGGTCCATTCCTTCACATCCTGCAGCAGGGATGATGCAGACCTACTAGAGCAAAGGCTTGACTCTGCCCATGTCTGTCTCTTAAAGGAAACAATCTTTCTAGCTTCTTATTGCACCTAATAAATGGACTCTAGCTTGCCTTAAACTTGACCCATCATTTCATTAGCCAGAGCTCATACTTGACCTTTATTTCTATCCAAGCTCACTGGCACCAAACCCCTGATTTGAGCGAGTGGCTCACACCAAAATGAAAAATCACCATCATCCAACCTATTTTACAATAAGTGTAGCACCTTCCTCGCATTCTTGTGCTCAGTTATAACCCCCAATACCACAATTGCACTCTGCAATTCACCAAACTTAAAGGACAAAGAATGATGACATTGATAAAGGAAAATAAGGCCTGGTCCCTATTGCACCTACTTGAGAAATAGGGAGGTTGGTAGAAGGTCATGAGGGAAAACATTTGAAATTTTGGGACACACATGCCAAAAAGAGTGTCCACTTTTCTCCTCTGTTACCAAGTAAAAAAAAATCTTAGCAAAAAAAAAACCATTCACTTTTTGAAAATTTCCACCTTGGGATACCTCTACAGCATTGGCAGGATTCGAACCCTGGCCTGTGAGGGCTGTCCGCACCAAAGGTACAAGACTTACCTTTGAGCTATAGCTCCTTAGTGGTCTAGAGGATTGCAGTAGTTACTATAAGCAACATACAGGCCTTGGTGTCCTTCCCTGCGGCTTCCATTGCACATGAAAAGGATGACCATGACATAAGGACAATTTGATAAGCTACTTACATGAAAACCAGTGTGGTCCAGTGGGTAAGTGCCTGCCTTCCATGCAGGCAACCAGTGTTCGAATCCCGGGTTCGGCACCAGGTGACTGATGGTGGCAGAGCAGAGGTAAGTTGGAGGTGAGCCTAAATGGCCAATTGGTAAGTAAAATGTGTCTGTGTGTTGTGTAAGAGTGGAATCATGCCTAGTGAATGAGGGATTGCAGATTGGTTGGTAAGTAAAATAGGTGTGGCCTGAACAGAGAGAGGTGAAAGAAAGGGAACAGGTGTTGTGTGCAGGAGGAGGAGGAGCCAAGTCAGAGTGGGTGGGGTCAGAGAGGAGGGGTATAGGAGGAGCCTAGTCAGAGTGGGAGGGGTCATAGAGGAGGAGCATAGGAGGAGCCTAGTCAGAGTGGGTGGGGTTAGAGGGGAGGGGTTCAGGAGGAGCCAAGTCAGAGTGGGTGGGGTCAGAGAGGAGGAGTATAGGCAGAGCCTAGGCAGAGGGGAGGGGTATAGGAGGAGCCTAGTCAGAGTGGGTGGGGTCAGAGAGCAGAGGAATAGGTGGAGGAGGATCCTGACTTATTGTGGGGTACTGCAAATACTTTTTTACTGCACCCCCCCCTATACTCTCTGATTTCTGTTGGGAGGGGGCAGTCAAAATTTGGGGGAGCAGTATTAAAAGGTGCTTGGGCACAACGTGAAGGCGATGAGGTGCACACAATGGCTTGGCTTCCAGGTACTTTTTGAGGGGCTACCATTAGTTTGTATTGCTCTGATCCTCCCTCATGGGGTGTACCCCAAATGGTTAGGGGCAACGGGGGGGCAAGAAGCTGTTTGACAGTTTCTATTAACAACAGGGGTCACCATACGATTATGCTGCAGTTATGCTATTGAAAGGTAAAACAAGGAGCATTTGGCTGTATTTTTGCAGGTGGGGTGCCCCAAAATGTTACTGCTAGCAGCAGCCCCCTTCCTCCCCACCCTGCAGATTGGTATAGGTACCTTTAGGACATTTCTGTTGAAAACAGAGGCTATAGCGAATCGCGCTACAAAATCCGAGAGCACTAACACTTGCTAAATAAAGGTGGCATCGGAGCATACGAATGAGGCAGGGAGAGGCTACTGTTGCAATTGGTTTGGTGGTTCATAGTGAATAACCTCAGCATGCGAATAGGCAAAAGTGTGAGGATTGGCAGTGTCTGTAGAGAATTTTGGCATGCTCTTCAGTTGATGTTTTCCTCCTTACGTTGGCCATGAACTACAGAGGAAAGGCCTGGCCTTACTGTTGGGCAAAACATGTATTTATGATTTTAAGAAGTGTAGTCTGGCTGTACTGAGAGGGCCTGTACAGTACGGTAAATGCCTGTATACCCCTGCAATGTGCATCCAACTGTCACTTGAGATTGAACAGCGAACGAAGCAGCTGGGTTACTGACTGAATGTAAATGGAAGGCACATAGGAAGGGTGTTTGTGGTCACTCAAATGATTGAAACCTGGTTGATGCACTACCAAAGCTGGGGTACCAGGGGGGAACATTTGAGGGGTATTGAGATGGTGGTGTCCAGAGGTCAAAATATGTTTCAGAGACACAGAGGTACTGCGGTCCTGGTCCCACATTGGGGGTAGACAAAAGTCCCTGCTAAAGATTTCTGTCCAACTGTTACCACATTTTGTGAAGCCTGGCTCCCTCTGTAACGATTCCCCAGTGTCTTTCGATCCTACAGATGACTGTAGCAAACTTCCCAAATTTGTTCTTGGCCTCATACTCCCAAAGGAGTGCCTGACATTTGCCAGCCTAACGATACTCACATTCTGGGAAAAACCTCACTAACTATGCATATTTATCTACCACACATGGCAAATCCTTACAATTGCAGAACATCATATCGCACTTGTCATCTTTGAGGTACTGTAAGTATTTGGATTTGAGGGAAATATTCATCCTTGCTTGCTCTCTCCCATCTGAAGTCTATGGTGCTGCTGTTCCTTTCTCACATGTCCCTTCAAAGAGACAAGTGACACACAGACTCAATCACTCAGCAAACATATATGCTTTGACGTTTTCATCTTGCTGTTTACCTTCCAAATATTCCCCCTTCACCACAAATACAGGCCTGCCATTCCTCATCCCCTCAGTCAAAGCAGTCCTTCACTCCTTAGGCCCTGCAAGACCACCATGAACAAGAATCATGTCAGCAAGCAGAAGAAAAGCCTCAGTGTGCTCTTTTGTTCATACTGCTGCCCTCTAGTAACACTTCATGGCAACTGCAGCATAAGAATGGGACTGAGAAGAGGGCTGTCCTATGCAAATAATATCCTTCCATGCACACTTTCTTCTGAGACGGTCGGAGGCTTTTGCCGTGATACCGCCTCCAACATATGGTCTTCAACCAAATTTTTAAAAAGCCCACCTGCCTTAGACGAAGGATTTTGCCACTTGAAGGAAGCACATGGGGACATCACCCTCAATTAGCAGGGTCCTAATTTGGCTGCTGTCAGCCTGTATACAGAACAAGGGCGTTCGTGGGCGTTCGTGAGCGTTCCTCAACGGAAGGAGGTGGGTGATTAAGTCACAGTGCCAGGGCAGGCCCAGCCCAGGCCAGCGCAGCCCAGCCCGGCACAGCGCATTGCTGTGGAGGTCCATTCCTTCACATCCTGCAGCAGGGATGATGCAGACCTACTAGAGCAAAGGCTTGACTCTGCCCATGTCTGTCTCTTAAAGGAAACAATCTTTCTAGCTTCTTATTGCACCTAATAAATGGACTCTAGCTTGCCTTAAACTTGACCCATCATTTCATTAGCCAGAGCTCATACTTGACCTTTATTTCTATCCAAGCTCACTGGCACCAAACCCCTGATTTGAGCGAGTGGCTCACACCAAAATGAAAAATCACCATCATCCAACCTATTTTACAATAAGTGTAGCACCTTCCTCGCATTCTTGTGCTCAGTTATAACCCCCAATACCACAATTGCACTCTGCAATTCACCAAACTTAAAGGACAAAGAATGATGACATTGATAAAGGAAAATAAGGCCTTGTCCCTATTGCACCTACTTGAGAAATAGGGAGGTTGGTAGAAGGTCATGAGGGAAAACATTTGAAATTTTGGGACACACATGCCAAAAAGAGTGTCCACTTTTCTCCTCTGTTACCAAGTAAAAAAAAATCTTAGCAAAAAAAAAACCATTCACTTTTTGAAAATTTCCACCTTGGGATACCTCTACAGCATTGGCAGGATTCGAACCCTGGCCTGTGAGGGCTGTCCGCACCAAAGGTACAAGACTTACCTTTGAGCTATAGCTCCTTAGTGGTCTAGAGGATTGCAGTAGTAACTATAAGCAACATACAGGCCTTGGTGTCCTTCCCTGCGGCTTCCATTGCACATGAAAAGGATGACCATGACATAAGGACAATTTGATAAGCTACTTACATGGAAACCAGTGTGGTCCAGTGGGTAAGTACCTGCCTTCCATGCAGGCAACCAGGGTTCGAATCCCGGGTTCGGCACCAGGTGACTGATGGTGGTAGAGCAGAGGTAAGTTGGAGGTGGGCCTAAATGGCCAATTGGTAAATAAAATGTGTCTGTGTGTTGTGTAAGAGTGGAATCATGCCTAGTGAATGAGGGATTGCAGATTGGTTGGTAAGTAAAATAGGTGTGGCCTAACCCTTTAATATGAGCAATGTAAATCTATGTTTTCTAACAATATTATGAGAATGTAACAGTACTTATGTATGATGTTTGTTTCTTAACGATTCCTGCGACAATAAAAATAATAAAAAAAAAAAAAAAAATAGGTGTGGCCTGAACAGAGAGAGGTGAAAGAAAGGGAACAGGTGTTGTGTGCAGGAGGAGGAGGAACCAAGTCAGAGTGGGTGGGGTCAGAGAGGAGGGGTATAGGAGGAGCCTAGTCAGAGTGGGAGGGGTCATAGAGGAGGAGCATAGGAGGAGCCTAGTCAGAGTGGGTGGGGTTAGAGAGGAGGGGTTCAGGAGGAGCCAAGTCAGAGTGGGAGGGGTCAGAGAGGAGGAGTATAGGCAGAGCCTAGGCAGAGGGGAGGGGTATAGGAGGAGCCTAGTCAGAGTGGGTGGGGTCAGAGAGCAGAGGAATAGGTGGAGGAGGATCCTGACTTATTGTGGGGTACTGCAAATACTTTTTTACTGCACCCCCCCCCTATACTCTCTGATTTCTGTTGGGAGGGGGCAGTCAAAATTTGGGGGAGCAGTATTAAAAGGTGCTTGGGCGCAACGTGAAGGCGATGAGGTGCACACAATGGCTTGGCTTCCAGGTACTTTTTGAGGGGCTACCATTAGTTTGTATTGCTCTGATCCTCCCTCATGGGGTGTACCCCAAATGGTTAGGGGCAACGGGGGGGCAAGAAGCTGTTTGACAGTTTCTATTAACAACAGGGGTCACCATACGATTATGCTGCAGTTATGCTATTGAAAGGTAAAACAAGGAGCATTTGGCTGTATTTTTGCAGGTGGGGTGCCCCAAAATGTTACTGCCAGCAACAGCAGCCCCCTTCCTCCCCACCCTGCAGATTGGTATAGGTACCTTTAGGACATTTCTGTTGAAAACAGAGGCTATAGCGAATCGCGCTACAAAATCCGAGAGCACTAACACTTGCTAAATAAAGGTGGCATCGGAGCATACGAATGAGGCAGGGAGAGGCTACTGTTGCAATTGGTTTGGTGGTTCATAGTGAATAACCTCAGCATGCGAATAGGCAAAAGTGTGAGGATTGGCAGTGTCTGTAGAGAATTTTGGCATGCTCTTCAGTTGATGTTTTCCTCCTTACGTTGGCCATGAACTACAGAGGAAAGGCCTGGCCTTACTGTTGGGCAAAACATGTATTTATGATTTTAAGAAGTGTAGTCTGGCTGTACTGAGAGGGCCTGTACAGTACGGTAAATGCCTGTATACCCCTGCAATGTGCATCCAACTGTCACTTGAGATTGAACAGCGAACGAAGCAGCTGGGTTACTGACTGAATGTAAATGGAAGGCACATAGGAAGGGTGTTTGTGGTCACTCAAATGATTGAAACCTGGTTGATGCACTACCAAAGCTGGGGTACCAGGGGGGAACATTTGAGGGGTATTGAGATGGTGGTGTCCAGAGGTCAAAATATGTTTCAGAGACACAGAGGTACTGCGGTCCTGGTCCCACATTGGGGGTAGACAAAAGTCCCTGCTAAAGATTTCTGTCCAACTGTTACCACATTTTGTGAAGCCTGGCTCCCTCTGTAACGATTCCCCAGTGTCTTTCGATCCTACAGATGACTGTAGCATACTTCCCAAATTTGTTCTTGGCCTCATACTCCCAAAGGAGTGCCTGACATTTGCCAGCCTAACGATACTCACATTCTGGGAAAAACCTCACTAACTATGCATATTTATCTACCACACATGGCAAATCCTTACAATTGCAGAACATCATATCGCACTTGTCATCTTTGAGGTACTGTAAGTATTTGGATTTGAGGGAAATATTCATCCTTGCTTGCTCTCTCCCATCTGAAGTCTATGGTGCTGCTGTTCCTTTCTCACATGTCCCTTCAAAGTGACAAGTGACACACAGACTCAATTACTCAGCAAACATATATGCTTTGACGTTTTCATCTTGCTGTTTACCTTCCAAATATTCCCCCTTCACCACAAATACAGGCCTGCCATTCCTCATCCCCTCAGTCAAAGCAGTCCTTCACTCCTTAGGCCCTGCAAGACCACCATGAACAAGAATCATGTCAGCAAGCAGAAGAAAAGCCTCAGTGTGCTCTTTTGTTCATACTGCTGCCCTCTAGTAACACTTCATGGCAACTGCAGCATAAGAATGGGACTGAGAAGAGGGCTGTCCTATGCAAATAATATCCTTCCATGCACACTTTCTTCTGAGACGGTCGGAGGCTTTTGCCGTGATACCGCCTCCAACATATGGTCTTCAACCAAATTTTTAAAAAGCCCACCTGCCTTAGACGAAGGATTTTGCCACTTGAAGGAAGCACATGGGGACATCACCCTCATTTAGCAGGGTCCTAATTTGCCTGCTGTCAGCCTGTATACAGAACAAGGGCGTTCGTGGGCGTTCGTGAGCGTTCCTCAAAGGAAGGAGGTGGGTGATTAAGTCACAGTGCCAGGGCAGGCCCAGCCCAGGCCAGCGCAGCCCAGCCCGGCACAGCGCATTGCTGTGGAGGTCCATTCCTTCACATCCTGCAGCAGGGATGATGCAGACCTACTAGAGCAAAGGCTTGACTCTGCCCATGTCTGTCTCTTAAAGGAAACAATCTTTCTAGCTTCTTATTGCACCTAATAAATGGACTCTAGCTTGCCTTAAACTTGACCCATCATTTCATTAGCCAGAGCTCATACTTGACCTTTATTTCTATCCAAGCTCACTGGCACCAAACCCCTGATTTGAGCGAGTGGCTCACACCAAAATGAAAAATCACCATCATCCAACCTATTTTACAATAAGTGTAGCACCTTCCTCGCATTCTTGTGCTCAGTTATAACCCCCAATACCACAATTGCACTCTGCAATTCACCAAACTTAAAGGACAAAGAATGATGACATTGATAAAGGAAAATAAGGCCTGGTCCCTATTGCACCTACTTGAGAAATAGGGAGGTTGGTAGAAGGTCATGAGGGAAAACATTTGAAATTTTGGGACACACATGCCAAAAAGAGTGTCCACTTTTCTCCTCTGTTACCAAGTAAAAAAAAATCTTAGCAAAAAAAAAACCATTCACTTTTTGAAAATTTCCACCTTGGGATACCTCTAAAGCATTGGCAGGATTCGAACCCTGGCCTGTGAGGGCTGTCCGCACCAAAGGTACAAGACTTACCTTTGAGCTATAGCTCCTTAGTGGTCTAGAGGATTGCAGTAGTAACTATAAGCAACATACAGGCCTTGGTGTCCTTCCCTGCGGCTTCCATTGCACATGAAAAGGATGACCATGACATAAGGACAATTTGATAAGCTACTTACATGGAAACCAGTGTGGTCCAGTGGGTAAGTGCCTGCCTTCCATGCAGGCAACCAGGGTTCGAATCCCGGGTTCGGCACCAGGTGACTGATGGTGGCAGAGCAGAGGTAAGTTGGAGGTGGGCCTAAATGGCCAATTGGTAAATAAAATGTGTCTGTGTGTTGTGTAAGAGTGGAATCATGCCTAGTGAATGAGGGATTGCAGATTGGTTGGTAAGTAAAATAGGTGTGGCCTGAACAGAGAGAGGTGTTGTGTGCAGGAGGAGGAGGAGCCAAGTCAGAGTGGGTGGGGTCAGAGAGGAGGGGTATAGGAGGAGCCTAGTCAGAGTGGGAGGTGTCATAGAGGAGGAGCATAGGAGGAGCCTAGTCAGAGTGGGTGGGGTTAGAGAGGAGGGGTTCAGGAGGAGCCAAGTCACAGTGGGTGGGGTCAGAGAGGAGGAGTATAGGCGGAGCCTAGGCAGAGAGGAGGGGTATAGGAGGAGCCTAGTCAGAGTGGGTGGGGTCAGAGAGCAGAGGAATAGGTGGAGGAGGATCCTGACTTATTGTGGGGTACTGCAAATACTTTTTTACTGCACCCCCCCTATACTCTCTGATTTCTGTTGGGAGGGGGAAGTCAAAATTTGGGGGAGCAGTATTAAAAGGTGCTTGGGCACAACGTGAAGGCGATGAGGTGCACACAATGGCTTGGCTTCCAGGTACTTTTTGAGGGGCTACCATTAGTTTGTATTGCTCTGATCCTCCCTCATGGGGTGTACCCCAAATGGTTAGGGGCAACGGGGGGGCAAGAAGCTGTTTGACAGTTTCTATTAACAACAGGGGTCACCATACGATTATGCTGCAGTTATGCTATTGAAAGGTAAAACAAGGAGCATTTGGCTGTATTTTTGCAGGTGGGGTGCCCCAAAATGTTACTGCTAGCAGCAGCAGCCCCCTTCCTCCCCACCCTGCAGATTGGTATAGGTACCTTTAGGACATTTCTGTTGAAAACAGAGGCTATAGCGAATCGCGCTACAAAATCCGAGAGCACTAACACTTGCTAAATAAAGGTGGCATCGGAGCATACGAATGAGGCAGGGAGAGGCTACTGTTGCAATTGGTTTGGTGGTTCATAGTGAATAACCTCAGCATGCGAATAGGCAAAAGTGTGAGGATTGGCAGTGTCTGTAGAGAATTTTGGCATGCTCTTCAGTTGATGTTTTCCTCCTTACGTTGGCCATGAACTACAGAGGAAAGGCCTGGCCTTACTGTTGGGCAAAACATGTATTTATGATTTTAAGAAGTGTAGTCTGGCTGTACTGAGAGGGCCTGTACAGTACGGTAAATGCCTGTATACCCCTGCAATGTGCATCCAACTGTCACTTGAGATTGAACAGCGAACGAAGCAGCTGGGTTACTGACTGAATGTAAATGGAAGGCACATAGGAAGGGTGTTTGTGGTCACTCAAATGATTGAAACCTGGTTGATGCACTACCAAAGCTGGGGTACCAGGGGGGAACATTTGAGGGGTATTGAGATGGTGGTGTCCAGAGGTCAAAATATGTTTCAGAGACACAGAGGTACTGCGGTCCTGGTCCCACATTGGGGGTAGACAAAAGTCCCTGCTAAAGATTTCTGTCCAACTGTTACCACATTTTGTGAAGCCTGGCTCCCTCTGTAACGATTCCCCAGTGTCTTTCGATCCTACAGATGACTGTAGCAAACTTCCCAAATTTGTTCTTGGCCTCATACTCCCAAAGGAGTGCCTGACATTTGCCAGCCTAACGATACTCACATTCTGGGAAAAACCTCACTAACTATGCATATTTATCTACCACACATGGCAAATCCTTACAATTGCAGAACATCATATCGCACTTGTCATCTTTGAGGTACTGTAAGTATTTGGATTTGAGGGAAATATTCATCCTTGCTTGCTCTCTCCCATCTGAAGTCTATGGTGCTGCTGTTCCTTTCTCACATGTCCCTTCAAAGAGACAAGTGACACACAGACTCAATCACTCAGCAAACATATATGCTTTGACGTTTTCATCTTGCTGTTTACCTTCCAAATATTCCCCCTTCACCACAAATACAGGCCTGCCATTCCTCATCCCCTCAGTCAAAGCAGTCCTTCACTCCTTAGGCCCTGCAAGACCACCATGAACAAGAATCATGTCAGCAAGCAGAAGAAAAGCCTCAGTGTGCTCTTTTGTTCATACTGCTGCCCTCTAGTAACACTTCATGGCAACTGCAGCATAAGAATGGGACTGAGAAGAGGGCTGTCCTATGCAAATAATATCCTTCCATGCACACTTTCTTCTGAGACGGTCGGAGGCTTTTGCCGTGATACCGCCTCCAACATATGGTCTTCAACCAAATTTTTAAAAAGCCCACCTGCCTTAGACGAAGGATTTTGCCACTTGAAGGAAGCACATGGGGACATCACCCTCATTTAGCAGGGTCCTAATTTGCCTGCTGTCAGCCTGTATACAGAACAAGGGCGTTCGTGGGCGTTCGTGAGCGTTCCTCAAAGGAAGGAGGTGGGTGATTAAGTCACAGTGCCAGGGCAGGCCCAGCCCAGGCCAGCGCAGCCCAGCCCGGCACAGCGCATTGCTGTGGAGGTCCATTCCTTCAAATCCTGCAGCAGGGATGATGCAGACCTACTAGAGCAAAGGCTTGACTCTGCCCATGTCTGTCTCTTAAAGGAAACAATCTTTCTAGCTTCTTATTGCACCTAATAAATGGACTCTAGCTTGCCTTAAACTTGACCCATCATTTCATTAGCCAGAGCTCATACTTGACCTTTATTTCTATCCAAGCTCACTGGCACCAAACCCCTGATTTGAGCGAGTGGCTCACACCAAAATGAAAAATCACCATCATCCAACCTATTTTACAATAAGTGTAGCACCTTCCTCGCATTCTTGTGCTCAGTTATAACCCCCAATACCACAATTGCACTCTGCAATTCACCAAACTTAAAGGACAAAGAATGATGACATTGATAAAGGAAAATAAGGCCTGGTCCCTATTGCACCTACTTGAGAAATAGGGAGGTTGGTAGAAGGTCATGAGGGAAAACATTTGAAATTTTGGGACACACATGCCAAAAAGAGTGTCCACTTTTCTCCTCTGTTACCAAGTAAAAAAAAATCTTAGCAAAAAAAAAACCATTCACTTTTTGAAAATTTTCACCTTGGGATACCTCTACAGCATTGGCAGGATTCGAACCCTGGCCTGTGAGGGCTGTCCGCACCAAAGGTACAAGACTTACCTTTGAGCTATAGCTCCTTAGTGGTCTAGAGGATTGCAGTAGTAACTATAAGCAACATACAGGCCTTGGTGTCCTTCCCTGCGGCTTCCATTGCACATGAAAAGGATGACCATGACATAAGGACAATTTGATAAGCTACTTACATGGAAACCAGTGTGGTCCAGTGGGTAAGTGCCTGCCTTCCATGCAGGCAACCAGGGTTCGAATCCCGGGTTCGGCACCAGGTGACTGATGGTGGCAGAGCAGAGGTAAGTTGGAGGTGGGCCTAAATGGCCAATTGGTAAGTAAAATGTGTCTGTGTTTTGTGTAAGAGTGGAATCATGCCTAGTGAATGAGGGATTGCAGATTGGTTGGTAAGTAAAATAGGTGTGGCCTGAACAGAGAGAGGTGAAAGAAAGGGAACAGGTGTTGTGTGCAGGAGGAGGAGGAGGCAAGTCAGAGTGGGTGGGGTCAGAGAGGAGGGGTATAGGAGGAGCCTAGTCAGAGTGGGAGGGGTCATAGAGGAGGAGCATAGGAGGAGCCTAGTCAGAGTGGGTGGGGTTAGAGAGGAGGGGTTCAGGAGGAGCCTAGTCAGAGTGGGAGGGGTCATAGAGGAGGAGCATAGGAGGAGCCAAGTCAGAGTGGGTGGGGTCAGAGAGGAGGAGTATAGGCGGAGCCTAGTCAGAGTGGGAGGGGTCAGAGAGGAGGAGCATAGGAGGAGCCTAGTCAGAGTGGGTGGGGTTAGAGAGGAGGGGTTCAGGAGGAGCCAAGTCAGAGTGGGTGGGGTCAGAGAGGAGGAGTATATGCGGAGCCTAGGCAGAGAGGAGGGGTATAGGAGGAGCCTAGTCAGAGTGGGTGGGGTCAGAGAGCAGAGGAATAGGTGGAAGAGGATCCTGACTTATTGTGGGGTACTGCAAATACTTTTTTACTGCACCCCCCCTATACTCTCTGATTTCTGTTGGGAGGGGGCAGTCAAAATTTGGGGGAGCAGTATTAAAAGGTGCTTGGGCGCAACGTGAAGGCGATGAGGTGCACACAATGGCTTGGCTTCCAGGTACTTTTTGAGGGGCTACCATTAGTTTGTATTGCTCTGATCCTCCCTTATGGGGTGTACCCCAAATGGTTAGGGGCAACGGGGGGGCAAGAAGCTGTTTGACAGTTTCTATTAACAACAGGGGTCACCATACGATTATGCTGCAGTTATGCTATTGAAAGGTAAAACAAGGAGCATTTGGCTGTATTTTTGCAGGTGGGGTGCCCCAAAATGTTACTGCCAGCAGCAGCAGCCCCCTTCCTCCCCACCCTGCAGATTGGTATAGGTACCTTTAGGACATTTCTGTTGAAAACAGAGGCTATAGCGAATCGCGCTACAAAATCCGAGAGCACTAACACTTGCTAAATAAAGGTGGCATCGGAGCATACGAATGAGGCAGGGAGAGGCTACTGTTGCAATTGGTTTGGTGGTTCATAGTGAATAACCTCAGCATGCGAATAGGCAAAAGTGTGAGGATTGGCAGTGTCTGTAGAGAATTTTGGCATGCTCTTCAGTTGATGTTTTCCTCCTTACGTTGGCCATGAACTACAGAGGAAAGGCCTGGCCTTACTGTTGGGCAAAACATGTATTTATGATTTTAAAAAGTGTAGTCTGGCTGTACTGAGAGGGCCTGTACAGTACGGTAAATGCCTGTATACCCCTGCAATGTGCATCCAACTGTCACTTGAGATTGAACAGCGAACGAAGCAGCTGGGTTACTGACTGAATGTAAATGGAAGGCACATAGGAAGGGTGTTTGTGGTCACTCAAATGATTGAAACCTGGTTGATGCACTACCAAAGCTGGGGTACCAGGGGGGAACATTTGAGGGGTATTGAGATGGTGGTGTCCAGAGGTCAAAATATGTTTCAGAGACACAGAGGTACTGCGGTCCTGGTCCCACATTGGGGGTAGACAAAAGTCCCTGCTAAAGATTTCTGTCCAACTGTTACCACATTTTGTGAGGCATGGCTCCCTCTGTAACGATTCCCCAGTGTCTTTCGATCCTACAGATGACTGTAGCATACTTCTCAAATTTGTTCTTGGCCTCATACTCCCAAAGGAGTGCCTGACATTTGCCAGCCTAACGATACTCACATTCTGGGAAAAACCTCACTAACTATGCATATTTATCTACCACACATGGCAAATCCTTACAATTGCAGAACATCATATCGCACTTGTCATCTTTGAGGTACTGTAAGTATTTGGATTTGAGGGAAATATTCATCCTTGCTTGCTCTCTCCCATCTGAAGTCTATGGTGCTGCTGTTCCTTTCTCACATGTCCCTTCAAAGAGACAAGTGACACACAGACTCAATCACTCAGCAAACATATATGCTTTGACGTTTTCATTTTGCTGTTTACCTTCCAAATATTCCCCCTTCACCACAAATACAGGCCTGCCATTCCTCATCCCCTCAGTCAAAGCAGTCCTTCACTCCTAAGGCCCTGCAAGACCACCATGAACAAGAATCATGTCAGCAAGCAGAAGAAAAGCCTCAGTGTGCTCTTTTGTTCATACTGCTGCCCTCTAGTAACACTTCATGGCAACTGCAGCATAAGAATGGGACTGAGAAGAGGGCTGTCCTATGCAAATAATATCCTTCCATGCACACTTTCTTCTGAGACGGTCGGAGGCTTTTGCCGTGATACCGCCTCCAACATATGGTCTTCAACCAAATTTTTAAAAAGCCCACCTGCCTTAGACGAAGGATTTTGCCACTTGAAGGAAGCACATGGGGACATCACCCTCATTTAGCAGGGTCCTAATTTGCCTGCTGTCAGCCTGTATACAGAACAAGGGCGTTCGTGGGCGTTCGTGAGCGTTCCTCAAAGGAAGGAGGTGGGTGATTAAGTCACAGTGCCAGGGCAGGCCCAGCCCAGGCCAGCGCAGCCCAGCCCGGCACAGCGCATTGCTGTGGAGGTCCATTCCTTCACATCCTGCAGCAGGGATGATGCAGACCTACTAGAGCAAAGGCTTGACTCTGCCCATGTCTGTCTCTTAAAGGAAACAATCTTTCTAGCTTCTTATTGCACCTAATAAATGGACTCTAGCTTGCCTTAAACTTGACCCATCATTTCATTAGCCAGAGCTCATACTTGACCTTTATTTCTATCCAAGCTCACTGGCACCAAACCCCTGATTTGAGCGCGTGGCTCACACCAAAATGAAAAATCACCATCATCCAACCTATTTTACAATAAGTGTAGCACCTTCCTCGCATTCTTGTGCTCAGTTATAACCCCCAATACGACAATTGCACTCTGCAATTCACCAAACTTAAAGGACAAAGAATGATGACATTGATAAAGGAAAATAAGGCCTGGTCCCTATTGCACCTACTTGAGAAATAGGGAGGTTGGTAGAAGGTCATGAGGGAAAACATTTGAAATTTTGGGACACACATGCCAAAAAGAGTGTCCACTTTTCTCCTCTGTTACCAAGTAAAAAAAAATCTTAGCAAAAAAAAAACCATTCACTTTTTGAAAATTTCCACCTTGGGATACCTCTACAGCATTGGCAGGATTCGAACCCTGGCCTGTGAGGGCTGTCCGCACCAAAGGTACAAGACTTACCTTTGAGCTATAGCTCTTTAGTGGTCTAGAGGATTGCAGTAGTAACTATAAGCAACATACAGGCCTTGGTGTCCTTCCCTGCGGCTTCCATTGCACATGAAAAGGATGACCATGACATAAGGACAATTTGATAAGCTACTTACATGGAAACCAGTGTGGTCCAGTGGGTAAGTGCCTGCCTTCCATGCAGGCAACCAGGGTTCGAATCGCGGGTTCGGCACCAGGTGACTGATGGTGGCAGAGCAGAGGTAAGTTGGAGGTGGGCCTAAATGGCCAATTGGTAAGTAAAATGTGTCTGTGTTTTGTGTAAGAGTGGAATCATGCCTAGTGAATGAGGGATTGCAGATTGGTTGGTAAGTAAAATAGGTGTGGCCTGAACAGAGAGAGGTGAAAGAAAGGGAACAGGTGTTGTGTGCAGGAGGAGGAGGAGGCAAGTCAGAGTGGGTGGGGTCAGAGAGGAGGGGTATAGGAGGAGCCTAGTCAGAGTGGGAGGGGTCATAGAGGAGGAGCATAGGAGGAGCCTAGTCAGAGTGGGTGGGGTTAGAGAGGAGGGGTTCAGGAGGAGCCAAGTCAGAGTGGGTGGGGTCAGAGAGGAGGAGTATAGGCGGAGCCTAGTCAGAGTGGGAGGGGTCAGAGAGGAGGAGCATAGGAGGAGCCTAGTCAGAGTGGGTGGGGTTAGAGAGGAGGGGTTCAGGAGGAGCCAAGTCAGAGTGGGTGGGGTCAGAGAGGAGGAGTATATGCGGAGCCTAGGCAGAGAGGAGGGGTATAGGAGGAGCCTAGTCAGAGTGGGTGGGGTCAGAGAGCAGAGGAATAGGTGGAAGAGGATCCTGACTTATTGTGGGGTACTGCAAATACTTTTTTACTGCACCCCCCCTATACTCTCTGATTTCTGTTGGGAGGGGGCAGTCAAAATTTTGGGGAGCAGTATTAAAAGGTGCTTGGGCGCAACGTGAAGGCGATGAGGTGCACACAATGGCTTGGCTTCCAGGTACTTTTTGAGGGGCTACCATTAGTTTGTATTGCTCTGATCCTCCCTTATGGGGTGTACCCCAAATGGTTAGGGGCAACGGGGGGGCAAGAAGCTGTTTGACAGTTTCTATTAACAACAGGGGTCACCATACGATTATGCTGCAGTTATGCTATTGAAAGGTAAAACAAGGAGCATTTGGCTGTATTTTTGCAGGTGGGGTGCCCCAAAATGTTACTGCCAGCAGCAGCAGCCCCCTTCCTCCCCACCCTGCAGATTGGTATAGGTACCTTTAGGACATTTCTGTTGAAAACAGAGGCTATAGCGAATCGCGCTACAAAATCCGAGAGCACTAACACTTGCTAAATAAAGGTGGCATCGGAGCATACGAATGAGGCAGGGAGAGGCTACTGTTGCAATTGGTTTGGTGGTTCATAGTGAATAACCTCAGCATGCGAATAGGCAAAAGTGTGAGGATTGGCAGTGTCTGTAGAGAATTTTGGCATGCTCTTCAGTTGATGTTTTCCTCCTTACGTTGGCCATGAACTACAGAGGAAAGGCCTGGCCTTACTGTTGGGCAAAACATGTATTTATGATTTTAAGAAGTGTAGTCTGGCTGTACTGAGAGGGCCTGTACAGTACAGTAAATGCCTGTATACCCCTGCAATGTGCATCCAACTGTCACTTGAGATTGAACAGCGAACGAAGCAGCTGGGTTACTGACTGAATGTAAATGGAAGGCACATAGGAAGGGTGTTTGTGGTCACTCAAATGATTGAAACCTGGTTGATGCACTACCAAAGCTGGGGTACCAGGGGGGAACATTTGAGGGGTATTGAGATGGTGGTGTCCAGAGGTCAAAATATGTTTCAGAGACACAGAGGTACTGCGGTCCTGGTCCCACATTGGGGGTAGACAAAAGTCCCTGCTAAAGATTTCTGTCCAACTGTTACCACATTTTGTGAAGCCTGGCTCCCTCTGTAACGATTCCCCAGTGTCTTTCGATCCTACAGATGACTGTAGCATACTTCCCAAATTTGTTCTTGGCCTCATACTCCCAAAGGAGTGCCTGACATTTGCCAGCCTAACGATACTCACATTCTGGGAAAAACCTCACTAACTATGCATATTTATCTACCACACATGGCAAATCCTTACAATTGCAGAACATCATATCGCACTTGTCATCTTTGAGGTACTGTAAGTATTTGGATTTGAGGGAAATATTCATCGTTGCTTGCTCTCTCCCATCTGAAGTCTATGGTGCTGCTGTTCCTTTCTCACATGTCCCTTCAAAGAGACAAGTGACACACAGACTCAATCACTCAGCAAACATATATGCTTTGACGTTTTCATCTTGCTGTTTACCTTCCAAATATTCCCCCTTCACCACAAATACAGGCCTGCCATTCCTCATCCCCTCAGTCAAAGCAGTCCTTCACTCCTTAGGCCCTGCAAGACCACCATGAACAAGAATCATGTCAGCAAGCAGAAGAAAAGCCTCAGTGTGCTCTTTTGTTCATACTGCTGCCCTCTAGTAACACTTCATGGCAACTGCAGCATAAGAATGGGACTGAGAAGAGGGCTGTCCTATGCAAATAATATCCTTCCATGCACACTTTCTTCTGAGACGGTCGGAGGCTTTTGCCGTGATACCGCCTCCAACATATGGTCTTCAACCACATTTTTAAAAAGCCCACCTGCCTTAGACGAAGGATTTTGCCACTTGAAGGAAGCACATGGGGACATCACCCTCATTTAGCAGGGTCCTAATTTGCCTGCTGTCAGCCTGTATACAGAACAAGGGCGTTCGTGGGCATTTGTGAGCGTTCCTCAAAGGAAGGAGGTGGGTGATTAAGTCACAATGCCAGGGCAGGCCCAGCCCAGGCCAGCGCAGCCCAGCCCGGCACAGCGCATTGCTGTGGAGGTCCATTCCTTCACATCCTGCAGCAGGGATGATGTAGACCTACTAGAGCAAAGGCTTGACTCTGCCCATGTCTGTCTCTTAAAGGAAACAATCTTTCTAGCTTCTTATTGCACCTAATAAATGGACTCTAGCTTGCCTTAAACTTGACCCATCATTTCATTAGCCAGAGCTCATACTTGACCTTTTTTCTATCCAAGCTCACTGGCACCAAACCCCTGATTTGAGCGAGTGGCTCACACCAAAATGAAAAATCACCATCATCCAACCTATTTTACAATAAGTGTAGCACCTTCCTCGCATTCTTGTGCTCAGTTATAACCCCCAATACCACAATTGCACTCTGCAATTCACCAAACTTAAAGGACAAAGAATGATGACATTGATAAAGGAAAATAAGGCCTGGTCCCTATTGCACCTATTTGAGAAATAGGGAGGTTGGTAGAAGGTCATGAGGGAAAACATTTGAAATTTTGGGACACACATGCCAAAAAGAGTGTCCACTTTTCTCCTCTGTTACCAAGTAAAAAAAAATCTTAGCAAAAAAAAAACCATTCACTTTTTGAAAATTTCCACCTTGGGATACCTCTACAGCATTAGCAGGATTCGAACCCTGGCCTGTGAGGGCTGTCCGCACCAAAGGTACAAGACTTACCTTTGAGTTATAGCTCCTTAGTGGTCTAGAGGATTGCAGTAGTAACTATAAGCAACATACAGGCCTTGGTGTCCTTCCCTGCGGCTTCCATTGCACATGAAAAGGATGACCATGACATAAGGACAATTTGATAAGCTACTTACATGGAAACAAGTGTGGTCCAGTGGGTAAGTGCCTGCCTTCCATGCAGGCAACCAGGGTTCGAATCCCGGGTTCGGCACCAGGTGACTGATGGTGGCAGAGCAGAGGTAAGTTGGAGGTGGGCCTAAATGGCCAATTGGTAAGTAAAATGTGTCTGTGTTTTGTGTAAGAGTGGAATCATGCCTAGTGAATGAGGGATTGCAGATTGGTTGGTAAGTAAAATAGGTGTGGCCTGAACAGAGAGAGGTGAAAGAAAGGGAACAGGTGTTGTGTGCAGGAGGAGGAGGAGCCAAGTCAGAGTGGGTGGGGTCAGAGAGGAGGGGTATAGGAGGAGCCTAGTCAGAGTGGGAGGGGTCGTAGAGGAGGAGCATAGGAGGAGCCTAGTCAGAGTGGGTGGGGTTAGAGAGGAGGGGTTCAGGAGGAGCCAAGTCAGAGTGGGTGGGGTCAGAGAGGAGGAGTATAGGCGGAGCCTAGTCAGAGAGGGAGGGGTCAGAGAGGAGGAGCATAGGAGGAGCCTAGTCAGAGTGGGTGGGGTTAGAGAGGAGGGGTTCAGGAGGAGCCAAGTCAGAGTGGGTGGGGTCAGAGAGGAGGAGTATATGCGGAGCCTAGGCAGAGAGGAGGGGTATAGGAGGAGCCAAGTCAGAGTGGGTGGGGTCAGAGAGGAGGGGTATAGGAGGAGCCTAGTCAGAGTGGGAGGGGTCATAGAAGAGGAGCATAGGAGGAGCCTAGTCAGAGTGGGTGGGGTCAGAGAGGAGGAGTATATGCGGAACCTAGGCAGAGAGGAGGGGTATAGGAGGAGCCTAGTCAGAGTGGGAGGGGTCATAGAGGAGGAGCATAGGAGGAGCCAAGTCAGAGTGGGTGGGGTCAGAGAGCAGAGGAATAGGTGGAGGAGGATCCTGACTTATTGTGGGGTACTGCAAATACTTTTTTACTGCACCCCCCCCTATACTCTCTGATTTCTGTTGGGAGGGGGCAGTCAAAATTTGGGGGAGCAGTATTAAAAGGTGCTTGGGCGCAACGTGAAGGCGATGAGGTGCACACAATGGCTTGGCTTCCAGGCACTTTTTGAGGGGCTACCATTAGTTTGTATTGCTCTGATCCTCCCTCATGGGGTGTACCCCAAATGGTTAGGGGCAACGGGGGGGCAAGAAGCTGTTTGACAGTTTCTATTAACAACAGGGGTCACCATACGATTATGCTGCAGTTATGCTATTGAAAGGTAAAACAAGGAGCATTTGGCTGTATTTTTGCAGGTGGGGTGCCCCAAAATGTTACTGCCAGCAGCAGCAGCCCCCTTCCTCCCCACCCTGCAGATTGGTATAGGTACCTTTAGGACATTTCTGTTGAAAACAGAGGCTATAGCGAATCGCGCTACAAAATCCAAGAGCACTAACACTTGCTAAATAAAGGTGGCATCGGAGCATACGAATGAGGCAGGGAGAGGCTACTGTTGCAATTGGTTTGGTGGTTCATAGTGAATAACCTCAGCATGCGAATAGGCAAAAGTGTGAGGATTGGCAGTGTCTGTAGAGAATTTTGGCATGCTCTTCAGTTGATGTTTTCCTTCTTACGTTGGCCATGAACTACAGAGGAAAGGCCTGGCCTTACTGTTGGGCAAAACATGTATTTATGATTTTAAGAAGTGTAGTCTGGCTGTACTGAGAGGGCCTGTACAGTACGGTAAATGCCTGTATACCCCTGCAATGTGCATCCAACTGTCACTTGAGATTGAACAGCGAACGAAGCAGCTGGGTTACTGACTGAATGTAAATGGAAGGCACATAGGAAGGGTGTTTGTGGTCACTCAAATGATTGAAACCTGGTTGATGCACTACCAAAGCTGGGGTACCAGGGGGGAACATTTGAGGGGTATTGAGATGGTGGTGTCCAGAGGTCAAAATATGTTTCAGAGACACAGAGGTACTGCGGTCCTGGTCCCACATTGGGGGTAGACAAAAGTCCCTGCTAAAGATTTCTGTCCAACTGTTACCACATTTTGTGAAGCCTGGCTCCCTCTGTAACGATTCCCCAGTGTCTTTCGATCCTACAGATGACTGTAGCATACTTCCCAAATTTGTTCTTGGCCTCATACTCCCAAAGGAGTGGCTGACATTTGCCAGCCTAACGATACTCACATTCTGGGAAAAACCTCACTAGCTATGCATATTTATCTACCACACATGGCAAATCCTTACAATTGCAGAACATCATATCGCACTTGTCATCTTTGAGGTACTGTAAGTATTTGGATTTGAGGGAAATATTCATCCTTGCTTGCTCTCTCCCATCTGAAGTCTATGGTGCTGCTGTTCCTTTCTCACATGTCCCTTCAAAGAGACAAGTGACACACAGACTCAATCACTCAGCAAACATATATGCTTTGACGTTTTCATCTTGCTGTTTACCTTCCAAATATTCCCCCTTCACCACAAATACAGGCCTGCCATTCCTCATCCCCTCAGTCAAAGCAGTCCTTCACTCCTTAGGCCCTGCAAGACCACCATGAACAAGAATCATGTCAGCAAGCAGAAGAAAAGCCTCAGTGTGCTCTTTTGTTCATACTGCTGCCCTCTAGTAACACTTCATGGCAACTGCAGCATAAGAATGGGACTGAGAAGAGGGCTGTCCTATGCAAATAATATCCTTCTATGCACACTTTCTTCTGAGACGGTCGGAGGCTTTTGCCGTGATACCGCCTCCAACATATGGTCTTCAACCAAATTTTTAAAAAGCTCACCTGCCTTAGACGAAGGATTTTGCCACTTGAAGGAAGCACATGGGGACATCACCCTCATTTAGCAGGGTCCTAATTTGCCTGCTGTCAGCCTGTATGCAGAACAAGGGCGTTCGTGGGCGTTCGTGAGCGTTCCTCAAAGGAAGGAGGTGGGTGATTAAGTCACAGTGCCAGGGCAGGCCCAGCCCAGGCCAGCGCAGCCCAGCCCGGCACAGCGCATTGCTGTGGAGGTCCATTCCTTCACATCCTGCAGCAGGGATGATGCAGACCTACTAGAGCAAAGGCTTGACTCTGCCCATGTCTGTCTCTTAAAGGAAACAATCTTTCTAGCTTCTTATTGCACCTAATAAATGGACTCTAGCTTGCCTTAAACTTGACCCATCATTTCATTTGCCAGAGCTCATACTTGACCTTTATTTCTATCCAAGCTCACTGGCACCAAACCCCTGATTTGAGCGAGTGGCTCACACCAAAATGAAAAATCACCATCATCCAACCTATTTTACAATAAGTGTAGCACCTTCCTTGCATTCTTGTGCTCAGTTATAACCCCCAATACCACAATTGCACTCTGCAATTCACCAAACTTAAAGGACAAAGAATGATGACATTGATAAAGGAAAATAAGGCCTTGTCCCTATTGCACCTACTTGAGAAATAGGGAGGTTGGTAGAAGGTCATGAGGGAAAACATTTGAAATTTTGGGACACACATGCCAAAAAGAGTGTCCACTTTTCTCCTCTGTTACCAAGTAAAAAAAAATCTTAGCAAAAAAAAAACCATTCACTTTTTGAAAATTTCCACCTTGGGATACCTCTACAGCATTGGCAGGATTCAAACCCTGGCCTGTGAGGGCTGTCCGCACCAAAGGTACAAGACTTACCTTTGAGCTATAGCTCCTTAGTGGTCTAGAGGATTGCAGTAGTGACTATAAGCAACATACAGGCCTTGGTGTCCTTCCCTGCGGCTTCCATTGCACATGAAAAGGATGACCATGACATAAGGACAATTTGATAAGCTACTTACATGGAAACCAGTGTGGTCCAGTGGGTAAGTGCCTGCCTTCCATGCAGGCAACCAGGGTTCGAATCCCGGGTTCGGCACCAGGTGACTGATGGTGGCAGAGCAGAGGTAAGTTGGAGGTGGGCCTAAATGGCCAATTGGTAAATAAAATGTGTCTGTGTGTTGTGTAAGAGTGGAATCATGCCTAGTGAATGAGGGATTGCAGATTGGTTGGTAAGTAAAATAGGTGTGGCCTGAACAGAGAGAGGTGAAAGAAAGGGAACAGGTGTTGTGTGCAGGAGGAGGAGGAGCCAAGTCAGAGTGGGTGGGGTCAGAGAGGAGGGGTATAGGAGGAGCCTAGTCAGAGTGGGAGGGGTCATAGAGGAGGGGTTCAGGAGGAGCCTAGTCAGAGTGGGTGGGGTCAGAGAGGAGGAGTATAGGCAGAGAGGAGGGGTATAGGAGGAGCCTAGTCAGAGTGGGTGGGGTCAGAGAGCAGAGGAATAGGTGGAGGAGGATCCTGACTTATTGTGGGGTACTGCAAATACTTTTTTACTGCACCCCCCCTATACTCTCTGATTTCTGTTGGGAGGGGGGGCAGTCAAAATTTGGGGGAGCAGTATTAAAAGGTGCTTGGGCGCAACGTGAAGGCGATGAGGTGCACACAATGGCTTGGCTTCCAGGTACGTTTTGAGGGGCTACCATTAGTTTGTATTGCTCTGATCCTCCCTCATGGGGTGTACCCCAAATGGTTAGGGGCAACGGGGGGGCAAGAAGCTGTTTGACAGTTTCTATTAACAACAGGGGTCACCATACGATTATGCTGCAGTTATGCTATTGAAAGGTAAAACAAGGAGCATTTGGCTGTATTTTTGCAGGTGGGGTGCCCCAAAATGTTACTGCCAGCAGCAGCAGCCCCCTTCCTCCCCACCCTGCAGATTGGTATAGGTACCTTTAGGACATTTCTGTTGAAAACAGAGGCTATAGCGAATCGCGCTACAAAATCCGAGAGCACTAACACTTGCTAAATAAAGGTGGCATCGGAGCATACGAATGAGGCAGGGAGAGGCTACTGTTGCAATTGGTTTGGTGGTTCATAGTGATGGTTCATAGTGAATAACCTCAGCATGCGAATAGGCAAAAGTGTGAGGATTGGCAGTGTCTGTAGAGAATTTTGGCATGCTCTTCAGTTGATGTTTTCCCCCTTACGTTGGCCATGAACTACAGAGGAAAGGCCTGGCCTTACTGTTGGGCAAAACATGTATTTATGATTTTAAGAAGTGTAGTCTGGCTGTACTGAGAGGGCCTGTACAGTACGGTAAATGCCTGTATACCCCTGCAATGTGCATCCAACTGTCACTTGAGATTGAACAGCGAACGAAGCAGCTGGGTTACTGACTGAATGTAAATGGAAGGCACATAGGAAGGGTGTTTGTGGTCACTCAAATGATTGAAACCTGGTTGATGCACTACCAAAGCTGGGGTACCAGGGGGGAACATTTGAGGGGTATTGAGATGGTGGTGTCCAGAGGTCAAAATATGTTTCAGAGACACAGAGGTACTGCGGTCCTGGTCCCACATTGGGGGTAGACAAAAGTCCCTGCTAAAGATTTCTGTCCAACTGTTACCACATTTTGTGAAGCCTGGCTCCCTCTGTAACGATTCCCCAGTGTCTTTCGATCCTACAGATGACTGTAGCAAACTTCCCAAATTTGTTCTTGGCCTCATACTCCCAAAGGAGTGCCTGACATTTGCCAGCCTAACGATACTCACATTCTGGGAAAAACCTCACTAACTATGCATATTTATCTACCACACATGGCAAATCCTTACAATTGCAGAACATCATATCGCACTTGTCATCTTTGAGGTACTGTAAGTATTTGGATTTGAGGGAAATATTCATCCTTGCTTGCTCTCTCCCATCTGAAGTCTATGGTGCTGCTGTTCCTTTCTCACATGTCCCTTCAAAGAGACAAGTGACACACAGACTCAATCACTCAGCAAACATATATGCTTTGACGTTTTCATCTTGCTGTTTACCTTCCAAATATTCCCCCTTCACCACAAATACAGGCCTGCCATTCCTCATCCCCTCAGTCAAAGCAGTCCTTCACTCCTTAGGCCCTGCAAGACCACCATGAACAAGAATCATGTCAGCAAGCAGAAGAAAAGCCTCAGTGTGCTCTTTTGTTCATACTGCTGCCCTCTAGTAACACTTCATGGCAACTGCAGCATAAGAATGGGACTGAGAAGAGGGCTGTCCTATGCAAATAATATCCTTCCATGCACACTTTCTTCTGAGACGGTCGGAGGCTTTTGCCGTGATACCGCCTCCAACATATGGTCTTCAACCAAATTTTTAAAAAGCCCACCTGCCTTAGACGAAGGATTTTGCCACTTGAAGGAAGCACATGGGGACATCACCCTCAATTAGCAGGGTCCTAATTTGGCTGCTGTCAGCCTGTATACAGAACAAGGGCGTTCGTGGGCGTTCGTGAGCGTTCCTCAACGGAAGGAGGTGGGTGATTAAGTCACAGTGCCAGGGCAGGCCCAGCCCAGGCCAGCGCAGCCCAGCCCGGCACAGCGCATTGCTGTGGAGGTCCATTCCTTCACATCCTGCAGCAGGGATGATGTAGACCTACTAGAGCAAAGGCTTGACTCTGCCCATGTCTGTCTCTTAAAGGAAACAATCTTTCTAGCTTCTTATTGCACCTAATAAATGGACTCTAGCTTGCCTTAAACTTGACCCATCATTTCATTAGCCAGAGCTCATACTTGACCTTTTTTCTATCCAAGCTCACTGGCACCAAACCCCTGATTTGAGCGAGTGGCTCACACCAAAATGAAAAATCACCATCATCCAACCTATTTTACAATAAGTGTAGCACCTTCCTCGCATTCTTGTGCTCAGTTATAACCCCCAATACCACAATTGCACTCTGCAATTCACCAAACTTAAAGGACAAAGAATGATGACATTGATAAAGGAAAATAAGGCCTGGTCCCTATTGCACCTATTTGAGAAATAGGGAGGTTGGTAGAAGGTCATGAGGGAAAACATTTGAAATTTTGGGACACACATGCCAAAAAGAGTGTCCACTTTTCTCCTCTGTTACCAAGTAAAAAAAAATCTTAGCAAAAAAAAAACCATTCACTTTTTGAAAATTTCCACCTTGGGATACCTCTACAGCATTAGCAGGATTCGAACCCTGGCCTGTGAGGGCTGTCCGCACCAAAGGTACAAGACTTACCTTTGAGTTATAGCTCCTTAGTGGTCTAGAGGATTGCAGTAGTAACTATAAGCAACATACAGGCCTTGGTGTCCTTCCCTGCGGCTTCCATTGCACATGAAAAGGATGACCATGACATAAGGACAATTTGATAAGCTACTTACATGGAAACAAGTGTGGTCCAGTGGGTAAGTGCCTGCCTTCCATGCAGGCAACCAGGGTTCGAATCCCGGGTTCGGCACCAGGTGACTGATGGTGGCAGAGCAGAGGTAAGTTGGAGGTGGGCCTAAATGGCCAATTGGTAAGTAAAATGTGTCTGTGTTTTGTGTAAGAGTGGAATCATGCCTAGTGAATGAGGGATTGCAGATTGGTTGGTAAGTAAAATAGGTGTGGCCTGAACAGAGAGAGGTGAAAGAAAGGGAACAGGTGTTGTGTGCAGGAGGAGGAGGAGCCAAGTCAGAGTGGGTGGGGTCAGAGAGGAGGGGTATAGGAGGAGCCTAGTCAGAGTGGGAGGGGTCGTAGAGGAGGAGCATAGGAGGAGCCTAGTCAGAGTGGGTGGGGTTAGAGAGGAGGGGTTCAGGAGGAGCCAAGTCAGAGTGGGTGGGGTCAGAGAGGAGGAGTATAGGCGGAGCCTAGTCAGAGTGGGAGGGGTCAGAGAGGAGGAGCATAGGAGGAGCCTAGTCAGAGTGGGTGGGGTTAGAGAGGAGGGGTTCAGGAGGAGCCAAGTCAGAGTGGGTGGGGTCAGAGAGGAGGAGTATATGCGGAGCCTAGGCAGAGAGGAGGGGTATAGGAGGAGCCAAGTCAGAGTGGGTGGGGTCAGAGAGGAGGGGTATAGGAGGAGCCTAGTCAGAGTGGGAGGGGTCATAGAAGAGGAGCATAGGAGGAGCCTAGTCAGAGTGGGTGGGGTCAGAGAGGAGGAGTATATGCGGAACCTAGGCAGAGAGGAGGGGTATAGGAGGAGCCTAGTCAGAGTGGGAGGGGTCATAGAGGAGGAGCATAGGAGGAGCCAAGTCAGAGTGGGTGGGGTCAGAGAGCAGAGGAATAGGTGGAGGAGGATCCTGACTTATTGTGGGGTACTGCAAATACTTTTTTACTGCACCCCCCCCTATACTCTCTGATTTCTGTTGGGAGGGGGCAGTCAAAATTTGGGGGAGCAGTATTAAAAGGTGCTTGGGCGCAACGTGAAGGCGATGAGGTGCACACAATGGCTTGGCTTCCAGGCACTTTTTGAGGGGCTACCATTAGTTTGTATTGCTCTGATCCTCCCTCATGGGGTGTACCCCAAATGGTTAGGGGCAACGGGGGGGCAAGAAGCTGTTTGACAGTTTCTATTAACAACAGGGGTCACCATACGATTATGCTGCAGTTATGCTATTGAAAGGTAAAACAAGGAGCATTTGGCTGTATTTTTGCAGGTGGGGTGCCCCAAAATGTTACTGCCAGCAGCAGCAGCCCCCTTCCTCCCCACCCTGCAGATTGGTATAGGTACCTTTAGGACATTTCTGTTGAAAACAGAGGCTATAGCGAATCGCGCTACAAAATCCAAGAGCACTAACACTTGCTAAATAAAGGTGGCATCGGAGCATACGAATGAGGCAGGGAGAGGCTACTGTTGCAATTGGTTTGGTGGTTCATAGTGAATAACCTCAGCATGCGAATAGGCAAAAGTGTGAGGATTGGCAGTGTCTGTAGAGAATTTTGGCATGCTCTTCAGTTGATGTTTTCCTTCTTACGTTGGCCATGAACTACAGAGGAAAGGCCTGGCCTTACTGTTGGGCAAAACATGTATTTATGATTTTAAGAAGTGTAGTCTGGCTGTACTGAGAGGGCCTGTACAGTACGGTAAATGCCTGTATACCCCTGCAATGTGCATCCAACTGTCACTTGAGATTGAACA
The DNA here is from genome assembly GCF_964263255.1 of Lissotriton vulgaris. Classification (NCBI taxonomy): domain Eukaryota; kingdom Metazoa; phylum Chordata; class Amphibia; order Caudata; family Salamandridae; genus Lissotriton; species Lissotriton vulgaris. The sequence goes on from NC_141685.1 coordinate 1,747,400,091, forward strand.
GCGAACGAAGCAGCTGGGTTACTGACTGAATGTAAATGGAAGGCACATAGGAAGGGTGTTTGTGGTCACTCAAATGATTGAAACCTGGTTGATGCACTACCAAAGCTGGGGTACCAGGGGGGAACATTTGAGGGGTATTGAGATGGTGGTGTCCAGAGGTCAAAATATGTTTCAGAGACACAGAGGTACTGCGGTCCTGGTCCCACATTGGGGGTAGACAAAAGTCCCTGCTAAAGATTTCTGTCCAACTGTTACCACATTTTGTGAAGCCTGGCTCCCTCTGTAACGATTCCCCAGTGTCTTTCGATCCTACAGATGACTGTAGCATACTTCCCAAATTTGTTCTTGGCCTCATACTCCCAAAGGAGTGGCTGACATTTGCCAGCCTAACGATACTCACATTCTGGGAAAAACCTCACTAGCTATGCATATTTATCTACCACACATGGCAAATCCTTACAATTGCAGAACATCATATCGCACTTGTCATCTTTGAGGTACTGTAAGTATTTGGATTTGAGGGAAATATTCATCCTTGCTTGCTCTCTCCCATCTGAAGTCTATGGTGCTGCTGTTCCTTTCTCACATGTCCCTTCAAAGAGACAAGTGACACACAGACTCAATCACTCAGCAAACATATATGCTTTGACGTTTTCATCTTGCTGTTTACCTTCCAAATATTCCCCCTTCACCACAAATACAGGCCTGCCATTCCTCATCCCCTCAGTCAAAGCAGTCCTTCACTCCTTAGGCCCTGCAAGACCACCATGAACAAGAATCATGTCAGCAAGCAGAAGAAAAGCCTCAGTGTGCTCTTTTGTTCATACTGCTGCCCTCTAGTAACACTTCATGGCAACTGCAGCATAAGAATGGGACTGAGAAGAGGGCTGTCCTATGCAAATAATATCCTTCTATGCACACTTTCTTCTGAGACGGTCGGAGGCTTTTGCCGTGATACCGCCTCCAACATATGGTCTTCAACCAAATTTTTAAAAAGCCCACCTGCCTTAGACGAAGGATTTTGCCACTTGAAGGAAGCACATGGGGACATCACCCTCATTTAGCAGGGTCCTAATTTGCCTGCTGTCAGCCTGTATGCAGAACAAGGGCGTTCGTGGGCGTTCGTGAGCGTTCCTCAAAGGAAGGAGGTGGGTGATTAAGTCACAGTGCCAGGGCAGGCCCAGCCCAGGCCAGCGCCGCCCAGCCCGGCACAGCGCATTGCTGTGGAGGTCCATTCCTTCACATCCTGCAGCAGGGATGATGCAGACCTACTAGAGCAAAGGCTTGACTCTGCCCATGTCTGTCTCTTAAAGGAAACAATCTTTCTAGCTTCTTATTGCACCTAATAAATGGACTCTAGCTTGCCTTAAACTTGACCCATCATTTCATTTGCCAGAGCTCATACTTGACCTTTATTTCTATCCAAGCTCACTGGCACCAAACCCCTGATTTGAGCGAGTGGCTCACACCAAAATGAAAAATCACCATCATCCAACCTATTTTACAATAAGTGTAGCACCTTCCTTGCATTCTTGTGCTCAGTTATAACCCCCAATACCACAATTGCACTCTGCAATTCACCAAACTTAAAGGACAAAGAATGATGACATTGATAAAGGAAAATAAGGCCTTGTCCCTATTGCACCTACTTGAGAAATAGGGAGGTTGGTAGAAGGTCATGAGGGAAAACATTTGAAATTTTGGGACACACATGCCAAAAAGAGTGTCCACTTTTCTCCTCTGTTACCAAGTAAAAAAAAATCTTAGCAAAAAAAAAACCATTCACTTTTTGAAAATTTCCACCTTGGGATACCTCTACAGCATTGGCAGGATTCAAACCCTGGCCTGTGAGGGCTGTCCGCACCAAAGGTACAAGACTTACCTTTGAGCTATAGCTCCTTAGTGGTCTAGAGGATTGCAGTAGTGACTATAAGCAACATACAGGCCTTGGTGTCCTTCCCTGCGGCTTCCATTGCACATGAAAAGGATGACCATGACATAAGGACAATTTGATAAGCTACTTACATGGAAACCAGTGTGGTCCAGTGGGTAAGTGCCTGCCTTCCATGCAGGCAACCAGGGTTCGAATCCCGGGTTCGGCACCAGGTGACTGATGGTGGCAGAGCAGAGGTAAGTTGGAGGTGGGCCTAAATGGCCAATTGGTAAATAAAATGTGTCTGTGTGTTGTGTAAGAGTGGAATCATGCCTAGTGAATGAGGGATTGCAGATTGGTTGGTAAGTAAAATAGGTGTGGCCTGAACAGAGAGAGGTGAAAGAAAGGGAACAGGTGTTGTGTGCAGGAGGAGGAGGAGCCAAGTCAGAGTGGGTGGGGTCAGAGAGGAGGGGTATAGGAGGAGCCTAGTCAGAGTGGGAGGGGTCATAGAGGAGGGGTTCAGGAGGAGCCTAGTCAGAGTGGGTGGGGTCAGAGAGGAGGAGTATAGGCAGAGAGGAGGGGTATAGGAGGAGCCTAGTCAGAGTGGGTGGGGTCAGAGAGCAGAGGAATAGGTGGAGGAGGATCCTGACTTATTGTGGGGTACTGCAAATACTTTTTTACTGCACCCCCCCTATACTCTCTGATTTCTGTTGGGAGGGGGGGCAGTCAAAATTTGGGGGAGCAGTATTAAAAGGTGCTTGGGCGCAACGTGAAGGCGATGAGGTGCACACAATGGCTTGGCTTCCAGGTACGTTTTGAGGGGCTACCATTAGTTTGTATTGCTCTGATCCTCCCTCATGGGGTGTACCCCAAATGGTTAGGGGCAACGGGGGGGCAAGAAGCTGTTTGACAGTTTCTATTAACAACAGGGGTCACCATACGATTATGCTGCAGTTATGCTATTGAAAGGTAAAACAAGGAGCATTTGGCTGTATTTTTGCAGGTGGGGTGCCCCAAAATGTTACTGCCAGCAGCAGCAGCCCCCTTCCTCCCCACCCTGCAGATTGGTATAGGTACCTTTAGGACATTTCTGTTGAAAACAGAGGCTATAGCGAATCGCGCTACAAAATCCGAGAGCACTAACACTTGCTAAATAAAGGTGGCATCGGAGCATACGAATGAGGCAGGGAGAGGCTACTGTTGCAATTGGTTTGGTGGTTCATAGTGATGGTTCATAGTGAATAACCTCAGCATGCGAATAGGCAAAAGTGTGAGGATTGGCAGTGTCTGTAGAGAATTTTGGCATGCTCTTCAGTTGATGTTTTCCCCCTTACGTTGGCCATGAACTACAGAGGAAAGGCCTGGCCTTACTGTTGGGCAAAACATGTATTTATGATTTTAAGAAGTGTAGTCTGGCTGTACTGAGAGGGCCTGTACAGTACGGTAAATGCCTGTATACCCCTGCAATGTGCATCCAACTGTCACTTGAGATTGAACAGCGAACGAAGCAGCTGGGTTACTGACTGAATGTAAATGGAAGGCACATAGGAAGGGTGTTTGTGGTCACTCAAATGATTGAAACCTGGTTGATGCACTACCAAAGCTGGGGTACCAGGGGGGAACATTTGAGGGGTATTGAGATGGTGGTGTCCAGAGGTCAAAATATGTTTCAGAGACACAGAGGTACTGCGGTCCTGGTCCCACATTGGGGGTAGACAAAAGTCCCTGCTAAAGATTTCTGTCCAACTGTTACCACATTTTGTGAAGCCTGGCTCCCTCTGTAACGATTCCCCCAGTGTCTTTCGATCCTACAGATGACTGTAGCAAACTTCCCAAATTTGTTCTTGGCCTCATACTCCCAAAGGAGTGCCTGACATTTGCCAGCCTAACGATACTCACATTCTGGGAAAAACCTCACTAACTATGCATATTTATCTACCACACATGGCAAATCCTTACAATTGCAGAACATCATATCGCACTTGTCATCTTTGAGGTACTGTAAGTATTTGGATTTGAGGGAAATGTTCATCCTTGCTTGCTCTCTCCCATCTGAAGTCTATGGTGCTGCTGTTCCTTTCTCACATGTCCCTTCAAAGAGACAAGTGACACACAGACTCAATCACTCAGCAAACATATATGCTTTGACGTTTTCATCTTGCTGTTTACCTTCCAAATATTCCCCCTTCACCACAAATACAGGCCTGCCATTCCTCATCCCCTCAGTCAAAGCAGTCCTTCACTCCTTAGGCCCTGCAAGACCACCATGAACAAGAATCATGTCAGCAAGCAGAAGAAAAGCCTCAGTGTGCTCTTTTGTTCATACTGCTGCCCTCTAGTAACACTTCATGGCAACTGCAGCATAAGAATGGGACTGAGAAGAGGGCTGTCCTATGCAAATAATATTCTCCCATGCACACTTTCTTCTGAGACGGTCGGCGGCTTGTGCCGTGATACCGCCCCAATATATGGTCTTCAACCAAATTTTTAAAAAGCCCACCTGCCTTAGACGAAGGATTTTGGCACTTGAAGGAAGCACATGGGGACATCACCCTCATTTAGCAGGGTCCTAAATTGCCTGCTGTCAGTCTGTATACAGAACAAGGACGTTCGTGGGCGTTCGTGAGTGTTCCTCAAAGGAAGGAGGTGGGTGATTAATTCACAGTGCCAGGGCAGGCCCAGCCCAGGCCAGCGCAGCCCAGTCCGGCACAGCGCATTGCTGTGGAGGTCCATTCCTTCACATCCTGCAGCAGGGATGATGCAGACCTACTAGAGCAAAGGCTTGACTCTGCCCTTGTCTGTCTCTTAAAGGAAACAATCTTTCTAGCTTCTTATTGCAACTAATAAATGGACTCTGGCTTGCCTCAAACTTGACCCATCATTTCATTAGCCAGAGCTCATACTTGACCTTTATTTCTATCCAAGCTCACTGGCACCAAACCCCTGATTTGAGCGAGTGGCTCACACCAAAATGAAAAATTACCATCATCCAACCTATTTTACAATAAGTGTAGCACCTTCCTCGCATTCTTGTGCTCAGTTATAACCCCCAATACCACAATTGCACTCTGCAATTCACCAAACTTAAAGGACAAAGAATGAAGACATTGATAAAGGAAAATAAGGCCGTGTCCCTATTGCACCTACTTGAGAAATAGGGAGGTTGGTAGAAGGTCATGAGGGAAAACATTTGAAATTTTGGGACACACATGCCAAAAAGAGTGTCCACTTTTCTCCTCTGTTACCAAGTAAAAAAAAATCTTAGCAAAAAAAAAAACATTCACTTTTTGAAAATTTCCACCTTGGGATACCTCTACAGCATTGGCAGGATTTGAACCCTGGTCTGTGAGGGCTGTCCGCACCAAAGGTACAAGACTTACCTTTGAGCTATAGCTCCTTAGTGGTCTAGAGGATTGCAGTAGTAACTATAAGCAACATACAGGCCTTGGTGTCCTTCCCTGCGGCTTCCATTGCACATGAAAAGGATGACCATGACATAAGGACAATTTGATAAGCTACTTACATGGAAACCAGTGTGGTCCAGTGGGTAAGTGCCTGCCTTCCATGCAGGCAACCAGGGTTCGAATCCTGAGGTTCCGTGACGATTTGAACCCGTGTTTTCAACATTGTCGTAAATACATAATTTTGGTATCAGTGAACCGCAAATGATCCATTTAGCATATCCTGGTGTTTTCGCTATGCTACGAGCAAGAGTACTCCTGTTACAAACACATTTCTGATCTACCCATGGCATCCATCTTAGATTACGGCAGCCATTTTGTATTTCTTGCCCTCACATAGTCAATGGACACGCAATGACCTCTGATTACTTCATTTCAATTAAGGACACGTAAGCCTTAGCCGGCAATTCACCTTGCCAGTGACACGTGCACCTTAGGATAGAACACGCCATGGCTGCATGACTCGACAGAAGCTGCCTCCTCTGCCTGAGGCCAGTCCTGCTATACTGGTTCTCGTGTTCGTTGGCCTGATCATGATTAGGCGGCCGAAGCTGGTAGCCTTGCCCATTTACGACCCACAAACATCTCTTATCCTGCTTTTCTATCTTCTGCACCTGGCTCTGCTCCTTTCCTTCTGGGCCTTTATTAGGGGGAGGTAACAAAATTTACGATGAGGCGGTCCGGCTCTTGAATGAAAAGTTGACATGGGATTATGATGGAACAGTGGGAACCCCTCGTTCGTAATGTTTTGACATCAGATATTGTTGACGATTCCTGTGCAACGCCAAATATTTATTGTTTAGGACGCAAAGGTTTAGGAATGTACTAACATGTAAAGAATTTGCCCGAAGCCTAATATTTAGTATACAAGGAGCAACCCTCTTTGTACAAATCGAACAGGCTCCTAGATGCTGCCCGTGTGTAGTTTCTGTGACTTCTGTGTCCCTGCAGTAATAAACCTTTGGTCTTTGACGCCACCATCGAGAAGCCCGTGTTTCTGTTTATTTGTGCACCGAGACAGGTAGAACTCCGGGGTCTTCGGGTGTTATCCCTGACACCTCTGGACGGAACCAAAAAGTCCAGAACTCCAATTGGCGCCCAACGCGGGGCGACGTCATTCGGTACCGGTCCAAAAGCCTGAAGAGTTCGAGAAGCTTCGTGTGAAGATTCCTGAGGGAGGCGCCCCACTTCATCGATCCCGGCATATCGCAAAAGTGGCCCGACGTTCTCTTCCACGAGGGTTCCCGTTTGGACGGCTGCAGTGGTCCGTTGCCTTGACCGTCGCCCTGTCTTGGACCCGAGGTGTAGACCTTAGTACGGCGAGACGTAGACGGGTTTCTCCTTGGTGACGTCTTCAGTGCCTCAGTTAAGTATTAAGTGGTTGCTAGTTGATTACTTCGTAAGGGTTGCTCCTGTTTGGATAATCCTTTTCAGTTCTTGATTTGGTTTGGTTTCGTAAGATTATCACTGGTTGTTCTAGTTACGATAATCTTTTGGTTTAGTTTGGGTATCGATACATTTGTTCGCTTTGGTAGGCCTAAGTTCTTGGTTCGAGTGCACAATTTTGTTTGTGTTTTGTCTGTTCTGTGTTCCGGATTATAAAATGGTAAGTCCGAAAAATTGTATGTTGTCGTGTTTTGGTTGCAACAGTGATTCCCGGTTGGAGGACTCATGTCTGGTTCCTCCGATCGGAACTCCTCTTTATGATCTGTATTGTAAGTTTGGTGTGGGTCCAATATCTTATAATGAGGTATGGATCCGATATACCGAGAAAGACGATGTCCTTAGTTGGCCACTGCATGGTAATTTTGAACCTGAAGTCCTTGATAATTTGGAAGTCAAATTGTTTAAGAAGAAAGCCCGGCCGGCAATGTTTGATTCTTTCCGTTATTGGCGAAAAGAATCTAAACAAAGAGAAATTAAAAAGTTAAAGAAAGAACAGAAAGAGCAAGAGTTGACTTTAGAACAGTCTGCTAAGCAGCTGCAACTCAACGAGTCTGAGAAAGCAATTGAGGTGGCTGTTAGAGAGCGTAATCTAGCGATAGACAAGTGCTACCCTGCCTTGCCATCGAGTATAGCTAAGACAGTAGAGGACCCCAAAAATGATCCTCTGTTGTCTTATTTGTTAAGGTCACCACCACCGTATGCACAGGGTGCTACGGCTCCACCTTTACCGAATGTTCAATTGCCGGTTGCTGGACAACCTGGTATTCCTGCTCCCGCTCCCCTGAATCAAGCTCCTGTACCTCCTGTGGTCAATGTTAATGTTCCTTCGGCACCCCCTCTTCCAGGGTTGCCGGCTTCTTTACCTATACCTGCATCACTTACACCTGTTGTTTCACAAGCTACTTTGCCTGATACTCCTACTGTTCCTGTTCTATCTGTTCCAACTGCTACTGTATTTTCTGCTTCTGCTAGTATTATGACTCCACTTTCTGTTCGACGGAGAATCACTGATTCTGTCTCTAATATTCTGTCTCCCTTCTATAAAACTTTAATTAAGACTCCTGCCTCTGACTCTGTTCAGAGACGTAGTCAGCTTCCCAGTACTGAAGAACGGGGAATATTAGATTCCACCGCTCTTAGATGGATTTCGAAAAGTAGAAGATATAGTACTAGAGATGTATTAGATACATTTATGCAATGGAATGAACCGACACAACGATATGTGTTCGACGAAATGTGCTCCCTTTTGCGTGAGGAATTAGAGGAGGATGACTCCGAATCAAATTTAGAAGAATTAATTAATATTCAGAAAGAGTTTGCTGCTGGTATGATAGTTGGTCAAAATATAAAAGAGGCGATGGAACTGTTTTTAAGCTATAGGAATGATCCATCCCTTCGTTCACCGAGGGAGTTAGAGAAACGTAGTATGAAGCAGAATCGCCAATATACAATGAGGGAGGTTCCTCCAATTTGGGGCGAAGCTGTGCAAGCAGATGCGAATCTTGGTATTGCTGCCGCTCCGGCCCAATTCCAGAGAGTGTGGATACACATTCCGTGGAAGTGAGCCGAAGTATTAGCAGTGAAACAGGCCTTGCCTGATCCGCGTAAGAATCCCGCCGGATACTACAAAGAGTTAGCGCAGACAGTTGAAGCTTGTGTGATGAATTTAGTGGACATTGACATGTTATTTGGAAATGTAGTTCCGCAACCAATTTGGGCTAAAATTCGTAAAGAGAATCATCCAGTTGCCCTAGGTGGTGATTGGGCAGCTATAATTGCAGCGGATGGTCAACAAATAGGTGGTTCTAAACCCGAACCTCTAATTGCTAATTTACCAGGTAGAATAATTGACTTAATGAAGACTGTGATGCCAGCATTGCGCGTTAACTGGGACAAGTTGTCCGCATGCAGGCAGAAGAAAGACGAAAGTGTCTCTGACTTTTTCACAAGGTTCGAAGAGACTTTTGTAGATCACAGTGGTCAGAATATGAGCACGGAAGGAGGACAGAGACTGTTTGTCGATAAATTTGTACACAATCTATTACCAGAGCTTAGTAATAAATTGAAAGATTCCGAGAGTGCGTGGGCTGTCTCTACAACTGCGCTAATACTTGCAACTGCACAGTATTATGAAAATAGGGATAAAGAAGAGAAGGAAAAGTCAGATAAGAAGACGAAAGACTTAAAAACTAAAGTTCTTTTGCAACAAGCATATCCGCCTCGCACAAATCAGACGAATGCACAGCAAGGGTCATATCAAAGGACAGATTATAGTTCGCCGAGGCCACAATACCAGTGGAATCAGTGTGCGTACTGTAAGAAAGAAGGTCATTATAAGAATGACTGTCCAGTCTTAGTGCAAAATAATGCTGCAGCAGCCCAGAGAGGTCGTGGGGGTTCTATGCAAAATTCTAGAGGTCGAGGACGAGGTGCTATGCCTCCACAAACGAATGATCGTCCTTCTAATCATTTTGATCAACGGAATGGACAGTGTGCCAACAAAATAGATCTCAACAGTATCATGTTGAAGACTATTGTGAGGTTGATGAGGGATTTCAACAAACTGAGTACTAGGACAGCCATGGACAAAGAGAGGGAGTAGTATCAGTTCCAGTGGATCAGAGTGGGCCTTATGTCGCAGTAGCAACATCAGGTGTAGTCGAACCGTTTCTGTTGGATACTGGTGCAGCAAAAAGTTCTATCATTCATGCGAAACTCCCTGGCGCACCTTTGTCTGGCTTAACAAATGTTTCAGTAGGTTTTTCAGGCGCCCCTGTTTACAACCCCGTATCTGGTCCTTTGTCTATTTCTGTTGGACCGCGTCAATTGAAAGCACCCTTGATTTTGACGACAGGTTGTAATGAAAATCTGCTTGGTTTAGACTTGTTAAAACGCCTATATGCGACATTGTACTGTTCTCCTTCAGGAGTACAGCTTACATTGGGTAAAAGAATAACCTCTCCGATGTACTTGTCAATGGATGCACTCCCGCCAGAGCTGCGTTCACTCCCTGATACTCTTTGGGCGACTGGTCCTAACGATGTAGGCCTTTTGGAAATACCACCATATGTAGTCACTTTGAAAGCAAATGTCAAATTTCCACGAATTCCACAATACAAGATTTCTAGTGAAGATGAACGTGCACTTTTGTTGATTGTGCAAGACTTGATTAGGAAAGGCGTGGTTGAAGAAACTAGAGGAAATGTCTGTAACAGTCCCGTATTGCCAATTTTGAAACGTACTGATCCTTCAAAGCCTCCAGTGTATAGGTTTGTAATCGATCTTAGAGAGGTTAATAAAATTGTGGTTCCGCAGTTTCCTGTGGTTCCAGACATTACTGCATTGTTAACTTTGATTCCTGCTACAGCGACATGGTTTTCAGTTATCGACTTGAAGAATGCCTTTTTCAGCATTCCGATAGCCGAAGAAAGCAGAGATATTTTCGGCTTCTCTCTAGGAGGTCGAAGCTTCAGGTTTAAACGTGCTCCGCAAGGCTATTGTGAGAGTCCGTCCATTTACAGTCAGGCATTAAAAAGTCAGCCAGATTCCTTTGTACTTCCTCCTGGTTCTGCCTTAGTGCAATATGTCGATGATCTTCTAGTGGCTGCCGATGACAAGGAAACTTGCAAAGCAGCTACAATTTCCTTATTGCATAATTTGTCTAGTTTGAACCACAAGGTGTCACCTTCGAAAATGCAATACTGTTGCCAAGAAGTGACCTACCTAGGTCATCTCTTGTCAAAGGAGGGAAGGAAGTTGACCCCAGAGAGAATAAAAGCAATTACGCAGATGAATGTTCCCAGCACACAGAGAGAAGTACGTGACTTTTTAGGTATTACCTCATACTGTAGGCAGTGGATCCCAAATTTTTTTCTTTTGGCAAAACCATTGGTAGCTTTGACTGGGAAAAATGTTCCGAGTCCGGTGCCATGGTCTGCTGAATGTCAGGAGAGTTTTTCTGAATTGCGAAATGCACTATGTTTAGCTCCTGTATTGGGTACACCCGATTACAGTAAGCCATTCACGCTCTATGTTCACGAGAGAGAAGGTTGCGCGTTGAGTGTTCTGACACAGAGATTTGGTGATAAACAACGCCCTTGTGCATATTTTTCATCAACATTAGATCCGGTAGCGAGAGCGTTGCCTAGTTGTTTGAGAGCTACAGCGGCAGCTGCAGCTTCCATTCGACAATCTGCTGGTTTGGTGATGAACAACATGCTGGTGGTTATGGTTCCTCATGCTGTGGATACACTCATGAACCGAACCAAGACGCAACACCTTACCAGTGCTAGATTATCTGGCTATGAGCTGACATTACTAGCGAGTCATATTCAGATCAAAAGATGCAATGTATTGAATCCAGCAACATTGTTGCCGACTAGTCAGGAGTTGAGTGATTCTGAGCCACATGATTGCTGTTTCAGAACCGAGGAAGAGACAAAAGGACGAATTGATTTAAAAGACACTCCGTTGTCAGATCCAGATGGCACGTTGTATGTTGATGGGTCATGTTTTAAATTGGAGAATGGTGATGTGACTGCTGCTTACGCAGTAACGACTTTGAGTACGATTGTGGAGACTGCAAGAGTGAGTCAGAATTCTGCCCAAGCTGCGGAATTAATTGCACTAACGAGAGCGTGTGTTTTAGCTAAGGGAAAGAGAGTGAATGTGTTCACAGATAGTCAGTACGCGTTCGGCGTGGCCCATAGTTTTGGCCGTTTGTGGATAGAGAGAGGTTTCATTACGTCCCATGGGACTAAGATTCAACATGGTCAGCTAGTTAATGACTTGTTGGAATCTCTAACCTTGCCGACTGAAGTTGCGATTGTGAAGTGCAGTGCTCATAAAGCAATCATGGATGATGTTGGTCGTGGGAATGCTTTTGCTGATGAGACCGCTAAACAGACAGCTAGAAATATGATGAGTAGAATGTATGTTGCTACGTCTGCAAGATGGATTTCTGAGTCTGGAATGTGTGAGGACACAGTGGAAAGTGTGAAAGAAATTCAGAAAGAGGCGACTGAGGAGGAAAAACTCGTATGGAAAGAAAGCACGGGTAAATTAGACTCGAGTGGGTGTTGGATTGATCTGTCGGAACAACAGCGTTGGATGTTGCCTGATGCGTACGCGCTTGCAGTAGTAACGATGGCGCATGGAGCAGCGCACATCAGTTCTAAAGGGATTTGTAAGATGTTGGCTCCAGTCTGGAAGAATGATGGGATTAGTAAGTGTGCAGAGAGAGTGGTGAGAAATTGTATGGTATGCCTGATGCATAATCCTGGCAAGGGAATCCCCACACCAGCTGGTCACTTCGCTCCTCCTTCTTGCCCCTTTGAAGTGATTCAGTTAGACTTCATTCACATGGATCGTTGCAACAATCTAAAGTACGTCCTAGTGGTAGTCTGTGCTTTTTCCAGATGGGTCGAAGCATATCCACTGAAGGACAATACTGCCTTGTCCACTGCCAAAATTCTTCTCAAAGAATACTTCCCCAGGTATGGCATGCCACGGATTGTATGGTCAGATAATGGAAGGGAGTTCGTAGGGAAAGTTATGCAGAGTGTGTGTGCCGGTTTAGGGATCAAACAGAAGTTCCACAGTGCAAATCATCCCCAGTCTGCTGGTTTAGTTGAGGGCTACAATGGCACCCTCAAACTAAAACTTGCTAAGATACAAGCATCCACGGGTTTGTCCTGGCCAGATGCACTACCTTTGGCTCTGTTATCCACAAGAGCGACTGTGCATTCTAGAGTAGGGCTTAGTACATACGAAATAGTATTTGGTCGTCCGGCCAATGTTTGGGGAGTACCTAGACCGAAGGAATTTAAACAGTTGGAATACCCAATGTTAATTGATTACCTTTTTGACTTGACTGCTAAATTGAGTCTTATTCACCAACAGGTTTTTGATGCATTGCCAAAGCCACCGGAGAGTCCAGGTCATCAGCTGAAACCAGGCTACCAAGTAGTCATCCGTAATTTTGCCCGGACGAAGAACCTCCAACCCAGATTCGTTGGCCCCTTCCAGGTGTTATTGGCGACGAGAACTGCTATTCGTGTGGCTGGACGGAAAAACTGGATTCATACAACACACGTCAAGCGTGTGCCTCTGCCGCTTCCTTATGATGATTGGATAAAGAAAGGAATCGGTGCCTCTGAATCTGAACAAATTCCCAGGTTTATCCCTTTCAGCGATGCAGAACTGATCACTGGTACTTCGAACTTTGACTCCCCTTCTGAAACTGCTCCTTTGAATTCTGAACATTCGCCCTCTGCATCGGAAGAAACTTTGCCATCTGCGAACTTGAACATTGCAACCCCTGCTGAAAATACACTGTTTCCAGATCAAACAGCTCCTGCAAAATTGAGATACAATTTACGATCACGAAATATGGACAAATAAAGCAGGAAACTGCCTATTTTACACATTTGAATTTTGATACATTGCCTCCAGCCAGGAAGTTTGCTCATACTTTGTATTTCTTTGTTGTTTTAAAATTGCCTTGCCGTCTGGGTAGCCGTAGGGTCATGGCTGTGTGCCTAGTTGAATCTGCGGGGGTCAGACACTAGGTCGATCTTTCTGTTAGTTCTGGGAACTCCCAGGGCTGATAGAGGCATTTTCATCTACGTACACATCATCAGTGGTCGCGAGCGGATTGTAGAAGATGGAGCTTCCTGAGCTGCAACGAGAAAATGTAATTTATGTTCGCAGAAATAGACTTTACAAAATTCTTCACAGCAAATGCTTTCTAATGCAATGTGAAGTTACGTTTTTGATTGTTTTAATAATGTTGGTGGGTGAAATCGTTTTAGGCGTGCATTTAATTTTTACACCGGTAACAACTACAGTACCTCCCCTTGATCCTGTTTCTTCTACTGTTTCTCCCGTGCATTCTTTTCACTCGTTTCCTGAACACGAACAAGCTCGACGCTCAGAATTCATTAATAACACATTTGTACAGCTCTTGCATCAACACCAACTGGTAGTTAACACTACAGACTGCTGGGTGTGTGGCTTGATACCCCACACTATGGATAAAGGCATTCCCTATCTAGTCTTGCCTTTCAGCTACAATGGATCATTTCAGGCCTTTCAGACCATGTTTGCCTATGCCCTCGAGACCTATCCTCCGCGTCCACCACGTTCCACTAAATACAACTCTGCCAACAAAGCTTTAGTCCAGGGAATTATTGATATGATTAAAAACGTCAATAATACTCCGTCTTACCCTAGAGATGAATTACGGGTATATTTGAGTTGGAATTCTACAGAGTATCGCCTTAGTTTGGGAGAAAGCAAGCGCAAAAGCTCCACTCCAGTCTGGGTCGTACCTCACCGAGGTCAAGTCTGTTTGCAAGGAAATGGGAGAAATCCGAGAGCTCGGCTAGGGAAGAGTGAGTGCGTTGAGACTTACTTATTTCCGTCTAACTCTTCCCCTGCCTTTCTTACTGCTAGGGGTACCTACTTCATCTGTCAAGACAGAGCATATACATGGTTGCCTGTTGACTTTTCAGGTTCATGTTATATTGCCCGACTGTTGCCTCCAACGTACACTGCTTCTTCAGATTATCACAAGACCAGAGTAGCAAGAGGTGTCTTCAGCGAGGAAGATACCGCTGGTCAGGAAGCAGGAGACTTCTTCAAAGGTTTCCTTCCGTTCTGGGGGCCTTTGGCCAATAGTAGAAATCTACGTCAGCTAACACGGGTAGTTGAATCTACTATTACGGAAACTGCTGGTGCCCTTAGTAACTTGACAGCTGAGCTTCAGGCGGATCGTCTCATGACGTTGCAGAACCGTATGGTTCTAGACGTAATACTTGCAGATCGAGGTGGGGTATGTAAAATGATCCAATCGAGCTGCTGTGTTTTTATTCCCAATAATGCTCCAACTGTCTATGAGGCTATCTCTAAGCTACACAAGATTTCCGACTCTATACACGTAGACAAGGGAAACTGGTCTCTAATGGAGTGGTTTTGGACTCTGCTATCAGCGAGGGGATGAAAGGTTCTGATGGTCATTGGTGTCATCCTAGTAGTCCTGTTCTCGTGCTGCCTTATTATTCAATGTGGCCCCGCTTTGTGTAGTCTCTGTGCTGCAACCTGTTTCAGAAAACCACCTGCGTTTGGAGAAAAGGCGCGAGAAAGGATGATGATACAGCAACATGTCATTGACCTGATGAGCATAGAGTTAGACTCTGACATAGACTAAGTAATTGCCTATGTAAGGGCAAAAGGAGGGTCTGAGGTTCCGTAACGATTTGAACCCGTGTTTTCAACATTGTCGTAAATACATAATTTTGGTATCAGTGAACCGCAAATGATCCATTTAGCATATCCTGGTGTTTTCGCTATGCTACGAGCAAGAGTACTCCTGTTACAAACACATTTCTGATCTACCCATGGCATCCATCTTAGATTACGGCAGCCATTTTGTATTTCTTGCCCTCACATAGTCAATGGACACGCAATGACCTCTGATTACTTCATTTCAATTAAGGACACGTAAGCCTTAGCCGGCAATTCACCTTGCCAGTGACACGTGCACCTTAGGATAGAACACGCCATGGCTGCATGACTCGACAGAAGCTGCCTCCTCTGCCTGAGGCCAGTCCTGCTATACTGGTTCTCGTGTTCGTTGGCCTGATCATGATTAGGCGGCCGAAGCTGGTAGCCTTGCCCATTTACGACCCACAAACATCTCTTATCCTGCTTTTCTATCTTCTGCACCTGGCTCTGCTCCTTTCCTTCTGGGCCTTTATTAGGGGGAGGTAACGAAATTTACGATGAGGTGGTCCGGCTCTTGAATGAAAAGTTGACATGGGATTATGATGGAACAGTGGGAACCCCTCGTTCGTAATGTTTTGACATCAGATATTGTTGACGATTCCTGTGCAACGCCAAATATTTATTGTTTAGGACGCAAAGGTTTAGGAATGTACTAACATGTAAAGAATTTGCCTGAAGCCTAATATTTAGTATATAAGGAGCAACCCTCTTAGTACAAATCGTACAGGCTCCTAGATACTGTCCGTGTGTAGTTTCTGTGACTTCTGTGTCCCTGCAGTAATAAACCTTTGGTCTTTGACGCCACCATCGAGAAGCCCGTGTTTCTGTTTATTTGTGCACCGAGACAGGTAGAACTCCGGGGTCTTCGGGTGTTATCCCTGACACCTCTGGACGGAACCAAAAAGTCCAGAACTCCAATCCCGGGTTCGGCACCAGGTGACTGATGGTGGCAGAGCAGAGGTAAGTTGGAGGTGGGCCTAAATGGCCAATTGGTAAGTAAAATGTGTCTGTGTGTTGTGTAAGAGTGGAATCATGCCTAGTGAATGAAGGATTGCAGATTGGTTGGTAAGTAAAATAGGTGTGGCCTGAACAGAGAGAGGTGAAAGAAAGGGAACAGGTGTTGTGTGCAGGAGGAGGAGGAGCCAAGTCAAAGTGGGTGGGGTCAGAGAGGAGGGGTATAGGAGGACCCTAGTCAGAGTGGGAGGGGTCAGAGAGGAGGAGCATAGGAGGAGCCTAGTCAGAGTGGGTGGGGTTAGAGAGGAGGGGTTCAGGAGGAGCCAAGTCAGAGTGGGTGGGGTCAGAGAGGAGGAGTATAGGCGGAGCCTAGGCAGAGAGGAGGGGTATAGGAGGAGCCTAGTCAGAGTCGGAGGGGTCAGAGAGGAGGAGCATAGGAGGAGCCTAGTCAGAGTGGGTGGGGTTAGAGAGGAGGGGTTCAGGAGGAGCCAAGTCAGAGTGGGTGGGGTCAGAGAGGAGGAGTATAGGCGGAGCCTAGGCAGAGAGGAGGGGTATAGGAGGAGCCTAGTCAGAGTGGGTGGGGTCAGAGAGCAGAGGAATAGGTGGAGGAGGATCCTGACTTATTGTGGGGTACTGCAAATACTTTTTTACTGCACCCCCCCTATACTCTCTGATTTCTGTTGGGAGGGGGCAGTCAAAATTTGGGGGAGCAGTATTAAAAGGTGCTTGGGCGCAACGTGAAGGCGATGAGGTGCACACAATGGCTTGGCTTCAAGGTACTTTTTGAGGGGCTACCATTAGTTTGTATTGCTCTGATCCTCCCTCATGGGGTGTACCCCAAATGGTTAGGGGCAACGGGGTGGCAAGAAGCTGTTTGACAGTTTCTATTAACAACAGGGGTCACCATACGATTATGCTGCAGTTATGCTATTGAAAGGTAAAACAAGGAGCATTTGGCTGTATTTTTGAAGGTGGGGTGCCCCAAAATGTTACTGCCAGCAGCAGCAGCCCCCTTCCTCCCCACCCTGCAGATTGGTATAGGTACCTTTAGGACATTTCTGTTGAAAACAGAGGCTATAGCGAATCGCGCTACAAAATCCGAGAGCACTAACACTTGCTAAATAAAGGTGGCATCGGAGCATACAAATGAGGCAGGGAGAGGCTACTGTTGCAATTGGTTTGGTGGTTCATAGTGAATAACCTCAGCATGCGAATAGGCAAAAGTGTGAGGATTGGCAGTGTCTGTAGAGAATTTTGGCATGCTCTTCAGTTGATGTTTTCCTCCTTACGTTGGCCATGAACTACAGAGGAAAGGCCTGGCCTTACTGTTGGGCAAAACATGTATTTATGATTTTAAGAAGTGTAGTCTGGCTGTACTGAGAGGGCCTGTACAGTACGGTAAATGCCTGTATACCCCTGCAATGTGCATCCAACTGTCACTTGAGATTGAACAGCGAGCGAAGCAGCTGGGTTACTGACTGAATGTAAATGGAAGGCACATAGGAAGGGTGTTTGTGGTCACTCAAATGATTGAAACCTGGTTGATGCACTACCAAAGCTGGGGTACCAGGGGGGAACATTTGAGGGGTATTGAGATGGTGGTGGCCAGAGGTCAAAATATGTTTCAGAGACACAGAGGTACTGCGGTCCTGGTCCCACATTGGGGGTAGACAAAAGTCCCTGCTAAAGATTTCTGTCCAACTGTTACCACATTTTGTGAAGCCTGGCTCCCTCTGTAACGATTCCCCCAGTGTCTTTCGATCCTACAGATGACTGTAGCAAACTTCCCAAATTTGTTCTTGGCCTCATACTCCCAAAGGAGTGCCTGACATTTGCCAGCCTAACGATACTCACATTCTGGGAAAAACCTCACTAACTATGCATATTTATCTACCACACATGGCAAATCCTTACAATTGCAGAACATCATATCGCACTTGTCATCTTTGAGGTACTGTAAGTATTTGGATTTGAGGGAAATATTCATCCTTGCTTGCTCTCTCCCATCTGAAGTCTATGGTGCTGCTGTTCCTTTCTCACATGTCCCTTGAAAGAGACAAGTGACACACAGACTCAATCACTCAGCAAACATATATGCTTTGACGTTTTCATCTTGCTGTTTACCTTCCAAATATTCCCCCTTCACCACAAATACAGGCCTGCCATTCCTCATCCCCTCAGTCAAAGCAGTCCTTCACTCCTTAGGCCCTGCAAGACCACCATGAACAAGAATCATGTCAGCAAGCAGAAGAAAAGCCTCAGTGTGCTCTTTTGTTCATACTGCTGCCCTCTAGTAACACTTCATGGCAACTGCAGCATAAGAATGGGACTGAGAAGAGGGCTGTCCTATGCAAATAATATCCTCCCATGCAGACTTTCTTCTGAGACGGTCAGCGGCTTGTGCCGTGATACCGCCTCCAACATATGGTCTTCAACCAAATTTTTAAAAAGCCCACCTGCCTTAGATGCAGGATTTTGCCACTTGAAGGAAGCACATGGGGACATCACCCTCATTTAGCAGGGTCCTAAATTGCCTGCTGTCAGACTGTATACAGAACAAGGGCGTTCGTGGGCGTTCGTGAGCGTTCCTCAAAGGAAGGAGGTGGGTGATTAATTCACAGTGCCAGGGCAGGCCCAGCCCAGCGCAGCCCAGCCCGGCACAGCGCATTGCTGTGGAGGTCCATTCCTTCACATCCTGCAGCAGGGATGATGCAGACCTACTAGAGCAAAGGCTTGACTCTGCCCTTGTCTGTCTCTTAAAGGAAACAATCTTTCTAGCTTCTTATTGCACCTAATAAATGGACTCTAGCTTGCCTCAAACTTGACCCATCATTTCATTAGCCAGAGCTCATACTTGACCTTTATTTCTATCCAAGCTCACTGGCACCAAACCCCTGATTTGAGCGAGTGGCTCACACCAATATGAAAAATCACCATCATCCAACCTATTTTACAATAAGTGTAGCACCTTCCTCGCATTCTTGTGCTCAGTTATAACCCCCAATACCACAATTGCACTCTGCAATTCACCAAACTTAAAGGACAAAGAATGAAGACATTGATAAAGGAAAATAAGGCCTTGTCCCTATTGCACCTACTTGAGAAATAGGGAGGTTGGTAGAAGGTCATGAGGGAAAACATTTGAAATTTTGGGACACACATGCCAAAAAGAGTGTCCACTTTTCTCCTCTGTTACCAAGTAAAAAAAAATCTTAGCAAAAAAAAACCATTCACTTTTTGAAAATTTCCACCTTGGGATACCTCTACAGCATTGGCAGGATTCGAACCCTGGCCTGTGAGGGCTGTCCGCACCAAAGGTACAAGACTTACCTTTGAGCTATAGCTCCTTAGTGGTCTAGAGGATTGCAGTAGTAACTATAAGCAACATACAGGCCTTGGTGTCCTTCCCTGCGGCTTTCATTGCACATGAAAAGGATGACCATGACATAAGGACAATTTGATAGGCTACTTACATGGAAACCAGTGTGGTCCAGTGGGTAAGTGCCTGCCTTCCATGCAGGCAACCAGGGTTCGAATCCCGGTTTCGGCATGAGGTGACTGATGGTGGCAGAGCAGAGGTAAGTTGGAGGTGGGCCTAAATGGCCAATTGGTAAGTAAAATGTGTCTGTGTGTTGTGTAAGAGTGGAATCATGCCTAGTGAATGAGGGATTGCAGATTGGTTGGTAAGTAAAATATGTGTGGCCTGAACAGAGAGAGGTGAAAGAAAGGGAACAGGTGTTGTGTGCAGGAGGAGGAGGAGCCAAGTCAGAGTGGGTGAGGTCAGAGAGGAGGGGTATAGGAGGAGCTTAGTCAGAGTGGGAGGGGTCAGAGAGGAGGAGCATAGGAGGAGCCTAGTCAGAGTGGGTGGGGTCAGAGAGCAGAGGATTAGGTGGAGGAGGATCCTGACTTATTGTGGGGTACTGCAAATACTTTTTTACTGCACCCCCCCTATACTCTCTGATTTCTGTTGGGAGGGGGCAGTCAAAATTTGGGGGAGCAGTATTAAAAGGTGCTTGGGCGCAATGTGAAGGCGATGAGGTGCACACAATGGCTTGGCTTCCAGGTACTTTTTGAGGGGCTACCATTAGTTTGTATTGCTCTGATCCTCCCTCATAGGGTGTACCCCAAATGGTTAGGGGCAACGGGGGGCAAGAAGCTGTTTGACAGTTTCTATTAACAACAGGGGTCACAATACGATTATGCTGCAGTTATGCTATTGAAAGGTAAAACAAGGAGCATTTGGCTGTATTTTTGCAGGTGGGGTGCCCCAAAATGTTACTGCCAGCAGCAGCAGCCCCCTTCCTCCCCACCCTGCAGATTGGTATAGGTACCTTTAGGACATTTCTGTTGAAAACAGAGGCTATAGCGAATCGCGCTACAAAATCCGAGAGCACTAACACTTGCTAAATAAAGGTGGCATCGGAGGATACGAATGAGGCAGGGAGAGGCTACTGTTGCAATTGGTTTGGTGGTTCATAGTGAATAACCTCAGCATGCGAATAGGCAAAAGTGTGAGGATTGGCAGTGTCTGTAGAGAATTTTGGCATGCTCTTCAGTTGATGTTTTCCTACTTACGTTGGCCATGAACTACAGAGGAAAGGCCTGGCCTTACTGTTGGGCAAAACATGTATTTATGATTTTAAGAGGTGTAGTCTGGCTGTACTGAGAGGGCCTGTACAGTACGGTAAATGCCTGTATACCCCTGCAATGTGCATCCAACTGTCACTTGAGATTGAACAGCGAACGAAGCAGCTGGGTTACTGAATGAATGTAAATGGAAGGCACATAGGAAGGGTGTTTGTGGTCACTCAAATGATTGAAACCTGGTTGATGCACTACCAAAGCTGGGGTACCAGGGGAGAACATTTGAGGGGTATTGAGATGGTGGTGTCCAGAGGTCAAAATATGTTTCAGAGACACAGAGGTACTGCCGTCCTGGCCCCACATTGGGGGTAGACAAAAGTCCCTGCTAAAGATTTCTGTCCAACTGTTACCACATTTTGTGAAGCCTGGCTCCCTCTGTAACGATTCCCCAGTGTCTGTCGATCCTACAGATGACTGTAGCAAACTTCCCAAATTTGTTCTTGGCCTCATACTCCCAAAGGAGTGCCTGACATTTGCCAGCCTAACGATACTCACATTCTGGGAAAAACCTCACTAACTATGCATATTTATCTACCACACATGGCAAATCCTTACAATTGCAGAACATCATATCGCACTTGTCATGTTTGAGGTACTGTAAGTATTTGGATTTGAGGGAAATATTCATCCTTGCTTGCTCTCTCCCATCTGAAGTCTATGGTGCTGCTGTTCCTTTCTCACATGTCCCTTCAAAGAGACAAGTGACACACAGACTCAATCACTCAGCAAACATATATGCGTTGACGTTTTCATCTTGCTGTTTACCTTCCAAATATTCCCCCTTCACCACAAATACTGGCCTGCCATTCCTCATCCCCTCAGTCAAAGCATTCCTTCACTTCTTAGGCCCTGCAAGACCACCATGAACAAGAATCATGTCAGCAAGCAGAAGAAAAGCCTCAGTGTGCTCTTTTGTTCATACTGCTGCCCTCTAGTAACACTTCATGGCAACTGCAGCATAAGAATGGGACTGAGAAGAGGGCTGTCCTATGCAAATAATTTCCTCCCATGCATACTTTCTTCTGAGACGGTCGGCGGCTTGTGCCGTGATACCTCCTCCAACATATGGTCTTCAACCAAATTTTTAAAAAGCCCACCTGCCTTAGACGAAGGATTTTGCCACTCGAAGGAAGCACATGGGGACAACACCCTCATTTAGCAGGGTCCTAAATTGCCTGCTGTCAGCCTGTATACAGAACAAGGGCGTTCGTGGGCGTTCATGAGCGTTTCTCAAAGGAAGGTGGTGGGTGATTAATTCACAGTGCCAGGGCAGGCCCAGCCCAGCCCAGCGCAGCCCAGCCCGGCACAGGGCACTGCGGTGGAGGTCCATTCCTTTTTTTTAATTTTTTTATTTATTTATTTATTCATTGGCAAATTCAGACAAGCAAACCAAGTTACTAAAATAAACAATGCAGATAAGTAAAGTATGCATGGAGTACAACGTGCAAGCATGTCATATGTTGATGTGAGTAACCAATATAATACCTAAAGCATATGGAACATCCGTGAATTAAAGATATACTAAGGGATTGAAAGTAAAAGCAACCAAAAGCATATACATTTTAACTATACCGAACAGCGTCATAATGCAAAGCCAGAAACACGGAAGATCAAATAGTTAATAAGGAAAAAAGGTGAAAAGGAAGGGATAAGAAAAGAAACAAAGTATCAAAATACACAATCATATATCCAAATCATGATTTCCACTTTCGATATTATACCACCTAGTAATGGCCTCCCACAGCTGTTTTCCTATTGCCCTCATTTTCCTACCTCTTGTGGCATAAATTGCGATTTCCTGTTTATAGATGGCAATAAATCGACTAAGCCACATATGAAAGGTAGGGGGCTCTACATCTTTCCATCTAGCTGCCAAAATTATTCGAAGTACGGCATATCCCAGAAAAAGTACCGCCTGTTCTTCACTATTGTGATCCAGGGAATCGTCATGGCCTAATGAGTGCAATGTTATAGAGTCTCTTATCCGATGCCCAAAGATTTGGGCTCAATACTCCAGTATCATAGCCTTGACTGTTGCCAATGCAGGACATTCAGAGAACATATGCAAGAGATTTGCAAGTGGCTGATTACATCTAGGACAATTGTCATCAGTCCTGAGCCCCCAAGCAAACAATTTGGCTGGCGTATAGTATAGATTATATATGATTCTGTAATATTGGGCCTTTAAATTAGAAGCTATGAAGTGCTTTGCTGAGAGAGCTAGCGAGAGATCTATATCTACGTTGGGGTTAACTAATTTCGAGGCCCAAGATTGTTCCGTGCGTTCAAGGTCGTCAGGAGCGTTGGCCATAAACATCTGATATAGAACCCCGATTCTTGTAGAGTTTTTCCCTATAATGTCCAGTAATGGTATATTATCTAGTAGAATTTTTGGTGTAGTATTGCAAATGCTGGACGATATTTGATAGAAATTTAGGAAATCGCGAGCAGGAATGTTGTATCTTTCTTGGAAAGACTCAAAAGATGATGGGATGCTGTTACCAAAAAAATTGCCTATTGTATTAATACCTAAGAGCTCCCACCTCTGAGATCTAATGTCGTTAAGAATGGGGGAGATGATTTTGCAGTGCCATAGTGGTGTATATTTCGTAAATGTAGGAATATCCAGATGTTTACAGATAGCTTTCCATACAACACGTGCATCTAAAACTGTCTTTAATTTGATTTTTTTGTAGTATGATGGTTCTACCTGTCTTAAAAACAGCCCCTTGTATTTCTCACCCAAGCTAAGCTCATATACCAAAGGAATATATGGAACTATAGAGGTTAAAACTCCAGGTTTAGCAGTCAGAAGAGGGTCCATATATTGTACTAGTGTTGCCCAAAGATATAATCTTAAATTCGGTAAAGCTAAGCCACCACTATCTTGAGGTAGCGCCAGCAGAGGGAGGGCCCGTCTTATTTTACCATAACTCCAAATAAACTTTGAAATAAGGGAATCAATAGACTTAATAAAGTGTTCTCCAGGCAGTAAAGGGATTGCTCTAAAAAAATATAAAGCCCGTGGGAATATATTCATTTTAACATAATTGGCCCTGCCTATTATCGACGGGTGCAAGCTATCTATCCTTCTAAGATCACCTTTGATGTTATCAATAAGGGGGGAATAATTTAGATTGCTAATCTTGCTTACCTCCGCAGAGAGGCATACTCCTAAATATGTAGCCTGTTTAACCCTGAGTGCGGCTTCATAATGAGTGTTATTAGTGGCTAGTACCACCGTTTTGTACCTATTCAAAGAGTACCCTGAATACAACCCAAATGCCTGAGTGATTGTCTCGATTTCAAAAATTGCTTCAGAAGGATTGGTGGTTATAACAGCGACATCGTCTGCATATGCCATGACTTTAGTGGAGAAAGACCCGGTGATGACTGGTTGAATTGCAGGTGAAGTTAATAACTTCTGAATAAGGAGATCGATATAGAGGGCAAATAAAACCGGGGAACATGGGCAGCCCTGCCTTGTGCCTCTTTGTACCTTGATAAACTCCAACTCATCGCTGCCTATGGAGATTTTGGCCGTGGGGTTGATGTAGATGGCTTTAATGGCTTTAATAAAGTTGTTTCCAAAATTTTTACTTTTCAAGATGTTCCAAAGAAACTGCCATGATACTCGATCAAATGCCTTTTCGGCATCGAGGAGGATCATCGACATCTCACCCCCCGTGGCGCCCATGATGTCAAACAGGGTTATGGCTCTCCGAGTATGGTCTGTAGTACCCTTGCCGGGGATAAAGCCATGTTGCCAAGGGGACACAAGATGTTCAATGACCCCACTCAGCCGGTTTGCAAATATTTTAGCATATAGCTTTGAGTCGGAGTTGATCAAGGAAATGGGCCTATATGAAGAAGGAAGGTGAGGTGGTTTGCCCTTTTTATGAAAAATTATTATATTTGTTTGCTTCCATGACTCTGGAGGAGTTGTGTGGTACTGCACTCCAAGGAACAGATCAATCAAAAAAGGGGTTATTTGATCACCAAGGATTTTATAGAGATCCAATGGGATTTTATCCGGACCCGCCGCTTTACCATTGGCCAGCTCAGCTAAAGCAATCTCCACTTCAATGAGCGTAATTTCTCTATCCAGATTAGCCTTGGTCTCGTCATCAATAGCTTTATGTAAAGCCTGGTCTGGGAGCCAATTGTTTAAGAATGTTGTTATTTCGCTATTAGAGTGTGAGATATCGCTGCCGTAAAGTTTTTGATAATACGTTTGGAATACTTTAACAATCTCTTCAGGAGTTGTATGCTCATTACCCTCGAATTCGATCTTCTTAATACTGCCCAGTGATTGTTTTTGTCGAGTACGTAATGCTAGCTGCTTCCCCACGTTTTCGCCTGATTCATATAGTCTAGTCTTATTAGCCTGATACGTTTCAGCAGCTTTTTGAATGAGCATACTGTTGATCTCATTTTTTAAGATCATTATTTTGAGAAGTGTGGCTCAATGCTTAGAGCGGCAGACCTTGATGCAGAACTCTGGCCAGGGACCAGGGTTCGATTCCTGCCTCAGCGGGTTTTGGGCTTAAGTTCCTCTGACCGGATATTCTCGCCTCAGTGCCGATTCTAAGCATGGGTCCCACGCTGCAACTCTGGGCAATAGCTTGCTTAGTCTCCACAAAGGCCCCCTGATACACAAGGGATGCCTGGTTTCACCATGGGATGCCCAGGAGTGGACACCCCACAAGGAAAAGCCAGGAGGGGTTCCCTTGTGGTAGGAGTACAAGCGCCGGGATGCCTCCGGGTCACTGTTCGCGCTATACAAATACGCCACATTTACATTTACATATTTACATAAAGTTTTTCCAGGATCTGGGGTAGAATCTACTTGACCTCTTTGAGCCTGATTTATTTGGGAGGCGCGATGAGTCTCGAGATTAGAGAGTTCTTGCATAAGTTGTGTGTTAATATGCTTTTCATTTTTTCGTTTATTAGCTACAAATGAAATAGTTTCTCCCCTCAATGCTGCTTTAAAACAGTCCCATACTATTAAACGGGACGCACTAAACTGGTTACAATCAAAAAAAGACTGGGCCCATGATTTAATATAGGTTATATATTCCTGATTAACCAGTAACCTCCTGTCAAAAGTCCATTGAGTCTTTGGCTTAACCATACTGGCAGTATCGAAGATGAAGGTCAGCGCATTATGGTCGGATATTGTTTTCGGGGATTTAGTTATTTCCATAATGTCCCCCTCCTCTATAGATGACATAATATAATCGATTCGGACGTACTTATTATGGGGGAAAGAAAAGTAAGTAAAACCATCTGTGTTTGGCCCCCGGAGCAGCCCCCAAACGTCCACTAGATTATGGCTTTTCATCATCCGCCCTAGTGCGCTGTATACCTTCGGTTTACGCCCTTTATAATTTAAAGACAGGTGATTCTCTACGGGCAGCCCTATATCAATATTAAAGTCCCCGCAAAGAATCAGAGGGCCAATCCAAGAAGCCAATTCAATTTCGAGCTCCCAAAAAATATCAGGGTCGTCTAGGTTTGAGCCATAAATTGCACAGATAGTAATACCTAACTGTAGCTGAACTATGACCCATCTACCATGTTTGTCGGCCAATTTACGAATTGGGGAACCTATTATAGGTTTAGCTAAGATGGCTACCCCTCTGGTTTTGGATGTTTGGGATGTAGTTACCATGAGGCTATAACCAGGTAATTTGAGTAAGTCTCTGTCTGTGTATGCTATATGTGTCTCTTGCAGGCATATTATGTCAACTGGGTTCTGACGTGTCAATTGAAATAGCTGGGCCCTTTTATTTTTATGATTAAGGCCTGCCACATTCCAAGTGCATAAACTTATTCTCCCCATTTACTAACATGAGAGTCTAGCCCAGGTTTAATGTATTGGAACCGTGCACCACCAATGTTCTCAAAATGCATAATACAGTTTTGCTTTTTACAATTTCTTTTTTGTATTGGCTATATTGGTTCAAATCAAACCATGATCTTTGTGTGCATCTCAACTTACGACTGAGTTTGCCAATTTTTTTGCATTTCCCCCCCCCCTTCACCCCCTTACCCACCATCCCCCTCCCCGAACCTCTCCCCCCACACACCACCCTTTGAGGCATATAGACTCTAGCTAGAGTCTGTAGTGATGGAGAGACACCCCCTGCGTCGTGCCATATTATTACTTCCGTGTTTACCTAATAGCACATGTGCGGGCTAGCGGAGAGGTACAAAACAGGAGAAAGATAAATCTAGAATAGAATAACCAATTTAGGACCTTATGGAGCCTACTGAGGCGAAAAGAAAACCCATAAGTGCCAAACAATAAATCATTGGAACAGTGATAGAGACATCATATTCATACTCTAAGTGACTATCAGAGAGATAAGAATAGGCGCCAAAATTAGGACTACATAATTCCATTAAATGTACTTATACCTCCTATGTCATAAACCACAACCCACCAGCCGGGGGTTATATAGTAATCATAGTAATCACTGAACTTAGAGTTCTTGATGAAAAGTACCATTATCTCATATTTAGGTCAGGCTGTCTAAAAAGGCCTTCGCTTTGATTTCAGAAGTAAAGAATTTAACCTGACCCTTATACAGAACTTTGAGCGTAGCAAGGTTATTCAAATAAACCTTGGCCTTTTTGTCCAAAAAGGGTTTAATTAGCTGTCGAAGCCGCCATCTCCGCTCCACAGTTGTGTGGCAAAAATCTGGCCTAACAAAGTATGAGATGTCACCTCGAGACCGATGAGCATCAGGCCTCGCTTTCTCGGCAATAGCTTGACGTAAAAGAAAGTTGCCGAAATAGACCAGTATCGCCCTAGGGTATTTGCTTTGTGAGTTAATAGCCCGTAATGTAAACGGGGTTCTGTGGACACGCTGGACTTCTAGCTCCCAATTCCATGAAGATAACTCGGGAAATGTATCTTTGAAAAGTTGAATCACAAAACGCGTATGTTGTCTCCTTCGCTTTTCTCCGGAACCCCCAATATCCGTAGGTTGTTGCGGCGCATGCGATTTTCCATCTCCTCGAGCTTCCACCTTACATCAGTCAGTTCTGCGTCATGGGCATCGACCTGTTCTTTCACCACCGTTGCTTCAGCCTCGTTGACCACTATCCGATCTTCCATATCTGCCATTCTTGCGTTGGAGGCCGCTACAGATTTGGAGAGCTTACGTACCACTCCTTGTACCTTTTGTAGCGCTTGCTGAGCCTTCCGACCATCTTTGGAGGTTTGTTCCCTGTGGGAGGCAATCGCCTGCAGCACCGTGTCCATTACCGATGTTAAGGTAGTGTTTTGCTCCTTCAAGGAAGAGGGACCCTGAGAGCTGGAGGTTGTTGCAGGAGCATAATCCCAGAGAAGACCTGCCGCGCCGTGATGGCTTCTTTTTTTTTAATCACTGTATGCCTTCCCATTGTGGTTTCGCCCAATAGCTCATCCGCATCGCTAGCTTGTGTGCTGGTGCTGGAGCCTGTGTGCAAATCGGATAGGGAATCTAAATCGGAATCCAAATCATGGTGCCATCCTGGGTCCTCGCGGCCTTCAGAGAAAGTATAAAATTCCGATGGTTCTAGGTCCGTGTCGGAAGCGATCCCGGCTCCACCAATAGGGTCCGGCATAGACGCTATTGACCCCTCTTCATTTTCATTCCCCAATAGTGTGGCTGCTGCCGGAGTGCCTTGTGCCTGAGCCAAAGTCTGAACTGGAGGGGGTGATGTTAAATTGCCCCCCTCGTTAGCCAAGTTAAGTGGAGCAAAAAGAGTTTCAGTTCGTGGCTGTTTGGGCATATTAACTGTGTTGCCTGTGCCAGTTGTAGGGGCAAGTGCAGCATCGGCCTGTGACTGTAACTGTAACTTCGGTTGTATGACCTCTGCTTGCAGTGACTCATTTTTGATATTTGTTGATGCTGTAGGCACAAATATTATTGGACCTGGCTCCTGAAGCGGCACATTCACCCCTGCTAATGCTGCTAATACTGCTTGCGCTTGAGAATTCAGTGTTGCCGGTACTGTTAGAATTTTTGCCCCTACCGTCTCTTCAGTAAAACCCCCTGGGCCGTCTACAGAGACTGCTAAGCCTTGCGCCGGTGTGGGCAAGTCGACTGTAGCTGTAGCTATAGCTGGAATACTCACTGGAATACTCACTCCCTCGAGAGGCTCGGAGCGGGCTGCTGCTAGCACCAACGAATCCGCGCTGGAGGGCGCCACCGGGATTGCGGGCGGTGCTGCAATCAGCGGCCCGCTTGTTGCGTGATGAAGGGAGGGGGAGGGCGCAGCTCCGGCCGGCGTTTTCCGAAGTAGGTCTACAACAGAGGGACCCGGGCCCGGAATGTTGGTGATTTTTGCCGCTTTCTGGTGTTTCAACTGGGACTGAGCCTGTCCCCCATCGGAGCCGACGGCTTCATCCGTCAGGGAGCCAGCGCGCCTTGCCGCCAGCTTCTGATCACGAAGCGCTTGCTTGGCTGCCCGGGTTTTTGAAGCAGCCGCCACCGCTGCAGCATTCTTCGGAGCCATCTGCGTGTTCTGCGTGTTCTGCGTGTTCTGCGAGACGAGGTCAATAACACGAGCACTTCTAAGCTTGTCCTGATCGCCAGGGGATTCTCTGCTGGCACGAAGCTGAATGAAGAGCCTTAACACCGTATGGCCGAGGGCTGATGCGATACAGTGGAGTAGCGGCCGTGACTGCCCCGATGAGGATGAAGAGTCTCCTGATGCATCAAGGTAGGCACCATTCATTCTTCATGCTTTAACCCTGTATGCCACTGTAGTTCCAACACGGCTGCTTTCTGATACCGCTTGTAGCCGCTTGTAGCACTTTCAAGCGGGCCTCAGTGAGCGCCAAAGGTCCAAACCCTCCTCCTAGCCCATTAGTTAGGCTCGGCACGAGAGAGTGTCTCACAGCGGTCTAGTGAGCCGCCGCCATCTTGCCTCCGATCACATATTAACTTCTCAGGAGGTCCATTCCTTCACATTCTGCAGCAGGCATGATGCAGACCTACTAGAGCAAAGGCTTGAATATGCCCTTGTCTGTCTCTTAAATGAAACAATCTTTCTAGCTTCTTATTGCACCTAATAAATGGACTCTAGCTTGCCTCAAACTTGACCCATCATTTCATTAGCCAGAGCTCATACTTGACCTTTATTTCTATCCAAGCTCACTGGCACCAAACCCCTGATTTGAGCGAGCGGCTCACACCAAAATGAAAAATCACCATCATCCAACCTATTTTACAATAAGTGTAGCACCTTCCTCGCATTCTTGTGCTCAGTTATAACCCCCAATACCACAATTGCACTCTGCAATTCACCAAACTTAAAGGACAAAGAATGAAGACATTGATAAAGGAAGATGAGGCCTTGTCCCTATTGCACCTACTTGAGAAATAGGGAGGTTGGTAGAAGGTCATGAGGGAAAACATTTGAAATTTTGGGACACACATGCCAAAAAGAGTGTCCACTTTTCTCCTCTGTTACCAAGTAAAAAAAAATCTTAGCAAAAAAAAAAAACATTCACTTTTTGAAAATTTCCAAAATATGTTTCAGAGACACAGAGGTACTGCGGTCCTGGTCCCACATTGGGGGTAGACAAAAGTCCCTGCTAAAGATTTCTGTCCAACTGTTACCACATTTTGTGAAGCCTGGCTCCCTCTGTAACGATTCCCCAGTGTCTTTCGATCCTACAGATGACTGTAGCGAACTTCCCAAATTTTTTCTTGGCCTCATACTCCCAAAGGAGTGCCTGACATTTGCCAGCCTAACGATACTCACATTCTGGGAAAAACCTCACTAACTATGCATATTTATCTACCACACATGGCAAATCCTTACAATTGTAGAACATCATATCGCACTTGTCATCTTTGAGGTACTGCAGGTATTTGGATTTGAGGGAAATATTCATCCTTGCTTGCTCTCTCCCATCTGAAGTCTATGGTGCTGCTGTTCCTTTCTCACATGTCCCTTCAAAGAGACAAGTGACACACAGACTCAATCACTCAGCAAACATATATGCTTTGACGTTTTCATCTTGCTGTTTACCTTCCAAATATTCCCCCTTCA
Organism: Lissotriton vulgaris; assembly: GCF_964263255.1. Classification (NCBI taxonomy): domain Eukaryota; kingdom Metazoa; phylum Chordata; class Amphibia; order Caudata; family Salamandridae; genus Lissotriton; species Lissotriton vulgaris. The sequence goes on from NC_141685.1 coordinate 1,747,430,814, forward strand.
CCACAAATACAGGCCTGCCATTCCTCATCCCCTCAGTCAAAGCAGCCCTTCACTCCTTAGGCCCTGCAAGACCACCATGAACCAAAATCATGTCAGCAAGCAGAAGAAAAGCCTCAGTGTGCTCTTTTGTTCATACTGCTGCCCTCTAGTAACACTTCATGGCAACTGCAGCATAAGAATGGGACTGAGAAGAGGGCTGTCCTATGCAAATAATTTCCTCCCATGCATACTTTCTTCTGAGACGGTCGGCGGCTTGTGCCGTGATACCTCCTCCAACATATGGTCTTCAACCAAATTTTTAAAAAGCCCACCTGCCTTAGACGAAGGATTTTGCCACTCGAAGGAAGCACATGGGGACAACACCCTCATTTAGCAGGGTCCTAAATTGCCTGCTGTCAGCCTGTATACAGAACAAGGGCGTTCGTGGGCGTTCGTGAGCGTTCCTCAAAGGAAGGTGGTCGGTGATTAATTCACAGTGCCAGGGCAGGCCCAGCCCAGCCCAGCGCAGCCCAGCCCGGCACAGGGCACTGCTGTGGAGGTCCATTCCTTTTAAAAAAAAAAAATTTTTAAATTTATTTATTCATTGGCAAATTCAGACAAGCAAACCAAGTTACTAAAATAAACAATGCAGATAAGTAAAGTATGCATGGAGTACAACGTGCAAGCATGTCATATGTTGATGTGAGTAACCAATATAATACCTAAAGCATATGGAACATCCGTGAATTAAAGATATACTAAGGGATTGAAAGTAAAAGCAACCAAAAGCATATACATTTTAACTATACCGAACAGCGTCATAATGCAAAGCCAGAAACACGGAAGATCAAATAGTTAATAAGGAAAAAAGGTGAAAAGGAAGGGATAAGAAAAGAAACAAAGTATCAAAATACACAATCATATATCCAAATCATGATTTCCACTTTCGATATTATACCACCTAGTAATGGGCTCCCACAGCTGTTTTCCTATTGCCCTCATTTTCCTACCTCTTGTGGCATAAATTGTGATTTCCTGTTTATAGATGGCAATAAATCGACTAAGCCACATATGAAAGGTAGGGGGCTCTACATCTTTCCATCTAGCTGCCAAAATTATTCGAAGTACGGCATATCCCTGAAAAAGTACCGCCTGTTCTTCACTATTGTGATCCAGGGAATCGTCATGGCCTAATAAGTGCAATGTTATAGAATCTCTTATCCGATGCCCAAAGATTTGGGCTCAATACTCCAGTATCATAGCCTTGACTGTTGCCAATGCAGGACATTCAGAGATCATATGCAAGAGATTTGCAAGTGGCTGATTACATCTAGGACAATTGTCATCAGTCCTGAGCCCCCAAGCAAACAATTTGGCTGGCGTATAGTATAGATTATATATGATTCTGTAATATTGGGCCTTTAAATTAGAAGCTATGAAGTGCTTTGCTGAGAGAGGTAGGTACAGTGAAAATGGTCAGAGTCTATTGATTCATTAGAACAGCAAATGTTAGGCAGACAATTGATCAGGTATGGAACACATCAATGTTACATCCAAAAGTGTGCTTATACTATTAATTCATTACTTCAGCACAATATCAATCAGGTAACTGGTTCAATTCCACGGGTACCTGGATTTACGAGATATCTTTCCATACACACAAAGGAAATACACTATTCAATTACGTCATTGAATCATATATATGTCTGTGGGTATCAGTCTCATGTACATATGTCACTCAAAAGCTTCATACAGAGGAACAAGACAAACATTTTACGCCAATTATTTTACATTTTACGACGCGCTCAAAGTGACAGAAATAAGGAAACCGTTGAGTGGGATAGGTGTGATGGGGAACACGTGAGGACTGGGTAAAGGTGGTTGTGACTAGAAACAATCACAGTGGAATAAAATAAACCCTTTACAGTCTGTGGTTCGATCTGTAGTTCCAATATACACATATACATAGGATTCGTATCAATCTGTTAATTAATCCTATGATTGGAGATTGGTTGTAATCTGGTCTACGTTTCGACCCCCTGGTTAAAGGGTAGGTTTGATCCTCATAGTGGGGTCTTCATCAGGACAGCAAAAACAGGAGCGCTTTGGCAAAGGCCCTTACGTGGCCATTGTGGTGGGACCCGCAAGGGTTCAAATTCTTTTGAAGTGGTTATCCCGCATTCATTGGGATGAGAAGCTTTCCATCCAAACGGTTGGTTCTTTTATCAAAAATTCACAGCTGAACCGGCGTTTGTGCGGTATTAATCCACGCACCTCACGTCGTTCGTTTAGATTTGACAGCAGTGGCTGTCTACAGGATCCTTTGTGCTCGCTCGGCCGGTCTGAATGAGAGAGCTAGCGAGAGATCTATATCTACGTTGGGGTTAACTAATTTTGAGGCCCAAGATTGTTCCGTGCGTTCAAGGTCGTCAGGAGCGTTGGCCATAAACATCTGATATAGAACCCCGATTCTTTTTCCCTATAATGTCCAGTAATGGTATATTATCTAGTAGAATTTTTGGTGTAGTATTGCAAATGCTGGACGATATTTGATAGAATTTTAGGAAATCGCGAGCAGGAATGTTGTATCTTTCTTGGAAAGACTCAAAAGATGATGGGATGCTGTTACCAAAAAAATCGCCTATTGTATTAATACCTAGGAGCTCCCACCTCTGAGATCTAATGTCGTTAAGAATGGGGGAGATGATTTTGCAGTGCCATAGTGGTGTATATTTCGTAAATGTAGGAATATCCAGATGTTTACAGATAGCTTTCCATACAACACGTGCATCTAAAACTGTCTTTAATTTGATTTTTTTGTAGTATGATGGTTCTACCTGTCTTAAAAACAGCCCCTTGTATTTCTCACCCAAGCTAAGCTCATATACCAACGGAATATGTGGAACTATAGAGGTTAAAACTCCAGGTTTAGCAGTCAGAAGAGGGTCCATATATTGTACTAGTGTTGCCCAAAGATATAATCTTAAATTCGGTAAAGCTAAGCCACCTCTATCTTGAGGTAGCGCCAGCAGAGGGAGGGCCCGTCTTATTTTACCATAACTCCAAATAAACTTTGAAATAAGGGAATCAATAGTCTTAATAAAGTGTTCTCCAGGCAGTAAAGGGATTGCTCTAAAAAAATATAAAATCCGTGGGAATATATTCATTTTAACATAATTGGCCCTGCTTATTATCGACAGGTGCAAGCTATCTATCCTTCTAAGATCACCTTTGATGTTATCAATAAGGGGGGAATAATTTAGATTGCTAATCTTGCTTACCTCCGCAGAGAGGCATACTCCTAAATATGTAGCCTGTTTCACCCTGAGTGCGCCTTCATAATGAGTGTTATTAGTGGCTAGTACCACCGTTTTGTACCTATTCAAAGAGTACCCTGTATACAACCCAAATGCCTGAGTGATTGTCTCGATTTCAAAAATTGCTTCAGAAGGATTGGTGGTTATAACAGCGACATCGTCTGCATATGCCATGACTTTAGTGGAGAAAGACCCGGTGATGACTGGTTGAATTGCAGGTGAAGTTAATAACTTCTGAATAAGGGGATCGATATAGAGGGCAAATAAAACCGGGGAACATGGGCAGCCCTGCCTTGTGCCTCTTTGTACCTTGATAAACTCCGACTCATCGCTGCCTATGGAGATTTTGCCCGGGGGGTTGATGTAGATGGCTTTAATGGCTTTAATAAAGTTGTTTCCAAAATTTTTACTTTTCAAGATGTTCCAAAGAAACTGCCATGATACTCGATCAAATGCCTTTTCGGCATCGAGGAGGATCATCGACATCTCACCCCCCGTGGCGCCCATGATGTCAAACAGGGTTATGGCTCTCCGAGTATGGTCTGCAGTACCCTTGCCGGGGATAAAGCCATGTTGCCACGGGGACACAAGATGTTCAATGACCCCACTCAGCCGGTTTGCAAATATTTTAGCATATAGCTTTGAGTCGGAGTTGATCAAGGAAATGGGACTATATGAAGAAGGAAGGTGAGGTGGTTTGCCCTTTTTATGAAAAATTATTATATTTGTTTGCTTCCATGACTCTGGAGGAGTTGTGTGGTACTGCACTCCAAGGAACAGATCAAGCAAAAAAGGGGTTATTTGATCACCAAGGATTTTATATAGATCCAATTGGATTTTATCCGGACCCGCCGCTTTACCATTGGCCAGCTCAGCTAAAGCAATCTCCACTTCAATGAGCGTAATTTCTCTATCCAGATTAGCCTTGGTCTCGTCATCAATAGCTTTATGTAAAGCCTGGTCTGGGAGCCAATTGTTTAAGAATGTTGTTATTTCGCTATTAGAGTGTGAGATATCGCTGCCGTAAAGTTTTTGATAATACTTTTGGAATACTTTAACAATCTCTTTAGGAGTTGTATGCTCATTACCCTCGAATTCGATCTTCTTAATACTGCCCAGTGATTGTTTTTGTCGAGTACGTAATGCTAGCTGCTTCCCCACGTTTTCGCCTGATTCATACAGTCTAGTTTTATTAGCCTGATACGTTTCAGCAGCTTTTTGAATGAGCATACTGTTGATCTCATTTTTTAAGATCATTATTTTGTTTAAAGTTTTTCCAGGATCTGGGGTAGAATCTACTTGACCTCTTTGAGCCTGATTTATTTGGGAGGCGTGATGAGTCTCGAGATTAGAGAGTTCTTGCATAAGTTGTGTGTTAATATGCTTTTCATTCTTTCGTTTATTAGCTACAAATGAAATAGTTTCTCCCCTCAATGCTGCTTTAAAACAGTCCCATACTATTAAACGGGACGCACTAAACTGGTTACAATCAAAAAAAGACCGGGCCCATGATTTAATATAGGTTATATATTCCTGATTAACCAGTAACCTCCTGTCAAAAGTCCATTGAGTCTTTGGCTTAACCATACTGGCAGTATCGAAGATGAAGGTCAGCGCATTATGGCCGGATATTGTTTTCGGGGATTTAGTTATTTCTATAATGTCCCCCTCCTCTATAGATGACATAATATAATCGATTCGGACGTACTTATTATGGGGGAAAGAAAAGTAAGTAAAACCATCTGTGTTTGGCCCCCGGGGCAGCCCCCAAACGTCCACTAGATTATGGCTTTTCATCATCCGCCCTAGTGCGCTGTATACCTTCGGTTTACGCCCTTTATAATTTAAGGACAGGTGATTCTCTACGGGCAGCCCTATATCAATATTAAAGTCCCCGCAAAGAATCAGAGGGCCAATCCAAGAAGCCAATTCAATTTCGAGCTCCCGAAAAATATCAGGGTCGTCTAGGTTTGAGCCATAAATTGCACAGATAGTAATACCTAACTGTAGCTGAACTATGACCCATCTACCATGTTTGTCGGCCAATTTACGAATTGGGGAACCTATTATAGGTTTAGCTAAGATGGCTACCCCTCTGGTTTTGGATGTTTGGGATGTAGTTACCATGAGGCTATAACCAGGTAATTTGAGTAAGTCTCTGTCTGTGTATGCTTTATGTGTCTCTTGCAGGCATATTATGTCAACTGGGTTCTGACGTGTCAATTGAAATAGCTGGGCCCTTTTATTTTTATGATTAAGGCCTGCCACATTCCAAGTGCATAAACTTATTCTCCCCATTTACTAACATGAGAGTCTAGCCCAGGTTTAATGTATTGGAACCGTGCACCACCAATGTTCTCAAAATGCATAATACAGTTTTGCTTTTTTACAATTTTTTTTTGTATTGGTTATATTGGTTCAAATCAAACCATGATCTTTGTGTGCATCTCAACTTACGACTGAGTTTGCCAATTTTTTTGCATCCCCCCCTTCACCCCCTTACCCACCATCCCCCTCCCCGAACCCCTCCCCCCACACACCACCCTTTGAGGCATATAGACTCTAGCTAGAGTCTGTAGTGATGGAGAGACACCCCCTGCGTCGTGCCATATTATTACTTCCGTGTTTACCTAATAGCACATGTGCGGGCTAGCGGAGAGGTACAAAACAGGAGAAAGATAAATCTAGAATAGAATAACCAATTTAGGACCTTATGGAGCCTACTGAGGCGAAAAGAAAACCCATAAGTGCCAAACAATAAATCATTGGAACAGTGATAGAGACATCATATTCATACTCTAAGTGACTATCAGAGAGATAAGAATAGGCGCCAAAATTAGGACTACATAATTCCATTAAATGTACTTATACCTCCTATGTCATAAACCACAACCCACCAGCCGGGGGTTATATAGTAATCATAGTAATCACTGAACTTAGAGTTCTTGATGAAAAGTACCATTATCTCATATTTAGGTCAGGCTGTCTAAAAAGGCCTTCGCTTTGATTTCAGAAGTGAAGAATTTAACCTGACCCTTATACAGAACTTTGAGCGTAGCAAGGTTATTCAAATAAACCTTGGCCTTTTTGTCCAAAAAGGGTTTAATTAGCTGTCGAAGCCGCCATCTCCGCTCCACAGTTGTGTGGCAAAAATCCGGCCTAACAAAGTATGAGATGTTACCTCGAGACCGATGAGCATCAGGCCTCGCTTTTTCGGCAATAGCTTGACGTAAAAGAAAGTTGCCGAAATAGACCAGTATCACCCTAGGGTATTTGCTTTGTGAGTTAATAGCCCGTAATGTAAACGGGGTTCTGTGGACACGCTGGACTTCTAGCTCCCAATTCCATGAAGATAACTCGGGAAATGTATCTTTGAAAAGTTGAATCACAAAAACGAGTATGTTGTCTCCTTCGCTTTTCTCCGGAACCCCCAATATCCGTAGGTTGTTGCGGCGCATGCGATTTTACATCTCCTCGAGCTTCCACCTTACATCAGTCAGTTCTGCGTCATAGGCATCGACCTGTTCTTTCACCACCGTTGCTTCAGCCTCGTTGACCACTATCCGATCTTCCATATCTGCCATTCTTGCGTTGGAGGCCGCTACAGATTTGGAGAGCTTACGTACCCCTCCTTGTACCTTTTGTAGGGCTTGCTGAGCCTTCCGACCATCTTTGGAGGTTTGTTCCCTGTGGGAGGCAATCGCCTGCAGCACCGTGTCCATTACCGATGTTAAGGTAGTGTTTTGATCCTTCAAGGAAGAGGGACCCTGAGAGCTGGAGGTTGTTGCAGGAGCATAATCCCAGAGAAGACCTGCCGCGCCGTGATGGCTTCTTTTTTTTTTAATCACTGTATGCCTTCCCATTGTGGTTTCGCCCAATAGCTCATCCGCATCGCTATCTTGTGTGCTGGTGCTGGAGCCTGTGTGCAAATCGGATAGGGAATCTAAATCGGAATCTAAATCATGGTGCCATCCTGGGTCCTCGCGGCCTTCAGAGATAGTATAAAATTCCGATGGTTCTAGGTCCGTGTCGGAAGCGATCCCGGCTCCACCAATAGGGTCCGGCATAGACGCTATTGACCCCTCTTCATTTTCATTCCCCAATAGTGTGGCTGCTGCCGGAGTGCCTTGTGCCTGAGCCAAAGTCAGAACTGGAGGGGGTGATGTTAAATTGCCCCCCTCGTTAGCCAAGTTAAGTGGAGCAAAAAGAGTTTCAGTCCGTGGCTGTTTGGGCATATTAACTGTGTTGCCTGTGCCAGTTGTAGGGGCAAGTGCAGCATCGGCCTGTGACTGTAACTGTAACTTCGGTTGTATGACCTCTGCTTGCAGTGACTCATTTGTGATATTTGTTGATGCTGTAGGCACAATTATTATTGGACCTGGCTCCTGAAGCGGCACATTCACCCCTGCTAATGCTGCTAATACTGCTTGCGCTTGAGAATTCAGTGTTGCCGGTACTGTTAGAATTTTTGCCCCTACCGTCTCTTCAGTAAAACCCCCTGGGCCTTCTACAGAGACTGCTAAGCCTTGCGCCGGTGTGGGCAAGTCGACTGTAGCTGTAGCTATAGCTGGAATACTCACTGGAATACTCACTCCCTCGAGAGGCTCGGAGCGGGCTGCTGCTAGCACCAACGAATCCGCGCTGGAGGGCGCCACCGGGATTGCGGGCGGTGCTGCAATCAGCGGCCCGCTTGTTGCGTGATGAAGGGAGGGGGAGGGCGCAGCTTCGGCCGGCGTTTTCCGAAGTAGGTCCACAACAGAGGGGCCCGGAATGTTGGTGATTTTTGCCGCTTTCTGGTGTTTCAACTGGGACTGAGCCTGTCCCCCATCGGAGCCGACGGCTTCATCCGTCAGGGAGCCAGCGCGCCTTGCCGCCAGCTTCTGATCACGAAGCGCTTGCTTGGCTGCCCGGGTTTTTGAAGCAGCCGCCACCGCTGCAACATTCTTCGGAGCCATCTGCGTGTTCTGCGTGTTCTGCAAGATGAGGTCAATAACAGGAGCACTTCTAAGCTTGTCCTGATCGCCAGGGGATTCTCTGCTGGCACGAAGCTGAATGAAGAGCCTTAACACCGTATGGCCGAGGGCTGATGCGATACAGTGGAGTAGCGGCCGTGACTGCCCCGATGAGGATGAAGAGTCTCCTGATGCATCAAGGTAGGCACCATTCATTCTTCATGCTTTAACCCTGTATACCACTGTAGTTCCAACACGGCTGCTTTCTGATGCCGCTTGTAGCCGCTTGTAGAACTTTCAAGCGGGCCTCAGTGAGCGCCAAAGGTCCAAACCCTCCTCCTAGCCCATTAGTTAGGCTCGGCACGAGAGACTGTCTCACAGCGGTCTAGTGAGCCGCCGCCATCTTGCCTCCGATCACATATTAACTTCTTAGGAGGTCCATTCCTTCACATTCTGCAGCAGGCATGATGCAGACCTACTAGAGCAAAGGCTTGACTCTGCCCTTGTCTGTCTCTTAAATGAAACAATCTTTCTAGCTTCTTATTGCACCTAATAAATGGACTCTAGCTTGCCTCAAACTTGACCCATCATTTCATTAGCCAGAGCTCATACTTGACCTTTATTTCTATCCAAGCTCACTGGCACCAAACCCCTGATTTGAGCGAGTGGCTCACACCAAAATGAAAAATCACCATCATCCAACTTATTTTACAATAAGTGTAGCACCTTCCTCGCATTCTTGTGCTCAGTTATAACCCCCAATACCACAATTGCACTCTGCAATTCACCAAACTTAAAGGACAAAGAATGAAGACATTGATAAAGGAAGATAAGGCCTTGTCCCTATTGCACCTACTTGAGAAATAGGGAGGTTGGTAGAAGGTCATGAGGGAAAACATTTGAAATTTTGGGACACACATTCCAAAGAGTGTCCACTTTTCTCCTCTTTTACCAAGTAAAAAAAAAATCTTAGCAAAAAAAAAAATATTCACTTTTTGAAAATTTCCACCTTGGGATACCTCTACAGCATTGGCAGGATTCGAACTCTGGCCTGTGAGGGCAGTCCGCACCAAAGGTACAAGACTTACCTTTGAGCTATAGCTCCTTAGTGGTCTAGAGGATTGCAGTAGTAACTATAAGCAACATACAGGCCTTGGTGTCCTTCCCTGCGGCTTCCATTGCACATGAAAAGGATGACCATGACATAAGGACAATTTGATAGGCTACTTGCATGGAAACCAGTGTGGTCAAGTGGGAAAGTGCCTGCCTTCCATGCAGGCAACCAGGGTTCAAATCCCGGGTTCGGCACCAGGTGACTGATGGTGGCAGCGCAGAGGTAAGTTGGAGGTGGGCCTAAATGGCCAATTGGTAAGTAAAGTGTGTCTGTGTGTTGTGTAAGAGTGGAATCATGCCTAGTGAATGAGGGATTGCAGATTGATTGGTAAGTAAAATAGGTATGGCCTGAACACAGAGAGGTGAAAGAAAGGGAACAGGTGTTGTGTGCAGGAGGAGGAGGAGCCTAGTCAGAGTGAGTGGGGTTAGAGAGGAGGGGTTCAGGAGGAGCCTAGTACAGAATGGGTGGGTTCAGAGAGCAGAGGAATAGGTGGAGGACGATCCTGACTTATTGTAGGGTACTGCAAATACTTTATACTGCACCCCCCCTATACTCTCTGATTTCTGTTGGGAGGGGGCAGTCAATATTTGGGGGAGCAGTATTAAAAGGTGCTTGGGCGCAACGTGAAGGCGATGAGGTGCACACAATGGCTTGGCTTCCAGGTACTTTTGAGGGGCTACCATTAGTTTTTATTGCTCTGATCCTCCCTCATGGGGTGTACCCCAAATGGTTAGGGGCAACGGGGGGGCAAGAAGCTGTTTGACAGTTTCTATTAACAACAGGGGTCACCATACGATTCTGCTGCAGTTATGGTATTGAAAGGTAAACCAAGGAGCATTTGGCTGTATTTTTGCAGGTGGGGTGCCCCAAAATGTTACTGCCAGCAGCAGCAGCCCCCTTCCTCCCCACCCTGCAGATTGGTATAGGTACCTTTAGGACATTTCTGTTGAAAACAGAGGCTATAGCGAATCGCGCTACAAAATCCGAGAGCACTAACACTTGCTAAATAAAGGTGGCATCGGAGCCTACGAATGAGGCAGGGAGAGGCTACTGTTGCAATTGGTTTGGTGGTTCATAGTGAATAACCTCAGCATGCGAATAGGCAAAAGTGTGAGGATTGGCAGTGTCTGTAGAGAATTTTGGCATGCTCTTCAGTTGATGTTTTCCTCCTTACGTTGACCATGAACTACAGAGGAAAGGCCTGGCCTTACTGTTGGGCAAAACATGTATTTATGATTTTAAGAAGTGTAGCCTGGCTGTACTGAGAGGGCCTGTACAGTATGGTAAATGCCTGTATCCCCCTGCAATGTGCATCCAACTGTCACTTGAGATTGAACAGCGAACGAAGCAGCTGGGTTACTGACTGAATGTAAATGGAAGGTACATAGGAAGGGTGTTTGTGGTCACTCAAATGATTGAAACCTGGTTGATGCACTACCAAAGCTGGGATACCAGGGGGGAACATTTGAGGGGTATTGAGATGGTGGTGTCCAGAGGTCAAAATATGTTTCAGAGACACAGAGGTACTGCGGTCCTGGCCCCACATTGGGGGTAGACAAAAGTCCCTGCTAAAGATTCTGTCCAACTGCTACCCCATTTTGTGAAGCCTGGCTCCCTCTGTAACGATTCCCCAGTGTCTTTCGATCCTACAGATGACTGTAGCAAACTTCCCAATTTTTTTTCTTGGCCTCATACTCCCAAAGGAGTGCCTGACATTTGCCAGCCTAACGATACTCACATTCTGGGAAAAACCTCACTAACTATGCATATTTATCTACCACACATGGCAAATCCTTACAATTGTAGAACATCATATCGCACTTGTCATCTTTGAGGTACTGTAGGTATTTGGATTTGAGGGAAATATTCATCCTTGCTTGCTCTCTCCCATCTGAAGTCTATGGTGCTGCTGTTCCTTTCTCACATGTCCCTTCAAAGAGACAAGTGACACACAGACTCAATCACTCAGCAAACATATATGCTTTGACGTTTTCATCTTGCTGTTTACCTTCCAAATATTCCCCCTTCACCACAAATACAGGCCTGCCATTCCTCATCCCCTCAGTCAAAGCAGCCCTTCACTCCTTAGGCCCTGCAACACCACCATGAACAAGAATCATGCCAGCAAGCAGAAGAAAAGCCTCAGTGTGCTCTTTTGTTCATACTGCTGCCCTCTAGTAACACTTCATGGCAACTGCAGCATAAGAATGGGACTGAGAAGAGGGCTGTCCTATGCAAATAATATCCTCCCATGCATACTTTCTTCTGAGACGGTCGGCGGCTTGTGCCGTGATACCGCCTCCAACATATGGTCTTCAACCAAATTTTAAAAAAGCCCACCTGCCTTAGACGAAGGATTTTGCCACTCGAAGGAAGCAAATGGGGACATCACCCTCATTTAGCAGGGTCCTAAATTGCCTGCTGGCAGCCTGTATACAGAACAAGGGCGTTCGTGGGCGTTCGTGAGCGTTCCTCAAAGGAAGGAGGTGGGTGATTAATTCACAGTGCCAGGGCAGGCCCAGCCCAGCCCAGCCCAGCGCAGCCCAGCGCAGCCCAGCCCGGCACAGCGCACTGCTGTGGAGGTCCATTCCTTCACATCCTGCAGCAGGGATGATGCAGACCTACTAGAGCAAAGGCTTGACTCTGCCCTTGTCTGTCTGTTAAAGGAAACAATCTTTCTAGCTTCTTATTGCACCTAATAAATGGACTCTAGCTTGCCTCAAACTTGACCCATCATTTCATTAGCCAGAGCTCATACTTGACCTTTATTTCTATCCAAGCTCACTGGCACCAAACCCCTGATTTGAGCGAGTGGCTTACACCAAAATGAAAAATCACCATCATCCAACCTATTTTACAATAAGTGTAGCACCTTCCTCGCATTCTTGTGCTCAGTTATAACCCCCAATACCACAATTGCACTCTGCAATTCACCAAACTTAAAGGACAAAGAATGAAGACATTGATAAAGGAAGATAAGGCCTTGTCCCTATTGCACCTACTTGAGAAATAGGGAGGTTGGTAGAAGGTCATGAGGGAAAACATTTGAAATTTTGGGACACACATGCCAAAAAGAGTGTCCACTTTTCTCCTCTGTTACCAAGTAAAAAAAAATCTTAGCAAAAAAAAAAACATTCACTTTTTGAAAATTTCCACCTTGGGATACCTCTACAGCATTGGCAGGATTCGAACTCTGGCCTGTGAGGGCTGTCTGCACCAAAGGTACAAGACTTACCTTTGTGCTATAGCTCCTTAGTGGTCTAGAGGATTGCAGTAGTAACTATAAGCAACATACAGGCCTTGGTGTCCTTCCCTGCAGCTTCCATTGCACATGAAAAGGATGACCATGACATAAGGACAATTTGATAGGCTACTTACATGGAAACTAGTGTGGTCCAGTGGGTAAGTGCCTGCCATCCATGCAGGCAACCAGGGTTCAAATCCGGGGTTCGGCACCAGGTGACGGATGGTGGCAGAGCAGAGGTAAGTTGGAGGTGGGCCTAAATGGCCAATTGGTAAGTAAAATGTGTCTGTGTTTGTTGAAGTGTGCAGTGGGCATGACTCACTTCATCTGTTGGCCTGCACATGCATTATGTCTTCTGTACTCTTCAATAAGCCAAAATTTCATCTGCAACGCTGAGTAGGCCTCACCTCAAACAAACCTTTGTGACTGACAGACCGGCCTTTTTGCTTCTAGATATTTCTTGGTTTTACCATGGCAGACAGACAATCCAGCATACTTCTGCATAGGCCACACCTTATGGTGGTGCAAGGGCCTTGTAAATACGCCCTCACGTGTGCTTGGTAATTTTAAGTCACTTCCCCCTGATGCAAGGGTCTTGTTAATACACCCTCATGTTTACTTGGCCTTTTCAAGTCACTTCTTTCTGGTGCAAGGGCCTTGTAAGTACGTCTTTATGCGCGTGCTTGGCAATTTTAACTCACTTGCCCCTGGTGCATGGGTGTGGTAAATTCGCCCTCATGTCTGCTTGGAAATTTTAAGTTACTTCTCCCTGGTGCATGGGTGTGGTAAATACGCCGTCATGTCTGCTTGGCAATTTTAAGTCACTTTCTGCTGGTGCAAGGGCCTTTTAAATACGCCCTCATGTGTGCTTGGCAATTTTAACTCACTTCCTCCTGGTGCATGGGTGTGGTAAATGTGCCCTCATGTCTGCTTGGTAATTTTAAGTCATTTCCCCCTGGTGCAAGGGTGCACGTTTTTCAATTACATCACCTGTGTTTCCTAACATTAATATTCACATTGTGCTGATGAGGTTTAGGCCTGCCCAGAGAGACAGAGGAGGTCTGGTCTTTGTTGAAGTGTGCAGTAGACATGACTCACTTCATCTGTTGGCCTGCACATGTATTATGTCTTCTGTACTCTTCAATAAGCCAAAATTTCATCTGCAACGCTGAGTAGGCCTCATCTCAAACAAACTTTTGTGACTGCCAGACCTGCCTTTTTGCTCCTAGATATTTCTTGGTTTTACCATGGCAGACAGACAATACAGCATACTTCTGCATAGGCCACACCTTATGGTGGTGCAAGGGCCTTGTAAATACGCCCTCATGTGTGCTTGGTAATTGTAAGTCACTTCCCCCTGATGCAAGGGTCTGGTAAATACACCCTCATGTGTGCTTGGCCATTTCAAGTCACTTCTTTCTGGTGCAAGGGCCTTGTAAATACGACCCTATGTGTTCTTGGAATTTTAACTTATTTTCCCCATGGTGCAAGTGCCTTGTAAATGTGCCCCCTTTGTCTATGTTGTTAAATTACTGTAGATGGAATTGACATCTAGTGTGTTAATTGTTTGCCTTCTGTTATTAGTTTACTGTTTGGTAATAGTGGTTAGTATCAATTTTTTAAATATTTTTCCACAGATTTAACTGAAGATCTTTAGAAAACTTTAAAAATGCCCTCAAGGCACCGAAAACTAAAAGAAGCAAAGCGACTTACACTACATCTTGGTAAAGATTTGGAACAGTCCTGTAATATGAAATCGTATCAAGTTGCCAAAAAAGCTCCGGGTAAGAAAATAAAATCATTTTTAAAAACAATTTTCAGACAAAAAAATACCAGTATTGAACATGTTTTAGTGCAGAAGAAGAGAGACAATTTAAAGGAAAAGGAAAGGCCCGTAAAAAAAGTTTCTGCTAGAGCAGGAGATAAGTCTGTGTATGGCAGTAGAAGGGATCTTCAATTCAGGGACATTCGTAGGCGAATGTTCCGCAACAGGATAATTGTCAATTTGTTAAAAAATTTTAAGAAAGGCCAACAGAAAGTGACATTTTATAAGAAAAAGAAATATGTAGAAAAAATTATTGATCAGGCTTTCGAGATTAAGCGAAAGTTATTTATTTTGGTAATCAATTGAATTAGGAAACTAAACAAGGTAATTTCTGATTTCAAATCAAATAGTAGATGGAAGAGAGTAGTTAATCGTACTAATTTTTGTGAAGTATTCTCAGGAGAATGGAAGCATAGTTCAAGTTGTGAGGCATTTTTTAATGAGGAGAGTTACTTTCAAGACAATGATTTGGTGCATGCAGTTGACACCAGTGGTCGAGCATATGAGGTAAAAGATGGTTGTCCGGTTGAAAAAGAAAAACTTGTGTCTGCAGATGCAGAAGAGGTGTTAGGTGATGAGATTTTAGGAAGACGTCCTAAGGGACCAGTCTACACCTGGAAATGTAGTAGCATTTGTAGTGTGCGACAGGATTCCATCAATTTGTTTTGTGATTTTGTACGTACATTTAATAAGAAAAGTTTAAAACAGAAAATGAAGTTGTTGCAAGAATTAGATCCTTGCAGAGTGAGAGAAGTAACAGGTTTGCATGGGCATTCCCTGGCTTGTCTTTCCAGAAGAGTATGCCAGAGTGTTTTTCATCATTTCAGGATGCTAGCAGTGCATCATAATAAAGTGAGGAAATTAGTGAGAATGTTGTATTATGCTAAGAGTCCAGCAATTATGCTTAAACAATTGAGCAGTGCTCTTTTGCATGGTTCAGAACTACATGTGAAGAATATTTGTGAAGAAATTGAGTTCTGTTACTTTGCTAGTAAAGAGAACAATGTTGAAATTGACCCAGTAGAGGAAGGTAATGTGGAAGAGAGTGTACAGATTTCTAATATAGATAAGTTTCACAAGGAAATTTCCATCTTTCAGGTGAAATCAAGTGAGAGGCCTAATTTCACTTGTGTGTGTTGTTGACGGACTTATTATAAGAATCAGACTAAGTTAGTGGATTTATATGCAAAAAGTGAAATGGAAAACAATAGTGAATGGAAGGATTTTGCTACATACTTGATGGTAGAAAATTGTTTTGATTTGGGATCGGACCAACGTATGTGTACTTATTGTTTTAACAAATTAAACCAAAACCGGATGCCTGCTAGAGCGGTTCATAATAATCTGGAATTGGTTGACATTCTTTCTGAATTGAAGGATTTAAATATTTATGAATCTATTTTGATTCAAGGTGTGCATCCCTTTCAGGCTATTGTACGAATGGAGCCAAAGACAGGGAAATTGCCTCCATCAGATTTACAGAGAGGATTAAAGGGAAGAGTTGTTTATTTGCCTTTAGATTTGAAGAAAAACATTAATACAATTGGAGTAGAGAAAGTGGAAGAGGAACCTCTGGTTATCCTAGTTAATGGTGTTCCGACAAAGAGTAAGAAAATCTGGCAAGATTTAGTGGATATTAGGAAAGTCAAAAAGGCAACATTGTATTTGATAAAAAACAATGAGTACTACAAGAATGTATATGTAGCAGAAGAGGAAGTAAGTGAAGAAGAAGACAGCGAATTGTGTGCTGGACAAATTGAGAAAGTAGAAGCCTCTAAAAATGAATAAATATATGGACATTAATCCTTTGCATTCCAAGGAAGTCATGGGGAATGCTATTGAGTTGTTTCAAATTAAACAAGCCAAAGGGAGTCCCATTAGTGTTTGGGAGGAAAGTTTGGAAGCTCAGTGTTTTCCACAGTTATTTCCCACAGGTCGAGGAGGACTATATGATGAGCGACCTGATCAAATTCCTGCTTCTGAATACCGGACTTTACGATTGTATGCAGAAGATCCTAGGTTTCATCAATGCATTCCCTATTTGTTTCATCTACTGTTTGAAAGTGATCTGTCTGGACTGTCTTATGCAGTGAACCACATCCTGAAAAGTGGTTTACAACTGTGAAATATCTCAGCAAGGGACTTTATGGACAAAGTCAATGTGCAAGACAGTATTTTGGATTCTTACCTGATTAATCTGATGGCATGTCAGCGTGGTACTAATGAGTATTGGTACCGTCGTCATGGTGACTTAAAATGTATGCTGAGGAACTTAGGAACTCCCACATGTTTCCTCACTCTCAGCTGAGCTGAGTATGGCTGGGAAGACTTACTTGAATTTCTACGAGAGGCAAATGGAAACATTGAAAATATTGAATTCAAGACACCCGGAGAACTTTGCTCTTTGGATCCAGTGAATGTATGCAGGTACTTCAATCATAGATTTGAAGCTATGATGTCTTTCATCACGAACAAGAAAAATCCACCTCTTGGAGAGGTGTTGGATTTCTTCTGAAGAAAGGAGTATCAAGCAAGAGGTGCTCCTCATATACATATGCTGCTATGGATCAAAGATGCACCCAAATTTGGAACAGATCCGGATGACTTAGTGATGAATTTCATAGAACAGTATTCTACATGTGCTGTTCCAAAGACAAAGGAAGACAAAAGTCTAAGAGAACAAGTTTTACGATTTCAAAGCCATCGTTGTGGAAAGTACTGTTGTCGTAAATTCAGAAACAAGAACAAGTACTACACAAAATGTCGTTTTGGATTTCCACGATTGGTGATATCTAAAGGAAGAGTGAACAATTTGATGTCTTCGCTGCGACATAATGTGACAAGGAAATCACCCAAAAATACATACAATTTGAAGAGAAACGAAGAGTCCAAGAACATCAATGACTACAACCCAGTGATTTTGTCCATGTGGAATGCTAACATGGATATACAGTTTGTGGCTGACAACTGTATGGCTGTGGCTCGGTATGTGACGTCTTACATCACAAAAAAAGAACAGACAGAACTCAAGGATATGTGGGAGGAAATTTCCCATGAAAAGAGCCTCAGTAAGAAGTTGTACAGTTTCAGTCTGAAGATGTTGTCACATCGAGAAATCGGAGCTTATGAATGTTCTGACCGGTTATCTTCAGCAAGTCTCTATGCCAAATCTAGGAGTATCATTTGGGCAAGTCTTGGTCTTGCTGCAACGCGTAATCGAGTTCGCAAACCTGTACGGGAAATTGAGTATTTGGCGGAGAAGGAGCCAAGCAGTACAGATATTTTGAAGACCAACATGTTGGATACATATTATCCAAATAGAAGCAGTCACTTGGAGAATGTTTGTCTGTATGAGGTTCTACAAAATTACATTTTCAAGAGGAACATCACAGAAGATATTGATAAAGGAGTGTATGCTGTAATTGGAAGTGAGGGATGTCTGGTCAAGCAAAAGAAATGTCTATTGGTAAATCATCGAAAATTGGATTGCGAATCTCCAGAAAGAAAAGAGTTTTTCTATTTAGCTCTTTTGCAACTTTTCAAACCTTGGCGTGCAGAAGAGGAACTGCTTGGAGATTTTCTCTGTTCCGAAGACTCTTTCAATGCAGCCAAGGAGTCCATAGAATGTCCTGCTTTCCCAAAATATCTAGAAATGTTGAATGCAGAAATCGAGCAGGAAGCAACAATAGCAGCCAAGATTGCTAGAGACAGTTCTCAGGACAGTCAGATTTCAGTTCCATTGAGTCAGGATCCACTAGGAGGACCAGTTATTGAAAATGAAGCTGCCACTGCCATGATTGAAGTGGAAAGAGCCATGGCACATGCTCAGGAGGATGTGGTTAACTTAGAAGATTTAGAAAGACAACTTAACGTTGAGCAGAGGAAAATATATGATGAAGTTACCAACCAAATTGATCATGGATTAAGTCATGAGAAGAAACAGTGCTCATGAACGTTGTTGAAGCCTATCCGATTGTACGTGAGTGGAGAAGCAGGAACTGGAAAAAGTTTCCTCATTAAAGCGATTTCATGTTATTTGCAGAAATGGACTGAGTCATCGCTGTCTTATGTTGTCACCGCTCCAACTGGACTGGCAGCAGATAATATTAAAGGTATTACTTTGCATCGTCTACTGATGCTGCCAGTGGAGCATGATAACAAATTACAATACCACAAGTTATCGGGAGATGCTTGTTGTGAAGTATCTAGAGTCCTGAAGAAGATGAAACTTCTTATCATTGACGAAGTAAGCATGGTTTCCAATGTCATGCTTGCCTTTCTGCATTTGAGAATGCAGGAGGTTCTTAAAACAGAGTATGATGTGTTATTTGGTGGCAAACACATCATTGTTTTCAGTGATCTTCTGCAGCTGACACCAGTGAAAGGACAACCAGTGTTTAAACTGCTTACGCATGAAGATACCAGGAAGTGCCTAGGGAGCATTGGCAACGTTAACATATGGTTAAACTTCAGTTATGCTGAGCTTCGTGAAAATATGCGTCAGGCGAAGGATGAAGATTACAAGAATATTCTACAAGATGTTAGAATCGGGAAAGTGACTGAGCGTCGGAAAGAAGCTTTACATGCACGATTACTGTCAAATTTGTTTCCAGAAGAAGACGTTCTGCCAGAGAATATTTTTCATAAAATTACTGAGAAGAAATCTGGAATATGTTTGATGCCAACTCTTGCAGAATGTTCCATCTTCAACAACAAAATGTTGAATTTAGAGAACCAAGAGATAGTGAAACTGGAAGCTATTGACAGAATAGAGCATATGGGTGCAACAATTGTTTTGTCTGAGAATTTTAAATCTAAATTGGATTCATTAGAGAAGACTATATCTAAAACTGCTGGTTTTGAAAAGATTCTGAATGTGTGCTTAAATTGCCGTATCATTTTGAGAAGAAATTTACATGTTGAAAGAGGTCTGGAAATGGATCAATGCGTAATGTTGTTGATTTTGAGAAATACAGAAATAGGGATGGGATTGAATTTTTAAAACTTAAATTTGATGGCATTGAGGAAGTACAGCTAATTGGTCGTTGCACAGCTAGGTTTCTGCTTGTAAAAGACTTATATGTTCGCAGTAAGCAATTTCCTGTTTGCTTGGCATATGCGGTGACAATCCATAAATCACAAGGTTTAAGTGTAGACAGTGCTTTGGTGAATATTGGCAGTTCTGTGTTCAAGGAGGGTATGGCTTATGTAGCATTGTCACGAGTCAGAACTTTATCGGGTTTGTACTTGATTGAGTGTGATGTCACAAACATTTGTGCGGATCTAGATTGTGTTATGGAATACAATAGGTTAAGAAGAGAGTATGCAACACATTTGCCTCAATATCCTTTGTTTGAGAAACGTGTGGTAGGCTGGAAACGAAGAAATGTCACTAATAGTAGGGAGGTTGTAAAAAAAAGACCAAAAGTCGATGAACCCAAAATTGTAAGCAGAAAGAAAATGAATTCTGATGAAGATGTTGTTGGTTTTCAATTTGAAAATAGTTCTGGTGTGAACTGCTATGCTAATGTAGTGGTTAATGTTGTCTTTTCTCTAGAAACTTTAAAAGAACAGATTGTGATCAATTCGGATCAAAGTTTTTGCTGTTTGTTGAATTCTGTGTTAGAGAAATGTAGTGCTGATAGAACAAGAGTAGAAAGTGTGTCTGAAATTCGAAATCTGTTAGACGAATGTTCAGGTCACACACAATTCTCTCAAAATATTCAGCAAGATTGTCAGGAGTTTTTAATGTATATGCTTAATGTATTGCAAGATGAAGGTGTAGATGTAGATCATCTGTTTGGCCTTTCTTATCAATGGCAGCATGACTGCGAGAATTCTACGTTATCAAGTATTACTAGTGTAGACTCAGAAAGATTTATATATTTAACTTTGCCAGACACTAAATCAGTATCCTTTAATAAGCTAGTAAGAGCAGCCGATCAAAACATGGAGTGTAGCCAATGTAAGTCTGCAATGCTGTCCACATTATTTATACGAAGATATGGCCAGTATGTCATTTTAATGTTCCAACGATGTAGGCCTGATAGAACAAAATTGACAACTTTAAATAAAAATGTTGTGGCTTCTCAGTTGTCAATATCAGGAAGGACTTTTCTAACTGCAGCAATTATATATCATGAGGGTCCTTCAACAACATCAGGACATTACACAACTTATTTGAAGTCTGGAAATGGCTGGTCATTCTGCAATGATTCTGTTTTAACTTTCAAAAAAAGATTGCCTTTTCACCTTCAAAATTCTTACCTGGTGTTCTTACAACCAAAATGTTAGGAAAGGAATCTCAGGATTTGTTCTGAGGAATTTCAAGAGGTTCTAATGGCTCCTACACTATATAGCCTTGTGGATAAGTGTAGCACAGAGCGAAAAAAAATTTTTAATAAGCTAATTCAAGCAGCAGATCAAAAGAAGGAGTAGAGGTGATGTAAGTCTGTAATGCTGTCTACATTATTTATAGAAACTTATCGGTGAAATGTCATTTTACAATTCCAACTACATAAACCGGATGTAAATAAGTTGTCAAGTTTAATTAAAAATGTTTTGGCTGCACAGTCGTCGATTTCAGGAAGAACATTTGTAACTGCAGCTATTATATGACATGATGGTCCTTTAACAACTTCAAGATATTACACAGCTTATTCGAAATTTAAAAAAGGCTGGTCTTTCGGCAATGATTAGAATTTGACTATGAAGCAATGTTGCCTTTTGACTTGTTTTCAGAAGTGAGAATTTAGGGTAGGTAACTGGATTATAATGATTCTAGGTGTTGTTGTAATTTAGTGTGCTGTTTTAAATTGCTTTGTATGTCTCATTTTTCTTAAAACGATAGAGCTTATCTTTCAGAAAGTGGAGGGCAGAAAATAATAACAGCACAATAGAGTATAAGCTGTTCATAGGACATCCTTTGACGTCATAGAAAGTAAGTTACTTTTGAGGAGTTCTGATCTGATTGATTATATTATATGGGTTTTTTAAACACAATCATTTTGATTGTGTTTTTTTCCCCGCTGTTATATGATGAATACCTTCAACTCACTGTTTTTAGTGAAATTTGATATATTCTGAGAACAGCAAAAATAAACCATTTAATATGTATAATTAATTCTGTACTTTGAATTGTGATTTTTAATATGTACTCATCTTGTCTCATGCTCACTCATCTTTTACTACTTTCTATCAATTTTAAAATTTTTGTTCTCTCATTCACAGATTGAAAGTATTAAAATAACACGTGACTAAATTAACGATAATTATAAGGTAAGTGTTTAGTACTCATTCTGTTACATCTCTTTTACATTTAACTTTTATTAGTTCCACTGCTTCATTTCTTTAACCCTCAGTTTCCTGCCTTTGCTACTTCCCTCATTCCTTTTTCTATTACTTTTTTTACTTTAATCTTTCCACTCCTGTTCTCAGTCCCTCTTTAAACAGTATCTCTGTGTTACTCCCTCTAACTGTCTTTCTTTTAACATTAATCTCAGTTTACTTTTCTTTTTTTTTTTTTTTTTAATTTTTTGAGTTCGTCCCGGTTCGGGTACCGGCGCGCGAACCGGGTAGCGAACCAAAAGAAATAGAGGTTGTCAGAGTGCTAAACATTCTAGCAATTTCTTATAAAGGGGAGGTAGTTCTGAAAAGAACTTTTTTTATTATTTTTGTTGTTTTATATTTTGTTTTTTATTTTTCTGAACATTTTTTTTTTTGTATTTTTTGAACGGTTTATATTTTTTTTGTTTTTTTGATGGGGTAGAAACAAAAATGATTCATTATTAAGGGCTCAACAGGAGCAACAAAAAAAAAGATAATTTATTTCCAGGGGCGTTTTGCACATTTGTGATTGTCAATTGCTTTATTAATTAAGTTTATGCTGCTCTCTCTGAAGCAAATGAGTTGGCCACAAAAAATGCATACATGCTTCACATTGCCAAATTTCATTTGAATATTTGGGACCATCTCCCTCGCCTCTGGTCCCGTCACTGCCTCTTCATTGGTGGATGTACTGGCCACAGGTCGGGGGTTATCCACCAGATCACGTAGTTGTGCAGCACTGTAATTTATAGGGTGCCACCTTTCCATATGGCGATGCATGGTATAATTACCATAACTGTATTTCTTTTCTGTTCCTCTGGACAGTTCATCTTTACAAATTAGGCAGGTAACATACCGGGCATTTACCTTTTTTTGTTCCGGGGGTATTGAAAAAAATTGCCAAATATAACTCTCTTTAACATGGGACCTCCTTGGCTCTTCAGGTAAAAACCTCCACTTCCCTTGCTCCTCTTCCTCTTCTTCCTCTTCTTCCTCCTCTTGTTGTAGGATGACCTGAGGAGGTGGTCCTCTCTTCCTAGGAGGTTGTGGTGATGGTGGGGGTCCACCAGCTGCAGCAATCAATGAAGCCATTTCTATGGTATTCAAAAAAGGTCTTTCTCTCATAAAAATGAAAGTCAGAGTGAGGAAAAAAGGTGGGGCTTTCATCATTTGGGAAAAAAAATGTTCTAAACCAATGAAAAGTGTTATGTTTAGGTCATATGACCAAGCCTTCCATCATTAGGAAACCAAAAGTAAAATGAACCAATGAAAAGTTTTATAAACAAGTCACATGACCTGTTATACTTACGTTACGCGCTCCGCGCCACGCCCCGGATCGCTTCCGGGGCGCTGCGCTTCGCGCCTCGGTTCGCGTTCCGGAGCGCTTCTGGGTGCGCTAACGCGGCGCGTCATAAGACGCATTACGCGGTAACGTGATACGTCGCGCTTACGCGACGCGTCACGATGTTGCTTTCTAACGCGGTAGTTGTGCTAACGGAACGTTTACCGGTTTGCGGACGGGTCGCGGAACAAAATGAAGCTAACGGGAAGCTGTCTGGTTCGCGGACCGGCAGCGAAACAAAAAAAAAAAATATATATATATAAATAAAAAAATTATATAACAAATATATAAAATATATTTTTGAATTAGAATAAGAATACATTTTACAGCTTTTGATATTTGCTATTAAAAAACCATTGAAATTCACTGAAAAAACCATAGGTTATAGACCATATATAGTTAGGAATTAGCATTTACAAAACCTTGAAAATTCACTGAAAAAACCATAGGTTATAGACCATATATAGTTAGGGATTAGCATTTACAAAACCTTATTTTACTCGAACAAAACCATTGAAATTTGCATATATAGTTAGTTGCACTAACTATATATCGTGCACCCGCAATCCACTGCTGATCATGTCTCATTCATGACATTTCACTCATACAAAATCATTGAAATTCCCCCTTTATAGTTAGTTCAGCTAACTATAACTCGCGCGCCCGCAATGTACTGAAGATGATGTCACATATTACATCACACATGACATGGTCAGTAACATCACTAATGACTTCACTGTAAGAATGGTTAGAATTACTTTTCAGGATCAGTAATTGGCTGAAAAATGCAGCACTGATGTCTCTCCTGATAACAGGTGAGTAAATCAGAATTCGTAGTTCTGCTGATTTTAGAGGAATATTTCGCTCAATAATGAAGGAAAGGGGGGCCTGGAGTGATATGTGTGAAAACACGCCCTGTGGCATGTTTTAGGTTGGGGTTAATTCCTCTTCAATCCTGAGGTCCCATGTGAGGCAACTAGCCCACCAGGTACCTCCAGTATGCATCAGGGAGCTGTGTTGCAGAGAGGTGTTCAGAGGGCACGCCACCTTTTTACAACACTCTGCAATGCAGCTCCGTGGTGCTTACTGGAGGTAGGTTGGCCCCTAGGGGACCTCTGGATTGAAGAGGAATTAATTCCCCAACTTAAAACACACCACAGGGCATGTTTGCACTCATATCACACCAAGCCCCGCCCCCTACCTTCACCACTGTGCAAACGCGTCCCGTAACGTGTTCTAAGTTGGGGGATTAAGTCCCCTTGCATACTGGGGGTCCCTGGGGGCTAACTATCCCACCAGGAACCTACAGTATGCGCCAGGGGGCTGCGTTGCAGAAAGGTGTAAAACGGGGCATGGCCTCATTACACCTCTCTGCAATGCAGTCCCCTGGTGGTTTGCAGGGGGGAACTAATTTCCCTTGCATACTGGGGGCCCCTGGGGGCCAATTAACCCACCAGGAACCACCAGTATGCACCAGGGGGCTGCATTACAGACAGGTGTAATGAGGCCACGCCTCTTTTCACACCTCTCTGCAACGTAGCCCCCTGGCACGTTTGCAGAGGAGTAACTAATTCCCTTTGCATACTGGGGGTCCCTGGGGACCAACTAGCCCACCAGGAACCTCAAGTATGCGCCAAGGGGCTGTGTTGCAGAGAGGTGTAATGAGGTCATGCCCCTTTTTACACCTCTCTGCAATGCAGCCCCTGGCACATTTGCAGAGGAGGAACTAATTCCCCTTGCATACTGGGGGTCCCTGGGGGCCAACTAGCACACCATGAACCTCCCATATGTGTCAGGGGCTGCGTTGCAGAGAGGTGTTCTGAGGCCACGCCCCTTTTTACACCTCTCTGCAATGCATCCCTCTGGTGCATACTGTGGGCTAATTGGCCCCCAGGGACCACCAGTAGGCAAGGGAATTAGTTCCCCCTCTGCAAATGCGCAAGGGAGGTGGCGTAGCCTCCTTCCGATCCCATTTAAAAAAAAATACTTTTAAGAAGGAGGGCTGTGTAGCCCTTCTTTTTCTTATTTTTTTTGCCCTGGGGACCCCATCCCCCAGGGCCTCACCCAATTCCTATTTTTTTATTTGTTTATTTTTTATGGGAAGGGGAATGGCCCCCTCCCATTGCCAATTTCGGCCCCTTGGGACCCCATCCCCCGGAGCATGGACAACTTTTTTTATTATTTTTGTGGAGGGGGGCTGCATTGCCCCCCTCCTATGTCCACTTAAGGCCCCGGGGACCCCATCCCCTGGGGCCTGCCAATCTTAAAAAAATAATTATTATTTAATGGTGGAAGGGGGCTGTGAGGCCCCCTCCTGGGCAATTTATGGCCCTGGGGACCCCATCCCCTGGGGCCTGCCCTCTCTGCTGGGGACTGTGGGGGGTCCCCAAGCACCCCACTGTCCCTGCCGGCATTGCTTTTCTGCATGGGGAGCAGCTAACATTCTGCTCCCCATGCAGAAAAGCTATCCGCTGTGGTTTTTGAAAGAGAGAGGAGATTTCCTGCTCTCTCCTTCAAAAACCATAGCAAACAGCAGTGTCCCAGGGGTAGGCACCCCGGGATACTTCAGGAGCCAGCCCTGGGTAGTGGTGGTTCCCAGGATCATCAAGGGCTCCAGGGGGGGCCGCATGGCCCCCCTCCCACGAGTTAAAAGCCCTGGGGGGTGGAGGTCCCTGGGGCTGGGGTGTCTGTCACGGACCACCCTATTTTAAATATTAGTGCCTCGGGGTGTTGCTGATCCCTGGGGCATGTGGGGGAGCTTGAGACCCCACAGAGGTTTTTTGTTTTTTATTTTTTTTAAAAAGAAGCCCCGGAGGGTGGCGGTCCCCGGGGCTGCGAGGGGTTGTGAAGCCACCGCATACATGATATTAAATCCCCAGGGGGTGGCGGTCCCCTGGGCTGGGGGGGTCTCAGAGCACACCACTCTATTAAACTAAGTCTGGGGGTGGAAGTCTCCAGGGCTGGGTGACCCCTCTGGTCCCCCCTTTAGCAAGAGTAAATTGCCCCGGGATTTGGCCCTCTGAGGGGCTAAAATAAATCAGCACCCCACAATTTCTCCCCATAAAATTATTACTTTTTTGCCCTTGGGGGCCCTTGTGGAACCCCCTAAGCAGACCTAGGAGGTCAGGGTGTTTCTACCCAGCCCCCTTTTTGTGTTTTTCGCATTTCTTTTGTCTGTAGAACCGAGGCACAAGATGGCTGCCGACACTTTTTGGTTTGGAGTGTTCATAATGGTACGCATATTGTCCTCGGACAGTACACGTACAGTACAACATCGGATATATATCTATGATTTTACCTTTGTTTTCTAAGGAACTACTCAACGGATTTACACCATTTAACAAAAACCAAACTCTACCTTTTTGCCAAATTTTGTGTAATTCTGTTCAGCAGTTCGGGCTGTAGCCTCACTTAAAGAACCCCATGGAGAATTGCATGGGGAAAACCCCTTTTTTCTCAGCCCCCGCTTCACGAATCATCCCAAAACTTTCAGGGAAGGAGCGGAGAATTTCATGAAGATTCGTCAACCGGCACCAAAGTTATTCCAAATAGAATGTTGTGGATTTCCTATATATATATATATTCACTGAAAAAACCATAGGTTTCACACCAGTTATAGTTAGGAATTAGCATTTAAAAAACCCATTAAATTCACTGAAAAAACCATAGGTTTCACACCAGTTATAGTTAGCTGGAAATTTTACTGATATAAAACCATTGAAATTCCCACGTTATAGTTAGTCGGACTCACTATAACTTGCGCGTGCAATGCACTGCTGATGACATCACATATTACATCACTCATGACATGGTCAGTGACATCACTCATGACATCACTGATGACACCATCCAGTGAATATGTGTCTTTCTGAAAAATAAATATTAGTGAGTTATGTTTAAATATTTAAATACATTTATTAGTGTTTCACTTTGTGTATAAGTGGCTACATGTGTTGGTAAGTAGCTACATGCGTATGTATATGGGTTATTTGATATTTTTATTAGTATCAGTATGAGTGTCTATATAGTTTGGTGGAGGTATTACTTAGCACATAGATGCATGAGTGACTGACTCTTTGTTTGTATGTGTTTTGAAGACAGCATATGTACAGGACTGTATGGGTGGATGAGTGTCTATATGTGTTTGTTAGTGAGTGAATGACTGTCTCACTAGTGTCTTTATCAGTAACTACATATGTTTTAATCTAGTATATATGAATATTGATGTATATAAGTGAGTATATGTGAGAGTAAGAGATTGTAAGATTTCCTGTTTAAATAAGTATGTGTTTCTATAAGTGATTGTTTAAGAGAATAAATATGTGTAATTTTCAATAGAAGTAAGGTGGAAGTGTGTGTATAGCTCTATATTCAAATAAATCGTTGTTCAATAGTTTATTTGCACGTGTGAATATGTGTGTGAGTAACTTTTGGATGAATGTCGGTGTGTAACAGGATGTATAGGTGTATCACTTCATATGATGAGTGAGTATATGTATGAGTGACTATATAGAACTGTTGGTGAATGAGTGAATGTGTATATAGATAGTGGAATTACTGAATTGCTTGTTGTAACTGATATAGGTATCTCCTTTTTTTATTTAAATTTCAGTTTCTATTTTTGAATATGTGTCTCAAGGGTTACATTATAGTGAAAGGAGGTCTGTCAATATGTCACAAGGATGGTGTCATGAGTGATGTCACTGACCATGTCATGAGTGATGTAATATGTGATGTCATCAGCAGTGCATTGCACGCGCAAGTTATAGTGAGTCCGACTAACTATAACGTGGGAATTTCAATGGTTTTATATCAGTAAAATTTCCAGCTAACTATAACTGGTGTGAAACCTATGGTTTTTTCAGTGAATTTAATAGGTTTTTTAAATGCTAATTCCTAACTATAACTGGTGTGAAACCTATGGTTTTTTCAGTGAATTTCAAAGGTTTTTTTAATGCTAATTCCTAACTATAAGTTTCACTTTATAAATAAGACTGTTTGCACTCTAGTTGTTCTTTTTAACACTCTGGTACATTCTCTCATTGGGCTACAGTTGGGCTACATCTAGTTGAATTTTGGGCTACATTTTCAATTTTTGATCTCTGGTGGCCATCTTTGGGCTACATTGGGCTACTTTGGGCTACATTTGGGCTACATTTTGGCTCTAACATATATTAAGCCCAATGTAGCACAATACATATTTTTCTAAAGTTAATGTTTTTTACAAACCACTTCAGAATAGGGCTACCTGTCCCTACAATTATCCCAATTTTTTTTTTTTTAATTATTTTGGGGAGCGCTCCCGGAGCGCGCCCCGGGGAGCGCCCCAAAAAGCGTATTTTTACAAAGCACCCCGGGGCGCGCTCCGGGGAGCGCCCCGTGAGCGCCAATATCGCAAACGAAAACATGATCGTGACGTATCGCGTAGCCGCGACCGCGTGATACGCACGGCGTAAGCGCACCCGGAAGTACTCGAGCGAATACGATCGCACAACGTAAACTTCCGACGCGCTTACGCTGCGCGACCCGGGGCGCGCCCCCGGGCGCGCCCCGGGCGCGTAGCGTAAGCGCGTCGGGTCATGTGAGCAGAAAATAACACTTTTCATTGGTTCATAACAGTTTTAGTTTCATAATGATGAAGCCCCTGGCCTTGTGACCTGAAAATAACACTTCTCATTGGTTCAGGACAGTTTTTTTTTCTAAATGATGAAAGACCCCACCTTTTTTCCTTATTCTGACTTTGTCCTTTGACTGAGGAAGACCTGTTTGTTGCTCTGTCTACTTTTTTGCTCTAAATAATGGCTTCATTAGTAGCATCAGCTGGTGCATCTGCCCCACCACCACCACCACAACAACCAAGAGGACCAGCTCCAAATTATATTGGTGGTCAAGAACAGGAGGAGGAAGAGGAAGAGGAAGAGGAGGAGGGGAGAAGAAGATGGCTGCCTGAAGAAAACACACCTTATAAACCCAAACCACACTTCATTTGGCAGTTTTTTTCAATTCCAGAGGGGAAAAAAAAGGTGAATGCGCCCAAAGTCACTTGCCTCATCTGCAATGATGAACTTTCACGGGGCAACCCAAATAAGAAATATTCTTTTGGTAACTATACCATGATTCGGCACATGACAAGAAAGCATCCAAACAACTACTCTCGTGCAGAGTTCCGGGAACTGGCCAGTAACCTCCCCCATTCATCAAGGACCCCCTCCCAAAGAAACCAACCCACTTCCTCGGAACCAGAAACATCCGAGGTGATGCCTTGCATTCAGCCGAGATTTGCTGATTTTAAAATTACTTGCACTGCTTGTGGCAAGCTTATCTCCTATGGGGAACAAAGTGTGAAACTCATCGTCCTTGCAGGTGATAATCACAAGTGCCCCAAAAAGAAGTAATTTTTTGGGTTTTTTGTTTTTTTGCTCCAGTTGAGCCAGTTTCAATTCCCTTTTTTTGTTTCTCCCCCCCAAAAAATACAAAAAAATATATAAAACTGTTTTGAAAAGCCAAAAAAAGTTCAAAAAGTTCAAAAAACACAAAAAAAATATAAAACAACAAAAAGAAGAAAAAAAAAGTTCTTTTTAGAACTACCTCCAATTTCTAAATCAAAACTTCATTTTTTAAACACTCTGTCACCTTTTTTCATCATAGTGCGCTCCCAGGGCCGCTCCCCGGTGCGCGCACCGTGCGCTTCCCCCGCGCAAAACGAAAAAAAAAAAATATATTTTAAATGCCCCGCGGGGCCCTTTTATAGCCCCCACATCAAACCTAGGGGGTCAAAGGGGTCTATCCCTGACGCCTTATGGTCAGTTCCCACTTTGTTTTAGCCACCTCTTATGTCTCGATTTTACCGAGACACAAGATGGCGACCGCTCTGGACTGTTTCGAATGTTTACAGACACCCGAGAGCCAATCAGCTTTCCATGCGCACCTCGCGTGGCGCGCCTGGAGCGCTCTCCGGTGCGCGCACCGGTGCGCTGCTATAGATATATATATTTTTTTGAACCTAAATTACTCCAAATCCACTGGAGCACATATCTTGAGACATAGCAAAGGCACATCGGGCTACCAGTCCCTACAATTTTGCCAAGTTTGGTGTAAATCCATTCAGCCGTTCGGGCTAAAAGTGAAATCGACCGCCCTATGGAAATTAACATGGGGAAAACGCGTTTTGGGACCCCCCTTTTATCTCGGCCCCCGCTTGACGAATCCCCCCCAAACTTTCAAGGAAGGACCGGAGCTCGACGAGGCCATTTTCAGGAAATTTTCAGGCAGATTCGTCAACCGGTGCCAAAGTTATTCCAAATAGAATTTTGAGATTTAACATTGAAAAAAATCCTAACTATAACTACCTACTGGCGACCGCCAGTAGGTAATATATATATATATATATCAGCAGCAACTCACGAAAGCACCGCTTGAACGTGGAATCATGGGCGTGGACCAACTCTGTACTTCATTATTATTTTATTTTTCTCACATTCTGTCAAGACGTATTTCGGCCGTCCAAGCGGCCTTGATCACCTGACCATGCACGATGACTACCTCAATATTTAAAGTGTAAGTGCATCATACTTTTCCATAGACATAGACAAGTTACTTTTATGTTTAAATACATTCACAGTGTCTTGTGCTTATTTTTATGAAATGGCTCCAATATTTTGTGAGTAATTGCTTAAATGCATACACAATAATTACTTTGTCATACTTGGAAAATCTTTTCTACACTTATAATCTACACAAGACAAAAACTTTTTGCATAAATGCTTTTACATGTTGTCTCCTAAATGTCAAACTCATAAAATGCACTGAAAAAATCCTTACTTAATTACGTGCTCACCTCAAAGTGAAATAAATTATAACATGTGTAAATTCATAAACAAAATCAAAGCAAAAAATATTTGCAGTCACTTAGCTGATCTTTCCCCAGCAATGATCATTTCATAATATTAAATAAATTACACCAATAAATTGTAAGATAATTCTTATAAGTTTTCAGAAGGAATTCAATTCAAAATTCATTGAAAAAAGTGCTATTTTTATACAGTACTATGAATAAAAGTGACATGTGCCTGAGTACTTTAGGATAAAGTAACTAGTGCCTGCGGAGCGCCAATAACAGAGTAATAAAGATTCAATATTTTGATTAAACAGTTCTTAAATATCATTTGGTTGTGCAAATAAGCACACATGAGTACATAGCAGAATGTTCAAAGTCCCTAAACATATGTAAAAAAACCCTACATATAAATAAGCAACACCCCGTGAAATGCTTAAAGCAAGATAAAAAGACACATAGATAAAACCTACCCAAATGTCTTAAAACCAACCATAAAAAACAACATTTAAGAGGCATATTAATAAAGAAGGTTCACATTATACTCATTCACCTTTTCACCAACAACAGATTATCATTTACTTGTATCTATATATAACATTGATTTTACTTAAAACATGATAGATATATAGATAAAAGCATGGGTAATTGGGCATTTCACGAGCTAAAATACATCCCCAAAATTTAATCACAGGAATGTATGAATATCCTATGTCCCATTCAGACCCCCAGGCCACTTTGAGTCGAACTCATATATAAAAATTGTTTCTGTTCGCCTGAGCCTTGCTTCTCTATCCCCTCCTTTTTTTGTCAATGGTATAGACTCTATCGCATAATATCGGAGGTATTGGTGGTTGCAGTCATGTACCGCCTGAAAGTGTCTTGCAACAGGATAATTTTGATCTTTCTTAATGATAGCCCTCCAGTGTTGTAGAATTTGTTTGTGTACAGCCAGTTTGGTGCTGCCTATATACACTAAATTGCACTCGCACTCTAGGACATACACACAATACTTTGTTTTGCATATTAGATGTTGCTGTATTTCTCTATTTGCCCCAGAGAATGCCGTTCTATAGGTTTTGGCAACTGGCAACCACTACAAGTTAAACATTTGTAAAAACCCTTTCTGGATGACAGCCAGGTGTCTTTCTTAAAACTCCCCTGACTGTTTCTTGCCAACATATTACCCATGCTCACAGATCTACGGAAAGTTATCGCTGGGTTAGAGGGCATTAGATCACCAATCACAGGCTCATCCTGGATAAAGTGTCAATTTCGCCTTATTATGCTCCTCAGTTCTTTCTCCTATTTAGAATATGTCAAGGTCAGTCAGACTGGTTCAGACTTATCCTTTTCAACACCCTGAGTATTCTTAGCTTTATACATAAGAAGTTCCTCTCTTAATGTTAGTTGGGATTTTTTCATAGCAGCTTTCACTACTCTGTGTGTGTACCCTCTATCTAGAAACCTAGCACAGCTCTCCATCTGCTTCTCCTTCGCATCCAATGGGTCACTACAAATGTGTTGTATACAAAGCATCTCCTCATAAGGTATACTTCTTATTAAATGCAGGGGGTGCGCACTAGTTGCGTGGAGTAATGTGTTACCTGCTATAGGTTTTCTAAAAATGGTAGTTATTAAGACGTTATTTTGTATTAAAACCTGGACATAGAAAAATGTCAAGGAGTGCTTTCTGATGTTAAAAGTAACATCTAGGTTAAGATCATTCTGGTTGATTTCTTCAATAAACTTCAACACACTCTCCTCTGTCCCACACCAAACAAGAAAAAGGTCGTCAATAAAACGCATCCAGGATACCATATGTTCTTTACAGATATGTTCATAGTTTCGCCTGAGGACCAGTTCCTCCCACTAGCCCATAAACAAACAGGCATAACTGGGAGAGAAACTGGCCCCCATAGCTACTCCCTGTACCTGTTGATAAAATTGACCATTAAAAAGGAAGTAATTATTTTCCAAGCAAAAAGACAACATATCAAGTAACATTCTAGTATGTTGAGCATATTCCATAGGTCTAGTGCTTAGGAAGTATTCAGCAACCCATAGCCCATCTCTATGCCTTATACATGCATAAAGTGAGCTTACATCCAATGTTACCAATAGTAAGTTCGAGCTCCAAGATAAGTTGCTAATTTTGTCAAGAAAGTCATTGGTGTCCTGAACATAGGACTCTAGGTTCTTCATGTGTGCCTGTAGGAAATAATCAATGTACTTAGAAAGGTTTTCCAGCGGTTCTTCACACGCTGCAGTAATGGGTCTTCCCGGAGGAGCAGTTAAGCTCTTGTGACCCTTTGGTATAAATTAGATGTAAGGTACCAACGGACATTCTTTCTTGATAAATTCATATTCATCCCTACTCAGGAGACCTAAACCCTAGCATACAAAAAAAAACGCCAGTTCTTTTTAGAACTACCTCTACTGGTCAAAAAAAGAACTATATTTCTATCTTTGTATGTAAAAGTTTGTCATGGTAAATGTCAAAGTGCAAAGCTATAAGGATGTGATACAGCATAAATCTATAGGGTGTTTACCTATAGTGTATACTGTAGTATTCCAAAGCACTGAAATGTAACATATGTATATAAATATGTTACAACTCTATGCTTCAATTTGCACTATTAGTGAAAGTGCGTGAATGAATTTATATGTATTAAGGGCAGTTTTATCCCCTTGTGTGTCTTTTACACAACTGTTGCATCATATTTGTGATGCAGCAGTGGTACACAAGATGCACTATGAAGTATAGTTTTTACAATTTGATGTACTTGCAAGGTGCATCATATTGTAAAACAATGCACCAAACGAAGGCTTTCCTGCATACATGGGAAATGTTCAGATGCAGGAATGCCATCTAAAATTGAATACGTAAGATTTATAATATTTCATTCAGTCACTTTTGGACTTATACTACGTAAAAATCCTGCACCTGTTTGCAAAAGAAAGCAAAGGGGGGTAAGCGAAAGTCAGTGCAAAAGGGAAGGGGTGTGAGAAACAGACAGGAGGAAGTGGAGTGGGAGAAGTGAAGTGCAAATGAGTGAAGGCTTAGTGACAGTTAAGAAATGGATAAGAGGGTGAGGGAAGGGGAATAAGGGCGAATTAAGAGAGAGGGAAAGTGAGTGATGGAGAGAGAAGGAGTGGTAGAAAGAGAGAGGAAAGAAGATTAAGTGTAAGGACGAGACAGGGAGAGAGAGGGAGAGCAAGGAACTGAGAAAGAGTGAGGCAGTTATTCTGTCACAATAAGAGAGTGATGACAAACTTTTTTTGTTTCTCATACTTACCTTATAAATAATGAAAATTTAGACAGTGATGAGAAAGTAGTTTTTTATTTGTTATACTTACCTTCTAAGAAATAAAAAAAGTAAATTAAATATTTATTATAAATATAATATCTGTGAAAGATAAGAAAAAAAATTATAATATATACAATATATATTTCACAATATAAGAGAGAAGGAAGGAGATTAGGAGTCAGGAAAGGGGACTGAGGGATATAGTAGGAGTGAAGGAAACAGAAAGGGAAAGAGAGAAAGAATGAAGGATAGAGCGAGAGTGAGAGAGAGAGAAAAAGAGAGGGAGAGCACCAAAGTTTGCCGCCATCTGTGTGCACCAGGAGGAGCTTACATTTACATCAGGCCTCCCGCAGCGTGGGACACATGCAGGCAAAACCTGGGCCAAGGGCAGGCCCATCTGGGCCTCTCTTAGCTAGAAAGAGGCTGGTCTGGGCCCCCTTCTTAGTTCTGGTGGACGTACCCAGACTTTCGTTGCAGCTTTTTAAAAAGGTACTGTTCTGAACAATATTTTTGTCAGCTAAGGACTCTGGGACAACCACTGTACTATGGTTATTTTTTTACTATTTCTACCTTTGTGATTTCCCGAGTACTGGGTAAAGAGTGAATTCTGGGTTTTCTCGTTGAAGCACATATAACTTAGCACTTGTTGCACCCAGATTTATCCAAGGTTATGCAAAAGAGAAAGGTTCAAGATGAGAGTGGGAAAACAACTAAGGGAGGGCCAAATCAAAACATCAAGAAAAAAGCTAAAAAGTTACATTAAGGCTATCACTAACAATTGTGTCATTTACCAAAGGTAGATATGTGAAGACAGAGACACACAAGGAGAGAGAGAAAAAGAGGGAAAATGAGGGACTGTGAGGGAGTGAGGCAGTTATAGTGACTCACACACAGGAAAAGACTTACACACAGAAGAAAAAAGGGAGTGAGGGAGGGTATAAAGGAAGGGGAGTGAGCAAAATGGAGTATGGGACTGAAAGAAAGGGAGTGAGTGAAGGTGAATGAGGGATGATGTTATTAAAAGAAGTAAGAGGTGAATGAGAAGACACTAAGCAATACACTAACACAAGGGCAGTGATAGAAGAATATAGGAAAGAACAATGAGAGACAAACAGGATAAAGAGGGATTTGGAAAAGATGATTGAGGATGAACAGAGACTACTGATGGTGACAGAAACACTGTAAAAGTGAATGAAGGGCAGTAAGTGTAGTGGTTGAAGTGGAGGAATAGGACTCAGATTGAATGAAGGGGAGTGACCGTGAGGGAAGGGATATAAAGGTAAATAAAGGGGAGTGATGTAAAACAAAGCATATTGAGAAAGGAAAAATAAATAAGTGACAGACAGAAGGATTTATGGAAATAGAGAGAAAAGAAAAGGAAGAGTGTTGGACAGAGAGGGAGACAGTAAAAGAGACGAGCAGAGGAAGAGTGATGGACTGTGAAAAACTAAATCAGTTATAGTGACTGACACAGAGGAACAGACTTACAGATGGATGGAAGAAAGGGGACTGAACAAAAGGGAGTGATAAAGTGAAAGAAGTGAAGTGAGTGAAGGTCACTCGGATGATGTGAAGGAAATACAGTAAGAGGGCAGTGAAAACAGACTGATCAATACAGCAAGACAAGAGTAGTGATGGTGGAAGATAAAAAAACAAGTGAAGGACAGACAGGGGTATGAGACAGTTGCACAAGATAAGTGAGGGTGAAGGAAGAGTACTGATGGTGCAAGGAGTGTGAAGGGGAATGTACATGAGTAATTAAAATGAGGGAAGAAGAGTAAGATCAGTAAAGGTGAAGGAGTAGGAGAGAAATTGAAGAAAGGATAAAGAGAAAGACAAGTAACAAAGTGATCAAAAAGTATTTTTTTGTCGTAATTACCTTATAAATGTAATATCTGTGGAAGATAATAAACAATAGTTATAATATGTATTTCACAATAGAAAAAGCTTGTACAATATATTATATGTTTTATTTTGCTGTACTCAGAATATATTGAATTTCACTAAAAATAGTGACTTCAATACTACTCATCATATGACAGCGGGCAAAAAAAACACAATCAAAATGATTATGTTTAAAAAACCCATACAACATTTCAATACATAATGTCAAAATTAGGAAAAAACATATCTTAAATGTTTTCTTCCAAATAACAATCACAAACTAATTAAACATTCTTACTTCTTTTTTATACTCTCAAAGTAAAGTTATGAATAAACATTTATTACCAACATTTACCCGAAAAACGCATTTTTAATTCACATCATTTTCCACATGGCCAAATAGTATATAAAAATTCCTTTTTTTGAAAAGTACTTAATAGAACTCTTAACCTTCCATTTCGCGATCTTCTGAATGATCACCTTCACTCATAAAGTAATTTTTAACAACAAACTAACTTTTAATTACTGCACTAATCTTCCTAGGCCAATTATTTTCCCTAAAATGTGGGTTCTAAAAACACTAGGTAAGAATTTTGTAAGTCAAAAGGCAAACGTTGTCTCAAAGACAATTCATTATCATTACAATAAGTCCAGCCTTTTTTACATTTTAAATAAGCTGTATAATGTCCTAATGTTGTAGAAGGACGATCATGAAAAATAATTGCAACAGTTACAAAAGTTCTTTCTGAAATTGATAATTAAGAAGCCACAACATTTTTAATTAAAGTTGTCAAGGTAGTTCCAGCAGGTCTACATTGTTGGAACATTAACATTACATACTGTCCATATCTTTGTATAAATAATCTTGATAGCATTTCAGAGTTACATTGGGTACATACCATGTTTTGATCTACTTCCCTAACTTGATTATTAAAAGACACTTATTAGCAGACTGGTAAAGTCAAATGTATAAATCTTTCAGTGTCTATTATAGTACTACTGGAAAAGGAACAATTGTTACAGTCATGTTGCCATTTATAAGAAAGGCCAAAAAGATTTTCAATATCTATACCTTCATCTTGCAATACAACAAGCATATACATTAGAAATTCCTGACAATCTTGCTGAATATTCTGTGAAAATTGATTTACTCTGGAACATATGTCTAAAACATTTCGAATATCAGAAACAATTTTTATTTTTGTTGTATCACTGCTACATTTCTCAAAGACAGAATTTAACAAACAACAAAATCTTTGATCCCGATTTTCAACAAACTGTTCTTGTAAAGTTTGGAGAAAAAAAACAACATTAACCACTACATTAGCATAGCAGTTGACACCAGAACTGTTTTCAAAATGAAATCCAACAACATCTTCAACAGAATCCTTTTCCTTACTGCTTACAATTACTGGTTTATCTACTTTTTTTATTTTCGCTACAACCTCGCTACAATTTTTCTCATTTCTTCTTTTTCAACCTACCACACGCTTTCAAATAAAGGATATTGAGGTAATTTTGGAGCATATTCTCTTCTTAACCTATTATATGCTTTTACACAATGTAGATCTGCACTAATCTTTCTCTCATCAAAAACAATCAAGTGTAATCCAGATAAAGTTCTGACTCGAGATAAAGCAACATATGCCATACCCTCCTTGAACACAGAACTTCCAATATTCACCAAAGCACTATCTACACTTAAACCTTGGGATTTATGAATAGTCACTGCATATGCCAAACAAATAGAAATCTGTTTTCGGCGGACATATAAGTCTTTGACAAGCAAAAACCGAGCAGAACAACGACTCAATTGTT
This sequence comes from Lissotriton vulgaris, assembly GCF_964263255.1. Classification (NCBI taxonomy): domain Eukaryota; kingdom Metazoa; phylum Chordata; class Amphibia; order Caudata; family Salamandridae; genus Lissotriton; species Lissotriton vulgaris. The sequence goes on from NC_141685.1 coordinate 1,747,468,760, forward strand.
GTACTTCTTCAATTTCAACAAATTTTATTTTCAAAAATTCAATTTTATCTCACATGACCCATTGCTCCATTTACCAAACCTCTTTCAACATGTAATTTCCATCATAAAATTATACGACAATTTAAACATGCATACAGACTCTTTTCAAAACCAGCAGTTTTAGATATTGTCTTCTCTAAAGAATCCAATTTTGACTTAAACTTTTCTGACAAAATAATAGTAGCTCCTTCATACTCTATTCTATCAATAGCTTCCAGTTTTATAATTTCTTGATTTCATAACTTTAACATTTTGTTGTTGAAGACTGAACATTCCTACAGAGTTGGCATCAAGAATATCACTGATTTATTTTCAGCATTTTTTTTATAAATGTCTCTGGCAGAATATTTTGGTTTGGAAACATATTTGTAAGTAATCGTGCCTGTAAAGCTTCCTTGCCATGTTCACTTAATTTTCCAATTCTTATATCTTGAAGAATTCTTTTATAATCATCATCCTTTGCCTGTCACATATTTTGAAGGAGTTCTGTATATTTGAAATATAACCATATATTAACATTTCCAATGCTTCCAAGGGACTTCCTGGTATCTTCATGTGTAAGCATTTTAAACACTGGTTGTCCTTTCACAGGAGTCAGCTGTAGTAGATCTCCAAAAACAATAATATGTTTGCCTCCAGATAACACATCATACTCTGTTTTAAGAATTTGTTGCATTCTTAAATGCACAAAAGCAAGCATTACATTTGATACCATGCTTACCTCATCAATAATGAGAAGCTTCATTTTTTTGAGGACTCTGGAAACTTCATAACAAGCTTCTCCAGATAGCTTGTGGTATTCTAATTTATTTTCATGCTCTACTGGCAGCATCACCAAACAATGTAAAGTAATCTCTTTAATGTTATGTGCTGCCAACTGAGTTGAAGCGTTAACAACACAAGAGAGTGATGACAGTTCTTTTTTGTAGATAAGTTGCTATTCCTTTATTTAGGAAACTTTTTCCAGTTCCAGCTTCTCCACTCATGTACAGGCGGACAGATTTAAATGACGTACATGAGCACTCGTTTTTCTCATGAGAAAAACCATGCTCAATCTGCTCTGTCACTTTGTCATATATTTGTTTTTGTTCAACATTTAGTTGTTTCTCCAATTCTTCTAAGTTTACTACATCCTCCTGAGCTTCTTCCATGGCTCTTTCCACCTCATCCATGGCAGTGGCAGCTTCATTTTGGATAATTGGTCCTCCTAGTTGATCCTGACTCAATGAACCAGAACTGACTGTCTTGAGAATGTCTCTACAAATCTCTGCTGCAATAGTAGCTTCTTGCTGTATTTTGTTATTCAGCATTTGCAGATAATTTGTAAAAACAGGACATTTTGGTATTTTTGGTTGCATTGAATGAATCTTCATAACTGAGAAAATCTCCAAGTAGTTCCTCTTCTGTACGCCATGGCTTAAAGAGTTGCAAAAGAGCTAAATAGTAAAATTCCCTTTGGTCAGGAGTTTCGCAACTCAATATTCGATGATTAATCAAATGTCCTTTTCTTTGTTTTACCGGACATCCTTCACATCCAATCACAGCATATACTCCTTTATTGATATCTTCTGTCATATTCCTCTTAAAAGTATAGCTTTGCAGTACTTCATAAAGACAAACGTTCTCCAGATGATTACTTCTATCTGGATAGTATGTATCCAACATATTTGTCTTCAAAATATCTGTACTGTTTGGTTCTTTTGCTGCTAAATACTCAATTTCTTGTACAGATTTCAAAACTCGGTTTCGTGTTGCAGCAAGACCTAGAGTCACCCAGATGATTGTCCTAGATTTGGCATATAGAATTGCAGGTGATAAGCGATCTGAACATTCATAGGCTCCAATTTCTCGATGAGACAACATCTTCAAACTGTAGCTGTACAATTTCTTACTTAGGCTCTTTTCATGATAAATTTCCTCCCACATTTCCTTTAGATCTGTCTTCTCAGATTTTGTAATGTAAGATGGTACATATCGAGCCACAGCAATGGAGTTGTCGGCAACATATTGAATATCAATGTTAGCATTCCACATGGACAAAATGACTGGGTTAATGTCATTTATGTATTTGGACTCTTCATTTCTTCCTCAGTTGTAGGTATTTTTCAGTGATTTTCCTGTAACAGTATGTCGCAAAGATGACATGAAATTGTTTATTTTTTCTTTTGTTAATACTGGTCGTGGAAATCCAAAACAACATTTTGTGTAGAACTTGTCCTTAGATTTGATTTGATTTGAACTTTCGACAACAGGCTTTGAAACCGTAAGACTTGATGTCTTAAATTGTTTTCTTCTGTACTTTTCAGAACAGCACATGTAGAATACTGTTCAATAAAACTCATCACTGTGTCATCCGAATCTGATCCAAAGTTAGGAGCATCTTTGATCCATAGCAGCATATGTATGTAAGGAGCACCTCTTGCTTGATACTCCTTTCTCCAAAAGAAATCCAAAACCTCTCCAAGAGGAGGATTTTTTTGTTTGTGATAAAAGACGTCATAGCTTCAAATCTATGACTGAAATACCTGCATACATTAACTGGATCCAAAGAGCACAGTTATCCAGGTGTCTTGAATTCTATATTTTCTATGCTTTTCCATTACTTCTTTGGAATGCAGAGGATGAACACTATAATGTTCATACATTTGTTCACTTCTGGACACATCCACTTTTTCAATTTGCCCAGCTGGCAAATCACTGTCCTCTTCTACAGTTGTTTCCTCTTCTCCTACATACATATTTTTATAGTACTGATTGTTTTTTACCAAATACAACGTTGCCTTTTTGACTTTCCTAACATCCACTAATTCTTGCCATATTTTCTTACTCTTTGTAGGAACACCATTAACTAGAATAACTAGAGGTTCCTCTTCCCACTTTCTCTACACCATTTGTGTCAATATTTTTCTTTAAATCTAGAGGCAAATAAACAACTCTTCCCATTAATCCTCTCTGTAAATCTGAAGGAGGCAATTTCCCTGTCTTAGGCTCCATGCAAACAATAGCCTGAAATGGATGCACACATTGAATCAAAATAGACTCATAGGTATTTAAATCCATCAATTCACAAGGAATCTTTACCAACTCAAGATTATTATGTACAGCTCTAGCAGGCATTTTGTTATCATTTAATTTAATATAACAATATTTACAAATACGTTGATCAGAACCCAAATCAAAACAATTCTCTACCAACAAATAAGTTGCAAAATCCTTCCACTCATTATTATTTTACTTTTCACTTTTAACATATAAATCAACTAACCTAGTCTGATTCTTATAATGAGTTCATCGACAACACACACAAAAACAATTTTGGCCTTTCACTTGAAACAACCTTAAACTTTGTAATTTCTTGGTCAAAATTTTCTGTACTTAAATTCTGTATATTTTCATCCACATTGCCTTCTATTACTGCATCAGTTTCTGCACTGTCCTCTTTTTCACCAAAATAACAAAACTCAATTTCTTCACAAATGTTCTTTACATCTAATACAGATCCATGCAAAAGAGCACTGTTTAACTGTTTTAGCTTAAGTTCTGGACTTTTTGCATAATACAACCTTCTCACTAATTTCCTCACTTCAGTATGATGCACTGCTAACATCCTAAAATGATGAAAAACACTCTGACATACTTTTCTAGAAAGACAAGCCAGTGAATGCCCATGCAACCCTGTTTTTTCTCTCAATCTGCAAGGATCTAATTCTTGCAATATATTAATATTTTGTTTAGGACTTTTCTTAGTATATTTACGTAAGAAATTGGGAAACAAGTCAATTGAATCCTGTCGCACACTACAAATACTACTACAATTCCAAGTGTACACCGGAGCCTTAGAACTTCTCCCTAAAACTTCATCAGCTAACACCTCTTCTGCATTTTTAGCCACAATTTTTTCTTTTTCAATAGGACAACCGTCCTTTACCTCATATGCTCGACCACTGGTGTCAACTGCATGCACCAAATCATTACTCTGAAAGTAACTCTCTTCATTAAAAAATGGTTCACAACTTGAACTATGCTTCCATTCTCCAGAAAAAACATCACAAAAATTCGTCCTATTAATTACTCTTATCCACTTACTTTTTGATTTCAAAACATTGATTGCCTTGTCTAGTGTACGAATTCTATTTATTACTAAAATGTATGTTTTTACTTTAAAAGCCTGATCAACTATCCTCTCTATACTTTTCTTTTTCTTGTAAAAAGCTGTTTTTCTTTTACAATTCTTTACATTTTTTAATACATTTAAAACAACTCTGTTATAAAACATTCACCTACGAATGTCAATGAACTGATTTTTGTGTCTATTACTATAGACAATATCATCTCCATGTACAGGTCTAACATTTTTTTGAGGGCTCTGCTTTTTCTTTGTAGTTACAGATGATTTCTTTTTATTTACACTGGGTTAATTTCCTCATAAAATCCTTAGTTGGCTTACCAGGAGCATTCTTCTTTTTCTCTGAATATTGTTTTTTGGATAAATCTTCTAATTGTGTTTTCTTGGGCAATAAAGCCTTTTTATATTTTTTTATTTTAGCATCCTTGGTCGGCATACTGCTTTTTCTTTCAGTAGATAATTGCAATCTGTAGTGAAGAAAAAATAACATATTATAGACCACTATCAACATAGTACATACCAATTACATTCAATAAATAATATCAACACTGATTTACTTCATAAGTAAGTTTAAAGCACAGCAACTGTGTCTGACCAGAGTAGGAAATCAGGCAGCGAATAGCGCTTTCTATAACACACCAGCAGCCATATCATAATAGGACTCTGCAGATGTACATGACAGACTGCAGGCAGAGAATGCAAGCAGAAAGAGAGGGATAGTTAAGACAGAAAATAACATAATGCAGGTAGAAACTAAACTGGTACACACAACGGATAGATAGTACAGGGCAGCAAGCAGAGAGACTGTTGATGCAGTCAGGAAAAGATGATACAGAGGGAGGGTGAGATGTTTCAAGAAGACACACATATAGTGCAAGCAGACACACACATAGTACACACAGAGAATAAAATAGTACAACAGAGAAGAAATGCTGGAAACAGTGACACAAATGCTACAACCAGAGGCAAATTCCAACATACACAGGGGGAGATAGTGAAGACAGAAATAAAATGGTACAAGCAGAGAGTGTGAAAGTACATTTAGAGAAAGAAAACATTTAACATGGTAGCGCTGTTTAATACACACCAGCAGTCATATAATAATAGGCCTCTGCAGATGTACATGACAGGGTGCAGGCAGAGGATACAGGCACAATGAGATGGATGGTATAGGCAGAAAATAAAAAAAGCAGGCAGAGACTAAACTGATACAAGCAAAGAATAGATGATACAGGGCTGCAGGCAGAGAGACATAGGGTGTTCTAAAAAAAGATACACATAGTGCAAACAGACACAGACAACATACACACAGAGAATAAAATGGTACAATAGAGAAAAAATGCTGGAAATACTGAAACAAATGCTTCATGCAGAAGCAAACTGCAGTACAAAGAGGGAGAGACAGTGAACACAAATATAAAATGGTACAAGCAGAGGGTGCAAAACTACAGCAAGAGAAAGAAAGGATTTAACATGGTAGCACTGTCTAATACACACCAGTAGCCATATCATTATAGACCTCTACAAATGTACATCAGAGGGTGCAGGCAGACGGCGCAGACAAAAGAAGACGAATGGTATAGTCAGAAAATAAGATAATGCAGAGAGAGACTGAACTGGTACATGCACAGGATAGATGGTGCACAGCTACAGACACAGAGACTGTTGGTGTTGTCAAAAAAAGATGTGCAGAGAGAGGGTGAGATGTTTGAAATAGACAAACAAATAATGCAAAAAAACACAGACATGAACACACACAGGATAAAATTGGTCACCAGAGAAGAAATGCTGGAAAGAGTGATACAAACGCTACATGCAGATGCAAATAGGAGCACATACAAGGGAGATAGTAAAGACGAAGATAAAATGGTACAAGCAGAAGGTGCGAAACTACAGTCAGAGAAAGAAAAGATTTAACAAGGTCATACTTTCTAATACACACCAGCAGCAATATCATAAAAGGCATCTGCAGATGTACATGAGAGAGTGCAGGCAGAGGATGCAGGCAGAGGGAAAGGGATGGTATACACAGAAAATAAGATAATGCAGGCAAACACTAAACTGGTACAGGCACAGGCACAGGCAGAGGTAGAGATAGTGCAGACAGAGGGTGAAATAGCACAGACAGAGTGAAATGGCACAAAATGAGGGACATATGGCGGAGGCCGAGGGAGACATGGTGCAGGCAGAGGGGAGAACATGCAGGCACAGGAGAGAGACGGTGTAGGCGGAGGTGAGATTGGACAGACAGAGGGAGAGATGGCGCAGGCAGAGGGTGAGATGGGGCAGGCAGAGGGAGAGATGGCGCACACAAAGAGTAAGATGGCACAGACAAAGAGTGAAAAGGTGCAGGCAGAGGGAGAAATGCCGCAAGCAGACAGTGACACAGCACAGGCACAAGATGAGATGGTGAAGGCAGAAGGAGAGGGATTGTGCAGTCAGAAAATACATTTCCAATTTACAGCACTATCTCTATACCAGCATTTAATCCAAGCATGAGAAACAATATACCCTATAAGCAAACAGACACAAACTGAGAGGAGCCACAGGTGACATAATAGAAAAAGGTGCAAATATAATTCTTTAATTTACACAGACACTCAGTGTGATCCTAGTCAAAAATGTTAAAGACATACATTGTACCAAAAAAACCTATACACAATTTTGGTGCAGGCAGAGGGAAGAAATAATGCAGGCAGAGGGCAGATGGCGCAGGCAGAGTAAGAGATGGCGCCGGCACAGGGTGATATGACGCAGACAGAGGTAGAGATGGCGCAGACAGAGAGTGAGATGGCGCAGGCAGACAGAGAGATACCACAGGCAGAGAGAGAGAGATACCACAGGTCAAGGGAGAGATGGCAGGCACAGAGTGACATGACGCAGGCAGAGGGAGAGATGGCGGGGACAGAGAGGGAGATGGCACAGGCAGAGAGTGAGATGGTGCAGGCAGACAGAGAGATGCCACAGGCAGAGACAGAGATACCACAGGCAGAGGGAAAGATGGCAGGCACAGGGTGACATGACACACACAGAGCGAGAGATGGCGCAGACAGAGAGTAAGAAGGCACAGACAGAGAGTGAGATGGCGCAGGCAGAGAGACAGATACCACAGGCAGAGAGAGACATACCACAGGCAGAGGGAGACATGGCAGGCACAGGGTGACATGACGCAGGCAGGGGGAGAGATGGCACAGACAGAGAGTGAGATGGCTCCGGCATAGAGTGAGATGGCACAGGCAGAGAGAGAGATACCACAGGCAGAGAGAGAAATACCACAGGCAGAAGGAGAGATGGCAGGCACAGGGTGACATGATGCACGCACGGGGAGAGATGGCGCAGACAGAGAGTGAGATGGCGCAGGCAGAGAGAGAGATACCACAGGCAGAGGGAAGAAACAATGCAGGCGGAGGGCAGATGGCGCAGGCAGAGTGAGAGATTGCAGGGACACAGGGTGAAATGATGCAGGCAGAGGGAGAGATGGCACAGGCAGAGGGTGAGATGGCGCAGGCAGAGAGAGAGATACCACCGGCAGAGTGAGAGATACCAGAGGGAGAGATGGCAGGCACAGGGTGACATGATGCAGGCAGAGGAAGAGATGGCGCAGACAGAGAGTGAGATGGCGCAGGCAGATAGAGAGAGATACCAGAGGGAGAGATGGTGCAGGCAAAAGAGATATGGTGCAGGCAGAGGGAAGAAATAATGCAGGCGGAGGGCAGATGGGCCTGGCAGAGTGAGGGATGGCGCGGGCATAGGGTGAGATGGCACAGGAAGAGAGAGAGATAAAACCGGCAGAGGGAGAGATGGTGCAAGCAAAAGAGACATGGTGCAGGCAGAGGGAATAAATAATGCAGGCGGAGGGGAGATGGCGCAGACAGAGAGTAAGAAGGCACATACAGAGAGTGAGATGGCGCAGGCAGAGAGACAGATACCACAGGCAGAGAGAGACATACCACAGGCAGAGGAATACATGGCAGACACAGGGTGACATGACATAGGCAGAGGGAGAGATGGCACATACAGAGAGTGAGATGGTGCAGGAAGAGAGAGAGATACCACAAGCAGAGAGAGAAATATCACAGGCAGAGGGAGAGATGGCAGGCATAGGGTTAAATGACGCAGGCACTGGGAGATGTGGCGCAGACAGAGAGTGAGATGGCGCAGACAGACAGTGGGATGGTGCAGGCTGAGAGAGATACCGCAAGCAGAGAGAGAGAGATACCTCAGGCAGAAGGAGAGATGGCAGGCACATGGTGACATGACGCAGGCAGAGAGAGAAATGGCACCGACAGAGAGTGAGATGGCGTAGGCAGAGAGAGAGATGGTGCAGGCATAGAGAGAGATACCACAGGCAGAGAGAGAAATATCACCGGGAGAGATGGGAGGCACAGGGTGAAATGACGCAGGCAGAGGGAGAGATGGTGCAGACAGAGAGTAAGATGGCGCAGACAGACAGTGAGATGGCGCCGGCTGAGAGAGAGATACCACAGGCAGAGAGAGAGATACCTCAGGCAGAGGGAGAGATGGCAGGCACAGGGTGACATGACGCAGGCAGAGGGAGAAATGGTGCAGACAGAGTGTGAGATGGCGCATGCAGAGAGAGAGATACCACAGGCAGAGTGAGAGATGGTGCAGGCAAAAGAGAAATGGTGCAGACAGAGAGAAGAAATAATGCAGGCTGAGAGCAGATGGCACAGACAGAGAGTAAGAAGGCACAGACAGAGACTGAGAAGGCGCAGGCAGAGAGACAGATACCACAGGCAGAGAGAGACATACCACAGGCAGAGGGAGACATGGCAGGCTCAGGGTGACATGACGCAGGCAGAGGGAGAGATGGCGCAGACAGAGAGTGAGATGGCCCAGGGAGAGCGTGAGATGGTGCAAGCAGAGAGTGAGATGGTGCAGGCAGAGAGAGAGATACCACAGGCAGAGATAGAAATACCACAGGCAGAGGGAGAGATGGCAGGCACAGGGTGACATGACGCAGGCAGAGGGAGAGATGGCGCAGACAGAGAGTGAGATAGCACAGACAGAGAGTGAGATGGCACAGGCAGACAGAGAGATACCACAGGCAGAGAGAGAGATACGACAGGCAGAGGGAAAGATGGCAGGCGCAGGGTGACATGACACACGCAGAGGGAGAGATGGCGCAGACAGAGAGTAAGAAGGCATAGACGAAGAGTGAGATGGGGCAGGCAAAGAGACAGATACCACAGGCAGAGAGAGACATACCACCGGCAGAGGGAGACATGGCAGGCACAGTGTGACATGACGCAGACGGGGAGAGAGATGGCGCAGACAGAGAGTGAGATGGCGCAGGCAGAGAGTGAGAGGTGCAGGCAGAGAGACAGATACCAAAGGCAGAGAGAGACATACCACAGGCAGAGGGAGTGATGGCAGGCACAGGGTGACATGATGCACGCACAGGGAGAGATGGCGCAGACAGAGAGTGAGATGGCGCAGACAGACAGTGAGATGGCACAGCAGAGAGAGAGAGATAAACAGGCAGTGAGAGAGAGATACTTCAGGCAGAGGGAGAGATGGCAGCCACAGGGTGACATGACACACGCAGAGAGAGAGATGGCGCAGACAGAGAGTAAGAAGGCACAGACAGAGAGTCAAATGGCGCAGGCAGAGAGACAGATACCACAGGCAGAGAGAGACATACCACAGGCAGAGGGAGAGATGGCAGGCACAGGGTGACATGATGCAGGCACGGGGAGAGATGGAGCAGACAGAGAGTGAGATGGCGCAGACAGACAGTGAGATGGCGCAGGCAGAGAGAGAGATACACAGGCAAGGAGAGATAGATACCTCAGTCATAGGGAGAGGTGGCAGCCACAGGGGGACATGACACAGGCAGAGGATGAGATGGCGCAGACAGAGAGTGAGATGGCGCAGGCAGAGAGAGATACCACAGGCAGAGGGAAGAAGTAATGCAGACGGAGGGCAGATGGCGCAGGCAGAGTGCGAGATGGCGGGGGCACAGGGTGACATGATGCAGGCAGAGGGAGAGATGGCACAGGCAGAGGGTGAGATGGCGCAGGCAGAGAGAGAGATACCACCGGCAGAGAGAGAGATATCTCAGGCAGGGGGAGAGATGGCAGGCACAGGGTGACATGATGCAGGCAGAGGAAGAGATGGTGCAGACAGAGAGTTAGATGGCGCAGGCAGAGAGAGAGAGATACCACAGGCATAGGGAGAGATGGTGCAAGCAAAAGAGACATAGTGCAGGCAAAGGGAAGAAATAATGCAGGTGGAGGGGAGATGGCGCAGACAGAGAGTAAGAAGGCACATACAGAGAGTGAGATGCAGCAGGCAGAGAGACAGATACCACAGGCAGAGAGAGACATACCACAGGCAGAGGAATACATGGCAGACACAGGGTGACATGACATAGGCAGAGGGAGAGATGGAGCAGACAGAGAGTGAGATGGTGCAGGCAGAGAGAGAGAAACCACAAGCAGAGAGAGAAATATCACAGACAGAGGGAGAGATGGCAGGCATAGGGTGAAATGACGCAGGCAGAGGGAGAGGTGGTGCAGACAGAGACTGAGATGGCACAGTCAGACAGTGAGATGGCGCAGGCTGAGAGAGATAGCGCAGGCAGAGAGAGAGATACCTCAGGCAGAGGGAGAGATGGCAGGCACAGGGTGACATGACGCGGGCAGAGGGAGAAATGGCACAGACAGAGAGTGTGATGGCGTAGGCAGAGAGAGAGATGGCGCAGGCAGAGAGAGAGATACCACAGGCAGAGAGCGAAATATCACAGGAAGAGATGGCAGGCACACGGCGAAATGACGCAGGAAGAGGGAGAGATGGCGCAGACAGAGAGTAAGATGGCGCACACAGACAGTGAGATGGCACAGGCTGAGAGAGAGATACCGCAGGCAGAGAGAGAGATACCTCAGGCAGAGGGAGAGATGGCATGCACGGGGTGACATGACACAGGCAGAGGGAGAAATGGTGCAGACAGAGAGTGAGATGGCGCAGGCAGAGAGAGAGATACCACAGGCAGAGTGAGAGATGGTGCAGGCAAAAGAGACATGGTGCAGACAGAGAGAAGAAATAATGTAGGCGGAGAGCAGATGGCGCAGACAGAGAGTAAGAAGGCACAGACAGAGACTGAGATGGCGCAGGCAGAGAGACAGATACCACAGGCAGAGAGAGACATACCACAGGCAGAGGGAGACATGGCAGGCACAGGGTGACGTGACGCAGGCAGAGGGAGAGCTGGCACAGACAGAGAGTGAGATGGCCCAGGGAGAGAGTGAGATGGCGCAGGCAGAGAGTGAGATGGCGCAGGCAGAGAGTGAGATGCCACAGGCAGAGAGAGAGATACGACAGGCAGAGGGAAAGATGGCAGGCACAGGGTGACATGACACACGCAGAGGGAGAGATGGTGCAGACAGAGGGTTAGAAGGCACAGACAGAGAGTGAGATGGCGCAGGCAGAGAGACAGATACAACAGGCAGAGAGAGACATACCACAGGCAGAGGGAGACATGGCAGGCACAGGGTGACATGACGCAGGCAGGGGGAGAGATGGCGCAGACAGAGAGTGAGATGGCGCAGGCAGAGAGTGAGATGGCACAGGCAGAGAGAGAGATACCACAGGCAGAGAGAGAAATACCACAGGCAGAGGGAGAGATGGCAGGCACAGGGTGACATGATGCATGCACGGGGAGAGATGGCGCAGACAGAGAGTGAGATGACGCAGACAGACAGTGAGATGGTGCAGGCAGAGAGAGAGAACATAGGCAGAGAGAGAGATACCTCCGGCTGAGGGAGAGATGGCAGGCAAAGAGTGCCATGACGAAGGCAGAGGGAGAGATGGCGCAGACAGAGAGTGAGATGGCGTAGGGAGAGAGTGAGATGGCGCAGGCAGAGAGAGAGATTCCACAGGCAGAGAGAGAAATACCACAGGCAGAGGGAGAGATGGCAGGCACAGGGTGACATGAAGCAGGCAGAGGGAGAGATGGCACAGACAGAGAGTGAGATAGCGCAGGCAGAGAGTGAGATGGCACAGGCAGACAGAGAGATACCACAGGCAGAGAGAGATACGAGAGGCAGAGGGAGAGATGGCAGGCACAGGGTGACATGATGCACGCAGAGGGAGAGCTGGCACAGACAGAGAGTAAGAAGGCACAGACAGAGAATGAGATGACGCAGGCAGAGAGAGAGATACCACAGGCTGAGAGAGACATATCATAGGCAGAGGGAGACATGGCAGGCACAGGGTGACATGACGCAGGCAGAGGGAGAGAAGCACAGACAGAGAGTGAGATGGCACATGCAGAAAGTGAGATGGCGCATGCAGAGAGAGAGATACCACAGGCAGAGAGAGAAATACTACAGGCAGAGGGAGAGATGGCAGGCACAGGGTGACATGACGCAGGCAGAGGAAGAGATGGCACAGACAGAGAGTGAGATGGCGCAGGCAGAGAGTGAGATGGCGCAGGCAGACAAAGAGATACCACAGGCCGAGAGAGAGATGCCTCAGGCAGAGGGCGAGATGGCAGGCACAGGGTGACATGACGCAGGCAGAGGAAGAAATGTTGCAGACAGAGTGTGAGATGGTGCAGGCAGAGAGAGAGATACCACAGGCAGAGTGAGAGATGGAGCAGGCAAAAGAGAAATGGTGCAGGCAGAAAGAAGAAATAATGCAGGCGGAGAGCAGATGGCGCAGACAGAGAGTAAGAAGGCACAGACAGAGACTGAGATGGCGCAGGCAGAGAGTGAGATGCCACAGGCAGAGAGAGAGATACGGCAGGCAGATGGAAAGATGGCAGGCACAGGGTGACATGACACACGCAGAGGGAGAGATAGCGTAGACAGAGGGTAAGAAGGCACAGACAGAGAGTGAGATGATGCAGGCAGAGAGACAGATACAACAGGCAGAGAGAGACATCCCACAGGCAGAGGAAGACATGGCAGGCACAGGGTGACATGACGCAGACAGAGGAAGAGATGGCGCAGACAGAGAGTGAGATGGCGCAGGCTGAGAGTGAGATGGCGCAGGCAGACAGAGAGATACCACAGGCAGAGAGAGAGATACCTCAGGCAGAGGGAGAGATGGCAGGCACATGGTGACATGACGCAGGCAGAGGAAGAGATAGCGCAGACAGAGAGTGAGACGGCACAGGCAGAGAGAGAGATACCACAGGCAGAGGGAGAGATGGTGCAGGCAAAAGAGACATGGTGCAGGCAGAAAGAAGAAAAAATGCAGGCGGAGGGCAGATGGCGCAGGCAGAGTGAGAGATGGTGCCGGCACAGGGTGACATGATGCAGGCAGAGGGAGAGATGGCGCAGGCATAGGGTGAGATGGCACAGTCAGAGAGAGAGATACCATAGGCAGAGGGAGATATGGTGCAAGCAAAAGAGACATGGTGCAGGCAGAGGGAAGAAATAATGCAGGCGGAGGGCAGATGGCGCCGACAGAGAGCAAGAAGGCACAGACAGAGAGTGAGATGGCGCAGGCAGAGAGACAGATACCACAGGCAGAGCGAGAAATACCACAGGCAGAGGGAGAGATGGCAGGCACAGGGTGACATGACGCAGGCAGAGGGAGAGATGGCGCAGACAGAGAGTGAGATAGCGCAGGCAGAGAGTGAGATGGCACAGGCAGACAGAGAGATACCACAGGCAGAGAGAGAGATACGAGAGGCAGAGGGAGAGATGGCAGGCACAGGGTGACATGATGCACGCAGAGGGAGAGCTGGCGCAGACAGAGAGTGAGATGGCACAGGCAGAGAAGTGAGATGGCGCAGGCAGACAGAGAGATACCACAGGCAGAGAGAGAGATACCTCAGGCAGAGGGAGAGATGGCAGGCACAGGGTGACATGACGCAGGCAGAGGAAGAAATGGTGCAGACAGAGAGTGAGATGGCGCAGGCAGAGAGAGAGATACCACAGGCAGAGGGAGAGATGGTGCAGGCAAAAGAGACATGGTGCAGGCAGAGAGAAGAAATAATGCAGGCGGAGAACAGATGTCGCAGACAGAGAGTAAGAAGGCACAGACAGACACTGAGATGGCGCAGGCAGAGAGACAGATACCACAGGCAGAGAGAGACATACCACAGGCAGAGGGAGACATGGCAGGCACAGCGTTACATGACGCAGGCAGAGGGAGAAATGGCGCAGACAGAGAGTGAGATGGCCCACAGAGAGAGTGAGATGGCGCAAGCAGAGAGTGAGATGGCGCAGGCAGAGAGTGAGATACCACAGGCAGAGAGAGAAATACCACAGGCAGAGGGAGAGATGGCAGGCACAGGGTGACATGACGCAGGCAGAGGGAGAGATGGCGCAGACTGAGAGTGAGATAGCGCAGATAGAGAGTGAGATGGCACAGGCAGACAAGTCAAGTCAAGTCAAGTCAATTAATTTATATAGCACGCTACATACCCAGAGGTTCTCAAGGCGCTTGGAGAAGGGTGGGGAATTACTTGTCAAATATCCAGGTTTTAAGTTGTTTTCTGAATGCTAGGTGGTTCTGAGTGAGGCGAAGGTGAATGGGAAGTGAGTTCCAGGTTTTAGCCGCCAGGTAGGAGAAGGATCTTCCTCCCATGGTGGTTTTGTTGATGCGAGGTACAGCAGCAAGGGCTTGGTTGGAAGAGCGTAGCTGGCGAGAGGGGGTGTAGAAGGAAAGTCGTGTGTTGAGGCATTCGGGTCCAAGTTCGTAAAGTGCTTTGTGTGCGTGGGTTAGGAGGCGGAATGTTATCCTCTTATTGACGGGGAGCCAGTGGAGGTTTTTCAGGTGACCAGAAATGTGGTCTTTACGTGGGATGTCTAGTATGAGTCTGGCTGATGCGTTCTGGATGCGTTGGAGTTTTTTCTCTAGTTTTGCGGTGGTTTCGGCGTATAGGGTGTTTCCGTAGTCCAGGCGGCTTGTAAACAGTGTGTGGGTGACCGTTTTTCTAGTTTCTGTGGGGATCCAGCGAAATGTTTTTTTGAGCATGCGAAGAATGTTGAAGCAAGATGATGAAACGGCGTTGACTTGCCTGGTCATCGAGAGTGAGGAGTCCAGGATGACGCCCAGGTTCCGTGCGTGGTCCGACGGGATGGGTGCTTTTCCAAGGGCCTCTGGACACCAAGAGTCGTCCCAGGTGGAGAGGGAGGTACCTAAGATAAGGACTTCTGTTTTGTCTGAATTCAGTTTCAGACGGCTGTGCTTCATCCACTCGGCTACTTCTTTCATTCCTTCATGTAGGTTGGTTTTGGCGGTGTTAGGGTCTTTGGTGAGTGAGAGGATCAGTTGAGTGTCATCAGCGTAGGAGATGATGTTGAGGTTGTGTTGGTGTGCGATGGCTGCGAGGGGGCTCATGTATACGTTAAAGAGGGTGGGGCTGAGTGAGGATCCTTGTGGCACGCCGCAAATGACTTCAGTGGCCTCTGACTTGAATGGTGGGAGGCGGACTCTCTGAGTTCTTCCGGCAAGGAACGAGGTGATCCATTCCAGTGCTTTTCCTTGGATTCCGATGTTTCTGAGGCGTTGTAACAGGGTGCTATGACAGACTGTGTCGAAGGCTGCGGAGAGGTTGAGGAGGATGAGGGCGACTGTGTCTCCATTGTCCAGTAGAGTTCGAATGTCGTCTGTTGCTGCAATGATTGCGGTCTCGGTGCTGTGTTTGGCTCGGAAGCCGGACTGTGAGGAGTCGAGGGATTTGTTGGTTTCGAGGAAGGCGGCGAGATGGTTGTTGACAGCTTTCTCGATGACTTTGGCTGGGAATGGAAGGAGCGAGATGGGGCGGTAGTTTTTGTGTTCTGTGGGGTCAGCTGTGGGTATTTTCAGAAGGGCGCTGAGTTCAGCGTGTTTCCAGCTTTCCGGGAAGGTGGCGGAGTTGAGGGAGCAGTTGATGACGTCTCGGAGGTGTGGTGCTATGATGGAATCTGCTTTGTTGAAGATGTTGTAAGGGCATGGGTCTGTGGGGGATCCTGAGTGGATGGAGTTCATCAGGCGGATGGTGTCTTCAGTGGAGATTGGGTTCCAGTCATTAAGGATGTTCAAGGGGGGTGAAGGTGCGGCAGAAGGTTGGGTGGGTTGGTCTCCGGGTTGGTTGTCGAAGCTGTTGTGGATGTCTGCGATTTTGTCGTGGAAGAACAAAGCTAGGGAGTCGCAAAGGGTTTGAGAGGGAGTGATGTCGTTGGAGTTGGCAATGGGGCTGGTAAACTCTTTGACGATGTTGAATAATTCCTTACTGTTGTGGGCGTTGTTGTCTAGTCGGTCTTTGAATGCGGCTTTCTTGGCAGTCCGGATCAGTTGGTGGTGTATGCGGGTGGCGTTTTTGAAGGCGTCCCTTGTGCTGGTGTTTGGGTCTTTTTTCCAGGCCTTCTCAAGGGAGCGACAGAGTTTTTTGGATTTCTTAAGATCATTGTTGAACCAGGGGGCGTTTTTGCTGCCTAGTTTGATTTGACGTTTTTTCAAAGGTGCTAGGTTGTCGGCGCTGTTGGTTAGCCATTGAGTGAGGTTTATGGCTGCTTGGTTGGGGTTCGAAGAGTGGGCAGGGGGGTTTTGAAGAAGCGATGAGGAGATCTGGTTGATGGTGATTTTGTTCCAGTTTCTTCGCAGAGTAGAATGAGGATGGTTGTGGGTTATGGTCTTTTTGTAGATAAAGTGAACGCAGCTGTGGTCCGTCCAATGGAGAACTGTGGTGTGACTGAAGGAGATATGTTTACTGGAGGTGAAGATAGGGTCGAGTGTGTGTCCTGCGTAGTGGGTGGGTGGGGGTGTTTACAAGTTGTTTGAGTCCGAGGTTGGTGAGATTGTCCAGAAGGGTGATGGCATTGTTGTCGTTGCTCTTTTCCAGGTGAAAATTGAGGTCTCCCAATGGGATGTAGTCCTCGGAAGGGAGGGCGTGTGGGGTGATAAAGTCAGTGATGTCTTCACTGAATTGTGCACGGGGTCCTGGTGGCCTGTAGAGGAGGGTGCATCTGAGTGTGGTCTTGGGGTCGGTGTGGATCTGGAAGTGCAGGTGTTCGGCGCTAGCGAGGTTGGCGTCTGAGCTGGTTGAGATGCGGATGGTATTCTTATGGACGATAGCGATGCCTCCTCCTGTTTGGTAGGTGCGGTCTTTTCGGATGATCTTGTAGCCTTCCGGGATGGCAATGGTGATGTCTGGGGCTGAGGTGGCGTTCATCCATGTTTCAGTTAGGAAGGCGACGTACGGAGAGATGGTGTCTAGTAGATTCCAAAGGTCGATGGCGTGTCTGTGGATCGAGCGGGTGTTGAGCAGGATGCATTTTAGGTGGTTGGTGTGCGATATCTGTTTGGTGTTAGTGGATGAGGAGTTGGTCTTGGTGCTGTCATACTTGCAGGAGTTGCATGTGAAGGGTCCATGGGTGTGTCCGGGAGCGGCTTGGGCGCAGTTGGGGAGTGGGCCGGGGTTTAGGGCTAAGAGGGAGGAGGCGTCATATGTAATGCGGGTGGGGTGGGTGGTACGGGGGCCAGGGGGTCTGGTACAGGGCGCGGGCTTGGCGCGGACGGGCGTAGACGGGCTTACCTTTGGCGCACCTTCGGCGCAACTGGGGCGCGACCGCTGCGCGTGAACGCTGCACGCAAAAGCAGCTGTCATATGTGGATGGTGGAAGGGGAGGGGCGAGGGAGGATCAGCTGGGAAGGCGGGAGCGGGGTGGAGACTCGGGCAGGGCGACACAAACAACAATATCAACACCAAAATGGCCGGCAGCGCGAAACGGAACAGGCAGCCAAAGTAATGCAAAATGTGCAGAAAAAACTCAATGAAAAGGCAGTCAAGGCAACACAGCGACGGCACAGTGGTACAAGCAGCTAATTAGCAGGCGAAGTGGTTCAGCGCTATAAGGCAACAGCAATTAAAAAACGATCCTGCTATGTGACTAAAATAAATAAATAATAGCGATGTTTCCAATTAAGGCAGGCTTGCAATGCGAGATGATTAAATAAATATCAGCGATGTAGTCAATTAAAGCGGTCCTGCTATGTGAGAGAAATCATTAATAGCGATGTTATCAATTAAAGTGGTCCTGCAATGCGAGATAATTAAATAAATGGCAGCGAAGGTTACAATTAAAGCGTCCTGTAATGCAAGTTGTATTAATGATAGCGATGTGCACAAGCAGCTGAGGAGAGCAACGATACCAGGCTGTGAGGGGAGGCAGGTCGGGGAGCAGCGTGGAGGAGCGACCGCATCTGTGGAACACAGGACAGTCACAGCGCGATCTTCACAACTCGGGTCTGATAGTCTTAGTGGGAGGGAGGGTTAGCTGGGAAGGCGGGAGCGGGGTGGAGACTCGGGCAGGGCGACACAAACAACAATATCAACACCAAAATGGCCGGCAGCGCGAAACGGAGCAGGCAGCCAAAGTAATGCAAAATGTGCAGAAAAACTCAATGAAAAGGCAGTCAAGGCAACACAGCGATGGCACAGTGGTACAAGCAGCTAATTAGCAGGCGAGGTGGTTCAGCGCTATAAGGCAACAGCAATTAAAAAACGATCCTGCTATGTGACTAAAATAAATAAATAATAGCGATGTTTCCAATTAAGGCAGGCTTGCAATGCGAGATGATTAAATAAATATCAGCGATGTAGTCAATTAAAGCGGTCCTGCTATGTGAGAGAAATCATTAATAGCGATGTTATCAATTAAAGTGGTCCTGCAATGCGAGATAATTAAATAAATGGCAGCGAAGGTTACAATTAAAGCGTCCTGTAATGCAAGTTGTATTAATGATAGCGATGTGCACAAGCAGCTGAGGAGAGCAACGATACCAGGCTGTGAGGGGAGGCAGGTCGGGGAGCAGCGTGGAGGAGCGACCGCATCTGTGGAACACAGGACAGTCACAGCGCGATCTTCACAACTCGGGTCTGATAGTCTTAGTGGGAGGGAGGGTTAGCTGGGAAGGCGGGAGCGGGGTGGAGACTCGGGCAGGGCGACACAAACAACAATATCAACACCAAAATGGCCGGCAGCGCGAAACGGAGCAGGCAGCCAAAGTAATGCAAAATGTGCAGAAAAACTCAATGAAAAGGCAGTCAAGGCAACACAGCGACGGCACAGTGGTACAAGCAGCTAATTAGCAGGCGAGGTGGTTCAGCGCTATAAGGCAACAGCAATTAAAAAACGATCCTGCTATGTGACTAAAATAAATAAATAATAGCGATGTTTCCAATTAAGGCGGTCTTTCAATGCGAGATGATTAAATAAATATCAGCGATGTAGTCAATTAAAGCGGTCCTGCTATGTGAGAGAAATAATTAATAGCGATGTTATCAATTAAAGCGGTCCTGCAATGCGAGATAATTAAATAAATGGCAGCGATGTTTACAATTAAAGCGGTACTGTAATGCGAGTTGTATTAATGATAGCGATGTGCACAAGCAGCTGAGGAGAGCAACGATACCAGGCTGTGAGGGGAGGCAGGTCGGGGAGCAGCGTGGAGGAGCGACCGCATCTGTGGAACACATGACGGTCACAGCGCGATCTTCACAACGCGGGTCTGATAGTCTTAGTGGGGCAGAGGGAAAGATGGCAGGCACAGGGTGACATAACACACGCAGAGGGAGAGATGGCGCAGACAGAGAGTAAGAAGGCACAGACAGAGAGTGAGATGGCGCAGGCAGAGAGACAGATACCACAGGCAGAAAGAGACATATCACAGGCAGAGGGAGAAGTGGCAGGCACAGGGTGACATGACGCAGGCAGGGGGAGAGATGGCGCAGACAGAGAGTGAGATGGCGCAGGCAGAGAGTGAGATGGCACAGGCAGAGAGAGAGATACCACAGGCACAGAGAGAAATACCACAGGCAGAGGGAGAGATGGCAGGCACAGTGTGACATGATGCACGCACGGGGAGAGATGGCGCAGACAGAGAGAGAGATGGCGCAGACAGACAGTGAGATGGCGCAGGCATAGAGAGAGATACACAGGCAGAGAGAGAGATACCTCAGGCAGAGGGACAGATGGCAACCACAGAGTGACATGACACAGGCAGAGGAAGAGATGGCTCAGACAGAGAGTGAGATGGCGCAGGCAGAGAGAGAGATACCACAGCAGAGGGAAGAAATAATGCAGGCAGAGGGCAGATGGCACAGGCAGAGTGAAAGATGGCGGGGCACAGGGTGACATGATGCAGGCTGAGGGAGAGATGGCACAGGCAGAGGGTGAGATGGCACAGGCTGAGAGAGAGATACCACGGGCAGAGAGAGAAATACCACAGGCAGAGAGAGCGATGGCAGGCACATGGTGACATTACGCAGGCAGAGGGAGAGAAGCACAGACAGAGAGTGAGATGGCACATGCAGAGAGTGAGATGGCGCACACAGAGAGAGAGAGATACCACAGGCAGAAAGAGAAATACCACAGGCAGAGGGAGAGATGGCAGGCACAGGGTGGCATGACGCAGGCAGAGGAAGAGATGGCGCAGACAGAGAGTGAGATGGCGCAGGCAGAGAGTGAGATGGCACAGGCAGACAGAGAGATACCACAGGCAGAGAGAGAGATACCTCAGGCAGAGGGAGAGATGGCAGGCACAGGGTGACATGACGCAGGCAGAGGAAGAAATGGTGCAGCCAGAGAGTGAGATGGTGCAGGCAGAGAGAGAGATACCAAAGACAGAGTGAGAGATGGTGCGGGCAAAAGAGACATGGTGCAGGCAGAGATAAGATATAATGCAGGCGGAGAGCAGATGGCACAGACAGAGTAAGAAGGCACAGACAGACACTGAGATGGCGCAGGCAGAGAGACAGATATCACAGGCAGAGAGAGACATTCCACAGACAGAGGGAGACAAGGGAGGCACAGGGTGACATGACGCAGGCAGAGGGAGAGATGGCGCAGACAGAGAGTGAGATGGCCCAGGGAGAGAGTGAGATGGCGCAGGCAGAGAGTGAGATGGCGCAGGCAGAGAGTGAGATGGCGCAGGCAGAGAGTGAGATACCACAGGAAGAGAGAGAAATACCACAGGCAACGGGAGAGATGGCAGGCACAGGGTGACAAGACGCAGGTAGAGGGAGAGATGGCGCAGACAGAGATTGAGATAGAGCAGACAGAGAGTGAGATGGAACATGTAGTCAGAGAGATGCCACAGGCAGAGAGAGAGATACGACAGGCAGAGGGAAAGTTGGCAGGCACAGGGTGACATGACACACGCAGAAGGAGAGATGGCGCAGACAGAGAGTAAGAAGGCTCAGACAGAGAGTGAGATGGCGCAGGCAGAGAGACAGATACCACAGGCAGAGAGAGACATACCACAGGAAGAGGGAGACATGGCAGGCACAGGGTGACATGACGCAGGCAGGGGGAGAGATGGCGCAGATGGAGAGTGAGATGGCACAGGCAGAGAATGAGATGGCACAGGCAGAGAGAGAGATACTACAGGCAGAGAGAGAAATACCACAGGCAGAGGGAGAGATGGCAGGCACAGGGTGACATGATGCACGCACGGGGAGAGATGGCGCAGACAGAGAGTGAGATGGCGCAGACTAACAGTGAGATGGCGCAGGCAGAGAGAGAGATACACAGGCAGAGAGAGAGATACCTCAGGCAGAGGGAGAGATGGCAACCACAGGGTGACATGACACAGGCAGAGGAAGAGATGGCGCAGACAGAGAGTGAGATGGCGCAGGCAGAGAGAGAGATACCACAGGCAGAGGGAAGAAATAATGCAGGCGGAGGGCGGATGGCGCAGGCAGAGTGAGAGATGGCGGGGGCACAGGGTGACATGATGCAGGCAGAGGGAGAGATGGCACAGGCAGAGGGTGAGATGGCAAAGGCAGAGAGAGAGATACCACAGGCAGAGAGAGAAATACCACAGGCAAACAGAGAGATGGCAGGCACAGGGTGACATGACGCAGGCAGAGGGAGAGATGGCGCAGAAAGAGAGTGAGATGGCACAGACAGACAGTGAGATGGCACAGGTAGAGAGAGAGATAACACCGGCAGAGAGAGAGAGATACCTCAGGCAGGAGGAGAGATGGCAGGCACAGGGTGACATGATGCAGGCAGAGGAAGAGATGGCGCAGACAGAGAGTGAGATGGCACAGGCAGAGAGAGAGAGAGATACCACAGGTAGAGGGAGAAATGGTGCAGGCAAAAGAGACATGGTGCAGGCAGAGGGAAGAAATAATGCAGGCGGAGGGCAGATGGGCCAGGCAGAGTGAGAGATGGCGCGGGCACAGGGTGAGATACCACAGGCAGAGGGAGAGATGGTGCAAGCAAAAGAGACATGGTGCAGGCAGAGGGAAGTAATAATGCAGGCGGAGGGGAGATGGTGCAGACAGAGAGTAAGAAGGCACATACAGAGAGTGAGATGGCGCAGGCAGAGAGACAGATACCACAGGCAGAGAGAGACATACCACAGGCAGAGAAATACATGGCAGACACAGAGTGACATGACATAGGCAGAGGGAGAGATGGCGCAGACAGAGAGTGAGATGGTGCAGGCAGCGAGAGCGATACCACAAGCAGAGAGAGAAATATCACAGGCAGAGCGAGAGATGGCAGGCACAGGGTGAAATGACGCAGGCAGAGGGAGATGGCGCAGACAGAGAGTGAGATGGCGCAGACAGACAGTGAGATGGCACAGGCTGAGAGAGAGATACCGCAGGCAGAGAGAGAGATACCTCAGGCAGAGGGAGAGATGGCAGGCACGGGGTGACATGACGCAGGCAGAGGGAGAAATGGCGCAGACAGAGAGTGAGATGGTGTAGGCAGAGAGAGAGATGGCGCAGGCAGAGAGAGAGATACTACAGGCAGAGAGAGAAATATCACAGGCAGAGGGAGAGATGGCAGACACAGGGTGACATGATGCACGCACGGGGGGAGATGGCGCAGACAGAGAGAGAGATGGCACAGACAGACAGTGAGATGGCGCAGGTATAGAGAGAGATACACAGGCAGAGAGAGAGATACCTCAGGCAGAGGGAGAGATGGCAACCACAGAGTGACATGACACAGGCAGAGGTAGAGATGGCGCAGACAGAGAGTGAGATGGCGCAGGCAGAGAGAGAGATACCACAGCAGAGGGAAGAAATAATGCAGGCAGAGGGCAGATGGCACAGGCAGAGTGAAAGATGGCGGGGGCACAGGGTGACATGATGCAGGCTGAGGGAGAGATGGCACAGGCAGAGGGTGAGATGGCACAGGCAGAGAGAGAGATACCACGGGCAGAGAGAGAAATACCACAGGCAGAGAGAGAGATGACAGGCACAGGGTGACATTACGCAGGCAGAGGGAGAGAAGCACAGACAGAGAGTGAGATGGCACATGCAGATAGTGAGATGGCGCACACAGAGAGAGAGATACCACAGGCAGAGAGAGAAATACCACAGGCAGAGGGAGAGATGGCAGGCACAGGGTGGCATGACGCAGGCAGAGGAAGAGATGGCGCAGACAGAGTGAGATGGCGCAGGCAGAGAGTGAGATGGCACAGGCAGACAGAGAGATACCACAGGCAGAGAGAGAGATACCTCAGGCAGAGGGAGAAATGGCAGGCACAGGGTGACATGACGCAGGCAGAAGGAGGAAATGGTGCAGACAGAGAGTGAGATGGTGCAGGCAGAGAGAGAGATACCAAAGGCAGAGTGAGAGATGGTGCAGGCAAAAGAGACATGGTGCAGGCAGAGAGAAGAAATAATGCAGGCGGAGAGCAGATGGCACAGACAGAGAGTAAGAAGGCACAGACGGACACTGAGATGGCGCAGGCAGAGAGACAGATATCACAGGCAGAGTGAGACATACCACAGACAGAGGGAGACATGGCAGACAGAGGGAGACATGGCAGGCACAGGGTGACATGACGCAGGCAGAGGGAGAGATGGCGCAGACAGAGAGTGAGATGGCCCAGGGAGAGAGTGAGATGGTGCAGGCAGAGAGTGAGATACCACAGGCAGAGAGAGAAATACCACAGGAAGCGGGAGAGATGGCAGGCACACGGTGAAATGACGCAGGTAGAGGGAGAGATGGCGCAGACAGAGAGTGAGATAGAGCAGACAGAGAGTGAGATGGAACATGCAGTCAGAGAGATGGCAGAGGGAGAGATACGACAGGCAGAGGGAAAGTTGGCAGGCACAGGGTGACATGACATACGCAGAGGGAGAGATGGCGCAGACAGAGAGTAAGAAGGCACAGACAGAGAGTGAGATGGCGCAGGCAGAGACACAGATACCACAGGCAGAGGGAGACATACCACAGCAGAGGGAGACATGGCAGGCACAGGGTGACATGACGCAGGCAGGGGGAGAGATGGCGCAGGCGGAGAGTGAGATGGCACAGGCAGAGAATGAGATGGCACAGGCAGAGAGAGAGATACCACAGGCAGAGAGAGAAATACCACAGGCAGAGGGAGAGATGTCAGGCACAGGGTGACATGATGCACGCACGGGGAGAGATGGCGCAGACAGAGAGTGAGATGGCGAGACAGACAGTGAGATGGCGTAGGCAGAGAGAGAGATACACAGGCAGAGAGAGAGATACCTCAGGCAGAGGGAGAGATGGCAACCACAGGGTGACATGACACAGGCAGAGGAAGAGATGGCGCAGACAGAGAGTGAGATGGTGCAGGCAGAGAGAAAGATACCACAGGCAGAGGGAAGAAATAATGCAGGCGGAGGGCGGATGGCGCAGGCAGTGTGAGAGATGGCGGGGGCACAGGGTGACATGATGCAGGCAGAGGGAGAGATGGCACAGGCAGAGGGTGAGATGGCAAAGGCAGAGAGAGAGATACCACAGGCAGAGAGGGAAATACCACAGGCAGACAGAGAGATGGCAGGCACAGGGTGACATGACGCAGGCAGAGGGAGAGATGGCGCAGAAAGATAGTGAGATGGCACAGACAGACAGTGAGATGGCGCAGGTAGAGAGAGAGATAACACCGGCAGAGAGAGAGATACCTCAGGCAGAGGGAGAGATGGCAGGCACAGGGTGACATGATGCAGGCAGAGGAAGAGATGGCGCAGACAGAGAGTGAGATGGCGCAGGCAGAGAGAGAGAGAGATACCACAGGCAGAGGGAGAAATGGTGCAGGCAAAAGAGACATTGTGCAGGCAGAGGGAAGAAATAATGCAGGCGGAGGGCAGATGGGCCAGGCAGAGTGAGAGATGGCGCGGGCACAGGGTGAGATGGCACAGGCAGAGAGAGAGATACCACAGGCAGAGGGAGAAATGGTGCAAGCAAAAGAGACATGGTGCAGGCAGAGGGAAGTAATAATGCAGGCGGAGGGGAGATGGTGCAGACAGAGAGTAAGAAGGCACATACAGAGAGTGAGATGGCGCAGGCAGAGAGACAGATACCACAGGCAGAGAGAGACATACCACAGGCAGAGAAATACATGGCAGACACAGAGTGACATGACATAGGCAGAGGGAGAGATGGCGCAGACAGAGAGTGAGATGGTGCAGGCAGCGAGAGAGATACCACAAGCAGAGAGAGAAATATCACAGGCAGAGCGAGGGATGGCAGGCACAGGGTGAAATGACGCAGGCAGAGGGAGATGTGGCGCAGACAGAGAGTGAGATGGCGCAGACAGACAGTGAGATGGCACAGGCTGAGAGAGAGATACCGCAGGCAGAGAGAGAGATACCTCAGGCAGAGGGAGAGATGGCAGGCACAGGATGACATGACGCAGGCAGAGGGAGAAATGGCGCAGACAGAGAGTGAGATGGTGTAGGCAGAGAGAGAGATAGCGCAGGCAGAGAGAGAGATACCACAGGCAGAGAGAGAAATATCACAGGCAGAGGTAGAGATGGCAGGCACAGGGTGAAATGACGCAGGCAGAGGGAGAGATGGCGCAGACAGAGAGTGAGATGGCGCAGACAGACTGTGAGATGGCGCAGGCTGAGAGATACCGCAGGCAGAGAGAGAGATACCTCAGGCAGAGGGAGAGATGGCAGGCACAGGGTGACATTACGCAGGCAGAGGGAGAAATGGTGCAAACAGAGAGTAAGAAGGCACAGACAGAGAGTGAGATGGCGCAGGCAGAGAGACAGATACCACAGGACATACCACAGGCAGAGGGAGAGATGGCAGGCACAGGGTGACATGATGCAGGCAGAGGAAGAGATGGCCCGGACAGAGAGTGAGATGGCGCAGGCAAAGAGTGAGATGGCACAGGCAGAGAGAGAGATACCACAGGCAGAGAGAGAGATATACCACAGGCAGAGGGAGAGATGGCAGGCACAGGGTGACATGATGCATGCACGGGGAGAGTTGGTGCAGACAGAGAGTGAGAGGGCGCAGACAGACAGTGAGATGGCGCAGGCAGAGAGAGAGATACACAGGCAGAGAGAGAGATACCTCAGGCAGAGGGAGAGCTGGCAACCATAGGGTTACATGACACAGGCAGAGGAAGAGATGGCGCAGACAGAGAGTGAGATGGCGGAGGCAGAGTGAGAGATAGCACAGGCAGAGGGAAGAAATTATGCAGGCGGAGGGCTGATGGCGCAGGCAGAGTGAGAGATGGAGGGGGCACAGGGAGACATGATGCAGGCAGAGGGAGAGATGGAACAGGCAGAGGGTGAGATGGCACAGGCAGAGAGAGAGATACCACAGGCAGAGAGAGAAATACCACAGGCAGAGAGAGAGATGGCAGGCACAGGGTGACATGACGCAGGCAGTGGGAGAGATGGCGCAGACAGAGAATGAGATGGCACAGACAGACAATGAGATGGCGCAGGCAGAGAGAAAGATAACACCGGCAGAGAGAGTGAGATACCTCAGGCAGAGGAAGAGATGGCAGGCACAGGGTGACATGATGCAGGCAGAGGAAGAGATGGCGCAGACAGAGAGTGAGATGGCGCAGGCAGAGAGAGAGAGATACCACAGGCAGAGGGAGAAATAGTGCAGGCAAAAGAGACATGGTGCAGGCAGAGGGAAGAAATAATGCAGGCGGAGGGCAGATGGGCCAGGCAGAGTGAGAAATGGTGCGGGCACAGGGTGAGATGGCACAGGCAGAGAGAGAGATACCACAGGCAGAGGGAGAAATAACACAAGCAGAGGGAGAGATGGCAGGCACAGGGTGAAATGACGCAGGCAGAGGGAGAGGTGGCACAGACAGAGAGTGAGATGGCGCAGACAGACTGTGAGATGGCGCAGGCTGAGAGAGAGATACCGCAGGCAGAGAGAGAGATACCTCAGGCAGAGGGAGAGATGGCAGGCACACGGTGACATGACGCAGGCAGAGGGAGAGATACCACAGGCAGAGTGAGAGATGGTGCAGGCAAAAGAGTCATGGTGCAGGCAGAGGGAAGAAATAACGCAGGCGGAGAGCAGATGGCGCAGACAGAGAGTAAGAAGGCACAGACAGAGAATGAGATGGCGCAGGCAGAGAGACAGATACCAAAGGCAGAGAGAGACATACCACAGGCAGAGGGAGACATGGCAGGCACGGGTGACATGATGCAGGCAGAGGGAGAGATGGCGCAGACAGAGAGTGAAATGGCACAGGGAGAGAGTGAGACGGCGCAGGCAGAGAGAGAGAGATACCACAGGCAGAGGGAGAGATGGTGCAGGCAAAAAAGACATGGTGCAGGCAGAGGGAAGAAATAATGCAGGCGGAGGGCAGATGTGCCAGGCAGAGTGAGAGATGGCGCAGGCACAGGGTGAGATGGCACAGGCAGAGAGAGAGAGATACCACAGGCAAGGGAGAGATGGTGCAAGCAAAAGAGACATGGTGCAGGCAGAGGGAAGAAATAATGCAAGCGAAGGGGAGATGGCGCAGACAGAGAGTAAGAAGGCACATACAGAGAGTGGGATGGCGCAGGCAGAGAGACAGACACCAAAGGCAGAGAGAGACATACCACAGGCAGAGGAATACAAGGCAGATACAGGGTGACATGACATAGGCAGAGGGAGAGATGGCGCTGACAGAGAGTGAGATGGCGCAGACAGACAGTGAGATGGCGCAGGCTGAGAGAGAGATACCGCAGGCAGAGAGAGAGATACCTCAGGCAGAGGGAGAGATCGCAGTCACAGGGTGACATGACGCAGGCAGAGGGAGAAATGGCGCAGGCAGAGAGTGAGATGGCGTAGGCAGAGAGAGAGATGGAGCAGGCAGAGAGAGAGATACCACAAGCAGAGAGAGAAATATCACAGGCAGAGGGAGATATGGCAGGCACAGGGTGAAATGACACAGGCAGAGGGAGAGGTGGCGCAGACAGAGAGTGAGATGGCGCAGACAGACAGTGAGATGGCGCAGGCTGAGAGAGAGATACCGCAGGCAGAGAGAGAGATACCTCAGGCAGAGGGAGAGATCGCAGTCACAGGGTGACATGACGCAGGCAGAGGGAGAAATGGCGCAGGCAGAGAGTGAGATGGCGTAGGCAGAGAGAGAGATGGAGCAGGCAGAGAGAGAGATACCACAGGCAGAGAGAGAAATATCACAGGCAGAGGGAGAGATGGCAGGCACAGGGTGAAATGACACAGGCAGAGGGAGAGATGGCGCAGACAGAGAGTGAGATGGCACAGACAGACTGTGAGATGGCGCAGGCTGAGAGAGAGATACCGCAGGCAGAGAGAGAATTACCTCAGGCAGAGGGAGAGATGGCAAGCACAGGGTGACATGACGCAGGCAGAGGGAGAAATGGTGAAGACAGAGAGTGAGATGGCACATGCAGATAGAGAGATACCACAGGCAGAGTGAGAGATGGTGCCGGCAAAAGAGACATGGTGCAGGCAGAGGGAAGAAATAATGCAGGCAGAGAGCAGATGGCACAGACAGAGAGTAAGAAGGCACAGACAGAGACTGAGATGGCACAGGCAGAGAGACAGATACCACAGGCACAGAGAGACATACCTCAGGCAGAGGGAGGCATGGCAGGCACAGGGTGACATGACGCAGGCAGAGGGCGAGATGGCGCAGGCAGAGAGTCAGATGGCGCAGGGAGAGAGTGAGATGGCGCAGGCAGAGAGTGAGATGGTGCAGGCAGAGCTAGAGATACCACAGGCAGAGAGAGAAATACCACAGGCAGAGGGAGAGATGGCAGGCAAAGGGTGACAGGACGCAGGCAGAGGGAGAGATGGCGCAGACAGAGAGTTAGATAGCGCAGGCAGAGAGTGAGATAGCACAGGCAGACAGAGAGAAACCACATGCAGAGAGAGAGATACGACAGGCAGAGGGAGAGATGGCAGGCACATGGTGAGATGATGCACGCAGAGGGAGAGCTGGCACAGACAGAGAGTAAGAAGGCACAGACAGAGAATGAGATGGTGCAAGCAGAGAGAGAGATACCACAGGCAGAGAGAGACATACCTTAGGCAGAGGGAGACATGGCAGGCACGGGGTGACATGACGCAGGCAGAGGGAGAGAAGCAAAGACAGAGAGTGAGATGGCACATGCAGAGAGTGAGATGGCACACGCAGAGAGAGAGATACCACAGGCAGAGAGAGAAATACCACAGGTAGAGGGAGAGATGGCAGGCACAGGGTGACATGACGCAGACAGAGGAAGAGATGGCGCAGACAGAGAGTGAGATGGCGCAGGCAGAGAGTGAGATGGCGCAGGCAGACAGAGAGATACCACAGGCAGAGAGAGAGATACCTCAGGCAGAGGGAGAGATGGCAGACACATGGTGACATGACGCAGGCAGAGGAAGAGATGGCGCAGACAGAGAGTGAGATGGCACAGGCAGAGAGAGAGATACCACAGGCAGAGGGAGAGATGGTGCAGGCAAAAGAGACATGGTGCAGGCAGAAAGAAGAAAAAATGCAGGCGGAGGGCAGATGGCGAAGCCAGAGTGAGAGATGGCGCCGGCACAGGGTGACATGACGCAGGCAGAGGGAGAGATGGCGCAGGCATAGGGTGAGATGGCACAGTCAGAGAGAGAGATACCATAGGCAGAGGGAGAGATGGTGCAAGCAAAAGAGACATGGTGCAGGCAGAGGGAAGAAATAATGCAGGCGGAGGGCAGATGGCGCAGACAGAGAGCAAGAAGGCACAGACAGAGAGTGAGATGGCGCAGGCAGAGAGACAGATACCACAGGCAGAGCGAGAAATACCACAGGCAGAGGGAGAGATGGCAGGCACAGGGTGACATGACGCAGGCAGAGGGAGAGATGGCGCAGACAGAGAGTAAGATAGCGCAGGCAGAGAGTGAGATGGCACAGGCAGACAGAGAGATACCACAGGCAGAGAGAGAGATACGAGAGGCAGAGGGAGAGATGGCAGGCACAGGGTGACATGATGCACGCAGAGGGAGAGCTGGCACAGACAGAGAGTAAGAAGGCACAGACAGATAATGAGATGACCCAGGCAGAGAGAGAGATACCACAGGCATAGAGAGACATACCATAGGCAGAGGGAGACATGTCAGGCACAGGGTGACATGACGCAGGCAGAGGGAGAGAAGCACAGACAGAGAGTGAGATGGCACATGCAGAGAGTGAGATGGCGAACGCAGAGAGAGAGATACCACAGGCAGAGAGAGAAATACCACAGGCAGAGGGAGAGATGGCAGGCACAGGGTGACATGACGCAGGCAGAGGAAGAGATGGCGCAGACAGAGAGTGAGATGGCACAGGCAGAGAAGTGAGATGGCGCAGGCAGACAGAGAGATACCACAGGCAGAGAGAGAGATACCTCAGGCAGAGGGAGAGATGGCAGGCACAGGGTGACATGACTCAGGCAGAGGAAGAAATGGTGCAGACAGAGAGTGAGATGGCGCAGGCAGAGAGAGAGATACCACAGGCAGAGTGAGAGATGGTGCAGGCAAAAGAGACATGGTGCAGGCAGAGAGAAGAAATAATGCAGGCGGAGAGCACATGGCGCAGACAGAGAGTAAGATGGTACAGACAGACACTGAGATGGCGCAGGCAGAGAGACAGATATCACAGGCAGAGAGAGACATACCACAGGCAGAGGGAGACATGGCAGGCACAGCGTTACATGACGCAGGCAGAGGGAGAAATGGCGCAGACAGAGAGTGAGATGGCCCACAGAGAGAGTGAGATGGCGCAAGCAGAGAGTGAGATGGCGCAGGCAGAGAGTGAGATACCACAGGCAGAGAGAGAAATACCACAGGCAGAGGGAGAGATGGCAGGCACAGGGTGACATGACGCAGGCAGAGGGAGAGATGGCGCAGACTGAGAGTGAGATAGCGCAGACAGAGAGTGAGATGGCACAGGCAGACAAGTCAAGTCAAGTCAAGTCAATTAATTTATATAGCACGCTACATACCCAGAGGGTCTCAAGGCGCTTGGAGAAGGGTGGGGAATTACTTGTCAAATATCCAGGTTTTAAGTTGTTTTCTGAATGCTAGGTGGTTCTGAGTGAGGCGAAGGTGAATGGGAAGTGAGTTCCAGGTTTTAGCCGCCAGGTAGGAGAAGGATCTTCCTCCCATGGTGGTTTTGTTGATGCGAGGTACAGCAGCAAGGGCTTGGTTGGAAGAGCGTAGCTGGCGAGAGGGGGTGTAGAAGGAAAGTCGTGTGTTGAGGCATTCGGGTCCAAGTTCGTAAAGTGCTTTGTGTGCGTGGGTTAGGAGGCGGAATGTTATCCTCTTATTGACGGGGAGCCAGTGGAGGTTTTTCAGGTGACCAGAAATGTGGTCTTTACGCGGGATGTCTAGTATGAGTCTGGCTGATGCGTTCTGGATGCGTTGGAGTTTTTTCTCTAGTTTTGCGGTGGTTTCGGCGTATAGGGTGTTTCCGTAGTCCAGGCGGTATTTTCAGAGGGCGCTGAGTTCAGCGTGTTTCCAGCTTTCCGGGAAGGTGGTGGAGTTGAGGGAGCAGTTGATGACGTCTCGGAGGTGTGGTGCTATGATGGAATCTGCTTTGTTGAAGATGTTGTAAGGGCATGGGTCTGTGGGGGATCCTGAGTGGATGGAGTTCATCAGGCGGATGGTGTCTTCAGTGGAGATTGGGTTCCAGTCATTAAGGATGTTCAAGAGGGGTGAAGGTGCGGCAGAAGGTTGGGTGGGTTGGTCTCCGGGTTGGTTGTCGAAGCTGTTGTGGATGTCTGCGATTTTGTCGTGGAAGAACAAAGCTAGGGATTCGCAAAGGGTTTGAGAGGGAGTGATGTCGTTGGAGTTGGCAATGGGGTTGGTAAACTCTTTGACGATGTTGAATAATTCCTTACTGTTGTGGGCGTTGTTGTCTAGTCGGTCTTTGAATGCGGCTTTCTTGGCAGTCCGGATCAGTTGGTGGTGTATGCGGGTGGCGTTTTTGAAGGCGTCCCTTGTGCTGGTGTTTGGGTCTTTTTTCCAGGCCTTCTCAAGGGAGCGACAGAGTTTTTTGGATTTCTTAAGATCATCGTTGAACCAGGGGGCGTTTTTGCTGCCTAGTTTGATTTGACGTTTTTTCAAAGGTGCTAGGTTGTCGGCGCTGTTGGTTAGCCATTGAGTGAGGTTAATGGCTGCTTGGTTGGGGTTCGAAGAGTGGGCAGGGGGGTTTTGAAGAAGCGATGAGGAGATCTGGTCGATGGTGATTTTGTTCCAGTTTCTTCGCAGAGTAGAATGAGGATGGTTGTGGGTTGTGGTCTTTTTGTAGATAAAGTGAACACAGCTGTGGTCCGTCCAATGGAGAACTGTGGTGTGACTGAAGGAGATATGTTTACTGGAGGTGAAGATAGGGTCGAGTGTGTGTCCTGCGTAGTGGGTGGGGGTGTTTACAAGTTGTTTGAGTCCGAGGTTGGTGAGATTGTCCAGAAGGGTGATGGCGTTGTTGTCGTTGCTCTTTTCCAGGTGAAAATTGAGGTTTCCCAATAGGATGTAGTCCTCGGAAGGGAGGGCGTGTGGGGTGATAAAGTCAGTGATGTCTTCAGTGAATTGTGCACGGGGTCCTGGTGGCCTGTAGAGGAGGGTGCCTCTGAGTGTGGTCTTGGGGTCGGTGTGGATCTGGAAGTGCAGGTGTTCGGCGCTAGCGAGGTTGGCGTCTGAGCTGGTTGAGATGCGGATGGTATTCTTATGGACGATAGCGATGCCTCCTCCTGTTTGGTAGGTGCGGTCTTTTTGGATGATCTTGTAGCTTTCCGGGATGGCAATGGTGATGCCTGGGGCTGAGGAGGCGTTCATCCATGTTTCAGTTAGGAAGGCGACGTCCGGAGAGATGGTGTCTAGTAGATTCCAAAGGTCGATGGCTTGTCTGTGGATCGAGCGGGTGTTGAGCAGGATGCATTTTAGGTGGTTGGTGTCTGATCTCTGTTTGGTGTTAGTGGATGAGGAGTTGGTCTTGGTGCTGTCATACTTGCAGGAGTTGCATGTGAAGGGTCCATGGGTGTGTCCGGGAGCGGCTTGGGCACAGTTGGGGAGTGGGGCGGGGTTTAGGGCTAAGAGGGAGGAGGCGTCATATGTAATGTGGGTGGGGTGGGTGGTACGGAGGCCAGGGGGTCTGGCGCATGGCGCGGGCTTGGCGCGGACTGGCGTAGACGGGCTTACCTTTGGCGCACCTTCGGCGCAACTGGGGCGCGACGGCTGCGCGTGAACGCTGCACGCAAAAGCAGCTGTCATATGTGGATGGTGGAAGGGGAGGGGCGAGGGAGGGTCAGCTGGGAAGGCGGGAACGGGGTGGAGACTCGGGCAGGGCGACACAAACAACAATATCAACACCAAAATGGCCGGCAGCGCGAAACGGAGCAGGCAGCCAAAGTAATGCAAAATGTGCAGAAAAAAACTCAATGAAAAGGCAGTCAAGGCAACACAGCGACGGCACAGTGGTACAAGCAGCTAATTAGCAGGCGAGGTGGTTCAGCGCTATAAGGCAACAGCAATTAAAAAACGATCCTGCTATGTGACTAAAATAAATAAATAATAGCGATGTTTCCAATTAAGGCGGTCTTGCAATGCGAGATGATTAAATAAATATCAGCGATGTAGTCAATTAAAGCGGTCCTGCTATGTGAGAGAAATAATTAATAGCGATGTTATCAATTAAAGTGGTCCTGCAATGCGAGATAAATAAATAAATGGCTTTGATGTTTACAATTAAAGCGGTCCTGTAATGCGAGTTGTATTAATGATAGCGATGTGCACAAGCAGCTGAGGAGAGCAACGATACCAGGCTGTGAGGGGAGGCAGGTCGGGAGCAGCGTGGAGGAGCGCCCGCGTCTGTGGAACACAGGACGGTCACAGCGCGATCTTCACAACGCGGGTCTGATAGTCTTAGTGGGAGGGAGTGTCAGCTGGGAAGGCGCGAGCGGGGTGGAGACTCGGGCAGGGCGACACAAACAACATTATCAACACCAAAATGGCCGGCAGGGCGAAACGGAGCAGGCAGCCAAAGTAATGCAAAATGTGCAGAAAAACTCAATGAAAAGGCAGTCAAGGCAACACAGCGATGGCACAGTGGTACAAGCAGCTAATTAGCAGGCGAGGTGGTTCAGCGCTATAAGGCAACAGCAATTAAAAAACGATCCTGCTATGTGACTAAAATAAATAAATAATAGCGATGTTTCCAATTAAGGCGGTCCTGCAATGCGAGATGATTAAATAAATATCAGCGATGTAGTCAATTAAAGCGGTCCTGCTATGTGAGAGAAATAATTAATAGCGATGTTATCAATTAAAGCGGTCCTGCAATGCGAGATAATTAAATAAATGGCAGCGATGTTTACAATTAAAGTGGTCCTGTAATGCGAGTTGTATTAATTCTAGCGAAGTGCACAAGCAGCTGAGGAGATCAACGATACCAGGCTGTGAGGGGAGGCAGGTCGGGGAGCAGCGTAGAGGAGCGACCGCGTCTGTGGAACACAGGACGGTCACAGCGCGATCTTCACAACGCGGGTCTGATAGTCTTAGTGGGGCAGAGGGAAAGATGGCAGGCACAGGGTGACATGACACACACAGAGGGAGAGATGGCGCAGACAGAGAGTAAGAAGGCACAGACAGAGAGTGAGATGGCGCAGGCAGAGAGACAGATACCACAGGCAGAGAGAGACATACCACAGGCAGAGGGAGAAGTGGCAAGCACAGGGTGACATGACGCAGGCAGGGGGAGAGATGGTGCAGACAGAGAGTGAGATGGCGCAGGCAGAGAGTGAGATGGCACAGGCAGAGAGAGAGATACCACAGGCAGAGAGAGAAATACCACAGGCAGAGGGAGAGATGGCAGGCACAGGGTGACATGATGCACTCACGGGGAGAGATGGCGCAGACAGAGAGAGAGAGATGGCGCAGACAGACAGTGAGATGGCACAGGCATAGAGAGAGACACACAGGCAGAGAGAGAGATACCTCAGGCAGAGGGAGAGATGGCAACCACAGAGTGACATGACACAGGCAGAGGAAGAGATGGCGCAGACAGAGAGTGAGATGGCGCAGGCAGAGAGAGAGATACCACAGCAGAGGGAAGAAATAATGCAGGCAGAGGGCAGATGGCACAGGCAGAGTGAAAGATGGCGGGGGCACAGGGTGACATGATGCAGGCTGAGGGAGAGATGGCACAGGCAGAGGGTGAGATGGCACAGGCAGAGAGAGAGATACCACGGGCAGAGAGAGAAATACCACAGGCAGAGAGAGAGATGACAGGCACAGGGTGAGATTACGCAGGCAGAGGGAGAGAAGCACAGACAGAGAGTGAGATGGCACATGCAGAGAGTGAGATGGCACACACAGAGAGTGAGATGCCACCGGCAGAGAGAGAGATACGACAGGCAGAGGGAAAGATGGCAGGCACAGGGTGACATGACACACGCATAGGGAGAGATGGCGCAGACAGAGGGTAAGAAGGCACAGACAGAGAGTGAGATGATGCAGGCACAGATACAACAGGCAGAGAGAGACATACCAACTACCGAGATCGAACACAACATCATGACACCTCGGGTAAGCGCGACGAATCGCGTTGCTGCGTAATGCGTCTTATGACGCGCTGCGTTAGCGCACCCGGAAGAGGTCCATTCCTTCACATCCTGCAGCAGGCATGATGCAGACCTACTAGAGCAAAGGCTTGGCTCTGCCCTTGTCTGTCTCTTAAAGGAAACAATCTTTCTAGCTTCTTATTGCACCTAATAAATGGACTCTAGCTTGCCTCAAACTTGACCCATCATTTCATTAGCCAGAGTTCATACTTGACCTTTATTTCTATCCAAGCTCACTGGCACCAAACCCCTGATTTGAGCGAGTGGCTCACACCAAAATGAAAAATCACCATCATCCAACCTATTTTACAATAAGTGTAGCACCTACCTCGCATTCTTGTGCTCAGTTATAACCCCCAATACCACAATTGCACTCTGCAATTCACCAAACTTAAAGGACAAAGAATGAAGACATTGATAAAGGAAGATAAGGCCTTGTCCCTATTGTACCTACTTGAGAAATAGGGAGGTTGGTAGAAGGTCATGAGGGAAAACATTTGAAATTTTGGGACACACATGCCAAAAAGAGTGTCCACGTTTCTCCTCTGTTACCAAGTAAAAAAAAATCTTAGCAAAAAAAAAACATTCACTTTTTGAAAATTTCCACCTTGGGATACCTCTACAGCATTGGCAGGATTCGAACCCTGGCCTGTGAGGGCTGTCCGCACCAAAGGTACAAGACTTACCTTTGAGCTATAGCTCCTTAGTGGTCTAAAGGATTGCAGTAGTAACTATTAGCAACATACAGGCCTTGGTGTCCTTCCCTGCGGCTTCCATTGCACATGAAAAGGATGACCATGACATAAGTCGTCGATGAAGCAAACATCGTCGACGACGTCGTCGTTGAAGAAGACACAGTCGACGACACAGTCTGAGTTGACTGTCAACGATCCCCCGTCAACGACCATTCCATCGACGGCAGGATCACCTCCATTGAAGTGTACCTATACACACTTCAGGATGACTATGCGTACACTTACACCAGAGTTAACCTCGCCGAGCAGGGTGCAACCATTTCCCCCGGCTCATCTCCTGGATACTGAGGACTCGGATGAGGGCTCTATGTTTCAGCAAGCGACAAGCCCATCTCAACTGCATGTAAAGCTTCACGAAAGCTCAGACTATGAGGAACAAAGACAGGAAAGTTTGGAGTACCAGGAGGAATTCCAACCTCCACCGCCTCCACAACAGCCTATGGTGCGTCTCCCAGCTTCTATTGTGACAGACCTGCAGTTTCTTATTGCGGACTACAAGCAGAGGTTCCCGTCCACTGCTCCACCTCCGCCAGTGGTGACACAGACAGTGGTGACACCTACAGTTGTCACACCCCCACCTAGACCTCGGCCTGCTCCTTTAGTCCTCCGACCAGATCCGACTCCCTCACGTCCTCTACCATCCTCTGATGAGGAAGAGGAAGAAGAAGAGGAGCAACAACGTGAGGAAGGGGAGCTCCAGGAAGACGAATGGGATGAGTATGTAATTTCAGGTCCAGCATCCCCTGTGCAGGCACAAACGGATTCTACCCCGGAAGACATTGGGGGTTTCCACAACATCGTAGAGAGAGCGGCGTTGCGCTTCAGCCTCAAAGTAACGGCAACACCTCAGGATTGCTTCCTAAATGATTTTAAAGAGCCATTCCAGAAGGCGGTATGATCTATTCCCATCATTGATCACGTCTGGGAACAAGGGGGAGAAAATAATGCAAAACCCTTCATCTCTGGTTCCAGTGCTGCCCAGACTGGATAAAAAATATAAAGCCCCGGACACAGCCCCAGCTTGCCTTATTGGCCATCCAAAGCCGGACTCTGTGATAACCCAGGCAGCACAACGCAAGTCAAAAAATCCTTCGGCTATATTGACTGCGCCGCCAGATAAGAAGGGCCGAAAGCTAGACAACATAGGGAAAAGGTTTTCATCTATGTCAGCTTTACAAGTGCGTGCAGCAAACTCTTTAGCTTTACTGGGACGTTATAACCGTCAAACGTGGGCAGACATAGCTCCATACTTGGATTCCCTTCAAGAGGAGCAGAAAAAAGATTCTCCTCGAAGGCGAGCGCTCCGCCTCGGAGATGATTGATGTCGCAATGGATATCGCATCCACGGGGTTCCGACAGCTAGCAGGTGCTGCAGTCCTGAGACGCCAAGGTTGGCTTAAGGCAACATCTTTCCGTCCTGAAATTCAAGCCAAGGTATTAGACATGCCGTATGACGGTAAGCTTCTGTTTGGACAACACATCGATGAGATGCTTCAGGGTATCAAGAAAGATACCGATACCGCAAGAGCTCTAGGTACCCTTCAATACAAGAATCCTTCCTTTCGAGGCTCAAGAGGAAGAGGTCAGTCCTCTAGAGGCACATATCAGGGATACAAATCCACGTACAACTCGGGCCAACAATACAAATCCCAGTACCAGCAAAGGCAGCAGCAAAACCAATCATCATACAACAAGTCTTCCTTTCGCGGACGAGGGGGAAAGAAGGACGCAGGCAGAAGACAATGACTTCTCTCTGCCACGGGTCTCCAGTTTCTCTCCACCTTGCAAAGTTGGCCGGAGAATTTCATCCTTCCTTCACAATTGGCAACAAATTACGACGGATCAGTGGGTCCTCCAACTTGTTCAATTCGGACACTCTCTGGAGTTTGTAGAAACTCCTCCTCAAAAGCCTCAAATTCCAATGCGGCACAAAAATCTAAAACTACTACAATTGGAACTCTCCCTCATGCTCAGAAAAGGAGCGATAGAAAGAGTCCCCCGGAATCAGGAAAACAAGGGATTCTATTCCCGATTCTTCTTAATTTGAAAGAAGGAGAAAAAATGGAGACCTATATTGGACTTGAGAAGCATTAACCTATACCTCAAAAAACAGTCATTCCGCATGGTGTCCATCCAGGAGGTGCTACAACTCCTCAATGCAAACGACTTTATGGTGTCTTTAGACCTTCAAGATGCTTATTTTCATATACCTATCCACAAGAACCAAAAGCAATTTCTCAGGTTTGAAGTGGCGGGCAAACATTACCAGTTTCGGGTGTTGCCCTTCGGCCTAAAGTCGGCACCACGCATTTTCACCAGGTGTCTGTCGCCAGTAGCAGCATAACTTCGCCAACAACATCACCAGGTCTTCCCGTACTTAGACGACTGGCTCGTCAAGGCACCTACTTACGCAGGCGTGACCAAGTCCTCCAACGCCTGGCTTCAGCTCTTCAATGCTCTGGGACTTACACTCAACGAAGAAAAATCTGTCCTTCAACCGTACGAGTGTCTCACTTTCCTCGTAGCAGTCCTAGATACTGCTCAAAGGAAGGCTTTCCCTTCACTGGAACGTCAAGTGAAACTAAGGACCTTGGTCGCCTGGATTCAGTCCAAAAAGTCTATCACTGTGCGCCTATACAAGTACTTGTTAGGAATGATGTCCTCGAACATCCTGTTGGTCCCACACTGCCGCCTTCGTATGCGCCCACTTCAGGAGGCGCTTTCTGCTCAGTGGATTCAATGCAGGGGATCCTTCGACGACGTCATCCGGATAACTCCTGCCATGGTCCAGGCTCTGAACTGGTGGCTTCATTCTCAAAATCTACGGCGGGGCCTATCATTCATACTTCCAATCTCGCCACATGTGATAACTACGGATCCGTCCTTGGAAGGTTGGGGGGCGTTCCTTCAGGACCTCCAAATCAATGGGCAGTGGTCTCCGGCAGAGAAGCAACTGCACATAAACCTCCTCGAGTTGAGGGCAGTGTACCTGGCACTAAAAGCGTTTCTGCCCAGGATCAGGAATTCTCCAGTGCTTGTGAGAACAGATAACACCACCACAATGCACTATCTGAAAATCCAATCCAATCCAATCAGAAATTTGTATAGCGCGCTACTCACCCAGAGGGTCTCAAGGCGCTTAAGGGAGAGGGGTTTGTTACTGATCGAATAGCCAGGTCTTGAGTTGCTTTCTGAACAAACAAGGGGGAACACGCTCTCTATCGCTGTCTCAAGAATCTCAAAAAAATTGGAATTGGCTTCTGCAAGGGACGGGCAATGTCCTGGCAGACTCTCTGAGCAGGCAACCTTCCATATGCCACGAGTGGGAGCTAGATCATCATCTTCTCAGCTCCGTATTCGCCCGATGGGGCACACCACATCTGGATCTGTTCGCGACGCAACACAACGCATAATGCCAACATTACGCAAGCTGGCACCCCCAGAAGGGATCTTTGGGGAATGCATTTTCGATCGGATGGTGCAACATCTTTGCGTACGCATTTCCCCTGATTCCCAGGGTTCTCCGGAAACTGAAGGCAGATCATTGCACCCTGATCCTAATAGCTCCAGCGTGGCCGCGCCAACACTGGTTCACAGAGCTTCATCTCCTATCGCTGGAACCGCCAATTCTATTCAAGCCTTGCCCGACTCTCCTTACAATGAACCAAGGTCAAGTCCAGCATCCGGATCCAGCATCTTTCAGATTGTCGGCTTGGCTCCTGAGTTCAGAGAGTTTCAAAACCTAGACATTTCTCAAGAATGCAGGACAATCTTAGCCCAGGCTCGGGCGGACAGTACCAACAAGACGTATTCTCTTAAGTGGAAAAGGTTCTGTGTATGGTGTAAAGCAAATAAGATACACCTCTTTTCTTCCACACCTGCACAAATTCTACCTTACCTGCTCCATTTGGCGCACTCAGGACTGGCGCATGCCTCTATTAAGGTCCACCAGGCTGCAATTTCTTGCTTCAGGCGTTCATCATCTGGTTCTTCCCTCTGGTCCGAGAGACTAGTTAAGCAGTTTTTAAAAGGTCTTTTCAGGACATTCCCTCCGGTGAGAGCTTTACCACCCACCTGGCAATTAAACATCGTCCTTGCTCAACTCATGAAACATCCCTTTGAGCCAATACACAAAGCTGACATCAAATACCTGTCCGGGAAAACCGCTCTCTTGTTAGCGCTCACGTCAGCAAGGCGTGTAAGTGAGCTGCAAGCTTTCTCTATTCAGGATCCTTTCTTGCAAGTCAAACAGGACAGAGTTATCCTACGAACCAACTCTAGATTCATCCCAAAGGTTCCATCTAATTTTCACTTGAATGAAACTATAGTCTTGCGGACTTTCTTCCCAAATCCACTTTCTGCAGCTGAGAGGTCTCTCCACTCTTTAGACCTCAAACGTTGTCTGAAATTCTACATTCATCGAACAGAACAGTTTCGGAAATCCAACCAACTTTTTGTCGCTTTCAGTAGGCCTAGAAAGGGCCTTCCTTTGACTAAGCAGAGAATTTCCCGCTGGATCTCTGCAGCAATAACTTTCTGCCATCAACAGGCAGGGCATCCTCTGCATTCTAAAGTGAGAGCTCATTCTACCAGAGCTGTCTCTACTTCAATGGCGCTCTTTGCAGGAGTGCCCATTCTCGACATATGCAGAGCGGCGACGTGGAAGACACCGCATACGTTCACCAGGCACTACTGCTTGGATTCTGAACTTATGAAGGATGCAGCTGTGGGTCAAGCAGTACTCCGTCATCTATTTCACTAGAGGTGAGCCTTCTCTTTCATCCCACCTTCCTACTGCATACTTGCAAATTTCTTTATTACATTGGTTTTGGGGTACTTGTTCTATTTCACAGATGGTATTCTTATATCGTGTGATTTTACATGTTGTACCTTACGAAATGTGCTGGATATTGCTTGTTACTCTGATTCAGGCATGTGAATCTATGAAAGATACCCATAATACTGGATAAGAAATGCGTTACTTACCTGTAACTGCAGTTATCGAGTATGGGTATCTTTCATAGATTCACATGCAACCCACCCGCCTCCCCTGGAAGGGCTCACCTTAGCTCTCTCAGTAGGTACTATTTAGCACTGTGCTTACGAAAATCTGAGGGACTAGGGCTCCTTCCAGGAAGGTTCTAGAGGGTGTATTGTATTGTAGTGTATGTTGGATTTATATAGCGCTTATAACCCAGGGGTCTCTAAGCGCTTGCCTTGGGAACCCGTCCTGGCTTTTCCCTGTGAGATAGCCCCTACAGGGCATCCCCAAGGTGAAAGCCAGGCATCCCGCCGCGGGGGGCCGTTGTGGAGATTAAGCAAGCTTAATGCCCAGAGTTGCAGAGTGTGAACCCATGATTAGGTCAGGCGAAAGCGAGAATTATCGAGTGAGATCTGATTGGCTCTTGGCCAAAGTTTGGTCCTTTTTACAAAAGGACATGGATATGTTACTAATGAGAGGCCTCTGGCCTATTGCTATGTATATGTCTTTATGACATTACTCTTTATATATA
Source organism: Lissotriton vulgaris (assembly GCF_964263255.1). Lineage (NCBI taxonomy): Eukaryota > Metazoa > Chordata > Amphibia > Caudata > Salamandridae > Lissotriton > Lissotriton vulgaris. The sequence goes on from NC_141685.1 coordinate 1,747,510,949, forward strand.
CCGGGGACTCCCACCCCAACATTGGGGAATGATTCAGGCATGTGAATCTATGAAAGATACCAATACTGGATAACTGCAGTTACAGGTAAGTAACGCATTTCTTCCTCCCCATGCTCCTGAGTGTCATGGACCAAGGGAGGGAGGCGTTCAAAGACCCAGTGACCTGCAGGTCTGTCACACCTAGGACAGAGAAAAAATATAAACACTCCTCTCAGGATCCTCCCTACTACCAGGGATCTGCCACGGCGGACTCCATTATTGCGGCAACAGCCAAGACGAGGGCAAACGTCCCAACATCATCAGGCCCACCACCAGACAATGTGGAGAAGTGTGGCTCACTGGTTAGAGCAGGCAGACCCTGAAGCAGAGGTCAGACCCGGGACCAGGGTTCGATTCCCGACGCGGCAGGGTGTTGAGCTCAAATGTCCACGGACTCGATAATTCTCGCTTCGGTGCCTGACCTAATCATGGGTTCTCACTCTGCAACTCTGGGCATTAAGCTTGCCTAATCTCCACAACGGCCCCCCCGCGGTGGGATGCCTGGCTTTCACCTTGGGGATGCCCTGTAGGGGCTATCTCACAGGGAAAAACCAGGTCGGGTTCCCAAGGCAAGCGCGGAGATACCCCTTCGGGGTCGATTCTGGCGCTATATAAGAATTACAATAATAATAAAAATAATAATGAAAGTAGGAGGAAGGACCTAACTGGGAGAGAAATGCAGCGGTACATTGGCGCATTGCAAACTCCAATGCCCTACTGAACAGACAACAGTACCAGCATTGGGACGAGATGGGGCAACTGCTCAAGCACCTCCCCAATGAATACCAGCAAAGGGCATCACACCTGGTGGAGGAAGGGAACAATATAGCAGATGCTTGCCTGAAAACAGCCTTGGATGGGGCTGACACATCCAGCAGACTTATGATGATAGGAATCACAGAAAGAAGGCATGCCTGGCTCAGGATCTCAAGCTTCAAGCCGGAAGTACAGAACCACATTCTGAGCACTCCTTTAAATGGAGAGACATTGTTTGGGGCACCGGTGGATAAGAAACTCACCCAGCTCAAGAAAGAAAATGAAACTGCAAGGTCCATGGGGGTCTTACAATTTAGAGGGATGAAAAGGGGTACCCCAACACAGAGACCAAACAGAAGGGGAGGAAACCAGCCAGGCAACGTCACACCAGACATTCCAGCAGGCACACCAAAGCGACAATCAATCGCAGCAGGGACAGCAAAAGCAAACCTGGCAGTACCAGCCTCGGGCCAGTCCTTTTGTGGGAGGACGAATGGACGAGGGCAAACAAGAAGAGGGGGCCAACAACCCACCTCAAAGTGACTCCGTCACGCAAAGTGTGCCCACCCACACAACCCCGCCGAGGGTGGAGCACAAGGTCAACAAGAGGGAGTTACACGGACCAAACATCGACGAACATGTAACACCAGTAGGAGGCAGGCTAAGACACTTCTTCCAGGAGTGGAAGAAGATAACTACAGACAAATGGATACTCAACATCCTACAGTTTGGATACTGCATAGAACTGGAAAAAAAACCACCAAACAGAAAACCAATAAGGAAGGCGCATTCAGGAAAAGAACTAGCGCTACTCCTAGAGGAATCACAAGAACTCCTCCGAAAGGAGGCCATCAAGCCAGTTCCATTCAGAGAAAGGAACAAGGGAGTGTACTCAAACTTTTTTCTAGTACCAAAAGTGGACGAAACGCTAAGACCCATCTTGGATCTAAGGTTCCTAAACAAATACATAAAGACACAAAAGTTCAAAATGACATCCCTACAAGAGGTCATTCCTCAGATAAAGGATGGAGGCTTCATGTCCACCATAGACCTCAAAGATGCCTACCTGCGCATTTGCATGAACAGGCAGCACAAACATCTACTAAGATTTACCATCAACAAAGAACACTACCATTTCACAGCCCTAGCCTTCGGACTAAAGTCCGCACCAAGGGTGTTCACCAAATGTCTCGCAGCCATGGCAGCATACCTGCACAGGGAAGGGATTCAAGTATACCCTTACCTCGACGACTGGCTAATAAAAGCAAGTTCACACAGGACATGCAAGGAACAAACATAGCGGGTCACAAACACTGACAGACCTGGGATTCTCCATACACTGGGGTAAATCCTCAATAGAACCAGGGCAAGTGAAGATCTTCCTGGGTGCACAGATCAACACCATACAGCGCAAGGTGTTCCCCAGTGACAAGAGAACACTGGCCCTGCTGAAGGAGACCCGCCACTACCAGAAGGGGCGAGCTCTGACAGTGAAGACGGCGAGCAAGATCATGGGGATGATGGCGTCCTGCATACACCTGGTCCCCAATATACGGCTCCACATGAGACCATTCCAGGAATGGCTGCAACAACAATGGTCACAAGCTACATGAAGTTAGGAAGATCTAGTGGTTGTAACGCACGCAGTGCAGGAGGAGATTACGTGGTGGAACAGGGAGAACATAACAAAAGGGAAGCCTTTAACACCACCAAGCCCAACGGTGATCATCACCACAGACGCATCCCAGATGGGATGGGGAGCACACATGAACAATCTCAAAGTGAGGGGTCAGTGAACTCCAGCAGATACGGTCAGACACATCAACTACCTGGAACTGAAGACCATGTTCCTCGCCCTGAAGGCATTCCAGAAACAACTGTACAACCAGAGAGTGTTGATACAAACAGACAACACAACAACGATGTTCTACATCAACAAACAGAGGAACACAATCAGGCGCACTATCCAACCTAGCGCAAGAAATATGGAGATGGGCCATCCCACTCAAAATAGACCTGCTAGCCATACACCTACCAGGGAAGGACAATGTGGAAGCAGACTGGCTCAGGAGACAGACTTCAGCATTCCACGAGTGGGAGCTCAATGCACAGGAATCGCAAAGGCTAATCAGGAGGTGGACGATAGACCTATTTGCAACACACCAGAAAGCAAAATGCTGATACTTCGCATCCAGGCAACCAGAGGAACAATCCCAGGGGAATGCCCTATGGATAAGCTGGTCGAAAACATTTGCCTACGCTTTGCCCTCGATACCACTGATACACAGGGTGCTCAACAAGTACAGAACCAGCAACATGACACTGATCCTGGTGGCACCACAGTGGCCAAGGCAGACCTGGTACTCACAAATAATGGAAAGAACTAAGGAGCACAGGAAAACAAGCAGTTCTTTGTGTCCTTCGCAAGCAGTTTCCTGGGTAGACCTGTAACAAAGGGAACCATTGCATGATGGATCGCACAAACTTGACAATTCTGCCACAAACAGGCAAGCCAAGAACTAGCAGAGGGGGCACTAGCCCACTCTACCAGGAAGAAGGGAGCAACATTAGCCTTCCTGGCTAACACACCCATTCAAGACATATGCCTGGCGATAACATGGGTTTCAGTGCAAACGTTCACTAAGCATTACTGTGTGGATATACAAATGAAAAAGGAAGCACAAGTAGGACAGAAGGTGCTTCAACATATATTTAACAACCAATGCTCATCTTCCACCCAGCCGCCACAAACATAACAAATCGCTACAAAGTCTATGCACAGCATAGTGAATCCAGAAAGATTCACGCTGCAAAACTAATAGTTTCTTACCTGTCGGTGTAGTTTTGCTGCTTGAAGATCTTTCTGGATTCACTAGCGAACCCACCCACCTCCGCCAGAAAGATGAGGCAGAAGAAGGAGGTGGAAATAGAAAGGACAATATACAAACAGACACCTTAAAAGACAAAGCGGGAAAATCATTTACGTGGAGGAAAAACTAGGAAACATTGCCAAAGGTTTCTCAAACAGAACACAAAAACAAGAAAAAAGAATCCGAAGATGGCGCCCACAGGTGGGAGCTTCCGCAGGAAGCGTGCCGACGTCACATGAAGTACAGCAAAAGGTGGGAGGTCGACGCCCACCTGGACTACAAAAAAAAAAGAAAAGACTACGATTCCGGACCCAACCACTAGACCGCGGAATAATGCACAGCACAGTGAATCCAGAAAGATCTTCAAGCTGCAAAACGACACAGACAGTTAAGAAACTATTCGATCTAGTAGAGACATAGTCTAGCCGCAGATTCCTTAACACCCGCCGTTCCTGCCCGTTCTGGGAGGACCTTTTCATGTTTAGGCTTTCTATACTTGCCTCCCTTAGGATGGCTTGTCCTTTGGCAAGGTGATATACTCTCTCACTCCAACACAGACTGCTTTGTTCTGTTTCTCTGCTGCTTTCCGCCCATTCTCAAAAAATTAGGCGGTATGTTAATAGATCATGCGTTCCTTCCAGCCCTCGGCCTGGATTGTAGGGTGTGAAATCTATTCACGTTTTTTCCCACTATCCCACTTTCCCCTTCTACATTGCCTTATGGTTTCTGCCACCTCTGCTGCCTTTTCCTTCAGGTCTATTGGCTATGTACATTTATGGATCTTCAATTGGGATTACGATGTCTCTTTTTGGTGACGGCTGGTGGTTAACTCTTCTTAATCTAGTGTTCTGGACTGTTCTTCTTCACGGTTTTACTTTCAGGATGTGGACTTTCTTTCCTCTGCCAGGCTGTTTTTCTACATCCTTGTCTCCCTTTAACGTTGATTGAGCCTTTGCTCTTGCGGAGTGTCTTTTCAGAGCACTGCTCTGTTTCCTGTCGATTTCTTCTATTTTCTCATTATTTTTGCACACTGTTCACATATTCTCAGTTTTTTGGGTGATGGCTTCGTGTTCTGATGCGAAAAAGTTTCTCCGACGAATACTGACGTCAGCGCGCCGGGGGGGCATATATGGCTCCGCTGACGTCATGTCCGTGGACGACGTTAGAGCGGAGCTGACCCGGCACGCAGAGGTGCTGCTGCAGAAAATTTCCGGATCCAGTCTGATGCCTGGGGATATTCTAAGTTAAAGAATATGCGGCTAGACTATGTCTCAACCAGATTCATTGTTACCTACGGTAAGTAACTCGTTCATTTGGTATGTTCCATCTAGACCCTTGCGATCCTCATCAGCTTATCTGATTGCCCCTAAATTTAAGAGAGCTCATTGGGGCGGAAGAAGCCTAATCTATGCCACCACTCAGCGGTGAAATTCTCTGCCATTGCACATGAATGAGTTATATCTCTTTGTCTTCCTTCAGGAAAAATCTCAAGACATGGCTTTTTAATCTCAAAATCTGGCTAGGCTTTCTTTTTTCTTTTTTCTTTTGTTTTCTGGATAGTGCCAAGACGCCTTTGGTCATTCAACCACTTTATAAAATGTATTTTCATTTGATTTTCATGTCTCCTAGTTGTCGTTCTTGGTCTCCTTCAACAACAGGCAACTCTTTGCTCCATTCAGGGCCTCTCCCCTCTGGGGCCTACTCAGTCGTGCTTGGAACAGATAATGCCACATCTGCGATGGCAAAAACTCTTTTTCAATATTGCCTGCAATGTAGAGTAAAATACCTCTTGAGAGAGCCCTGCTCAGGTGTGGTGGGGTGATCGTAATGCTGTCGCGCTCGCTGCCTGTATTGTTTAAAAATTGTAATTTGCTCGTTTTCACAGTGTTTGATGTTTTTTTAACTTAGAGGAAAGTCTAAAAGCAATATTTCACTGTGTGTTGGCAAACAAACTTACCCCACTCCACTACACTTCCTGTCCGAAGCACTTCCGGTCGGTTACCGGTCTAGTGCAGGGAACAGACAGCCGCTGCACAGCAGGGCTGATTGGCGGGTGGGTGGAGCCTCAGCCTACTTACTCCACGCTGGAGCAAGCGCGCAGATGAGAGAGCCCTGCTCAGGTGTGGTGGGCTGATCGTAACGCTGCTGCGCTCACTGCCTGTATTTTTTACAAATTGTAATTTGCTTGTTTGCACAGTGTTTGATATTTTTTAACTTAGAGGAAAGTCTAAAAGCAATATTTCACTGTGTGTTGGCAAACAAACTTACCCCACTCCACTACGCTTCCTGTCAGAAGCACTTCCGGTCGGTTACCGGTCTAGTGCAGGGACAGACAGCCGCTGCACAGCAGGGCTGATTGGCGGGTGGGTGGAGCCTCAGCCTACTTACTCCACGCTGGAGCAAGCGTGCAGCGGTCGAGCCGATGGCGCTCCAAAGGCAAGCCTGTCTGCACCCGTGCGCGTCCTGCTGGGCCCAGGGGCCAGAACCCCTGGCCAGGGCCTTGCATACCCTTTGGCAGAACTTCACCGCCTAAAAAGCCACCTAGTGCCACTCGATAAGAAGGTAGCAACCCTACTCAAATCTGAAAGGCTGCTAAGGCCACTTACCCAGAGGATTCAGAAAAGGGGGTGGTGATGGATAGAGTATCTAAATTAAGCAGAACACTCCGACCCCGTCAACAGATCAGGGCTTGATCCATCACCGTTTTTTAGCTCACTGCACCATCCCAGCTCAGAACTTGGCTACATGCAAATTAGTCTGTCCCTGGCCCAGTGCATCATGGGAACAGGGCAGACCAAACTACCAAGCCAATTCTTTTACTGGAAAGGAAACAAGCTTCCGGGGACAGGTTTCTGGCATTACAGCCGTCTTCGGCCCGGCTTGCTTGAATCCTGATGATGCAGTGAGCAAGGGACTCATGTCTGAGCATACCCTTCCACGCTTATGGTGGACAAAACGATTCAGAAAAGGGGGTGGTGATGGACAGAGTATCTGAATTAAGTAGAACACTCCTACCCCGTCAACAGATCTGGGCTTGATCCATCACCGTTTTTTAGCTCACTGCACCATCCCAGCTCAGAACCTGGCTACATGCAAATTAGTCTGTCCCTGGCCCAGTGCATCATGGGAACGGGGCAGACCAAACTACCAAGTCAATTCTTTTACTGGAAAGGAAACAAGCTTCCGGGGACCGGTTTCTGGCATTACAGCCGTCTTCGGCCCGGCTTGCTTGTATCCTGATGGTGCAGTGAGCAAGGGACTCATGTCTGAGCATACCCTTCTATGCTTATGGTGGACAAAACGTTTCAGAAAGGGGATGGTGATGGACAGAGTATCTGAATTAAGCAGAACACTCCTACCCCGTCAACAGATCAGGGCTTGATCCATCACCGTTTTTTAGCTCACTGCACCATCCCAGCTCAGAACCTGGCTACATGCAAATTAGTCTGTCCCTGGCCCAGTGCATCATGGGAACAGGGCAGACCAAACTACCAAGCCAATTCTTTTACTGGAAAGGAAACAAGCTTCCGGGTGTGAGTCCCTTGCTCACTGCACCATCAGGATTCAAGCAAGCCGGGCCGAAGACGGCTGTAATGCCAGAAACCGGTCCCCGGAAGCTTGTTTCCTTTCCAGTAAAAGAATTGGCTTGGTAGTTTGGTCTGCCCTGTTCCCATGATGCACTGGGCCAGGGACAGACTAATTTGCATGTAGCCAGGTTCTGAGCTGGGATGGTGCAGTGAGCTAAAAAACGGTGATGGATCAAGCCCTGATCTGTTGACTGGGTAGGAGTGCTCTGCTTAATTCAGATACTCTGTCCATCACCACCCCCCTTTTCTGAATCGTTTTGTCCACCATAAGCGTGGAAGGGTATGCTCAGATGTGAGTCCCTTGCTCACTGCACCCTCAGGATTCAAGCAAGCCGGGCCGAAGACGGCTGTAATGCCAGAAACCGGTCCCCGGAAGCTTGTTTCCTTTCCAGTAAAAGAATTGGCTTGGTAGTTTGGTCTGCCCTGTTCCCATGATGCATTGGGCCAGGGACAGACTAATTTGCATGTAGCCAGGTTCTGAGCTGGGATGGTGCAGTGAGCTAAAAAACAGTGATGGATCAAGCCCTGATCTGTTGACTGGGTAGGAGTGCGGTGCTTAATTCAGATACTCTGTCCATCACCACCCCCCTTTTCTGAATCGTTTTGTCCACCATAAGCGTGGAAGGGTATGCTCAGATGTGAGTCCCTTGCTCACTGCACCATCAGGATTCAAGCAAGCCGGGCCGAAGACGGCTGTAATGCCAGAAACCGGTCCCCGGAAGCTTGTTTCCTTTCCAGTAAAAGAATTGGCTTGGTAGTTTGGTCTGCCCTGTTCCCATGATGCACTGGGCCAGGGACAGACTAATTTGCATGTAGCCAGGTTCTGAGCTGGGATGGTGCAGTGAGCTAAAAAACTGTGATGGAACAAGCCCTGATCTGTTGACTGGGTAGGAGTGCTCTGCTTAATTCAGATACTCTGTCCATCACCACCCCCCTTTTCTGAATCATAACTTACCCAGAGGGCCATTGGCAACCCTCCGAGACCTTCTGGTCCCTGCAATTTCCCTGCCCTCACTTTTGCCTCTCTGAGCACTCAATCACTACAAAAACACCACCTTGAGGTCTTTTCACTACTACAAGATGAAACAATAAATATCCTAGGCATCACCGAGACCTGGCTGGAGGATTCATCTACACCGGATTTTGTAGCATCCATGCCCCCCCAATTATGCGGCCATTTATCACAACAGGCCGGGCAACACTCGAGGGGGAGGGGTGGCTATACTTTACAAAAACTCCTTGAAGGCCGAGACCCTCTTCGCAGAAAGCATTGAAGGAGCGGAGGTACTAGGGGCAAAATTCCACTCCTCCTCAGCCTGTGTCACCATCTTGAGTGTGTACCGCCCCCCGAAAACACCACCTAAATTGTTTGAATGGCTGACGGAACTAGCACACGATTTGTGCTCACGCTACCAATTCCTACTAATACTGGGAGATTTTAACTTCCATTGGGAGCTATCCCCCAAAGAGAGCCAAGCCAACCAAATGAACGAAGCCCTGACTGCTTTGGAACTTCACCAATCCGTGACCGGTCCCACCCATGCAAGAGGACACACCTTGGACCTAGTCTGGTCCTCCCAGTCCCTCATAGGCCCCCCAGTTACTAGACCATGCCCTTGGTCCGACCATTTTATCATCTATGGTACCATCCATCCTCTAGAGCAGGGATCCCTACCACCCTCAAGTTGGAAAACTATCAGAAGTTGGAACAAAATCAGGGCCGATGACCTAGTCTCCGCCCAGCGAAAATCCAGCCCCCTGGGCCACCCTCCCGGAGACTCAGATGCACAAAATAGCACCCTTACGCAAAGGCTGAATATCGCCATTGACACCCTAGCACCCGCACGCAGGGAAAACATAAGAGACCAGGGGAAGGGGGCCCCATGGTTCAATGAGAACCTCCGGAGCCTGAAACAACAGCTCCGCCAAAGCGAAAGAGCCTGGCGGAAAGCATATGACCCTGTTGCCCTCTCAAAATATCTCGAAGCCCTTGCCACTTACAAAAAAGCAATTCAAACTGGGAAAGCAGTCTTTTATGAAACTAAAATAACATCCGCACACAACACACAAAAAGAAACGTTCAAAATCCGGAAAGAACTAAGACAGGTAAAAGAACAGAAGCCTTCTTTTGGCATGGAAGACAGCGAAAAATTCCAAACCTTCTTTTCAACCAAAGTTGAGGACCTTCTGACCACAATTAAGGATACCCTTCCGCTCTAATGCCCTCTAGAACCCACACCCATATGCCCCGCTTTCGATCAACCCCTCACCTTGTTCCCCTCGCTTTCGCATGAAGCCCTGGCCCTACTTATAGGACGCGTGTAATCTGACTCACCGGCAGACCCCTGCCCCCCAAGGACCTTTAAGATAGCTCTCCCAGGGATTGAAGCCGAGATCATATCACACCTTAACTCCTCCCTCGAAACTGGACAAGCTCCTAGAGACTTCAAGGAGGCACGCGTGATTCCACTCCTGAAAAAAACCTGGGGCTGACATCAAAAACCTGAAGAATTTCCGGCCAATCTCCCAGCTCCCATTCCTCTCTAAAGTCCTTGAACAGCATGTGCTCGCCTCACTCACACCACCTGGAGGCCAACCACCTCTTACAATTCAACCAGGCAGGTTTTCGAACACACCATAGCACAGAATTAGTCATGCTATCGGTACTAGACGGACTGAGACTGAGGGCTGACTCCAAGAAACCCTGTGCCCTGATCCTATTAGATTTATTTGTGACTTTTGATACGGTAAACCACGATCTTCTCCTGTCACGGATGGCTGATCTTGGGATTCAGGTCATGGCACTCACATGGCTCACATCCTTTCTGAAAAGACCGCTCCCAGAGAGTGCAGCTGGGTGATGCGGTGTCCAAGTCCATGCGGAGTCCTGCAGGGATCTGCATTGTCACCCCTTTTGTTCAACGCATACCTCCAACTTTTGATAGCGGCACAGAATCAGCTAGAGTGCCAGATATATAATTATGCAGACACCCACATTATCATTCAGATTGATAACTCCCCAGTAGCCCATACCAGAGTTCAGAACATTCTCAAATTTACCATCAACTGGATATCGGCCGACTCCCTTAAAATCAAAACAGATAAGACAGAGGTGTTGGCCGTCACCACTGACACCAACCCATGGAGCAGTTTCTTCTGGCCACAAGAGCTGGGCAAATACGCTGAGCCAGCCACTGCGGTTAAAAGCCTGGGCATCAAGATTGACAATAAACTGACCATGGTCCAACAGGTGTCAACAATAGTGGGCGTCTGCTCAAACTTACTGAGGCTGTTGCAGAAACTGGCCCCTCTCCTCACTTTCGACACCCTCAAACGAGTGGTAGTAGCACTCATAATATCTAGATTAGACTATGGAAACTCGCTCTACCTAGGACTCCCAAATTACCAACTGGCCAGACTTCAGATCATAGTGAATGATGTGGCCAGACTGGTGTTCAAAGTCCCCCATCGCACACACGCCTCCCCCCTCCTCCGCCAGCTTCACTGGCGACCGATCAGGCAAAGGACAAAGTTCAAAAGTCTCTGTATTGCACACAAATCCATCTTTGGCCAGGCCCCTAGGTACATCAAAAATAGCCTAGCCAACTATATCCCAAACAGAGCACTCCGCTCCTCTGAGGCTAGGCTCCTAGTCTGCCCCCGCTCCCGACTGGTCTCCCTCGGAGGCAGAGCTTTCTCCACCATTATCCCACAGAACTGGAACAAGCTACCCGATAACATTTGGAAAGAACACTCCCTGTTACCATTCAGGAAAAACTCAAGACCATACTTTTCCAGGAGGCCTGGGGCGTACAGTAATGTACCCTCTCCCCATCAGTAACCAAAAGCAGAATCCCTCTCTCATAGCACTTAGAGACCGCTGGTGATAACGCGCTATATATAAATGCAAATTACAAATTACAAATTGTGTGATCACCACCAGGTGTTTTTCTCTCTCTCCGGATCATAACAAGGCTTCTTGATCTGCATGACTCTCCTTCCCTTCAAAGAAAACAATGCGTTACCATCAGTCCAATGCCTCACATCACATGCCAGGGTGCAGCGGCAAGGGGACGACACCCCCAATATCTTTGGTGATCGGGACGCTGTTGAGATCGAACCTCAGTCAGGGACTTCAACCGCTGACCCACCGATCTCTCCATATGCAAGCTTCTGCTCAGAATCAGAGGACAAAAAGGTTCAAGTGATGCAGGTCTAGTTAAAGAAGACAGCCAATGTAAGTACAGTACCTCCCTCTCTGCCACCTCCCCAGCATCGTAGGGAGGCAGAGCACTTCCCTCGAGGGTCAGGTATCAAGCCCTGAAGCCCATCACTAGGCTTCTAGTCAGCAGCTACCTAATGGCCATAATCCGCACCGAAAACCTGCTTAGGCTCTGGCACCTAATCATCTACCGGTGCCAAGGCACATCATGAAGCTTTTAGGGCCAACTCCACATTCGGATCCAGTGTAGAAAACACCCTCCTCGCCTTCTTTGATTCTGAAGCCTTCTTTGACGCCAAAGTCGACCTCGGTGCCAGAGCTTTCAAAACTATCCTCTGATTTGAAAAAGACCTCGGTGCCAGCGATGCAAAAACGTTCTTAGGCATCTAAACGGCAGGCATCCCCAGCTCTGTCATCCACAGTCTCCGAGGACCAAGAGCAGCTGATTTTCCTATGGTTCCAAGAAGAGCTCGATGACAGGCAGTAGCTCATTATAAATCACCCTTACAATAGGAGGATCTTGACTCAGCTGCCTGCAAAACCTCAAGACCCCCTGCCTCCTAAAAGGAAGTTAACTTTGGAGCTTCTGAGCCACCAGCCAAACTTAGAAGGCAACATGACTGAGGCACCAGTCCATTGCCTCCTAAGCCACAATCACCTACCATTTTTCCACTCTCTCCCTTGCCTTCCTTACCATCTGCCCTCCGCTCTGATTCACTCCCCCGCCTGTTGCTTCTACGTCTGAGTCAGAAAAGGGCTCCCCACATTCTGCACTTGAAGGGCATAGTATTGAACACTGGACAAACGTAGACCAAGTGATGGTTGGTGTGGACACTTTTTGAAAGTGACTTCCATTTTGGGTTGTTCACATTCATACACACATATAGAACACATTGGGACTACTGCTCCAGCCTGTTAAGGGTTGAAACATGTTATCACTAGACATCTCGTATTGGCTAGGGGCTATACCATTGAGATAGTTGACCAGTGACTGTGATATTTGACACTGTTGCTCCATGTAATCTGAGTTGACAGATACTATTTTCATGAGAAGAGAACAGGTTTAAAAGAAGTTTTCGGTAGCAACATTAAAAAAAATGATGGACGGAATGCTGAACATTGTCAAACATTCACCCCAGTCACAGATCTGTGTTAAATCCATAGTTTTTTTGCTCACGCTGCCACCCCAGGTGGGACCGAGCCGTATGCAAATCAGTCTTGTCCCTGCTCCCCATGGGAATAGCCCAGCCCAAATTGCCAAACCGGGTCTTCCCTGGACTGGAAATCTAGCATCCTGGGACTGGTTTCAGGGTATCACCCCTCATCAGCCAGGCTAGCTTTAATCCAGTGTCATAGTGAGCAGCCAATTGTTCATACTACATCTGTTGGAAGACTACACGGATTTCTTTCGCAGTGGGCATAAATCACCTAAGATCAGTGGGTCATCATAATGATAGTCCAAGGGTTACTTCCTAAAGCTCACCTCCTCCCTATGAAACATTCCTCCCCGCAAACACTCCCTTCTCAAGAACATCAGCGCCTCCTTCAAGAGGAAGTAAAGGCGCTTATTTACAAAGGGACCAAAGAACAAGCACTGCTCCACCACCGCCACAAAGGAATATATTCCCTACACTTTCTGGGGCCGCACTCTTCGCTCTCTGCAGTGGTGGACCCAGCAGCAACCTGTTGCTGGGCTGGCCTTTTCTCAACCCATGTTCCCAAGTGACCATAATGACAGATGCTTCCCTCACTAAGTGGGGAGCTCACTTGCAGGACTTAGACATTCAGGGCATGTGGGAACCCTATCAACAGGGTCTCCACTTCGACCTCCGGCTACTGGCCATCCAGTTAGCTCCCAAGTTGTTCCTCTATCACATTCAGCACAAGGTAGTCCTCATTTGCACAGTTAACATGACTGCCATGTTCTACCTACAAAAGCAGGGCAACACTCACTCTCCACAGTTGTCTTTGTTAACTCAGGGCATTTGGCGTTGCGCACTCCATTTCGGAGTCCATCGCATAGCAGAGTACCTTTGGGAAGTAGACAATGACCTTGCAGACCTACTCAGAAGGATGCTGCCAAAAGTCTACGAGTGGGAGCCCTACCAGGAAGTCCATCTCCTGTACTTCCATTGTTGGGGCTTTCCCAATGTAGACTTCTTTGTTACCACTGCACAGGCGTTGCCTTCAGCTACCAACGTCCATGGGCAATGTACCATGGATGACCTGGTTGGGGATAGGTTGTAGTGTGATGTATTCCGCATTCCAAGCTGTCCAACCTTGGAATGTGGAATGCACAGAGTTTTATCTTTCAAGTTCCGTTTGGAATCTGTTGCTGCCGGGGAGCTTAAGAAGGTTGAGCAATAAACGTAATTACCTGAAACATTAACATCTGTTTGGCTGTATTTAACTTCAACAAATTTGGCAACGATTTACACGTGATTGCCAACCCTCAGAGGAAACGGTGAAGAATCTACGCGTCTTTTCTTCTAAGAAAACTGTAAGTAGGGTTACCCCTTACCAAACGCCGAAAGGTCTTTGCCACCATCAAAAGTAGGTCCCTTCCACGTTATCAGCTCCCGGTTGTTCACGTAACCCAACACGTTAAAAAAAAAAAGTTGTACAGTAAACATTAGCTACAATGTCACCTGCCTTGTTTATGTCACAGGCCAGGTATTAAATGAACTGAAAGCAACGCGAGCGTCTCCACGCATGAGGAAAACGTGGCAGACATTTTGTTTGCTTCAGAGACTGGTTAAAAACATTAGCGGTTTCACGTATGCTAAAAATAGGTGGCGGACATTTTTTTAAATTAAAGAAGTGGAAGGCGTTTATAGAGATAAATAGAACGCTACATTTTCTGTATTCACACAAAAGAAAAATTAGTGTGGAAAATCGTACAGAATAAATCTGGCAGAAAGGAGAATTCTAAAAATACATTTTACATGTTTAAAATCGCCCAAGACACTATAAATATATATATATATATATATATATATATACTGTTAAAGTGCTGTAAAACACTGTGACACGCACACACGACTTATCTGCGTGCAAGTTAGGAAAAGCATGGAAATCGCACTTTTCGTTGTAGATTGTTAAAGTGCTGTACAACACTGCAACAAGCACACATGAGTGTTCTGCGTGCCAATTAGATGTCACATTATTCCATTCAAAAGGCATGAGGATCACTGTATACGTTTGGGAATCGCTCAAAGCACTATCCAACACTGACATGTACACGTGATTAATTTGCATGCCATACATGCCACACAAAAAAAATTCACAATACCTTGACATGCACACGTTTTCTTTGAGTGTCATTCAGGCCAAGGTTCCACATCGTATCATACGTTTGGGTTTTGTTCAAACCGTTGTGAAACACTGTGACACGCACACATTTTTTTTTTACTACTTGGAAGTCAATTTTCATTAAGGTACTGTGATACGCACACATATCATTATTTTTCAATTTACGTGTCAATTCTCAACGTTTAAAGTCCTGTGATACACACACATTGTTGTTTTGTTTTTTATTGTATTGTAAATGTTCACATTCTTGCAATGAACATGCAGAGTATTACGGCTCGACCTCCTTTTCTACAGGTTCGAGGAGACCCTCCTATTCCATGGTGTTCATGGTATAGAGCTTCTACAAAGTGTCTTGCTGCTATTGGTGGAAACCGATATTGTGCAAAAAGGAAAACATTTTTGTTGGAACACAGTTTGGGTTTTGAGGGTCAGTCTGTTTATGAGCATTTACCACCTTATGAAGTTAGAGAAGAGGATGATATTGATGAATATCAAATAGCAGTTAACAAGTTAGAAAAATAATTTGATGTTCTATCTAGTTTCATTGTTAATAGACACAAGATTTTCACCAGAGAACAGCAACAGGATGAGTCAATTGTAACTTATGTGGCTGTTTTACGCACATTAGCGGCACAGTGTGAATTTGAAGCTTTCACATCACAACTTATCAGAGATCAGATTGTGGTCAGGTGTTGGGATGAAAAAGTACAAGAGAAGTTGTCGACATTAAAGAATCCCACTTTAGAGGACACTATAGATATAGTAAAAAGTATAGAACTTTCACGTAAGTCATCCAAAGAATTGACAAAGAAAACAGAATCTGGAGTGTCTGTTGTTAAGGACAATAGCAAGGAGAATGCTAGTTATATACAAAAGGGCACTAATAAAGTTGTTACAAAAAAAGAGCCAAAAGATAGTTTTTTTAATCAGAAGAATATCTGTTTCAGATGTGGGAATCCTAAGCACGGTTTCAATTGACGTCCTTGTCCTGCCATGAATGTTAAGTGCAGGTTATGTGGCAAGATGGGACATTTTGCAAAAGTATGTCATTCTCCCAAAGAAAGTATCAAAGTTAACTCAAATGTTGACAGAGAACTTAGTGAGGATTCTAGCAATGAACAATTCGAGAGAGATTACATTGTGGTTGTACAGGGGGGAAGTGAGATGGATTGTATCGACCCATATGGGGATATTGTGGTCGATGGTAAGACAGTTAGTTTATTAATTGATTCAGGGGCTAGAATGACAATGGTCACAGATGATTTGTTCAAAAAAACGTGGGGTGACAAACATTTACATCCTCCGGACAGAAACCCTGTTACGTACGATGGGAGGAAGATAGAACTTACAGGGTATTTTGAGTGTCAATTGATGTTTAAGGAAAGGGATATTTTTGGGAAATTCTACATAGCAAAGAAAGGTTGTAATATCTTTGGATGGTATCATCAAGGAATATTCAGAATGACACAGACCTGGAAGGAAAGTCCAAGTGTCATTAGACACAGAACACCCTGTGTGTGAGTAGTCGGTCCCAAAAAAATGATGGTGTGAAATGGATTGAGACATTTAAGAAGGATTTTAGTGAAAAGTTGGGAAGGATTGCAGGTTTTAAACATTTGATTAAGTTACAGTGGCACCACCCCGGTTAAGCACAAACTGAGAAATGTTCCTTTTAGTAAACGAATTGTCACAAATACTTAGGAAAATGTGTGAAGATGATGTTATAGAACCAATGTAATATTCTCTTTGGTTATCTCCTTTAGTTATTGCACAGAAACAAAATGGTCAACTTAGAGTTTGTGTGGACCTTAGAAGCTTGAATAAAGTTATTTGGGTGGACTCTCATCATCTACCACGCATTGATGACATAATTTCTACATTCTCAGGAGCAAAAGTTTTCAGTAAGATCGATTTGGCTTCCGCATATCATCAAGTTGTCCTTGATGAGTCATCAAAACATTTTACATCGTTTGTTTCACCTATCGTAATTTTCCAATTCAAGAGGATGACCTTTGGATTGGCGTCGGCTGCCTCAGCTTTCCAACGTGTTTTGGAAAAGGTTTTAGGTGGTATAAAAGGAGTAGTAACTTTTCAAGAAGATATTTTGGTTGCAGGAAGAGACCTTGCTCATTGTGATGAGATTATGGATATGGTTTTAAGTAAGTTACTAAAAGCTGGAATTGTTGCCAATCTGAAAAAAGGTCAATTTGCTAAAGGAAGCATAGAATACTTGGAACATGTGATTTCTGAAAAATGAGTTTTACATAGACCTGGGCTGGTTGATGCCATCACAAATGCACCGTGTCCAACAACAAAGGAACATGTATCATCTTTTTTGGGAGTTTGTGAATTCTATGCAAAGTTTGTCAAAAGAAATTCAGCTAAAACAGTGAACCTAAGGGAGTTGTTAAAAAAGAAAAAATAATTGAGTGGCCTTCTGGGTGCCAAAAAGAATTTGAAAATCTTAAGAAAGAAATTAGTTCTACAAGGTATTAGCAACATTCGACCCTTTGAGAGAATGTATTATTACTGTGGATGCAAGTAATGATGGTTTGGGTGCAACACTGTCTCAAAAGAAAAGTAACAGAAAAGAAGTCACTTTAGGTTTTGCTTCAAGGTCACTAATAGAGAAAGAGAAAATA
Source organism: Lissotriton vulgaris (assembly GCF_964263255.1). Lineage (NCBI taxonomy): Eukaryota > Metazoa > Chordata > Amphibia > Caudata > Salamandridae > Lissotriton > Lissotriton vulgaris. The sequence continues at coordinate 1,747,528,377 of NC_141685.1, forward strand.
TTTTCAGTGATTGAAAAAGAGCTGTTAGCGTGTTGTTGGGCGGTGGAGAGATTTAAGTGTTTCATCTGGGGAAGAAGATTTGTGTTACAGACGGATCATAAACCATTAGTCAACATTTTAAGTGGAAGCGTCATTAGAGACCATACCCCAAGACACTCAAGATTGCCAAGTTGATGCAATATGACCTGAGAATAGAATACATCCCGGGTGGGGAAAATGTACGGGCAGATTATTTATCTCGTTCTCCTGTGTCTGACGATCTTTATCCTGATGATTGCGATGAAGATTGCAACAAATGTCGTATAAATTAAAGTAGATGTTTGTCAGGTACAAGGGATTAGTGAAGAAGAATGGAAGTCAAACATGTAAGACGATGGTGATTTAGTCCTAGTTAAAAAATGTGTGATTGAAACTCTACACTAAAATCGCAGATGAACTTCATGTTCAAAAGAATGGTATTTTAATGAGGGGTGGTTTGTTCCACCTTTTCGTTTGAGGATTATTGAGATCGGTAATGAGGGACATTTAGGCCAGACAATGACTAAGAGAAAGATTAGGGAGGATTACTGGTGGCCAGCAATGGACACTGATATAATTAGGAAAATAGAAAAATGTGTCATCTGTGCAGTGACAAGAGTATCAAAATCACTACTCTTCCCCTTCAACTGTGTGCTTTACCTGAAGGACCATGGAATAAAATTGCGGTAGATTTTATTGGTCCATTTAATATCTTACTGCGTGGGTTCAAATTTGCTCTAGTCATGGTTGACAATTACAGCAAGTGGTGGGAAGTTGATTTCATGGATGAACCCAACACTGGTTGTGTTTTAAAGTCTCTCAAGAAACTTGTTCTTAGGGAAGGTTTTTCTAAAGAAATAGTTTCAGACAATGAGATACAGTTTAGTTCTAAAGAAATGAGAGATTTTCTGGAAAAGAATATTATTGTACATAAACGCATTGCTTTGTACCATCCACAGGCCAATGGCTTGGTGGAAAAAATGAATCACACTTTGGTTGAGTGCATTCAATGGTCCGTTCAGACTTCTGTTCCTGTTCAGGAAGCTGTGGATAGTATGTTGGGGTCCCATCGTATCACTCCAAATGCTGTGACTAGTAAAAGCCTGTTTGAACTTTAAGGGGACGGATACCCTTGTCAAAGTTGTGTCCAGCTTGGTTAAGGTCTTATCAGTCTAAAACTGAAAAAGTAATGCTATTGACGAAGTAATACGCCCCAAAGTAGTGTTGTCCCAGAGCAAGATAAGAGTATTTTGACAACAGGTACAGAGTTGGAGAAGATTGTTCATGCATTAGCACGGGGGATTGGTTTCGGATTAAGTTTCCTACTCTTGGTGAAAGGGAATTCTAAATGCAAGGATCCTGTCCAAGTTGATGCTGTGTTAAAGAGTGCTATTAGAGTTAAAGGTCATGAGTGGTGGAATAAGAGCAGAGAGCACAAAGTTGGGGTCATGAATAATGAGGAGAGTGTGTATGATAACCAAAGCAATATGTCTGACAAAGAGGGAATCTTATTCAATGTATTTAATGGTGTAAAATATTCTTCTCTTGAAGGACTCTGCAGAAGCAAGATGTCTGTTTCTAGACTCATTTGATTTTGTGAAGTATAGAGTTATTTATGTTCATTTATGTTTTTAGTTTAGCATATCTGTTTTATATGTGTTTGTGAAAGGAGGCAAATATGTTGTAGTGTGATGTATTCTGCATTCCAAGCGGTCCGACCTTGGAATGCACAGAGTTTTATCTTTAAAGTTCTGTTTGGAGTCAGTTGCTCACAGGGAGCTGAATAAGGTTGAGCAATAAACTTAATTACCTCAAACATCAGCATCTGTTTGGCTGTATTTAACTTCAACAGGATATTTGCCTGTGCTTTTCTGCCTCTTCCTCTTTGCCCATTTGTGGTTCAGAGGCTTCGGCAAACATTCCTCACCCTCATCCTGGTGTCTCCTGCCTGGGCCAGACAGGCCTGTTTTACTACCCACCTCAACCTCTCCCTAGTGCCTCATGAGCGGATGCCAAACCATCCGTACTTTCTCACACAGAGCCAGAGTACTCCAAGGCAACCAAACCACAAACTTGCTAATTCTTTCAATTTGGCTATTGATGATTTAGAATTTGGCTACCTCATCATACTCTGAGTTTATGAGCATCCTTAAAGAGTCATGATCAAAGGGAATGAATCAAATATGTCAGTATTCCAGAGTATGTATCTGTCAAGAAAACCCTCATTCACAGTAACCAAGGGTGCAGTATATGTTGATTCTCCACTCCCCCAGTTAGGTGAGTAGCATAATCATCGGGTCTTTATCACCTGAGTGTTCAGTTCTCCAGCTGATCTACTATCCTCCACCGGGAGGGAGACTGTCTGGTTTACAGCAGTCGTGAGTGATAGGTGGATAGTGTAAAACACGGGTTAAAATTAACTCTGTTTCTCTATAAAGTATTTTATAGGTCAGGAAAGAGAACATAAAAAAAGGGATAAAAATGGTGCTTTGGTGGACGTGTTAGTGAGCCAAAATAACTCCTGGTTGGTCGTTGTAGGTCAACATGTTTGGCCCTAGGTTGCCCTTGTGGGTCCTTCATCAGGACCGGTGTTAGAGCGACTTATTTTTGGATCGCTCCATGTGTGTAAGTAGATTCACTTACCACTCTTTGTCAGTGAGCTCAACCGCTCAATCCCTGGTGTTGTGTTATAGGTGCAAACAGAGAATCCTAATTAACGATAACCTATCTGCTCCATCATGGTGGGCGTCCCTCAAGGCTCAACCCTGTCCCCTAACCTTTTCAATCTTTACCTGGAACTACTCGCAGAGGTGCTATGAAACGCCAATATCTCCTACCACATGTATGCTGACAACACATAGATCTACATAAAAATCTCTTCTCCTAAGGACATTCTCTCCCTGAATGAGGCCTTGAAGCTGACTGTCCACTGGCTCACCTCTAACTAGCTCAAACAATGCAAAAAAAAACCCGCAATTTTTTTTATCTCCCCCTCCCGCCCAAAACTAACCCAGACGTCCAAGAATGGATCAAGCCCATCACAGCACTAAACTGCTCTCCTGCCATTGTGGACTCTGCTAAATCCCTGGGAATAACTTTAGATGGCAGCTTGAACATGCAAGGCCAAATCAATTCGATGGCCAAAGCTGCCAGATTTTACCTGAGTTACCTAAGAAACCTGAAACCCTTCCTCGACTCTCCCGACCTAAAAATGGCAACCCAGGCACTAGTCATCTCTAGACTAGAATACGGTGGCTCTACTCTTGCAGGTCTACCTAAGAACTCTCTGGCCCCACTGAAAGCCTTCCTCAATGTCGCCACCGGCAGACTCATAACCGGTTCAAGGAAATTTGACCACATTTCTCCCCACCCTGAATTGGCTTCCTCTCGAGCCCAGAATCCAACTTAAGATGGCCTGCATTACTCACAAGGCTCTATACTCTAATTCCCCTGCATTCCTTGCCCAGAAACTCATGATATCCGGAGAGGCCAGAAACTCCTGGTCTGGCTGCCCACCATCAGAAGACTCAACTTTTGCACGCTTCAAAAAGGAGACCAAACTTTTCCTTATGGGCAAATTCCTTGCCTAACGATCGCATTACAATCTCCTCTACGACCTTGTACCACCCTCCTTTACGGCATTATCCTTGACTTTCCCGGAAGATACCTCCCGGCCTTTCTGGGCTTCCCACCCGGGAGCTGAGACTACCTATTATCTTCTATAATGATTCTACCTGTTTTTATCCCAAATTTATCGGGAACTTGAGACTGCCTGTTTTTCCTGCACAATGTACATAACCCTTTGTATCCCTTTGATATCCCCTCCTATGCCCTTTGTATACCACCCTTTCAATCCTGTAAAGTGCTCTGATAACCTCAGGGGTCTGGTTCGTGCTCAATAAAATCTTAAAATAAATAACAAATAAATAAAATCTTATGATAACCAGACGTTAATATATTTTTTTATACTTTGAAGTCACTCAGTATCTCCCCCGACTCGGGACCAATTGATTTGCGTGATTGCGAATCATCTGGCCAGAGAGCTGAATGTGCATGCAGACAGTCTGCAGTACCCGGCGTATCACGAGTGGCATCTCCATCCAGAGGTGGTCCATCACATTTTCAAGATGTGGAGGTTCCCTCAGTTGGACCTTTTTGACACTCACAAGAACAGGCACTGCTCGTCGTTCTGCAATCTCCAGTAGCTGACGTGGGGAGCGTTGGGGGGCATGTTTCAGTTAGATTGGGGCTCACTGCCTCTTTCTGCGTTTCCTCCCATACCCTTGATTCCGCGAGTTCTGAGGAAGATTCGTCAATACTGGGCCCAAGACATATTGATCGCCCTGGATTGGCAAAGAAGTGTATGGTACAGAGACTTCGTTTACCACTCATCGCACCCTCATATCCGAATCCCTCACAGACTTCCTCTCACAGGAGCAGGTTCAACACCCCCAACTCCAGAGCCTACACCTTCATGCCTGGTGATTGAACGGAGCAACCTGAGCTCTTTCTCTCTCCTGCCAGATGTGGTGGATGTTATTTTATCACCCAGAAGACACTCCACCAGATCTGTATATTCTGGTAGGTGGGCAAAATTTGTTTTGTGGTGTGGAGATAGATCGATTGATCCTTTGCATGCCCATTTGTCCAAAATTCTGAGTTTCTCTCTTTACCTGGCTCAACAGGGTTACACAGGAGCAACTTTTAAAGGCTGCTTGTCTGCCTTGTTGGTCTTGCTCTGTTTGCCAGATCAACCCTCTTTATTTAAATCTCCCATAGTTATGAGATTTATTAAAGGTCTCACCAATAGGTTTCCTCCCACTCCCTTGATCATGCCTCAGTCGGATTTGAATTTTGCTCTCACTTTCTTGATGGGATCTCCCTTTGAACCGGTACATAGTTGTCTCTTAAGGTTCTTGGTGTTTAAGACAATATTTCTGATTACAATCACTAGGAGGGTGAGTGAGCTGCAAGATCTTTGCTCCAAGCCTCCATTTACCTCATTTCATGCAGGTAAGATAATTCTTAGGACTAGAGCTGCTTTACTGCCTAAGGTGGTCACTCCATCCCACCTCGGGCAATCTATCACTTTACTCACATTCTATTGCCCCTCTCACCCTTTTAAGGAGGAGGAGAGACTTCATTGTCTGGACCGCAAGAGGGCAGTCAGCTTCTACCTGGACAGGACTAAAGATTTCAGGTTGGATGACCAACTTTTCATTGGGTATGTAGGCAAGATGAAGGGCAAGGCTGTCAACAAAAGAACGCTGTCCAGGTGGACCATCCTCTGTATCAAGATCTGCTACGACTTGGTCAAGAGGGAGCCTCCTGAAGGTATTCAAGCTCATTCAACCAGAGTTGTCATCTTCTTCTGCTTTAGCTAGAGGTGTCCCTGTTGTAGACATCTGCGAGATGGCAAGTTGGGCCTCCCTCCACACTTTTGCGAAGCACTATTGCTTGGAATTGGAGGTGAGGAGGGACACACTTTGCTGAAGGATTTTTGAGTAAAGGTAGGCAGGCACCCTCTGTCAGGAGGGGGACTGCTTGGGGATTCAATTCAAAAGGTGAGGAATCCACAGGCAGATTCATCCATCAGGAGAGCAAGTTACTTACCTTCGGTAATGCTTTTTCTGGTGGATATAGTGTCTACCTGTGGATTCCTCAATGACTCACCCTCCACCCCGTTGCCTGCCAGTTTGTACCGAAAAATGATTGACATTCAACTTATGTATTTTATTGTTATTGGAGTTATTGAAAAATGTGATAATTGTCACTAGGAAATGTCTATATTTTAGAATTTGTAACTTTAATTGATTTTTATACTATGTATACTTGTAAAAATATTGTCAGTTCACTCGTTCGCCTCGAGGGCACAGAAAAAATGGGTGGAACTGATGTCAGCACGCTGCCAAAGTCTTCCGATGATGTCACATGGAGTCGCGTGCGGAACCGTTCCATTATGACGTCCTCGTTGATGTGGGAGAGCTATGGAGAAAAGTGTCTGTGGAATGCTGCGCATGGGGTAATTCAAAAGGTGAGGAATCCACAGGCAGACACTGTATCCACCAGAAAAAGCGTTACCGAAGGCAAGTAACTTGTTCAATTGGATCTTAGAGGGGCTTACCACTTAGTACGGGTTTGAAAGGGTTATGAATGGAAGTCTGTCTTCGGTACAAAGTTTGTTCTTTATGATTACCTGGTGATGCTCTTCTGGCTTTGCAATGCGCCTACCGTATTCCAATACTTCATAAACAAGGTATTACAAGAGTTCATTGATATCAGCGCAGTTGTGTATTTATCTGTGATATATTAATGTTTTCCAGTTCCTTGGAAGAACATATTGAGCATGTTAAAAACATCTTGAGAAAGTTGAGGGAACATCATCTGTTTGCCAAAAAGGAAAAATGCAAATTCCATGTTGTAGAGGTTGAATTCCTGGGCTTTATAATTTATTCAAAAGGAATTCAGATGGACAAGAAGAAAGGTGAGGCTATTGAGGTCTGAAAGTCTACCCAGTTTGTGAAGGAAATGGAAAGTTTGTTGGCCTTTGCCAACTCCTATCTATGATTTATAAATCACATTTCTGCTATGGTCTCCCCTGTTACAAGACTTGTTAAAAAAGGGGTGCGTTTTCAGTCGGATAATTAAGTGGATAAGGCTCTTCAAGCCCTAAAAGAAAGAATTTTACTGCCCCAATTCTCAGACATCCAAATTTGACACAGCCCTTTGTAATGAAGGCAGAGGCATCAAAAATTGCAGTGGGTGGAGTTTTGTCGCAACACCATCAGGAAACTGGGCATCTAGTTGCTTACTACTCACATAAACCCACATAAACTCAGTCATGCTGAAGCCAAATATAAGGTGGCAGATAGAGAGCTTTTGGCCATCAAGTTTGCATTTGAAGAGGGACATCATTACCTGCTCGGGCCCAACTCAAGGTCACAATACTTACTGATCATTCCAACCTAGGGGCCTGTCTGCTCGACAATTATGTTGGGCTTAGGTTTTTTAAGGATTATATCATCACACTCCAGCTCAAGGATGAAGAATAAGTAGAAGACACAAAAATGATGGACAGAATGTGTAACAAATCAAACATTCCCCTCCAGTCAAGAGAAGTGAGTTAAATCCATCGTTCTTTGGCTTACCTTGCCACACCAGTTCAGTTCAGACCCAGCCATATGCAAATAAGTCTTCGCTCTGCTCCTCATGGAAACAGTCCAGCCCCAGTCAAGCCAGCTCCTCCCTGGATCAGAAACCAGCATCCTGGGAACAGTTTCAGGGCATCACCCCTCATTAGCCAGGCTAGCTTGAATCCCGTGGTACAGTGAGCCTGGGCCCACTTTTGAGCACACCCGGCGCACTTAGGGCGAAAAATATAAAGACACACAAATGATGGATGGAATGTGGAACAAATCAAACAGTCACCCCCAGTCAAGAGATCTGGGTTAAATCCATTTTTGTTTTGCTCACCATGCCACCCCAGTTTAGACCCAGCCATATGCAAATCAGTCTTCATCCTCCTCCTCATGGGAACAGTCTAGCCCGAACTGCCAAGCTAGGTTGTTCCTGGACCATAAGCAAGCATTCTGAGACTGATTATGGGGTATCACCTCTCATCAGCCAGACTAGCTTGAATCCAGTGGCACAGTGAGCTCGGGAACCATGTCTGGGCATACCGACGCACCTAGGGCGAGAAAGCAGAAAACACACAAACGATGCAAGGAATATGGAACAGATGAAACATTCCCTCCAGTCAACAGATCAGGGTTAAATCCATTCTTCCTTTGCTCATCAAGTCACCCCAGTTTAGACCCAGCCATATGCAAATCAATCTTCACCCTGCTCCTTGAGTCCAGTGACACCCCTGTAGTGTTCCCCCTACAGGTGTAGTATGATCAATCAGCTGCTCACTATGCCACTAGAGTCAAGCTAGCCTGGCTGATGAGGGTAATATGTGTGAAAGCAGTAACAGGATGCTTGTTTCCGGTGCAGGGAGGACCTGGCCTGGCAGGTCAGGCTGGAGTGTTCCCATGGGGAACATGGTCAATACTGATTTGCATATGGCTGGGTTTAAACTGGATGGCAAAGTGAGCAAAAGAACAATTAATTTAGGCACAGATCTCTGTACGTGGGTGAATGTTTGACATTGTTCAGCATTCTGTCCTTCAATAGTTCTTTTTGCATTTGTCACCCCAAGTGGGACAGGTATGCCCAGACGTGGTTCCCCTGCTGGTCTTGCCACTGGAGTAAAGCTAGGCTGGCTGATATGGGATGATACCCCAAAACCGGTCCTAGGATGCTTGTATCCGGGCCAGGGAGTACATGGCCTGGCAGTTCAGACTGGACAGTTCCCATGGAGAAGAACATAGTCAAGACTAATTTGCATATGGCTGGATTTAATCTGGATGGCATAGGGAGCAAAAGAAGTTCTGGTAACCTCAGATCATTTGACAAAAATGGCACAATTTACTCCCCTTAAGGGTCTCCCATCAGCTAAAATGTTGTCAGAGGTTTTTACACAAACCATAAACTGAATGCATGGTATACCTTCTGTACTTATTTTAGATTGTGATTCACAATTCATCTATCATTTCTAGAGATCCTTTTGTTACCTAATGGGCATTGAGGTAAGAATTTCCTCTAGCCATCACCCACAAAAGGATGGTCAAACCGAGAGAGTGAATCAGTGGCTCGCACAGTATATCAGGGGCCAAACCATACACAACAGCTCTAAATGGGATACTCTTTGTGGACATCTGAATTCACATATAACAATTCCTCTAATGTACGTCTGAGTTTTTTCCTTTTTTTTTCTACATATGGCTTTCACCCAAAGATGATGAATAGCAAAATTTAAACATCTAAAGTGGTACGCTGCAGCACAAAATTTTCAAGAACATATTAGTAAAATACATCAGCCAGCTCAGGAGAATTTAAAACAATGATATAAGACATTTACTGACAGACACAGAACACCGGGAAAGGTATATTCATTTTTGGATTAGGTGTGGTTGTCCTCAAAACATTTATGTCTTCAGGAGCCTAATAAAATCCAGCCAAAATTGATGGGACCTCTTGATGTTTTTAAAATAATGAATCCTGTAGCCATCACATTAGAACTGCCTAATATGTCACCTGTGCATCCAATCATTCATGTGTCTTTGGTCAAACCAATTACAGATGGCAAAGGTTCAAATACAATACCACCACGAGTGGAGATTGGGGGCCAACAGAAATATGAAGTGAAAGCAATCTTTGACTTGAAGAGATAGAAAGGACATATTTTCTATCACATTGATTGGAAAGGTTATGGTCAGAGAGTTGAACATGCAGGGCATGTGCCCCAGTTGGTTAAAAAGTTTCATGTGCAATATCCAGCCAAATCAAAGCCTGTGGAAAAATCTTGGGAATGGTGTACTGTCACAATTGCAGCTGTGCTTCCCTTCTTGAGGCATGCTGCGCATCCGAAACCAGAACTGATGGGGAGGCTGAGGCATGGGAAGCGGTCTACTGTTGCCGCGTCCCCCTGTGTCAGATGTCCTCCCAGAAGTCTGTGCTAGTCGTAGATAAAATTCTTGAGTTTGGCACTATAAAAGCTACCCCTAGGAATCCCTTGTTGTCTGCTATTAATGCAAAAAATGATTCAAAGTGACTTACCTGTATTTTTAAAGGTTGCGCTTCCTGTCCTGTATGTGATTACCTTCTGGATTCTTCCTGGCTTTGATTCCTGAATTTCCTCGTTCTCTTCGCCTCATGTTGCTTGGTTAGGGGCCTTTTTTTTGCATTTCCTCATCTCTTTTGATTCCTGCGGACACAAAAGGGTACAAGAGGGGTCACCAGCAGGTGACTGTTCTTCCAAAATGGTACAATGCATGCTTACAATACATTTTTGGACATATACTTAATGTCCTGTGCTGTGATTCCATGAACTCATTTGGATGGTGAATATTTTCTCTGAAAAAAAAGGAAAAGACTGTTATTTTGTGATTACACTTCTAAACCAAAGCGATTGAGTTTTAAGGACTATTTTTCTGAGACTCTTCTTGGGATCCATGAATCATTGCTCAATTGATACTCTTGGGGATGGTTTTTTGCAAGACATTTAAGGAATTATTTAAATTCCATTTGTATCTGGTTTGACTTGGAAAACTATCTATTTATTTTTAGGTAATTCATAGATACTACAGTGATATTCTAGTTGGTTGATTTTCAGAGCTACTCTACCGATATTCTTTATGTCTTATTCCCTTAGGAATTTATATGAATAATCAGGGTTACAGATTCTAGCAGTAAAGTGGGAGGTGATAGGTAAGAACATACATAACATGCAATTACAAAACCTACATCTAGGAAAAGTTATGTTTATACTAAGTGCAGCCTCTAAAAACAAATTGCATTCCTTTAGATGCATGACGATACTAGAACATAGAAGGAGAAGTGACGAAGTCATATTGAAGAGACACCAAGGATGCCACATTTTTTTCCCACTTCCTCTTTGCCCTGGGTGATATTCTCACCTGGAGGTATATTTACATCTCAGGTGGTTCTGGTGGCGTAGAGAATACGCATCTGGCATTTAAATCGTATTCCTAGAAGATTGCACAGTCAAATCAGAATTAGTTGTGTCCAGACGTTACACCTAGTCCACAGGGGCAAGCATCTATTGTGCGCTCAATGGCCTTGCCATAGCTAAAGCAGACCACAGCTGTAGACTCTTTTTTTTCACAATCGTTGCTCTACTGCCCCTGCAGACAAACAAGAAACGCTGCACACTAAAGAAAAGCTGCAGTTCGAGAACTGAGAGAGGGAGGGTGCTGCACCCTGGCACAATGGAGGAAAGCCTTTTCTTTCCTTTCTTAATGAGGGCTGGCAGCAAAATTGATTCTGTGCCAGCCCCAGGGTATTTTTTTTTGTATTTTAATAAATGACATGCAATGTATTGACTTAATTGAAATTGCTCTCTGAAACCTTTGGGCTGCGTGTGATGGTCACAGTGAGAGCAGTGAAGCTCTTAATATTATTATACTTTAACTCTTCATTCTGACCCCCACCTTGAGACACATTTTTTTTTAAAATAAAGTGGACACCCAAACTACAAATTCACCTGAACCTTCACCAATAGTTTCTATACAACTAGAAACAAAGACAAATGCTTCATACATCCAAGACTGTTCTATTTCCCATGAGAATCCAGATATTCTCTAGCTTTAATCTCAGAGGTAAAGTACATAGTTCTCCCCTCGCTTATAACTTTCAATCGGGCTGGATTAATTAGATAGGCCTGCATTTTCTTCTGCTGAAACGGATTGATCAGCTGCCTGAGTCTCCAACGCCTCTCCACTGTACTATGACAAAAATCTGGGCGAACAAAGAATGAAATCCCATCCACATTCCTCTTAGCATCCGGTCTTGCCTTCTCCGCAATTGCCTGCCTCAGCACGAAATTACCGAGTGGTTTGGGACTTTCTCTGGGGGATCTTGGTCGGTAGAGGCTTTGGTAATAATTTTCTGAGGGCAATTAAGGCTATGTATCTTGATCCCGTGGCTCAGGTTATGGTCATGGGGGAAAGGTCTGATAAAATAGTGATAAAGAGGGGGACACGCCAGGGGTGTCCTTGCTCCCCGATCCTATTCTCCCTATATATAGATCCTTTCATTCAAAAAATTTTAGGCTCTCGACAAATCAGCCCTGTAGTGTTTAATGGCTTCACTACAAAATTGCTCGCATACGCTGACGACTTGGCGATAACTACATCTGACCCTCATCAAGCAATGCCAGCGTTGGTTCAATTGGCCAACGAATTTGGGTTTCATTCAGGCTATCGGCTAAATGAGGGGAAAACTCAGATAATTTGTACTAAAAATATAGTGAAGACCGATTATAGATTTGTAAATTCAGCCACATACCTTGGAGTTAGAATCAATTCAGCAGTCAAGAAGATGGTTGGAGAGAATTATATTCCCCTTATTAATGAAATCGAAAAGGATTTGAAAAGAATTGACGTCTTACACCTATCTTTAATTGGTAGGGTAAATGTCTTAAAAATGACGATGTTCCCCAAAATATTATACTTGTTTAGGGCTATCCCACTGTTGTTAGAGGAAAGTGTGTTGAGGAAAATCGAATCCACATTTGTTACGTTTGTCTGGCAGTACGGCAAAGTTAGACGTTCAATTAATTATATGTCACTACCATGGGACAGGGGAGGTCTGGCTATGCCGAACCTCAGACTATATCATTTGGTTTGCCTCCTTACACAGATGAACATACTAATTCAACCGGACCATCTAACATCTGAAGATCAAACTGAGAGTCAGGTCCCTCACTCTATTTTCGAGCTGTTATTGGGGAGGAAGGCTTATGGATTATTGCACTGCGAGTTAGATCGAAGATACTATAGGAAGGCTAGGTATAAGATCATTGAAGGGGGCTGGGGAACTTGGAAAGCTATCAGTAAAATCATGAAGATTCCCAAAATAAATACCAATGTAAATCTTTGGAAATCAAATCTATTTCCATATCTGGGCCAAAGTGTGTACTGTACTGTATGGAGAGAGCATGGGATAAGATCTCTGGGTGATATCATGAAAGGTGGTGCTCTCTATAGCTTTGACGACCTACAGAAGATGTATGGGATCCCCGGTACCCACTGGATTTTATATGAACAAATTTCTCAAACACTATTAGCACAAAGACCAAAGATTTTGATACCCCCAGATAGTCAACTGGTTGAGTACCTAAAACAAGCATTTACAATGCAATGGTCTCGGCATTATTAAAGGTAGAGCTATTGGCATTGCTCATGACATTTTTTTTAATCTTAAATAAATGGCATTGTCATTAACATTGCCAATAGCTTGATCGTTAAATAAATGTCAGTGTCATTTACAATGCCAATAGGTTAATCGCTCGCAAATGCATGACCTATTGCATTTACACCCACACAGAGCCACCCACACAAAGCCACCCACACACACATACAGAGCCACCCACAGAGCCCCACACACACCCACCCACAGAGCCCCACACACACACACCCACAGAGCCCCACACACACCCACCCACAGAGCCCCACACACACACACCCACAGAGCCCCACACACACACACACCCACAGAGCCCCCCGCACCCACAGAGCCCCCCACACCCACAGAGCCCCCCACACCCACAGAGCCCCCCACACCCACATCCACAGAGCCCCCCACACCCACACCCACAGAGCCCCCCACACACACACCCACAGAGCCCCCCACACACACACCCACAGAGCCCCCCACACACACACCCACAGAGCCCCCCACACACACACCCACAGAGCCCCCCCACACACACACCCACAGAGCCCCCCCACCACACACAGAGCCACACACACACACAGAGCCACACACAGAGCCACACACACAGAGCCACATATACACACAGGAGAGCAAGCACAGCGAGGGGGCAGGAAAGCAAGCACAGCCAGGGGAGCAAGCACAGCCAGGGGAGCAAGCACAGCCAGGGGAGCAAGCACAGCCAGGGGAGCAAGCACAGCCAGGGGGCAGGGGAGCAAGCACAGCCAGGGGAGCAAGCACAGCCAGGGGGCAGGGGAGCAAGCACAGCCAGGGGGCAGGGGAGCAAGCACAGCCAGGGGAGCAAGCACAGCCAGGGGAGCAAGCACAGCCAGGGGAGCAAGCACAGCCAGGGGACAGGGGAGCAAGCACAGCCAGGGGAGCAAGCACAGCCAGGGGACAGGGGAGCAAGCACAGCCAGGGGACAGGGGAGCAAGCACAGCCAGGGGACAGGGGAGCAAGCACAGCCAGGGGACAGGGGAGCAAGCACAGCCAGGGGACAGGGGAGCACAGCCAGGGGACAGGGGAGCAAGCACAGCCAGGGGACAGGGGAGCAAGCACAGCCAGGGGACAGGGGAGCAAGCACAACCAGTGGACAGGGGAGCAAGCACAGCCAGGGGAGCAAGCACAATCAGGGGACAGGGGAGCAAGCACAGCCAGGGGAGCAAGCACAATCAGGGGAGCAGGGGAGCAAGCACAGCCAGGGGAGCGGGGAAGCAAGCACAGCCAGGGTGCAGGGAAGCAAGCACAGCCAGGGAAGCAAGCACAGCCAGGGAAGCAAGCACAGCCAGGGAAGCAAGCACAGCCAGGGAAGCAAGCACAGCCAGGGAAGCAAGCACAGCCAGGGTGCAGGGAAGCAAGCACAGCCAGGGTGCAGGGAAGCAAGCACAGCCAGGGAAGCAAGCACAGCCAGGGAAGCAAGCACAGCCAGGGAAGCAAGCACAGCCAGGGAAGCAAGCAGAGCCAGGGGGGCGGGAAGCAAGCACAGCCAGGGGGCAGGGAAGCAAGCACAGCCAGGGGGCAGGGAAGCAAGCACAGCCAGGGGGCAGGGAAGCAAGCACAGCCAGGGGGCAGGGAAGCAAGCACAGCCAGGGGGCAGGGAATCGGAGGGGGAGAGAAGGGAAAATGTATGTGAATATTTCTGTGAATTACCTAAAACTTCTAACTCAAAGTTCTTCCATTCGTCCTCCACTCTCTCTGCACCCCAACACTACTGCACCCCGCTTTACTCACTTTACAGGATATGGGGAGACTCCTAGATAACACTGCACATATTCAACGCCGCGGGAGCCCAGGCCCGGCAAGAAAGCGAGCTCCGCCTAACTGTAAAAACACGTCAGGCTGGCGGGAAAGACCTAATCAGAACCCTATGTGGAGGCGAGGCCTGGCCACATCCGCAGTCATTTCATTCTGACAACGGCACATGTGGTACAAACAGAACATTCATTTTTATGTTAATCTTGAAAGAAGTGAAGGATTGCATTGCCCTGGACACGCACACACCCACAGGCACACACACTCACGCACAAATGCTTTTACATACACAGGCTAACACACACACAGAGGCAAACACACATACACAGTTGCGCGCACACGCCCAGGCACGCGCGCACACACACAGAGATGCACACACACACACAGATGCGCACACACACAAATGTACACACACACAGATGTACACACACACACACACACACAGATGCGCACACACGACCAGGCACGCGCACACACACACACAGATGCACACACTGATACGCACTTGCGCCCAGGCACGCACCCACACAGATGCACAAACATACACACAGGCGCACATACTCAGATGCGCACACCCAGGCACGCGCACACACACAGACATGCATTCACATACAAAGGCAACCACACACAGGCATGTACACATACACAGATGCACACACACGCCCAGGCACGCTCACACAGACACACACACACACACACACACACACACACATTCATGTTTCCGTCTGCGAGGCTGGGAGATAGAGTTAATTCCAAACTCCCTGAGTGTTCACATCTATGGATCTTATGGCCATCATTTACATGCATAATATTGCCCCATAGACCCAGCACATTCATGAACGTCCCACCACACTGGGCTCCATTAATATCCCCAACAGACCAACATGGCCCGTTACGGAGGTAAATATGGCATAGTATTCCTCAGATTAAAAGGTCTATTCAATGCTCTGAGAATTGCCTCATTCATACATTTGCCTCTGGATTTGGTCTGAGAATGCATTTTGGTACCCATTGGCACTCATATTTGGAGACAGGGACTTATTTTTCCTCAACAGACGAAGATAATAGCAAGAGAAAGAAAAACAAAAGGGGGAAGAAGAGAATGCTTGGAAAACAGTGACAAAGATGGAAGGCAGGGGTCAAAAAGAACATTCAAGAGTGAGATAAAGAGGCGGGAGTGCCTGGTTAAGAAAGAGGGTTGAGGTGAATTCAAGACTAAAAAGCCTTGGTTCTGGCACCCAGACGTTCAATGACGTCAGCCAAGGGCTCCGTGAGCACAGCTTTGGGCCCTGCATACTCTTGTACAAGAGAAGCACTGGAGAGATGTACAGGCTGTGACCCGTGGCATCAGTGATAAACTCTGCGAATGATGGAGGTCTGTGACGCACATGCTGTGTGTGGGGCAGGAAGATTCCGGGTGCAAGGGCATAAACAGGCTGCGGATTGGTGAGATCTGAAATGTACGTGGTGTGATTGATGGGGTCTTAGTGAGGGAGATGTACAATGTGAGACCAATGGAGCTCTGAGAAGTGCGTTTTGTTTTCTCCCGCTCCACTCAACCATAGTTCTCCCTTCGTGGCGCTATACAGTCCTGTCCTTTCTGCCTCTCATGTTGTTTCTTTCTATGCCTTTTGCACCCTTATCCGAGTCCCATTCGGTTTCTCTCTCTCCCTGTTGTTTTTCCCGTGTTTTTCCCGTCTCTTTAATCGTATTTCTCTCTCCCTTACCCTCTCCCCCGAGACCTTCTTTTACTAAAATAGGCAAAAGTTCTTGAGCAGGAATGTGAGGCCTGGTGCGGGGAGCTGGCCCGGCCCTCCGCAGTATATTCCGTCACAGGAGGAGGACCGGGCCCCCTGTCCTGTGGCCCCAATCACAGAGTACGGGTGGGCGCCAGCCTCGCAGGGACGGCCACAGGGGCCCCACGCCCAAGCACACATGGAGTTTCAGGGCCCCATGCTCTGATAACCAGTGCCCCACGTCCAGGCTTGCAGAAAGGATTCAGGGCACCATGTTAAGTAGTTTTTCGGGGTTGGATTTCACCGGCTGCAGAGAACAGGCGGCAAAAAGCAGCCCTCTGCTCACAAACCCTCCGAACCCCCCAGTGCCAGGATCGCAGTTTAATATTCCTCGATTTTTCGGAGTCTCCTGTTTCTTCTGCGGTTCTAACCCGGAGGGCTTGGCGCGCTCCCTTGACGGGCCCCTGCGTCCGTCACTTCCCTCTCCTCAGCACTTCTCGCTTTCAACCATTTCTCCATCTCCCCTCTCCCATTTCTTCCTTCCGCTATTTTCATCCCCCTTAGCTCCACTTGCTCCATCCCGCCCTCCCTCCTCTGCACTTCGTGCTCGCCTTCGTTTTCTCCGTCTCATTCCTTGCTTGGTGTACCTCTCTGCCCATCCCACACTTTCTCTCTTTTGCAGTCTCTTCTTTCCTTCCCTTTCCTGGCTGTCGCCTTTTCTCTTTTTCTCCGTGTATCTCTCTGTCACACTCACTTCTCTTCCTATCCCTCTCACTCCCTTCTCCTTCTCGTTTCTTTTTCTTTTCTACTCTGCCCCCGCTCGCTGTCTCACTCCCCCCCATCCCCCCACCACCTCTGTGTCTTAATACCCTGCGGTAAGAGAGGCAGGTCACGAGCTTCCAGGCTCCGCTTTCAGCCTCGTCTGTTAATTGTTCGGTGGTCACTGATGAAAAGCCGAAACTTTTTTTTGGTGCTATATATTTGTGGTGAGGGGTGGATGTTAGATGCCTTCCCTCTCACATCGCCTGCTCGCTGCTTCGGTGAGCACCGCAGTGGACGCTTTTCCGATTCTATGCGCCCGTAAACCCCGATATCCCTGCACACAGTAAATTGCCCGCCCTAACCCCCCCCCCTCCCTGTTTTCGGCTGTGGTAGAGCGCAGCCTTCTAGGCGCGATTCCGAGACAGCGGAGCTCCGAGGATCTCTCCACTAACAACGCCGCGCCCCGCCTGCTCTCCCCCCTGCTCGGGGCTGTGGGTGTGCGGGGCTCGCTCTGAGACCACGGGTAGGCACGGACTCAGGCACACGTACCGTGGACAGGCTGCTGTCTCAGCAGTCGCCCACTCCTGCTCTGTGAGATCGGATGGCAGAGGTCCATGTTCGCCACTTAGGAGGTTAATCCCGGCGCACTCAGCTCGCCATTGCTTGTACACAGGGGATCAGTCCTCTGCCGGCTGCAGCCGTCTGTACTAGGAGGGCACCGGCAGATGTGTGCGTGCCCCGTCTTCACCAACAGGGCCCTGTAGATTGCTGCACCAGACACAAAGAGCTGCTTGAAGCTGCGTGACTCACCTGCAGCCTTCAGCCAGTACCGCGTCCGTGCCTCGTGCTTCGGTGAGAGAGGAGCGCTCCAAATGACCACGCTTCTCCGAGGCAGGCAAAGCAGAAATGCCTCGGAGAAAGACACGGCCATTTTCGGATTCGGGGGCGTGTTTTGCTGTCCTGAGTGACGGACAACGTCACGAGCTAAAGAACAGCAAAATGTACGCCCCCGAATCCGAAAGAGACGGGGCTAAATCAGAGTGATGGCTCTCTCCTCCAATGGCTGGCCTCTGTTTAGGAAGCCAGCCAATGAAGGAGAGAGGAGGGTTAAACGACCCTACTAAGAAACATACGACTCCTCCCGGAAGCTGGCAAAGCCAGCATTTCCGGTCCTCGACCGAAAAAGGGGGAAAGAAGATAGGTACTGCCTACAACTTTGCGTTGCTCGCCCTCACAGATGATCTGGAGAAAACAGAGGCCACATGGGCACAAAAATTGGGGGATCCGGATGTCGATATAGACCTAGCCCTAATATTAAGTAAGAAAGTTTTTCATGCAGTAAACTTTAGGTCTCAACATTATAAGACGTTGTTTAACCTATATTATACCCGTGCAAAATTGTATGGGTGGGGAATTAGAGAAAATGATAAATGCCCCAAATGCAACTCAGGCCCGGCAGACCTATTGCATATGTTTTATGACTGTCCTAATTTGGTCTTAATACGCAGTGAAATAACTTTATTTTTGGAGGGGCTGCTAGGTATTAATATCAACCTATCCCCTACCCTGGTTATTACAGGGATAGACAATAAACATCATGTTGAGAGAGATACCCAAGCGTTATTGTTCATTGCAGTAGCGGTATTACGAATTCTTATCTCGGCTGGGTGGAAGGATACTGTTGCTCCTACATTTCAAATGTGGTTATCCAGATTGTTAGGTATGCATAACTTAGAAGCATGTTTATATGAATTTAAGGGGAGGACAGCTCGAGAATTTGGTAGAAATATTTGGGAGCCCTTGAAGAAATGGAGGAACTAACAAAAAGATAAATTACATTACTTATGAGTGTTTTAAACTGATCAATGTATTTATAATAGGAATATGAACCCCCCAGGAACTATGAATTATGAATGTACATTTTTATACTATTTTTGTACTGTGCTGACTAACTTTTTTTTTACATTCTGCATTTTATACATGTATAATTTTTCAATTGAATATGTATTGGATTTTAATGGAATTACACCTTATTTTTCAATAAAAAAAAAAAGAAAAAAAAAAAGAAACCTTTGGGCTGCAGTGGTTCTGTGGTTGACTGTAGCATTGGCACTCTTGGGCATAGTTCTAGTTTCCTGGTGCCCTATAAATATAGAAGAGGCACCATTGGAAAGCGGAGAGTCTACCAAATTGATTCCTGCGGCCATAGAACTCCTAGCTCATATTTTTCTCTGGGTCAGCCCACTGTCTTTGGGCAGAGCTCCCAGCCCCTTAGGTACTGCCTAGCATTCAGACCCGGGGAAGGGTGGGGGGTGGAGTTGGGTTAGTCCAATTAGCCAACCCCAGGGGCCTAAAACCTACACTAGGGAATATTTTATTTGTTTATTATTTTAAAAAGTGGATTAGTGGGTTGTGCCCCCCTCCCCCGATAATAAGCCATATCCCCATTTCCTTCTTCGTAAAGCTCTTTCAAACCACCAATGGAGCTGATAGGCCTGTTAGACAGTTAGGGCATATGTTTACTTTAATGAAAGTTTTCGGGACAGACCGTCCACGTGGGTCCTTAACCCTCGCACACCCCATACACTTTCAACACCTCCAGGATGTTGACTTCAATCTGCACCTCAAAATGAGATGAAGGCCCACTAGATACATTTTTATTGCATTGTGACATCCCTGGAGTGGGGGCCAAGCTACTAATGGCATGAGGCTACATCACCATCTACAAGGCCAGCAATAGTTCCAGCCATCAAGAGGAGGTTGGTGGTCCACTAGACACCAGGCTTTTTTAGGCAATATTGCAGTATGTGGAATGGTGGGCTGGCCCCTTCTGACATGGGCTTGCACTGCCATGTCCTTGCACCTTGTCCGCAGACTGCTTCCCTCAGTGGGGCTTAAACCTCTGTTAGACACTTTGCTGGTCTTCTTTTTTAATTAACAAAACAATTTAAAGATGAGGTGCTGGACCCCCGGTCGGAAGCTGAATAGCTGTCTGTTGGGCCAGTACCCCTTTCAGCCCCTGTGGAGCAAATTCTGGGTTTAGGGTGCAGTACAATGCAGGAAAGGTCTGGCCCTTATTCCCGATATACTTGCCACTAAAAATATCCCTGTTTTATTCTAGTTGGTCTTTTATCTTTCTTTGTAATATTAATAAAAATAATTATAATAATACGTCTTCCCAAGCGATATGATTACACTGTGTGTGACCCTGCGCTAGGACCAGACCATCCCAGGCAGCAGCAGTATACAAAAAGGAACAATGGCTCACCCGGAGCCTACCCTAAAGTGACCAGGTTTTGAGACGGGTAGATGATTCCATCCTTAGATGGATCGGCAGGGAATTCCAAATCTTAGCTGCTTGATAACAGAAAGAGGGGGTCCAAAGCCAGGCTCTAAAAACACAGGGAACTGACACTAGCTTAGCGCCCATGGATCTCAGGGTGCCAGAGAGATGGGCTGCACCAATGAGGATTTTGAATTGTGGAAAGCAAATTGGAGTTAAAATGCTCTAGTTGCTGCTGCCTGTCAGTATGACTTGAAGAGGGAATGGGCCATGTATAGATCTTGTTACGCAAAAAAAATACATCCAAGGTGCCCAATTGTACTTTGTGCCCCAGTTTGCGGAGATATATTGGTTAGTTTACCACAATCAGCTCCAAGCAAAGATGAAGGAGGGGAGGCTGGACAGTACAAAGAATGACATGGTGAGGGACAGCGGTGAGGGGCAATGATGAGGAGGAACAGGTCAAGCAGCAATGCAGGATTGGTATGGGTAAGCTACGACGACGCCCGAACAACAAGGGATGGGGCAAGTAATAACAATGGGGTAACAACCCAGCAAACAAGACCCAGAGCGGGACTGGAGGAGGAGAGAGGCCTGTGCGGGGAATGAGATTTTAATATCTTTTATGATTAATTTGATAACTTATCTCATTCGTCAATTTTGGATCGATTGTTATCTGTCATTGAGTAAAAGACAACCCCTGCATAAGTTAGATAAACCCCATAAACTGACGCAACTCTGAAGAACCACTTTCAACTGATGAAGTTTTAAAAGTTTTAATATAAAATTAAGAAAAGTTGCATATACAATCCTCTCAGGATAAATCTCAATCAGTATACGAAAGAATACAATTAATATCAACTCCAAATCTCTTCAGTTTAAAGCATCGATTCAATGTGGTCTCGTTGCGTCATCTACAGAAAGAGAAAAAATAATCAAGTTAAATCTGTCCCTACCCTATACTAGGTGACATCCCTACTTCGCAAGTTTCTAGTACCCTAAAAAAGGTGTCAGCAGTTTGACTCCCTAAGAAGTTCAAACTCTCTTAGCCTCAAATGGTAACTTAAGTTTAAGAAGCAGTACCCTCTCTACCTACCCATCCGCTCTCTAAGGGTCCTCGGCCTACTGCTCCCTTGCGCTCTGATCTCTCTCAGCACATCTGCTCAAGTCATCTGCTCTTCCTAACTTGCCTTCGCTCTGAGCAATTCGCTATCTTCTCCCCGGGGTGCTGTCCCTAAAATACACAATCACAGTGTGGGTGGAACGCCCCTTCGACGCCCACCACGGACTTTCCCCCATGATGTCATTTTCAGCTCTCTCCATGGCTTCGTCTCTTCGCGTCGTCCGTTAAGTTGACCTTTCTCCTTAGACGCCATCTTCGTCTTCTTGTTGGTGACTTCATTCAACTTTACCTTTGACACTTTCGGAGCAAAATCTATCACCTTATCAGAACTTTACTCTTTACGACTATGTATGTAACCTTTCTTGGTCTTGTGAATGGTCATTTCAAAACAAGACTCAAATTCCAATCGTCTCCTCTCATGTTTATGCAATAAACTTCGTCCGACATTTGTCACCTTAAATCTAACAAGAACTAGACTCTTTGGCTCGCACATTCAAGTGAAGGCTATTCACGACTCCTGTGAGCCCACTAAATTACCAACAGCGGACTACACTCCTGCGAACCCTTGGTCAGTCAGGTTATAATCACAAATGACCTAAACTCTTCTAACATTCCTACAAACTTCTTCTACACAGTATAACCTTTAACACACATTTATATATGATCGCATTTAGCAAATCCCTTTGCTTATATGTGAATACATCTTACATAGAATATAAATTACATAGAATATAATTTTATATTCTCATTTGTTACATCGTTATATATGATCTCTGCACATTTCTCCATGTTACATTTCTCGCCGTTTCTGCATTTAAAGTTACACACGTACATGAATTCTACCTTGCACGTTCTTCTGTTCTTGAGCATTTCTACACATTTCTACATTAGCCCACTACGTATACGGGCCTTCTAAATCTAATGCATTTTCAAGAGTAAATACAGTTACATTTCCTATATTACTTTGGTCACATCTGTTAACTTTATGCTATAAGCGTCAACTTCACATTCGATATACATTTCATTCCTACGTTTATACGATATGCTTGTAAATATGACTCGGATATACATTTTATTCAAATTGCGCTCTCTCAGTTCCCCCCTTTGATGACTTTTAGGAGTCATCACTAAATGCAATTTGAATAGCACCTTTAAACAGAACTAGTTACATCATTTCCTCTTTTCATCATTTCAAGTGCTCTCAAACTTTTATACTGTTGATCTTGTAAAGCAGCTAATCTCCTTTCTTGTTCTCTCATGGATCTTTGTAACCGGTTCGTCCTATACCATTTATATAGTTTTACTAACCCTAACAATGTGATTATGCAAATTAATACTATTAATACAGGTTTTAATATATACCATACAATGCCTTTACCAAGGTTGGCAAACCAACTTCCAACCTTTCCTACTCCATGACCTACTTTTTCCCAAACATTTATTTTTGTCAAATCTTCGATTTCCTGATGAATTTGTGTAATGTTTCTTATGACCTTCTCAAGTGGTTTTGAATTATCAGGAATATAAGTACAACATTCCTGGACCTTCAAAGCCTTGCAAACTCCGCCTTCTTTTGCTAATAGCACATCAAGAGCAAGTAGATTCTGAAGAACCATTGCTCTAATCGATTGCATCTCACCTTCTATTAACATTAATGACCTTGCAGTACTTGCAGACAATGGGCCCGATTCACAGAACTAACTTGAGACAAAATCCTAAACTTACTACCATTTTGGTATTCACAGAAGGCACTTACTAATTTCGGTATTCACAGAAGTTAGGAGTCCTAACTTTAGGACTCTTAAATGCCTTCTGTGAATACCGAAAGTCTTAAAATTAGGATTTTTCTCAATTTAGTAGTAGTAAAGTTAGGACTCCTAACTTTAGGACTCCTAAATGCCTTCTGTGAATACCGAAAGTCTTAAAATTAGGATTTTTCTCAATTTAGTAGTAGTAAAGTTAGGACTCCTAACTTTTGGACTCCTAAATGCCTTCTGTGAATACCGAAAGTCTTAAAATTAGTGTTTTTCTCAGTTTAGTAGTAGTAAAGTTAGGACTCCTTACTTTAGAACTCCTAAATGCCTGCTGTGAATACCGAAAGTCTTAAAATTAGGATTTTTCTCAATTTAGTAGTAGTAAAGTTAGGACTCCTAGCTTCTGTGAATACGGAAATGAGTAAGTGTCTTCTGTGAATACCAAATTGGTAGTTAGTTTAGGATTTTGTCTTAAGTTAGTTCTGTGAATCGGGCCCACACTATCTACGACTGTAGCTAGTCTCCTGATCTTAACATCGTTAAGTATTAAGCCTAACATAGGAAACATCGCTCCAAATACGTCTCCTACTACTTCTGCATCTCCTACTTCTCTTTTCGTTCTTGTCGAAGCCTTTCCTTCTATGATCGCTAAATCCTTTGCATGATATATTTTGGGGAAGACAATTGCCAAGTAACACGAACCATACCAATTGTCAGGCAGTCTTACATAGGCATTTCTTCCGCATACAAAATATACATTAGGAATCACTTGCATCTCCTTCATGAAATCTTTCGTGTAGTACTCTAACCTAAAAGCATGTTCGCAATTAACTTCACCTACAAATACATTCTCATAATATGTCTTGCTTCGAGTTAAACATAACTTTCCTTTCTGCGTTCTATCCAAAGCTATTGGACCATTGCTCCCTTTCTTTTTATGTGCCTTCTCTTCTTCGGTCCAATCAGTTTTCCACTGTCCTGACATTTTTAGAATCTTCTGCCTTCTGTATCGGTCATCTACTTGTGCTATGAATTTTTTCTCAATCTCTGACACTTTGCAAGTCAGATTATTTCTACGTGCGTATGATGTATCTAATGTATCCCAAGGAAGGAAGAATTTGGCTAGTCTATCCTCCTTTTTGTAATAGTCCCACTTATTCATTTGTTTATAATTCGGAACTTCAGGCAGTACAGAATCATAATTTGAAAAGTAGTACTCAAACCCTTCTCTACCATAAAATATACTAAGCAGTAAACTACATGTTATCCCATAAGTCAATGGGAGATGATGATATTGGATGCCCTCATCTACAGAAGCCGGCAATTGCATACAAACATAGCAATCTTTGGCCTCCATGGCATCGATATATTCGTACAATAGTTTGGCATATGCATTTGACCTAAAGTTTCCCTGTGACTCGTCTACGTGTAACCTACGAGCTTCATCTGCCAGTAACGCTTTTTCACGAATAACATTGCTCTCCTCCTTCTTCCCATCAAGAGCAGGTTTCAAAGTCGTTACAGGCTTTACATCTGCTATTTCTTCATCACTTTCATGTCCTATTATGTATGATATGGTCACTACTGTAATTATGAGAAAAATTACTGCTGCTATAAGTGTACCTATTATGCATTTGGCTTTTCGGTTTGGGTTGTCGTTCTCCATGTTATCAAACAGCGTAACTCCTTCTTTTGCGAAAATGTTTTTCTTTTCTTTTCCAGTCTTTGCTTTATTTGCTTTATTTTCTTCTCAGTTTGTAAAGTGCTCTTTATCAACAAAGTCTCTTTTTCGCAACAATGTCTCTTTATCTTTAACAACAGACAACCCTAACCCTTCTCCGTCCTCTAAATGTAATCCCTAATTTTATTCTTCTTTTCACTCGGCGCTAGGTTATCTTCTTCTTTATAACTTATATACAAAAGTCTTTATACGTCAACAATTATTCTCGTACCTGCAGCTTTCACAACAAGTTCCAATAGTTCAAAACGAATGACTTTTTCTTCTTCTTCCGGAATTTGATGTCCAAAAGTCGGAAACTGTAATCGATTTAGCACTAGTTCTTTGATCCGACTTAGGTATGGGGGTATGGGAAGTGTGAAAGTCAGTAATCCCTCAGTCTCGAGTCCAGGAGTCAACATCCATATCTCCACTGCCACAAATGGATCGTGATCGATTACTTTCACCTCCTTCACTCTCCCAGATTTCTGTCCCCAAGACATCTGCTAGATAAGTCCACTCTGGGGTGGCGTACCTTCTGCAGGGCACACGTACCCTTCTTGATCTTCTTGGACTCTCAGAGCCTGAGTCTGTAGTTTCCTCTTCTTGATCCGACTCTTCAGAGATTGGGACAAGAATTTTCTCCTGTTGTGCCTTTAAGCTTGGCCTTCTCCTTCCCTCTGGCCAACTAGCTTCTTCACTCCTTGTCCTCCTGCTCCTCGTTCTTGGACTTGTCTCTTGGTCACTCTCAGCTTGTTCAGTATCCGATTCGATCTCCCAGTTACTTTCTTCTCCTGAGGCGACTTCGGTCTCACTGGTGTCCTGACCTTCGTCGACCTGTTCCGACACAGGTTCAGCCTCTTCAATCACCTCTACAGCTTGGCTTTCCCCCTCTATGGCTTCTCCGCTTTCCGCTGGATTCTCATCCGAGAGAGGAGCTGTTTCTTCTAGAGGTGTTGGCACTCTTCGAGTGTGTGAAGCATGTATCCAATTTGGCAGGCCTCCACACTTCACTGCAGTGTTCGTGACAAGTATGACTTGAAATGGTCCCCGCCAACGCACGTCTAAGCAGTTCTTCCTGACATGCTTTTTCACCAAGACCCAATCCCCCGGACTCAGGTCATGGCACAAGTCTTGTGCTGATGGAACCTCTGCAGCCTGGACCTGGAGGGACACAGAATTAATGGCATCAGATAGTCCCTTGCAGTAGTCCAAGATCAAGTCGTCTGTGATGTTCAATAACGCTGCAGTCGGAACCGATGGCAATCTCATAGCTCTCCCCATCAGCACTTCATGTGGAGAGAGACCTGTTTTTCTATCTGGTGTGCTACGTATGCTCATAAGAACCACTGGTAGTGCGTCTGGCCAACTCAGGGATGTTGATGAACAAACTTTGGCAAGTCTGGACTTAATTGTGCTGTTGATTTGCTCTACAATCCCTGAAGCTTCTGGTCGATAACTGCAATGTAACTTCTGATCGATACTCAAAGCTGAGCATAGCATCTTCACTATTTCGCTGTTGAAATGAGTTCCTCTGTCCGATTCCAAAGAGGATGGCACCCCAAACCTCGGTATCAACTCTCTAAGTAACAGTTTTGCTACTGTAAGTGTATCGCATCTACGTGTAGGGTAAGCTTCGACCCATCTAGAAAATATACAGACAATCACTAAAACGTATCTGAGTCGATTGCATTTGGGCATTTCAAGGAAATCAAGCTGCATCCTATTGAAAGGCCCCCCAGACCTTCCTATGTGACTCAGTGTGACTGGTGTTCTTTTTCCTACGTTTAGTTGCTGACAGATCGCACATCGCTGACATACTGCTTCTGCCGCTACTCTAAATTTAGGATTAAACCACGTTTGTCTGAATACTCTCACCATGGCATCTCTACCTATGTGTGCTGATCCATGCAATTTCCTTGCCATTGGACTAACAAGTTCATTTGGTAAAACTGCTCTCCCATCTGCAGAAATCCAGAAATTCATTTCGCTCTTTATACACCCAGCTGTTTCCCAGCCCTTTTTCTCCTCATCTGGTGCATTCTCCTGAACACTCCTTAGCTCATCCCACGTATCTACAGTGTCTAACAACATTGTCAATTCAGTTCTTTCTTGGATTCCCCCCACTTTCACATCAGTGTGAGAATATCCTTGTTCTGCGCAGTAACGCGCTACTTCATCGGCATAGCGATTGCCCTGCGACACAAAGTCTACATTCTTCGTGTGCGCAGCACATTTGACAACCGCAATAGCTGATGGTCCTTGCAATGCATCTAACAATAGTCTCACGAATTCTCCATTCCTAATGGGAGAACCCGAGGAGGTCATGTAACCTCTTTGAGACCATAACTGCCCGTAATCGTGAACTACCCCGAAACCATACTGGCTATCGGTGTATATGGTGACTCGAATTTTGTTACCTGCTAAACAGGCACGTGTCAAAGCAATAATTTCAGCTACCTGAGCGGAGTGTACTCCTTCCAGGCAAGCGGCTTCTACAACTCTGGTGATTGTACAAACTGCATAAGCTGCTCTCAGCTGACCGATATCGTCTCTTACGCATGAACCATCGACAAAGAAAATTTCATCGGGGTCAGTCAATGGCTCATCTATGATATCTGGTCTCGGTTTGGTGCATAGTTCAGTCACATCAAGGCAATCATGATCTGTACAAATTTCATCATCCACATCATTTGGAAGTGGCATCAAAGTTGCAGGATTCAAGACGGAGCATCTCTTTAGGGTCACATTCTCGGCAGCCAATATGACCTGCTCGTAGCGTGTGAGCCTGCTATTCGTCAGATGCTGAGTCTTAGTCCTGGTCATTAACAATTCCACAGAATGCGGTACATACACCACTAACTGATGTCCCATCACCACGCTTTCACATCTTTCAATGCTGACACCCGTTGCAGCAACGGATTTGAGACATCCGGGCAACGCTGCGGCTACTGGATCTAATGTAGCCGAAAAATACGCAACTGGCCTACGCGCATCTCCATGAATCTGGGCCAAAACTGCTAAAGCGCATCCCTCTCTTTCGCAGCAGTAAAGCAAAAATGGTTTTGTGTAATCAGGCATTCCTAAAGCCGGGGCGCGACATAAGTCCTCCCTCAGCTGCAAAAACGCCATCAAACAATCTTTGTCCCATGGTACCGGATCACTCACTCCTTTGTGCGTCAGCTGTAATAACGGCTTTGCCTTCAGTGAGAAGTTGGCTATCCACTGTCGACAATAACCGACCATGCCTAGAAACATCCTGACTTCTCTCTGTGTTTTAGGCGCGTTCATTTTCATAATCGCCTCTATTCTGTCTGGAGACACCTTCCGTTTTCCTTTTTCAATCCTATGGCCCAAGTATTGCACTTCAGTAAGACAATATTGCAATTTACTTGGAGACACCTTATGCCCATTCTCGGCCAAATGATTTAGTAAGGTAATGGTGTCTACTCTGCAAGCTTCCTCTGTTTCTGACGCAACTAGGAGGTCGTCTATGTACTGGACCAGAACTGAGTTCTTGGGCAGCACTAGACTTTCAAGATTTTTCTTCAGTATCTGATTAAAAATCGATGGGCTTTCTGTATACCCCTGAGGGATACGACACCATGTTAAAACGCGATCTTCCAGCTTAAAAGCGAAAAGATACTGGCTATCTTCATCCAAAGGAATCGAAAAGAAAGCCTGGCACAAATCTATCACTGTAAACCATTCAGCTTGGAACGGTATCTGAAACAATATCACTGATGGATTCGGTACCACTGGACAACATGAGACAACAATATTATTAATCTTTCGAAGATCCTGCACTATTCTGTATTTTCCACTAGGCTTCTGCAAACCCATAATCGGGGAGTTACATGGACTACCCACGATTTCCTTCAGTATTCCCTGTTTAATCATGGATTCGATCACAGGCTTTATTCCTGCAATCGTCTCCGGTGTCAACTTGTACTGTGGTGTTCTTGGGTACTCGGCATTGGATCTTACCATGATCTTTACTGGTTCTACCCCTTTGATCAATCCTATTTCTTCTCCAGTAAAATCCCACACCTCAGCTGACACTTTCTCCCTCAAATCTTGTGGAAGCTCCTCCACTGTTAAGGTAGGATATAATTCCACGCATTCCTGCGAGTTTACAACCTTAAAATCGGCATCTTCATCGTTGGTCTGCACTTCTACTCCTTCAGGTGTGCAATGTATTGTGCAATTCAGTTTACACAACAGATCTCTTCCTAGCAAACACACCGGGCTAGAATCACAGATCACAAACTGATGTTCGTCACTGTAATTCCCTATCTTCACTGACACTGGTTCCGTCAGAGGATTCGTCATCCTCTTATTTGCGACTCCTACCACCTGAATCATCTCTCCTGATATCGGCAGACCTGGGACTACCGCTGATCTCAACGTGGATCTAGTGGCTCCCGTATCCACCAAAAAGGTCGTAGGACATCCAGCTACTTCAGCCTCTACGTATGGTCCTCTCTGATCCACTTCCAGGGCTGCTCCTAAAGTACAGTCTTCTTCCCTATTCACACGTTGCCCTGTAAGAGGATCAACGTAGTAGCATTCTTCTCCTCCTACGAACAATGGCATTTGTCTATAGGTTTTCCCTCCATTTGCAATGCGAGGCGGTTGAGGAAACGGGGCTCGAGGAGTCTGAGTCCCCCCTTTGATAAACTTTCCCTTCGGGACTGTTGCTCCCTTAACCACGTTGTTCTGTACCTCTTCCTCCTCCTGTTCTAATTCCCCTGTCTCAATATTATAAGGACACTCGCGTCTCCAATGTCCCACCTCATTACACTGATGACACCTGGTTGTCCTTTTCAGGGTTGCGATATCTATTCTCGGTCTCGGTCTTTCTTCCTCATCTCTGCTCTGGTTATTCTGTTTCTTTGCTGGCGTTCCTTGTTGCCGCTGTCCACCCTTTCCAGCTGCTTGCATCTGTACTAACATCAGCTTTTCCTTGAGCTTCTTTGCCTTTGAATCTATCTCATCGCTACAGTACCTTGCATACCTCAGAATCTCATCCGGCGGTTTGTTTTGCCAACAGATCAAATGCTGTTGAATCATCAGGCTTATGTCTGGTCTCAATCCGAGAACAAACTTCGACACAAACTGTCCTATGTCTTTAGGATCCATTACGTCCAACCCACTGTACTGTTTGAATGCTTTCAGCAATCTCTCATAGAACTCATGAACGGTCTCTTTAGGCTCCTGAGTTGTTCGATCTATCTTAACCCAGTCTATGTCCTGCACCGGCACTTTCTCTTTTAGCCATGTTATTACTCTCTCGTATTTTTCCATGACTCTGTCTGATGGACCGCCTGTCCGTGCGTCCCTCGGAGGCTCACAAGCGGGCCATTCAATACTAAGTTTAAATGCCGTCCACAAATCTCCGGGTACTACGATATCAAACAAAGTGTTCAAATCGATCCACAGTACCTTAGAGATTTTCACGAATCTCTCTACCTGCTTGTACCACTCCACGGGATTCTCTCTAAGCTTCGGGAAAGAATTAGTAAATGCCGCTAAATCCCCCCTACTCCAGGGTACATGAACGTAGTTTCCGTTCGCGATTTCTCGCAAAGGGAAAGCTTCCATTCGCATTAGGTCTGTATCCTGGGACTTCACAAGCGTACTCCGTCTGACAGATCCCCTCTTGGACCATTTTTCCTCCCATCTATCCAGATCTCTCCATATTCTAATACACATGATTAGTTCCCTTATGTGTCCTCTTAGCTCAATCGTTCTACGCTCATCTAGATCCCGATCCGTGCAATTTAGCCTATGGTTGGCCTGTAAGGCTTTAGTTCGTGACATGTCTATCATATACTTTTCTGCTAATTCAGATAACTTTTCATGAGCTGCCCTTGCTTTTCGAGTAACATCCTTAGATAAAAACAATATTTCATCTGGATCGTACAGCTCTAACCTTTCTATTGCTACTGTGCCATCAATGATTTCATCCAAGTCTGATTTCAAGCTCATTACATCTATGCGTCTTGCTTTTATTTCAGCTCTCAGTACGTCAGTTCTAGGTTGTTCTCTTACATCCCTCTCACCTCCACTATGCGCCCTACGCCTAAGCACAGGTGAGTTATGAGGAATTTTCCTCCCATCTCTTTGTTCCCACCTCTCTAGATCCCAAGCTTTTCCATCTTCCCTTGGGGTGTGGTGGAACAATGCTCCATCCCTCAACCCTACATTCCGTCTTTTCGGCTCGGTTTCTCCAGATACGATATAGGATCCTCCGTGCTGTTCTAAACCACTGTAACTCTCTTGCTGTCTGGTGTCACTCAACAAACGATAAGGTCCTTCATGGCTCTCCATGCTCCCGCGATCTCGTTCGTGATCACCGGATGTATGGCGAGACGTTTCGCGACTCCCTATATTCTCCTGACTTCGTTCTTGATCACCGGACGCATGGCGAGACCCTTCGCGACTCTCCATGTTCCCGTGATTCCGTCCGTAATCACCGGAGGCATGTCGAGACGTTTCATGACTCTCCATGTTCCCGTGATTCCAATGTTGCACATTTTCATCCGGGGTATGGTGAGTGCATCTGAAAGTATTTCGATACTCCTGCGTCCTTCGTTCTCCCTCACTAAAGGTGACGCGAGGCACTTCCCCACACCCTGTACTCCTGTCGTTGCATGTTTGCCTATTGCCACTGGTAGTAGGGCAAGTATCTCCCCTGCTTCCTTGGCTCCCTCTCCCCCACTCCGGGCTGCTTTCGCCAGCTCCACAATGAGAGAGGATCTTGTTATCCTGGTCTCTCCACTCTGCTCCTGTTTCTAAAATTTTATTCCTAGCCTCTTCGGCAGTATCCCATTCTTTCAGGTATTCCCTTAATTCCTTATAGGATTTCGGTTTCGGTCCCCTCAAATCCATTGATCCTCTTTGACCCCCTTGTTCTATCCAGGGACCCGTTGCGGAATCTAATGGGGTACTCCGACTCACTGGTGCTAGTATCTGCCTCTGAGGATTTATCGCGTTGCTCCTATTCTCCATCTCTGCCCTTTCCCTGTCCCATCGTGCCTGTTCCTCCTGCTGGACCCCTCTGGGTTGTAGATTGACACTATAGGGCCTATGGTAACAGGTACTTGTAGAGCGTCTGGCATTTGATACGATCGTGCATGCTGTATTTCTGGCACCTTCTGGACCACGAATCTTCCTACTACTCTCTGTTCGGAACTAGATTGAAGTACTTCCTCACCTTTCTTGGTATCCCACTCTGTTACTGGGATCGATTTATATTCCCCCCATCTAGCTCCGTCT
Organism: Lissotriton vulgaris; assembly: GCF_964263255.1. Classification (NCBI taxonomy): domain Eukaryota; kingdom Metazoa; phylum Chordata; class Amphibia; order Caudata; family Salamandridae; genus Lissotriton; species Lissotriton vulgaris. The sequence goes on from NC_141685.1 coordinate 1,747,560,640, forward strand.
TCTTGCTGTAGTACGGGACTTGCGATTTCGCTGTTGTACGGAGGTGGTCTATCTGTTAATAGCCTCTCTATCAGATCCTCCTCTGTCTCGCTATCCTCATCTTCTTCCAGAGGTTTCTTTTCTCCCGTAGCTTCTATCATGGTGAACAGTTTGTCTGCTTCTATCTTTTGCACTCTCCACTTCTTAGCTTCCTCATCCCATTTCGCATCCTGCACTGCCTTTACTGATCGTCTCACTCTTTCTTGGCGTCTCTTTAAGTTCCTTTCGTGTGCTGCTCTAAACCATGCACTAAGTGTTTCGAACTGTGTTGACCTCGGTAGAGGTCTCGCTGCAAGCATTACTGCTTTCAGTTGGTTCAACACTTCTAACTTAAACGTTCCGAATCTTGGAAACGTCAGTTCCTTATTCCCTTCTGTTAGCCTATTCCACTCGGAGATCCACATTATCGAGTGTAAGCCTACATTTACTGCCATATGATAAGCTGGTGTGCCTTCTGGTGGAGCTTCTTCTCCGGCATATAAGTTTCTTCTATTTCTCTTAAAGATTGCCCTTAAACTCTTAAAGCACTTCATTTTTGATAATCTACGTTTTTCCTTACCAATTCTCTTCCTTATTTACGTCCCGATGACAAACCACCAATCCCTGTGCGACTCTCGCTAATCAGCCTATCCCAACGCGGTTCTACGCTAACCGACCAATCTCAGTGCGGCTCTACGCTGACGTCACTCGTCCCGTCTGCAGCAGTTCCCCTCCTTTCTCAACTCGTCTCGCGGTCTTGCATGCGTTTCATTCATACGCCGAAAAATGACTACTTCCGTCCAAGCGATCACTTTTCTCTGACTGTACGGCCACAGTCTAACTGTAATTGTCACCTCAACTGGCGAGACGTCTTCCTCTTACGGTCAGACGCACGGTCAGACGCTCACCTTAACTGATAGGTTACTTACACACAGTAAACGTACGACCAGCGTCCGTTACTCATACACTCACTCAAACGCTCCCCCTATCATCGGTCTGCGGGCGATCAATGGTACCTCATGACCCCCTTTAAATGGTAGACAAATTACTCTGGGTGTTCGATACACCCGAACCACTTAAGTCCTCTCTGGACATAAGATTTTATCCGGTTGCGCGCGCTCACAACCTTCCCTCAATCACACTACAGGCATTCAACTCCGCTTGACATTACAACACAAGTACAACATAAAACACCGCAATCTTACAACGCATGACCCTTATACTCACTCTCGACCGACTCTGCTGCTTTTCTCTCGACGCACCGTCAGCACCTTCTTCGGCAGGGATTCTTCTTCTGGTTGTCGATGACTAGGGACCTTGGGGTAATCTAGACCTGACCTAGGTTGTCTTCCTCAAGAAGAAAACCATCTTTCTCTGATACCAACTGCGGGGAATGAGATTTTAATATCTTTTATGATTAATTTGATAACTTATCTCATTCGTCAATTTTGGATCGATTGTTATCTGTCATTGAGTAAAAGACAACCCCTGCATAAGTTAGATAAACCCCATAAACTGACGCAACTCTGAAGAACCACTTTCAACTGATGAAGTTTTAAAAGTTTTAATATAAAATTAAGAAAAGTTGCATATACAATCCTCTCAGGATAAATCTCAATCAGTATACGAAAGAATACAATTAATATCAACTCCAAATCTCTTCAGTTTAAAGCATCGATTCAATGTAGTCTCGTTGCGTCATCTACAGAAAGAGAAAAAATAATCAAGTTAAATCTGTCCCTACCCTATACTAGGTGACATCCCTACTTCGCAAGTTTCTAGTACCCTAAAAAAGGTGTCAGCAGTTTGACTCCCTAAGAAGTTCAAACTCTCTTAGCCTCAAATGGTAACTTAAGTTTAAGAAGCAGTACCCTCTCTGCCTACCCATCCGCTCTCTAAGGGTCCTCGGCCTACTGCTCCCTTGCGCTCTGATCTCTCTCAGCGCATCTGCTCAAGTCATCTGCTCTTCCTAACTTGCCTTCGCTCTGAGCAATTCGCTATCTTCTCCCCGGGGTGCTGTCCCTAAAATACACAATCACAGTGTGGGTGGAACGCCCCTTCGACGCCCACCACGGACTTTCCCCCATGATGTCATTTTCAGCTCTCTCCATGGCTTCGTCTCTTCGCGTCGTCCGTTAAGTTGACCTTTCTCCTTAGACGCCATCTTCGTCTTCTTGTTGGTGACTTCATTCAACTTTACCTTTGACACTTTCGGAGCAAAATCTATCACCTTATCAGAACTTTACTCTTTACGACTATGTATGTAACCTTTCTTGGTCTTGTGAATGGTCATTTCAAAACAAGACTCAAATTCCAATCGTCTCCTCTCATGTTTATGCAATAAACTTCGTCCGACATTTGTCACCTTAAATCTAACAAGAACTAGACTCTTTGGCTCGCACATTCAAGTGAAGGCTATTCACGACTCCTGTGAGCCCACTAAATTACCAACAGCGGACTACACTCCTGCGAACCCTTGGTCAGTCAGGTTATAATCACAAATGACCTAAACTCTTCTAACATTCCTACAAACTTCTTCTACACAGTATAACCTTTAACACACATTTATATATGATCGCATTTAGCAAATCCCTTTGCTTATATGTGAATACATCTTACATAGAATATAAATTACATAGAATATAATTTTATATTCTCATTTGTTACATCGTTATATATGATCTCTGCACATTTCTCCATGTTACATTTCTCGCCGTTTCTGCATTTAAAGTTACACACGTACATGAATTCTAACTTGCACGTTCTTCTGTTCTTGAGCATTTCTACACATTTCTACATTAGCCCACTACGTATACGGGCCTTCTAAATCTAATGCATTTTCAAGAGTAAATACAGTTACATTTCCTATATTACTTTGGTCACATCTGTTAACTTTATGCTATAAGCGTCAACTTCACATTTGATATACATTTCATTCCTACGTTTATACGATATGCTTGTAAATATGACTCGGATATACATTTTATTCAAATTGCGCTCTCTCGCCTGCAAACACATGCCCTGTTAGTGAGTGCTGCAAGTAGAAGAAACAAGCATTTACAATGCAATGGTCTCAGCAATATTAAAGGCAGAGCTATTGGCATTGCTCATGACATTTTTTTTGGTGTTTTTTTTTTAAATCCTAAATAAATGGCATTGTCATTTACATTGCCAATTGCGTAAGCGTTAAATAAATGGCATTGTCATTTACAATGCCAATAGCTTAATCGCTCGCAAATGCATGACCTATTGCATTTACACACACACAGAGCCACACACACAAAGCCACACACATACAGAGCCACCCACACAATCTGCACTCTGCACTCACAATCTGCACTCTGCACTCACAATCTGCACTCTGCACTTTGAATCTGCACTCTACACTCTGCACTCTGAATCTGCACTCTGCACCTGCACTCTGAATCTGCACTCTGAATCTGCACTCTGCTCTCTGAATCTGCTCTCTGAATCTGCTCTCTGAATCTCCACTCTGAATCTGCACTCTGAATCTGCACTCTGATTCTGCTCTCTGCACCTGCACTCTGAATCTGCACTCTGAATCTGCACTCTGAATCTGCACTCTGGTTCTGCACTCTGGTTCTGGACTCTGGTTCTGCACTCTGGTTCTGCACTCTGAATCTGCACTCTGAATCTGCACTCTGAATCTGCACTCTGAATCTGCACTCTGATTCTGCACTCTGATTCTGCACTCTGATTCTGCACTCTGATTCTGCACTCTGATTCTGCACTCTGAATCTGCACTCTGAATCTGCACTCTGATTCTGCACTCTGATTCTGCACTCTGAATCTGCACTCTGAATCTGCACTCTGAAACCTGAATCTGCACTCTGAATCTGCAATCTGAATCTGCACTCTGAATCTGCACTCTGAATCTGCTCTCTGCACTCTGCTCTCTGCACTCTGCACTCTGAATCTGCACTCTGCACCTGCACCTGCACTCTGCACTATGAATCTGCACTCTGAATCTGCACTCTGAATCTGCACTCTGAATCTGCCCTCTGCACCTGCACTCTGAATCTGCACTCTGCACCTGCACTCTGAATCTGCACTCTGAATCTGCACTCCGCTCTCTGAATCTGCACTCTGAATCTACACTCTGAATCTGCACTCTGAATCTGCACTCTGAATCTGCACTCTGAATCTGCACTCTGCACCTGCACTCTGAATCTGCACTCTGCACCTGCACTCTGAATCTGCACTCTGAATCTGCACTCTGAATCTTCACTCTGAATCTTCACTCTGATTCTGCACTCTGATTCTGGACTCTGATTCTGCACTCTGATTCTGCACTCTGCACTCTGAATCCGCACTCTGAATCCACACTCTGAATCCGCACTCTGAATCCGCACTCTGAATCCGCACTCTGAATCTGCACTCTGAATCTGCACTCTGAAACTGCACTCTGCACTTATATATGGGTCTTAAATGTAATCAAGAAAAATTGTACTCTACACTTGCGTTTCTTTAAAAAGATCGCCTCCCCTTACAGTTCCTGTGATTTTTTCTAATATGCACCACTTAACGTCTACTTTATGGTTACTGGCGAGCCAGTATTCTGTTATTGGGGCATTCCTCTTACACATACTTAAAGCAGATCTATGCTCATTTATGCGTATTCGTGCTTCTGTTAATGAGTATAATGGCGGCCCAATAGGACCCTCCAGTATGCCCCTTACAGGTATATATATAAACTCAGAGTGAGGTGGAACCAGCTACCATTGCTAGTACAGTAAACTTATTGTTTAAGGTCAGACAGACGTAGAACGACCTCAGTATCTTGCTGAACCCGGAGGGGTAGATCTAAGCCTTCCCAGCAAATGATCGAGGCGGAAATTGCAGCAAAGCAAAGGGTCCTCCTCTTTGAGACCATGCCGTCTTGTGTCTGTTTATCAAAGCGGCTGTAGGTGACTTAACAAAATGTGTATGAACAGAAACACGCACTCGGACGCTGGTATAAGTGAAGTGCCACCTGCATAACACCGCCTTCATTTATCAGTTGACAATGAGTGTGTTAGTATTGTGCTAGAATTTTTTTTAACAAAAACAAAGTAACAACATCGACAGTAATGCTGGTGTTCCGCTATGCCGGGCCACTGGCGGGATAATGGCATTACAAATCTAACGTATCCTGAGCCTGAGGACACATGCACGCTTAGTCTATTGGCTTCGCAAGGCTCAATAGAGCCACTTACCTATCCGTCAGTACCCCGGGCGGTAGAAGAGCTGCAAACGGAGGTACCTGACGGCCGCGTTTCTGGGATTAAAACCATTTCCTGGCCTACTGTAGTGCATAAACATAAGACTCTACACGATGGCTGGGCATGCTGGGAGGGGTATTTCTAACTGCAGCGTATACGGAGCTGTATGTGCACATTGTATCCATACGTACGCCATAACGGGTGCTGCATAAACATTGTAATGCGTAGACAATGTTTCCAGATAAAAGCATGAAGATCTCCTTGTAGTCATGGAGCTAATGCTCTAATTATACCATGCTGTGTGCAGTTAAGATGGCACTCTAGTAAAGAGGTCACTGTGTGTATGAGACATCGCGCTTGCAGACATTCCTGCTAGAAAATTTTATAATGTTGCATCGGGTGTGAATGAACAAGTGGAAAGTCACTAGCCTGCATATTAATCTCAATGCTTTGCTGACAGGGTAAACGAGCAGTGGTGCGCGCCCGTAGCCCCGAGCCCTACATACACGAGAATGGTGCACGCGCGCCCGGCATCTGACTTCAATTACCACGACCCCTGACAGCTGGTAATTGATAATATATAGCCTTCTGGTGCGCGTCTCCGCACGGAACATGCAGGAAGTGAAATGAAAGGGCAGTGAAGCTGGCACTCACTGACTAAGCTGGAGCCAGCAAATAAGAGTGACAAGGAAGCCAACCAACGATAAGCAATGGGCAAAATTTTAGACCGCTTTAAGCAAGCAAAATATCTTGCAAGCAACAGCGCATGTGCTGTCTGAGGCGAGACCTAAAATGGTCCTGAAAATGTGAGCGGAGGTAGGGGGTTTGCACGTGAGGTTAAAGAGCAGAGGCACCAATTGCAATCATTGCATATTGTGTGATGTTTTGAAATTACTTTGTTATGTTTCTTTGTGCCACTCGGTAACGTTTATTGAGTTTTATAAATGGATAGCACATAAAATTACTCTACACGTTTTGTTCTGTTTGAACTAAATATTCCTGTATCGACATTGAAAAAACTGTCCATTTAAAAAAGAATTGCTCGTTTTCCAAGCAAAAGCCTTTTCTTCTCTGTTTTTTAAAAACGTTATTGATTTCTAATAATATCCCCCACTCCAATCGAAGTTAGTGAACCTACTTGGTGGAGCCAATTTTCCATGTCGTTGGCACCCCTAGTACCGCTGGATAACTACCACGAACATCCCAGAAAGCGCCCGAATTGAATAAAGAATGCCAGCTAGCCATGGAATGCCTGGCCTTCAAATGCCTCCTGTGTCATGTGAAAGCATCGCGCATTCCTGGCTTTTTTGCCAAAAATGACTTTGCGTCCTGGGATTTGTAGTTCCACAGTGTGCGCTCCAAACTCCTAGCACGCAAAGTGTGGATGGCGAAAAGCCAGGCCTGACGGAAGGTGTCACATAAGAAATAAGGCTGCCTGGCGGCTATAAACTGCACTCTCTTGTTTCTAATGTGAAAATAAGCCAGTGCTCCTTTGTCGACGCTCGTCACCAGGGGGAGAGTATGAAGGAACAGCAACACTGACGCCGTCAGCAGCAGCGTCAAAGTTGCTGTGGTGCCTGTGGCAGCCCCTCCTCCTGCACCTTCCCTTCTGTGCTCATATTTGGTGATGAGTGCCCAGGAATTTCCCGTCATGCCCCCGGCGCCGTTCAGAAGAGTCGGCAGGAGCAGGACAGGCAGCAGCACCAGCACTCCTCTCCGCCTCTCCTGCTCAATGAGCATACGCCCCCCCTGCCTGCTCGCCCTCTGCCTCATACTCCACGCAGGAGCAGCCACTGCAGCAGGTAAGGAGAAGGCATGTTTTGTTCTTCCTTCCGTGTGTTGCCTTCCTGCGCCTCGTCTCCGTCCCTCTCGCTCGGTCCACAGCATTGTGGGTATCCCATGTCTGTCACCTGAGCTCCCAGTGCTGGTCTGCCCAGTCGGCAACCACAATGACAAACAGATACTGGGGCTTCCCACTGAAGGCGTGTCAGTTGCGCATATGTATAGTTCTCACTCAGGTGATGTATGTGTATGTGTATGTGTATGTGTATGTGTATATATATATATATATATATATATATATATATATATATATATATATATATATTCGTTCTTCCATTGCCCTCCGTTGTATTGAGCGTGTTTAGTGTTTTTTTCAGCGGGATGTTTAAGTTGGGCAAGGGTTTCCATGACAGGATATCTATCGTCGTTATTACTTTTACTGCTATGTAGTTACACCTCTTTAATATTCAGCACTGGCAAGCCCTTCCGCAAAATGCACACGCATCTCAGGTTGTCCCACGTCACCTTAGCTGTCACCCTTGTAGTTCTGCAGGAATTAAGGGTGCTGGGGTGGAAGCAGAAGTACCAACGCTACAAGATACCCATCATCCCTCGGAAGAGAGACTTCCATGGAACCCAGCAAAGTGTCGCAGAATGCACTGTGCCTCACAATATACATTAAGGGCCAGATGTAGGTAGGCGTTTACCGGGTGGTAACGGCCGAAAAACGGTAAAATCGGCCGTTACCGAGGAAATGAGATGTAGGAGGCCATTAATTACCGATTTTAGAAAATCCGAGTCGGAAACATACCGACTCGGTAAGAATGACCCGGTAAAATTACCGTGTCGGAATATACCGTATACATAAATACCGAGTTGGTATTCTCCGACTCGGTAAATCAGAAACGGTAAAAATTAGCCTTGGAGATGTAGGTAAGCACAAAAATACCGATTCTGCCGAAAAACTGTATTTTTTTAGTCGGTATTTACCATGCATTGAAAGCAGGTGGTAACCAAGGGAGGGCTATAAAAAAAAAGTCCCAAAATGCACCTCAGGACCCATGATGGCGGCTTTTTACATCATAGCAAGACGGCAGAGACTACAGGCAGCAGGACAGAGAGAATGGCTAAGGGAGGAACAAGTGTACAGGCAGAGGATAACACTGTTCCAACTGACAGAGCCTGAAATACTGCAGAGGTACAGGCTACACCCAGACACCATCAAGCAATTGATCAGGGACCTACACCCTCTCCTGGACCACCCAACACCCAGGGCCCATGCCATCCCACCTCATGTCCAGGTGCTATGTAGCTTACACCTGCTGGCCTCAGGGAGCTACCAGAGTGTGATAGCTGTGGTGGGTGGCGTGTCCCAGGGCTGCCTGTCCCGCTTCTTCAGGAAGTTTCTTGACGCCATGAAGCAGAGGATGGGGCATTATATTTCATTCCCTGTTACACCGGCAGAATTAGCCAAAACCAAGACTGACTTTTATCAACTGGCACACTTCCCTCACGTGATCGGCTGCATCGATGGCACCCACGTCCCACTCTGTCCTCCTGCTCTCCTGACTGTTTGTTTCTGCACCTGCATGGGCGTGGCCTGTCCCAGGTACTGGGGTGTGGTGGTTGGATCTGATTGGTTAGTTCCCCTGTGGCTTGGAATTTGGGTGTGGTTGAAGTACCTGATTGGTTCACAGGCACACATGTTTGTCAGTTTCAAATTCTTCGGCGGTTAGTTCCGACACGGTAAATACCGGGTCGGTTTTTACCTACTCGGTATTTTCCGGGTCGGGAGTTGCCATTCATTCCTATGGGCCGTGGCACCGGTGGATCGGTTTGGGTTTTTCCGTCTCGGATTTTACCGTGTAGGTATATTCCGAGACGGTAAATACCGTTTCCGATTACCGACAGGTTCCGAGTCGGTATTTGTTACCGGCATTCTTACCTACATCTCATTTTCCTACTCGGTAATACCGAGTCGGTATGACTCGGTATTTAAGAGGTCGGTAAATATAATTTACCTACATCTGGCCCATAATCCCGGAAAAATCGCTATCAGTATCCCAGAGTGCTACTTCTCCGACTCATTCAAGGTAACCTTAACCGTACTACATGACGCAAGTGAAAAATAAACCGAATTTTTATTCACACCGGACAACCCTGAACGCACAGCCTTCATCCACCACCCACACACCATCTTCATGGCAGATGGCAGTTTTGTGACAGGTCAGAACCTCAAGTGACGAATAATTGGGGACTGGCTTACTTGTATGTACTAGGAGGTATCCAAGCAACATTCTGTTTAAAGTTGAGATCTAATATACCATAAGTGTCCTACAGACACAATCACATTCTCTCTCTCTCTCTCATCTAAAGTATCTATAACTTGTGTCCTAAAGTAACTTTAACTTGCATCCTTGTCATACACTGCTTATACCCTTACATATTACATTAATGACATGTCCAATGACTTCACTGATAGCTTATCTAATAATACATTATTACCATACTTTACTAAAATGTTACTTTAGCCTTTGTTTCATTCAGTGAATTTCTATTTATTTGAAAGATAAAGTGCTATTTTGTTATCACACCTTACTATGCCATTCCCACGCCACAAACGGCCCTCAGCCTGTGGGCAGACCCTGCACCCAAACCAGCATGGGTGCCACCCCCGTTGTGTGCAGTGTGGATTTGACTTTACAGGGCCTGACCGGTGGGCATAATAGACAGAAGGGAGCAAAAGAGGAAGACATACCAGGGGTGTCGTCTACTCTACTAATCATATTTACAACTTTCATTTGGATACCACTGTTTTGCATTCCATATACTATTGTCATTCCAATGTAAAGTGCTCTTATACCCCAGGGTGGAGCCAATGCTATATAAAACATTTTCAATAAAATAAATATTATACAGAAAGCCCTTGGTATGACACACACATCAAATTCTATTCATATAAGTTTCGGGATACACTTTGTCCATATCAAGGATAGTGATGTCTAGTGGAAATCTAGAAAACCTTCCCTGTGTGCTTGTTAAGTGTCAATACAAAAGAAGCAGATCCAGTACCGATAGATAGATAGAGGGCTGCCATGAAACACCCTTTGAAGAAAACATAAGGAGTACCTCATGTAAGCAACCACAAGGGAGTGATGGACAGGTTCTCCCCAATTTGCTCACTATATCTTCATCGGCATCTCTCCTATGTATGGAAGCGAACCAACACCCAAACAAGTTCAGAAGAATGTTGTGAGTCTGTGTTTTAATCTATCTATTTATATTGTGTAAAAAATACATCTGAACAACCCTCCTTGGTCCCCTAAGAGGGAGAAGCTTCTTCCTCACAAGAAAAAAGTGAAAAATTAGTTTCAAAGCCAATAACCAATTGTCTTTAATTATTAATGCCCACATTCATGATTAAAAACACCATACCATGTTTAGATCTTTTTAAATAGAACAGCAGACATGTTTCATTTTCATAACATATTTATTGGCAATTTCTTCAAGGCAGGAGGACCTCGTTTCACCCATATGTGCACCAGACCAAATGGCTACCGGGCGAGTGCCTACCAGTAGGCCACAAGCAAGGAGCATAAAGTATTTCCGAAACAGTTTTTTGTGACAGTGTCTGTTTAGCCACCGATGTCTCTGGGTCTCAGCAGACACTGAATTTCTAGGTTTTATTTTTTTAACATAAATAATATTTTGTTATACCTTACTATGCCATTCTCATGCCAGGAATGGCCCTCAGCCTGCGGCCAGACTCTGCACCCAAACCTGCATAGATGCCACCCCCAACAATGTGCAATGTGGGCTTGGCTACGGGACCTGACTTGCGGCCATGTCTGGCCACCTGCACCCAACCCGGCAAGCACCCAACACCCCACCGTGCACGACAGAAGATGTGGGATTTGGGGCAAGCCTGGCTATCTAACACCCAGTGGACTCTAAAGACTCTTTTATGTTTTTTGTGGTGCCCGGGATCCCCGCAACCACACGGGGAAGGGGTGCATTGGGGTCTACAGAGGATCTGCAGCTTCTCGGAATGCCCATGATTTTTTTTATCAGCCTCAGAGTGACTGTATGGGTCTGTGAATGGGTGTGTGAGTGTTTTTTTTTGGGTGTGTGAGTGGTTGAGTGGGTGTGTGAATGGTTGTGTGGGTGTGTGAGTGGTTTAGTGGGTGTGTGAGTGGTTGTGGGTGTGTAAGTGGTTCTATGGGCATGTGAGTGGGCGTGTGAGTGGTTGAGTGGGGGTGTGAGTGGTTGAGTGGGCGTGTGAGTGGTTGAGTGGGCGTGTGAGTGGTTGAGTGGGCGTGTGAGTGGCTGAGTGGGCGTGTGAGTAGTTGAGTGGGTGTGTGAGTGGTTGAGTGGGCGTGTGAGTTGCTGAGTGGGCATGTGAGTGGGTGTGTAAGTGGTTGTATGGGTGTGTGAGTGGTTGAGTTGGCGTGTGAGTGGTTGAGTGGGTGTGTGAGTTGCTGAGTGGGTGTGTGAGTGGTTGAGTGGGTGTGTGAGTAGTTGAGTGGGTGGGTGGTTGTGTGGAAGTGTGAGTGGTTGTGTGGGTGTGTGAGGTTGTATGGGGTGTACGAGCAGGTGTCTGAGTTGCTGTGTGAGTGGGTATGTGAGTGGTTGTGCAGGTGTATGAGTGGTTGTGCGGGTGTGTGAGTGGTTATATGCATGTGTGAGTGGTTGTATAGATGCTTGAGTTGTTGTATGGTTCTGTGACTGGGTGTGTGAGTGAGTGTGTGAATGGTTGTGTGGTTCTGTAGATGATGTCCTTTGAGATGTCATCAGTGATGTCACTGTCCATGTCATGAGTGTTGTAATATGTGAGGTCATAAGCAGTGCATTGTGTGGGGGTAAGTTATAGTTAACTCCGGTAACTATAACTTAAGAATTTCTATGTTTTGGTGCCTTTGAAATTTGAGCCAAACTATACCGTGCCTGTAACCTTTTTTTTTCTTCAGTGAATTTAGAAGTTTTTTTTTAATGCCATTTCCTAACTATAATGTTCCTGTAACCCTTTGTTTTTTTGGGAGAACTTCTAAGGTATTTTCTTTTTTCTTTTTTTTAATTTTTGGAAGACCTTTATTTAGAAAAGGGTGCACACAGCTATTCAGCCAAACATCCCGGAGGCATGGCAGCAAAATTAGAGCATCAAACTGTTTCGGCCCACCCAGGAGAGCTGCTCAAGATAAGAGAGGTAAATTTTTAAAATTAAAACAGGATATACACGGTAAATACGTAATACAGTTCCATATGTTAACGAAAAGAAGAAAGAGAAAAGAAAACAGGAGGGGGCCGGCTACGGGATCTAAAGTAGATACAATCACCGGGTGGGCAGGGAAGCGTGTCCAACTGCAGAGACACCCATATTTTGAAGCGAACAGTATAAGCAAGCATACATTTCTGAAGACTCCCGACTAATGCCCCACCCGATGAATCCAATGACAGGAGAGGCTGAGCGGGCACAGTCCCAGCACCGCCCAAAAAGTCCAAACAGTAACTCGATACACTGACCCCCAACCCCGGGAGAGAGGAAAAAAGGGAAGTCCAGTCAAACTAAAAAAGAGAAAAGGCCATAGAAACAGAGAACGGAAAAACAAAAATACCCCACCTCCTACCCCTCACCCTGCACCCCTGCAGATGGCTATGGCCTACCCCCCTAGCAGCGTGCCTATTGCCCAGTGACCAAAAACCCGAAATATAGTAGAAAAGAGATTTATAAAGAAAGGAAACACAGAAAAAGAAGGAAAAGAAAAGTTAAGGGAGGAGGAGAATCACACATTCCCGGTCACACTGCCCTCCTCCTGCGACATACAGTCCTGGTCAGAAGCAACAAAGCAAAGTAGATTCGGTAGAACCCAGGAAAGACGTCCTACACCGCCCCGCCCCCAATACAAGAAAATGGCGGATCTCAGGTCCCTCACAAACCCCTAACATCCGAGTCGAAAACCAGTCTCACCCTTGACATCTACGAGTGTTCACCATGAGTTCCGCACACCGCATCCGCCTATTCACAGGATAAATCAAAAGTCCAGCCAGTCCACAAATCTGTGCAGCGAGTCCAACAGATATCCACAGTCCACCACAATCCTCAGCCGCCATGACACTCGCCACTGTACGACCAGATTTTGACCGTCCCATACTCCACCACACTGCACAGCTCACACGATCGATAGATGTTCGCTGATTCCGTCGGGTCACAGTTTCAATAAAGTCATTGGGGGACGAGCTTGTGAACACGACCACAAGCGGACTCTTCAACGCGGGCGATACACCATGGCGGCGGATTCAGCCGCACACTGCGGTACAGACATTGTTATCCATGCTTCGACGCTAGATGGGCCTCGAGTCGTAGATTCCGGGATCAAAGTCGGGGAAATGGCTCGCTTAGGGGGATCAGACAGATCAGAGTCATTATGCGATCGGGCAGTTTCGGTGGCATCCGCAATCGACTTATGTGAGAGAGCAACCATGTAGGAGCACAGACCCTGAATGGCGGCCATCACGGTTCGCAATGATGGCTCTTCTTCACCCCGCACCGCCGCGAACTGATCGACTCCAGACATCAGTGCGCCCTTCGGGTCACCCGATTCTCCCAGGGACCGAAGTGCGATGAGGGCAGGCGGGGGCAGGAGGCACACAGTCCAGCAGTGATAGGGCCTCTCGGACGGGGGCCCCACCCCGGCGGGAAGGGAATGCCAAGAAGGGGACCCCCGGCCACTCAGCCACTCACAGGATCATCACACCTCTCCAATGCGGGTAGAACCGCAGGCTCGCCACCAGTCTAGGGGCAGGTTGCTCTCCACTTCTATCGACCGGACCGTGTCTAGGTCCCCCAGCCGCCGTTGTTGCACTGCAACCCGGCAGGGTCAGTACTCGAGGTGCCGGCTCTCGGTCAGCGTCAGGCCAAGAACTTCCACTCGATGTAACTCCGGCGATCCGGGTCGTAAGTTTCCCAGGACCACACCGCTATTATCAGCAACAGGTCACCCACACGGGGCGAGGCGAAAAAGCAGGATTTGTAGCAGGATATTCAAGGACCAGGACCACACCGCCAGTAACAGCAACAGGTCCCCCACACGGGGGCGAGGCGAAAAAGCAGGATTTGTAGCAGGATATTCAAGCAGCAGGAGGAGGGCGACAGAGCCAAGAGCTTATGCGGCCATCTTCGTTCGTCGCTAGGCTCCTCCACCCTTCTAAGGTATTTTCAATGTTATTTCCTAACTATAACGTCCCTGTAACCTTAGATTTGTAAGTGAATATCTATATCTATAGATCTCTATCTATCTATCTATCTATCTATCTATCTATCTATCTATCTATCTATCTATCTATCTATCTATCTATCTATCTATCTATGTATCTATCTATCTATCTATCTATCTATTAGTTACCAATCCGCATTCACTCACGATCAAGGATGGCACTGACACCGTGAATTCGACTCAAGTAAAAGTTTTATTCCATCAAGCTGCTACAGATGCGTTTCGGCGGAAGCCTCCACCTTGCTCACTTCATCTGCCATGAATGACGCTATCAGTTATATACATTTTAGCACATACACAGTTACCTCACTGTGATTGGTTTCACGTTGCCTTGGTTACCATAGAAGTGATAGTATTCAAGACAACAGACATAGAAGAGTATAGTGCATACAAAATTGCAAATTATAAACGTAAATTCTCCAATTATTGCTTAAAGGTTAACCCCAAAATTGTGCATTTATAATTTCGTGTAAAATGCCCGATTACCAAATTAGATTAAAACACACACAGTTGAATAACGTAGATGTCTACCAAGTGGTATACTGGTTACATGCACATTTTGAAATATCGTGTCTAGGTTAGCATTTGCTAAATAGGGAGAGGAAGACCTGATCCTACACAGGTGCTTAGGAAATATGCACATTTGTGTAACTCCATAGAATTTTGGTGAATACACGCTTATGTAAAGCAATAAATGAGTTGACATTCGGTATACCTACGTGTGTATTTAAACAAATCACATTGCATCTGCTGATATATACGTATACATAGTGACCATGCCACACATCTCATCCTGCCCTTTACTATAAAATATAAACACACAGTTATTTCAAATATAGAATTTGCACGAAAGAATACTCAAACGAGCCTCGTCTCCAAGTGGAGTGAATTAACGTTTGAAACACTGTATATAGTACAATATGTGGCTGAAAACACACAGTTATATACCTTTAAGTACATCTCTGTCCATTACCCTCAGATTGATTACAAACATTGATGTAGATACAGTCGGTTTCCCTTAGTGCTGAAGCATGGTCATTATGTGCTATAATAATGTAAAATGTGTCTAAACGAAAACAAAGTATATACATAAGTGAAGTTGCAGATGTTTGGGAGTGGGTTGAGTTAAGGGAGTGAGCTACGCTGAATTATAGGTGTACTGTCAGTGCTTCATCAGCATTTAACCCATTAGGGATCTTGGAATCCAAAAGAATTATGTATCTGGATTCCAGACGCCGTAAGCCAGTCTGCGGTTTCCCCCTCTGAAATTTTTTGCAATACTGTTGATGACAAAGTATTTGATGTCATTGCTTTTGCCTGAGTGTGATTTGTTAATGTGTCTGGCCACAGGGTATGTTTCATCGTTGTTACTTATGGCTCGCAAGTGCTGTAGGATTCGGACATGTGCCGGATGAATGGTGCTTCCTACATAGCGTTTTCCGCATTTGCACACAAGGACGTAAACTGCATACTCTGTTTTGCAAGAGTAGCAGCCTCTGATGATATAGGGCTTGTTTCTAAACAGGACTTTGCCTTCTCTGGTGTTAATTCCTTGCTTACATGCTTTACATTTTGCGCACTTTGTGAACCCTTTCTGGCTATGTAACCATATAGGTGGCTTAGTTATAGTCGGTGCATTGCATACGAGCTGGTTGCGCATCGACTTGGCCTTCCTGAAAGTGATTGATGGACTTCTACCACTCCAACGACCTATTACTGGGTCATTCTGTACCAAAGGCCAATGCTTCTGTAAGACTTTTCTCACATGATTGTGGTAGGCGTTATACCCCGTTATCAACCTAGGAATGTCTGGTAAAGACTTACTCTGCTTCTCCTTCTTATCTTTTTTGTCTGCAAACAGGAGAGCCATTCTGTTTACATTCTAACATTTCTGGTCTGCCTTTGCTAACGTTTGGGGGCTATAACCTCGCTTGCTGAGCCTCTCTAATAGATTGGATTTGGCTTTGTTAGCACCCGACTAAGTGCTGCAATTGCGGGTCATCCGTAGACATTCTGCGTATGGAATGGATTCTTTTAGTTTGACCGGATGGAAACTTTGTGCATGAAGCACAGCGTTTCCCTCTGTTGGCCTTTTGTAAGTTCTAGTTTGGATTTTATTCTGGTCTACATACAATTCCAGATCAAGAAATTTGAATTTTTCTGTGCTTGTGGAGCATGTGAATCTTAAAATGAGGGTATTCTCATTGATGGCTGCTGCAAATGCTTGATCGCTCTCCTCTGACCCTTTCCATAGGATAAAAATATCGTCTATGTAGAGCTTATAAATTATCACATTTTCACCTATGCTTGCTGCCTGTGTGACTGCCAATACTTGCTCCTCCCACCAGCCCATATGCAGATTAGCATAACTGGGGGAGAAGCAAGTACCCATGGCTGAACCCTGTAGTTGTTTATAATGCAGTCGATCAAATATAAAGGTGTTATTGGTTAAGCACCATTCTACCATCTGTAGTAGTATAGAGGTGTGTTCGTACAATGCAATGGGTCTCTTATTAAGGTAATGTTGTAGTGCTTTAAGCCCATCTGTGTGTCTGATGCTTGTATATAGTGACTGCACATCAAGAGTCATGAATACATATTCCATATTCCAATTAAAATCATACATTTTTCGGAGAAAGTCTCCACTGTCTTGGACATATGCAGGTAGATCTTTCACAAATGGTTGCAAGAAACTGTCCACATAAATGCTAGTATTTTCAAAAAGACCACCTATGGCCGAGATTATTGGTCTCCCTGGGGGTTGCATAGCATTCTTATGTGTTTTTGGTATCAGATAAAGCTGGGGTGTGGTGGGATAATCATTCTTAAGAAATTCATATTCCTGTTTATTTATCAAGTTCATGCCTTTCCACTTGAAGAGTTCCGCATGGTAGTGTTCTTGAATTCCTAAAATCAGGGTAGGGCTTACTCTGCAGTAACATTCACGGTCTTACAATTGTGTCATCGCTTCAATGTTGTACATCTTGAGTGGCCAAAGTACTATATTTCCGCCTTTATCAGACCATCTTGCCACTATATCCGGTCTGCCCTGGATTTTAGTCATGAGATTGTTATATTTGAATCTCCTGTTGTGATCTTTAGTACAGAAATCTTTCGTGCTCATAAGAGATAGTTCCTTTAGTTCTTTAATTACATTTTCAGAGAATAAATCTAATCTGTCTTTCAGTAGAATGGGCATAAACACAGATTTGGGTCTGAAGTTGGTTTTCGTTGGGAGATGGGTATTCAAATTTGATTGGGTGGCTATATCCCCTGCTGACAACTGGCTTAGTGATTCATCGTATTCTAATGCAATCATGCCACTCAGAACCGCCATATCTGCAATAGCTAGTGTTTTTTCTGTTTCTGGACCCAAATCTTTCTCAGAGTCTTTTTTAGCGCAATTCCAAAAATACTTCTGCAGTTTTAATTTTCGTAGGAATTGAAATAGATCTATCCTTTTTTGTGCATAATCAAAGTTTGTTACAGTACAATAAGTTAATCCTAGAGATAAAATTTTAGTCTCTTCCTCAGTTAATTTTAAATCTGTTAGGTTCACAACAGTATTATCCATATTTCACAATTGCTCGTCTGCCATTATTGTTTCTTGTTCTTTCTGTAATTGGGCTTTGTTTGTTTTGCCACCACGTTTGCCCCAACGTCTGTTTTTTCTCCGTCGGCTTTTTGTTTTTTGTCAGATTTCGTTTTGCCCCTGTACCAAGCCTGCCGCTGAGTTTGCGGCCGAAGTGTTGTTAGGCGCTGTAAACGAAAATAAGCTAGTTCTTGCGCTGGTTAGGGGATTGGACCTGTTGCGCCAAGTGAGCTGTTGCTATCTGTGTCCGAGCCTATGGATGAACTTAAGTCTGTACCACTGGCTGCTGATATCGTATCCCCCCCGCTTGCAGTTGCGGAGAGTTGTTGTCTCTTGATGTTATCGAATTTTCTGGCAAAGGTATACACTCGCCCATTAACATAATCGTTTCGATCTCTCTGAAACTTTATGGCTTTTCTCTCTTTAATTTCTTCCTCATGTTTTGTGAATCTGGTCTTTATTTCTTTAATCATTTTAGTGATCTCTTCCTGTTCTTCCTTCGTATCCAGTTCTTTCAAAATTTCTTCAATTCTGGCTATTAATTTATCACAGTCACTTGCCGCATACTGGATTAATATTTTGACCATGTTTTGTGATGCCTGGGCACTGTTGTCGGCCCAGTCTTGAAGCATGGCTGGATTAGGATTTTCATACGTTGGGGCTACTAAAATTTGCGATACCCTGGGCATTCTGCCCACGCCCAGATATCTTTTCAATGATTTAATCTCCCACCATTTGGCTATCTCTTTTTTGCAGAGTTTTTCCAACTCCCCACACTGTTTTTTCGTGCTGTTGTCTGTTTCAGATTCTGTACTTATGGCCGCTTGTTTGCCTTTAGCAGACTTGCCTGTGTCTGCATCTACGAAGATGTCCAGCGCAGCCTCCTCCCGCTCCTTTTCCCACTCAGCAGCCATATTATTTCAGGAAATGCTGTTGCTTGGGGAATTCACTGCCCATTTCTATCACTTTTCAGATCCGGGACTACCTCTCCCATAACCCCTTGCGCTATTACTGTTACTCCCGCAACAAACTTTCACCGCCTTACCTGACTACCTGCAATTGCTCTCCAGCCTTCACAGGAATCGAGCAAGTCAGCTACCAGTCCGTGTGCGGTAAATACAGTCTTCTCACATTAATGGGTTTAGGGGGGCGCTGCGTACCTCTCTCCTTGAGGGTTTCACCACCAGTAATCCTGAAGACACAGCGCTGCCAGAGCGAGGAGGGTCAGTGTAGGATTTTCAGGAAAAACACTATATATATATATATATATATATATATATATATAGGGAGCGATCACAAAACATAAACGAGTTAATAATAATGCCCCATGTACTAGAAAAGCCAAGGTTGCTAAAGCTGGGTGCGATAGCGATATTTGTAGCAAGGAAGGGGATCGAGGTTACGTCTCTAAGACTAGGCAGGATGTAGTGCAGGTAGATGCATGAATTGAAACCCCTGCCCTAAGAGCCATAGATGATACTGTAACAAATGATCCGGGCGAAATGGACGAAGCGGCTGGTCCGCTAGTAAATATCTTAAGGAAGCTACTTAAGACTTTCCTTACACCCTTAGAAATTAGGTTACAATGTATCGAAAAACAGCGTCATGATCTGGAGAAGGGTATAAGAACTTCGACAAGTGTCAGGGTGGGAACGGTGCCCTCAGAAGTGCCATTGGCTAGTAAAACCCATGTCCAGGTATCGAACAACTGGCAAAAAAACCAAATTCCAGTCCCCTAAAGGTCTTGGGGAATAATTCAATAGAAAAATCTTTATTACCCACTGACCACCAAAGACAAAAAACTGTCGGTCCTAATACTTCCACCCTAAATTCTAATAAGGACTCCGTAGAAAGGGCATTAAAGGGTGAACATATTATTAATCTTCCACCTGAAGTTTGCCTTATGTCGTGGTCCTGACAGGGGTTCCGGAATTGGATAAAACAACTACGGAACCCGTTTGGGCATTGAAAAATAAGGTATCCTACTGGCTTAATACCAAACGCCCTTTACCACCAAACGCAATGAGTAAAATTCTTATGGTACGTAGGGTACCTTGGGTGGGGTACAATAGGAAAACTTCCTATGGGGACTGTGTGATTGTGAATTTTGAGTATCCACGAACTGTGAATTACATCTGCTCGTGGGGTCCCCAAAATAATGGGAGTGCTATAGCAACTAGACCACTTTCATATTTTTATATGCCGGAGGAGCAATTTGACTGTTGAGGGAACTGGACCAGGGTTACCCACCGTACAAGAGGTGGGATGGAATATGGGGGCCATGGGTATACTAATAGCTGGGGTGGGGCCCCTACAGCTAACAGGTTTAGCTGTCTAGAATCAGTAGATTGACTACAGCAGACCAAGGGGAAAATAACTGGCAGTCATAGGGGCCCATGCTTGCAAAATCCTAAGATCAAATATGCTACTAAAGTTGAAGGGGCCAAAGTGGGAAACTATGATCAAGCCAATATTAATCACCGTGGTCCTTTGGGAGAGCATGGTCATTCATATGTTGATTCAGGTGGGGTTAGGTCGTGGGCAGATAGCGTCAGTGGACACAATATCTCTCTGCATGCAAACTACTGGGAGAGGCAAACGAATATGGAGGGTTTAGATTTAAGCACAGTAACGGTGCCATGTGATAATAGTGTAGGTGTGTGTTTAAACCTTCCAGTTGAGATGGGCTTACCTGGTAATATATGTATAGAACCCATGGCTGGGAGGGACGATTTACAAAACCAGGGGCCGACACAATAATTACAATAGTCCAGCACAAAATATGAAAATAATATCTTGGAATATTGCTGGGCTTGGGAAAAACTTGAGTGATCCTGAGTGGTCTAACTACATAGAGACAAGCACACTTTGCTTTTTTTAAGAAACCTGGTCACTTAATAGTCCCCACAGAGTAGGATATAAGACGTTTGGAATTAATGCAATACCATCCGCAAGAGACAGACCCTCATGGGGCCTTATTATTTGGGTAAGTGTTACCCTGAAAATAAACATTGAAGTAATGGATGCCAACTCTATGGACATTCTGGCACTCAAGGTCAGCACACATGATGGGAAGGTGTTATATTTAATCAATGTCTATAACCGACCCTCTATATTATCAAAAGAGTCATTGACCCTGGGGGAGTTGGATTCTTTTCTTAATAGAATGGCGGATAAACAATCAGTAATAATAGCCGGGGACTTGAATTGCAGTTACGAGCCAATCCTAGGCCTAGAGGATGTATTTGAGGAGGAGGACTGTGCGAATAACATCCCGTTGCTAAGCACTGTAGATCCTGTATACTGTTCAGTTTTGGCTGTCCAAATAACGAAGCTGTGTGCGGAACACGGCTTAACCCCTTGCGTGCTGATGACAGAACGGTTCCGTCATCAGCATCGGTTGAGCTGTGCTGATGACGGAACCATTCCGTCATGACTCCGCCCGCGCAAGGTGGAGTCAGCACAGGCGGAAAATACGCCCCGCACGCAAGGGGTAAAGGGCATGTAATGGCTGTCTTCCTGCAGACGTAGCAAAAAGACCTGCTTTCGTGAGAAATAATTCAAAAAGTAATCTTGACTTTATAATTGTTTCTTTGGACATTTGGCAATACATGGCTGATATGGAGGTCAAGGATAGGTCCGAGAGCGATCACTATCCATTGGACCTACTATTTGACTCCAGTTTGTTTAACGGGGTTGATATCGGTAGCTCCATAGATAGACAAACTGTAAGCTGTGAGGAAATTTTAGTAAGTAACAATAGGCGCGCTCTAAGGTGGTCTCATATATTGGAGCATGGTGAAACCCTGGCGGAAATCTACCTACTTTTCGCCAATATGTTTGCCCCCTATGTAACTGTTCCTTTGGAGGCTGTAAACCCTGTTAGGTTTATGGATACACATAATGAATTTTTTGTATTATTAAAAACGTTAGTCACCAAAATGCCTAAAAAAGCTCACCAAAAGTTAACCAATTTATCCCACAGTAAGCCATGGTATGGCAAAACACGTAGACATGTGAATAAGGCCTGGCCCCTGATGGCTGCCAGGACTCGAGAGCGCACTACTTACAAAGAACAGTTACTCCTTTATAGTATTTTCAGTATATTTAAACCATTGATATTCAGTTCATTATACAGTTGAAATTGACCATTACATTTCCGCAATATAATTACAAAGAAATCAAAATATACACAATCAAGAAGTGATTAAATGATAAACAATACAAAAAAACCCAATGCATTTCGGGGCTAAAAAGCCCCTTCGTCGGGGGTCTGTTGAGAAGAAAAAAAGGAAACTTATTACTATTGGTGCTCATGGCGTTCACAGTTGCCATCTTGTTAACTGATAACTATTTATGAATCTTACCTCAATCTTTGAGGAAAAACTAATCTTTTTCATGAAGCTAATTTCAAATATTATACTTCTGATCTATGAAAAAAACAAATGTTTTCATTTATATTACAGCCTTAAGTAGACAAGTTTAATGGATTTAAAGGGGAAGTTATTAAGTTTACCTGCAACTTGCTTTTGAATCAATCTGCAAGAAATGTATATAAATTGATTTGACGGGATCTTATTTCATTAGTTTAAAGACTACATGTGTACCATGTTACCAAGTATGTACATGCTCACCTGTAGGTAGAATGCCGTTTATTTCAATGGTGTTCACCCTATTTATGAACAATAAAGTGTAAATAAAAAACTCCCAAGTTTTGCACGTTTATGTCTCCAGGCTGTTATGATGTTTAATGAATTACCTGTGGGTGTGAAGAATCTGACTTCAGTCTCGCTCGTAATTTGAACAAGTGCTATAAAAAACAGAGACTGTGCTTTAGACTGATGTCCTTTTTTCAAACAAATACGCATCAAGGCGATTCAATATCAATTACCTTGCGTAGCCTAGCGTGAAGTCTTCACACTCGCCAGCCTCATATTTTTAACACTGTCCTTCAGGGAAATGGATATTGACTTTACTATGACAGCTCAATCTCTGAAAACCATTGTATTACCTAAAAAAATGCTTTGAATATATTACCTGCAGTCCTACGCGGACTAAATCATTAATACTCGGTAAGAAGGAAACAGACGCCGTAGTGCGCCATTAAATAGTGATTAGTAATAGCGCCCAAATCGTAAACTAAGAACTCAATTCTTTGTCTCTATCCCTTTATTACCGGCAGCCGACCACAGCTGAACAGACACCGCGGTACCGAAGCACAACAGCGTAGGACCGCAGGTAATTTATTCAAAGCATTTTTTTAGGTAATACAATGGTTTTCAGCGATTGAGCTGTCATAGTAAAGTCAATATCCATTTCCCTGCAGGACACTGTTAAAAATATGAGGCTGGCGAGTGTGAAGACTTCACGCTAGGCTACGCAAGGTAATTGATATTGAATCGCCTTGATGCGTATTTGTTTGAAAAAAGGACATCAGTCTAAAGCACAGTCTCTGTTTTTTATAGCACTTGTCCAAATTACGAGCGAGACTGAAGTCAGATTCTTCACACCCACAGGTAATTCATTAAACATCATAACAGCCTGGAGACATAAACGTGCAAAACCTGGAGTTTTTTATTTACACTTTATTGTTCATAAATAGGGTGAACACCATTGAAATAAACGGCATTCTACCTACAGGTGAGCATGTACATACTTGCTAACATGGTACACATGTAGTCTTTAAACTAATGAAATAAGATCCCATCAAATCAATTTATATACATTTCTTGCAGATTGATTCAAAAGCAAGTTGCAGGTAAACTTAATAACTTCCCCTTTAAATCCATTAAACTTGTCTACTTAAGGCTGTAATATAAATGAAAACATTTGTTTTTTTATAGATCAGAAGTAAAATATTTGAAATTAGCTTCATGAAAAAGATTCGTTTTTCCTCAAAGATTGAGGTAAGATTCATAAATAGTTATCAGTTAACAAGATGGCAACTGTGAACGCCATGAGCACCAATAGTAATAAGTTTCCTTTTTTTCTTCTCAACAGACCCCCGACGAAGGGGCTTTTTAGCCCCGTATGCATGGGTTTTTTTTGTATTGATTATCATTTAATCACTTCTTGATTGTGTATATTTTGATTTCTTTGTAATTATATTGCGGAAATGTAATGGTCAATTTCAACTGTATAATGAACTGAATATCAATGGTTTAAATATACTGAAAATACTATAAAGGAGTAATTGTTCTTTGTAAGTAGTGCGCTCTCGAGTCCTGGCAGCCATCAGGGGCCAGGCCTTATTCACATTGATAGTGGTGTAAGCAGGCACCAATCGAAGGCAGCACACAAAACGTACAAAATGTACTAGCTTGACAATAGTGTGCAGCACCCACACACATTCACTAAAACATGTAGACAAGCAAAAACCGCCCTTCTAATGGCAGTAAAAACAAAAACTTCGGTCGAAATCAGGCAGGCGAGAAAAGATTACAAGCAAATCCAGAAGGCTGAAAGAAGAGCCTGGGAAGAAGCTAGATGGGCTGATCTCTTGGTAGCTACTAAGACAAAGGACAATGTTGCCTTTTTGAGATTGGTGGAAAATGGGAACCATGTAGGAAAAGTAGCAAAAGATGTATATTTAGATGATTAGATGATCTTACCTGGGTTACCCATTTTACTGAGCTATTTAAAAAACCCGACCTTGTTAATGCTGTCAGGGAGGACGCCCCGTGCCTTATTCCTCCCGAGGCTAAACTTGACTTTAGCTTAGAGGAAACAGAATCAGCTATCAATACTGTTAAAAATGGCAAAGCGCCAGTCCTTGATAAAATTACTGGCGACTTGTACAAACACGAGCTAAGTATTTGGGCACCCTATATCAATTATTTAGGTAACATACTGGCATCTGGAGTCGATTTTCCAGATAGTTGGAGGGGTGCGGAGATTGTTTTAATTTTTAAAAAGGGAGAACGGTCTGATCCATCCAATTATCGTCCAATTAGCTTAAAGGACATATTACAGAAAATTTACTCTAGACATATTTTAGCCAGAGTGAACATATGGATGGAGGCTAATTTGATACTTACCAAATTCCAGGCTGGGTTTAGAAATAGTGTCAGTACAGTGGATCAGGTCTTTAGACTTTGCTGTCTCTATTGGATATACGTGCACATAAGGAAGGGTCACCCTAATGTTGCTTTTGTAGATCTTAGAGCTGCGTTCGACCTGGTCCCACAAGATCTCCTTTGGGATTCTTTGCATGCACAAGGGATACCGTCTTCCCTGCTTGATCAGATAATTAAATTGCATGCTAATAACTATGCAAAGGTACGATGGGGGTTAAACGGAAACTTACACAGAATATACCAATTGAACATGGGGTTCGACAGGGTTGTGTGTTGGTCCCAAAGTTATTCTCCCAGTACGTGAATGATATCCCCGCACACCTGTTGGGTTGTACTAATGATTCCCCCAGATTGAATGGTCAGAAGGTCCCAGCGCTGCTATTTGCGGACGACACCATATTGATTTCACAAACTCCCAGAGGTCTCCAGGCACTTCTAGACTCATTTAAACAGTACTGCGATAAAAAGGGGTTGGAGATAAATGTTGAAAAAACTAAATACATGGCCCTAAATCCCCATAAATCCCAAATGGCGAACTTGGTACTCAATGGCCAAAAACTAGAATCAGACCGGAGTTTTATTTACTTGGGGGTCTCCATTGATTCTAAATTTACATGGAAGACACAAGTAGAGAAGAGCAAATTGATGTTTACACAGAACACAATTCCAATTATAAAAAAGCATGGCAAAAGCACTAGTAAAGCCGTAACACCAGCGTTGGAAATTTTCAAATTCAAGGCCCAATCTGCAGCATTGTATGGGGCAGAAATTTGGGGGCCAATGTCCAAGAATGCTTTTGTAATTAATGAAAATAAATTCTTGAGAAATCTTGTGAAGATGCCGAATGGCACCCCTTTAGTTCCACTGATGATGGATTTGAATGTGAAACGCACAGATCATTTTACCATCCTACGGCCCCTAACTTTTTGGGTGAGGCTCTGGTCTATACCAGAACTTATAGACTATAGGAATGGCCTAACTGAATTAATGAATCTGGACGTGTTAAACGCTAATCCCTGGCTCAAGCATGTTCGCTTCTGGTTTAAGAAAATTGGTCTGACTGAATATTGGGATGCACCGGAAAATTTACCCCAAAACGCTAAAAATGTACTTAAGACTGTTTTTTGGGGTTATATTGCATATACCCTGGCAAACGAGCATAAGGGTGGAACATTAACCTATACATTTTTGACCTTCAAGGAAAGTCCTTGCTTTGAGACTTTTCTTGATGAAATCGAACCACCCTTAGCCAAAGCTTATTTATGAAATTTAGGTATGGCAACCTTATGCACAATTTAACTTTGACCAGATGGGCCGGGGAGGGTAATCTAGAGCAAAATGCTACAATACCAACCGATGTTTGCACTATGTGCCAGGACAATTCTAAGGAAGATGATCAACATATTCTCTTCTTCTGTTCCGCTTATGCGTCAGCAAGGAGAAAATGGATAAAGGCTCTATGTAACCTTCTTGGTGTAAGAACTTGCAAGGAGGCTCTTAGAATTGTTAAATCTGATACTAGGAGAACGATTGTTTTTTGCATCAGTAGATTCCTACTTTCTATAAACTTTATTCGTAAAAGGAATGGTTGCAAACTGTAAAACTGGTCTATTTTAGTATACATGACATCTTGACCTTAACATCTCTTTTGTATATGTTTTAAACCATGTAATCAATAGTTTATCATACTATGTGATTCTCCTACCCCTCCTTCTTTTGCATTTTACATTGTGTATAGTTTTTTATTGCACGTGATTGTGAAAATGATTTTATCATGTATTGCTGATTCATGTATCTTTTATGGCTCAATTTGCGCCAAAATAAAGATGAATTGATTGATTGACATTAGAATGCAATCACATATATACACTGTTCCACCTGGCACTAGGTATTACTTTACAGATCAAATTGGGCCACTGTCATAGCCAACATATCTCACAGTTAGAGGAAACACCCAGTAACTACTGGTAACATTGCACTTAGCATAGAACCTCATACAATACATTGTTTGCAGTGCACCATAGTAAACACTTATCAGAGACCACCTATCAGTACAATCGCCATAGTGATGCGCAGGGTACCAACCTTAATATTGTAACCCCAAAGCCTAATCACATCGGGCATACCATAAATCATAAATCCCTAGGCTAATCGGGCCATTCTCATCACAGCACTCGTAGTAAAACACAACCAGTAACTACTGGACAAGGTGCACACACATTTTGGCATAAACATATTAGGCCAAAGCATCAGCAACAGTACCACAGCATGAGGCTTAAGTCACACTCACTGTGCCCTATCCTGAACACTTGTAGAGGGTACACATTAGGCAAGAACTTAGTACAGCATGGCATGAACACCAACAGCAGTGCACGTAGCAAACAGGATTAGTGGGCACATATCGCAATCATTCTTGGGTGCCCATAGTTCAATGACACCTTCACTGTACACTTTTCTGAGTTGCTGCTCAATATCCTGCTTCCTTCCTCGCATGTTTCTGGGCCTTCTGCCCACCTTCACCCAGGACCGCAGTAATGCCTGTGTACTACTTGTCCCTCACTTCCCTACCCCCGGTAAGTCCACACTAAGGGGGCGAGGCTCCCACACAACTGAAAAACAATGGGAGCCCCCTCATTGCCAAAGTCGGGGCAGTGAACTCCCAGGTCGGACTCCCTTGTGTCTCCCGCCTGCAACTTAATTCAGGGAGTGGCCCTCCAGCCTGCGATGCCGTTGTTGGTCCCAGCTCACCTGTGTGCAGCAGAGCTCCTCCTGCTGGCCCACACACGCGGCGGCCTGCAGACTGATACCGGTAACAGGTAGCCTCCGTCAGTTCCCACACCACCTGTGTCACTCTTCTCACTTCCCTACAGCCTCTGGAGTGCAGGTGCACATCAGGACTCCTCAGCAACTTCCCTCTTTGCTGGAGTCGTTTTCTGCCTTGCATGCTGCTGCCTCCTGGACTTCTCCTCCGGTGCTGGACCCGCCTTTCTCTTCCTCGGAGGGTGTCGCTCCTGGAGTTCTGGACCGAACTAAGGTCCAGAGGTGTCAGGGACAACACCCGAAGACCCCTGAGTTCTACCTGTCTCGGTGCACAAATAAACAGAAACACGGGCTTCTCGATGGTGGCGTCAGACACCAAAGGTTTATTACTGCAGGGATACAGAAGTCACAGAAACTACACACGGGCAGATTCTAGGAGCCTGTTCCATTTGCACTAAGTGAGTTGCTCCTTAAATACAGAATTTTTAGCTGCAGGCAACATTCTTCACGTGCTAGTACATTTCTTTAAGCTTTGTATCCTAAACAATAAATATTTGGCATCAAACAGGAATTGTCAACAAATCTCTGATGTTCAAACATTACGAATGAGAGGTTCCCACTGTTCGATCATAATTCCATGTCATCTTCTCATTCAAGAGCCGGACCGCCTCATCGTAAATTTCGTTACCTCCCCCTAATAAAGGCCCAGAAGGAAAGGAGCAGAGCCAGGTGTAGAAGATAGAAAAACAGGATAAGAGATGTTTGTGGGTCGTAAATGGGCAAGGCTACCGACTTCGGCCACCTAATCATGATCAGCCAACGTACACAAGAACCAGTAGAGCAGGACTGGCCTCGGGCAGAGGAGGCAGCTTCTGCCGAGTCATGCGGCCACAGCGTTTCTGACTTAAGATGTACGTGTCATCGACAAGGTGAATCGCCGGCTAAAGCCTACGTGTCCTTTGAGTGTAATGAATTGATCAGAGGTCACTGTATGTCCATTGACTATGTGAGGGCAAGAAAACAAGATGGATGCCATAATCTAAAATGGATGCCATCGGTGTACCGGAAATGTGCTCATAACAGGAGTGCTCTTGCTCGTAGCATAGCGAAAACACCAGGATATACTATATGGATCATTTACGGTTCACTGGTACCAAAATTATGGGTTTACGACGATGTCGAAAACACGGGTTCGAATCGTCACGGAACCTCAGACCCTCCTTTTGCCCTAACATAGGCAATTACTCACTCTATGTCAGAGTCAATCTCGATGTTCATTAGGTCAGTGATATGTTGCTGTAGCATTATTCTATCTCGTACTTTGTCTCCCAACACAGGCGGTTTCCTTAAGCAAGTTGCAGCACAAAGGCTACACAAGGCAGGGCCACACTGGATGATAAGACAGCACGAGAATAGGAACACTAAGATAATACCAATGACCATTAGAACCTTCCATCCCCACGCTGATAATAGAGTCCCGAGCCATTCCATTAACGACCAGTTTCCCTTGTCTACATGGATAGAGTCGGAAATCTTGTGTAGCTTTGAGATCGCTTCATACACTGTCGGAGCATTATTGGGAATATAAACACAGCAACTCGATTGGATCATTCTGCATACCCCACCTCGATCTGCAAGTATTACTTCAAGAACCATACAGTTCTGTAATGTCATGAGACGATCCGCCTGAAGCTCAGCTGTTAAGTTACTAAGGGCACCAGCAGTTTCTGTAATAGTAGATTCAACTACCCGTGTTAGCTGACGTAGATTTCTACTATTGGCCATAGGCCCCCAGAACGGAAGGACATTTTTGAAGAAGTCTCCGACTTCCTGACCAGCGGTGTCTTCCTTGCTGAAAACACCTCTTACTACTCTGGTTTTGTGATAATTTGAGGCAGCTGTGTATGTCGGAGGCAACAATCGAGCAATATAGCATGAACCTAAAAAGTCAGCAGGCAACCATGTATATGCTCTGTCTCGACAGATAAAGTAGGTACCCTTAGCAGTGAGGAAGGCAGGGGAAGAGTTCGATGGATACACGTAAGTTTCAACACAATCACTCTTCCCCAGCCGAGCTCTTGGATTTCTCCCATTACCTTGCAAGCAGAATTGACCTCGGTGGGGTACAACCCAAACTGGAGTGGAGCTCTTACGTTTACTTTCACCCAAACTAATGCTATACTCCGTAGCATTCCAACTCAAATAAACTCGAAGCTCGTCTTTAGGGATGAATGGGGAATTATTGACGTCTTTAATCATGTTCGTTATTCCCTTTAACAATGCTTTGTTAGCGGAGTTATATTTAATGGAACGTGGAGGACGCGGGGATAGGTTTCGAGGGCATGGACAAATACAGTCTGGAAGGCCCGACATGATCCATTATAGCTAAAAGGCAAAACCAGGTAGGGAATGCCTTTATCCATAGTGTGTGGTATCAAACCGCACACCCAGCAGTCTGTTGTGTTAACTACCAGTTGGTGTTGGTGCAAGAGTTGTACAAAAGTGTTATTTATAAATTCTGAGCGTCGAGCTTGCTCATGTTCAGGAAACGAATGAAAGGAATGAGGAGAATCAATAGTAGGAGAAACAAGAACAGGGGAAGTACTGTAGTCGTGATCGGTGCAAAAATTAAATGTATACCAAAGACAATTTCACCCACCAACGTTATTAAAATAATCAAAAACGTAATTGCACATTGCATCAGAAAACATTTGTTATGTAGAATTTTGTATAGTCTATTTCTGCGAACATAAATTACATTCTCTCGGTGCAGCTCAGGAAGCTCCATCTTCTACAACTGCTCGCGACCACTGATGATATGTACGTAGTTGAAAAAGCCTCTATCAGCCCTGGGAGTTCCCAGAACTAACAGAAAGACCGACCTTGTGTCTGGCCCCCGCAGATTCAACTAGGCACAAAGCCACGACCCTACTGCGACCCAGACGGCAAGGCAATAAAAACAATAGAAATATACAGGGAAATACAAAATATTCAGCAAACTTCCTGGCTGGAGGCAATGTAAAGGATCAAAATATGAAAAATAGGCAGTTTCCTGCTTTATTTGTCCTTGTTATGAGAGCGCAGGTTGTATCTCAATTTTCCTGACGTTGTTTGATCCGGGAATAGTCTGTTTTCATCAGGGGCAACAATGTTCGAATTCGCAGATGACAAATGTTCGTTCGATGCAGTGTTCTGGTCAGTGATCAAAGAAGCAGTTTCAGAAGGAGAGTCAGAGTTTGGTGAATCAGTTATCGGTTCTGCATCACTGAAAGGAACATATCTAGGAACCGGTTCTGTATCAGAGGCACCAATTCCTTGTCTAACCCAGTTGTCATAAGGGAGTGGTAGGGGTACACGCTTAGTGTGTGAAGCGTGGACCCAATTATTTCTGCCAGCCACACGTACAGCAGTCCTCGTTGCCAAGATCACTTGGAAGGGGCCCACGAACTTTGGTTGTAGATTCCTGGTCCTTCCAAAATTCCTGATAACGATGTAATCACCGGGTTTCAGCTGATGACCTGGACTTTCCGGAGGCTTTGGCAATGCATCAAAAACCTGTTGGTGAATGAGACTCAATTTAGCAGTCAAGTCAAAAAGGTAATCAATTAGCATTGGGTATTCCAGTTGTTTAAACTCTCTAGGTCTTGGTACCCCCCAAACATTAGCAGGGCGACCGAACACAATCTAATAGGGGCTAAGCCCTACTCGGGAATGCACAGTCGCTCTTGTGGATAACAGGGCCAAAGGTAGTGCGTCTGGCCAGGACAAACCCGTGGAAGCTTGGATCTTGGCGAGTTTTAGTTTAAGGGTACCATTGTATCCTTCGACCAAACCTGCTGACTGAGGATGGTTTGCACTGTGAAATTTTTGCTTGATCTTCAAACCGGCACACACACTCTGCATAACTTTCCCTACGAACTCACTTCCGTTATCTGACCATACAATCCGAGGCATACCATATCTTGGGAAATATTCCTTTAGGAGGATTTTGGCAGTGGACAAGGCAGTATTATCTTTCAGTGGATATGCTTCGATCCACCTTGAAAAAGCACAGACTACCACTAGGACATATTTAAGGTTATTACATCGGTCCATGTGGATGAAATCCAACTGAATTACTTCAAAGGGGCAAGAAGGAGGAGCGAAATGTCCAGCGGGTGTGGGGGTTACCTTACCAGGATTATGCATCAGGCAAATCATACAGTTTCTCACCACTCTCTCTGCACACTTACTGATTCCATTATTATTCCAGACTGGGGCCAACATCTTACAAATTCCTTTAGAACTGATGTGCGCTGCTCCGTGCGCCATCGTTACTACCGCAAGCACATACGCATCAGGCAGCATCCAACGCTGGTGTTCCGACAAGTCAATCCAACATCCACTTGAGTCCAATTTACCCGTTTTCTCTTTCCATGCAAGCTTTTCCTCTTCCGTCGCTTCTTTCTGAATTTCTTTCACACTTTCCACTGTGTCCTCACACATTCCCGATTCTGCAACCCATCTCGCAGACGTCGCAACATACATTCTACTCATCGTATTCCTAGCTGTCTGTTTAGCTGTCTCATCAGCAAAAGCATTTCCACGACCAACATCATCCGGGATTGCTCGATGAGCACTGCACTTCACAATCGCAACTTCCATTGGTAAGGTTAGAGATTCCAACAAGTCATTGACTAGCTGACCATGCTGGATCTTAGTCCCATGGGACGTAATAAAACCTCTTTCCTTCCACAATCGGCCAAAACTATGTGCTACGCCGAACGCGTACTGGCTATCTGTGAACACATTCACTCTCTTTCCCTTAGCTAAAACACACGCTCTAGTAAATGCAATTAATTCTGCAGCTTGGGCAGAATTCTGACTCACTCTTGCAGTCTCCACAATCGTACTCAAAGTCGTTACTGCATAAGTAGCTGTCACATCACTATTTTCCAATTTAAAACAAGACCCATCAACATATAACGTGCCATCTGGGTCTGATAACGGAGTGTCTTTAAGATCAATCCGTCCTTTTGTCTCCTCCTCGGTTCTAAAACAACAGTCATGTGGTTCAGAATCACTCGACTCCTGGCTAGTCGGCAACAGTGTTGCTGGATTCAATACATTGCATCTTTTAATCTGAATATGACTCGCTAGCAGTGTCAGCTCGTAGCCTGATAATCTAGCACTGGTGAGGTGCTGAGTCTTCGTTCGGTTCATGAGTGTATCCACAGCATGTGGAACCATGACCACCAGCATATTGTTCATGACCAAACCAGCAGATTATCGAATGGACACTGCAGCTGCTGCTGTAGCTCTTAAGCAACTTGGCAACGCTCTGGCTACCGGGTCTAATGTTGATGAAAAATACGCACAAGGACGTTGTTTATCACCAAATCGTTGTGTCAGAACACTCAATGCACAACCTTCTCTCTCGTGAACATAGAGTGTAAATGGCTTACTGTAGTCGGGTGTTCCCAACACCGGAGCTGAACATAGGGCATTTCGTAGCTCAGAAAAGCTTTGCTGACATTCGGCAGACCATGGCACCGGACTCGGAACACCTTTTCCAGTCAAGGCCACCAATGGTTTTGCCAAAAGTGAAAAATGTGGGATCCATTGCCTACAGTATGAGGTAATACCTAAAAACGCACGCACTTCTCTCTGTGTGTTAGGAACATTCATCTGCGTAATTGCTTTTCTTCCCTCCTTTGACAAGAGATGACCTAGGTAGGTCACCTCTTGACAACAATATTGCATTTTGGAAGGTGACACCTTGTGATTTAAATCAGACAAATGATGCAGTAGGGAAATTGTAGCTGCTCTGCAAGTTTCCTTGTCATCGGCAGCCACTAGAAGGTCATCCACGTATTGCACCAAAGCAGAACCAGAAGGAAGTACAAAAGAATCTAATTGACTTTTTAATGCCTGCCTGTAAATGGATGGGCTTTCACAATAACCTTGTGGAGCACGTTTAAACCTGAAACTCCGACCTCCTAGGGAGAAGCCGAAAATATCTCTGCTTTCCTCGGCTATTGGAATGCTGAAAAAGGCATTTTTCAAGTCGACCACTGAAAACCATGTAGCTGTGGCAGGAATCAGCGTCAACAATGCCGTAATGTCTGGAACCACAGGGAACTGTGGAACTACGATTTTGTTAACCTCCCTAAGGTCAATTACAAATCTGTACACTGGACTTTTTGAAGGATCAGTGCGTTTCAAGATCGGCAAGACAGGACTGTTACAGACATTTCCTCTAGTTTCTTCTATTACATCTTTCTCAATCAAATCTTGCACTATCAATAAAAGTGCACGCTCGCCTTCACTAGAAATCCTGTATTGTGGGATTCGTGGGAATTTGACATTTGCTTTCAAAGTTATTACATAAGGAGGAATTTCCAAAAGACCTACATCGTTAGGACCAGTCGCCCAAAGAGTATTAGGGAGAGAACGCAGCTCCAGTGGGAGCGCATCCATTGACAAGTACATCGGGGAGATGATTCTCTTACCCAATGTAAGCTGTACTCCTGACGGAGAACAGTACAGAGTCGCATAGAGGCGTTTTAACAAGTCTAAACCAAACAGATTTTCATTACAACCTGTCGCCAAAATCAGGGGTGCTTTCAATTGACGAGGCCCAACGGAAATAGACAAAGGACCAGAAACAGGGTTGTAAACAGGGGCGCCTGAAAAACCTACTGAAACGTTTGTTAAGCCGGACAAAGGTGCGCCAGGGAGTTTCGCATGCATGATAGAACTTTTTGCTGCACCAGTATCCAACAGAAACGGTTCGACTACACCTGATGTAGCTACTGCGACATAAGGCCCACTCTGATCTACTGGAACTGATACTACTCCCTCTCTTTGTCCATGGCTGTCCTAGTACTCATTTTGCTGAAATTCCTCACTAACTTCACAGTAATCCTCAACGTGATACTGTTGAGATCTAGTTGGCTGTGCAGATTGTCCGTTTCGCTGATCAAAATAATTAGAAGGGCGATCATTCGTTTGTGGAGGCATAGCACCTCGCCCTCGACCTCTAGACGTTTGCGTGGAACCACCACGACCTCTCTGAGCTGCAGCAGCATTATTTTGTGCTAGTACTGGACACTCATTCTTATAATGACCTTCCTTTTTGCAGTAAGCACACTGATTCCATTGGTATTGCGGTCTCTGGGAACCATAGTCGGTCCTCTGGTATGACCCTTGCTGTGTGTTTGTCTGATTCGTGCGAGGCGGATATGCCTGCTGCAAAAGGACTTTAGTTTTTAAATCTTTTGTTTTCTTTTCTGATTTTTCTTTCTCTTCTTTAGCCCTATTTTCATAGTACTGGGCAGTTGCAAGTATTTGCGCAGTCGTAGAGACAGCCCACGCACTTTCAGAATCTTTTAATTTATTACTAAGCTCTGGTAACAGATTGTGCACAAATTTATCAACAAATAATCTTTGGCCTCCCTCCGTGCTCATATCCTGACCACTATGATCTACAAAGGTTTCTTCGAATCTAGTGAAGAAGTCGGATACGCTTTCGTCTTTCTTTTGTTTACATGTGGACAATTTGTCCCAATTTACATGCAATGCTGGCATCAATGTTTTCATTAGATCAATTATCCTACCAGTTAAATTAGCAATTAGGGGTTCGGGTTTAGAACCACCAATCTGTTGACCATCTGCCGCTATTATGGCTGGCCAATCACCACCTAGGACAACTGGATGATTTTCATTACGAATTTTAGCCCAAATAGGTTGCGGCACCACATTGCCAAATAGCATGTCGATGTCTGCTAAATTCATTACGCAAGCCTGAACCGTCTGAGTCAGCTCTTTATAATATCCGGCTGGATTTTTACGCGGATCTGGCAAGGCCTGTTTTACTGCTAACACTTCAGCTCGTTTCCACGGAATGTGTATCCACACTCTCTGGAATTGGGCTGTAGCGGCTGCAATACCATGGACCGCATCAGCTTGGATAGCTTCGCGCCATATTGGCGGAACCTCTCTCATAGGATATTGACGACCTTGTTTTGCGCTACGTTTCTCTAGGTCCCTTGGTGAACGGAGAGAGGAATCAGCCCTATAACTTAGAATCAGTTCCATCGCTTCTTTTACATCCTGACCTACTATCATACCTGCAGCAAATTTTTTCTGAACGTGAATTATCTCATCCGGAACTGATTCAGAATCGTCCTCCTCCCAATCCTCACGCAAAAGGGAGCACATTACATCGAACACATAGCGCTGGGTCGGTTCATTCCATTGCATGAATGTATCTAATACATCTCGTACATCATACCTTCCACTTTCGAAATCCATCTAAGGGCTGTGGAATCTAATATTCCACGTTCTTCAGTACTAGGGAGCTGACTACGTCTCTGAGTAGATTCAGAGGCAGGGCTCCTAATTAGGGTTTTGTAAAAGGGAGATAGAATATTAGTGACAGATTCAGTGATTCTTCTACGAACAGAAAGCGGAGTCATATAGCTTGCAGAAGATTTGAGTAGAGTAGTAGTTGGAACAGAGGAAACAGCAAGAGTAGGGGTAGCAGGCAAAGTAGCTTGTGAAGCAACAGGTATAAGCGGAGCAGGCAGAGGCAAAGGAGCGGGCAACCCTGGAAGAGGGGGTGCCGGAGGAATATTATTAATTACAGGGAGTACAGGAGCTGGATTCAAGGGAACAGGAGCAGGTATACCAGGCTGGACAGCAGCCGGTAACAAAACATTTGGCAAAGGTGGAGCTGTAGCACCCTGTGCATACGGTGGAGGTGATCTCAACAAGTAAGACAACAGGGGATCCTTTTCAGGGTCCTCTACTGACTTAATAGTACTCGATGGCAAGGCAGGATAGCACTTGTCGATCGCCAAATTACGTTCTCTATCAGCTATTTCTATCGCTTTCTCAGTTTTATCAAGTTGCAGCTGCTCTGCAGCCTGAGTTAAGGTCAACTCTTGCTCTTTCTGCTCTTTCTTCAATTTCTTAATCTCTCTTTGTTTAGATTCTTTTCGCCAAAAACGGAAAGAATCAAACATTGCCGGCCGGGCTTTCCTCTTAAACAGTTGTACTTCCAAATTATCAAGAACTTCGGGTTCGAAACTACCATGTAGTGGCCAACTAAGGACACCATCTTCTTTCGTGTAGCGAACCCACACCTCATTATAAGATATGGGACCCACACCATGCTTACAGTAAAGTTCATAAAGAGGAGTTCCAATCGGAGGAACCAGACATGAGTCCTCCAACCGGGAGTCCTTGTTGCAACCAAAACATGAAAACATACAGTTTTTCCGACTTACCATTTTACTAACCGGAACACAAACAAACACAGACAAAAATGCGCAATCGAACTTAGAACTTAGGCCTACCAAATGAACGAATGTCTCGATACCCAAACCAAACCAAAGATTATCGTAACTAGAACAACCAGTGATAATCTACAAAACCAAGTCAAACCAGAGAACTAAAAGGATAAATCCTTAACCAAAAAAAACTAGCAACCACTTAATACTTAACTGAGGCACTGAAGACGTCACCAAGGAGAAACCCGTCCACGTTTCGCCGTACTAAGGTCTGCACCTCGGGTCCAAGACAGGGCGACAGTCAAGGCAGCGGACCTCTTCAGCCGTCCGAACGGGAACCCTCGTGGAAGAAAACTTTGGGCCACTTTTGCGATATACCGGGATCGATGAAGTGGGGCGCCTCCCTCTGGAATCTTCACACGAAGCTTCTCGAACTCTTCAGGCTTTTGGACCGGTACCGAATGACGTTGCCCCACGTTGGGCGCCAATTGGAGTTCTGGACCGAACTAAGGTCCAGAGGTGTCAGGGACAACACCCGAAGACCCCTGAGTTCTACCTGTCTCGGTGCACAAATAAACAGAAACACGGGCTTCTCGATGGTGGCGTCAGAGACCAAAGGTTTATTACTGCAGGGATACAGAAGTCACAGAAACTACCACGGGCAGATTCTAGGAGCCTGTTCTATTTGCACTAAGTGAGTTCCTCCTTAAATACAGAATTTTTAGCTGCAGGCAACATTCTTCACGTGCTAGTACATTTCTTTAAGCTTTGTATCCTAAACAATAAATATTTGGCGTCAAACAGGAATTGTCAACAAATCTCTGAAGTTCAAACATTACGAATGAGAGGTTCCCACTGTTCGATCATAATCCCATGTCATCTTCTCATTCAAGAGCCGGACCGCCTCATCGTAAATTTCGTTACCTCCCCCTAATAAAGGCCCAGAAGGAAAGGAGCAGAGCCAGGTGTAGAAGATAGAAAAACAGGATAAGAGATGTTTGTGGGTCGTAAATGGGCAAGGCTACCGACTTCGGCCACCTAATCATGATCAGCCAACGTACACAAGAACCAGTATAGCAGGACTGGCCTCGGGCAGAGGAGGCAGCTTCTGCCGAGTCATGCGGCCACAGCGTTTCTGACTTAAGATGTACGTGTCATCGACCAGGTGAATCGCCGGCTAAAGCCTACGTGTCCTTTGAGTGTAATGAATTGATCAGAGGTCACTGTATGTCCATTGACTATGTGAGGGCAAGAAAACAAGATGGATGCCATAATCTAAAATGGATGCCATCGGTGTACCGGAAATGTGCTCATAACAGGAGTGCTCTTGCTCGTAGCATAGCGAAAACACCAGGATATACTATATGGATCATTTACGGTTCACTGGTACCAAAATTATGGGTTTACGACGATGTCGAAAACACGGGTTCGAATCGTCACGGAACCTCACTCCTCTTCACCGGGACTTCTCTGCTTTTCCCGGCCTCCTCCAATGTGGCCATTGGCGGGGCTCTTCCTTTTGGCATCAGCCCCCAGCCGGTCAGAGTTTCAAGGGCGGCCTGCTACACACGGAGTGAGGTCTCCTTCATCTTTCCCTTTGTAAGCCCTGCCCTCCAAGAGCCTTCGCCTGCCTGGCTTCCTCTCCCGGGGGTAGGACACTCTGCCTACAGTCAGGCACCCACTGCCTGGCTTCCTGGTGATTCCTCCTGAATCTCGGCCCCAACATATGGAGCGAAGTGTCTGCAGTGTCTTGAACCGGGAAATGCAGCCCTGCACACGCTGCCCGGTCAAGGGCTGGCTGAAGCAGAAGACTGCACAGCCCGTCTCTCTCTCGAAAGGAACCCCCTCCTTGGGCTCACGCAGTGAAAGTACAGGAGCTCACCACTCGCTTCCTGTAAATCCTCTCGGGGTCTGGGCAGTGGTCTTCTCCTGCTCTTTCACAAAAGCTTAATAAACAGGTACATCGCTCCACATGTTCTTTGGCTGCCTGCAGGAATAAAAGGGGCTGCACTTCTCCAGCACTCTGAATCCCCCTTGTGGAAGCGCTTCACCACCCTTGGCCCTAAAATGGAAAGGAGTGAAGAGCACAGCGCTCACTGTACGCTGTTCGCGATCAGGCAGGGCAATTAAATTGAAGGAAAAGCGCCCCACCTGTCTTCACCATAAAGATAGGTAAAAGGGAAGCAGGCCATCACACAGGACCCTGGGGCAGGGAGGCAGTCCCTTCATTATATCAACACCCCAGGCAAAGTCACAGTGACGGTTCCCTGCCAACACAGCAGTCCTCTTCTTCAGTTTCAGAACGAGCAGTCTGCCGGCCGCAGGCTTCGAGTAAACACCCAACAGCACAGTACATGGGGTCACAGCCCCAATACTTATACGCCGTAGTGTCTTTGTTCTCCTCCTCCCACAGGGCTCTGCACCCGGTCAAAACCAGTTCTAGGGGCACTCACACCTTTCTCTAAAGGTGCACCACCACACCCTTTGTCAGTGTAGGCTCTGGCCCCAGACACACAACAGGGGGACGAAGCCAGCATTGTAGAAGGCAGGCACAGTCCCATTCAGTCCAAGGTGCTACTCCTCCCACCACTCCAAATAAAGATTGGCCTATTCAGCCTAGTGCCTACTCACCCAGCCCCTGTTACTCCAGTGCCAGACATGCAATACACATCAGGCAGGCACAACGACATATAGCACACAGAAATGCCCACTTTTAAAAGTGGCATTTCTAAAATAGTGATAATAAATCTGCGAACACCATTGCGCATCATTTATTACCACTATTCCAAACATACTAAACTGGACCACTCTACTCCTCTCCGGTCTGGAATTACCATTGAAGCATTTATCAGGGAATCCCCAATGCATTCCTATAAGAGGGCAGCCTCACAGTAGTGAGAAACCAAAATGGCTGTTTGTCACTACCAGGGCATGCAACACAGTTGAGGCTCATGTCCTACCTTTTACCTACAATGCACCCTGCCCCTGGGGCTAGCTAGGGCCTACCTTAGGGGTGACTGATGTGTAGTAAAAGGGGAGTCACAGACTTGGCATCCACTTTATGTGCCACGTCACAGTGGCAGTAAACGGCGCTTGCAGGCTTTAAAGGCTACTTTGGTGGGTAGCACAATCAGCGCTGCAAGCCCACCAGTAGCATTTAATTTACTGGCCCGGGTATATGAGATACCACCTTACTGGGTACTGACAGGTAAATTAAGTTAGCCAAACAGGTGTAGACCAACCTTACCATGTTTACCATAGAGCACATGCACTTTAACACTGCACAGCAGTGATAAAGTGCCCAGAGTCCTAAAACCACCAACACCATGTCAGAAGAAATACTAGGAGGAAGGCAAAAAGTTCAGGGATGACCCTGTAAAATGGGATCTATCTATCTATCTATCTATCTGTCTATCTATCTATCTATCTATCTATCTATCTATCTATCTATCTATCTATCTATCTATCTATCTATCTATCTATCTATCCAAGAAGGTCTATGTATACCAATGGTAAGCTGTGAGTGGGATTCTATGCTCCTCTATATCCTTAGTAAGCCCCATTGTATCTCACAACAGACAGCCAATGCGCTGTTTTGTAGGTTTGACCTATAAATAAGAGTTAGACCCTTATTGACCTCATTCCATGCATAATTCCCCAGTTCATCACAAAAATGTAGCAATGGCATTACAACGTTTGTTTAAATCATTTATCAGTTTTAGATGAAGGCCCCTCCTGATGATATCAGTGAGTGTGGAGAATAGGATGTTCTCTGTGATGAAAATCTCTACCCTGCCTAGCCCCGCCTAGTACTGAAATTACAATGTAACTTCCCTCCTGCTTACCGTCCGTAAAATCATAGAAATGACAGCTTCATCTGTAAACATGGCCACTATTAAGCCTTGTTTTCCATTCACTTGAAGGTTAGTGTCTCCCTATCTAGACCAACGAAATGATTTAAACGTCTGTGTTCACTGTGGTGGATATGGTGGCTTTTGTTTTGTGGGAGTACATTTCACCATGGTGTGGTGAAAGACAATCTCAAGCTGCACAGTTATGCTGGGATACAATGACACTGAATATATCATACGTTAGTGATGTCCTTTGTTGCAGGGTGTATGCCTTGCAGGGTCCACCGTCATCCATGCCCACACCTGTGTTTCTGTTATGGCACCTCCGTATGTTTTAATGGCGCCCATTTAGATTGTAATTCTGTCTTCTTTAGAGTGCAGTACTTCGATTAACTCCGGGTGGTATGCATTTATTTGTACATTTTTAGTAATTAAATTAATAGGGCTGAGCAGCATTGAACTTAGAAAACGAGAACAAAGTTAGAGGCAGAGTTGTAAGAAACTGTAACTCAAAAAATGCCAGTCTGCCAAGAAGACCATGTCTTGCCCCCTGTCAAGCTGTCTGACTCCTGCATGCGGTTCTCTGTGAAGGGCTAAATAGCGCTTGACCCGAAAGTTTACAGCAACTTTGGACTGAAAGACACAACTGATGGGGGCTCTTGCCGCATCAATTCTATTCTCTCACTGGCATTTTGTCAAGTATGGAACAACGCATTGTTTTAAAGCTGGTCATTCTTTGTGTACACCAGTCAGCCGTTTGGTGGTGTTAAGTGGGGCTCTAGTTCCCTTAGTGTGTCTATTTATAGACCGGTAGAGTGATGACCTTGGTGTTTTATTACTACCCACTTTTTGTAAAGCGTAACTCTCCAGTCGAAACACCACACATTCTGTTTTTGATATTTAGAAGTTTATTATAATGAAGCTTGCATCTTATTCAGGGTTCTTTTTTTAGGAAACCTTCCCCTGTGCTGGCTTCTTGTTGGCACAAAGCAGCCTTTAAGGGCACCGCACAGGCCAGGGCGTGAGGCGAAACGGAGGCCGCTGTCCGTCCACTCCACCTTCTAAGAGAGTCTCGCGCGTGCTTCAAGGTTCCTTGTGCACCTGCTTACTCTCAGAGGTAAAAAGCAGTGAGTGGTCACTCATCAGGGAGGAGTCCGAGTCCTGTGTGGTATGAAGAATATGCATAGAAGCTCTATGCCACCTGGACACCACTTTTCCATTCCTGGACTTTGCGGTTACACATCATTGCCTTCTGTGAGTAGTAGTATCGGTTCATTTTAATGGTGCCAATAGGCAACACACGTGATAGTTATGATATGTAAAGGCAAAAGTGAGGAATTGAAAAGTGGTTCCCCGGTGACATGGATCCCTAGGATTAACCTATGTATAACACTTTCAGCCAGTCCTGGCTTTTTTAGCAGCACTGCTTGTTATCTGGGCATTGCAGGTTCATTGAATAAAAGGGTAAAGTGATGCTGCGAGTCCCCTTGAGCTAAGAAATGCTGGGCAAAAAACTAGGGTCGGCGGAGGGTATCATAAATGGCACAGTGCCATTTGAAATGTTAGCAGGCTTGCCTCTGACACCATTTACATGCGACTTCACATCCATGCCCCCATCCTCACTTAAACGAGAAGAGCAGACTGCATCCCTTGGAGAGGCACACAAGAAACAGGGCACGGGTGCATCTCAAGGTGAAGTCTGGAGCAAATAGTTTAGCTTGTGGAGAAGTGTTTGCCCACCTCATGAGGGCACATATTGATGGAGCAACGTCTAGCTGCCCTCCTACACAGGATAACAATAAAAGAACGTGCAAACTTCAAACGCCAACCACATCAGGATGTGAACTGACCTGGCACATACAATGTTAACCCACGTTCTGCGTGGATTATACGGAGATCAAAGCACGCAGAAAAATGGTTGCGTAACACTCCCAGACTGGCCTCAGACTGGGTTAACCAATAGCAAGATTTTTTTTTAACTTAATGTGATGCGGGGGTGGGACCAGCACGCATGTTTATCATCAACACTTAATTACTTTGAACTGTAATAGGGATGCGGGCTACCGCATAATCATGGGACAGTATCAGCTAAGAGGCTGAGCCACACTAAGAAACCTGTTAATACTGGCAGGAGAACAGACAAATGGCAATACTATGTTGGCCACCCTGTAGAGAGCGGCTGAGACAACGCGCGTGGTGGGCGGAGTGGAGGTGAGTAAACACAGATGGCAGAAGTATAAGAAGTAAAATGAAGCTTGTTTTTTTTTTTTTGCAGGGATTCACCAATCCACCCCCGATTTTCACTGCAAATTAAAAAAAATGTTTTTTGGTTCAAGCGGGGGGCGGTGGCGGTGTCTGAAGAAACACAGATGGCAGAAGTATTAGAAGTAAAAATGAGCCGCCGGGACCTGGCCCACCCGGGCACTCAAATACAAACAAGCGCAGTAGACCGTGCTTGTCATTTTTTTTGCAGGGATTCACAAATCCACCCACGATTTTCTCTGCAAATTAAAAAAAATGTTTTTTGGTTTAAGAGTGGTCCCCAATTCACCTCAGCACCAGGCATAGATGGGGGTCAGGGTATTCATACCGTGCCCCATATCTTTATTGAAAACTTTTTTTTGGGACTCAGCTGTCCTAAAATGGTTGCCAACACTTCCTGGTTGAAGTGTTGGCAGCCAATCGAGATCTGTTGGATTCGCGTACCTAGATATACACATTTGTTTTTCCTTTACTAGCTCCAAAAATACTGAATGGAATTACATCAAATCACAAAAAAATGCTCTTTCTGGACTAAGGTCTTCCTCTGCCAAATTTGGTATAATTCCGTCCAGCAGTTTGGGCTGTAGTAGTGTCTAAAATCTCTATGCTAATTACCATGGGAAATACACTTTTCTCGAACCTTTCTTTTTTCTCTGACCCTGCTTGACAGATCACCTCGAAACTTTCCATGCACACCTAGAACCAGGAGTTCACTTTTTTTTAAAAATTTCGTGAAGATTCGACAAACGGCGCTAAAGTTATGAGCAAATCAAAAACACTTTTTCAGTAGGTAATATAAATATATATTACCTACTGGCAGTCCCCTGTAGGTAGTTATAGTTGGGACCATGTTTACTTAGGAAAAGCATTTTTTGACTTTCTTATATCTGGGGTGCCACTTGACGAATTTCACAAAATTTTCCCCAAAAAGTGCGCTGGGATTCTTGTTGCGCATGGAAAGTTTTGGGG
This sequence comes from Lissotriton vulgaris, assembly GCF_964263255.1. Classification (NCBI taxonomy): domain Eukaryota; kingdom Metazoa; phylum Chordata; class Amphibia; order Caudata; family Salamandridae; genus Lissotriton; species Lissotriton vulgaris. The sequence continues at coordinate 1,747,604,718 of NC_141685.1, forward strand.
CAATACGTCAAGCGGGAGCCAGAAATAGGGGGGTAATAAAACAGTGTGTTTTCCATGTTAATTCCAATCGCAGCTTTAAACACGACTACAGCCCGAACCGCTGGACGGAATTGCACCAAACCAAACAGCAAATTTGTCAGCTCTTGGTCCCCAGATTGTGTTTTTTGTTGTTTGGTGTAAATCCGTTCAGTAGTGGTTTAGAAATTTAAGGAAATCCAAAGCTGTATGTTTGTGATCGTGGCTAATTTGGCAATAAGAACAAGCTTGTGCAGAGATCAGCAGTGCTCTGATTGGCTGCCAACACTTCAACCAGGAAGATTTGGCAGCCATCCTGGGACTCGGCTTCAGCCAAGTCCCTCCAAAAAAGTTTTAAAAAATAGATAAAAGGGGCAGGGTAGGAATACCCTGAGACCCCCAAGCCCTGGTATTCAGGTCTGAGAGGGACCCCAGAAGCAAAAAAGGTTTAAAAGAATAAATAAAGCATGGTCTTCTGCACTTGTTTTGAATTAAACCCCCGGGTGGGACAGTTTCTTAAATTAAAGGAGGGGTGTGCAAGTGGCCCCCCTCAATGGGCATTTTTATGCACTGGGGACCACCACCTACTCGGAGCTGATGTTTAATGTAATGCGGGGGACCAAACAGATCCCCCTCAAAGACCTGGGGACCACCACCTCCCTGGGGCCAAATACGAAAAAGGAGGTGGCCTCACGGCCCCCTTCCTGGAGCCATTAATGGCCTTAGGGACCACCACTTACCAGGGGTAGAAATAAGGTCAGAAACAAGCAGCAAGAGGAAGAGTAAATGTCATAAACGAGCAGAAAGAGGCTGAATGAAGGTCAATAACGAGCAGAAAGAGACAGAATAAGGGTGAGAAACGAGCAGAAAGAGGCAGAATAAAGGTGTGGTATTTAAGAGTTGCATGTAAAATGTATTTCATTATCTTGATGTTTACATTCATGATGTCATTGGCTATTGTCGTGTGTATTTACACTCCTGACTGAATCTTCTGAGCGTGGTTCCATGTTCTGTGTTCCAGTCGAGTATTTCTGGACTTTCCGGGTCAGCAGTTACTGTCACAGGACTGAAAGAATGCTAGTGAATGAGCTCCATCGTTCACTCTTATACCTAACAAACACCTGCATCAACTCACCCGAGTTGAGTGGATGTTTTGGGTGGTTTCCCCACTACATATTTGCGACGGGATGGTGATTTATGCTTTTTAAAACATCTGGAGCCCATCAGCGACATTGTACTCTACTTTGTTTTGTCTTCGGGCAGCGATGCTTACTGTGGATCTTTTGGAACTCCTGTGTGGGGGACAGCCTTTCAGCAAGTATCAGCTGGCTTTCGGGACAACGGTCACCAAAACTAAAGTTGAAGAGGGCTGGAGGAACTGCTCCACCAGTCATAGGTGAGCATTATTTGGAAACGTTCAACCAACCAATCGTAGGTGAGCATTGTTTGGAAGCCTCTCAACATACAGGAACCTGGCAACCAGCCAATCGTCTTCACCTGCTGATGTTCCAGCCTGGATGACATGCGTAATACATCAGAACGCATATGAGCGTGCTGCCATACTTCTTTTCCAGGAGGAGACTGTAACAACCCCGCACTCTGCCCCACTCTTGCATGTACACAATATCACATTTCCTTTCCAGTACTCCCTCTCCCACCAAGAAAGCCAACTACACATTTTCTCTCGTAGTGGTCATTTGTTGGCCGCAGTTTATTAGGGATACAAGGAAACCTGTATATACTTTGCATTCTGTAAATTATGTAATTATACACTTCCTTGGTATTGTCTCTTGGCCCTTCTGGGCCGGTTCTTTTGTAGTTAGAAATTTCTTGCGCCTCATTTGCCTGGGAAGGGCGGGTAGCTTCTGTCCCAGAGTTAGGCCATCTCGCTACCTTGTCCGAATTTGTTGTGTCCTGCCATCCGGCGGGGGCTGGGCTGCGAGCGCCGTCTCTGTTTGCTACCCCTTCCTTTGGTAGGCCAGGTTACCCAGCCGTGCGGCATCCCAGAGTCGCTGTCCTTAGACCACCTCACCCAGCCGTGAGGCATCTTAACGTGAGTGGACCTGTTCTGGCGCACCAGCCTCCGGTGTGCCTCCGTACCAACCGATCTCAGCCTAGCCCTTTGCCACGCCCTTTCCCCTTCACAGCCCTGCGACATTGCTGTTTCTTTGGTGTGGGTGGGTGGGACAAGATCCTTAGCTTATGCCGTGCTGCTCCCCGCTCCTTGAAGATAGGAGCATGGCCGGGGGAGCAGCGCTTATATGTCCCCCTGTTCGCCATCCAGCTTCAGCCCCCCCTGCCATTGGGGGGTTTTAAACCCGCCTGGGCCCTTATTGGCTGGGGTCCCTGGGGCTTCCTCTGCCCTTTGTCATTTTGGTGCCAAACTGGTCCCCCGCCCCCTCCTGCCTGGGAGCTCGATGCCGGGTTATGGCACCAGCTTTTGGGCCCCCTTTTGGAGCGGCCTCTGCAAAAATTGCTAAAGGCATTGAGCGTTCTGCTGCAGTGGGCAGTGTGTCAAGTGCGGTGAAGAAAGTGTAGGAAAATTAAAAAGTGCCAGAACCACCAAATCCAATACTTGTTACAGGTGTGGATTTTATACCCATAAGGGTAACCGCTCCTATTGTCCTGCAAATGTAAGAAGTACAGACAAGTGCGGCACTTTATGAAAGTGTGCGAAATCACTCAGACTTTCAAAGTTATTTTAGTTAGATATTGATCAGTGTTTTCCGCTGCTGTGGAAAATGTTAATACTGTAACAATATTAACTGTTGCTATAGATCAAGCAACTTATTGTGAGCAAACTGGAAACCTGGAAGTGGGTTTGATTGCTAATTAAAATGGTCCTTTTTGCATAGTTAAAATTGGTAATGTAGACCTCAAAATAATGATGGATTCTGGTTCACCTGTAACCATGCTATTCCATGCGTCTTTTAAGTTGCACTGGGACACAGACATTTTTCGGAAACCCGATATAAAAGCCATAGTCACATCAGGGCCACAGAACCCCCCGCCCCCGAGATGCCCAAACCCGCAAATAACACACAGACACAAGTGTTAAGTTTGTGAAAATTTGCTGCAGGTTTATTACATACAACATATGTAATGATGGTGGGTTAACTTACGGGCGATCCAAGGGAAGGCTGCATTCTCGCCACCTGCCCGCCTGTTGAGCCAAACAGCATAGTGGCGAACCACCCAACTGCTGCACAATTATTATAATTATTATAATTATACTACACACGCCCCTTGCAGGGCGTGACTAGGCAAACCCCCGGCTGCACAGGCCCACAACCTCACCTCACACAAAGCGCCAGAAGACTACACCCAGGTGAAGTTACAGCTACTGCTGCAACCCCGTCCTCTGCACAATCAACAAGAAAGTGCGCTTACATTGAACACTTGTGCTGCTATCCACAAAAGCACAGGGGAATCGGGTGGACCAATACTTAATAGACAATAAAACTTGGGCGAAGTCCCACGATGCTAAATACAGGATTTCACAAGGATTACAGCAGGCATAACATGCCCCCTTGGGTTCTGGTCTGGAAGCAGCTTAGGCCATGCTACCACTAAGTTAACTAGTCTGTAGGATGACTTACAACCACCCCCAAGGGATAGCTGAAACTAAAACAAAGAGCCCCTTAAGCTCCTGACCTGCCTAAAGACCCGCCTGTAGAAACCAATGCTAAAAAGCATATCCACCTGGGAACAATCTCTCTACAGTAATAGTGTAGACTATCCCAGGTGCGTGAGGTCATACCCCAGCACGAGAACAGGCGAAGAGGGGGGGCCTCCCCAGCTGGTATCCCTCCCTAATCATACAAAAGGGGAAGCAGTGCCTGACTGAGACACTACACACCTTCACACAAAGCAACAGCAAACTACATCCAATGATGTACGCCTTCTGCCGAAGCGCAGTTCTCAAAATTCAATTGTAACTGCTATGTTTATTCTTGTGGAACTAAACCCACGGAGAATACATAAGTCTACTGCAGGGCGCGAAGCATCTATTGGGAAAACTTGCAAGGTGAACTTACATGTGATATACAGGATTGCCGCGGTAACAGCCGGAATCACATGCCCCCTAGTACAGCCAAAAGGCTTCCAATCCATGCTACCCAGGATAGCTTGTCTCAAGGTTGACTTACGACCCTCCTAAGCGATATGAAAAACCGAACCAAAAAGGGGGGGGGGCACAAGGTTGGCGACATGAAACGTCAGGCCAGCTGCTCACTTTGGGAGGGGCCTAAAGGAATTTATAGATACTCGGTTCCTACACACCGCTAGTCAACGCAAGCCAACGGAGCCCCACCATACCCACCGTGAAAGAGAAGCCAAGAGTCCACCAGAGGGAGCCCCAACGTGCCAAGCCACCACCCAAGAAAGGGGAAACGAGCCAAGGGGTGTAGGATACCAGATAGATCGATCTATATTGAGACTTCTAGGGGGGCCACTACTTAGGGGGTATTGGCAGACCAGGCTCAGGCTGTGGTTGACCAGTTGCTCCACATATGCATGAAGTGGGAGTAACACCGCAGGCTGCTGACGCAACCTTCTCCCGAGAGGCAGCAGGAGCTCCCGGACTGATGGCGCAGCAGGTGGGCTGCCTTCGGATTCCAGAGCCTTGGATGACAGAGACGACAGCAGAGTTATGGAAGAGGCGAAATGACTATTGTCATTTGACCTTTCCTACTCATAGGTAATCTGACACGGTACAGGTCCCAAGATTGTACATAACAGGGGACTAGCTATACCACTTGGTAGAGGCCCCAGGGGATAATAAGTGCCCGGGGATATTCCTATTAGTTGGGGGTGGGACTAGAACATGCAAATATTCCTCTTTGGCACATCCTAGACTGTCTTCCATACAGACAAACCTTACAATGCCGAACAGTCAGATAGAAACCCAGATATGAGGGGCCTACTCATGGAGCGCCACAGGAGAAAGCACAGCAGCAAAATTACCACCCCGCCAAGAGGGGCACTTGACGCGGCTCGGGGCTCCTCATAGAACACTAGACGTGTAATCATGCAGAGCCTATTTTACTGTATTAGAACAGACCCCAGGAGACGTCCCATACATGAAACGTGACTGAAAATTAGCACCTTTCGCGCACTGATGCCAAACTGTAGAGGTCAACAATAACTATTGTTCTGCCCGTTGCCGCACTATCTTGTTTTGGGATAAGGGTAGATAGCGTCCCGCCAACGCTGCCAATGGCCTACCAATGCACAAGAGCAGGTGTCCGTCCACATGCACGCACTGAGCGCACAACGATGCGCCTCTCCTGAACCGAGCAGCCATTCACAAATCTGCTGTGCACACAAGACCTATAGCTCGGCACCTCACTTGCAGAAGACAGGCACTCATTCCCATGCACGCTGCGCGCCACATCCCCTGTACACCATCAATCGGTTGTGTGCACATACCATCCACACTTATGCAGTAGCATTCGCTTGGCTGGTGTCGCATAAGTCCTATGACTGGATGCTCGGACACCTGAACCTACTGATAACCTCATGCATTGTTGGCTAACAGCTTGCCTGAATAAAACAAATCTCTAACATGGGCCCACAGTTACACGTACACATAGTCACCTCCTACAGTTCCAGCTCGCTGCCTGCCTGATGTATTACACCTCATGCACGGGGGCAGCCAGTCACACTTGCACATTGGCGGCCTCATACAGTGCACCCTAGCTGAAGGCCTGGTGTACCGCGCCCTAAATGCAGGTACACAACCCGTAAATATACTGAGTATCAACTCGACTCATACGCAGGCACCCAGATATATGTACTTGCAGAGTATATCATGCAGTGTCGGCTTGTTGCTAGCCTCACGCGCACTGAGGTACTTCCAGGTTATATATGAAAACTCAAAGCCATAGCAGAATAGGGGGATGGACTTAGAACACAGACTGATCACAGCCGCTCAAAAAAGGAAGCAGCGCCATCTAACTAGACCTGATAAGCCCAATGAAATATTTAATCTGATAAATTTAATTGAGTGCAGAGGACCGAGTCTGCGAAAGAGATGGATCTGCCAATACGACAAGATGGAAGGATCAGAGCTAACTCTTGACTTAAAATTGGGTATTTATCCAATATATTTCAGAGAGAGCAGGCATGTGCAGACAGTCCTAGACTGGAGGAAGATCTATGATGGCAGAACGCTTTCTTAACACTAGCGCACTGGTGTGCACAGCCTTACCACTTGAAACCTCACCAGGCCGCGCAAGGGCTTAATCAACATGCATCTTAGTCATAAACCAAATAAGTGTAAAGCATGCGACCGACTTCTGATAATAATCTGAGGATTGAATGAACTCAATTTCGCAACGGAATGCATAGGATGAAAAGGAGCTCGGTCTCATAAAGGGGCGTGGCACATCTAATTAAGGGGGTGGCTAATGACAAGCAAGCCAAACCAGCGCTTAAAATAATGTGTCGCTCAATAGGCCTATTACTCCTTGTGTCATGTATCCAGATATATAATACATAAGAATCATACACAACCAGGGAGCCTGGATGGTGAGGGCAGATATCCCAACACTGATCCTGGGATGCTTGTATCCAAACCAGGCAAGGCCAGGATTGGCAGATAGGGCTGGACTATTCCCAAGAGAAGACGAGACAAGATTAATTCACATATAGGAGCGTCTATACTGGGGAGGCGAAGAGAGCTACCGGACGATGATGGAAGCAACCCAGAGCAAAGACTGGGGTGGGTGTCTGGAAGGTTTCCGCGCTCCGCCCATCAATCCTATGTGTCTATTTACTGGATGAAAATTAGCATCCAACATGTACACACGTGTGCCAAAACAGCCCCAGAAATGTTTAGTAAGTCAGATATAGCGCTCTCCAGCCAACAAATAAAGTTCTGTTGATAGGTAAATGACCTGTCCGTTCACACTGTTATGAAAGAACTTGGCCAACTCGCACCGTACATGTTGAAGACCACATGACCCTAAATGAACCGTCCCTGCCACGGGAATCGTAAAATTGGTAGGTTCATAGAGGTTTGTGGGCGCGGTGTGCCGAGAGAACCCGCACCGCCCCAACTAACTCGGCACACAGATGACCGGGCCGCTGGCAGAAGAATGCCCGATGAAGCCTGTTATGGAGGAGCTCTGGACACGGATGCATATCTATTTATAATGCAAATTGTAATCTTTCTCCTGTTGTACGGACACCCACCATACGGTTTTTGCTATTTGGCAGGAGCTGTCCGTTCTTAGTCGACCGCATATATCGCACAATGGTTTGTGTTGTTGTGGTTCCTTGGGCTAACAGCTCTGTACCTGACTGCAAATACACAGGAGCGCATGCGCAGCTAGCTATCGAATGACTATGTGCGAGACAGGAGGCTGCCGCTATTCACCAGGTTTTTAAGATGCTTCATTACAGTGTGATGTCTCACTCAACGGGGCCAGGCAAGCTTCCCCCGTCGCTGATCCACCTTCTAAGCTCCTGCGTGGACAACAAACTTTTCCAAGATGCGCACATAACCGAGAGCATGACAAGCATGCACCACGGACTCACCTACAGCTGGGCAGCTAGAGACAAGCTTTCTAAAAAGCAGAAGCAGTCTAGCATGTCTGACATTCATGACTTGAATTTTGAAAGTCGCTCATGTAATTACCCTTGACGGAGGGGGGCAGTGGCCCACTTTGGCCACGCCTAAAACATTCCTACATGTCTGGGCCCTTTACCTACTAAGATTATTGTTTATGCTTCCAGCCACAGTCTTCTCAACTAAATTCGCTCCAGAAACTGGCTCGGTGCCCCAGCATTTACATAATTGTAGCAAATGTTTTGCTACGACCGAAGTCTTAGATCCCCTAAGCCTTGAAGGCACCTGTGTTAAATGCAATAAAACATGCGTGCAATAAGATAATTATATCTCGCATTACACATTCAGGCACGGGGAGGTGTAGTGATCTGCCCAGCATCACAGAATGTGAACGCGACCTCGAGGCTCGAACCCTGGTTTCCTACACCCAAGTCGGCAGTTTAGCCGACGGACCACATCCTCTCCATGTAGCTGCAGCTATTCTAACCGAGTTATATGCTGCTACGATGCAAAGAGATGTCTCCTCGACCGGGGCCAAACCAGCATCCCCCTGTCGCGTTACCCTGTGTTGTTCTCCTCGAGCGCGCTCTCACTATCTGGGGATACTGTCGTAACATGTGAATCACTCGACCCGCCAAAACCCACTTGTCAGCTTTCGCAGATTACGACTCTCTCACTGAGGGAGGGGCGTAAGGCCCAGGGATTTGACGAGGATCACACGAATAACACTCGGGCCGTGGATGTTGCATGTTCTATACTGTGCACTGAACCAACCACACGGGCAACCCTGCGGCCCTCGCCCCCTGTAGTGGGAGGGGGGGGGAGGAGCCATACTGGTGTCGTACGGTCCCGAGGGCCAAGGGGAAGTACGACGCAGTCGATACTCCAACTAGCGGAATCTACAACTCTACTAACATACTACCTTCCACATGCATGGTGTCTGATCCGGGCGATCCCCATATTTTTGGGCGCCCATAAACCTCTTGTGGCACTGAGGGTAGACAAGGAGGGGGGGGGGTGCACCGCATACACGTGGGCGCCATTCGACCAATGCTTGTGGCCCCGTGGGGGAGGTGCTCGTGCACGCGGGCGCCATGATGCAAACGTGTACTCAACATAACAACCCCCCACGGCAACAGATCAGAACGAACCACTCCTAATGACCCGTCTACCCACTAAGAGTGCGCCTATACCGATGATATAGCGCTGGAGCCACGGAGGCACCTCGAAAGATGAGGAGCAAAGCTGAGGAGCACGGCTGTTGGGGCGCGCCTCTGTGGCCATGGCTTGCTACTCCTAAGATTCAGAGGAGGCGCTCAGGTAAAATGAATGTGAGCATGTGTCCGTAGCTGTAGCACAGCCAAGCGCTGGAGCCAAGGAGGCACCTCGAAAGATGAGGAGCAAAGCTGAGGAGCGCGGCTGTTGGGCACGCCTCTGTGGCCATGGCTTGCTACTCCTAAGATTCAGAGGAGGCGCTCAGGTAAAATGAATGTGAGCATGTGTCCGTAGCTGTAGCACAGCCCCCACAGACATAAGCAATCCCATCAGGTGCTCCGCAGTTTGACCAAAGGGATAGGACGCTTTATGGAGCACCGTGTAAACATTACACAATTATGCACGGGGAGATTCTGATATACCTAGAGGCTAAGCCGAGGCATGAACAACGGTCTTGGCACCAAAGTCGGCAGTCTAGCCAACTGACTGTATCCTCACCCTATTACTAAACGTGGCAAGATATACTATGCTCCCCGCAGAGGTCTGCCCGCGCCGACACAACGAATCCGATGTGTGCAGCAACTGTTGAGCAATGCAGGCTCCTAATCTATGGGGTGCCCCAGGGCGAAACAAGACTAACCCGTACGCCAAATTGCAATCAAGATGCTCGCGTCCAGGCTTTGTGAATGCTGTGGCATTTCCGGGCTGGCACCACATGGACGGGTTGAGCCTCTACGGGGACCTGACCAAGGCCGCACGCAGGGACAGGCAGCGCCGCCACCACCCTGCGGGCGTCCCGCTCCCGAGCACAATCTCCCGGTCCCCTCTCGCAGGCTAGGCTGAGATTGGAGCCGGCGCATCAATAGGGGAGTGGACTACCCCACGTTATCACCGATATACCTGATAAAGACTGTGCGATGTGCCCCATAGCTCACGATGGTGAGTGAATGCTGGACGCAAGCACCCACTGCACACGGGCTCCACCCAACCCGCAGGCCCTTACAAAGGCCAAGAGGGAGTGAAAGGGGGGGAGAAAGGATTGCAGGGGCGACCCGGGGCCCGAACCGGGACTTGCACGGCGGGCCGGGAAAATTGCCCCCTCCCCCTACGCCCACTCGCGGAAGAGCGGTAGTAAGGCGCCCGCACAGGCCAGCTCTTCCTAACGCCGGGCCACGAGACGTCTGGAAGGGGTCAAGGCTGACTCTGCATCCCCTCCTCCACAGCGGCCCGTCGCTACGTGGGCCGCCAAGCCCTACTCGACCTCCTAGAGGAGAGAGTAGGCGGAGGGGGGGAACAGTCAGAAGGCCACTCACCTCAAATCCCAGCAAAAGAGTGCCCTGCGACCCGACGCCCGACGAAAAGAGTGTCCAAAGCTTGTCGCACGACGTCCGGAGTGGCAAAGAGGCCTCCCCGATGGAGCAAGGGAGTGATAAACCCCCTGAGGCTCCTCCCAGCCGCCCCGGACGTGCATCAGCAACCTGCCTGCCCAAGTGAGGAGTGGCTGGCCACAAGGTGGGCGGGGGCAGCCCTCCGTGACTAGGAGCCCGCCGTCTTGATGGCCACTGCGTGGCCTCGGGCAAGCACATAGCGTACGGTGATTCAAAAATGGAGATACTTTGAAGAGTTTTTGCATTATTCAGGGAGAGTAATCTTTACTAAGATCTATGTGGCTGTAAATGGAAGGGACATCATGGGTTGCATTGAATCAGGGAAGGTTAGGCATACAATTAGGACCTGGTACCATTCTTCCCATGATGTTGCTGGATTACGAAACTGGGGATGCTGACAAAATTTTAGCAAAGTACTCCACCCATGGTGTATGCTAATTAAATTGACACCATCAAGGGATTTGAACATGAATATTTTTAAAACCTGATGCCAGTCCCGTAAAACATAAAGTTAGGGATCTTACCTTATCTGAGAAGGAGGACTGAAGTAAACACCTGGATCAGCTTTGCTTAAACACAGTTATTGAGCCCGTTAATGCTGCAGAGTGGATCAGTGCAGTTGTCAAAGCAAAAAAAAGAATGTCCAGATCCGTATATGTGTGTATTTACGTTTGCTGAACAAAAATATTGTTGTGGACTGCCGTCTTCTTCCTAAAATCAAGGAACTTTTGTCCACATTGGAAGGAGCTAAAGTGTTTAGTAATATAGATATCAAAGCGGCTTATCACCAAGTGCCGCAAAAGACATGGTCACCAAGCCCATTACTCCATTATTACTTCTTCTGGGGCTTATAAGTATTTATGCTTGCTGTTCGGTCTAACATCAGCAGCAAGTGTATTTCAAAAGTAATTGTTTACTCTATTCAAGGATGTACCAGGTGTGCTAGCTTTCCAGGACGATACCCTCATACTCGCAAAAAATGTGACAGAACACAATGGTATTTTGGATAAGGTACTTGAGATTTTGTGTAGACGTGGTATGACTGTGTCTAAAGACTAGTGTATGTTTTTTAAATAATAATATTGAATACTTGGGGCATTGTATTATTTCTCAGTGTATCAAGCCTAAAGAGGATCTGGTTAAAGCTCTTAGAGGAGTAACCACCTCTGTAACAAAGATGAGTTAAAATCATTAAGCGATTACTATTCCAAGTATGTCGGTGGATATGCTACTCTTATGGAGCCACTAAAGAAATTGTTAAGAAAAATAGAAATATTTTGCTGGGGCTATGAGGAACAAAATGTATTCCTAGTTATCAAAGATTTTCGCTCTAAATCTCCTAAATTAAAAAACTTACCTTTGTGGTTGCAAGTGCTTATAACTGCGATGGAAGTGCCGTTGGATTAGGTTCTGTTTTATGTCAACGAGCGGACAACACTAAGTATACTATAGCTTTTGCATCCAGGGTTTTATCTAAAACTGAAAGTAGGCACAGCACAATCGAGAGGGAAGCTTTAGTTTGTGCATGGACTATTGAGTAGTTTAAAACCTATGTGTGGGGATGCAGTTCACATTGTGCATTGACCACAAACCTCTGATGTACTTGTTGGGCAACAAAGTCACTGCATCAGCTTCTTCTAGACTTATTAGGATTCTCTCAAAGTTATAAAGGAATATAATTTTGAGATGAGGTACATTCCTGGCAGTACTAACACAAGAGCTGATTGCTTGCCTAGACTTCCGTTTGAGGAACAGGAAAGAAGACATGAGGAAACATTATTTGAGAAAAAATGTGTTGTGACAAGTATGGATTTACTTAATAATTGTCATAGTACAGTGTCTGAAGGAGTTGGAACAAAGTGTGTGAAGAGGATAACATTTAAACCGAGTAAAGCAGTTTGTGAAGCAAGGCTGGGCTCAGGTTAAACATTATATGAGGGAGTTGTACTGTTTCTGCCATTTGGCAGACCAGCTCACCATTGAGTGTGACATTCTGTTGAAAGTGGGAACATTCGTTGTTCCTAAGGGGTTATGGAGGAAAATATGGGACTTGGCTCATTGGGGTCACCTAGGGTCCACGCCCACTAAGAAATCTCTTAGATACCAATTTTGGTGGCCATATATGGATAAGGTGGTTGATGATTTTGTTAATACTTGCCAAGAGTGCATCATGTCCAACAAGCATTGGAAATTGAAAGATACCCCTTTCATTTCTACACCTTTACCTCACGAACCATGGTGAAAATTAGCCTTAGATTTTACAGGGCCCATTTTGCTTTTACCTGAAAAGTCAAAGTACTTAATAGTTATGACTGACTGTTTTTCAAAATGGTTGTATTATGATTTAGTGCCTGAAACATCTGCACTAGTGATTATCAACTTCTTGGGCACATTTTTAACTTTGGATGGGTATCCTGAAGAATTTAGTCACAAAAATGTGGTGTGGCTTGTGTCAGAGAGTATGGAATCATTTTTCAAGGACAAAAGCATTAGGCACTATAATGTTACAATATATACGCTAAGATGCGTTGTTTCCCCTAGGAATAACGTCTCCAATTGGCACTCGAGTAATGAATTCAACTGTATTTTGAAAATAATTTCATTGAATCTTCATGTGAAGGTTGGTTTCTTTATTTTTCATATGCATTTCTCTTCATACTATTGTGTTCATAATATGACAAACTTATTTGTGTGGTCAGCCCAATGCATTTCGGGCGGGTGCCCTTCTTTAGGGAACTTAATTCTGAAAGCAATCAAGTAAAGCACATATTTAATAACATAGCGATGAGCTCGCTGAACTTCAATAGGCATGAATATGTGTGTCTGAGCCTGGTTAATAAAATATACATGTGTGCTGACACAAAAGTGAATGAACAGCAGTGAAAAAGTGCTCAAAGGAACAAGTGATTTTTGACTATAAGGTGGAATCATAAAAGTAACTGGAAGCATAGTGCGTTCATACAAAAACGGTTAATAAGCTATGGTGTGCGGCGGTAGGAGAAAGAAAGAAGTCAATAGACTGTAGTGCATAGTGCAGAGATAATTATTCAAGTACGTAAGAACGAATTTGTGAGCAATACGACCATCAACCGGTGTTTACAATATACAGAAAAATGAAAGAACAAGAGTGCGATGACTTTAAGTGTCTGATACGACCGGTGTTGATCACATTCTGACCTGTATCGTAAACAGTCAGGTACGATTAATGTCAAATGCTTAAACAGGCGACTGCCTACAGTTAAAGGGGAAGGGGTTAAATTTACTCTGACGATATCGTCCGCAGTGGCTACATTTAACAAGAGGTCAGCGGTCGGCATAAGTTCATCTTACCAGAGTGTGACAACCTGTAAGGTCCGGAGAACGCGGTGTGTAGCACGCAAATGTGTCCATTGCATTTAAAGAACCGGGGATGTGACGCGCTAAAATTCAAGCCGGTCACGTGATGTTTCGAAGTGTAAACGGATTCGTCGAGGGGTGACGTGGGGTTCGAAAGGAGTCACGTGAAATAATGGAACTAGAAAAAATACTCGGGTGGTGATTTCGTCTCAATATGCGTTGAGTGCACAAAATTACAAGTGACAACATTCAGTGAAAATTCAAATGTGAGCAATAAAGTTTGACATATAAAAAGGAAGAAATATCTGATAATGATAACAGATGCCAAAATACTATTACTGGAAATTGAAAGTTGATCACTGTCACTATGAAATCGAAATTAGGTGCGTACAGTTTCATGTAAACACAATATGTACATCAAGGTTTAAAGAAAACAACTAACAACTCTCGTTCATTCAGTCCTTTTGGCTGCAAAGATGATAAATGGTTTATCCAGCAAAGTTCTCTTCTGAAAAGATGTTGGGAATTGTTACGACCAGGTAGTAATGGCACCATTTACAAAATGCGAAAATGCAACTGGCTCGGATTGTGATTGAGTTGGTTGAATTGTACCGCTACGGTGGATTTAGTATTTTTCAGTTTGATGTTACTCTTATGTTGAACAATTTGTGTCTTTATTTTCCTTGAGCTTTTTCCAACGTAGACTAATCCGCAGGGGCATTTCAACATATATTCTAAATTATTGCTGTCACATGTGCCTCTTACTTTGAGCTTGATGGTGGTCCCTTAGAGGGATGTGAAATTTTGTTTCCTTTGATAATGGTGTTACAATTACCACAATTGTGACATGGAAGGGTACCACGATGTTTTGTTGTGGTTTCCTTGGTATTTAGCAGTTCTTTGTGGTTTTTTGTGCGTTCATAAGCGAATCTGGGATTGAGAGAAAAAATACCTTTAAAATCATCTTCCGAGGCGAGTAACGGCCAGTGTTTTAAAATGACTTTTTAATTCGGTGGCTTCTTGTTGAGAATTTTGGAGATGAAAACTGACCGTTGTTCGTCACTTTTGTATTGCGAGGTTAAAAATAGTTTTCTGTCCAATCACGATGGTTGTATTTTTGTGTTTCTCATAAGTTTCATCAGATGACGCAATTCTTTTAATCCGGAGTAGTTGGGAGAAAGGGAGATGCTTTTTTAATGAAGGCTGGTGAAAACTGTGGAAATTAAGTAGATTATTTCTGTCCGTGGGTTTGTGATATACGCTTTTATGGAGAGTACCATTTTCATTAGTAATCATGACGTCGAGGAAGGATAACTGAGTTTGACTGATGGTTGACGTGAATGCAATTCTGTTGTTGACCTTGTTGAGATTTTGAATAGCAATTTCGAGTGGGCTCACTTCCCCTTAATTCCTTCAGTTCATCTTGGGGCAACAACTCGACTAATTATTGTAGCCACTGCCCCGGATGTAAGGAAACAGAGGGCCACTTTTTGTTTGCCTGTCCCCAATACAGAGAACCCCGCTCAAAATGGCTAAAACCCATCTTTAAACGCACGATATGCAAAAATTCCTCGGACGCAATATGGGCGTTAAAAACTAACACTGCTGACTTCACTGTGATATGCTTGGCCAAGTATTTAGGTTGGGCATGGGCAATCAGAGCTAGAAGGAATCAAATTGCCTCATGATCACAAAGTGCAGCGTACATAGTGGCTCTTTTTTGTATATGTAGAATCTCTTCTTTTTCTTTTTATGATCAGTCAAATTTAATGTCTTGTTTCTTAGAATAATGGTTTAATAACTTTTTAAATGTGGATTTTAGGCTTACTGAATGCTTGTCGATAATACACTGATTTCATCTTTTTAATAAGATTTTGTAGAAAGTGGAGATTGTAACTGTTTTTGAATGTTTATTAAAATTTGTCTTTTATGATTTTATCATCGAAATAAAGACATTAAAACCTGAATAGCAATGGTTAAAGTGGTTTCTGATCCTCTCCACAAAATGAAAATGTCATCAATGTATCTTTTATAAAGGATGAGATTATGTTTCCACTCGGGGTTCTGTAGAATGTGATCTGTTTCAAATTGGTGTATGAAATGTTAGCATATGATGTAGCTGCACAATTTCCCATTGATGTACCAGAGGACTGTACAAAGAATTGGTTGTTCCATTAAAAATAGCTGTGAAATAATGTGAAATGAAGTAACTCCAACATTATATATGCCTCAGGCCAATGGTGCTGTAGAGAGGGACAACCATCTTCTTAAGGAGAAATGTATTCATCGCAAGATGTGGACTTCGCATAATATATTCCCCACAGTGCCGCTGGTGTGTCACTTTTTACTTTAATAACAGAAAGGCAATTTCACACAAGTTTGTATTTTAGTTGGTTGAAGCAGAAATTGTTGAGTACCTTGGAAGGAAAGGTGGATTTCAAAGAAATCGAGTGTTAAGTGAGGAGAGTTCAGGTTAAGAGGAAGATATACCATGATGCAGGCAAGAAAGTGAATGCATGTATAATCTGTGTGGGAGATTGGGTTATGTTGAAGGACATTAAACCCAAGAAATTTAAAATGCATTTTCATTATAATGGGCCATTTATGGTGTCCGAAGTGGCACATTCCTCTGTAATGTTAGAGGATGGCCATTGGTGGGCAATAATAAGTTTACTTCTCTTTAATGTTGTCCAAAGCAATGTTATTATGAGTAAACTGCATAAACCTGGAGAGTTGTTGTTACCTCCCCACTAATTCTGTTTTTGAAAGTGAAGGCGTTCAACACTAACAGCGTATTATTACAAGTGGTGACTTCTGGATGATACGTGTGTTCTTGATTTAGCACATTCTGGGTTGAATTCCAATGCCAGGGCGCCAAGAAATGAAGATAACAATCTTTGCATGGATGAAACTGATTATAAGTGGGGCATTACCACCAGATGTGGTAGGATGTCTAAGAAAACAAGTTATTTGTAAGATTTCTCTGTATAGGTTTTCCCGGTTACAAAGTTTTCTGTTTGTTTTTTGTTTTATTCATTATTGGAGTGGAGATGTGTGGTATTTAAAAGTTGCAAGTAACATGTATTTTATCAACTTGTTTACATTCATGATGCTATTGGCTACTGTTGTGTGTACTTACACTCCTGAGTGCATCTTTTGAGCATGGTTCCATGTTCTGTCCTCCAGCCGAGTATTCCTGGACTTTCCAGGTCGGCAGTTACTGCGGCATCAAAGGACCTGAAGGACTCTAGTGGATGGGCTCCATTGTTCACTCTTATACCTGATAAACTCCTGGAGATGCATGGATCTTTTGAGTGATGGTTTCTCCGCAACAAAAGGTCAACAATGGCAGAAATAGGCAAAATAGAGGTCAGAAACAAGCTGCAAGAAAGAGAATAAAGGTCAGAAACAAGCAGAAAGAGGCACAATAAAGATGAGAAACTAACGGAAAGAGGCAGAATAAAGGTCAGAAGGGAGCAGAGAGAGGCAAAATAACAGGCAGAATGAACAGAAAGAGGCAAAATAGAGGTGAGAAATGAGCTGCAAGAGGTAAAATAGAGGTCAGAAACGAGCAGTTGGAGGCAGAATAAAGGCCTGGAGCGAGCAGAAAGAAGCAAAATAACGGGCAGAACAAGCAGAAAGAGGCAACATAGAGGGCAGGAGAAAGCAGAGAAAGCAGAGAAGAGGCAGAAAAATTAACAGAAAACAGGCAAAGGAAGCACAAAACCAAAAGCAGAGGAAGCACAAAACCAAAAGCAGCAGGATAGCGGACTGCAGGCAAGCTGGACTAGATGACCATCACAGTGGGAGCTGGCATGAGGACCTTTGTCCCGTGTGCCCCCTACTTTTTCTTACCATGCACCCTCTGACAGACTCACTCATATACTCATGCACCCACTCAGACCCGGTCACACACCGACATACACACCCAGTCAGAGACTCGCACACTACATGCACTGACAGACACACTCAGACACTCATGCACCCACCCATTGATCTGTTCAAGCACTCATTCACCCACTCACAGGCCCACTGAGACACACACACACACACACACTCACAGACCCACTCAGAGACTCATGCACCTAGTCACTGATCCACTTAGAGACTCATTCCCCCCACTCACAGACCCACTCTCTCATGCAGCTACTTATAGTTCCACTCAGAGTCACACACCCACTGACAGACCCACTCAGAGACTAAAACACCCACTCACACACCCACTCAGAGACTCATGCACACACTCACACGCCCACTCAGACACTCACACACACACAGTCTCACAGACCCACTCAGAAACTAAAAGCACCCTGTCACAGACCCACTCATACACTCAGCCAGAGTCCCACTCAGAGAGTCATACAACCATTCACAGTCCCACTCAGAGACTCAAACACCCATGTACAGATCTATTTTGAGACTCATGCACTCACTGATTCACCCACTCACAAACCTACTCGGAGACTCACACAAATACTCTGACCCACTGAGACACTCACACACCCAATCACAGATACACACAGGCACTCATATACCAAATTAAACAGCCATGTACACACCCATACAGTCACTCACACACCCACAAACCCATCACAAACTCACTCACAGACGTTTACAGCCATTCAAACACACTCACACTTACCTATATAGCTACTCACACACCCACTCTCAAAAGTTACAGGTTACAGTTAAGAACATTTTTTTTAAAGTCGAAATTCACTGTAAAAGCCACATGTTACAGGGACGTTATAGTTAGGCTCAGATTTTACTCATGCATAACCAGTGGAATACAGGAGTTATAGTTACCTGAGCTAACTGTAACTTACACCCCCACAATGCACTACTGATGATCTTACATACTACATCACTCATGACATGGTCCATGACTTCATTCATGACATCTCAAATTACATCACTGATAAAATCATCCATTGAGTGGTAGTGTTTTACACTACCACTCACTGGGTGTTATGGTTAGCTCAGGTAACTGTAACTGCTGAATCTCACTGGTTTTGTACGAGTGAAATCTGACCCTAACTATAATAACTCTCTGACCTTTGTTTTTGTCAGCGAATTTCTAAGGTTTTAAAAAAAATTCTATTTCCCAACTATAACGTCTCTGTAACGTTTGGCTTTTTCAATGAATAAATATATATTCTATGCTTAACATGTTTATAGATCACTGCATAGTTTTTATATAGGTTATTTGATTAGATGCATATTGGTCTCTGTTTTATTTATCTATCACAAAATGTAAATAGTATCATAACTGTTTTATCTATATGTGCTTTACTAAGTACAGCGTTTCGTGAAAGTCTGAGTGTATACAATGCAACTTTAAATCTTAATATATTATCTTTCTTATACATGTATACTCAATCTATGTAGTCATGTATCAATATATTTATTAATTTATTCCTATCGTAGAAGGAAAAATTAACTTGCACTCTCTCCAATGCACTTCTCTCTCTCACCCTATGCCTCTTTGAGTATTTCCTATGCCTCCACTCTGCGACTCATCCCAAACCTCATTCTACTAATATGATCTCTAAAATAACCCTTTCTAGACTCTTCACTCCTCTGCCCCTACTCGCTCACCCCAAAACTCATTTTACTACTATGATCTCCCAAACAACCCTTTATAAATTCTTCCCACATGCATCTCTTCTTTGATTCATCCAAACCTCATTTTTCTACTATGATCTCACAAATCCCTTTCTTGAGACTCTTTCCTCTACTCTCTCTTCTTTTTACTCATCCCAAACCTTATCTTACTACTACAATCTCCCAGATAACACTTTCTGGACTGTTACGTCTTCAATCCCCCCATTATCCTGGTCAATCCAACTAACAGACTCCCATGTCCACCACTCAAATTAACGCATATTCCCTACACTTCTCCACCACTAATCCTTTTGGGTTCCGGAGTAGCATGCTACTCACCGAAAAGCGCATTGATACCTCTTCAGGGGTAGTCAGCGCTATATAAATACAATTAGAATATAAAAAGAATACTGTAACCGTGATAAAATAGTAGAGAAATGTGAGTGCTATGACTTGTATCTATTTATTTTAGGTTTTACATAGAGCGGACCACATTGTTTACATAGTTGAAAAAAATAAGATATAGAAGTAAAATGGAATAAGTAAAATCAAATCACACTGACTTCCTAATACAAGGCGTGTACACCGTTTCCTGTTTTTTTTAGTAATGTTATTAGAAGATACAAAGAAAATAATAGCAACAATACAGGAATAGAAAAGACCTGTGAGGAATAAACATTGATGCAATCAACAGTGACAGTATAGTCGATCTACAAAGTCACAAAAAGGCACTCAATTGACCAAAAAGAGGCCATAGACGTCACCAGTATGAGTTGTGCACTATACGAATATGCATAACCTAACATAACAGTACACCACAGATTCCTTGGTGACCAAAAACAGCACCACCTTCACATTATAAATAGCTAGTGTGCTATATAGTCATTGTGTGTATACGAAGAAGCCTTTCAACTAGGAGGATTAAACTGAAGAAACATCGGCTTATGATGAATGTAAAGGTGGATGGGCATAGGAATATGGAAAAAACAATAATATGTATGCAGTTTCAGACCATTATACAGCATACTACAGTTTGTCAATCGATTAATCTAATTACTGTGTCTTAAGTCTTCCTCCTTGTGAGTGGCAGGTTCTCCGTGAGATCTGCTTGTTAGACATTGGAGGAATGGAAGAGTAGTGTTAGTACCTACATATTTGAAAGAGCGTGATATCTACTGAACTGCAACCCCACATAAAATATTTGCTCACAGAGTAGGCCAGTTATCTGAATTACAGGTTGGAGGAAGTTGTCCCATAGCTGAAAAATAGTAATTTGGTTCTGGACTGTTTACATTATTCATGCACAAGTGGCTAGCCTCAAGAGTTCAGATAGCATGCACTATGATCTGGTAAAGTTGCCCTGATTCAATGCCCGAGTACACAGAGTTTAGCTACAGCCTGTGCAGTTACTAGTCATATATGATTGTAGTTATTGAGGCCTGGTATATATGATATGCCATGTTGCATGCAAATGGAGCAACCTCAAGATCAGTGGTGGTAAATAACTTGTTCCAGGTTGCAGCTCAGTAGCCTGCAACACTGGGCAGGAGGACAGAACATGAACCAGATCACATTTAGGTCTGTGGCATCATCAGCAATCAGTGGTGGAGAAGACCTGCATTGTGCAGTCTGGAGAGTGCAATTTCAATTTCAGATGCATCTCTTGGAAGTATTGGTCCTGTGTGCAGAATAAAAATGTCCAGTCTCCGGTGATATCAGCTTGTAATCCGTTCTGCCGAAAATGTTAGAATATTGTTGAGGTCTATGACGCAAAGATGTTCAGTGGGTGCAGCATATAAATGAGAGACAACCCTCTTGACGTTTGTTCATGTCCCACTGTTTTTCACTATGGGTGATTCTTGTAATATATTGGGAGGGGAGGGGGGCTAATCTGTATCATAGGTAGTGTGCTATATGTTGGATTTGCCATGCATGGCTTTTTATCTATATCAATTTCAGTGATTAACCGAAGAAAGGGGTTGAGAGCACCACTGTCCCAATCACTGACCCAAAATAAGGATTCCTTTAGAGTCCAGTCCACCATCTACCACCTATTAGGATGCTAGCATTATGCTAACGGGGAGCTGATTCGTGAATCAATGAATTTATGTGATGCTGTTGTACATGAATTTTCAGGAATGGAGCTTTTCTCCGAGTACAAGATTGTCGATATCTGACGTTAACGTTTTCACAAAAGGGTTAGTTACTCGCAACTACCATCTTATTTAACCATGGCTTTTGTAGCAAGTACATGTACAGTGATAGATGATGCAACATACTGTAATAATCTGTCTGCAGGAGTAGTAACCCACCTACTGCTTTGTGGGCTTATAATGTATAAACCATCAGTCTTGATATTGCCATGACCAGATACATTGTTTAATATGTTAACTCTGGTCAGTGTACACCTTGGAATTGCTATGTTCTAGCTAATTATTTTTTGCAGCTCTGGTCTGGAAGGTTAGCCATGTCACTGAGGGTGAAACTAGACTTGGCACTGTGGAAGTTTGTGGGTGTCATCAAGACAGAATGTGTGTATGGTCATCACTTTTCCTGTACTTTCAGTTGAGGCAGTGACAGTTGGGGGAGGTTACAACTGCTTCGTGGGTTTCTTGGCTATGTACCTAAGGAGATAAATACCTTTAACCATCTTGGATGTGTCGTGTCATGGAAAGTAATACTGGGGACAAGGAGAGCCATCATACCTGTTGGGGAAAAAGATGAATCGAACTCACGCATTTTCACCACTTTCTGGTATTACTGTTTGGCGGAAACGTGGTGGTGGAGACCGAATAGTTGTGGCTGCTGTGTGTATTCTTTGGAAGCTGCTGGCAAAAGGTGGTAAAACCAGTGACTCTGGTCTCAAAACGGATTGCGGCAGGTGAAGAAGTAGCAGCAGTGGTAATGGTTCTTGCGAGATCCGGCTTCGGCAGAGTAATAGACGCAAATGATAACATCAATTTCAAAGACGTCATGCAACTTCCGATCCTGAGAATGTGTAAGGTGGGATTCCGAGTTGAGCCCTATCTGCTATCAACAGAAGACAGAGTGCATATGTTCAGGGAGCAAAGTCAAATTCTCTTGAAGAGCTCCTGGCGGCCATCTTTGAAGGAACCTGGAGAGCCTGGAAAAGACTAAGAAAATCAGCGTTCTAGACTTCAGTTCCCAGTTTTAACTAGGAGCATCAGGTGGCTTCAAGTTTCAGCTGCTATGAGAAGTGTTGGCCGTCCCTGCGGTCAGCATTGGGAGGATGTGTCAGTGGAGGCTTTTGGCACACGCGTGGCTAGCATCAGAAGGATCTGACTGGCCGAGTGATTTATGTCTCACATGGAGTATAACTTTTGGTGAGGTTTTCGTTCACTCAGTGATGGGCACACCTATTCTGTTGTGCCTTTTATGTTCAGTTTGGTGATTGGTACACCTAGTGCTTGTCTTAGGTGAACCAGAATGGTATCAAGGGATATATATTTTTTTCTTCTGTTTTCCTTGACTATTGTCGCGGGGGTGGCACATGTATTGATGGCGATGAGCACACCAGAATTCCTGTGATTGCTAAAAAAAAGTGTACAGATTGGCACACCAGCATTGTGACAATGTTATGTGGTTTGAGGGGAACTGGACACTGACATTTGCTGCTGTATTTACTGTAATTATCTTTTAACATTCGAACACATCAGAACCTCCTAATTTTCTTTCTGATGAGGGTGACCCAGTCTTACCTTTGTAGCGATGCAACCACATTTTTGATTCGTATATCATTGCCACCAGGGGAGAGAAATTCTCGGCGGTTCGGAAACAAGCTATTTTATTGCATAACTTAGGCATTGAAGGCAGGAATGTCTATAAGAGTCTTAATGAGGTGGCGATTGTGGATGGTGAGGGATAGCACAACAATTTGTTTGACATATCTGTGAAGATGTTGGAAAGGCATTTTGGGTTGGGTGTGAATGTAGTGTTGGGAAGACACACATTATTTTCGAGAGTGCAAGGGAAGCAGCAGAAGATTGGAAGTTATGTTGCAGCTCTCAAAACCTTAGCTCACAGTTGTGACTTTGATCATTTATCTGATTCTTTGGAGAGTGATCAAATTGTTAGGTACACTAACAATCCCAAGGTTCAGGAGAAGTTGCTACCAAAGAATATGTGTCTGAGTGACACAATGTCTATTGTGGAAGCGATGGAGAACACTAGAATGTGGGTACTTTAAATACTTGATGATAGAAGAAAAGGTGATTCTCCAGGAGTTGATCCATCTGTTAGGGAAGTAAAAGGAAATATGGTGTTCGAGTTAAATAGAATGTCCAAAACAAAGAAGTTGGATACAAGTTCAAGATGATCCAGAAAGTAGTGGGATGAAAAGTTTTTGGTGTGGAAGTGGGGGACGTGTTTTCAGTAGCCCAGGGATTTATGTCCAATTTGCAACTTGTAATAAGTGTGGTAAGAAGGGGCACTGTGCACAAGTGTGCAGAGGTTCCAATTTCCAGTAGTGTGAATTATGTTGATGAAGAGGAAAGTAAATCTGTGTTCAGCGTGAGGAATTATGGGTTGGTTGATGCTGATCCAATTGAGATGCTGGAGTGTCACGGTATAGTTAATGGGAAGAGCATGTCAGTTTTGGATGATTTTGGATCCCTCTATACTATGATTGGGGGTAAGAATTGGGATCAATTATTTGGTGAGGAAAAAATCTTCAGTCCTGTTGGATATGGAGGAAAGAAAATAGATGTGTTAGGCTACTCTGTGATAAGGATACAGTTCTAAAACTGTGAGAAAGGTGTATGAAGCCAAAAGGGTGATAACCTTCTAGGAGACTTTAAACTCCAATGCCAAGCAGAAGGTATTGCTTATGGTAGAGGAAGGGCATCCAGAAGGCATATGCATAGTATTTTCAACAGTGTTCAGTAGTGTGTTTGGATTGTTAATGAATTTTGAGCACAAGATTGTGTTAAAGAATGGTGCTAAGGCATTTGTTTCCAAAGTAAGAAAAGTTCCTCATATGCTACTAGCACCACTTGAACAAGAGCTCATCACATTAAAAAATAATAGTTTAGCACCCAATGACGGTGGGAAAGAGATACACATGTGTGTGGACTTAAGAGGATTGAATAAGTATATTTGGGTTGACAGACAACCACTGCCAAACATATCAGGGACACTGGCACTCTTCAAGGATGCTAAAATCTTTAGTGCCTCTGCTTATCATCAAGTTATGCTACATCTAGGGGCACTAGAGAACCCACAAAAAGAGGGCCGCACTTCAGTGTAGCTCTGCCGGCCAAGGCTTCAATCCGCCAAATATCCTGCCCACAACGTAGCATCCTCAACACTGAGAAGGGGGAAATAAATCAGTGAACAAGCCTCATCACCCTGGTGTGATCTTTAACCGCGGGACACCCTAAAAGCTGAACGAGAAGCCTCTGCTTGCGGACACTGAAAACACTCAAAATAGTGGCGCAGGGCCCTGCAGTGAAATGAGCGGCTGGGCCTTGGCTTGGCGCTGGAAACTGCTGTGCTTCACCCGGCGGAGAGGGTCTGGTGACTGACTCTGTTTGATGCCTTGACGATCGCTGGGGAAGAACCAACAAACAAGGCAGAGTGGCTGCTCTATGAGGCGGAGCAACAAATTGTGCCGGATTCCCACTGGAGTCGTCTGGGCTGAGTTGCATCGCTGACTCCCCAGGTACGGAGCTGCACCAAGACGAAAACAGTGAGACCGCTACTTGGTGCTGCTTGTAGGTGGGCGGCCTGTGGAGCAGCATCGGCTCTGTGGCTGTAAACTCGAGGGAGTTCCTTCCTGGTCGCTGTGCCCCAGTTGGAGGGGCTGGGCTCAGACATGTGAGGCTGCGGCGGCTGCAACCCTAGTGGTGGCCCCGGTGGTGCTGAGGACTCCGGAGGCTTGAACATGTGAGCCGATTATTGGCCTCCTTCCTGCTGATGGCCGGCTGTGTGCGCTGTGTGCATGGCGGCCGAGGCTGATTTGAGCTGCCCTGATCTGTGGGAGGGAAATCGGACTGCTGGCTTTATCGTGAGACCCACTGCGCAGGCCAGGATAAATCGAACGCAGCATTGACTGACTGGGCCTCCTGCAGAGCAGTACGCTGGTTCCTCGAGCCACTGATCCCTGGGGGGATGCATGCTCATATGGTGTCCTGCAGGATCTGCATGAGGCCTAGACGCTCTGAGGTGTAAACCTACATCAAGTCTATGGTGGGTCTGAACCCCTTGGTTCCGGACTGACAGACCGGAGGATGTAGCTAAATTGCTTCAATTGGTTACAGAAACAGGCCGTTGAGATCACAACGTTACCTTGACTGCAAAGAACCAGCTCAGAGTAATATGGGGAAGATGGACTGCCAGCAATTCCGTCCCACGTTTGAGAAAAAAAAGACATCCAAACACACACAGCATGCGCACTCAGACTCTAAGCAGGATCCGCCACAGCAACCTGGAAAGGCCTTGGAAGAAATTTTGCTGGCCATGCAACAAACTCTGCAGTCAATTGATGTCCTAAATGCCCGCATTTACCATATGGCCTTTAAGTTAGACAATATTAACAGCAGGGGATACCCGGTAAACCAATAGGCATCTGGGTGAATACATCTAACTAAAGACAAGAGGATGACAAAGGTATATTTTAAGGAAAGGTTATTAGCGGGACAGATACTACTAAATATCTATCTCATCACATTATAAATTGACCTGTATTAATCTATCATCATATTCAAGCGTTCATCTAGTAGCTATTAACACCAACTGAAAAAAAAGGAACACACAGACAATAGTTACGATTTGTAACTTTCTTTTAGATGTCCTTTTTCATTTTTACATCATAAATACAAATAAACTCATCACATAATATTTAATCTTGTGTGAAAGCACTCTTCAAAATCCAAGAAACAAAAAATCTTCTTGTTAACCCTTAATCCATGGGTTATGTATGAAGCCCAATGAATTATATACAAGGAAAATACTGGCAATGTATTTTCTTGGCCTTATTTCCTTTTCGAACACCAAAGTAACAAAGAGCATAAAAAGCAATACTCAGTGTCTATATAGCTTCTGAACACAATAATGCTCTTAAGGATTATATCCAATCAATTTCCAAATCAATGAGGTGTCGAAATTGGTGATAACTGTCGACGCATTTCGGCCTGTCAAGCAGTTTCAGGACTCATCAGGACAATGGGCAACACAAGTCATAACAATAAGCCAAAGCATAATTAAACAAATCTTCCAAGCCGATTTCAGCTAAGGTAACCAGGGGTTTCAATCTTGTAACCGGAAATAAATAGCTCCAGGAAAACGAGGAATAAATTCCTTTAAAGGGCACAGCCTGTGCTTCTCCGACTTTCAACTGTTTCACCAGACTGGTAATCCAAACGCCTTGCTACATGCTTGCATGAATCTTCAAAGTCATACTGCTTACACCGGAAGATTATGACCAACTAAAGTGTTCGAACCAGTGACCGAGTCTTCTACTCCTCGGCGCTCAAAGCAGCTTCCTGGAAACTGGCACCGGACTAGTCTAAGTTAGACAAGCAGGTCCCAAGCCTCTCTGTGGCGGAGCAGCACATATTGAATGCTGAGAAAGAGATATCCAGGAGTCCACTCGTAAACAGCTCAACATGGAAAAAGTTTTGGCCATCATACAAGCCAAGAACGAGGACCTGGAGGCGCGCTTGAGGCTCAACAATCTAAGAATAATGGGAGTCCTGGAGTCCACAAATACAGGCTGCCCAGAAACATATGTAGAAGATACTGTACTACACTATATTTGGCAGTGAATTCCTGTCAATGGTGCTAATAGTGGAACGTGCACAAGTCTTTGCAGGCTCGGCTGCCTCCCGGAGCTCCCCAAGACCGGTAATTGCCAAACTCCTAAATTATAGGAACAGGGACACGGTGCTGCACCTTTCGCGTGAAAAGGGAGTCACACACTATTAGGGAAATATATTATCCATCTACCCCGACTTCACCACCATGGTACAGGCGGCAAGGAGAGAGTTTGTTCTGTCAAAGAAGAAGTTACAGTCTATGGGCCTGAAATACGCCATGTTGTGCCCAGCTCGCTTGAGAGTAGAGCATGATGGCCAAAACACTATACTAACCTCCCCTAGGCAGCTATAGACTTTATAAAGCATGTGGGTCGGCCCCATGGAACACCCCAGGACGACGGGGAAGACTAGTGTCAAATGCTGGATGCAAACAACATGCACTGATATGCCTCTTGTAGGCTGGTTTAGGACTGGGAGATTTTGTTGTTCAACAGTAGCTATGTAAGCACAGAGGAGTAGACATGGTTTGGTAACCAGTAGCAGCTACCAAGATGGACAGGCGGGCGGATACATATTGGGCTCATGACATCGTGAATTATTGCAGTGATTCAACGGAGAAAAGACAAGTGAGTATGATAAAAACAAGTCGGCATATTAAAAAACGACGAAACGGCGCAGTGCCTGATCATGAGCAAGGTGTTCCCAGTAAGTCAGGAGGAACAGAAACGGCGCGGTGCGAGAGTGAAACAAATATTCTCGTGGGTGAACCCAGAGAGCAATGGGGAAATTACCTAAGGTGGCAGAGAATCAACGGTTCATTATAGGCGCGAGGGCGCTCAGCATCGTCGTTTTTTAATATGCCGACTGGTTTTTATCATACTCACTTGCCTTTTCTCTGTTGAATCACTGCAATAATTCACGATGTCATGACGAAGCTGCACTAAGCACCATAAATCAGCATCACTTCAACCAACTCCTTTTTAACGTCGTCACTGCGACACAAATTTCAATCCTCACTCAGTATAAACCAGAGAAATGTCACCACTTCTGCATGAAATTAAGTCCACACTGTTCACGCAAATCCAAGCACCTAAGTCACAAACGTTATGCTGAAAACATGCCTAGAATATTGTTGTCATATGTGGTGAAAATTCTTCCTTTCCATTTTTTCTCCCCCTTCTTCCTTTTTTGTATGTAAAGAATTGCAAAAAAGGTGTGATACCTTATTATCCACACAGCAATGCATAATTTGTTTGTCCTGAAGATGATGCCCTATATTTAATGTTGGCATCGAAACGTCGTCGACACCCAAACACCCTATGCACCAGACTCAAGCTATAACACATTGTGCAACGGTGTTAAATGATTCATTTGTGTCTGTCTATACTGAGTACAAGTGTACAGACCCATTTTGGCTTGCCTTTTGGCCAATTCTGTGTTCGTTGTTCTGTCAAGTGTTCTGTGGGTCACGGCTGTGCCCACTTGTCATCTGAATGTTTTATTTGATACTACTTTTGAAAAATATTATGAAAATAAATTCTTGTCCGGCTGGACAAAAGGCATACATTCTAGTCCAGTGTATGGTTATCTATCACACTGTATTCTCTTTGAATAGGGACCACTGTTCTCTATAACGTAGAAAATGAGGAGGCACACCCAATATCCTTTAGCGCGATGATTCTTCATGTGCAGACGTCCAACAGTGTTAGGTCCCTGAGCCCGGTACACAGCACAACTAGAGCGTGGCAAGCGCTCGCAATGCGAGCTAACAAAACCCCACTGTACGCACCATTACTCCCGCTAGCACACCACACCTCTTTATCAGTCCCTGCAGGTTCTAGTCTCACAGTCGCGGAATTCGGGAGAGGATGGCCATGCACTGCATTAAAGAGTCTTGTATAGTACAGACTGAGGACAGCCATGAAAGCGCTATTCCCAAGCTTTCCCCCACATTGACCTCACTGCTATCCCTGCTTGCATGCGCTGATGGGAAGAAAGCTATTACCAAACTATACGGTGTTAAGCATAGCGAGAAAGGTGGGTCCATAGATAAAGCCAAAGAAAGATCAGATGTAGCTCTGGGTGCCCCTGACAGATTGGGAATTCTGCTGTGCTCTGTTGGACAGGCTTACCCCAAACTGCAACCTCAAGATAATACACTTCAGATATTAGCAGCAACACTACTACTCCCCGTACAGCTTCACAAATTTGGGTTATGCACTGAGGCCACATGCGTGAGGTGCGGAGCAGCCAAAGCGCACTTTCTGCATGTGACATGGGAGTATGAACCGGTGTTTCGATACTTGGGGCGGGTAACGCAGACCTTATCCAAAATGGTAGAGTTGCAAATAGAGTGTACCAACTCAATCTGCCTACTAGGTCTCATCAAAACGCTTCCGCCACTCTCCCGCAAATTAATAGCAGTTGCATTGCTAATGGCAAAATGCAGATTGTCAATATGCTGGGGAGAGAGGAACACACCGCATCACTCGGATTGGATGCAGGATCTAGCATATTCCAAAGCTCAAGTGGAAATGTATGCCGAAGAGCTACCCCAGGCCTCCAGACCCAGAGACTTTTGGACCCCATATATAACCTACATGTTATATAAGGGCACAGATTCAGTAGTCACTGTGTTAAAATAGAACCAAGATATGCTGGGGGTGAGACCAGGTGGCTGGGAGGAACACAATATTGTGTACAATCTATTCATGTGGCTAGTCTGAGATGATGTGCCAGAGTTTCTGGTCTGCGTTTATTTCTTACTTTGGTTTGTTTATCTGTGCAGTCTACAACTGTATTCTGTATTAAAGAATAATACAAAATAAAAAAGACAATGAACAGTGGTTTTAAACAAAGAGAATGGCAGAAAAGATGTAACTTACGGAAGAAGGAATAACTGGAATTGTGCAGTTAAAACTTTTGTGGCAATCTAATCTTACATTGATAATGTGTGGCCATGATAAAACCAAGAACCTGATGTATGAAATTTCCATTTGCGCAAAAAGTGCTTGCAAATTGAACACCTATTGTTTTATGAATGGAAAGGAATTTTGCAAGCCGACCTATGTGCTAATAAAGTTGTTTCACAAAAAAAGTTGTGCTAGATCTCAACTCCAGACATCTCACTTCTTTTGTGACTCCTCTGGGAGCGTTCAAATCATTTGCATGCGGTTCGGTCTGGCTTCTGCAACAGCATTGTTCCAGAGGGTCATGAAGAAGGTACTTGAGGGACTGGACAAGGTGTTGTTTTTCCAGGATAATATTTTGGTTTATGGTTGTGCTGTGCAGGAGCATGATGAGATTCTGCAGAAGGTGTTGAGACATCTCCAGGAGGGAGGGTTGGTAGTCTAGCAGGATTTTTTTTAATGCAGGTACAAACTGTCGAATACTTGAGTCATACTATCTCTGAGGAGGGGATTAAGACCTAAGTTAGATTTGGCTAGTATTATTTGGAAAACTCCCAAGCCAGAGAGTAAGGATCAAGTGTGTTCATTCCTTGACCTGGCAGAGTGTTGTTCAAAGTTTATGCTGAATTTTGTCAGCATTTTTCAACCTTTGAGGAACTTACTAAAAATAGGGAATCAGTTTGAGTGGACTGAAGACTTTGTTCAAGCAAATGGAGTTATGAAGGATTGTATTGCGAGATTGCCAACTTTGGGTCATTTTGATTCCAACAAAAAAAAATGTTGTCCAGTGTTACTAGTGTTCAGGGATTGGGTGCCTTTCCGGCCACGATGGACAAAGGGGAGTTAAAGGTTGTAGAATTTGCCTCGTTCTTTGAAAGGGGAAGAAGAGGGCTATTCTGTCATTGAGCAAGAGGAATTGGCTGTGTATTGGGCCATTGTGCATTTCAAAATCTGTGTGTGGGGGTTACCCTTTTTCTTCCAGGATCAAAAGGTTGGCAGATGGGTTGTTCAACTTCAATTTTATGGTGGAGTATATCTCAGGCTCTAAGAATAGTGCAGCTGACTGTTTATCTAGGAATGGAAAGGGTGAACTGCTCTGAAATGGGGTTGGTGAATTGGGTGTGTGAACGAGCGTTAAAGGACAGCGAGTGGGAGGAGGCTGGAGTGGATTTGGATTTGCAAAAACGTACAGAGTTTATTGTGGAAGGGTGGACAGACAAGAGAGATGTTCCCACAGCTTTAAGTGGAATCCTTACAGTTAAGGAGGAACTATGACTTTGAAAGGGAAAATATTTAAGGGGAACGAGTTATACCTCCATGTGCCTTCAAAGAGAAACTGATTAACTTAGCTCATGAAGGGCTTCTGAGTAGGAGTAAAACTAAAGCAAGATGGCATGAGTGGAACTAGTGACCAGGGATGGAC
This sequence comes from Lissotriton vulgaris, assembly GCF_964263255.1. Lineage (NCBI taxonomy): Eukaryota > Metazoa > Chordata > Amphibia > Caudata > Salamandridae > Lissotriton > Lissotriton vulgaris. The sequence goes on from NC_141685.1 coordinate 1,747,635,956, forward strand.
CATGATGTGGAGGCAGTGGTCAAGGATTGTTGGCAATGAGCTAACAATGACAAGTGAAAGAAAACTCACACTGCTTCGTTGTCCCCTGTTGAGATCCCAGAGGAACCGTGGAGAAAGTTGGCACTGGACATTGAGTTCTTCAACCAGAATGAACGGCTTGTAATGCCCTCAGTGGATTATACATCGAAGTTGGTTGTTATAAAGTGTGTCTCTGCGGTAAACACCAGGAGAGTTATTGAGTTCCTCAAGAGGAATTTTCCACGGAGGTATACAGAAGAGTCTAGTCCTGGACAATGGGGTGCAATTTGTTTCCCAGAAGATGTGCGATCTTCTGAGAGAGCTCTCAATTAGACAGCTCTTTCAAGTGAATGGTCTGGCTGAGAGCATGAATAGATTGGTGAAAAGTTGTGCGCAGCGTGCTCTTCTGAAAAAATCCTCTTTAAAAGATACTTTAAGGGAAACCTGGTGGGCACACTGTGTTACAGCTAATGATATGACGTTTATTTCACCATTTGCCGTGCTTTGGGGCAGGAAGGCTCATTGCAAAATCAGTACAGCTTTGCTAAAGTTAAGCACTAAAGTGGAAAGAAGTTTGTCAGCGAATGAGATGAAGCTACATAGGTAGAAACATCAAAGCAAGTATAGGTAATATTTTGATGACAAGAATTGTGTACGTATTGGCAATTGGAAAAGAGGTGATAAGGTGCTGGTAATAGTGAAGAAAGGGTTGTCAAAATTAACGGGTCCTTTTGTAATAAGTGAAGTGAGAAAAAACGTGGTAGTATTGGAGTTGGGAGAAGTGTGGAGTTTTTCTAGATTAATAAAAGTCGAGAACTCCTTTGTTCATGATGGAATATCTAGAGATCTTTCCAATGAGGACTCAAATGCAGAAGAATTTGCTCAAAAGAGACTTTAGGCTCCTGCCCAAGTGGCAAGGTGATTTTGTGATGTAATTGTTTTTGGTTGGTATTCCCTGAACTGGTTACTATTGCATGTTTTTATTGTGTCCTACTTTTTTTCATTATTTTTATTTTTATATATTGTAGAGGGGAAGATGTGCTATGTTCTAACTGATCTTCTTTGCAGCGCTGGTCTGGAAGGTTGGCCATGTCACTGAGGGTGGAACTTAATGAGGTGGCACTGTGGAAGCTTGTGGGTATCATCAAGGCCGAATGTGTGTGTGGTCATCACTTTTACTGGGCTCTCATTTGAGCCAGTGACAGCTGGGGGAGGTTAGTTCTGCTCCGTGGGTTTGCTGGCTATGTACTTAAGGAAATAAAACCTTTCACCATATTGGATGTGTCGTGGAACATAATACAGAGTTGGCATAAATGCATTTTGGAGTCATGGCTTTTTTTACTACTTGTGTCCTGCACCACATTGAAAGTGTAGGAAGGGATCATTCTGTAAAATTTCTTTTTTTCCAAATTAGGGGAGTGAGAATATGCTCCACCATGCCCACAGGACCCTTCTTTGCAAGAATACGTGATCGTTTTAGCCACTGGGCACCCATTTCATATTGTGTTCACATAAACTGGCTCTGGTGAAATTAGATGACATGGACAGGGCTTCGTGTTCTTTCCATTTGATTTGTATTCCCCAAGAGCTTTGCTAAAGATTGGTTCAAGGACATCATTGACCGTGAAATGGTATTGGGGAAGGTTATTGTGAGTAAAATGGCAAAACGTATAGAAATAGTTTAATCGATCCTACGGAATTGTGAATGCCATGTCATAGCAGTTGACAGGGGTTCCAATGCAAGGAGAAAAGCAATAGGGGTGGGGAGTGTGGTAGAATGTAGTCCTGGTGCACCCCAGGCTGTAACTGAATGATCATCGACAAGAAGCCCCCGAAGTTGACCTAGACTCTCGGATTATTGTAGAGCCATAGAATATTCGCGATAAATACCTGTCCAATGCCTTATCTTTCAAGAATATGAAAAAGATATCCACTCGATGCTCTTAAATGCTTCAAGTGAGATGGTTCTGACATCCTTAAGCATGTACTTTACAATCCTTAACAAATGTGGCGGATCCTCTGATTTTTAGGAGAAGAGCTACCTGCATCAAAGCCCACTTGTGATTTTTGTCCTAAGGATGGTATGACTATACATCTGTAAGTAAGGGTTTTGACTAGTATTTTCATAGCCACATTAATGGTTGGTTGTACAAGCTTTATTCGAGATAATTTCTCATAAAAGCACAGCATAAAATTGGACATGACAGAATAAAGACATATCATTTAACAAATACAAATTCATATAAGCATTTTGTGCAAGCTCATACAATGCCGACATAAAAAGGTTTACATATATAACAAATTAGGTTTGGATTTTATAAAACAATTAAAAAACAGATTAACTGAGCCCCCCCATAGATCGCCGCCTAATTGCCCAGGCCCACCCCAAGTATTTGGCTACCCCAAGAACTATCGACTCCTGGGTTGATGTACACAAAATTCTCAATGCCACTGCGCTATCTCGTGTCCCAAGGTTTTTACATACAGGGGTAAGCCATACCCTCCTAGGTGATGAATAGGCTTTACAGACAAATAGAAAGTGGCCTAGGCTTTCCACATCTGCTTCACATACTGAGCATGACATATTGGTCGACCTCTGCCAACCTGCAGTTAGTTTTTTTAGGGGAATGGATCCAGATCTTAACTGGAAGACTAGCTTCCTATCCAGTGGGACTGTAATAGTGTCCCAGTAATTTTGTAAGATAGGATAGATTTTTGCCTCCAAGAAGCGACCCGCCATAGAGTCAGACCTGGCACCTCTCAGCAGATTGTTGCCAACTCAATCCCAATATTGTGATTTGAGGGCTTCCTTGCTTGGGAAAACTTCCCCCAGTGGATTGGTCCAAAGATTAGAAAACCCAAGGTTAATTAACATGGCCCTTAAATTTTTTAGCCACTTTATCTTGTGGAAATTATCTTCCTTGATTATCGAGAGAAAACCATCAGCATATTGCCTAATCTCAGGAGTTGTCCAAAGACGTCTCCAATAGAGAACAGGGCGCAGTCGCGCTCTATCGCTAATTGGCCGTCTACCCAACTCCAGGAACAATGGTATTAGGGGGGTGCTCTGTGGGAGGCCTGTGATCCCTCTAAAGAACCTGTTTTCAGATGTCTGTAAGGTCGAGAGGTTGTCCCAAGCCCATAACTCTGCACCGTATAAGGTCGCGCCTAAGACCTTTGCATCATAAACTATAAGGGCAGGTTTAATCGGTTTGGTCTTGGATTTTCTGTGTTCCCCCCGCAATGCACCTGATAGTTGTTGGTGTTTTAAGGCCGTTTTTTCCAGGTGATGGGACCAACCTGAGCCCTCTGCTATTTGGACCCCTAAATATGTAAACTCCTTGACAGTCTCTAGCCTGCTATTGTTCAGGGTTACCTTGGGATAAATTTTACGGCGTGGGGAGAAGGCCATTAGTTTCGTCTTCCCCACATTTACTTCTAAGCCGTGCTCTTTGCAAAAAACATCAAATATATTTAATGCGCGTTGTAGCCCTGCAGGGGTTTTTGACATAATCAGGGTATCATCAGCGAACATCAGGATCGGGACCCTGGCGTCCGCTAACGATGGAGCATCTATACTCGCTTCCAACATTCGCTCGACAATCCCGTTAATGAATAATGAAAAGAGTAAGGGTGCCATGGCACAGCCTTGGAGGACCCCCCTTTCCACCGGGAAGTCCGATGTTGACTCACCATTCCCACCCCACTGAACTCTTGCGAAATTAGATTCGTGCAGATGCATGATTAGGGTGAGCAGTTCAGCGGGAATGCCCAGTTTTTGCAGGATCAGCCATAACTTAAACCTGGGGACCAAATCAAATGCCGCCCGCAGGTCGACAAATGCGACATACAGGCAGCCCCTGCCAAGCAGAACCGTCTTCCACCGCAGTATGGTAAAACGGAAGACCTGGTCAATTGTGCTGGTTGCTCGCCTGAATCCTGCCTGGTATGGGGAAAGAGCAATGTTGTCATCCACCCAATCCATAAGCTGATTTGTAACCAATTTCCCCATTACTTTTTGTACGGTTGCTATCAGACTTATGGGCCTGTAGTTGGCGGGGAGAGAACGATCTCCCTTTTTATAAATGGGAATAATGATTGCTCCTTGCCATAACTCGGGAACCCCCCCCCTTGGCTAGAGCATTTCCCAGCAGAAAAATATACCTCACCCATCTCTTCATGTCATGCTTGAAGATATCCGGGGGTATCCCGTCTAACCCTGGTGCTCCCCCACATTGTACAGAGCTAATTGCATTCTCTACTTCTTTAAGGGAGAACAAATTGTCAATAGCAAAGACTGGCAGTATGCCCTCCCCCATCCCGGGGTGCTTTACTTCGGCATATTGTGGTCTGAAGTACTCAACCCAGGCTTCTTCGGCTACGTTGTTGTCAGGCCTTGCGGGGATACCTCCTCTACTACTTATAACAACAAAGAGTGTCCAGGAGTCGCCGCTCAATGTTTATACTCTAGACCCTTCAACCAGTGACTATATGGAGTAGACTGTGTGTACTCAGATGTGAAAAACATTTAACTACTCATATATACGGCATGCAACATGGGTAGGAATTTTTCCCATCAGTTGCCGTTCTATACCACCATTTTTACATCATGTGGGTTCTCCTTACCCAGGAGTTAGTGTACAAGTTCAATCACACTTTAACAGGTGTGAATAGTGGGGAGACCGATGTAAAACAAGTTTGTGTGATGGTATCAAAATATGGTGTTTTTTAGTTTTTTAAGTGAAAGGTTAAACACCTGAGGGAAAGCAGTGCAGTGAGTGTATAGTGATGAGTGAATAAAATTGGGTGAAACTGAGTAGAAAAGTGATTTATTAGTATCTCTCAGACCCCAAGATTAAAAGTAAGTGAAAGGTAGATTTGACAGAATATCTACCAGCAGGAGGTCAACATGTTTCTGCATACCATCGGAAGGTTTTCCTTATGCATTCGTCAGGACCTAGATGGTGCTACTGCTTACAAAATAATAAGTGACGTTTAAAAGGGAAAAATTTCACCTGAAAAGCAGGTGTAGAATCTCCACCACAGTCTACAAAAGTCACATAGGAGACAAAGAAAAGAGAAAAACATTACAGATATTAGAGAATGCACTAAATACATCGTGCTATTCTAGTGGTCACGTATTAACATTTAGACAGACGTGATAACACTCACCCAAAACTTGTGGGGATGGCGCCTCACCTGGCAGCAGCTCAGGTAGAATAGGAGCACCGCTCTGTTTAGCAAAACATAATCACAGGGACACTCAACCAATTCCGTTAAAAACAAGGCAAAAGGACTATCGTACGTGTCTCCGATAACATGGGAGACAGCTTGTGAGTTTTCAAAAATGTCATCGGTATCGTACCGGAGCAGTTATATAAGTATAGACTTCTACCACTGTTGGGCTAGGTGCTCGTAGCTCACAGGGTTTTCTAACCAGATTACGTAACCACACTCTTACCTCTCCGTCGGTGTCTCCAAGCGTCCCTCTGGGCTGTTCTGGGGAGGCACCGAACAAGAGAAAAGGGCGGGTATATGACTGAAGCCTGTGTGGTGCATTCTGGGAGTCGTAGTATTGGTGACAAAGAAAATTGGAAAAGATGGAAAATGGCTCGATGGTTTCATAGTGACATCCATGGTATGGGTTCATTCAGGCCATCCTTGTCACTGTTTAATTTGTACACCCACTTCTGTTCTATTTTGAACAGAAATTTACCGACATCAGGGCAATGTTCGGGTATTGTCGGCTGTTCGAGTATAGTCCACATGAACTCACTGGGACCGTGGCCTTTTTCGAGAAAGTGGGCTGTCAGGCGAGTCGCTTGCTTCCGACAGCGAACTGTGCTCTTGTGCTCGCCAATCCTTATTTTGGTCTTACGGGTTGTCATTCCCACATATCTCTTTCCGCACGGGCAAGTGATCATGTAAATTGTATTCTCGCTGTTACAGTTCGTGAATTTACGCTGTTGCCATGGGCGCATAGTTCCGATATCCACACTGGTGGACTTGGTGGTTTGTGGACATGCCGAACAACTACCACACGGGTGATGTCCTTGTACCGGCGGTAAGTCCCAAAGTGCTCCCACTTGTCTAGATTGTTTTGTTTTGGGACGAGTGTGAACTAGGTGGTCTTTTGTGTTCGGTCCTCTTTTAAAGGCAAATAGTGGTGGTGGTAAAGTTTCTCCACTGGAATTCAGAATGGACCAATGTTTTGTTATTATTTTTCGCACATCATTGGATCGTGTATGAAAAGTGTTCACAAAGGTCATTCTATTGGATCTTTCTTTCGGAATAGTTTCCAATAGGGCATCCCTGTTGTTGTTAGCGGCCCTTTTCTTTGACTGGCGGATGATTTTAGCCGGGTATTTCTTTTCTCGTAAATATTCCGAGAGGGTCTCAGAGTGTTTTTCGAATGACTCTTTTGTAGAACAGTTTCTCCTGAGTCTCAGGAACTGCCCAAAGGGCAAGTTATCTCTGAGTGCCCGGGGGTGGCAGCTCTCATAGCTTAAAAGAGCGTTGCGTGCCATTGGTTTCCTGTACAGTTCCGTTTTTAACCCCTCTTCTGTGGCAACTATCAGGAGATCTAAGAAAGGCAGTTCCTTTCTACTGTACTCTACGGTGAAATTGAGAAATTCATTGCAGTTGTTAAGCCAATTGTGGAACTCTAACAGACTGGCCTCAGATCCTCTCCATATAACGAAAACGTCATCTATGTATCGCTTCCACAGGCGAAGCGATACATAGTGTGGGTTGTCTTGGTGCAGTATTTTGGTTTCCTCTAGTACATGAACATAGAGGTTCGCCAGACTAGGCGCAAAAACACTGCCCATGCTCGTGCCAGAGGTCTGGAGGTAGATGGTATCCTCAAATTTAAAGTAATTGTCTTTCATTGCCATTTCTGCTAGTTCCATAATGAAAGAAACTGGAGTAGTTGTCTGTAGGTCCCTCTCCTGAAGGATATTGCCTACCACTTCCAGGGTCTCTGTTTGGGGAATTGACGTATACAGAGACTCTACGTCAAAGGACACAAGTAGATCCAAGGAGCTATCAAAGTCTACGTCTGGAAGTAAGCATAACATATCCTTTGTGTCTTTGAGATAGGTCGGCATCTCTTTCACAATAGGATTGAGGAAGTGATCCACAAATGTAGAGAGTGGCTCTAAAACTGATCCTATTCCAGAGATGATTGGCCTCCCTGGTGGTGGTCTCTTCTGTTTGTGTACTTTAGGCAGGCAGTAGAAGTAGGGGATTGACGGATGAGAGGTACAGAGAAATTGGCCCTCTTGTGGGGTAATCCAACCTTGAGATGTTGCCTCTTCCACCAAATGGCTGATCTTAGTTTTGAGCCTTTCAGTGGGATCATCTTTCAGAGGTAGATAAGACTTGCGATCGTTTAGTTGCCTGAGACATTCTTGTCTGTACGTTTCCTTGTCGAGGATCACAATGCCACCGCCCTTATCTGCAGGCTTTATAATGATCGATTCATTGGATGATAGTGACTGTAGTGCTAGTTTCTCTTTGTTCGGTATGTTTACAAAGGACTTTGGTTTCTGCATTTTGAAAAGACGTTCAATGTCTGTTTCGACAGCTTCTTCAAAGGTTTGAACCCTACTCGGTAATCCAATTGTTGTCGGATTAAAGGTCGATGGTTTCTTCAGACCAGTATTAACGACCAAGTCTGATTTCTCTCCAGGATTTTGTTTGGCAAAGAGGTAGTGGAGTCGGACCTTTCGGAACAGTTTAGAGATCTCTATTTGAGTGTTAAATTGGTCCCCTTGGTTGGTTGCCACAAAACCTAGTCCACGATTCAGGAGTTGTTCCTCATCTTCGGACAGGTTGTAAGAACTAAGGTTGATTACGAGGCTGGTTGATCTGGGGTTATGCTCGTTCCCGCTCTGTCCTGTGGGATCTTCTTCCCATTCCTCAGGTCCATGGTTGGTTGTTGCAACGGGGTCGTCCATCGCACCTGGGATCCTTGTCCCTGTCTCCTTCTCCCCCTGTTGGTCCTCTGGCCATACCCTAAAAAAGGCGCCTGTCCTTGGGGTTGCTGCATTTGTGGAGGGAAGAAAGGGGGTCCCATTTGAGGGAAGTTGGGACCATACATCCATGGGCCCGGTTGCCAAAATGGTTGGAACTGATTAGGACCAAAATTGTTAACATTGCCTCTGTTGCCTCTTCTATTACCACGTCCTTTATAGACTAGGGTTGTCCTCCCCAATAGACTAGGGTTGTCATCCAAGATATTCTGGATTTCTGCCTCTTCAAAAGCCAAACCGCTGTTTGATGCCATGTTTAGCACTAATGAATCTGCCAAGTTCTTCACAAAAAAGGGAGCGTCCAGTGATTAAAGTGCGAGTCAAAACAGAGCTTGATCACAGGTCTATGTAAGCCTGTTTTTTAGGAAGACCCACAGCCGGAGCTGTACTCAATCACAAAGCACACTATCTAATGGAGGGTCTCAGGGCAGGTTTAACGACTCAAGACTGAACACATGCCCCTATACAACTTATAACAACAAAGAGTGTCCAGGAGTCGCCGCTCAATGTTTATACTCTAGACCCTTCAACCAGTGACTATATGGAGTAGACTGTGTGTACTCAGATGTGAAAAACATTTAACTAACTGTTTTTCACATCTGAAGAGGCAGAAATCCAGAATATCTTGGATGACAACCCTAGTCTATTGGGGAACACCCCGCCTGTAACTAATCACCCAGATGAAGGTTGGAACAAGATATTGATTTTAAAAAAATCACACTCAAGAACTTTAGTACACGGAACCATCATGGCTCAGTACCTACATGGGAATTGTGCACCATCAGGACTTATTGTGACCAACACACCGAGACTATTCTTGGATGATAAGGAATTTCTAAAAGATTGGTCACTAATCGCCTGGCGGTGCACAAGGGACTGGCTAGTCCTTATTATAAAAACATCCAAACGTGTAGCTGATAAAATCCTAGTTGAAATCCAACTCCTAGAAGGTAAAATCAAAGCCAGTCTAAAGAACCCTGCCTACAAAACGGGGCAGGATGATGTCAACAAAAAGAACACCGAATTTAAAGAATCGATTCTCTTTACAAAAATGGAGAAATTTAAAAAAGACCTGGCCAAATTCTCCAGTGAGAAGGTGTATCCGTATACCAGCGATTCATATGTAGCACCTACATTCAATCAGACTGGGGGTCGAAGGGGCTCTAGTTATGCGACCTCAAGTTCAGATGACAACTCCAGTGACTCGGATACATCACAACGAGGAAATGGACGACCATATAAAGGACGTGGTAATAGAAGAGGCAACAGAGGCAATGTTAACAATTTTGGTCCTAATCAGTTCCAACCATTTTGGCAACCGGGCCCATGGATGTATGGTCCCAACTTCCCTCAAATGGGACCCCCTTTCTTCCCTCCACAAATGCAGCAACCCCAAGGACAGGCGCCTTTTTTAGGGTATGGCCAGAGGACCAACAGGGGGAGAAGGAGACAGGGACAAGGATCCCAGGTGCGATGGACGACCCCGTTGCAACAACCAACCATGGACCTGAGGAATGGGAAGAAGATCCCACAGGACAGAGCGGGAACGAGCATAACCCCAGATCAACCAGCCTCGTAATCAACCTTAGTTCTTACAACCTGTCCGAAGATGAGGAACAACTCCTGAATCGTGGACTAGGTTTTGTGGCAACCAACCAAGGGGACCAATTTAACACTCAAATAGAGATCTCTAAACTGTTCCGAAAGGTCCGACTCCACTACCTCTTTGCCAAACAAAATCCTGGAGAGAAATCAGACTTGGTCGTTAATACTGGTCTGAAGAAACCATCGACCTTTAATCCGACAACAATTGGATTACCGAGTAGGGTTCAAACCTTAGAAGAAGCTGTCGAAACAGACATTGAACGTCTTTTCAAAATGCAGAAACCAAAGTCCTTTGTAAACATACCGAACAAAGAGAAACTAGCACTACAGTCACTATCATCCAATGAATCGATCATTATAAAGCCTGCAGATAAGGGCGGTGGCATTGTGATCCTCGACAAGGAAACGTACAGACAAGAATGTCTCAGGCAACTAAACGATCGCAAGTCTTATCTACCTCTGAAAGATGATCCCACTGAAAGGCTCAAAACTAAGATCAGCCATTTGGTGGAAGAGGCAACATCTCAAGGTTGGATTACCCCACAAGAGGGCCAATTTCTCTGTACCTCTCATCCGTCAATCCCCTACTTCTACTGCCTGCCTAAAGTACACAAACAGAAGAGACCACCACCAGGGAGGCCAATCATCTCTGGAATAGGATCAGTTTTAGAGCCACTCTCTACATTTGTGGATCACTTCCTCAATCCTATTGTGAAAGAGATGCCGACCTATCTCAAAGACACAAAGGATATGTTATGCTTACTTCCAGACGTAGACTTTGATAGCTCCTTGGATCTACTTGTGTCCTTTGACGTAGAGTCTCTGTATATGTCAATTCCCCAAACAGAGACCCTGGAAGTGGTAGGCAATATCCTTCAGGAGAGGGACCTACAGACAACTACTCCAGTTTCTTTCATTATGGAACTAGCAGAAATGGCAATGAAAGACAATTACTTTAAATTTGAGGATACCATCTACCTCCAGACCTCTGGCACGAGCATGGGCAGTGTTTTTGCGCCTAGTCTGGCGAACCTCTATGTTCATGTACTAGAGGAAACCAAAATACTGCACCAAGACAACCCACACTATGTATCGCTTCGCCTGTGGAAGCGATACATAGATGACGTTTTCGTTATATGGAGAGGATCTGAGGCCAGTCTGTTAGAGTTCCACAATTGGCTTAACAACTGCAATGAATTTCTCAATTTCACCGTAGAGTACAGTAGAAAGGAACTGCCTTTCTTAGATCTCCTGATAGTTGCCACAGAAGAGGGGTTAAAAACGGAACTGTACAGGAAACCAATGGCACGCAACGCTCTTTTAAGCTATGAGAGCTGCCACCCCCGGGCACTCAGAGATAACTTGCCCTTTGGGCAGTTCCTGAGACTCAGGAGAAACTGTTCTACAAAAGAGTCATTCGAAAAACACTCTGAGACCCTCTCGGAATATTTACGAGAAAAGAAATACCCGGCTAAAATCATCCGCCAGTCAAAGAAAAGGGCCGCTAACAACAACAGGGATGCCCTATTGGAAACTATTCCGAAAGAAAGATCCAATAGAATGACCTTTGTGAACACTTTTCATACACGATCCAATGATGTGCGAAAAATAATAACAAAACATTGGTCCATTCTGAATTCCAGTGGAGAAACTTTACCACCACCACTATTTGCCTTTAAAAGAGGACCGAACACAAAAGACCACCTAGTTCACACTCGTCCCAAAACAAAACAATCTAGACAAGTGGGAGCACTTTGGGACTTACCGCCGGTACAAGGACATCACCCGTGTGGTAGTTGTTCGGCATGTCCACAAACCACCAAGTCCACCAGTGTGGATATCGGAACTATGCGCCCATGGCAACAGCGTAAATTCACGAACTGTAACAGCGAGAATACAATTTACATGATCACTTGCCCGTGCGGAAAGAGATATGTGGGAATGACAACCCGTAAGACCAAAATAAGGATTGGCGAGCACAAGAGCACAGTTCGCTGTCGGAAGCAAGCGACTCGCCTGACAGCCCACTTTCTCGAAAAAGGCCACGGTCCCAGTGAGTTCATGTGGACTATACTCGAACAGCCGACAATACCCGAACATTGCCCTGATGTCGGTAAATTTCTGTTCAAAATAGAACAGAAGTGGGTGTACAAATTAAACAGTGACAAGGATGGCCTGAATGAACCCATACCATGGATGTCACTATGAAACCATCAAGCCATTTTCCATCTTTTCCAATTTTCTTTGTCACCAATACTACGACTCCCAGAATGCACCACACAGGCTTCAGTCATATACCCGCCCTTTTCTCTTGTTCGGTGCCTCCCCAGAACAGCCCAGAGGGACGCTTGGAGACACCGACGGAGAGGTAAGAGTGTGGTTACGTAATCTGGTTAGAAAACCCTGTGAGCTACGAGCACCTAGCCCAACAGTGGTAGAAGTCTATACTTATATAACTGCTCCGGTACGATACCGATGACATTTTTGAAAACTCACAAGCTGTCTCCCATGTTATCGGAGACACGTACGATAGTCCTTTTGCCTTGTTTTTAACGGAATTGGTTGAGTGTCCCTGTGATTATGTTTTGCTAAACAGAGCGGTGCTCCTATTCTACCTGAGCTGCTGCCAGGTGAGGTGAGGCGCCATCCCCACAAGTTTTGGGTGAGTGTTATCACGTCTGTCTAAATGTTAATACGTGACCACTAGAATAGCACGATGTATTTAGTGCATTCTCTAATATCTGTAATGTTTTTCTCTTTTCTTTGTCTCCTATGTGACTTTTGTAGACTGTGGTGGAGATTCTACACCTGCTTTTCAGGTGAAATTTTTCCCTTTTAAACGTCACTTATTATTTTGTAAGCAGTAGCACCATCTAGGTCCTGACGAATGCATAAGGAAAACCTTCCGATGGTATGCAGAAACATGTTGACCTCCTGCTGGTAGATATTCTGTCAAATCTACCTTTCACTTACTTTTAATCTTGGGGTCTGAGAGATACTAATAAATCACTTTTCTACTCAGTTTCACCCAATTTTATTCACTCATCACTATACACTCACTGCACTGCTTTCCCTCAGGTGTTTAACCTTTCACTTAAAAAACTAAAAAACACCATATTTTGATACCATCACACAAACTTGTTTTACATCGGTCTCCCCACTATTCACACCTGTTAAAGTGTGATTGAACTTGTACACTAACTCCTGGGTAAGGAGAACCCACATGATGTAAAAATGGTGGTATAGAACGGCAACTGATGGGAAAAATTCCTACCCATGTTGCATGCCGTATATATGAGTAGTTAAATGTTTTTCACATCTGAGTACACACAGTCTACTCCATATAGTCACTGGTTGAAGGGTCTAGAGTATAAACATTGAGCGGCGACTCCTGGACACTCTTTGTTGTTATAAGTTGTATAGGGGCATGTGTTCAGTCTTGAGTCGTTAAACCTGCCCTGAGACCCTCCATTAGATAGTGTGTTTTGTGATACCTCCTCTACCCCACTTAATGATTTTCCAGAAGAGCCTAGAATCCTTGCTGCTAGAAGCCTCCTTTAACTCTGCCCAGTGGTCTTCATCCCATTTCCTCTTGGCCTGGGAGATGGCTAGTTTATACAATTTCCTAGCCGCTCTAGTTGCAGCACTGTCCCTATTTCTAATGGCTTGGCCCAATTTCAATCGTGCGGATCTACACTGGCAATTGAACCACCTACCAACATCCGGGTTTTTTTTCCCTTTGTTGGTCTTAGTCAGAAAACATGGTTTAAGGAGGGAAAATAGCTTATTATGGATATCTGTGATATCCCTAGCCCCGGGGGTTGTGGAATCTACCGCCTCCATGGCGGAAATTGCCTTATCCACCTCAAGGTCAATGTAGGTCATTGTTTCATCATTTGCCAATACCCTTGGCCATTTTAGCCTACGTCCATCATTGGCCATAACTGGGATCTGGTTGTTCCTTAAATGCAAGTTTTCGGATCCAACATTCCACCACCTATGGATCACACAAAGGGGATTGTGGTCACTTTCTATTCTGGGCTTGATGGCCATATCAATAACTCCCTGCCACAGCTGGAGGCTACATATTACGTAATCAATTCTACTCCTGCTGTGCCCGTTATCAAAAGTACAACTGCCCTCCTTGTCCCCTGGTGTTCTCCCATTCAAGGCTCTTAGACCGTGCTCCATACAAATAGCGTTTAATAACAGGATGTCCTTTGTCCACCGCGTGACGGGATTTAAACATAAAGATGGTACTCCCCAAAGAGTGTCCTCTTCCTTCCCTAAGGGATCGTTTGTACAGTCGAGAGGTTCGAAGGTCCTGTTAAGATCCCCGGCTACTATTACCCTACTATCTTGGGACTTAGTTTCTAAGGAGGCAGACAGCACCTCTAGAGTGGAAGAGTTAGCTGAGTTACTGCCTCTTGCGTAGACGTTATACAAGTCCATTAAAACCCCCTTTTCTGATGAAATTCTTAACAGTTGTAAATCGCTAGTTCCCAAATCCAACATTTTGATAGAGATGTCCAGGTCCTGTTTTATCCATACAGTGAGACCTCCCATTGGCCGACCCCTACCTCCTTTGGAGGCCGGTATAGAGAAATTTAGATAGCCACAAAGGAAAACGGGGTCGCAAGCCCAAGTTTCTTGGAAACAACACACATCAAACCCATTAATGAATACCACCCACGTTTGAGAGTCTAGCTTGCTTCCCAATTCAGCAATATTCCAGGATAGAAACATACCAAAGCTAAGCTCGATCCCACCGGAATTGTTATTATTGGAGCATGGTTGAGAAGTCATTGGGTTTTCAATGTTGTTAGCGACCTTCACAAAATCACCATTGATATCGTCATCCTTATTTACTGTAGGTGTGGATGATTCCCCTACACCAGCGTTGGTATTTGCTATCCCGCCTCCTTCCACCGCAATCAGACTCCCCTTTCCAGTGTTCCCAACAATTGTGATTGTACCAGCAGTAACATCATGATCTTCACAACTCCCTTTAAAGACATTGGTACTTCCTCCTATACTACTGCACAAGTGTTGAGGGGTTTGTCAACATCCCCACCCTTGGTCTTGCCATCCAACAGGAGGGTTATAATTCATACATGTAGTATAGTTTTGGGGCAGTGGAGGTGGAGCTGGTGTGGGAATAATTGGCCATGGTAGGGTGGGGGGATTTATGTGTTCGTTGAGCAGGCTAGTCAATACACTGGTTGGGCGGGGGTAAAAAAAGGTGAGATCGACAATTCCAATACCTCCCTTGTTTGTACCCCATCTCTGTCTAGTTATCCATCCTGCCACCCTTGGATCTTGGAAGTTAACCACAATACAATCCCCACCCAGGCTTTTAGTTGTGTACCCTATCCAATCTATTCTCCTTACCCCCAAGATTAACCCATCGACGTCTCCAGGTAGAGGCCGATTCTCCCTTAACCAGTGCATGATCTTGTTTTTAAGCATCTGGAAGGTTTCTCTCTGTCCTACAGGTAATGGTGGAACATTTATAAGGACTGCTACGTAAGGGAAAGAATCTGGGGTAAGGTTCACGGGGGGTTTCCTATGTGGTGGCTTTATAGAGGGTGGTGGGATTGATTTGGTAACTGTAGGAGCAGGGCGGAGTGCAGGTTTGTTTGGTGCTAACTGATTATTAGTTGGTTGGGTAGGTACTGTAACTTTGCCCACTGATGGACATACGTTACCCCCTGGCCCAACAGCAGAGGGAGGAATTGGTATTGTTGTCGATTGATGCACCACAGTCTGGGCTGGATTTACAGTATTAGGAGGATTTGGAGCGGGCCTGGATGTACTAATTCAGTAGGTTTGGGAGTTCTATTTGCAATCGCACTACCTGACTTGGGCGGTAATGGGGGGTTCGTTTATGGCCTTCTTCCCTTATCCTGGGTAGCACAGTGGGTATTGCCCTGGTGCTTGCTACTTACATCCGCCCTTGCGTGAGTTTTAATCAGCGTTTTTGTAGAATAGAAGTTGTCTAACGTTGCCTGCTCGAAGTGGTCTAGTCGATCAGAGAGTTTACCAATTCGGTCCTCTATCGGGGAGAGAAGTAATCTAAGCAGCTTTTCTAACTCAGGGATCAGGTTTGCGAGCGGTGATACCTTGTCATCAATTGGGGGACCTATCTCAGGAGAAATATTCTTTCCAGGGACTGGGCTATCTAATAAAACAACATTCCCCTCCTGAACACTTTCTGTGCTACAACTTGCTTCAGTGGCAACCTCTCTAGTACACATAGTTTTATGTAACTTCCTATGCTTTTGTGGGGGTTTAACAAATTTACATTTTCTCGGTATGGTAGTCCTTTTCCTTTAAGATCCATGCTTGGGTTGAGCCAAGATAGCCTGGGCACCTGAGTCAGGAAGCAACATAGGATCAATATGACTCCCACAAGGTGAAATCAGTTTGGTAACATTGTCCTTATTTGTTACATTTGCGGGTACATCAAATCGCTCATTTACAGCTGGGAGATTTACTGAGGATAATGGTGTTACCAAAGCAGGATATATTTGGGCAGGGTGCTTATCCGTAGAGTTTTTGAGTAGTTCAATGGATAATCTGCTCTCAGCGCGCCTCTCTGCCAGTGTTATCTCTTTATCAATGGATAAGGATGAGCGGTTAAAAAAGAATTTATCCAGTGGACCAATTGCCAGTGGTCCGGTCTCGACCGGTGGAGTTGTCAGAATGGCATTACTTGTGGAGGTAGACATTGATCTGCTAAACGCCAACAAAATACAACACTTAGAAATCACTTACTATAAGGTGATCCGTTAAGCAAATATCAGGGGACTGGCCCAGCCCGGCCTCCTTTGGCCCCTGACGGCCACAGACGGTCCCGCCCTTGTCCCGGGCTTCTCCCGGCGCCCCCGCGCTGCGGGAAAGTCAAATTGAAAATATACTGCCTGAGGAGGAAGGGGAGGAGCCTGCAGGGAGAGCGTCCCAGCTGTTGGCAGTTGGGAGTTGTGGGCGCTCCTGGGACTTGGAGTCCTGCGCCCACAACACGCTCGCAGCCCTGCAGGTCTCAGTGCCCAGAGGATGACTTTAGGCAGTAGCGCTGTGCAGGGAAGGCCTCCGGCGAAGCGGGACCCGCGCAGCGGGTACCGCGAGCAGTTGAAGGAGGGAGGCAGAAAGGTTCAGCAAATGCGGTAACACAGCAGCCCAGCGTCTGGTCAGCAGCAATGAGGCAATGGAATCCGCCAATGCAGGTGAGGACGTTATAGGGAACAGGGTTAGACCCAATATAGTCAATAGGGACCTGGGTACCAATTGGAACAAAAAGGAAGGGGTCCCGTGACCGAAGGAAAACAATTACAAGTTTACACCATTTGTATTCAATTGAAGGAGGGAGGCAGAAAGGTTCAGCAAATGCGGTAACACAGCAGCCCAGCGTCTGGTCAGCAGCAATGAGGCAATGGAATGGCCACATTAATTAAATGGGCCGGTAGGTACCACAGTCTAGTGGATCTTTTCACTTCATTAAAGATAAAGGAGATGATTGCCTTGTTGGAAAGAGGGCGAACGATACAAAGTTGTTTGCCTCTCTAAATATTTAATTGAGCATAGGTCTAACAGCGCTCTGCCAGTTTTTTGGAGAATTCTCAGGGGAAATTGAGGAGGTCTAATATGGCCACTGAAAATTTCTTCCAGAGTTTTCGTGCCATCTTTCATTGCCGGGCCCCTCTGGATCAAAGATAGCAATGTAAAAGTATTTAAGAAATGTTCCTTAGAAGTAGTGATGGCTCATGATACCGATTTGTACAGTGCTTCATAGATCAAAGTAAATGCTTCAGCAATTTCTTTGGAGTGGGTCAGCAATTAGCCTTTTAAATTGCGAATGGGTATTCTGGCCATTTGTGCCTTCTTTTGTTGTTGCTATAGCACTAGGAGCCTTTTCGCCTTTTCTTTATGCTCAGAGAGTGTCCATTCAAAGTTTTACCAGAGCTGTTCCAGCCTTGACTGTTTGGAGGGAGTGAAATGCATATTTTGTGGTTTTTAAGGTTTCAATTGAAGCCGTAGCGCATTTGAAGGCTTGGTGTTGTACCTAGTGGTGAAGGATCTGAGCAATTGTGCAAACCTCAATTGATCCGTTTCCACTCTCTGCTTGGCTATTCTAGAGTCTTGCATCTAGACATTGTCAAATCACTTTGCATGACGCTTAAAGTACGTAGGCAGAGGTGACAGGATCGTCATTTTCCAGGTCATATGTCTGGACATGGGTTCTTGTTATATCTTCGTCTTTCCACCTTCTCTGTCCCCTTTCTACCTGCTAGTTTGAATCCTTCATTAAGCAGGTGGGTGGATTGTAAGGCCCAAGTCCACTCTTAGGTGAACCAGGGAGTGACCCGTGGGGGCCACCCCCGAATATCGCAGAAGAAGGTCCCAGACACAAAAGAGCTCCTCAGGGTGAGATCCTCTTTATGAAATGAAGCATCGTGCCAAAGAATAAAGGGTAGAGTTCCTCATCTTGCAGGCCAGTCAAGATTTAGATATCGACCAAGGCATGGTCGCTCATGACATCTTGAAGTACAGTGCAGTCGTTATTTTTTTGTATTTATCTACAGAGACCTATCCTGTCGGAAAAGTGTTGAGAGCTAAATGGCAGTCACTTTCCGCTAAGACAAGCGCGATGCTATATTCAGTGAACAATCTAGACGATTTGGACCAAATTATCTTCTTGCAAGTATTGGGTGCACAATCAGTCACTGGAACTATCATAGAAAGAAGTATCATTTAGCACGATAGCATATCAAACCTCATTACACATCCATGTTTTTAGGAGTCTATAGGGCAATGTCTTCTGTGGTAGTATCAGCGCCCCATATTTCTTTGAGCTGTTAGATGAGAGGTCGTTAGCGCCTACCATTGGGTTTGAATGGTTACTACTGACCACGGCACACCAAATCATGTTTGTTTCTACAATTATGATGCAGAGTGGGGAGTCTCTTTAACGAGGGCAATTTCAAGATACTTAATTGCAAGATAATACAGCACCTTCTTTCTTTTAATAGTATGTGATAAGCATTTCATAGTCATGGGTATTATATTGGACAAATGGTGTTTCTTAAACTCATATATATTGTGGCTCTGGATGATGTGTATGAGATTTAAGAGTATGAATGTAGTCTGTTTACCAGGCCTACCCACCTCCGAACTGGAGGGGCGTCACCTGAAATGTATGCTGCTAATTACATAGTTTGGTGGAAGGATTGATTGTCTGCAAAGTGGTTTGTTTGTAACTGGAGCACATTGGTCAAGGATTACTGAAGAGTCTCAGAAAATAAATCTGGCAGGGAGGTATGAGGTAGCATATGGTCGAAGAGAATGTGGGATGTTCTATGAGGGGGTTTTCTCATGGGATTGGTGAATGTTTCTTAAGTTTTTCCAAGCTGCAGCCCTAAAGCCTATGATTTAATTTATCAATGGAAAACCTAGGGGAGTAATCTTCCCTTGTGATACAGCAATGGAACTCCAGCAGTGCCCAGTGTCATAGCAAAATATAATACTATTTCCGAAAGCATTTAAAGAGTTCATCTCAAGGAGAGAAGCTGCCAAATTAGAGATCACAGTTTGAGGCAGTCAGAAAGATGAGTAGAGAAATGGGTACATCATTAATCCTAAATATTCATTTGTTTAAATCCTCCTTTTTTTTTGCCACCTGAAAAACCGTCCTGGCATTTTGATTATAGAACAAGGTTTGTCGGAATAAAACTTGATTACGAGTGGGATGCCCCCCCACCCCCAATCCAAGAGATTCCAGGAAATTAAATGTATGTTGAGGAGTCCTTGGAGGAAATATACCATAATGTAAGTATCCTTTCGTGCCTTTTCTGAAATTCCATAGCACAATGTTTCCCAGATGTAGGTGGTTGATCAAGTCTGTAACTTTGTTTCACAAGCCATACCGGGTGAGCACAACTTTGTCCACAGTTGATCTTGTCCTTGCCCGTTCCCGGTCTTTTACCCACATATTCCAAATGCTGATGAAAGGAGATTAGGTGTGGTTGTATTGATTTGACTTCAGATGACACTTTGGTTTCCATTGCACTAATTTTGGAGCCAGTGGGCATTTATTTTAGGGGTTGCAGTTTTCATGCAGGTGTTGAGCTTTTTGATCCTGCTATAACCTCTGAAGAAGAGTTGACACCCTTGTCTTGTGGAAAACCTACAAAATACACATATCCTTGGTGATGTACTTGGGTGGCAGTTTTGTGTGGGTGACGTGTACTAATAATTCTCTAAGTATGTCATAGAAATGTAATTCCACCGTAATATGGATTTAGAAGGATCAACAAAAGCCGTGTTTGTGGGGTCACAGGAACCTCACAGCCATCTGCTATGAGTGTGGAGTTCATGCAACTGACTACACAACTTAAACAACAACCTGCAGAGAATTTCCTTCCGAGAGGGTAGAGTTTCTAGAAAGTGGTATTGTTACGCTTCTAGCAATAGATTCACTCACTCACAGTTGATGAAGTATTATCATACCAGTGGTATTTCCAGATAGCACTGAGATCAACTGTTCAGAGAGACACAGGGGAAAAGCATTTCCAAGGTCTTTGAATAGTATAGAAGTGCACAATAGGTGGTTGTTCCACACTCTCCAATCAGCACGCACACTCTGCAGATTTAGATACTCACATCAGCATAGAGAGAGTCATCCTGTATTGTACTATAAATATCTTCTGCCCATGGTTCTAATCATGTTGTGCTGGATTTTTGTGAGGCAGCAGGGTTGGGTACCATGCAGATCCACATGCACCCCCCAAAGCTGAAGTTTTATCATTAATCTTCAGTACCTGTGTGGCCTTGAAGATCCTCTGTGTCTTCTGCCCCTGATCTGAGCGAAGCCCAGGCATAGCAACTGGATAGGTATTACCAATTTACGTGGGTTCTTTTGCTCACTGGGGCAGTGGACAGTTTGTCTGTGTAGGGCCACCTCACACACCTATTTTCCCAATTGAAGGGTGGCTGTAGTCAAATGGCTGGCGACGGGAGATGGAAAGAACCTCTCTAGGGAGCAGCCATCTTAGCCATGGCTAAACTCCAACACACAGAGTTTCTTGAATCTCATAGAAACCTATCAAGTTCCATGAAGCAGAAAGGGGTTTTGAGATACTCTTCAAATCTCATATACACCTTTTATGTTTCCTGAAGCAGAAAGTGATTTTGCGATACTCTTAGACTATTGTGGTTTTGTTAAACAATTCGTTTATACTTGACCTCAGGAGTTAGTCCTCACTACATTGAGAGGCCTGGCCAACTCTTTCTTTAAAGCAGCAGAAGAGGTTGTTGTTCTGAGTTTTGGGAGTGTTGCTCCAGATTTTGGGTGCTTCATCGGAGAAGGATAGGCTGAAAGATCTTTTCAAAATTGTATTTCGGGGTTTCAAGAAGAAGTGTTATCTTGTGCGATTGTCTGCTTTTAACTAAGAACATTTTGTTTCTCTGCCAGGCATTTCGGTCAAAATGATATATTGTTTGTAAGTAGTACATGCCTTGTCTGGCTATCTGAGGTCAGTTTAGTGATTTAAGGGGCAGTGAGATGTGATTCATCGTTTTGGTATTTGAGATTACCCTGTCTTAAGAGTCGACTGCTGCTTTAAAGTACAAAAGGCTACACTTTGAAAGGCCTGTAAGAAGAGCTATTCCAGAGTCAAGTTTAGATACGACTAAGCCTGGAATTAGATGGCAATGTCGTGAATATTTGGCATGCACTTTTTGTTGTATAAAGTGTACAATATCAACATGGCACTCTTGGTTATGAACTTATGTTACCCTGCAGGGAGAGTTTCTCATCGAGAACACATACCAGCAATTTAGCCATGTTTACAATCACAGACTTGTTTCAGAAAGAGTTCTAATCAATGGTAAGATTGTGTGGTCATGTTTTGGGTATCTATTGTGAAGAGGAGGAACTTAGGACTGAATGTATTTAGCTTGTGAAAGTAGTTTGAGTGTTACAATGGAGCCCTCTCAATCCCTTTTTTGGTTATATCTTGTTATTTAATTATTGTATTGAGGAATAGCATCCGTTCATTTTTAATACTTCAAGGCATCACTTAAATGGAAGTGTCTCCCATTGAAATTAAGTACATATCATTATGAAAAGCAACAGTTCATGTTTTTCTTGCACAGACAGGATAAATACAACACTCTTCAACACACCTTAAGTTAAGCACATTTTGACTGAGATACTAACGAGTAAAAACATAGGGCCTAACCCTTTACCTCGGACTCTTGTACCACATTCTCTAGTACCACATTCTCTTAACCCTTTGCCCAAACCCTTAAAACCACTTTCAATCCTTTATTCTTAATCCTTTATCCCAGACCATTCACCTCAATTCTACACGCTTAACTGCTACCCTCTGTACTATTAAACCCTGCACCCGAAAATCCAATACCCCAAACCCTTAGACCAAGAACGAAAACCATTAACCCGACACATATAACTTGATCCCTTACCCACTACCCACAACGATTAAACCGCTTATCTTGTAGACAAGCTCACCATTTCTGATAGTTCCTGGTGCCTCCATAGCCAGGACAGCATCAGACTGCAGAATAAGATGTACATAAAAAAATTAAAAAAACAAGACAAGAGGCCTATTTCGTATCTAACTGGATCACTGAACTCTGCTTCTATTTAAGAAAGAGTTGAAGATTCACCTCTGTAAAGAACACTACCTCACACTGCATTAACAGTCCACAACCGAGCTACCTCTCATATTACTCGTTACAATATTCGACCTCATTCAGGTGTTGTACCATAAATGTGTTGGGCCTCATAATTATTTTGAATGATTTAGTTTTTCTTGTATTTTAGTTTAACCTCCGCTACCATATCCAATTTCGAAAGGCCCTCTGATGGATCTTGTCCTGTGCTGGAAGGGACTGCTATATTTAGGGAATGAGCGATTATCCTGTGAGGACCTGGAATAGATAATCGCTAACATTCAATAATAAAGCAACCTCTTATGTAAACCCACTTTAAATTAATTGATCATTACATCCATTTTGAATTTAGCCACAACCAAATAAATGAAGCAGAATCCGCAGCATATTTTTTCATAATATATATTTGTTTAAGAATCAACGGATTTGCATACAGACTTAATTTCAAATTAGATCAGGTTTAATAAGCATTCACAAATTCTGCGAGATTCAGAATTGAGAGAGCTATCTTCCTCAGCCGAGGGAGATTTTATTGACTCTAGAAAAGTGAATTAGCAGGAAAGTATTTGAATCTCATACCAACCCTCTAGGAAAGTACAGTAAATACCAAATGACCAGTTCCAGTTCATAGACAGAATTGTCTGCCTCTGTCTGCACTGCTGCATCTATGCCACAGCTGCTCTGTTATGAACCCTTTTCAGCCGAAAAGGTTCCACTTAGATAGCATACCAGCCGGCAGCAAACGCAGTATTTTGTCACAGTTCGTGTTGTTTCTGGAAGTCTAAATCTTCAGTCTCTGTACCGCAAGATAGGTAGAGGGGAGGCGCCCCTTGGTTCAAAATTTGGGAAAATATACTCCATCAATTCCAGGTTTACAGTACACCCCGTGACATCACCAAATTTGTTGTACCACTCAGTCCCATTGGTTGCCCACGATAGTATGAGATGATGTAGTAAGTAAAAGCATACAAATCCAGAAGAATTAGGAATTCCCATTTACTCGCTATTTCCAAAGAACCACTGTAGTTTTGTCATTTGATTGTTTGTTGCAGTTAAGAAGTAGGCAAGTTCATGCTTTCATCTCTTCATTTATTTTTATTTATTTTGAAAGTTTTATATAGCGCGAACAAGATCTTTGCAGATATCAGAGCGCCTTACAAGGCCACGGGGTGATAGAGTAATATAATGTAATAGTGGAGGTAGTTAGGTACAAGGTGCATAGTTACATAGGAAGGTCAAAAAACAAGGTCAAAAAACAAGAGGTAGGTCACAGGTGAGGTAGTGTCTGTACAAAGTGCATAGTCAAACAGTTGCGCTAATAATGTGAAAGTACAAAAATAAGGAGCATATACTTGTTTAAGCGTGCTTAAAATGTTTTTGGAGATAGCATAAAGGGGGCATAGTTGAGGTAGGTGAGTGCAGGATGTATAGTCACCCAGGTGCATCAGTAGTACAAGAGTAGGGATAGTTGAGGTGGTGTAGGTACAGTGTGCAAAGTCAGACAGGTGCGTCAACAATATAACAATATACAAAGAGGGAATGTATACAATCAAATAAGTCATAAAACAAGTAGTACAAGTAGACCAAGGGGTCAGGCAGGTATTACAGAGCGGATTCATGAGAAATACAGAATAATAGATCATGTGTATTTAGCCATGAGGATCGCTTTTACTTCTTTCTTAAAAAGTTTGTTGGAGGAGATGAGCCTGGTTTCAGGAGGGAGTGAGTTCCAGATCCTGGGTGCCATTCCTGAAAAGGAGCGTTTATAGGTTTTTTCCTTCCGGAATCTTCGAGTCTTCAGCAAAAGAGTGTTTGTGCTTCTAGTAGTTCTAGAGCTACCCGAAATTGTCAGCTTTTGAGTGAGGTAGGCGGGTGAGTTCATGTGTATAGCCTTGTGTGTCATGCAGGCGATTTTCAGATGTATTCTGGCTTCAAAAGGTAGCCAGTTCAGGGATTTAAAGTCAGGGGAAATATGCGAGTGTTTTTTTGAGCCAGTGATGAGTCTCGCTGCAGCGTTAAGGGACGCTCTTAGGGGTGCCGTTGTAGTTAGGGGGAGCCCGCAGAGGGCGGTGCTACCGTATTCTATGTGCGGGATGACTATAGATTGTACTGCAGTTTGGAAGTCTTTGGCTGGAAGGAAGGGTTTAAGTTTTCTCAAGGTATTCATTTGGAAGTTCGCTCCTTTGGTTGCCTTGCTGATGTGCTGCTGCATGTTGAGATTGGAGTCAAGAGTTATGCCTAAAGATTTTGCTGAGTCTACGACGGTAGGTTGTACATTTAGAGCCGATAAGTGCTTAAGCCATGTTTGAGCCGTAGAGATTTTTGCGGGAGGTGAGATCAGGAGGAACTCAGTCTTCAGCGCATTGAGTTTGAGGTGATTCTCGGCAAGCCAGGATTGGGTGTTTCTGATCGTGGTGTTCAGAAGCATGATGTCCTTAGGAGATTGTATTTTGAGATAAAGTTGGGTGTCGTCGGCATACATGTGAAAGTGAACATTGGATGTCTGTAGCAAAGTAGTGAGAGGTTCCATAACTAGGTTGAACAGTGTTGGGGAGAGGGAGGATCCTTGAGGGATGCCTAGCGATACAGGTACCGGAGAGAACATCAGGTTGTTGCTTTTGAATCTTTGTGACCGGTTGTGTAGATAGGAGGTGAACCACTTGAGAACAGTCCCTGATATGCCCATTCTTGTGTTTAACAGTTCGAGTAAGTTCTCATGTTTAACTGTGTCGAATGCTGAGGAGAGATCCAGAAGGATGAGGAGGCAGGTATCGTTTTGGTCTAGGATTTGGAGGGCGTCGTCCACTATGTGAGTCATGGCAGTTTCGGTACTGTGCCCTGCTCGGAAGCCTGATTGATGAGCATTGAGGAGATCAAACTTGTCTATGTGTTTAGTCAGTTGTAGCTGTACGCATTTTTCCAACAGTTTAGCGAGGGTGGGAATATTTGTAATAGGGCGGTAATTGTTTAGATCAGTGGGGTCTGCTGTTGGTTTTTTTAGTAGAGGTGTGACTTGTCCGACTAAGAGGGCGTCAGGGATGGATCCTTGTTGAAGAGAGCTATTGATAATCTTAGTCCAGAGTGGGAGGAGCAAAGGGGTAAAGTCTTTTACAGCGTTTGCAGGAAGGGGGTCAGTGAGGTGATTGGATGGTTTCAGGGTGCTGAGCAATCTGCCAAATTCTTTTTCGGAGTAGGTGCCAAAGGATGATCATGTAGCATTGTTCTTTGGATCAGGCGCTGCTGTGTGTTGGGGGTTGGAATAAAGGATTGCGTCATTGAGGAGATCGTTTCTTATGTTGTCGGTTTTTTGTTTAAAGAAAGCAGAGAAGTCTTCACAGGAAGGTGTAACGCCCATGGTGCTGAGTGTCTGGGGTTGTTCTTTGGATTGTGTTCTGATTAACTCAAACAATTTCCTTGGGCGGTTTTTCGCTTGGGCGAGCTGGAGGCTGAAGAAATCTCTTTTTGAGCGTTTTATTTTCCTGAAGTAGGCGTTTCTCTGTTTCTTCAGGCTTTTTAGGTGCAGTGCAGAGGGGGCTGACCTCCATGTGCGCTCTGCCATTCGCATGGCCCGTCTATCCTCATTGTGGCTCCCGTCATACCATGGGTTGGAGATCTTGGACGAAACTCTTTTCAGTTGCATGTGTGCTGCCTCATTGATTATTGTGGACATAGCATTTAGATAGTGGTCAGTCAGGAGTTGAACGTCCGTAGCGCCGGAAGGGGGAAGTAGGAGATTGCAGCTGTTAGGCGGTAAGGAGTTTGGGTTGAGTTTCTTCATGTCCCTTTTCCCATCCGATTAGAGTTAATTCTAAATATCCATGGCCAATAACAGAGTCTGGTTCAGTGCTGTGCCACAGAAATCTAAAAGTGACAAAGTGGAGCAGTGGATCTGGACTTCGAAAAGTCAAACTGGCTTGAAACATGACAGGTGTTGCGGAACATGTGCAGACCAGGTCAACTGCATATTCAGGGTGGGAGGATACAACAACTGAAGTGCCTCCATCCATCCTTTCTGAAACCAATGTAAGACATTTTGGCTGGCTCAAAGATCAAATTTAACACTGTTCTAACCCCAAGATAGATGTTTTCCAATGTATCCACTTTTCCAGGTCCATGAACGATTTGCTCATTCAGTCCATCTTTCAAGTTTCATTCTAGGAGTTGTAGTTCTGCTTCTCCTATTATAAATATCAGGACAAGTCATCTCCGAATGAAAAAACAAACACCTGGGATCAATGAGATTGTCACGCATTGAAACTGGAAACCTAGAAGCTGTTTTCAGAGAAAGCAGTCGTTATCATAGGATTTTTAAATTACTGCTTTTTAAATAAATATTTCAAACTACTTTCTTGATTCTTTTTAAAGGGAATAGTTCATCATCAGATAAAAAATGGCCAAAAACAGAACCATTGGAGGCATAGTGTACGAGAGGCAGTCAGGTGAGAAGAACCCTCAAAGGCTGGAGAGTAGCAGCAAGAAGTAGCAAATTCTCTTGTCGGTCCATTCTCAAGCATTGCTCTAGGAAGTAACACAGTTGTTTCAAGTCTAGTCAAGTAAGCTACAAACATGAAAGAAATGATTGAGTATTGGAAACTTCACGAAAAGTTCCCATAGGCTTCAGACTATTCAGTTCATAAGTTCCTACTAGGAAAGGAAGCAAAGTTTGAGGCCTTCATGAAATACAGCTCATGAACTATGAAATGGTGCTAAAATATGAATCTCACATTACATAGAACAGTGCATTAATTCTTCAGTTAAGCATCACTTCTTTGTAAATGGAAATTAATTCATATAAGTATAGGGTACTCAAAAGATTAACACTCACTATAATTTCACATATAAATTTGTAAATCTCGTTTGCATGTTATATACGTTTATACATCATACAGAATTTAAAAGCACACTTGAAATAAAGTTTTTACGAAGTTTACAGAATAACATAACCTCTATATAAGTGCTTACGTTACACATTCTAGTGTTATCTGGTTTCCTAAAATAATAAGCAGCTTTATTCTTGTATATACATTTTCTGAATTATCGTTTATTTACCATGTTCATCTAAGCATAAGTACACGTCACTTAAATGTCAAATTTCACATCAGCTTATTGACTGTCAGGTGGTATCAGAAATCTACTTCTAACATTCTGCATACTTTTATGATGCAGTATCTAAATCAGAATTTCATTTGTATGTTTATTGAAACATGGAAACCTAATACACATCTATATCATTATCATGTAAAATAGTGTCACAATCCATATTCTGTGCAAACTTGTCATAAATAGGTGAATGACAACATCTCTGCTCCATCACAGGCAAGCTGTAAAATAGTTAAAGACACAAACATCAATCCACATCCAATTTTGTTGAGTGTTAAGGTGAGTATTGTGGTGCACTGTTTTAAATCTTCTGTAACATCCAAAAGGATTAGGATACAGGACTCCTTCATTAATCATAGTTCAAGTTGCTGTTTCTTTGCTACAGCCTTCCATGAAGCTGGATTGGGTTGAGTAGGCTGCAGTCTAAAGTTTTCCGTGTTTTCCTTGAATTGATGCTTTCTTTAGCAGGGGCTTCACCTGACCTCTCTACAGACAGTTTGGGAACTTTCATTTCGGCCTACTCCCGCCTAAACTTACCTCTGCTTCAATAGACGTTAATGGAGGAAAATACGTTCTTTTAAAAAGCACCACGTTCATCTTAAAAAATTTTGGCATGTAGGATAGCTAATTTGGCCTATTTTTTGTTTTGTTGAGTTCATTACGAAAAAAATGAGGCTTTAACTTTTAGCATGTTTTTTAGTTCTCGACTAAGTAGCGCCTGCTCTGTCTCTTTGAAACATGCTGTATCCCCTCTGTGGGCTTACTGCCTGCCTATTGCTTTTGATTCATTTCTTTGTGTGTCCTTCCCAAAAACTTGCTTCTTTGTGGGTAGTCTGTGTGTTTTGTCCCTCCTTCTTGTGTCTTGCTCCCTCCCATGGAGCAGTGGCCTATTACTTCTATCCTTTCACTGTTGTCTATTTCAGTTCGTGTGTGCGCACTCATCCTTTTTTGTTTCTTTCAGACCGTGTTTTAGGAGGTCTCCCTTCTGTTTCTTTGTAGCGTTGGTGCTTTTAGTGCCGGTTCAGTAAACAGCCCTATAAATCTTGTTCTTACGTTTGCTGTTTTCCGAGGGCACCTGTTCCGTCTGCCCACGCTCACCCTCATCTCTGCTTGCACCCTCTGTCGTCAGCGTCTCTTTCCATTTCCTCCCCTCTGAGTCCCACTTTAGCTTCCCAGCCCCTCGTTACTGCTTCCAATAGAGAGCTACACTCACTCGTGAGACTGTCAATCATCACACAGAGGCACAATGCATTAACAATAATTATCGCGACCATATATGCAAACCCAAAACTTTACAGCTATGTATTTTATAAAGGGAACCGTTAGTGCACAGTCCTGTGGCTACCTCATGTGTTTCAAAAGTTAACATCCGGAGCAAGGAAATCAGTTGTACAAGCTGTCCACTTCATCTTCTTTGCGCTGCATCACGTGACTCAAGTTCATAATGGGTTGTGCACAGATAATGCAACAAGAGGTAATTGATTTATAGACATTGATTCACATTTTATGTCAAACCGCATCAGCAATGCTCCACAAACCAGCTACCACTTCCATCATATGTTGTGATGGCTCTGCCATGACAATATACAGAGCTCTGCTGCCTTTCAATTAGGTTTATATATGCATAATTTATACATACACTTCTGTACTGATTGCAGACTAAAATAAGACCCCCTCTCCTACTAAAAGAACCAAGACTTTGTGTGCTGTGCTAAAATGGCTTAGCAAAAACTATAGCTTGCTGAACACATGCCAAAGGGAGATTATGAAATATGCAGTAATGGTTTCCAATGCCATTGCGGTAGTACAGGGCATCAATGCTTCAGTTAGTTAACATCGACAAAAAACATTTGGAAAAGCACTAGGGCTACTGAGGCAGACAAAGCATCCAACATACTTCACTTAATTAGCAAAACATTAAAAACTATTTTCTTAATCCTGACTCAGACAATCTACACTTAATATCCACACAACTACTGTAGAATAGAGAAAACAAAAATAGAACCTCCAGCAAAGGCAAGACCTATTGGCTTTGCCAATGCTTGTTGTAGGGGTTCTTTGATGTTTAATGTGCTCAGATTTGAAATTGTTTCCCATTTTTGCTGTTTTCTTTCCCATTTCCATTAGTTGTTTAAGTCTTAGGTGCACCACGGGCTGATCTTTTTCTCTTTTTACTACTATTTGGAATATTTAGGGCAGATGATAGCGTTATATTGCAATTGAGTGTTTATGTCATTGATAGTCAATAACTGAATTGGTGATGATTTAGCTGCAAATATTTCTACCTGTCCATTTTTTGTTAATATTTTTAATGTTTAGATTTTCTTTTAGCTGTTTCATCCAGTACAGTTCTTTACTCAGTTCTGCATCTCTAACAATGACCAACAATAGGCATTTCAAAATTGTTGCTATCTACTTGGGTTATGAGATCTACTGTGATCATATTCAACGGATGGCACATTTTAAGGGGTGCTGTCGTTGACCGCTTGATGAGTTTTGATAATGGGGATGCCATTAGTAAGTTTTTATTGTTCAGTGAGTGTAAATTGGCCTTCTGTGGCGCTTTGGCCTCATGTTGTGCCCGTGGTATGAGTGAGAAATATAGAACATTGAAACATTCTGTTGATACCATTGCGTTAGCTGCTATGTTGGAGTGGTCGTTACAGTATAATTTGAAACCTCCAAGCAGGATATATTGTTAGTTTACCCATAAACGTGTAGAGGAAATGAAATTGTGTTACAAAAACGAGTGTGTCAAGGTGGACAAGTTGGTTGGGATGAGCAAAAGAGATATTTCTATGGTTAGAGCTGCCTGTGTGTAAATCCATGTGGAGGCAATCATCACCTTAATGTTGCTAAAGATTAGGTGATAGGGATAGCACAAATAGGAGAGATACACTTGTGAGACAATTAAGGCGTCATTGCTTCTTTATTGAATTTCTGGAATGAGTGGAATGATGCTGCTAGTCATATCTGTTAGAATGTTTTTCTTGATTTTAAGGTCATTACTTTAAACATGTTGGGACTAAGGGCCAGATGTATGAAGCACTGATCGCAAAATACTTGTTGCAGTCAACCAAGGTCAGTTCACAAATTTCAAATGGGTTGCAATTCCTAATAGGTCACAAATTGACCTCCCTCACAGAAATTAATGAGGTAGGTGTCAATTTGCGACTCAATAAGTATCACAGCCATCACAGAGTCAGCAGACTACCATATATGTGATTGACTTTAAATAAAGCAGTCCCTCTTTCTTTCGTTTTTAAATGCAGCATGTTTTCATTAAAGACAAAGAAGATGCATTTAAAAAGAGGTTTCTCTCTTTTTTGTCTTCTTTTTTCTTTTTTAAGGAGTGTCAGTGATTATGTTGACCACTGCTTCAACCTAAATAAACTTTTTCTTTTTACACCTTCCCTTTTGCGCATGGCTTACCATCCTGGGAGGAAATAGGGTGTATTATATGGTGCAGTAGTGCAACCTCACAGTGTAACACACTTATCAAACCATTCTACTGGTGTATTTAATTTTTCAAACCTTAAGCTCAACCCTGGGTAGCTTTGGCTATGAGCAGTCAGTCTTGTACAAAGAACCAAAATGTTAGGAATGTGAAAAGCACCAAAATAATTGAAGAAGAAATTCACGAGACAGTCAAGAAATCTGACACCAATTTATAATAATAGACTTATTTTTATACACCAAAAGACACAGAAAGGGATCCACCACAGGTTTCCAAAGATACAGCAACTACAATATATATTAAATATGCACTGTTTCACTGAACTGTGAACAAGCCTTGGCAAATTCAATAATTTGCACCCTTAGACAACTTTTCAAGAAAAACTTGGGTATGTATCAATGCGGTTTCTTTAGGTGACCATCTCTAGCTGGGAGCTAGTCAGGGGAACAGCAAGGTCCTCAGAAACAGTCACTGAGCAAGAAGACGTTTTCAGGAATTTCCAGGCACTTTTGTCCTTTTGCTGTAGGTTCCTATGGTAACAGTCCTGATGCAAGGGATACAGGATGCTGAAGATGCTCAAGTATGCTGTGGATACGATGCGGTCAAAGGGAATCTTCCTGCGGCTACTCCTTGCTTCCCAAACTTGGTGAGGTGGACCTGGCCACAGAGGTCGATGTTCCTTAAAGTCCTCTTGGTCCTGGTAAAAGTCCAGGCGCCTCTGGGTTACCAGTCACCTGGTTTTGCGGTCACAGGCATATCGTTTCCTGGTAAATAACTCCTCTTCTGCGCAGCCAAGCTGTATGTAATGATTCAAATATTTGGAGAATCATATATTGTTATTGATGTTTCTATACCCCATCTCCCACCAGAAGCAATTGGTAAACCACGTAGATGTGCTGAATTAGAAAATATTTCCCACAATAGAATCAACCAATAACAAGTGCTGTGTACAGGAAGATAGTCAAACAACGAACAGAGAGGTTTGATAATACAATTGTACAATAATCTCAAACGGATTGTGCCTATGGTGGAATTCTTTATTGTCTTGGGCTCTTTAGAAAGTGCATTGTTCAAAGGTATTATGAAAAACAAATGTTTCCGATCCCCTTGGAATTTTTTTGAGTGAACACATTCAGGAGTTTTAATCTCTTAAAAGCAATGGGCGAACACTTCATGAGCACATTACCTATGTAGTCTGGCAACTTTGAGCATTGGGTCCTGATATTTCGTGCTTCATGACGACAAGTGGTGGTGATGCAAGGATCTGGGCTACCAACTTGCCCTAGCAGACTTCTTCAGCTGTTGTGGCCATGTGCTGCAAGCAGGAGGTCAGCGAACTGACCCTTGGAATCTCTTGCTGTGGCTGGGCTCTGGGACCACTTATCCACAGTCCCTCCTCCTTTGCTAGTAATCAGGTCCAGCAGTGCAGTCCACGCCAGTGCAGCCTCTCTTTGCTTGTTCCTCTGTGTGGCAGGGCAGTCCTTCTCTGGTCCTCTTCTCCAGTCTGTTGCGATCTGAGGTCTGATTGCCAGGGGTGCCCTATTTATGCTCCTAAAACACCCTCAGGGTGGGAGGCAAGTGGTAGCCAATGGGCTACCAAGGTTCCCTCCATCCTGATAACCCCTTCGGGGAAATGGGGTACCTGGCCATCCCAGGATGCACCATTCTGCCAACTTACAATATGGCAGAGTCCCTCTCTTGGTGTCAGAGCTCCCTAGCCCAACCCAGAGATATGGCTATTAAGGCAGCTAAACGCCCCTGGAAAACTGGTTTGGCAACTTGTTTCCCATTCCCTTCCCGAGTGCCAGCCTGACAGTAGGGCAGCCCCTATCCCAGATCATTCCAGATCTACTGGGGACATTGATAGCTCCACGCCAGTGCATGGCTGTCATCTTAGGCATTTTGAATGATATCACTGGAGGATCAAAAACATCTACTTCACAGAGCAAAATCGGGATCTCCAAGTGACATCTGCTCGCCGAGCACTTTGGCCCTTCTCTCCCCTATCTGTGCTCCTCCAATCCAGGAGATCCTAAATTCCTCCATCGAAACGGGCTATATTCCGACAGTCTGGAAGAAGCTTATGTTCGACCAATTCTAGAAAAATTGACGGCAGATCCGGAGATCTTGAACAACTATAGACCAATATCCCTGCTACCCTTGCTAGGGAAGATACTGGAAACACACATCAACAAACAACTGAGCAATTATCTAGAGATCAATAACATTCTGGACCCTTCGCAGTCAGGCTGCTGGCTGAGCTTTAGCACCGAGACCGCCATACCTGCTGTAACGGACTCAATAAGACAAACCCTGGATGAAGGGGGATCCACAATTCTTATCCTCTTAGACCTCTCCGCAGCATTCAATACTATCTCCCATCGATTGCTGTTGGAGAGGCTACGGGATTGCGGAGTGGAGGACATCGCCCTGAAGTGGCTAATACGCTTTTTGACAGATAGAGGGCAAACGGTTATGTTGGGCCCCTATAGGTCCAAAAAGGTCCGGATAGATAAGATGGTACCACAGGGCTCCTGCTTGAGCCCCAAGCTTTTCAACGTATATGTGGCTCCCCTGGCCAAAATTGTCCGTCCCTTTGGGTTTGAGATTATATTATATGCTGATGACACCCAGCTGATTTTCCCTATAGGATCAAACCTGAATGAGGAGAGACTGCGTTTTTTGGCTGGTATGATGGCCATCTCAAGATGGATGTCAGAAAGTTTTCTTCAGCTCAACTCAGGAAAGAAGGAGCTTATGCTTCTGGGAAGAACAAATAACATCAATATGGCCGACTGGTGGCTGGATCAGTTGGGGCAGACTCCCACACCCTCACCCTCAGTGAGGAGCCTGGGAATACAATTGGATGACAAACTAACCATGAAGGATAATATTAAAAACAACGTTGGCTCCTGCTATTATAGTCTTCGCCTCCTTCTCAGAACTATCACATATCTACCATAGAAACATCTCAGAACTGTGGTACAGGCGATGGTGGTGAGTCGCATTGACTATGGGAACGCCCTGTTGGCAGAGGTGGGTGAAACTCTGATAGCAAACCTTCAAGTCATCCAAAACACTGCAGCAAGGATGGTTTTAAACCATCCTCCAGGATCTCCATCTCTCCCACTGCTCAGAGAACTCCATTGGCTGTCAGTGAAAAAGAGATAATTATTTAAGATCTGCTGTCTCACTTTCAAAGCCATCAATGTTGCAGGCCCCGTCTACCTACAAAAGAAACTCTTTATGCAATCCTCCTGCCGCAATCTGAGATCAAATGCTATGGCTTTATTAAAGATTCCTTGCATTCGACTCACTCGCTCGGGGACAGAGCTTTTTCTTATATTGCTCCTAAATACTGGAACTCATTACCGGAGCCCCTAGGTAAATGTCCGTCCTACTTGACCTTCAGAAAACAACTCAAAGCCTTTTTATTTTAATCTCTTTGGGTCTTTTGACACACCTTTTCCTCTCTGGTTTCCTTTACCTTAGTAAGCACTGAGATGCCCTGGGTGAGTCATGCGCTATACAAAAGGACCATAACATAACATCCCAAGCGGTCCCCATTTGCTCCTGCTTCACCTTTGTACATCGACTTTTGGCCCAACACCCATGTGACTTCATACTAGGGAGAGGTAACCCTCCTCTCCCATGTAGGCTACCATTGTCTTCTTTCTTCCCCAGGAGGGCACATAGCTGTCTCAAGGAAAAACACTGTGTACAACCATAGACTGGCACAGTAGATTTAGGGCAACAAAATGGCAACTTCCTTAAAGTTGCACCCTGTAACAAGTTACATTAATCTTGACCTGGGCATCAAGTCGGGCTTAATGTAACAAGTTGTTTGATACCTTACAGCATCACATTTTGTGGTTCCAGTCTGAAGTTAGCAGAGCTGCTGTGGCAGCTTGCCACTATGCACTCACCAATCGGGGCTATTAGCCTTTTCCACAGGAAAAACAACAATTGCTTGTTTTTACTCTTGGAACATGTAAAACACATGTTCCACTTTATGATGTACAGCACCATGCCTTAGGGCTCGCTAGGCCTGCCTTAAGGGTGACTTACATATTTTAAGAAGGGAGTGCATGGAAAGACGGTGAACGTTCAATCCAGGTATGACTGTGGCAAGGCTCCACGGAGTCCTCCTGCTGGGATCCTTCTGCGTTGCTCTTCTCCCCTGGACCCTGGTATCCCTCCACTTCCTGGTTCCCTCTTGTGGCTCCTCTGGGCGTCGGTCTCAAAGTCCTTCCTCCAACTCCAGCCGATGCCGTCCTCTGTGTCCTGCCGTCCTCGGCGTCAGTCGATTCCCTGATTGCTTCCTGTGACCAGGTCACGTGGGACAACTGGTAATCCAGGAGAACCTTGCTCTTAAAGGCGCCATCCTGATCTTGAACACTCGGGTCCTGTGGATCCTGGAAATACAGGAGAGGAGAAATGTGAGGGGGGATACATCTTCGCCGTCCTCCTCCATCGTGATACTTCCAGGTACATTGCAACAGTTAGCTTATGCCAATTGGGTTTAAGTCAATAAACCATTAATAGTTTAAGTTCAGGGCACAGGAACTGGGGTCTGATTAGAAGACGTCAATGCACTCTTTGAGTAAAAAAAAACAGCAGCATCAGTCCAAAACTTTGGGGGAGTCCATGGAAAAAGACATTTCCTTATGCACCTTGTTTGTAGTGGGTAAAGTAATAATGTTTTGTGACCACATTTAGCATTAATACATACCATTCCAATTCAGTATTTTGAAGGGATGCCCTAACCATGCCCGGTATTTCTCTGCAAAACCCAAAATGCATTTTTGTACCATTTTACCGAATCAAAATTTGTGATGTGTAAATACCAAAAGCCCTTTTTACGATTCCAAACAGCCCGATTTTGCAAAATTGCTGCAACAATGCTTTGTAAAACTGATCCGGTGTACTTGGTATTGTACTAAGTTTTTATATAGCACTTCATACCACGAATAAGCCATTTCTAAGGGTGCTCAATAGCAAATATTTCTATTATCTGATTTGTGCTGCTTGATTTAGCTATTTGAGAGGATGGATCCCTGATTTTTTCTTGATGGGATTCGAATTCATGACCTTTAGATTACCACCACATTTGTGAGTGGACATATTGGCTTCCCATGCAGTCCTGCTGATGGAAATAAGAGCTGTGTAATCAGAAAGTAGTTTATTTAGGGAATGTTCTCCTACCTACAGCGAAGATAATTTGTAAGCCGAATAATGTGTTTAGGTCTTAGAGCTTTATAATACAGTCTGGTTTGAACTTGTAGCACAGCTATAGGATTAGCAATTTGAGTGATTTAAGCACTGGGTGATCTGATAATATATTTTGATGTCAGTGATTGATCTTCCATCTGCATATTGAATGGCCTTGAGCATCTAGAATTGCGTTGGGTGGTTCAAGTCGGATTGCCTCATGACTTGTAAGGAGAGTGTTACCATATTTTAGATGGGAGATTCAGAGATGACAAGGGGGTGTGAAATGTATTATACTGCCTTGGCTGCTGATGTTTACAAAAACAACATGTAGTTCATGGGCAGGACTCCGAGCTGCTTTCATATATTTGTTCATTGGCTGGACCTGCCTTGAGAGTGAAACGTCACTGATGATATTTTGAGCTAAATATATTTTTAAGACTGACCAGCTTTACTAGGTGGATGAATTTACATGTTGCAAATCTATGGTGCTGGGGAGATTCTGTCCTGGGTAGTAAAGGTGGTTCTGGTAGATGCCTGGAGCCATGGCAAGTAAACCAAAGGTGCCTCAACCTCTCCATGAGCCTACTTTGTGCTGGTAGGTCTGGAGGAACACGAGAATCCACTCCAGTATGACGCCACCGTGCCATGGGTAGGGAATGTTTTTCTTGCCAGCTCAGTAGTCCTGACCCATAGAGGGCAAAGCCTGGCACCCACACCACATGGACCTCTCACTGGAGTTTTTCAGTGGCTCGCACCCTTTCCCCGCCTGGGGCTGGTAGCCTAGTCGTTCATTCCTGGATGTCCAGGGGTGCTATCACCCTTCCTAAGACCCATGTTAACCAACGCTTGGTGAATTCTGATTTACAATTACTTTGAAGGATCAAAATGTGTTCTCACTATTAATGCTTTGCTTCCACAAGCCTCTTATGCCTCTTGTAACTTTTCTGCCGCCTCCTGCTTGGTACCCAAAAAGTTAGAATGATTGTGAGCCCTGCTTTCAGTGTGCATTTATACTGAAAACTGAGATCAAGAAAGGTTTTGCCCTTTTGTTTATGTCCTTCTTACACTTGCCT
Source organism: Lissotriton vulgaris (assembly GCF_964263255.1). Taxonomy (NCBI): domain Eukaryota; kingdom Metazoa; phylum Chordata; class Amphibia; order Caudata; family Salamandridae; genus Lissotriton; species Lissotriton vulgaris. The sequence continues at coordinate 1,747,673,152 of NC_141685.1, forward strand.
TGGAACACCTTCACTATTGTTTAACAGGTGAACTGTCCCAATTTACCTACTCTCTACGTAGGTCACTTCACATTTTGTGAGCACTGGCTACTTGGAGCCAGAAGCTAGAACCCTCTCCCAAATTACCGTTTAAGGTGGGAAAAACCAACAGTCTAATTTCACGAGCAGCCAAATAGCCTCCCATTTATCTTACACAGCTTGTAGCTCTTCCTTGTGGGAGACTAGAACCAATCTCAGCAGCGACACTTTTTTACAGCTGAATCTGCCAAGTTCATTGCCATAGTTGTGGTTTCGCTAGATACTACATACAAACAGTAGAACTGTTGTAGCTATTTGTACCACCATGCTGTGGTTCATTCTGGGTTATTATCTGCCCGTCAGCATTAAATCAATCTTGTTTCTTACAATACAGTGATTGCTCCAGAAAGCAATTATAATTATAAGTTGAACTCGTAGAACATGAATTTCATAGCATGTGGGTAAAATACAACCGGCAGGAAGTACTTTTCTAGCAATTTAATATGGTCTTATATTTACTGTACTCATGGAAGTTTCTTATATGGATTGTCCTGTGCAGAGTAAATTTGAATTAGCATTTTAATAATGTAAACGTTAAGTATTTCTATCTATGCATTAATGCACACTAATAAATACATTCACTAACCTGGAAGTTTGAAAGCTATTGGCAACTGATAACAATAATGGTATTATCTAATCTACCATATTGTTCACATAGTAGATTTCGACCCAACACATTCTGGCCTCCTTGTTTGATCCTAAAATTCCCATGTAACTATTCTGATTGTATCCCAATTCCACACAGTAAAATTCTATTGACTTTCTTAACATATTATTCTGTAAACTATGATTGAACTCCTAGTTGGTTAAATATCCATAAATACTTGGCACATTTTTTAAGTATCCAGACCATACGTCTAATGAGGCAGACATTTTTCTTGAAAAGGAATGATCATTGAAGGCCTAAACAACATTGTTACATCAAGCCTTGAGAACGTTTTATGAAATTATAAAATCGTAGTTTAATTTCCAGGGTCAATTCATTATAGTAGCTAGCTTTTCAGCCATACGACTGTTCAGGGGAATCCTGTGAATTTTGATAATAGATTGATACGTCAACGACCACATCTCACCATCTTTGTGAACCCTACATCTCTTTTTCTCAAATCACTTTAGTTGTTCGTAAACTGAGGTTCCCTATATATAAGCCACACACATCACTTTGCTCTATCTGTGAGAAGCCCCAGGATCTTATTGTGTCCTTTGTTTTGGGACATGTCATTAGACTTGTGCGATTCTCACAAACCTCTGTGCAATAACGACAAATACCAAATAAGCTCTCTCTCCCCCTCTGGAGTTCATCACTTTTGTACTAATGGCATTTGCAATTAACATAAAATCTGCAATGTACTGTTTTTTCTTTAATTTCATATCCCTGGTTATCCAGAAAATTAAGCTTAACTTGTTTTATAGGTATTGAATGCCTTTTCCCTGGTAATGGAGATTTTTCTCTTTGTCAAACTCATCTTTCCAGTTGAATGATGCCAGAAATAGTAAAGAAACAGTAATTTAGGAATCTTCTGCCCAGCCTTAAACTCTTGATAACGCTGTTTATGTCACAGTTTATTACACATACATACACAAATGATTCTGCAGTGCACAAGTCTGGAGATTCTCTTACATAATTAGAAATGCAATTATTATTCATAGGTTTAGAATTCACAAACCACTTTTTGATAATTTCATGTACAATGGTCTGTCACATATGTAGGTGTGCAGGTACAAATAGCTCTTGACATATTTTTGACTGAGTTCTGTCAGAGTTGTTCCAATGTACATACCATTTCTAATTTGTAGGATAGATTAGGATTCAAGTATTGACACAGTATTATAACATTTTGGGTGGGTTTGAGAGTTTGATTGGTTCTAGCTTAACCACCCATTCCGTTAGTACCTCTTTTACTTTATTGTTGTTTTGTAAGACCCATATGATGATCAAAGTTCGCTTGTAAGTATTGTTTGCTGTCACCTTAGGTCTGGCTTTAGCTGAGACGTTTTCATTTTATTAAAATATGTATAATATACTTACATATAGAGGCTTTCAGGCAACTGTCTTCATTGGTCTGTTGTTGTCATTCACATGTTGCTTCCACTCACTACAGCATATAGCATAGGCCAGCCTACTTAAGCCACTAGTTAACATGAATTTGAGCGACTGCATTTTGCTCACTCACAAGGAGCACATCCATACTCAAGCTAGTTCCATTCTGTGACATTGTTGCCAGAAGGTGAGGAAATGCATTGCTGCTCTTATTAAGGAAGAGGCCTCTAACAAACTTAAGATATGCGTACCCTAATGGCCCAGAATAAACACTCGTAGACCAGTGATGCGCCACTTATCTGTGGTTGTTTCTAACTGAGATGAATTCTTGTTTCCTGAGGAGTGGCCGTGCTTCCTCCGCTGCTCCCCGCAGATTCTCAATGTGACAGATGGAGAACCCAAGTGGTGTGGTTTATATATTCATAGACCCAAAATGGGTGTTAACGCTTCCCAATCTTAAGAGAGCAGGAAATAAAAAGAGACTTCGGCATTTCTTTAGCTTAATGACATGGGAGGCAAACTAAACCTAGAAAACCATTGTTTGTGCAGTATAGGTTTTATTTTGAGTCCAGACGAGGTGGGAGCTGCAAACACGTTTATTGGTTAAGGAACAGGTAATAATTACTGTAGGAATTTGCACCTTTAAGAGCCTATGCCACCAGAGCCTGCTCCAGGATAATCAAAGCTTCGAAATGAACTCCTGCACTGATTCTGTGTTAAATTGAGCTGAGCAGGTCACTAAAGAGATGATTTATGCTTGCCACTACTTGGATGCTTGTCCTTATCCATGCACACTATGACCGGAATGGAGTGTTTCTCTCTTAGGTTGCATGGAGCAGCAAAAGAACAAACACATTTGTTTTAACTGAAATTCCCATTTTATATACTTGCCTTTGCTGAACATACAGTTTCCAGGAATAATAGGGTAGGATGACTTAGACGAAGTCATTGACTATGTGAATAAGTGAGTGTGATGTGCATTGGGTTGAGCAACTTGCTAGCACTGCACGTAGAAGTTCTAAGATTCTTTGCGTAAGGCAGCTTTATATAGTATTTCTCCAGATCGCTGCTGCAGTTGTCGTCTTTGGTGAGTAAGAAGCTGTGAGATGGTCAGTGCTGTCTGTAGGTTATTTAATCAAGGCACTGGTTTATGTTGAGTCGTCGAGACTAATGGCTGATGGGATGACTGAGATATTATTGAATGAGTGGGATGTCTTTGGGTGGCAGGGAATTGGGTGCAGACGCCTATGGCAGCACTAGTGGCAGAGTGAGGAACAATCTGGCAATTTGCGATAAGCACCAAAGAGTATTTTAAGACAAACCACCACATTTCTTCAAGTTGAAAGATTTATTCTGTTGGTAGTTTTAAAAACAAGGCAAGGACTGAGAATGGTACTGTCCATGTCTTAATGTTAGTTTACATTTACACTTAACATCCATTTGATAATCCAGTGTAGGATTTAGAGCAATAATGGAGTCCTAATGTGAAGTCATGCATTGTGGTTTGTCATTTTTAGAGTTGCTGGCTACCCAATGTGTGAATGAGTTACAGCTTCATTCTACTTCATAAATGTTTTAGCATCATTCATACATAAGTTGTTCTCCTGCAACAAGACATCAATATGCTCCAGCCATTTTGTTATGCTGGCCTGTCCGAGATATATGTTACAGGCTGTTGTGTAAGGGGTCATCATCGGCATACAAGTGGAGTTGAAGCTTCTGTTAATCAGTTAGTTATGCCCACGTTTTCACATGTATTTGGAATGCTTTGGTTTGCTATACATTTGCTTGGCTGAATGAATCGGCTCACCCAATTTATTTTTGTTGGCTGTGATTCTTGAGAATTGACTGGAGCTTCTACATGGAGATTTCCCATATCCCCATCCTCTGTTTAAACATCAAAACCCAAATATCATTCTCAGTTGAAATGAGGTTTTACATTTTCTATCAATCAGGTGGTGATGAAACGTAAAAAAATAGGTACTGCACAAGAAAGGCAAAATTGGCACTAATGGTCATGTCAAAGCTTCTGGAAGAGAAGTGTAGTGCCCTGCGCTAAATAATGATTCAGAAAAGGGGTTGGTGATGCCCTGCGCTAAATAATGACAGACACTTACTGTTGTTTTAGGAGCTTTATTTTATGCCTCCTATCTTGTCCCTGTCCCTACTCTATCTAACCCTTTACTGTCCTCGCTCCTCCTCTTCCTCTAACCCCCTAGCTCCGCCCACGCCCAACTACTAGAATGCACACATTATTACATCTCCCCCTTTGTTTATAAATGAAACGACTGACTTGATCAGAGTTCTTCAATCAGCTGCCTGGGCCTCTGAATGTTCCGTCGAGGGCGGAGACTCGCACCTACATCTTCAGACTCAGCTTCTGCCTGAGTTTCAGGTCTCTGTACTGCATCTGCATGATCAGGCCTCTCAGCATTCTGTTGTTCTATGGTTCTGTCGAGAGCCTCTTTCATAGCAGGAGTACACCTTTGAAAGTGCGAGACATTTCGGGTAATTCGCCTGTTCTCTGACTCTGCAGTAGTCATTGTACCCTTCTGTTGAGTGATCACCAAAGGTTCAGCTCTGAATTTACAGTCCGTCTTTTGCAGCTGCTCCTGCTTGACCACCACACAGTCTCCTTTGTGAAGGGATGGAGATTTGGCTCTCCTCCGAGTGTCTGCATAGGACTTCATTTTGCTTTTGCCTGCCCGATCAGCCACTACTACTTCCTGATGGGCACGTGTCGCAAAGCTCCTTCCCAGGTAGTTATCCGGGTTCTCATTGGTCGCCCCAACATCAGTGTGGCAGTACACTTTCCTGTGTTGGCATGGGGTGTCGTTCGATACGCTCTCAGGACCTCATTGAGAGCCACTTGAAAATCCTTTTTGTCAAGGGTAGCTTGTTGAAATGTCTTTTTTAAAGTTGCCATGAATCTTTCTATGGTACCATTGGTACAATCTTTCTATGGTACTATTGGCCTGTGGCCATAGAGGCGTGACCTTGTGATGCCTGAAGTTGAGATGCTTCGCATATTCGCCAAACTCATGTCCGTTAAAAGGAGGGCCATTGTCTCTCTTGAGTTCCTTAGGGACAACCCAGGCAGCGAATACTTCATCTAGCACAGCAATAGTGCTAGAGGCATTGGTGGATGATACGAACTGTGCTATCGGAAACCTCGAATATTCATCCATTATTGCTAGGACATTTTTGCCTGACTGAAGAGGTCCATAAAAGTCCATGGCAAGTTCCTGCCATGCCCCACTGGGTAGCTTGGTCATCTGTGGAGGAGCTGGAGGATCTACTTGATTGACCAGTTGGCACTGGGGACAGTCCTTTAGGGTGAGCTCTACCATTTGATCAAGCAGTGGAAACCACACTCTCTTTCTGAGAGCTCTTTTTGTCGCGACCACTCCGCGCTGGCCCTCGTCGGCTAAGTTGAGAGACACCCTGACGTAGCTGCCTCGGGATGACGATCCGTTGACCCCTCAGTAGGAGCCCCTCTGAGGTGGCAGATAATTCTAAACTTACATGCTTGAAGACCTGCATCTCTTGGCGGACTTGAGGACCGCTCCTTTCCTCCTCACTGTCATGTCTCCAGCGATTGGTCCGCAGTCGGCGCAACACTTTTTGAAGGATGTCATCTTGCGCAGTGGCCTCCTGTATTGCTTCCAAGGGAACCGCCGGTGGCCGGGCTTGGTTCACTACAAAGTGTATATATTCTTCTGCTACCGATGGACATGAGACCTGGGATGCTTGAGGGTGTCTTGACATATAATCTGCGGGATTCGCTGATTTTCCCGGTTTGTATACTATTGTGTAAGTATATTCCTGCAGATGCAAACCCGAACGCTCAATTCGAGGTGGCATCTTGGCTCTGGGGTTTCCAAAGATGGTGACAAGCGCCTGGTGATCGGTCACCATGGTAAAATGTTTGCCATAGATAAATACATGAAAATGTTCGCAGGCCCATATAACCGCGAGGCTCTCTTTTTCGGGTTGGGAATAGGCCTTCTCAGTGTCTGATAAACTGCGACTAGCATAAGCCACAATGTGCCTCTGGTCTGTGTCATTGTCATACTGAGCCAGTATTGCACCCAGTCCCACAGGGCTAGCATCAACAGTTATCTCCGTCTTCCTCTTGGGACTGAAGTAGGGCAAATTGTCTGCTGACTCAACAGCTCATTTAATTTCTTGAAACGCCCGCTCACACTGGGGAGTCCAAACGAATGGCTGCCCTTGCTTGGTAAGGGCCCATAGTGGGTGACTGATGGTGGCGTAATCCTTTATGCATCTGGCGCAATAACTCGCCATGCCCAGAAAAGATCGAATGCCACTCACATCTTGGGGGCTCTTGGTGTCATTGAGTGCTATCACTTTCTCGGGATTGGGTTTCAGCCCTGCTCCAAAGAACACATGTCCAAAGAATTTTAGAGTGGATTGATGGAACTCACACTTGTCCTTGTTGAGGGTAAGGTTGGGTTCTAGGAGAGCATGGCACACCCGATCTAGTGCTTTGTCATGTTCCTGGACATTTGACCCATACTTTAAAATGTCGTCGCTATAATTCATAGTGTTTGGTATGTGCTGGATGGTCTGGCGGATGACTTCTTGAAATATCTCCGCAGCGGAAGAAATACCAAAACTTAGCCGTTTGTATAGAAACAGCCCCAAATGAGTGGCGAATGTTGTTATATAGTGCGACTTCTCATGTAGTTCAAGCTGATGGTACCCCTTATTTAAATCGAGTTTGGAGAAGACTCTTGCGCTATTTAATGATGAAATCATGGCCCTCAAGTGAGGTCCTGGGTGACGCTCCCTTTCAATGGCAGTGTTAGGGAACCTCATGTCCACACATAAGCGCACCTTTTCGGGTGTGCCTTTCTTTGGCACAATAACTACAGGTGACACCCATGGTGTTGGACCGCCAGTTCGTTCAATAATGTCCATTTTTAATATTTCCTGAATTTCATCCTCCACCGCTTGCTGAAGGTGAAAGGGTACTCGCCTGGGATGTTGCGCTACAGGACGTACGTGTTCATTAATATGTAGTCGGATCAGGCATTTGTTCATCCTTCCAAGCCAAGTGAATAACTTGGGGAACTTGTGTATAATGTCTGGATCATCACTGACCCTGTATAAAATCTCCACCAGCCGAAGACGCTCCGCAGTAGGTAAACTGAGGAGACGATCAGCCTCCGAGCCTTCAATAACATGATTGTACGCTGACACAGAGGTGGTTTTGTGTTTGAGTGTCGTTGCAAACTTTCCTAGACAGGGAAGGGGCTTCTTCGACATCCAGGTGAACACTCTAACATATGCCGGGCTCAAGGAGGGTGGTGGCTTCATTTTGTTGTATTCAGTCACAGGGATATATTTCAGTGGCGCCCCACTGTCTAATACAAACTTGGTTGCATGATTTCCCACACTTATATTGAGTCTGGGGTATTTCTTTAATTGATCGGGATCAGCTACCATGCTGACATACTCATCCGTGTATTCCAATTCCAGAGACGCTGATCTGGATTCTCTAGACGGCGACCTTCTCATCCATTGTGACTTGCGAGATTCTCTGCTGAAGTGTGAAGAGCCGGAGGATGACTTTGGCCGATCCTGAACTGCTTTCGCATGATGTCGCCTTGTGTCAGGGCGAGATGACCTTGTTGTTTCATTCATTCTTTCCCTGCGATATTCTCCACACATCGCCTCAAAGTGATTTTTTCGTCCACACTTCCGACAATGCTGACCCATTGCCGGACAAGCATCTGTGTGTGGGAAGTCATATCCACACCAATAGCGTTTTCTTGAGCGATCTTGTTTCTTGTCTCTCCGGCCAGACTCATGGCGTCTGCGCCCTGCATATTGGTGACGAGATGACGGACCTTCGCCGTCGTTCTCTCGAGCGTCTGCGAGTGCTATTGGCCTGCACCCGATATGCTTGCTCCCTTCTTTCGCTACGCCTTGTCTCCATTCTCTTGGCGTGTTCCTCCGCTTGATCATGCACCCGGGTCATCTCTTCAATCTCATCGAGATTATGGCTCTTCCTTAGCAACCGCCTTTGGAGCGTCTCTGATTGGCAACCATCAATTATTCGCAGTCTGATGGCGTCCTCCGTTGAAAACGTGTCAAAATTGCAATACCGAGACAGTCGGCGTAGTCTTGTTATGAATGTGCTCATCACTTCCTCCTTTTCTTGACGGGCCTGGTGAAAGATGTATCTTTCATAATCCACATTTCTTTTGTGTAAAAACTTCTTATTTAACGCATCTCGCACCTTGTCATATGATCCTGTATCTGCTGTCGGCAATTCTTTGATCAACTTGCTGACTTCTTTCCCACCGAGATTGCGCAGTGCAATCAGTTTATCCTCATCTCCCGTGACCTTTGATCCTTTAACATAGTCCTCAAAATCCTCAAACCACTCCTGCCATCTGGGGCCCATGCTCCCTCCAGCTGTCAGGGTCAGTGGTTCCAGGGGGGCTCAGATGTGACACTCCAGTCATGATTGGCGCGGTCACTGCGGCACCGTCATTATTCCGGCACGGTGAATTCGACAATTTAGCTTTTGTCCCTTTTTTGTCTCTGTATGTGTTTACTGCTGTCACTTTTGCGATCCTCTATACTTGTTTGTGTTGTCACTTTTCCACTTGCTCGTGCTTGTTGTTATTTCACACTTGCATTTGCTCGTGAGTGTTTGTTATTTCACTCTTGCATTGGCTTGTGCTTGTTTGTTACTTCACTTTTGCATTTGCTCATGCTTGTATGTTATTATATTTTTGTGTTTGCTCGTGTTTGTTTATTCGCATTCACTTGCATTAACCAGTGCTTGTTGCAGTCTTCCTCTTGAATCGATCAATGCTTGTTGATTCTAAGCTCTGCCTGACCTCAAAATGGCCGCTTATGGATCACACAGGGGAGTGTCTCTCAAGGCTGCCTGACTCTAAGATGGCTTCAAGTCTGGAAATCTCATTCTTCACGAGATTTGGGTTCATTCAATCTGCAGGCTCACAGGGATTCACTCAGCACTCACCTGCAGCCGGTTTTTCCAGGCAGCAATGTTTCATCAACGTCTCACACACTCCTGGGCCACCAAGACATCCAGGTAGGATCGGGATGGGCTCCCGACTTCGTTTCTTTATTCCTGTGCCGTTTCGCACGCATCTGGGGTGAGCTCTCGACTTTGGCGCGTACCGGCGCTCTTCTGTAGGCACTTCCAGGAGGCTTCAGCAATGCCTCACACGCTCCTTGGTTACCGGAGCAACAAGGTAGGATCGGGGTAGGCTCCCGATCTCTTCTTCAAATACGCACTGCTATACCCACATTCGGGGTGAGCTCCCGGTTTTTGGCGCGAAGCAGCACTCCACTTCAATCACCTTCAGCACTCGACCACGCTGACCAGGCAGGGCTCTACGCGACCGATCAATCGCGCAATTACCGCTGGCCTTTAGCTTTCGGCGGCGGCTTCAGCAGGGCACACGTGTCGCGACGGCGATCATTTCTCTCGTGTTGCCCAGGGACAGGACGCTTCTCCTCATGAGTTCAGGGGTGACAGGTTGCAGTATCCACCCTCGTTGCCAGCTGTAGTGTCCTGCTCTAAATAATGACAGACACTTACTGTTGTTTTAGGAGCTTTATTTTATGCCTCCTATCTTGTCCCAGTCCCTACTCTATCTAACCCTTTCCTGTTCTCGCTCCTTCTCTTCCTCTAACCCCCTAGCTCCGCCCACGCCCAACTACTAGAATGCACACATTATTACAAGAAGTGAGAATGGAGAAAACTGCAAACTGGTTTCACTAGTTGGCACATTTTTCTGTAATTCATTTTCACAAGTTACTGTAATAGTAGATCAAAAGGAAATCAATAATCAGTTTACTCCATTTATCAAAATTTGTATTATGCTATAAAACCAGTCTCCTTGACAGGACAAAAGCATTTCTCCTTTTGCAATTACTTGGAAAGTCACCAGATTCTGATAGATGATAGTTTTACACTGTCAAGAAAAGATCCTTGATGTCCTGTTTTAATGCTAATATATTGCAAAGGGATGATTTCCATTGTAGCTAGAAAGTACCATAGTTGTGATCCTAAAGCAGGATTTAAGTCCTGTTTTCCTTGGAGTATTTCACAACTGCTGAAACTGCACACACCTTGGTGATTTCTAAGATTAAGTGCCACTAAAGCCAAATATAGCATAAGCATTTTCAGGTTTTTGCCACCAATAACACCAGTCTCTGGGGAGCCACTGATCATCCTAGGTCTTCACAATGTATAGATCTTAGGTGCTAGGAAACACAACTGAGTAGGGAGAAAGAAGACAAAACGATGGTGCTTTCTCAGGACAGAACACGTGCTTCAATGCTGCTGGCTGACTTCTGGGTGGTGATTTACTGGGGCAAGTGCATCTACTTGGCTCTAGATAGGATAAAGACTCCAGTCCACAAGTAGGACCTTTGACTGGCCACTGGTGCTAAGAGGATTCCATGCACCCAATTAAGGGAATGTATCTCACCAAATTCACAAGTTCACAAGATACTTTATAATTGGCACTGGGAGTGATCTTGACAGTTAAAATGAACTCTTAGCTTTGCAAATCTCTCAATTGTGGTTATTCAGGAAAAGCTGCTGACAGGTTGTACACAGTGTTCACCTGTATCAAATGGTCTCTACTTTTTGAATTCAGCACAAATATCTGGTCTAACACTATATGCTTTTTGGACTCCATCCCTGTGAATGTGTGATCAGTTGGATCTCAGAATATTTTGAAGGTTGACCCTTCACTGAGAAAAAATCATGAGCAAAAACTGAATGATGCAAAACTCAGATGGCCGATAGGAGTACATCTAAAGTTCATGCCCAAATTGGGTCCTGTTGCCTATGGGAAAGATGGTGCTTTGGGTAAAGAGTGAACTGCTCACATACCTTTGCCATATATTTGATCCCCTGTCTAAGCTGAGGAAGGTTTCTGGCAGGAAGAAGCAAAACATAACTTCCCCCCTTGATACCGTGGGACCAAGGGCAGCATGAATGAGTGGATAAAAATGTATTAAGTATGCAACTTCCCAGGAAACAGCTGTCCTAAAGTTGGCTCCCTTTATTCTGACCCTAGCTTATTAAACCTAATAAGTGTATTTTAGGGTTGGATCAAAATATTTTTGTGTGGCATTACCTGGTGTTGTTGTTACAGCCATCTCATTCTTTGTTGGGCAGTCCCAATATTATCTCTTTCGTCACTGTCCCTTCTACTGTCCATGGCCTCTGATTCTCCACTCCCATTCAGAATGCACTTTGCATAGGGACTAACAAGCGAATGACAAATATGGGCGGATCTTCAAGTCCATACTCAAATACAGCATGCCTGGTAGAGCAGTGCATGTGCTGCCTGACTCGACCTAAAAATGGTTGAGGGGAACTAAAAAGTAGAATAAACTCCTTGTATAGAATTTATTTTTGTTGCAGTTGTCTGCAAAATAGAGCCCAGGTTTAGATCCCCTAGACCAGTGGTTCTTAACCTTTTGCTTCTGTGGACCCTCACTTCATCAATACTGGACCCTGAGGACCCCACTACATCATTATTGGAATCTGTGGACCCTTGTGAGTCAATATTGGAATCAGAGGATCACGGTCTAAGCATCTTTGTTGATTTTAATCGCAAAATAATACACTGAAAATACAGAACTAAGACTTCACCAAACAAATACACAAATGATTAAATATTCAGAATATAAAACATTTAAAAATATTATTTTAATAGGAAGGTAGGAGCAATTCTAAATTCAATTGAGGCCACCACACCACTGGATTCAAGCTAGCCTGCCTGATAAAGGGTGATGCCCTGAAACCAGTCCCAGGATGCTAGTTTCCATCCCAGGGATGACCTTGCTTGGCAGTTTGGGCTGGACTGTTCCCACAAGGAACAGGGTCAAGACTGATTTGCAAATGGCTGGGCCCAAACTTGGGTGGTGTGGTGAGCAAAAGACTGAAGGATTAAACCCAGATATTTGTGACTGAGGGTGAATGTTCATCAGTTGTTTCTTTTGCATGATTTCAAATTCCTTCACATTTACAGAATGTTTTAAATTTTTTATTTTTACATTTTGCTTCTTTATTTATAAACACATAAATGTGTTAATAAAATGTAATGTGCTGGCAGTTGCAGAATAGGCTTTGCGGACAACCAGGCGTCCCTAGACCACAGGATAAGAACCACTGCCCTAGACTGCCTAAAAAGCCTAGGTTTAACAATTTGAGTCAATTCAATTCAATAAAGCTTTATTCGGTTACATGCAGGATAATAAAAAAAACACATGATATTACACATTATCACAGTATGTGCAGCATTAAGAACATCATTTAAAAATACAATCAAACATTTGAATTAAAACACCGTCCTGTGGCTACCTATTGTGCATAAATAAGACGAAATTTCATGTTATGAAAAATTCATAATAAAATAGTTTTCCTACATTTGACAACATATTTTACAAATGCAGCTAGAGACCTTGTTCACTAGAAATTGCAATGCTAAAAATGCAAGTCGACAGTGTCTATGGCCAAGTAACTCTAGGATTGGTAAGATCTTCGTACATGACAAAATGTACAGAATAAAAGAGCGTGTAGTGTTGATTGTTGGGGTACATCGTCACATGTACACCTGCTCATGTCTCTGGACCAGTCATTTGTAATAAGGAAACTTGTTAATCTGTGGAATATCCCAAATCTAAATTGCGTCAGTGAGAATCTTTTGTATCCGCCATGAGTATTCTTAAGGTACGGCTGGATACTATAGGTGGTTAATATCATTTGATTTGCTAATACACTTGGCTTCACTATTTCTGTGGAAAATCTAATTGTGTTCAAAAGCACCATGCAGTTTCCTTTAATATCTTTTCTAGAAACAGTGATCATGGTTCTGGGGTCATCATAATATTCAGGATGCCCAAGATCGTTCATAACATTTCTCACTTATTTTAACCATGGTATGGTAGAGTCCCACGCTAGCTTAAGACTATCAGTTAAAATGTTCTGATTAAAAGTGTTTTTTGTTGTGGTCCAAATCCTGTGCCCTAGTAGAACAGGTTCTGTTTTTATAAGATCGCATATATGCGGCATCCGTAGCTCATAATGACAAATGTAAGAAGATGTACTGCTTGGGGATGCAAGCAGAAATGTATAAAAGGCGTTCTCGACTAGCTGTAGGGGCTGTAAATCTGCAAAGCCCCAGACACCTGCACCATACATAGCAGTAGAGATACATTTTGCCTGGTAAATGTGTAATCTACCAAGCTCTCTAGAGAAATTAGCTAATGCAGAAGTGGCTTTCATAAACATTCGTTTCCTAGCTTGGACCGCCTGGCACCCTGCCTCCTTCTGATCAAAGAGAATTCCTAAATATGAAAATATTTTTGTTAATTCAACCTTTTTATTGTCAATGTAAATATCTCTAAATTGTTTATTACCTGCCCAGCATTTCATGATAAATGTTTTAGAGGTATTCACTCAATTTTGCATTAACGTAGAAAAGCTGGTCACTACCCTTTGAAGCCCCAATTGTGTATGTGACCTTAATACAATGTCGTCCACGTACAGCAGAGCAGGTATAGGGCATTTTTCAATTTGTGGCAAGTCCTGACACTGATTCGCCAGGACTTTACCTAATTCATTTATATAAAGTGTAAATAAAAAGGGAGCCAAGACACAGCTTTGTCTTACACCTCTCTGTATTTTAAACATGCCAGTGCATTCACAACTAATTCATAGCACACCCTTCCCTTTGCATCGCTGTATAATTGCCTTATAAAAAGTATAAGTGAGGTTTCCACAGCCATCTCCTCCAAAATCTTCCATATCCTATTGTTACGACACAATCAAAGGCTGATTTAAGATCTATGAATATATATTAAGACTTTAATAAAAATAAACATACTCATCTAGTGCAGATAATGTGCTTAGATGTTACTATAAAACAAACACTATAGCAGCAATTAAAACATTTAGTAAGCAAAATGATCAACCTGATTCCAACATTGTGATAGTGTTTCAAATGTTCATTGCACTGAATGATGGAACCCGTCTTTGTTAGCCAATCACTTCTTTCTAGCCCCTAGCTAAGCTGTCTTACCAACAAAAGTGCCTGTCTGAGTTTCTTGAGATCTCATCTAGCCTACATACCTTAACTGAAGAACACGCCTGTTGGTTTAGTCTTCAAGAACGTCACTCTCTCTCTTAGTTGTGCCATGCACAAATAAGCTGGTATGGTCATGCTGGCTGTGGAGAGCCAACGACCTTCACTGAAAGTTTTTTCAGAAATTCTATCACACATTTTGAGTCATACAGCTACATGTATATGAATAATTTAGGCACAATAAAACTATAATAAAGCAAATATTATACATTATACATGGGCAAACAATACTACATGCAGCACATGCTTATCAATTAAAATTTGCGTCCAAATTAATATGAATATATGAAATGCATTGGAGGTATTTTAGCAAAATTCTAAAAGATTACATAAAAATATGCGATCACAATATGAATGACGTATTGAGCTTAGTCAATATATAAAACAAATCTATGTCTTGGAACATGCTAGCCAGCCTGGGTATTGGTGTCTGTGACTCTGACACTATTATTGTTCTTGCTTGCTGAATGGTGCCACTCACGCTCAGTGGGGACTGGGATATGTATCCGGTGGCATTTCGGAAGAGCTGTCTGATATGTGGGACTTACTTTTGCTTGTCCCTTTGATGCTTAAGTTATATTCCCAAAGCTAAATCCCTTCCAATGGATTATTTCTTTGGATTATTCATGGCAAAAAAGAGGGGTTGGGGAGGGGGTGTCCTTTATCCATCCTTGGGCACTTGTAATTCGACAGGTCTACATATGTACTTCATAAAAGCAGCATACTTACCACAATATCAAATGCCACTCATTATACCTACTATATTCTGTTTGTTACTAACTTAATTTTTAGTACCTAATTTCAAATTTCTTCACATTTACAGACTGTTTTACATTTTGCTTCTTTATTTATAAACACTTTTAAATGAGCCGGGTCTGGTGGCTCAATGGACTAATGCAACCATTGCAGGGGCCTGTGTTTGACCTCATGGTCACAGGTTCAGATCCCGGCGGTTCCACTCAGCCTTTCATCCATCTGACGTCGATAAAATGAGTACCATTGAGTTGGGTAACAATGAACATCTGTTATTCAGCGCCAAGAGACTTCTGGGTGAACGTGCGCTTTACAAATACACGTTATGTTACGTTATGTTATGTGTTAATAAAATTTAATTTGCTATGCAGTTGCCCAATAAGCTTTGCTGACATCCAGGCGTCTCCAAACCAGTGGATAAGAACCACTTCCTAGGATGCCTAAAAAGCCCAGGCTTAAAAATTTGAGTCCGTAAATCTGGTAAACTGTGACCCATGAACCACCTGTGTATTACATGAGTTATGGGTATATAACAGATGATGTGCAAAAAAACAGTGTCTGCCATTTGACCCAATTTTTTTATATCAACTTCCCCCTCTAAATCGCAAGGTTAAATTTGTTTTTAGGATTGGAATTGGATAAGAATACAATCACAACTGAAGTAGCTGAAGAATAAGACATTTGTTCACTTGAAAACATTTCTTCAAAGTCATAAAGTGCAAATTTACTTTCCCTGTCAGTTTCTCTAGCTTGACATACATACATATACACGTGCGTGAGAGTTAAAGGATGCACACGTTAGTGCTCCTGGGAATTTGTGTCCGTATTAGATATGCATGAATTCTCACAGAATTCTATGGAATTTCTGTAACAATTGTAAATGTACTCAAAAGGTATATTTTGCCTAAGTAAGTTCTTGACTTTTACAAAAGCATTATTTTGAAGGGATCTGTTACACGTTTTAAAATCAATTATCTGAACATAAAATAATTTATAACACAACAAAGTTGGGGAGGGTCCAAGGGGAAACTATGTTTAAAGACCACTCAAACCAACCTGCACCCCCAAGTAGACTAGTAACAAAAAACAAAAACTGGTTGCAGTCTATACTGAAGACTGAGCCAAAGGAATAGAAGCAAGCGCATTTTTGTTAGACAACTAATGTGTGTGAATGAAAGAAAATGAATCCCATCAGCCCACCCATATGGCGGAACTTCATCATCTGGGGTTGAGAAGGGTCATGGGCCAGATAAGGAGACACACCTGATGATGTTGTGTGTGTTTCTCCAATTCTCCAAGACCACCCAATGCATCCAACCTAAATGTTATGTGTGGGTATAATGGTGTGGGAAAATAAATTGCAGTGAGGTAAATAATGTGAAACAAAGATCAAAAAAGGTGCTAGTTAAAATTGGCTACCATGATGTAAGGAAATGTTTATTGGGGATAAATCATGGTGTCAAGATTAAAAGAAAAGTGTATGGCGGTCTGAAATAATGACTGCCCTATAAAGTTGGTATTGTGGTCAACATGTTTTTGCCATGCAGGGGCGTCTCTCCTACCAGGCTTTCATCAGGACCAAAACTAGAATACACTACTGCAATGACTCCGAATCATCTGGTTTGGGCTAGAAGTCGAGTGATGGGTCCGGTTTCTAAACGCGAAAAATTATTGCATAACGCGCCTCTTATCAAAACAACTAACAAGATAAAAGCGGTCGCTAGGAACACACGAGTGCACTTAGCGGAAATAGCAGCTTTGAGACATCACTTGTGATTGAGAATTCGATTGGCCATGAGAAGACCAATGACAAGTGTCAACTCATGAGTCGCCTCCCATTTACAGGTGTTTGATTAACTACAGGGGTTCCGAAATGGGTCCGCGGGCCATATGATCCAGGATGGCCTGACGATTGGTTGAGCATGGACTTATTAACAACTAAGCTTTGTCCTGTCGGTACCTCCCCCCGAGCCTCAGGACGAGGCCAGAGGTACCGACGGACAGGTAAGGAATAGCAGTGCGTTGCGCTGCTCTGTTCTTCCTTTAGCTTTTGTTCATGCTTTTCTTACTCCCTAAACAATTACAAGGTAATGAAGGAACCACTCTATCTAGCCCCTGAGATGAAGCTGAATCAATCGGGCTATGAGAGGAGGGTCTAAATTATGTACCTCAAATATAGCAAGAAATGTTTTTGAATAAAAACACTGCTTTTCTAACAATGAGTGTTGAAATGTACACATGAGGTGTGCGTGACATTAGCCTTTTAATCTGCCAGCCATCTCCAAATCTCTAAGTGACTTAAATACCAATGTTGTTCATGTGCTTCCATATGGTAGCACATGCAGTGGATAAATTACCTGATGGGTCTCACTTTTTAGGATAACCCACAGATATGTAAATTTCTTTTCCACTAAATACAGAGCGGGCCTCCAGATCCTGAGCCGTGGCCAGGAGAGGTGAGGTTTACTCCCAAGACTCTTTGGGTGAGTAATATTTAACTTTTTTTCAACTTTTTTCAATTATTGTTATCCACTATCACTGTAAAGGTTGACTATGAAGCAAAATCTATATGTTCTCAATAGTGGGCATGTTGTGTCTGTGTTAGATACAGGTGTACCATGGAAATATCTATGTGTTCTTTGCACTTCTTTTCAGGAAAGAATCTTTTTGAGAATTCTGGAAATACCGACGCTGTGCGTAACTCGCGGACGGCCCATTCTCCAGTATTATTATTTGGTAACATAATTTATTTTGATTTATGTACATCATTGCAGTAGTGTATTCTATTTTTAGTCCTGATGAAAGCCTGGTAGGGGAGACGCCCCTGCATGGCAGAAACATGTTGACCACGATACCAACTTTATAGGGCAGTCATTATTTCAGACCGCCATACACTTTTCTTTTAATCTTGACACCATGATTTATCCCCAATAAACATTTCCTTACATCATGGTAGCCAATTTTAACTAGCACCTTTTTTGATCTTTGTTTCACATTATTTACCTCACTGCAATTTATTTTCCCACACCATTATACCCACACATAACATTCAAGGTCGGATCCTTTTGGGTGGTCTTGGAGAATTGGAGAAACACACACAACATCATCAGGTGTGTCTCCTTATCTGGACCATGACCCTTCTCAATGCCAGATGACGAAGTTCCGCCATATGGGTGGGCTGATGGGATTCATTTCCTTTCATTCACACACATTAGTTGTCTAACACAAATGCGCCAGCTTTTATTCCTTTGGCTCAGTCTTCAGTATAGACCGCAACCAGTTTTTGTTTTTTGTTACATAAAATAATTTACCGCACTGGTGTAGAGATAGACTGGCATGAGGGGTTGCAAGAGCATAAGGGAGCAAGGTGACTGTCAAATAAGAGGTTTGGAGGTTTATGCCCCCAAAAACTCCCTCAATCCATGAAGGCGACGAGGAAGGGAGACTTATAAGAAGTAGGGGAGACTTGAAGGCGGGATATTGGGCAGGGGTTCCCTCTGAAAAGAAGTAGTAGTGGAAAGAAATACGAACAAAATATTTTTTTCGTGCTCATGATGTACAATTTGAACCATGGTTAATTCCTATACTATTAGTTTGCTTGATTGTAGATTTTTTTAAAACTTTCTCTTAGATCCCTTTCTAAGTATTTTACATAGGGAACATAATCGCGTTTCTTTTAACTTTGTCGTCTCAAAAGTTTCAAATTGTTTCATTATATTTTACATAGTGTTATTTCCTTAAGTATGGCGTTCCCCTTTTCTAACTTTTTGAGACATTCTATGGAATGTGAAGCAGGTGCATTAACCCACTAAACTACTCTAGTATTAAACTGGTACATGAGCCTACATGAGTAGGCTCCTGGTCTTTCAGTCCCACGTGCAGATGGCATGGGCTCTACGTTATAAGCAAGGTGTCAGCAATATAGTGTTTGCCATAACTGTAAAGTGCTACAAAGAATACAATAAATTAGTGCCTTCATCATTTTAAAATGAACTTCGGTAAATTGAAGAAAATCTTTTTTTTAAAGATACTATGCAGTAGGTGGCTCAGTAACTAAACATATATTAAGCAATCCCAATTTTCCAAATTTGTTACAAAGTATTTTATTATAAATAAATGAATACATAGAACAACCTCAGATGTAGATAATACATTGTTTTATATACCGCTCAACACTATAGTTGATGCTTACTCTGGCACTGTAAACAACAGACTTTTGGGTTACCTATTTTTAGTTATATTAAATGTATCTATCATGGAAAGACAAAAGCTTGTCTTGGCCTATTTGAAATTCAAATACATGACTTTTAAGTCACACCAGATAGCAGCAGCTTGACTTGCTGAGTCATCTTGCTGGAATGACATTCCCTGCTAAACTATAGACAAGGTAACATTAAGCAGTTATTATAAATGGAATATAATTCAGTTTGTCAGATTGGTAGGCTCCATAATTGGCAAGGGGGTAGTGGATGGTTAGAGTGTGTTTGATACAGTCATGCATGTGTTTTGCCTCACATGGAGTCTATGGTGTTTAGACTCTGCCCCATGCAGGTTTATCTGTGTTTTGCTGTTTTGAGAATAGCATAGCGAGATTGTGTCAAATCAAGTCAAGTCAAATTACTTTATTCGTATTTCATTTTTGAAAAACATAAAAGCACAGATAAAATTACATTTCCTAGAAAAAAATAAGGCAATACAATCAAAGTACATTTGAATCACGAAAGAAAAAGCTACAATCTTACTTAATTTACATCCTAATTGTCTTTCTTAATCTGATCACACATTTTAAGTAACTTGCTTCAAGCCCCACTGTCAATTAATCTTCCATACATTGTAACTTTAAGTATGCAGCTCTGCATTGTCTTAACCCATGCTGCCTTAGAATCGGTAATAGAGAAAATCTCCTTGGCAGCGTGTAGAACTTACAGAAGAGAGTTACATGCAATGTTGATTGTACCGAAATACCGACCCACGGACAAGGTACTAAAGTACGTGACCAGTCATTCATCTCAGGAAATGTGGTGACCCTGTGCACAATACCTAAGCGAAAGCGAGTCAATAGCATCCGATCAAAAGGTCTTATCACATATGACAGATATGGCTGTATTCCTGTGCATGTCAGCATTATATGGTTATCCATGACGGAGAGTTTTTCTTTCTCCTTTAACCATCGTTTATCCCCCAGATGGGACAGGTAATCCTTTTTAAGGACCTTTCTGGGGATAGTTATCATGCAGTCCGGGTTTACAAAGAATTCTGGGTGGTCAATTTCATCTGCCGTGTCCCTAATGTGTCGTAGCCATGGGATGCAATGTGCATTATCCAGTTTTAAACAGTCCATAATCACATCCTGGTTAAAAACTGCTTCAGGGGTATTCCATATCTTATGCCAAAGTAATAAAGGGCAAGTCTTTATAATATCAGCAATATGCTTCATGCTTACTTCAGAATGGCAGATGTATGTAGCAGTTGAACGAGGTATTGCTAGTAAGTAACGCAGGAAGATGTTTTCACAATTTTGCACACACTGTGTATTGGTGAACCCCCATAAACCTGCGCCATATGTGGCTGTTGAAACACATTTCGATTTATAAATTGCTAGCATTTCTGGGACAGGTCGACAACCCAATTGTCTTGACAGACTGATAAGCGCCCCAGTAACTCTTGAGAACATTATTTTCTGTGCTAATATTGCTGCTGGCCAAGTTCCCTTCTGATCAAAATGTATCTCTAAGTAGGCAAATTTTTCCACACACTGATGAATGAAGATATCGCATTTCTTTGCAGTTCTTTTCCCACACTTCATACTAAATGTTTTGCTTATATTCATTTGAAGCCCCCTCACCTGCATATAGTTAACAAAACATGTGGAGGCCTAATTGAGTCCTTGACATTAAAACCGCGTCATCCGCACATAATAATATTGGAACCAGGTTTTTTTTTTATTATTGGGTAGTCATAAGGGAGGTCCGCCAATCGTTCTCCCATGCTATTGATATATAATGAGAAAAGGATTGTGGCAAGGACACATCCTTGCCTCACTTCTTTGCCTATGCCAAATCTGGCCCAACACTCCCCATTTATCCCATATCTCACCCTTGCTCCCCCCTCCCGGTAAAGCTCTCTTATAAATAACAATATGCCTTTTTCTACTTCTAGCTCAGATAAGGTGTCACATAATTTGTTGTGTATAACACAATCGAATACGGAGGATAAATCTACAAAAGTTTTTTAAAAATCCGCTTTTGCCCTAGTATATTTATCAATTATTAAGCCACGGTTCAGGCCTTGCTCAATTGTGCCCAGTCCAGTTCTAAAACCATATTGTAACAATGAAAGCACACCCATTTCCTCCGCCCATGATTGTAACTTGTTTAAAATTACCCTCCCCACCACCTTTAAAAAAGAATCTAGCAAAGATATAGGGCGATAGCATTTAGGGTCATCATATTTTCCCTTAATAAAAATGGGTATTAAAATAGCATCTGACCAGGACTTTATGTAAATTGATACTTGTATAGCGCACTACTCACCCGCAGGTGTCTCAAGGCGCTTGTACGAATACCGCTGTGGAACCCAACCTGGCTTTCCCTGTGAGGCGTCCACTCCTGGGCACCCCCAAGGTGGAGGCCAGGCATCCTTAGTGTTGTGGGGGCCGTTGTGGAGATTAAGCAAGCTATTGCCCAGAGTTGCAGAGTGGGACTCCATGATTGGAATAGGCACAGAGGTGAAAATGATCAGGTCCGTTGAATTTTGAGCCCAAGACCCGCCGAGGCGGGGAATTGAACCCTGGTCCCGGGCTAGACCTCTGCATCAGGGTCTGCCGCTCTAACCATTGAGCCACACTTCTCCACTTTATAAAACCAATTTGACAGCTCCTATTTAAAACATTCATTATAAGTGGTGCCCATATGTCTGTATTTGTCCGATACACGTCGACTGGGACACCATCCGGCCCTGGGGCCTTACCCGGTGCACTATTTTGTATTGTACAAACTATCTCATCCAGGGTAAAACAGAAATCGAGAGGGTTTACAGAAAGCCCCTAATTTTTCTCAAAAATAACATCTACCTCAATACCTCTTTCTTGGGACATTTCCCCCTCCAGCTCATTTTCTACTGGGTTCACGCCGTCATTGTATAGACCACTAAAGTAGCGAATCCAGCTATCTTCTGTGATGCCTATATCCATATTATCACAATCCTTCTCCGAGAGGTATGGGGAGTTAACTATCTTCCAAAACTTAATATTGTCTTTCTTTATACATGCTTTGTGTAGATCTTGCCATACCTCCTCTTGTAATTTTAACCTTCTTGTTTTTGGGCCTGTTTATAGAGCAATCTGGCGTCCCTTATCTCTTCTCTGTTTCTAGGGTTCTTTTCCAGGGATTTTTTTAGATTCTTGTGTGCTTTGCTACATGCATGATCAAACCACCCCGTCTTTTACTCATTGGCAACTTCTGTTTGACCGTAAGGATTTCTTTAATTTTAGCTGAAATATTCAAGAAAGCTTCTATCACGTCTACATCCCTATTCTCCTCAGCTAAACACACATTAAAATCCTCTTGTGTTTCCTTTACAAGCTGCCCCAAGAAGGCAGTGGGATCAACCTTCTGCCATTTCAATGTATAACCATTTGTACTCGATAAATATATGTCCTGGTTATATAAAAAATCCACTTTTCCCGTTTCATTGGGGGTGCAATTCTCAAGTTCAAGGGAGACACTATTAGGCTAATGATCCCTCGCCACATTACAAAGTGTCAAAAATTTAAAATCCTTATGAAATTCTTTTTTTTTTATAATAAGACATAATCAATCGTCGTATTACATCCTCTGCCTATAAATGTGGGCTTAAAATCTACTGGGGAAATACATAATTCATTTGCATAATCTAGATTGAATTCAAACATAATTTTGTTTAACATATCTCCCAAAGAGGAGTGTGTAAAATGGGGTACAGCTTCATGTGTTTCCTCCCCTAGACCACATATACCACTCTGATAGTGCCTACACAAATAACAGTTAAAATCCCCACCCCATATGAAGCACAGTTCCCTTTTGGACCTCTCTTGAAGTTTCCTCAGATCCCTTTGTAGTTGGATCAAGACACTCAGTATCCTATCTTTCAGTACATTGTTATAAAAATTAATAATTATCAGACAACAGTCTCCTTTCAACTGTAAGCAGATTATCAAGTGATCATTCACAACCTTCAACCATGCCGGGTCCTGGATTTTTGTAGCCAGCCCAGCAGTGTTCCAGAACAGTAATTTACATTGTTGTTTCCCTAATAACTGTGGCCTACCAGATGGCTCTAGATTTAAGTTATTTGTGTTAATTTTAGAAATAGTATTATTAAGTTGTTCCTTTGCAGGGCTCACAAATGCTAGTTCTACTTTTTCTTGTTGTTTTTTATTAATTATGGAATGTGGCTGGGGGTCAATTATTGTATTACTCTCCAGGGAGTCATTCACACTAATATTCTTACCATATTGTGATACAGACATATCTTTTACCTTAATCTCTACCCACGTCACCAAATCAGGGCGGTTAGTTAGCATATTATCCTTGCTGCCCCCTCTAGGGTCTTGGGAAGTTAGTCAATCAACGTTCCCTAGTAATGATAAAGGTTCAAATCTATTTTGTACTGCCACATTAAAAGGATTCCACCTGGCTCTATATTTAGACCCAGGGTAGGTACACTGTCTTTGAAAGTTTGAAAAAGCATAGAAAAAACCCAATGGAAGTACGCCCATTTCTTTCTCATTAATATGGGTTTTTCCTATCCTTGTCAATATTGCATGAATAAGTCTGGGGTCTCTAACCGTTACAACGATACAATCCCCTTCCACCATTTTCTTTCTATTTCCTACCCAGCTTACACGTCGGGCCATTTTAAAATTTGAAAAAAGAGCATCATCCAAGCCATTTATTTCTCCGAACCATGCAAGTGATCTGTTTCGTAGAGATTCCCAAGTTTCATGATCTGCTTCAGGTGCTATCACAATAACATAGGATGATGCAGCCGGTGGCAGGTCAAGGTGACTGCCGTTATTACTATAAGTCTTGGATGTAACCTTCTCTGCTCTTTGGCTCTCCTCTAACCCCTTAGTCATTTGCGACTCTAGACTCTGGCTCTGTGTAGCTCGATTGGCCATGATATTGTTGTTGTTGTTGATGTTATTAGTCTTTACCAGAGCATCATGCTTTACAGGGCCATTTAGACAGGTAATTACAGGATTTAGTGGCTGTGATGAATTACCAGATAAGGATGGATGACATATATTGGTATCATACCTAAGTGAGTTGTTATTTTTCAGTTGTGTCTCAATCACCTCAACTTTTTCAAAACGTTTTCCCAGTGAGCCTGTTACAAAAGTGTACAACTTATCCAATAATTTTGTTATATTAACCAATTCTTTTCTGTATTCATCCGAGGCATATCCAGTTTTGTCGAGCCCATTTCCCACCTGTTTCTTATTCCCGGTTATCTTTACTGTCTTTACTGGCTTTCCTTTTTCTATTTGGAGTTTTTTTTTTGTGGCCATGTTTGTATTTATATCTTTTATCACATGTTGGCTACCCTTATTTAATAAAGGGTTTTTTGATCTTTTACATGGGGGCTCAATCTCTTGTTCAGAATTGGTCACTTCAATGTGATCTGAGACATCCAGTACACACCCGTTTATTGCACCTGTCTTAATTTCACCTACGTTGGTAATATCACCTTGTCTGTGATTGGCTTCCTCCCCTATTCTTGATTCTACAGGTGGGGATATTCTGCCCTGTGATAATGTCTCTTCAACAGATATTATTTGTTCATCGATTGCTCCCAGGGCCCCCTTTAAGTATGTCATTAGTGATTGTTGTCCACCTCGGCCTCCTGTTTCTATGTTGGTACAGGAGGTGGAAACATTCTTTCTTTTTCCCATTATGTTGAACTTGTACTATATTCAACCCCGGTCAACTTAGCAGATAGATACGACACCTGTGTCGCCCAAATAATGCAAATCAAATAGTTTTGGGAGGCCCAGCAGAAACAGACAAATTACTAGCAAGCAACAAAATGTCTATTACTGCTCGTTGAGAATCAATTATACATCCGATATCAAAGATGCCTCTGCAATAATTACAGCTACATTTTTTCAGTATACAAAATATGCTAGTGTAAAGGGAAAAAGGAAAATAGTGCCAATAATACACGAACACGGTGTAGGAAAATATACAAATTAAGCTAGAATAGGGGATAAAGGGTAAAATGCCAATGTGACAGCAGCAAAATGCCAAAATGCGCAAAAACGCTTGAACTGGGTTTTATTGGAGAAAGTGCCGTCAAAAAACAGCAGTGAGATACCAAATGTGCAAAATACGCCAGAATTTAAGATTCACTATACGAACTTCAATAAAATAGAGGCTCAAGCTAAAAAAGGTACCACATAAAAAATAAATAAATGAAGCTGGTCTCAGATACTGACTAAAAACAGTATTAAAATCCCGGTTACATACCAATCAGACTAAGGCCCACATTAGAGACAACAGTGCCAAACCCCCTCTTCTGAATGTCTCTATAAGCGGTCAGATAGTTGTTACTGGGCTTTCTTAAAATACCTGGGGCAAATACATGATATTCGCTTCTTATACACGTATGGAGACGAAGATTCAAGAGGAATAGCCCAGTCAAAGCCTCTTCCGGCAACTGATGGTCAAGGACTGGCCCGCCCTTGGCCCAGGCTTTGCCCGGGTGCTGTCCACTCGCGTCCCGCGCTGCGGGGCACCGGCTGAGCTTTTCTACAGCCCTGGCACAGCCTGATGACACCAGTGGCATGGGCCTGTGCTCGGGCTGATGGGAGATTTAGTTTAGCCCGGGTGAATGTAGGTCATCAGCCGTTCCCCTCACGGCTCTGTGGAGGGCTTTAATGTTATGTCCCTCACGTCGGCTGGGAAGCAAACACCTCGTCCCCTGCAGCAGATCTAAGGTAGGTAAATGGGCTCAATAGAAGAGCGTCCAGCGCTGCAGGGCACCAGCTGAGCTTTTCTACAGCCCATGCCAGCCTGATGACACCAGTGGCATGCGCCTGTGCTCGGGCTGATGGGAGATGTAGTTTAGCCCAGGTAAATGTAGGTCGCCAGTCGTTCCCCTCACGGCTCTTTGGAGGGCTTGAATGTTATGTCCCCCACGTCGGCTGGGCAGCAAACACCACGTCCCCTGCAGTAGATTTAAGGTAGGTTTGAAGGCTCGATAGAAGTGCATCCCCTTGTGTCAATACAACGGGACATGCTGTTTTCTTAAGCGATA
This sequence comes from Lissotriton vulgaris, assembly GCF_964263255.1. NCBI lineage: Eukaryota > Metazoa > Chordata > Amphibia > Caudata > Salamandridae > Lissotriton > Lissotriton vulgaris. The sequence continues at coordinate 1,747,699,498 of NC_141685.1, forward strand.
TCAGTTGCATTTATAAAATCAGTGCATTCAGTGACTTTTACCCTGCATTTCTTTTCATTTGAAGCCCCTGACAAAAACAATGTATAAGACATGAGATACTACCAACTTGGAGCAATTTGGCAAACCTAGTGAGTCAGCGTACGATTTCATATGCCACAAAACTCTGCTCGGTGAGAACTGGTTGTGACTGAACCAAATAAATGCATAGTGTCTAATAAGAGCAACCCAATATCTAGAAGGACACGCAGGTCACAAGTTGTTTGATTAGAAAAACCATTTCTTTTCGGACGAAAACCCTCATCCACCCTTAGGCGGCATGCTGCATCTTTGGGTCCCTCCTCACACCACTCTACCAATGCACACTGATACCAAAGAGCTCACATTGGTTTTCACCCCTTAAAGACAAACCAAAAAGGGCTCTTTTCCATTTTTGGTGAGTTGCAGCCTGCACCACTATCTCTTTGGGAAGTGTATTTAGAATGTATTGGGAGTAATGCAATATGGATCTTTAAATACTTCCTTGTGGCCTCCTATGTGAGAGTAGAATCAGGTTATGGCACAATGCATGGTCCTAACTTGTATTATGAGTTGCACAGTTCCAAGATACTCTGTTGAGGGTTTGTTTTCCAGTGAAGAGCATTCCTTACAGGAAATTCTGTACTTCTGTCTTGCATAGTAAGCAGTGGTGGCTGGCTATAATTGAAAGGGATGCTGCAAGCAAACTGGCACTGAGAAAAACTAGCAATGCCTTTTGGCTTGGCACCAACGCCCTCAATTGTAGCTGTCATTATAAACAGTGTTTTATAAGGAGCCACGAGTGAGAGCCCTGGAGTTCATAGAGAAGGCAGTGTGAATTTCTTACAGTGCCTATCAGTGTGTCAAACAGTTGCTGACTGCCAACTTGAGCAAAACTAAATAAGTTGCTAGCATGCAATAAACAGTAGCTAAAACGCTGACATGCAATACATTAACATTTTAAAGTTAAAATATTTAACTTTAAAATGTTTTTGTAATCCATTGTGGTAAATATTTGATTTACCGTCCTAATTTCTATGCAGGTAAGTACTTAAACAAAAATAACTCAATCGGAAAGAAAGACGCAGAGTCCGTGGTGTTAGAGTTCTTAGGGGTTTTATTCCTTAAAAAGGAATGGTTCTGGTACCGGATATCGGGTTCCTGACACCACTGGGGTGCAGGAAGGGATAGAGCATACTTTATTGACATTACATTACTTTTATACTTAATATACACAATAGAAGTCAATGCAGAAGGCGTAACAGCTGAGAGAAACAAGATAAGAATACACACGTGTTAACAATACGTAATCAGAAGGCGTGAACTAAGACGTGCACAGAGGTGTGTTCTAGAAACGTCACATGTAAGTGTCAGAAGTGGGTGGCTCTATGACAGAATAGTGCAGAGTCAGCAGTAATCGGTAGCTAGGATGCGCGCGCAGCTGCATGACGTGTGATTGATGTAAAGTTGGAGGGTGCAGGGGACTTGACATTTACACTAGAGGAAAGAGACAGAAGTCTGGCATGTCAGATCAACTCGTTCCTATATCATATCTGGTATCTGATGTTTGGGAACCATATTATCTAGAAGGAAAAGGTCTCTCGGACAGAGGCTATCCTATACTGACTATGAGTGCGTGCACATGTGCCTACGTGTCTGTGGGTAAAGCGAGGGGGTATGGGCCTACCATGGAAACGGGAGCTATGAATTACTTGCATGGAGACAGAGAGGCCGGGCCCTTTGCTCTGCAGCCGGGGGTTTGTTTATCTATTCTGCTGGACTGGAATGTGTTTTCGGGAAGCTAAGCTTGGTTATACTGATAGCATGAAGGTAAAATACTGTCTTTGGCAGGCAGACAGGCCGAGCCAGGCTCCGCTCGCCTCGCAGGGAGTAGGACAGAGTTCACGGGTGGGGGCATCCCACCTTGCAGTTTCAGGAGGCAGAGATGCTTTTGGAAAGAGGCTTGATGACAGAAAACAGGGCCTAACTCGCACAGAGCCAGGAATACATGAAAGTGCACCATACAAAGACGGTGGCAAGGCATATTTAGGAACAGAATATTCAACCCATTCAGGGTGGATCTGAAAGAGGACATGTTAACGTTGGACGCAAATGTGTTTGCGTCTTCATAGCTGGCACAGGAGGGAAGTTACATGCACTTTAAGCTCGTACATGGAGACGGTGGGGTACACGTTAGGGAACATTTCTTGACCATAAAATGTATATTTCCTCTCCATGTCGGTGATTTAGTTACTGTTTATATTGCTTAAATATTTAAAAAGAAAAATGCAATATTTACTTACCCACTGGCTCCATGTCCTCTGGTCCTGGTGTTCTTCTCCAGTCGTCCAGACACTGGGTCTCTCGGCCGACTCCTCCACCCAATCCAGATGCTGCTATCATGCTGATAACCAACGTGAGAGAAGCACCAGGATTGGTTTGAGCGGGTTGGTTTTGTGATCATTCAGGCACTGGGGGCCTGTGCCTTCTCTCCACCTGGCTGTCTAACAGAGCACGGGTAGGAGTGGTTTAAAGTGCGCATGTCAGACTGCCCGTCGCAAGCCAGCGAGTTGAAGAGAGATGAGCCCTTTAAACTGGTATAGTCAGCTACCTCTCCTCCCTGCTACCAATCAGCAGCAATGGCCCCACCCTCACACAGAGCTTGGACTGGCATAAAAAAAATTAATTGGTAACAAAATAGTTTTATTGCCATTTTATTTTTTACTTTTGTTGCGCCAGCAACATTCCACTGCCCAAATGGAGAAACTGCCGCTGATAGAAAGCCTACTTGTGTTTTTGGGGTCTCTTGACTACAGTCATGATAGCCTTGTTATAAAATAGTGTATAGAGTGGGATTTTGTCAGAGTGAACCGACAACTCAGATTATACTCCGTGCTTGCTTGTTTGTTGCTATTAATGGATGAAATTGATATTTCATGTTGTCATGTTTTCTGTATTTCTTGTGGTCTCACTTCATGACCCATGCTGTTGACATCAATATCAGGAGCAGGCTTGGCTGGAGAAGAAAGGTGCTGTGGATAGTTGCTTTCATGCTCTATTGGAGTCCGTATCAGTTCAAGATTTTATCAGCTTTGTGTTAAATTACATTTTGCTTCCCCCATTAAAACACCAGATACATTGGACATGTTTCCCTCCCCAAATAATACACCCATCTTTAATATGTTTTTAAGTAAGTTGATGTCCCATGATAGAGGCACATTAGATAGTTGTCTTACAGTGTGAATACTGATGTATATCCTGACACATGTCTCCCCTCTCCCTAGTTTTTCTTTGGGTGATAGGTGTGATATTTAGTTTTCTCAGGACAGGTCAGGTTTTCTAGTTGTGGGGATACGGCTGCAACCTTGACATCATTCGAGCCATGGGATAAAGCTGAACCGCTGCAGCAAGGTTCACCATCTGGCTGCTTGTAGTCCTGCTGGGTTCAACAAGGGGTTTCTTATTATTGAAGCACTTGTTTGGGAATACTGCTTGGTTTTGTCAATTGGCTTCTGCCGAATCATCTATACCTTTTTCTGCCCTCTTGTGCTCAATTGTCTATAAGTTGCTTCCACTGGCTAAGGCCTCTTGAATTCTATCAAAAAGCTGATGTAATTTGGTTCAACAATGTTCAGAATTTATTGTTGGCCATTAAGTATTAAATAGATTAGAAGGTGTTTAACTTGTATGCTGTAAAACATTCAATAAGAATTGTCACTGCTTTAATAACTGGCGATGCTCACGTTTGCATCTCAGATCCACAAATATAAGGTGCAATGATGTAACTGAACTTATCCATGTAATTACTTTTTGGTGGGGAATTTTTCATTGGTCTTGGTTGAATGCCAAAGCATAATACCATTCTATTTCTAACCTTGCACCCTGATGGCAACCCCATGATCCTGCGCAGATCTAGCCAGGTCTGGTGGATCAGTCGACTAATGCTTTTACTGCAGGGGCCTGTGTTCGACCTCATGGTCACAGGTTCAAATACCGGCGGGTCCTCTCAGCCTTTCTTCCATCTGAGGCCAATAAAATGAGTACCATTGAGTTGGGTAACAATAAATATCTGTTATTCAGCTCCAAGAAACCTCTAGGTGAACGTGCGCTTTACAAATACACATGTTCTGTTATTCATTCTGGCTAGTTAGAAAGGCATTCATATCTGTGGGTAGTGCTTACTGGTTAGTTTCTAGTAATGGATGTACTTCATTCTTCTAAAGTATAGATCTAACCACAGATTCCTCACATTGTAAATATCTCTCAGGCATCAGACTGGACACACAGACTAGGTGGCTCAGCGCCAACGTTGATCCCCTCTGGAAGTGAGAAGCAAGTCGCCAATAAGCGCTACTGATGTGCGCTGACATCAGTACCTTTCTTTCTGTGCCTCCAGATGTAGAGCTGGAGCTTTTTGTTCTTTCGAACAGCGTTTTAAAAAACTTCTACCATTGTGGAAATATCACTACTCAAAACAACAAGATTTAATTCATGAAGGGACTCTCAAGCAGATGTCTGTGATGGACGTTCACTGTCTGTGCCACTTGGAACTACAATAGGTTCAGCACTGGCTTTGATGCAAGCCTTGGTTCCGACACCATCCCCTGCACTGATTCCTTTTGCATTGATGCCGGATGAGGATGTACAGCCCTAGTCCTATCGGACGCTGAGCTGACTACACCACAACCTTGACCAAAGTTGTGCCCTGCGCTAACTGGCATGCAGTCACTCGACAACACTTTAGATTTTGATATCTTGCCCTTGCCACATGTTAGGGCTCAGACTTTCAACAATGTTTTCAGCTCGATTTCAGACAACAATAACTATGATGACAAGGATGATTATGTTCCCCTATATAATGAGGAAAACGGCTATAAAGAGTTTCAGGATGCCAGTGGGCTGGACACTTCACCAGATACTTTAAGGTCAGTACACGGCGGCTGTCTTGTCGGCTGCTACTCTCATGCTCTTTGGACATGGTGGCACAAATTCTGTTGGATGTTCCGGGTGACCTTTGGCATCCCTTACCCAGGCTATTCAGGATGGCCACTTTACAGCAAAATGTGTTATTAGGTCTAAACTGAGCACAACTGATTGTTAAGAAGTGTCATGGGTACCAGTGTGGCTCTACGGTGCCATGCCTGGATAAGGTCTACAGGCTTCTCCAGGAATGTCCTGGCATCCTCAGTGGATATAGTGTTTGAATTATATTGCCTTTTTGGTGCCAAAGCACCATTCATGGAGAGTAGAGCCAAAGCACGTTCCTTCAGCCCTTCTGTTCCCCAAAAGACATCAGCAATTTCACCCTCCCTAAGGCTACGGTAAAGGCTTTTCATTTCACAAGCACCGCAGGCCTTTCAACCTTCTTGTGGCTGACAGAAGCTGCAGTTCTGAGTCTACTATGACAGCAGGGACAACTTGCAACTCAGTCCCCCACCCGCCAGCAGCTGTAAACCACTTTGGTGTGTCCTTGCTTGAACACAGCCATTCTATCGGATGCAAGATGTGATATTTTCACCAAAAGGTTATAGGCCACAAGTGGGGCTTCCAAATTGTCCATCGGGGTTATGTCATTTCTACCCCACTGCGTCTTCCTCTGCCTTTAGGGCAGCTGACGGTGGACCAACTGTCCATCTTACAGCAGGAGGTGAAGGTCCTTTTAGCTAAAGAGGCCATAGAGAGGCTTCCAACCTCAAAAGTAGGAACTGGGTGTTTCTCCTACTCCTTCCTTATGCCAAGAAGGATGTAGACCTTTTTACGATTTTAGATCTTCACCCTCTCTACGCCTTTCAGTGTAGGGACATATTCAAGATGCTCAAGCCCAGATTCTGTCTTCCTTTACCCTGAAGACTGGATGGGGGTGTTGCTTATTTCAAAAACCTGTGGTTTATGGTGGAAAAGGAGCTTTTTCAGTTTGCAGTTCTCCTGTTTGGCCTTACCAGTACCCTTCAGATGTTGATGAAATTGATGGCATTTGTCGCAGCACACCACTGAGGTTGGGGGCATCAATTTTCCCCTACTTCGACAACTGGCTGCTGAAGGCGGGCTCTCCACAGGCAGTCATCAAACAGCCTCAGAAAATGACGAACCTCCTAACATCATTGGGGTCACTGTCAACGTACAGAAGTCGCACCTGTCTCCTTTGCAGATGATCTCGTTCATCTGAGCCATTCTGTTTACAGTACAGTTTTGTGCTTTCCTCAGAGTTTTGACATTCAGGCTATGATCTCAGTGTTTTCTGCTTCTTTCCTGAATCTCAGTATGGATGACTCTGAGGCTCTTGGGGTGGTTTTGCCTCCTGCATCATGCTAGCAGAACACATCAGGTGGCACATGCAGGCTCTGCAGTGGGACCTTGAATCCCAGTGGGCACAACATCAGGGAAATCTTTCCGATTGTACCCAGATTTCAAAGGAGACTTGAAAAGATCTGCAGTGGTCACTTCTAGATCATGATTGGGTCAGTAGTGGAGCCTTCTCCTTAACCCACCAAGAGCTGATGGTGGCCACAGATGCAACACTGATGGGTTGGGAAGGCCATATGGGAGAGGTGAGGATAAGGGGCCTCTGGTCTGTGGCAGAGACTCAATGGCATACTAATTTATTGGTGTTGAGGGAGATTCCCTTTACGTTGAAGGCCTCAATATACCCACCATCAAATAAGCTGTTGCTAATAGACAACAGCACTGCAATGCGATACTTCAACAAGCAAGGCGGGTGAGGTCCTGGACCCTGTGTCAGGAGGCCCTGCACCTCTGGAAGTGGCTGGACCTCCATTTCACTGGTAGTGAACCACCTGGTGGAATCTTAAACTGCCTGGGTGGATTAACTCACCCGTAGGTGCCTAGCAGATCTCGAATGGCAGTTACACCTGGAGGTAGCCCAGGGCATCGTCCAGCAATGGGAAGAAACCTGACTTGATCTTTTCGCTACCACTGTGAACACGTAATGACAGCACTTCTGCATGCTGGAGTTTCCAAAGCAGCTCACTTTAGGAGATGCCTTCTATCTAGAATGGAGCTCGAGACTCTTGTATGCCTGCTCACTACTGCTTCTCCTGCCCTGAGTTCTGAAGAAGTCAGGAACAACTGTGCTCAAGTCTTTCTTGTGGCACCAGATTGGGCATGGATAGTGTGTTACCCAGAGCTTCTGGGCATGGGCATCTGCCCTCTGATCAAAATGCCACTTCTGGAGGCTATTCTGTTGTAGCAGCAGTACAGGGTGTGCAATATACACCCTGATGCTTGGAGATTAAGTGGTGACAGTTGATCTCCTTTGATCTACCACCTGAGGTCATTGATGTCATCTTGGCAGCGAGGCATCTCTCCACAAAGTCGGTATATGCCTGCCTTTAATACAAATTTGTGGATTGGTACAGCACCCAACAAACTGACCCTTCATAGGTAAAGTTATCTAAAGATACATTATTTGTTCTATCCTATCTCAGCAAGGATGTGTTTTGAGCATTGTTAAGGGCTAATTATCAGCTCTTTTGTGTTTTTTGCAGTTGCCGGATCAGCCTTTGTTATTTAAATCACCTGGTGTGATGAGATTTTTTAAAGGTTTGCAACATTTGTTTCCACTAAAATCCTTTTGATGCCTCAGTGGGGCTTGAACTTAGTCCTCGCTTTCTTGATGTGCACTACTTTTGGGCAACTACACAGTTGTCCCTTGAGACTGCTGACCTTGAAGACAGTGTTGCTCATCGCCATAACATCGGCTAGATTTGTGAGTGAGTTTTAGGCTCTCTCTGCCAACCAACCTTACACCCATCTTCTTCCCAGATAAGTTGGTTTACTGGCATTCTTTGAGGAAGAGAGACTTCATCTCTTGGAGACTAAAGTAGTATTGAGATTCTATATTGATCATACAAGGAACATAGAGTAGACTATCAGCTCTTTGTAGGATTTTCAGGGGCAAATATAGGCAAGGCAGTGCAAAAAAGGACCAACCAGAAAAGACTGTTCTCTGCATAAAGATCTGCTTTGCACTGGCAAAGAGGAAGCCCCAGAAGGCTTACAGACGTATCCCAACAGGCCCAAAGCTGTTGCCACAACCATGTCATTGACACCTGTTAGTTGGATACATAGGTGTTGGTACATATGTTCGCAAAGCACTATTTCCTCAACAGTCACACCTGTTGGGAGGGGCTTTTTTGCCCGCTTGGACCTGCAGGACTTTTTGGTCTGAGCCAGGTCACAGACCCACCTCCTTGGGAGGAACTATTAACAAGGTGAGGAATCTATGGTGAGAAGTATCAGAACAAGGTGCTTACCTTTGGTAACAATCTTTCTGGTGGATACTCTATCTAACTGCAGATTCCTCACTGACCGTCCTGCCTCCTCGTGCTGTTAACTGGACTCTCTTTCCTTCTAAAAAGGTACAATCTAGTGATCTGCATACTGGACATTCCAATCTGCTGAGGGGCTCTGCGTCTGAGGACAAGGAAAACTAGAAAGAAATTGATGTCAGTGCGTCTGAGTGGTGCTTATATGTGGCTCTGCTTCAGTCTTCCAGAGTGGAAAGACATTGGCGTAGAACCGTACAACACAGCATGTTGGTGCACAGCAGAACTGCTCTAAATGTTTTCATATACAGCCGGACACCTGAGAAATGTTGAAAAGGTGAGGAATCTGCAGGTTGGTAGCCTACCCACCAGAAAGATCATTACTGAGGGTAATTAACATGTTCTTCACTGTCCTCTGTTTCTCCTGAAGTTTCAACTCATGATGCTCACTGATGTGTGGCACTCATGCATGTTTTTTTGTTTACCAGTCCAATTGTTATGCTACTTCATGGCATGTAAAGCGCTCTGATACCCATTAGGGTCATGTTCGCACTATACAATACTTTATAAATAAAAAAATATCAGTATCAGGAGGTGAACTGTATGGATTAGAAAGTGAGAGTGCCACACAGGTTTGTTAGTACACATCTTCAAATCATACTGTAAAAATGGTTAGACGCAGTACAACAGAGCCACACATTTGTTTGAATATTCTCTCACAAACTCTTAAAAAAAATAGATCTCTGGAAATCAGCAGTGGACTTGACTCTAAACAGTTTTCTTTTACAACGTTTTTGTCTCTTAATTTCGTTCTCCCCTCGCTGTCCTGAGTTTTCTCCGGTACTCTCTCTTCTCTTGCTTTCTATTTTCTTCTCTCTCCCTTCTTTTCCAATCCTTTTTCCCTTTTATTCCTCTTTTTGACATTTCCTTGTCAATTTCTATCCATGCACTCTTCTGTAAGTGCTGCTAGAGAATATTTGTAAGAACAATGTAAAGATATTATCTGCTTCACTTATCAAAACTTTATCGAATCCTAACAGAAAACTCAGAATTAAAGCCTCAAACATAGAAAACCAGCTATTGGACTGTGGCGGCTGCTTACATATGAAAGTGGTGCAAAGTAAAGGTTCGAGATGAGTGACCTGTGCAAGTGCGCATATCGAGCGCGTCCGACCATCATAAGGGGTGCCATGGGATTCTCTCCAAGAATATTTAAAAAAAAAAAAGAGAGGGCAAATGGTGCATTTCCAAACATATTTGTGCTTTCTCAAAAGTCAATAAAGCTATTGCGAAAGTGTAGTTATGACATCAATAAGGAGAGTTCATATCATAATGGTATATGTATGTATGTATGTATGTATGTAGAATATTTGTAGAGCATGACTGCTACTTCAAGGAGTGTCATGGCACTAATGCAGAAAGAGCGATCAGTGGGAAAAGGAGGGGAAGGCTCAGGGACTGGGAAAGAGCCAGGTCATACGTTTTATCCGAAACACAGGTGCAGCCTTAATGCATCTGAGCGTCAACATAAGTTTGCTCCACGGAAAGGGGCCCAGGAAGGAGACAGATCTGCCCCCTGACGTTGCTTTCCTAACCCGCGGAACTTTGGCAAGACAAAGATTTGCAGAGAGAAGGTTTCACTGGGGGGTATAGAACTAAATTCCATCTTGTAGATAGCCTGGGGGCCATTCTGATTAGAGCTTTGTGAGTACAGAGCAGAATCTTAAAGATTATCCTTTTTCTCACTGGGACCCAGTGAAGACCCTTAAGAAGACGTTTGGCATGGGTAGCCCGAAAATTGTTTGAGCCGCTGCAAAGGTAGCTGCCTCGTCCGTTTTACCAGAGAACTTTGTTAAAACGAAGTATGGAAGCTCAGACATATCTTGTAGATAGTTATAGAAGATGTATTCATGTAGTAATCTATCAGGTTCTCAGATACAAGATGATATGTAGACCCCCCTTTAATAATCAAAACATTCAAAAGAAACAGAAGAAGATAAAAATTACGAAATAGAAGAAGATAAAATACACGAGTCTGGAAAGAAAAAGCAAAAGCACAAGTCTGGAAAGAGAATACACAAGTCAGGATTAGAAGAAGATAAAATACAAAAAATACAGAAGTCAGGAAAAGAAGAATGCATTAAAACAATATATAACACATCCTTCCCCCATAAACACAAAAATGTATCAAGATAATAATTACACTTTTGATCAGAAGGAAGAATGCATTAATAACAATATATACACATCCTTCCCCATTGATAACGATCATAAACACAAAAATGCATCAAGATGGTAAACACACTTTTGACAGGGAGAAGAAGAGGACGCACCACCAAAACATTGTAATACATCCTTACATCCTTCTCCTTGAAAATGATCAAAAACAAAAAATAGCAAGAAACCAAAACTGCACCAATTTCATAAAGTGCTGCACAAATCCCAAAAACCAAGGGTAATAGCAAAACTGATAGGGGAAGTTACACACACCAGAAGTAACCCCCCCACGTGTGTACCCGTCACACACAGTCTAAGTAATGTGTATATAACACAAGACAAAACCTGAAAATCTAGGGTATCCCTTAACCCAAAACAAAACTAGGGTATCCTTTAAACCCAAAACAAACTAGGGTAACCTTTTAACACCTTAGCAGCTATGGAACGTCCAGCTCCAGTGCTGGACGTTCCATTACGCAGGTGCAGTTGGAACGTCCAACGGCCGACGGCCGCACTCCCGAGGTAGTGATGCCGTCGGCCGTTGGAATAGGCGCAGCACTTAAGGTGTTAACCCAAAACACTCTTGAATCATACAATGAGTACCAATAAACTCAGAAATCCCAAAAACTAAGGGTAAAAAACTGACAAGAAAGGTTACTCTACACTAGAGGTAACCCGTCACGTGTGTACCCGTCACACACAGTCTATCTAATCTGTTAAAAATAGGACATAGCAAACCTAAGTAAATCTAGGGTATACCTTAACCCAAAACCCATCCAGAGTAACCTTTAACCCATGACCCACTCGCTAAACTAAGGGTATTCTTAAACCCATGGCAGTCTCACAAAAAAAAATATGAGCATCATTAACCCAACACACGGAACTGGAACAACTACTACCCTCCAAAATCAAGCATATCCAACATTAAAAGAAAACCAATACAAAGGATAGTTTCTCTGTTGTACATACCAGTTTCGCACAATGTATGCAAGACAAACACAACCCACACTCCCCCCTTGCAAACAGATTGAGAGGTGAACACAAAAATATTTAAACAGTTCACAAGAAAATAAAAGGCTAACATAAAAAACGTAGTCACCGTGGTCTTAAAAGCATACAACAGGATGGCACACCCTGTCTGACTCACGAACTGTTTCACCCGAGGTCATCAAAAACCCAAGTCGTTTTGTAATAAAAACCGGAGCTCGATCTATGCTCCCGAGTAAGGCAAGGCACAATGCAGTCAACATATCTTCATGTAGAGTGTCCTCAATTAGTCCATATCGCGACAAGTAACTTGCTGCTGCCATAGTCGCAGGGAAATGCCGCCGATGTTCTGTGGAAAACACCAAAATTCCATGCAACCCAAACGTAGAAGGCAAAAACTCTTGGAGCGATTCCCACGATTCCCACGTCATGAAATCCATCAAAAGAGAAAACGCTCTGCTTTCTTTACGTTTCACTCAGACTCTCGGAATTCCGCACATGCGCAAAACGAGTACCATGCACATGCGCATAAGAAACCGAGAGAGACTAGAGCAGGCGAGAAACGCTTCACTAACACTCCCGGAAGATTCTGTGAAGTCATCAGTCACAAACAGAGGCAGCAGGGGAAAGACGACTCCACACGGCTAACTGTCAACTGTCACTTAACGGAAGAACACCAGGCCCAAAAGTCCACAAATCGGTTCAATGCTGGGACACACCGGAGCCAAAACGACAGGACTGTGTAGTTGAAGGCAGGGTGAGCAAGGAAGCACGTAAAACTTTATTTTCACCAATGGCTAAGCGAAAAATTCTCTGAACTATATGGTAGACAACACATCAGCACCACCCAGTGGCTGGAATTAAGTACTTCCCTCCCCGAGGCTCGATTTTTGCCTCCGGACACAAACAAACCAAGCAGCAGCTGATTTTCATTTAACTTCACACACCGAGGCTCGATTATTCATCGGCACCACACAGTGGCTGGTACTCATCCTTCAATTTACATGGTGTAGTAATAAATCACTACTAGATGCGGGTACAAATCATAAGTTTATTAAATAAAGATATCACAGGTGCTCCCAGCTTGGCGGCTTCAAATATCATCAACGTTCTAACCCACACTCCAGGATGTAGCGCGGATCATACCAAGGGAGCAGAGAAGGAAGGGGGGGGAAAGAGGGTAAGGAGAAGAGGATAAGATTACAACACACCTCCCTCACTATGGAAAAGGTGAAGGAAGGAGAAACAGAAAGGGACACCAAGAAGTGGGTAAGGTACGGGTGGAGAAACAGGGTAGGGGGTGATGGAAAGGTAGAGCAGAGCAGCATATGGGTAGGGGGCATAAAACCCTTTAATATAGATAGAATAGAGGAACAGTAAAGACTGCACAATAACAGTGGTACAATGACTCTGAACAGTTTGTTTTCCAATAAACATGACAGGGAAAAATGCTTATTTGAACCTACAGCATGTCCTGTAATGATTTCCTGAATAGCTCTGTCACATATTTATCTGAAGGAGGCGATATAATGTTCTTTACAGTACAGATTGTATTAGCTAAACTTATCAGGTTACGTCAACCAAACATTAAACAACAGTAACAGTCTGGTGCAACCAGAGTGTGCACCATTATGGTGTGGGGAATCCAATTCAATGGATGCACGGGGAAGTGTTTAAGGCATCCTGACATTTGTGGAACACATGTGAATATATCACCACCTTTCCACCCTTGGCTCCCCTGTGTCTGAGGTTGCCACACCGTCTATTTCTCCCTTGGATCCCTAACTCCTCATGCTGGAATTACCATCCCCTTCCGGAAAATTGAGAATGGCTGCACTGTTCTTTTCCCTAGGCAGCAGCTTGGGCCAGGACACCCATCCCCGAAGACAACCTCTGATAAAATGAGTCTCTCTTTCCATGTCCTTATCCATGGCTGGATTAGACCTTCTTCTGCTCTCATTTCCTTGGCCATGACAGTATTACAACCTTTATAGCATTTTGTTTTCAACAGTCCCCGTTCATTAGCATGAGCCTCATCAGCTATAAGTATGTCCTCCTGTTCCCTCTTGGGCTTGCCATAATAGAACTTATCTGTGTTTTCTGGACACTTACACTTCGGCTTCTTCAAATGACCATAGACAGTACTCATCTTCCCTTCCATGACTTTTAGTGGAGATCCTTTAAGATTACTCTGCATTTTCTCACTTCCCCTCTCCATAAAACCATAAACAAACCTTTGTATGTATACATCTTTGTTCTCTCCTTTTGACTCAATGTAACTCGCACCTCTCTCTCTTTCCAGATCAAAATTGTCCACATACTCCTCTGACACCTTGGTCCTGAACCCAGCCCACTTAATTCTTTGCCGCCTCTCAAAGCGATTGGACTGGTTGATTTTATACATCTGCCCTCCTTGTTCTTTGGTTGTGGTATTTACACACTCCACCACACTTCCAAATTGTACATCAGTCTCAATTTTTTGTTCCCTACAGTCCAACCTCTCTAGTTTCTTACGTATTTCTCTTTCCTCCACCTGACTTTGATATGTGTTTTTTTTCTTGATGCGTTCGTCCCCAATGGCTTCTCTTCCATACTTCTTTGTACTTGCAGTTCTTTCAATCGCTGTATTACCCTTGGTTGGCTGCCAGCAAACATTGACCATTTCACCTCCGATATCTTGTTTGCCTTGACTCCGTGTCTGCTCATCCCTGTGTCCTTTTATCTTTACCTCTATTGAAATCCTCAACTTCTGTTGATCTCTCCACCCTAGCATGTTGATACCATCTTCCGTTATGTATATAGTACACCTCATATTGTTTCCTTTATAAACTACGCCCATGGCTTTGCAACCAATAGCTTGTATATCTTTCCCTGCATTAGTTTTCAGGACTGTGTTGGCTTCTTTCAATTCATTACCATATTTTTCCGCAAATTTTCTGTCCCAATCGCTTTTGCTTACCTCACTATATCTTGAACCAGAGTCTGTAATCATTTCTGTCTCAATTTCACCTATAATAACAGTACATCTCTGAGATAACTTCCTATCAATTGCATCCTCTTTGCCGACCATTCTTCCTTTGAACCCTTCATCCCTTTGCGCCTCTCCACTTGTGGCTTGTATATAGTATTCATCCCACCAGTTCAAAATGTTCTCATAAATATTCCTCTCAGTTCCTTTCGTGAATACGATTTCCATATTGTGATACATTTTCCTTCCTCCTGTACCTAGGCTGTGGAGTAGAATTTCTGCCTTTACTTCCGGTGAAAGAGATGCTACCTCTTCCTCCCAGACGGACACATAGTTTTCAAAATACACTTTCCAATTACCCCACTTAGCACTGCTATTATTAAACTCCTCCTTGAACTGCACAGGGGAAGGGAGATTATACATTCGGCCCCGCTCCATGTTTAGTGTGCTGCAATACACCAGAATTACACAAGAAGATGCCACCGCCCCAGAAATGCAGCGCCACGGGACACTGTGGAACACTGCTAGTAGATTAACAACGTTGCCCACTAGTACACTCAGGTATTTTAAGCACTTGTATTTGATAGATGTGAGGATTACGACAAGGCTCCTAGAAAAGACTGCTAGGATATCCCTTCAGAAAAAAATGACATGAGAGAAAAAAAAACAGTCGCAAACCACGGAGGGGACTGAGCATGGTGCCCAAGGACGCCCCTTCAAAACCTGAAGCGGAACACTGCTGCCGTGAGTTGTCCGCTTCACCTCGAAAACGACAGCCTCTCTCCTTGTCTCCCTCTCTCAACCGGCCTCTCGTTAGACCGAATTTTCATTCATCAAATTAGTGAGACTTCCTTGTGACTTTACTCCGCTCAAGCATTAAAAAATATCCAGGGGGGAGGCACCACACTGACCCTGGCTCAGTATCCCACCCTCGTCGCCATAAATGTAGTAATAAATCACTACTAGATGCGGGTACAAATCATAAGTTTATTAAATAAAGATATCACAGGTGCTCCCAGCTTGGCGGCTTCAAATATCATCAACGTTCTAACCCACACTCCAGGATGTAGCGCGGATCATACCAAGGGAGCAGAGAAGGAAGGGGGGGGAAAGAGGGTAAGGAGAAGAGGATAAGATTACAACACACGGAGGCTCGATTTTCAGTCCCCGAACCACAAACAAAAATCACTAAATCTTTGTATTGTCTCACTCATTTCCAAAATTATTCACTCTTCGTCAGGGACATAGTGCAGCTGTAGTCAAAATTCTGTTACAAAAAAAATTCACTGCACAGCTCAAATAAAACTTCAGAATTCATGCCAAGACTGTCCCAAATCTGTAAATAAATAGTCTTAAACTGGGAAGAAACTGACACCATGCGTTGAGGGCGACCATTGACAGGGTCACTGGTGGGGCATTAGGGGTGTCTAGTTTCATCAAATCCATGAGTTTCAATACACTTACTTGAGTCCTTTAAGTCCAATAATTATCCAGTCAGTAGGAAATTCTGTAAATCGTTGCTTCTTCTAAATGGGCTTCTTCCACTTCAGTTTCTTAAGTCAAGTCCATCCAAGGTAGCTCACATGGGTTCTTTTTAAATCGTCGCCAGTGTTAAAACGAAGTATGGAAGCTCAGACATGTCTTGTAGATAGTTATAGAAGATTTATTCATGTAGTAATCTATCAGGTTCTCAGATACAAGATGATATGTAGATCCTTAGTAAAGCCTGGAGATGCCCCACCAGGAGCAGGGTTCTCTCTGCTCAGCCCATCACACCAACTGATTCTCTGCTACATACAAACCAACCTCAACATTCCAAGTGACCTCACCACAGGCTGAGCAGAAAGGCAGAGAACCACAGTGGAGAGGCCGTATTAGTAATGAGCACATTACAACAAACTTCATAACAGACCTTGAGATAACAGTGTTGAGTACCTCACAGATTTCCTTATTTATTGATATACCTTTACAAATTAAATCCATTGAGGCAATACAAGCTATTGTGATTTTTCGGAGTGGGCACAATAAGAGAGCAAGGAATAAACATTAAAAGGCAGTAGGGCACCCTACAAGGGACTGTACATCTAATTTACATGCCAGAGTAGCCTGGGAGCGTAGAACTCGGAGGATGTTTGATCATTCCGCATGCGTAATAAACATTTCTTGCTTTAACTTGCTTACCACTCGATATACAAACTAAGCAAGTGAGTCAGTTCAATCATACTAAATTAATTTTGCTACTAGGTATTGACATAACTATATAGAAAAATATCCTGTTACAATAACTGATGGTTTACTTCTATGTGCAAGAATCCAAAAGCCCATGTGTACCGAGGTCTCTGCACTATATATCAGTTGCTGCTAAAAAGTAAGGTACCATTCTTATGTACTAATAACGATTTGTAATTTGTTGTGGTTATTAAATACATGCTCAAAGAAGCCACATACAGAATTGCTGTGTGAGCTCTCTGCAGATACACTATTCCTTTTGCCTTCTTCTAATAGAACAGCAGCAATAAATAATAGTTTGTATTTTTCTTTATAGCTCTTTAAGTCACACTGAAGTACTTTTAAATAAATTATACTGTGAGGAGAAACTGGACATGCTATTTTGATGTGTCAAGCACCCAAATCTGTGTGTTATTCCCGAATTTCAGAGCAAAACTCTGGACAGATGATCATTAACGCACCCGATAAATTCCTAATTCCTCCTCGAATGGAATACTTGCACATCCTACCACAGGACGCTCCAAATCATTCCCTGACATGCATTGTGACACTGGCATTGTCCAGCCGTTATGACATTTTAACGCAAACCATGTAATCGTTGGTCTTGGTGCGGGACTCACCTCTTGAAACATCACTAATTGCAACCATGAGGCCTGAGGTAAGAAAGAGCTCCCTTTCGCCCTTGTCAGACTCTGCTACTATCTCCAACTGTCTATGTTTGTTGGGAATCTGTTTCCAGTCCTCAGCTTTCATTTCACGACCTAATGCATTATGGGAGTTGTAGTCCTGGGTTGATTCCATTGTTTCACTTAGGCAGACAGTGCTGGGTAGCAGAAAACCACCCACAGAGCAGTAAATATGGACTCACTGGTGAGTGAAAACACTTGACTCTCTGGAAAGACACTTAAAAAGAATAACTAGGCAAGGGTGCCACAAATTACACAGCTGACAAAGCCTCTGGAATCTCAGTTTGCACTGACAGTACCACTAACCCCAGCAGAAAAATGGTACACCTTAATTGCTTTGGCAACTGATGTGCAATGTTGAATCTGTCCTTTTCGGAATTGTGTTGGGTGCCCTCTGGTGGAGCGGATTGTGGTCCAGTGAGCCACGGTATACTCTCCCACCACAGGTGGTATGTATTCCCAGCATATGAACATTCTTTTTTACGTATAAGAACCAATCTATAGATAGAGCTGGGCTGTTCCTTTCAGGCCTCCATCTCTGCATTTGCAGCCACTGGTAGAAGGTTGCGAAATGTGACCAGACTCATTAATATTTAGGAGACAGGAGGTTTTGTGACCCTTTATGAATGTACATGTTCTGATGCGATTGATTAGTACTTCAGCCGCATTGAAAAATGCTGGGCACAAAAAATGGATGTACAATTTGAATCAGTGCATTAGTCTAATGTGGCATGGAGTTATGAAAAATATATTTGTCTCATTCAGGATTTTAAAACTGGCCCCTGACGTCTGTGGGGAAGTATGGTTTTAGGAAATAATGGAATTTGACATCAGACTTAGATGAAAGAAAGAATAAATAAAAATCTAATAAATAGTTTTTTTTAACTAGTTAGACATTGCTGCAGCTGCTGCGCAAAATGCCGTACTGTGCTTATTTCTTGTACAAATATACATTTATTCTGTCTGCATACTGTTTTGAAAGTGTATTTTATCTTTAAAGATATTGATGATAGTGTCCTGAGCTTCCTGTTTTGAAACAGAATTTGTCCAGCTGTTGAGGGTAGCAGCTGTTTCAAAAAAGACATTTAGTTAAAGAAAGCAATCACATTGGCAGACAAATGTGATGCTGAATGTTATTTTTGTTTTATTTGAGGTTTTTTTACAAACACTTGAGAGGGATGTTTGGTGAACCTGATAAGCACTTTAGAGACATTTCTAGGGGGAAAAAAATTAAGGTAGAGCACAAGGTATCACCCCATCCCTATATGTTATGTGCATCCTGGATTTTACGGTAGAATTTGCTCACTGTAGTTCTTGTAATTGTTGTATCTCTTTAAAATTGAGCTAAACGGATGACACACTGTAGAGGTTCGTGTTATTATAGCCTTAAGTTATGTTCATGATGTCTGGTTCGACTGCGCGGCTCTTGCCAAACTTTATGTAAGCATCATAAAATTACCAATGTGTGTCAGAAGGTGAAAGAGCAATAAAGATGGCTTTGCATTTTTTGTTTATCTTCTCAGATTTGGTGTGCGTTCAAAGACAAACGTCAAAAGTCAGGCTATGTTTGCTGACAACTTGCTGCTTTCTTTGGAAACTGGTGATAACTTGTATTTCTCTGACCGCAAAGTGAAAAGATTTTGTAAAAGTGACCTAGGTGACAATGTTGCTGAGGTACAGGATGTGAAAGGAAAGTCTATAAGACAACAACATTTAAATTCCTGTAACTAAGCTATACACATTTCAAAATATATCAGCAACTAGGAAAGCAAAAATGAAGCACATTTTTAAATAGTTCTGAAGTATGATGGAAACACAGATTTTTATAGGCTCAAAACAAATCAAGGCACTTTACTTGCTGATGCACAAATGAAAAATATTTGCTGAACTCCGATTTCTACATGTTATCGTTTGTGCGCTACATAGTTTTATCAGCAGAAATGGATGTCTATGCAAATTTAGTGGCCGTTTTCATGGAAAATGTGCTGTGGTAAAGTCAATAGGCGTTTAAGGGTGGATTATTATACTCTGTATTAAAGCCTACTCATATTATTACTATTACTAGCAGCCCGTCCCTAAGTTGTCCGGGAGCAATTAGGCTTCAGGGTTCCCGCCCGGACGTTGTCGGTGGGTCCTCCGAAGCCTTCCTCCATATATTGCAGTATTATACCTCTATGTTTACTTTGTACGCTTTTGTAACCTGCACACGTAACTTTTTCCTCCTGTAATGCACCGTTTGGCTCACTTTTTTAATGCTCCGTTTGCTTCCTCTTGCTACCAGCACACGTCACTTTTTCCTCCTATACCCCTATGTTTACTTTCTACGCTTTTGTAACCTGCACACGTAACTTTTTCCTCCTGTAATGCACGTTTGGCTCACTTTTGTAATGCTCCGTTTGCTTCCTCTTGCTCACAATGTACGCTTTTGTAACCTGCACACGTAACTTTTTCCTCCTGTAATGCACCATTTGGCTCACTTTTGTAATGCTCCGTTTGCTTCCTCTTGCTCACGATTTTCATTTTTGCTTCATTTTTCTGCCGCTCACCGCTCCTAAATAAATAAATAAATAACCTACCTCATCCGCCGCTCACCGCTCCTCCCGCCTGTCCGCCGCTCCTCCCCGCCTGTCCGCCGCTCCTCCCCGCCTGTCCGCCGCTCCTCCCCGCCTGTCTGCCGCTCCACACCGCCTGTCCGCCGCTCCTCACTGCCTGTCCGCCGCTCCCCACCGCCTGTCCCCCGCTCCTCACCGCTCCTCCCCGCGCCATGTCCGCCGGTCCTCCTCGCGCTCCTGGACACCGCTCCTCCCCGCGCCCTTTATGTCGGGCACGCACGTCACGGCCGGCGCTTCTTCCAAGGGACTACTTTTTTTTCGCTAAATTTTTTAAATAACGTATATTTATTAATTATATATAGCCTATGTCCATCTGCACACCCTGACGATTACAACGATGTATCGGGTGTGTGGATTGGCGCTATGGTTCCCGAGTTTACCTGCCTCAAACGTTCAAAGTTCTTCCTTTATAATAGTAGTATAGATTATTAATTAAATTTGTAAGGCACAACAGCTACCCCAAATTGAGGTGGGAAGTCAGTTCTATAGGGAAGGACCGAGTTATACGAACGGTCGCCCGCCCATCCGAGATAGTTTGACTCTAGGCACAGTAAATTTCCATTGAGTAGACGAGCAAAGGCATCAAGAAGGCATATAGGGGCAGACCAGAGACTGCAGATACTGAGGGGCCACACCTGTTTTGATCCCATGTAGCTCAGGGCCTTGAACTTGATACGGTTCTCCACCCTGAGCCAATGCAGGTCACGCAGGTGACCGGAAACAGAGATAGCTTTAGGAACCCGGCAAAGTAGTCTTGCAGCCGAGTTCTGAACCATCTGTAGCCTTCGAGTCACCACCTTATTGGCTCCCCAGGTAAAGAATGTTACCGTAGTTCAGTCTAGAGGTGACAAGCGCCTGGACTACAGTTCTCTGGGCAGGCTCCGGCAACATCCAAAGGATCTTTTTTAGCCATTTCAAGATGGTGAAGCATGTGGCCGCTCCCTTAACAACCTGATGTTGCATAGTTAGTGAGTCATCGATGATGACACCCAAGTTGCGGACTTGGCGGGAAGGCTGAGGAAGTGCGCCCATCTCACTAGGCCAATGTTGGGGCCCCAGAGATCCTTGTTTTTACCTAAGACCAGAACCTCGGTCTTCTCTCCGTTGAGCTTAAGGTAGTTGGCCTGCATCCATGAGGCAATTTTCCCCAAGCCCAACTGGAGGAGGGAAGTCTCAGCTGCGCTGTGCATTGACAGAGAAGATAATCTGGGAGTCATCCGCGTAAGAGAACAGGGACAAACCAGCATCTTCAGCAACATCAGCTAAAGGTCTGACATACAGATTGAATAGTAGGGTGCTAAGGACTGAGCCCTGTGGTACCCCATCAGGTGAGAGAACGGTATCAGAGTTTTCAGTGGGAGAAAAAATGTGGAAGGTCTGATTGGCAAGAAAAGAGATGAGCCTATCGAGGGCTGAGCCACAGATGCCCAAAGATCTTAAGCTTTCCACTAACACGGTGTGAGACACTGTGTCCTATGCTGCGCTTAAATCGAGCAGTATAAGGGCCACTATGTTGACAACATCCAGATGATGACACAGTCTCTCTGTGACCCCAAAAAGCATAATTTCTGTTGAAAAACCAGCTCTGAAACTCGATTGGGAAGAGTGAAGGATTTTCTGTGATTCTGCAAACTTAGACAGCTGTGCGTAAATGAGCTTTTCTAAAATCTTGGAAAAAGCAGGCAGCAGAGAAATAGGCCGGTAATTAGATGGCACATCAGGATCCGTGTTGGCCTTCTTCAAGAGGGGAGCACCATAGCATGCTTCCAATCTGGTGGAACTGTAGCTTCCTGTAAGGAGGCATTCAGAAGGTCCATAATTACTAACAAAGATGATGGCTCATGCTGTTTGAGCACTGACACAGGAAGGAGATCCCTGGGCGATCCTGATTTGACGCTGTCTAAGAGGCATTTGAAAGAGTCTATGTGTAACAGGGGCTATATTGCTGGTTTGTTTTTAGGTGTGCAGGGCACCCTAATAGATATTGACTGTGGGGAATTTGTGTTTTGCAATGGAGGGGAACTATTGCGCTGAAGGCTCACTATTTCTGAGTATATTTACTCTACTTTCTGGAGAAAAAAATTAGCCAGATCTTGGCATTGCTGATTATTTAGTGATGGAGGCTGGATTGAGTTTCGAAGCAAAGCTCCTTGACCACACTAAAAAGTGTTTTGGAGCAGTTCAGGGTGCCAAAAATAGTTGCCGATACATGCTCCGCACGAGCTGATCTGCAAAGATTGTGATATTCCTTTTTAGCCCTTTTATAATCAGTTTTGGAGTCCAATGCATAGTCCCTGCATAGTCCCTCAGCCAGCGCCTTTCCAGCGCCTTGCATTTAGCCTTTTTTTTTTGTTTATCGGTAAACCAAGGTGCTGGCGCTGGAGGACGATGATTATTAGACCTATTTAGGGAAAGAGGAAGACAGGTATCATTTGTGTTAAGGAGCCACTTTTGTACGGTATCCGAGAGAGTGCCTAGCATTTGTTTAGAGACAGATGTGTTTGAGGACAAACTCTTATTTAGAGCTGTCACAACAAGTTTTTTCCAGTTTCTTGTTGGTTTCCTAAAAATAGGTTTAGCATTCACAGAGTTAGCAAGGGATTCCAGACGAAAGCCAGTGGCAAAGTGGTCAGACTAGCATAAAGGAAGTGCTGGAATACTCTGATTGCTATATAAACTGGAAAAGACAGGACCTGGTGCATGGGGCCAGAATTATGTAGGTCAATGTTCATGGCTGCCAGAAACAAGCCCAGCACTGATATTACATGTCGGATCCTCCATGTGCAAATTAAGATCGCCCAGAATGGAGAAATTAGCAGTGTTCATGAGTAAACGTGTTATTAGACCAGGGAACCTGAAGGTCCAAGGGGCAGATGGGCCAGGAGGGTGGTACACAAGTTTCCCAGAAAAAGTGAACTTCGGTGATGTGGTAGAGTACAATCCAGGGATGATGGAGTGCGGTAATCCATTAGTTGGCTGATGGAGAAGCAATGTCTAGGTGCTCCGTTTGGGAAAGGGGTCCTGGCCCCTGGTCCCGTTCAGGCGCAGACAGGCTTGCCTTAGGCGCGCCTTTGCGGTACAAAAGGGGGTGGAGCATCTGAACCAATCAAACACTCACACCCAGTCAACAGATCTGGGTTTAATCCATCACCGTTCTTTAGCCCACTCTGCCACCCCAGTTCAGACATGGCCATATGCAAATCAGTCTGACCCTCTGCCTCATGGGAACAGTCCAGCCCGAACTGCCAAGCCATGCCTTCTCTGGACCGGAAACAAGTGTGGGTTCCATGCACTCTTTTGTAGCAACTAGTCAGGGGAGGACTAGTCCGCCCCCCAGCCAAGATGGCTGCTGCTTCGTATGACACCGGAAGTATGGAGTAGCAGGACGTGATTGAACTCCCTCCACTGCAAACAACACAAGCTGCTTGATGCAGGGAGAAAACAACAGCCGGTAGGTGAGAGCAAGCATTTAAAAGCAAGTGTTTAAAAATGAGCAAAAGAGAATTCAGGGCAAAATAAAAATTTTAAAATGCTACGCCAGAGAAGTCAAAGAAAAAAGGATTAGCGCCTGTAACGATCGAGCAACTTAGAGGCCTACATCATCGAATCAAGCAGCTATTCCTCATAGAAATGTTGTTACATAAAAGCTCACAGATTAGTCCAGCAGGCAAGGGTTTTGTTGCTGCATAACCCCTTTGAAAGTTTTTTGCTTTAGCAGTTGTTATTTTGAATACAATTGTAATTTGTTGACTGTATGCCTAATGTTTGCCTTGTGGGAAATCTTAAGCTCAATACATAATATGGTAATATCCAAGTGATAGCAGCTATAGACCCGATTGTTTGCTAGGAAAAGATATTTCAGATGCCATAGGTCTGATATGTGAAAGGTTATGATAGAGGCAGTACGCCTGACATATTTATTGTGAAAAGCATGTTAAAGGCATTGGGCATTTAATGGGACATTGTTATTGCTCTGTATTGAAGCATACAGATAGTTATTGTGTTATATGTAATCTCACAAATAACCTTCGTAGGGAAGGAGGTCTGTCATACCTTAGGGGTACAATATTTCCACCATGATGGAAGGCCTGACCGGTTTTGCTGTCTGCCAGAATCTTGTAATTAAAAAAAATCATTAAATAATAGACACATCAATTTAGCCAAATATATCCATATAGATACATAGAGGGCATTTGGATAATCCCTCTTCTTCCTTTGGTCTATCTGGGTGTGATTTACACTCTGCTTCTATTCATGACAACATAATGCATGTTTAATGGTTCAGTTGACAATAATCATTAGCTCTCTTTCCCTGTGAAAGACACTATTTTTTTACCACATTTGAATATCCTCTTGAAAATGAGTGTGCTTTTGTGTAAGGGCTAGTTGGTCAGTCCTTTTATTTTCGATTTCCCATTTCATTTCTTTGCTGCTTCTCTTGTTATTTACATTTTTCTGAAGAGAATATATAGATCTCCAGGCAATGCTGAGGGCTCCCTACCTTGCTGCTTATTTCATCTGCATTGTGGCCCATCCCAGATGGCCACTTCTTCTAAACCTTGAGACCGTTATGGAATGCTGTTTCCATTGTGTGTCATTATTTTACCATTCCAAAATGGGCAACATGTTGGTTCTAGAGGTGGCGTTGTGCTATTTATTTATTTATTCAAAGTTTTATATAGCGCGAACAAGATCTTTGCAGATATCAGAGCGCTTTACAGAAATAGGTGTAGGGGCAACTGGAGGGTGGATAAATCCACTATGGGGTACAATATGGTAGCCTAGCAGCAAAGGATAGCAGCAATACCTATATAAAACCAGTAAACAACATGTAAATAATAATACAGAAACAGTACTGAGTCTTGGGTCCCGCAGCAATAGTGACCAGGTGAGCTTAGGCATTTACCTCTTTCTTAAAGCTCGCAGGGACAGGGGGTAGGGGCAGCAGGAGGGTAATTGGAACCAACTATTAGGAGCAATATAGTAGTCGGTAGCATACTAGGATATCAGTCATGTACAAAAATAATACCAATAGTCAATCAGGTAACCAGTCCAGCAGCAACGGTGCAGAAGTCTCTGTTCCAGCAGCAGAAGAGTTCAGGTGTACTTGGCCATAAGGAAGGCTTTTACCTCTTTCTTAAAAAGTGCCGTGGAGGAGATAAGCCTGGTTTCAGGAGGGAGTGCATTCCAGATCCTGGGGGCCATTCCTGAGAAGGAGCGTCTGCATGTTTTTCCTTCCGGAATCTACGAGGTTTCAGGAGTAGATTTTTTGTGCTTCTATTGGTTCTCGAGCCTCCAGATATAGTCAGCTTTTGGGTGAGGTAGCTGGGTGATTTGTGGCGAACGGCCGAGTGTGTCATAACGGCTATTTTCAGCTATATTCTGGCCTCAAAGGGCTGCCAGTTCAGGGATTTTAAATCCGGGGATATATGCGAATGTTTCCTTGAACCAGTGATGAGTCTCACGGCAGCATTCAAGGAGGCTCTTAGGGGTGCGGTTGTTGAAATGGGGAGTCCGCTAAGGGCCACAATTCCGTAGTCTATGCTGGGGATAACTAGGGCCTGTACAGCAGTTTGGAAGTCCTTAGCAGGGAGGAAAGGTTTAAGTTTCCTCAAAGTGTTGATTTGGAAGTTAGCTCCTTTAGTAGCTTTGCTAACGTGCTGCTGCATGTTGAGCTTGGCGTCCAGTGTAATGCCTAAGGATTTTGCAGATTCCACAATGGTGGGTTGGACATTGAACGCCGTTAGGTGCTAGAGCCAGGTCTGGGTGATGGCAATCTTCGTGGGAGGTGAGATCAGAAGGAACTCAGTTTTCAGAGCATTTAGTTTGAGGTGATTATCGGCCAACCATGATTGCGTGTTTCTGAGTGTGGCGTTCAGAAGCTTGATGTCTTCCGGGGATTGTAGCTTGAGGTAAAGTTGAGTGTCATCGGCGTACATATGGAAGTGTACATTAGATGCTTGAAGCAAGGTGGTGAGTGGTTCCATGACGAGGTTGAACAAAGTGGGGGATAGGGAGGAGCCTTGTGGGACGCCTAAGGTTACAGGCACCGATGAAGACAGCACGTTGTTGATCTTGAACTTCTGAGACCGGTTATGTAGGAAGGAAGTGAACCATTTGAGAACAGTCCCTGATAGACCCATTCTGGTATTTAGCAGCTCCAGTAGGTCCTCATGTTTGACAGTTTCAAAAGCTGAGGAGAGGTCAAGAAGGATGAGGAGGCAGGAATCTTCGCGATCAAGGATTTGGAGGGCGTCATCAATTATGTGCGTCATAGCCGTTTCCGTGCTGTGTTTCGCTCGGAAGCCTGATTGATGAGGGTTGAGGAGGTCAAACTGATCGATGTGTTTTGTCAGTTGGATTTGTACACATTTTTCCAGTAGCTTTGCCAAGGTGGGGATATTGGTGATAGGGCGATAGTTGTTCAGGTCTGCCGGGTCAGCTGTAGGTTTCTTGAGTATGGGTGTGACTTGCCCTTCCTAGAGGGAGTCAGAGATGAGACCTTCTTGAAGGGAGCTGTTAATGATTTTGGTCAAGAGTGAGAGGAGCAGGGGGGTGAAGTCTTTCACAGCATTAGCAGGTAGGGGGTCTGTGAAGTGATTATCGGGCTTCAAGGTGCCGAGCAGATTGTGAATTGTCTCTTCAGTGTAGGTGTCGAATGACGTCCATGAAGCGTTGTTTTTAGGTGGTCATGCTGATGGGGCTGGAGTATCGGCATACATCATTGAGGAGATCACTTCTTATGTTGTCAGTCTTTAACTTGAAGAATGCAGAAAAGTCTACACTGTGTGGAATATCGCTTGTTGCGCTGTTTGATTGTAGCGGCTGCATCTTAGTTTGAGTTTTGACTAGTTCGAACAGTTTTCTTGGACGGTTCTTTGCTTGGTCCAGCTGGAGGCTGAAGAAGTTAGATTTAGAATGCTTGATTTTCCTAAAGTAGGCATTTCTCTTGTTCTTCAGCGTTTTTAGGTGCAGTGCTGAGGGATCAGATCTCCAGGTGCGCTCTGCCATTCGCATAGCCCGTCTGTCTTCATTGAGTCTGCCATCGTACCAAGGGTTCGACTTATTGATGGAGACTCTCTTCAATTGCAGGGGGGCAGCTTAGTTGATTATTGAGTTCATAGAGTCGAGGTAGTGGCCAGTGAGTGATTGGACATCAAGGGCGCCAGTAGGGAGAAGGAGGAGACTGCAAGTGTGAGAAGGAAGGGAGATAAGGTTGAGATTCTTCATGTCCCTTTTCCAGATCTTGGATTTGGTGGGTTGAGCCGTGATAGGTTTAACTTTTTCGTTGATGAAGAAAGTGATGATGTGGTGGTCTGACCAGTCACAGGGTTGGATCGACCCCAGTTGGGTAGAGCCTTCTTTGGCGATGATAAGGTCGAGGATCGAGCCTTTGTCGTGTGTCGGGCTATTGCATATTTGGTTGAGGTAAAGAGCATTGAGGAAAGTTTTGAGACCATTCACCACTGCGTCTTTCTGATCGTTCCAATGTAGATTGAAGTCACCCAGGTAAATTTGAGTGATCAGTCGACCGGCATTGGATGAGATCGTGTCCATGAGTTGTTGGGTGAAGGTGAGGTTGTCCCCGGGCGGGTGAGAGAAGACATGTAAAGAGCAGACAGGTTTACCCTTGCTGGAGATATCGAGGCAGAAGAGTTCACAGGAAGTGAGGGAGGGGGAGGTGATTTTGGTAACAGAGAGGTAGCTCCTAAAAATGCATGCGATTCCACCGCCCAACTTGCCGGTCCTATCGAGCCTAATGATATGGTAGTTGGGGGGGACTCGTATGTCCATTATAGGTGTAGAAGCTTCCGTTAGCCACGTTTCCGTCAAGATGGCCAGGTCTAGGTCCATTGCAATGATGAGATCCGCGATGTCGGAGGAGTGTCTCTGGGCCGATCTACAGTTGAGTAGGATGCATTTGAGTCTGGGGGATAGAGGGGTGATCGAGTGTTCTAGAGAGAGGGGGACTTTTCTGAGATTTTTGGGGACGGAACTTCTGTTGCTTAGAGTGGGGGGCCTAAGGGGATTTGTGAGGATTGTGGGAATGGGGAGGTGTGTAGCGGTTGTGTGTTTTAAAGGGCCAGGGCCAAATGAGCGAAGGAGGGTGTATAAGTCATGGCTCGAAAGGGAGTTGCGGGGGGCAGTGGGTGTGATTGAGCGCGGGGATAGAGGGCCAGCGTGGAGAGTATAGCTTGAGAGAGTATGTGGGGTGGATGGGGGACTTGTTGGGTGAGGAGGAGGTGGTAGGTAGGGGTTGTCTGGTGTGAGTGGTAAGAAGCTCTTTGATGGTGTGGAGTTCTTCTTTGACTTGTAAGAGGGTGGATAAAATCATGTCCAGAGGTGGGTTGGGGATGGTGTAGGGGATGGGAGCCGTGGGCGAGTCGTTGATTAGGGAGCTGGAAAGGGGACGGGCTAGGGGGGGGTTATGCTAGCGTTGGTGCCGGGCTCTGCTGTAGTAGTGAGTGGGACGTCATTTGATGGGTGAGAGAGATTGTGGGTGAGGGGTGTGGATGGGGAAGGGGGGAGGGCGGAGGCATGGGTGGGGGTGCTGGTGAGGGGCGGCGCAGGTGCGTTAGGGAATGGGGGAGGCTGGAGACAGTGGGGGTGTGAGGCGGGTATTGGGGGCTGAGAATGGGGGGGACCGCGGAGGAGGGGTTGAAGTAGGGGAGGTGGTGTATTCTGCGAGTCTAGTTGGGAGAGTGGGGTAGTGGGGAGTAAGCGTGGGAGGGGAGTGCTAGAACTTTAAAACAATTATAAACTAATTGCAATATCTCTGCAAGCCAGATACCCATTGCCATATTTAGTTTAGTTATGGCAAGCATATATCCGCTGTTTTTAGATAGTTGCTTGTTCTCCTTTTAGGGCCAAGCCTGCAAGAGCATGCGTTCTCACTTGCGAGGCTCTATTGTTTACAAAAAGGACCTGGAGCACTCCCATTGCTTACCATGTGAAGGCTTGTGTGTCACTTTTCTCTGCAGCCTCCTAATTGGCTATTGCAATCCCAACACCACTCCTGTTTCATTCTGTGGAGCAGGGACCAAGCACATATTGATTAAATTTAATCAGTGCCTATCCACTGCTCCCGATGTGATTAAGGGTCTATTTCTTCCCCCTCCCACTCCCTGTGGCTCCCTTCATAGTGCTTTTAGCTTTCTTTTTTTAACGACTATGAGAGGAGCAGCTGAGAAAGTGTTAGTTTGCAGTACTTTTAAGAAGCTGATGAATTAATGTTTATTGTTATATGAAATCCTCATTTAATACAAATGTTACTTCACATTTGAGAAAAGGTGGGTTTCAAACATGCCTTAAAAGAATGCTCAGTACTAAAATCCACAATACTCTGCTTGGACTTTTCATGACACCCATCGAATTTAAAGAAAGGGGCGGACCTTAGTGTATGTTCAAAGCGCTTCCCTTACATCCGCGATGGCTTTTCATCCAACAGCGCCTCTGCATGGAAACAGGGAATCCCTAACCAATCCCACAATCTCTCAGTAATGTGATTCAGCAGTTGCATCAGATCTACACAAGTTGAGTTCTGTAGCGCCAGTATTTAGCTTGTTATAACTTTTTTTGCAATGAATAACTTAAACCTCTACTTTTTTTTATATTTCCATATATGTATTTAAATACATGATTTTACGTTTTTAAATGACTCACTTACCTCTACAGTATATTTCGCAACATAGATTACCCAGTACTTAATGCACTATATGGAGGGCTGGGAGGGGTCGTGCGAGCAACAGTAATTTTGATTACTGCAGTGCCCTGAGAGCAAAAGGCATATATCCATTTAATTTCTTCTAACAAACGGAAAACTTCTACTTTTTCGTACATCAGACACTCAAGAACGATATTATTTGCCTCTCAGTCTGCATTGTAGCAGAAAGTATGAGCCTGCATGTAGACCCTAACCCAGGCATTCCTTCCACAACGGCAATTCCGTGGACATTGGAAGACCACAATAACCCCATGTCAGGTTGTGTTACAGAATGCCCAAATTTAAATCTAAATATGAATTGTAACCCTCTTGATGGCCTTGATAAATTTGGTTCAATCTTGTCTTGGAATGTCGCAGGTCTGAATGCGAAGATACAAATCCCGGAATGGGCCTCGTTTATCAATTTGTATAATATATGTCTTTTCTAGGAAACTGGCTACTTGAAGCACAGCATTTCCCGGGGTTTTTAAATTTCAGCATCCAGCGGAAAAGCGTGAAAGAGGGCGACCTTCAGGGGACTTAGCCGTCTGGATCAGGCAGGACTTAGATGTTAGTGTAAAAGTGCTCCCTTCAAACCATAGGGACATACAGATCATCACCATTAAGTTTAGACAGGCCAAACCTGTAGATATCTACAACGCATATGCGAGGAGTATAGGGGGCATGAAATCAGAGACTTTTGCCGCCCTAGAAGAACTCATAGAAAGTAGAATCGATTCCATCTTAGTGAGTCTTGGAATGTGGAATTACCTAGAGGACAGGATGGTTGTTGACCGGTTGGAGAGCGATCACAATCCTCTAAGTATGTATTTGTCATATTGGAAGGCGCCTACGGCTGCCAGGGGATCATTTGAAGTGTCCTCCCTAAATATAGTTCTTGCGAATGACATGCACCACATAAGATGGACTAAATTGTTAGAATGCCAGGAGAATATAGATTTTATTTCAAGCAAGCTAGAGCAATCAACAAGAGAGTTGGGGGCACATGCCAGTATAGGTGGTAAGGATCTGGACTTAGAATCTGGTACTAGGGTACATGAAACATTGTTTAACCAATTAAAAGGACTGTTTTTTAGACCATGTAAGGAGAACAAGGCATAAATCAACCACTTTCCAAGTTGGTATTCCAGAGAATGTAGACAAGCACGCTATGATTTGGGTCAGGCTATTAGGCGTGGATCTAGCACCGATGTACGTCCTGCAAGGGTAGCCTATAAAAGTGTAATATCCAAATCAAAGCGAGCTTGGAACGAGAAGAGGTGGCAAGAGATCAAGGAAGCTAGTGCCCCAAAGAATTCTAAATGTTTTTGGAACATACTTAAGTGGGGCTGTGAGGGCCAGCCTGAAAAGCCGCAAAACTGGGAAGCCCAAGAGGAGTGGGTGGCTTATTTTAAGCCGCAATATGCTAAAAATGTGGTACAAACTACAAGTCTAGAGGTTACACACACCCTTTTTGGAAGATGCATTTAATATTGTGGATGTAAACTGTGCCTTAAATTCTGTGGTACCAGTAAGGGCGCCAGGTATAGATGGCGTCCCAGCAGATACCTTCTTGCATGGCAGAGAATCCTGGGGAAGGTGCATACTATTGTTGGCAAATCTAATAGCAAAGGGAGCACCTATACCCGAATCGTGGAATGGTGCGGAAATTATTCCAGTTTTGAAGAAGGGGGACAAGTCACTCCCCGGTAACTACCGCCCAATCAGTCTGATTGATACCATGCAAAAGATCTTTGGTAGACTGATTTTAAACAAAGTGCAGGAATGGGAGCGTGAGCAGAGTATCTTATCCCACCTCCAAATAGGATGTAGAGCCTGTATTAGTACAGTCGACCAAGTACTGCAGTTTGCAATGCTCTACTGGAAGACTGTTCAATAGGTGGGGGTAGTTTATATGCTGCCTTTATTGATCTAAGTTTACACTATAAGGGTTACGTCCATTTTTTACTCATAAAGCTCCTGGCTACCAATTTTGATACTGCTACTAAATTATGCAGATTTCACATACAACGCAATTAGTCATTGTACTATACTTCAATGATTATATTTGTTCATCTTCCTTTTTATAAGTATAATTCATATTTTAAAGTGCATAAGAGGAATACACATTTCATTCGTAATAGTGTACATTTTAAAACAGTGCAAAGAAAATTATAAATTGGTATTTTCATGAATTCATTAGAAAAAACATATATGGAAAAAACATTACATTCATATCATATGACTACACCAGTCAAAAGTTCGATCGTGCCTACAAGTGATAAGATTATCCTAAATAAACATTCAGTAAGGCGCTGAAACAGACAAACATGCAGGGACAAAATTCTTTAAAGTCCAATTTGCTCTCGGGGTATATTTTGTATATCACCACCCTCAATTAGAGTCTCAATCGATGTTAGTCACTTGCAGGTGATTTTGTGCGTGCCGACGCGTTTCTAATCCCCCGGTTTCTTAGGGAATTATCATCAGGGCTTTGGACCACGGTGCAATCCTATTGGTTAACAAAACAATAATGTGTCAAAAATTGCACACTACCTGTCTACATCTGTCCCTATGTTCTAGCGAATTTAGTGTATAAAAGTACCTTCATAAGTTGCGGTGGAGTTCTCTTGTTTTGCAATCTATTATGCCTAAACATAAGTGAATGAATTGAATATGTGTTAATATTGTGAGTCTGACATTTTGAGTAGTTGTTTGCTAAGTCATGATTTTTATAAAAGAAATGGCTTACTGGAGTCTTCATGGATTTACACAGGTGACTCCTCACTTTTTCGCTGGTTCTTACACGCAGTCAATTAGCGTATGGTTTGGGCACAATCGATTCACCCTACAAGCAAATTGTTGCATACATTTTAGCCATAATACTTAGCTCACTGTATATGAGAAAGAGCTCTTTTGAACACTCCTCCTACTCATTTGAGTGATTCCTCTTCGTCCAAGGAGAGGCGTCTTTTTTATGGATTAAGGCTTCATGATTTCCTAATGACATAAAGTATGGGGGGGTTTAATTATGATATTCTGCTGCCAACATGAAAAGACGGAACAATTCCCACACTTTCTGTGTCCTCTGATGGGTAGTAAATTCCACTAGGTATGTATATCTGCTCTAATTATCCTTTGGCCAATGTTCTTGTTTTTGCGCATAGCAAACAAAGGCTTTCCGATCGGCGACTCAAGCTCTGTGAGGGGGTGCCAATTTGTTAAAATGATTTTTTTGTATTTGTTTGTGTGGGGACCAAATGTGGAAACACATACAAGTTTTTCCATCGGAGGTTTCACTCTTTTCGTTAGTAATGTGTCGCATGGAGTGTACAAGGCTCTTTTGACAGCATGTTTAAGCAGCTTACGGGGATACCATCGATCCCTGAGTTGGTTGATAAAAATTGATGCGTTAGCCATAAAGTCTTCTTTTCTTGTGCAGTTGCGCCTTATTCGAAGTAGCTGTCCTTATGGTAGATTATTTTTAAGGTTTTTGGGGTGAGAGCTTTGATAGTGCAGAATGGTATTTATTGATCTAAGGGCAGCCTTTGATCTCCTTCCGCGCTCGATCCCGTGGTCTGTTTTAAATGATATGGGTATGCCTCGTACCCTTTTTTCGTTAATTATGAGACTCCATGAGCATAATTATGCGCAGATTAGATGGGGTTCTCTTGGAAGCGTTACCAGCCAGTTTCCAGTAGAAAGAGGGGTACGACAAGGCTGTGTGCTAGCGCCAACTTTGCTTTCTCTATACATTAATGATGTGGCCAAACTACTGATTGAAGCTAATGTTGATGCCCCAACCCTAGCTGGTGCGAAAGTACCCATTCTAATGTTTGCTGATGATTGTCGAATTATTGCTAAGACCCCGAGTGGATTGCAAAAAGCACTAGGTATCTTTGAAAATGTTTGCTCCAACCGAGGTCTGGAAGTAAATGTTTTAAAGTCTAAATTTATGTCTTTTAATCATCATAAATCATATAAGGGCAACATATTTATGAATGAATTACCCCTCGGGCAAGTCAAGGCATTTAGCTACTTGGGAGTTAGTATACAGCATGATTTGCGATGGAACCAACAGACTGAGTTGGCAACGCTTAAGCATCGCCAACTGGCTGGAGCATTGAGCTCAGAACATGCTAAGTCATTAACAAAACCAATTGCCCCTGCTCTTCGTGTTTACGACGCCAAGGTGGTTAGCTCAGCCCTCTATGGCGTAGAGATCTGGGGATTTGAGAATTTAGGTAAAATGACTGCATCCGAAAATAGGTTCCTACGCAATCTTATTAATTTACCCCAGAGTACCCCTAAGCGTCGTGTTTTCTATGATTTAGGATTAAGACCAATTGAATTTATTGCCAAACTCCGACCAGTATTATACTGGAGGTGCTTATGGTCAACTCCTGAACTAAGAATGTTTGCCACAGGACTCATGGATATAATCAAAAGTGATACCTTCCATAAAATCAAATGGTTATCGGGTGTTGGTGGGATTCTTGTAGAGTTAGGAATGCAAGAGTTATGGGAGGATCCACTTAATGCTAGGTTTCCACCGAAAAAGGTATTAAAGGGTATGTACTGGGAGATGGTGGCTTCAAAAGCTTTTAGGACTACTGCTCCACGTTCACTTACAGGGATTTTCCTGGATTTTAAAGATGTGACTATTTTAGAATCATTCTGGGGTGACATAACCAAGCCACTGGATAGAAAGCTCTATTTTCAGCGTAGAGTTGGTAGTTTACCAATTAGAGCATTTACATCTAGGTGGTCAAACGGTGGAAATGCCTCTTGTCCGGTCCCCTTGGAATCAATTGACCACATGCTATTCTGGTGCCCTGCGTACTCTGCCCCTCGCAGGACGTGGTTGCGCCCAATGTGTAAACTATTGGGTACTAGGAGTGGTATGGCAGCTACTAGAATCATTTGCACAAGTACTAACCCTCCTGTATACATAGCAGTGGCAAAGTTCTTAGGGTGGTCCTGGACCATTAGGAGCAAAATGATGATGGGGTGACTTGGCCATATTGTGCAATTGTGGTACTCTGCGGTATATTGTGTATTTTAGCTATTATGAATTTTATGCCCTTCTTAAAAAAAAATTAAGATGAATTGCATTTCAGATATTATGTATTTTATGATCTTTTTACTCTTTGAGATGAATTCTATGTATGTTATGCTTTTATGACATTTGTTGAATAAAGCTTGTTTGAATTGAATTGTAGCAGAAAATAGGTTCTTACATAAGATCACCAGTCTCCCGGAAAGCACCCCAGTTCAACCATTGCTTCATGACCTATGTCGAAAAGCACTAGCTGATATAGCGAGATTGCACCCTATATTATACTGCCGTACAATCTGGTGCACACAATAATTGGCAACTTACCCTGAAGGACTAAAAGATTTAATCAGAGCAGACTGCTCCCTCAAAATTAAATGGCTACAGGAGGTTAGAGCCCCCTAGTAAGCATTAGAATAACTACTATGTGGGAAAATTCTTCATGTGCCCGGTTCACCTCTAAGGAGATCTTAAAAGTAAAATATTGGGATTTGGTGACTCAAAACACATACAGAAACAGTGACACGTCTTCACTGATGGGAGGATTTCTAGAAGTCAAACAATCCACAAGCCTGGAGAAGTATTGGGACATAATACCAAACCACACGATCAGGAGTTATACTTTCAAATTAGGGTGGGCTCACTGCCAATAAGATCATACACAGCAAGATGAGTCAATTCAGGTGATAGTTCGTGTCCCGCCTGTTAGGCCCAATTGGAGTCATTAGCCTACCTATTGTTTGTCCAGCATATGCTGCCCCTCGTCGAGCATAGCTCACACAGATTTGTAGGCTATTGGGCACTAGAAGAAGGAGTGATGACGCATAAAGAATAATGCGCATTAGCAAAATTCTTGGGATGTGCTATTAGATCACAGTTACTCCCTGTAAATTGAAGGTTTTTATTTGCCATTTCTGTAGCACACATGTGTATAGAAAGCTGGCTATGCATATATTAGGTACTGAATAAATTGGCTGATATATATGGATACGTGTCAACCTCTTGTGACACAACTTCTGTATCCCTGTATCATCTAATGGCACTAACGGTGGTTTCTTGTATAAGTGTTAGCATATCCAGTCATTTTAACCTGTATTAACTGTGTATTATTATTCTTGATGACAGACTCTAAGTATATTTATAATGGTTTTAACTGTGCTTATACATTGTCTTCTATGAAATATTCATTTTATGAATTGTGTTTTTATGACATATCTGTCGAATAAAGCTTTTTGGAATTGGAATTGGATATTATTTGTTTTGCAAAAAGTTTAATTAGGCTTGCAACTATTCAAGTTCAAATGTTGATGATCTTTTTCCTTCAAATACTGAACTGACATTATTCCGAGTACTGAATGCGTGTTAATATCATCGGTTCTCCAGTGCATGACCACATGAGCTTTTCCAATTTGTGGTTCATCTCACCCAGTATGTAACTGTACAAGATTTATTTCCCCAGTACTTGATAAACTGGGAGGTTTAATTACTGTTGACCTCAAGGCATGTTTTCCAATAAGGGGATTATTTCACACATAGCTGCTAAGTTTCCCTGGTCCATGCTTGGCTAGTTAGGCCAGTCCCGTTTTTTTTTTTAGAATTCTAGGATTTGTAGTCCTGCTTTTATGTTGGGTTAAATATGACTACAAGTCTCAGAGTTATAAGAACAAAAAACAGTCTGGCCCAACTAGTCAAGCAAGGTCCTGGGAAACTTGGTAGCTATGTTCACATGGTGTGACCGCATGAGGGTTATGTTTACCTGTGCGTCGGATAAACCGCAAGTTCTCCTCACTCAGTTTGTGACCACACAATGTTTATTCCCCACCACCCACGGTGTGTAACAATACAAGGATTTTCTCACTCGAGCTTCATAATACATTGTTATCTTAGCCCTGTGTGTGACACTAACAGATGTTTTTTTTTTTTCTCGCAGACAGCCACCTATACATGTATTGTCTTTTTAGGTTGAGCCTACTGGGCAACAGCCTTGCCAAATTTCCCAGGTCTGTGCATGACATGTTCCAGTCCATACTTTTTCTTTGAATTATGGGATTTGTAGCCTTGTTCTTTCCATTATAAAACAGGACTACAAGTCCCAGAAATCGAATAAAAAAACCTGAACTGAAACAGCACATCATGCATGGGCCTGGAAAAATTAGCAACTATGAGACTGTGCATCCTCTGTCTGTTGTGAGGCATATTGTAGCTTAGCTAGAACATAGGGGCTTGGAGCCTGCTCATTCCTAACTTACCATTGATTGTCTTTCCTGTCACTCTCATTAACCTCCTTTCCATTGGTGTACCAGCTTGTCAATCGTGTGTTTGTCCTTCCTATGGAGCATTGCCTCTTTACCATCTCTCTTTGATTGGTTGGACCCTCCACTTCCACTGCTTACTTTTAAAGCTCTACTTTTCTATTTTGTGTTAATCACTTCATTACAATGCCTGTGTTTTCGAGCTGACTCTCACATGTACTTCTTGCCTTCTACATCTTGTTTGCTCCCTGTCGCCTCAGTGCTCCACCCTTCCTCTCTTCCTGATGACCTAGCCCGTCTCTTTCTCCCCATTGCCTCTTCACACCCTCTATGTTGCTTCCCCTACCCTCGCTCTCCTTCTCTCTCACTGTTGTTCCTTACCCCCACCCTCCGTGTTGCTTTACCCCAATCCCCGTTGTGTCCCCCCTCGATTTAAAAAAGTGATTTTACACATTTTCTTTTCCCTTTAGTTACATTACAACTCCTATCAGTAACTAAAAAGGAAAAAAAGCACCTGTAATTTGTAAGTGCGCCTGTGTGTGCTCACGCATATAAACTTTAGCTATCGTGGATGCTGTGCAGCATGGCGTTCCCGCAGAAATTCAAATACTGCTCCTCAGCAACGCTGACGACCGCTATAGCCGAAGGCCCTACTGTCCGCCCTTCGGACCTTTGCAAACGACTACCTCTGTGCTCTGTCTACACCAATCTCGAACTGCCTAGTTCTTGCTGCCTGCAGTTGTTACCACCAATTAACATAAACACCAGTTTTCAGCCTATCAATATTTTCGCAACGTCAGGGTTCCCTCCCCATCCATTCACAATCGCAAGATATAGTTTCCCAAGCAATATTTAAGTAACGTGCAGCATTCTCAAGAAACACAATCAGCTGTGAGAAAATCTTACCTGTTTATGAAATAAAGTGCACCAGTGCCCCGGCTAGGTGGCTGCACTACGTGCAAGCCAGTCACCGTCTGCTGGAAACTACACAGACACAACTGAAGCGTCCATCCCGATTCAGTAAGACATTCACTAAGACATCTGGTTCTCCCGGCACCCAACCTGCCTGTCACGTGGCTGCACTCTGGCCAGCCCCGTCCCTGCATTGCCTTGCCAGTTTAATATTGATGAACCCCTCCCTAGTTAAATCTCTGCAATGCCCTGTAATCCTGGCACTGAACACAAAACGTAAGAACAGCTGGCCACCCCTGAACCACTCCTAGGAAAACCAATATGACATTGTAGTGAATTGTAAACGCGCTGCCCTAATCACACCGATCCCCGATCAACAATAGCTGCATCTTCTCGGGGCCGCCCCGGTACCGATAAAGGCTGATTCACAGTACAGTGTCATGGGAAAATACGCCGCCATAATGATACGATCCTCCATTCGGTTTACCAGAATCTACATAGCTGTGTCCCCTCAAGAGTGCTAAGGCTTTCTTCGTGGTATCGGCGCAAACACAACTCAGGAGGTGGGATCATTATACTAAAAGGAAACCGCTCAAGAGTGCTAAGGCTTTCTTCGTGGTATCGGCACAAACACAACTCAGAAGGTGGGATCATTATACTAAAAGGAAACCGCTCAGGTTTTCTTTGCGGTATCAGTGCACACACAACTCAGAAGGTAGGATCATTATACAAAAAGGAAACTGCTCGGGCTTTCTTCGAGATATCAGCGCACACACACCACTCAGAAGCTGGGATCATTATACAAAACGTAAACTGATCAGGCTTTCTTTGCGGTATCAGCACACCCAACTCAAAAGCTGGTTATACAATAAACTATTTTACTGCGTCCCTGTGAAGCCCGGTCATCTGCTAACCAGAAGTTAAAAGCAAGCGGCAAGTCAACCGATCGCGAAAGCGCCACTGCGAGCATATGTTTTGAATTATCGCGGTTGTCAAGCCGCGATAATTCAAAACATATGGCCTCTGGTGCGTGTTACAGACACCAATAGGCCATGGGCGGAGCTACGCGACCGCCATTGGCCTATTGGGTGTTCTGTTACAAAACAGCATGCACGCGAAGGCCAATGAGAATGGACCTTGGAAATAACACGCACAAATGCGTGGAATTTCCAGGTCCATTTTCAATTCCCCTCGGAAGAGGACTCGCTGCGCGACACTGCTGCGCAGTGTACGGCAGGCCCGAACCCTAAAAATACTATGATGCAGTCAGCGCTGGTCATATCATACCATTTTTTTCTACTTTACTTTCAACCATGCTGTACAGCGTGAATAACATTTTTTTGATAAAGCCAATAGCTCTTGCGCGTGTGAAACCTGTTGGCTTTGCCAATGCTTGTTTCTAATTGCATTCCTTTAATTTATATTACATTAGTTGTTGAGTTTGTGTCTTGAATGCAAGCATGAGTCAGTGAATGGATTAATGAATGCACAAGTTCAAAGATGAGCGAGGAAGTTCATGTATGGCAACTTATTGAGTGCCTAAAGCATCAGTCACACAAAAGTAACTTTATAAGTCAGACCTATTGACACTGTCCGTTCTTATTATTTGTTTGAATTTTTGCAGAATACTACACAAATTAGTATGTGCAAATGTAATTTCATCAAGAAATATTTTAACACAAATTTGCAATTTGTAACGGATATTATCAAACACCATCCTCGACTGTTCTGACAAGTTGATATAAAACTAAAATAAGAGTTTTCAGAGGTCCAACAGCTTTTGACAAACAAAACATCCTTAAATTAATTTTGACTTAAAGCAAGTTGTCAGTCTTTCAGATGTGATCAGGCTGGGACCTGCACCCTGAGCTTCTGATTCCAAAGCTGACACTGTATCCACTGGACCGCTCGTTATTTTTTGAAGAGGGCACTTTCATGGTGCTTCATAATGCTTTAAAGTTCACAATTTTTTGTGGTTCAGTATGCTAGTGTATATCATTTCATGTCCTCTGATTTTATATAATAATAAGCGATAACCTGTGTCGTTTTTTAAGTGTTGTCTAACATATGTAAACATATAAAAATATTTCTTCTCCTATGCTCATCATACCAAAATCAAACTGACAGAAAATAAAATGTTAAAATATCAATAGTTTTAAAACAAATAAACAACAAGTATAAAGTAGAGAAATAGCAGCAACAACATCTAAACATCATCTAACATCAAAATAAGGAAGATCATGTTACAATTCATTTCAAATCCCCAATTTTAGTCCCAAACATATTAACAAATGGACACATGGAATAAGACCAAGAATATAATACAGTGCACACATTTGTTCAGTCCTCCAAAATATTTGTGAAACCAGAGCATCGGCAGCATTCTGTGTAAATTTTCATAGTAAAATGTTGAGGCTTAGTTGCATGAAGGAGAAAGGGATTTCATAGCTGCTTACTCTTCTACCAGAAAAGCAGTCCTCTTCAACCGCCAGTTCTGCGCTGCTTCTAGAAACCTTGCCAGGTTAAAATGCGTTGCATTGGCATGCGATGTAATTGTAGTTGCTATGTAAAAACCACGTTGTAAAAGCATGCGTTGTAATTGCTTGCATTATAACATTTTATATTCCTTAATAACCTATAACAACACTGTTACTGGAACAAAAATTTAATCATCCATGAAATACCATGCCCTTGAAAGACAGCCCAGCCAAGAAATGGCAGAGCACGGTAAAAACATAAAAGCTACTGATGAAATGGCTGATCCAAAGCTCGCTCTCTGTCTTTTTTGAAGAAATTACTGATGTTGCCGCCGAAAACCAGAGACCAGAAATTGGGATCAGAGGATATTTGGAAAATTAGTTGGGTATTGGAGTTCTCTTTTCCATTTGCAGACTTTTGCTCTTTTTGCATTTCCATATGTTTTTTTCTAAATTTTTATTTCCTTGATTTGGTATGTGGTTTTTGAACAGTTGACCAGCTGGGCAATAAGAATGCACCATTGCTCAGAAGTGAAAGCAGGCTTTGTAACACATGCTTTTTAAGTTTTATTTGGAAATGACCAAAATATATTTTTATCATGAGAATATAAGTGGAAATACCTGATTGTGAAGCATTTGATATTTCTTGTTTCACAAAATGTTATTTTCCTTCGTGCAAACCCTTATTTTATGTAGGGATGGGCGAGGAATTCCACTTCGTTGGCGGATTTCGCTGAGTTTTGTCAACTCCACGCTTCGTGGGGAGTTCCGAAAAACACCACAAAGTGACACGGAGCAGAGTTTTTCTTGCAAGTGCTCGCCAACGTTAAGTTGGCGAGCGCTTGCAAGAAAAAATAACATGCTAGACCTCCTCTTGGCGAGATTTCTCATAGCGGTCAGTGGCAGCAGGTCGGGACCACTCTCGTTGAGAGGTCTGCCCCGCGCGTTGAGGAAGCTGCTGCTGGGGTAGAATCTCTACTCGAGCGACAGAAAACAGCAGCACCCTCTGACGCGCGATGCGTAGTGGCGTTCGCTCTGATTTTAGAGCGTGGGACAACCTCCTGGTACTAATAATCAGTGAGAGCAATGCGACTTAATACACACTGCCACTGGCGGTACTCTGTAGAGTGCGGCAGAATTTTTCTGCGACTTCTCGGAGTTCAGCCGAGTGAACTTCAGCGAACTCCACCCAGGCTTAATTTTATGCCGAGGCTTTTCAAATGCTGAAAAAAGACGACACATTGATATTGGTCCACTAATTGGGTGTAGAAAAACATATTATTGTAAAACTGTTTTTGTTTGGAATGCGCAGCTTACCCTTACTACTTTGGCACAAGCAGCTAAACCTTCCCCAGAGAAAATTGCATATGATTTATGAACAGAGGCAACAACATTACATGTAAGAAATTTATAAGTTACAATTCTCAAATCAATTGAATTTCAAAGAATACAATTTTGTGATTAAAAACCAATGACATCAAAGTTACAATATGTAAAAATCACAAACATTACACAAATTGTGTTCATAGGAAAGAGTTGCAAATGCAATGTATACCAGTAGGGTGAGGTTGACCTGGTTCTAGACATTCTCCAGGGTTGAACAGTTAGCCGCGGCCAAGATTTTTTTGAGCACCAGGATCTAGGCATGCTTCGTAGCTGTCAAAATAAACAAAAAATATCTTGCAGTCGACAACTATTAAGACAAAAAAGTGACCGTGCCAATCCATAAACTGATAGGCCAAAAATGCGCAAAATTTGTACAGATTCCCATCACTCACCGAGCCCGGTGACATGCTTCATCATCTGGGTCTCCTTTTAAGGGCTACAACTCCACCCTAATGATGGAGGAGCCCAAGGATGTTTTTTTAGAGGTATGGTATCCTACAGTTGTGAGTGAGTATAGTAAACAACAGGTATGGGAAATAAGTGCAGTGCAAAAGAAAGATACGTGGTGTGAGTTTAAAATTGAAGCAGAATCAGACTATAATTTTATTCTTGTCTGACCCTGAACAAATATTAAAAACAGTGCAGGGACGGATTTCAACAAATAATTATCCATTAACAAGAATCGGTCGACTTGTTTCAGCATCTACAGGTCAAAAATTAACCTAGTGCTTTCATCAGGACCTCTTGGATATAGACGGCTACTGCAATAAAGTGATGTGATCAAATACCAGTTTCTACCAGTGAACAGTAACTAAAATAGTAGCATAGCCCCAATCCATATCAAATTGATAATATCTATAATTAAAGTGCACAAATTTCCACTTACAAACAAGTTATGGTGCAAACATGTTTCCTGCAACAGTGCATCTTGTACGATATATTTATTGTACAGTCCTTTTGTTAAAACTGACAATATATATACATGGGACAGCATAGCTGACATTCCAAAAAAGAGGATCAACTTATTACATCATGTCACAAAGTCATATCCTTCTGCACAATTTATATATAAGTTAAATACAAACATCTCAAATACAATATATACAAATACATAATGGCATTCGCTTTCTCAATGTGTAGACAAGTCAGTTATGACACTGACGAGCAGCTTGCCAAATTCAGCATTCTGCATCAATACTGTATAGAAATGTCAATGTAAGAACAGTCTTCTTTGTAAAGGTAGTTTAAGACATGTTGAGGTAAATCTGGGACAATTTACTAGACCTCTGTGTATAAACTGTGGTCAATTGTGCACAGGCCACTGACTTCTGCTCATTTATCAATGGTTAATGACGCTTTGTCCCTATGTTTGGTGTATACATCCCCGTGGACCTCAATGTCCTTCCTTGCTTGCCCATGCTTACCTTCTGTATTCCTGCAGCACTTCCTCACCAACTCCCTCTTTGTTTCCTCTATTATAGAATGCATTTTTCTTGTAGCAATCTTTTTGATTGAGTGTGAAATGGAGTGATATGCACTACTTCCCTGGAGCAAAAAATATAACGGGGTTTCTTGTTAACTATAATCCTATACTGGATAGAAGGTAAATCTTTTTTGTGTGCACTACATCATGGGATTCAATTGTTTGTGACCTGATCTTTGTTTTGCTTTTTTCTTTGTACTGTTTTTATTAACCATGATTTCATGTTTTCCTTCTTTTGACATCCTTCTATGTTCATTGAGAAAGTCTTGTGCAAAGAAAAGCATATTTGGAAATAGGTTAAAAGTTCATGGCTTGCTTATTTCATTTCATATAGTTCTCAACTTTTATGAAGTTGTTAAACATAACTACACAGTAACTGTGAAGACATCAAATGAAATGGGAAATAAAAGAGTACTATACACATGACAAAACTAAGGTAATAAATCTTTACA
This sequence comes from Lissotriton vulgaris, assembly GCF_964263255.1. Classification (NCBI taxonomy): domain Eukaryota; kingdom Metazoa; phylum Chordata; class Amphibia; order Caudata; family Salamandridae; genus Lissotriton; species Lissotriton vulgaris. The sequence goes on from NC_141685.1 coordinate 1,747,743,218, forward strand.
AAGAAGCAAGACAATGTATATATTATTTAACATTGGAACTGAAAATATAAGAACACCCCTTAATAGCAGCTGTACCTCCTACATTTACATGTATGTAGTAGCGCTTTCCAAGCTGGTGTATGACTAGACGTTTTTCGAGCTGCAGAACAGTGCTCTTTAGTAGTGTAGCAGTACATTGTTTAATTTGTCTCTGTGATTCATCATCTGTATCATCACGTTTGCTGCACATGCCATTTTTGTTGATGTTTTAATTGTTGATCTTTTTTTCTCTCCCTACTCAGCTCTTGACCTTGTTCTTTGCCCTTCGTTTTGTTGGTGAGAATATCACAGTGATGTCTGCATTCAACTTGCTTCATTTGGTGACAAAGAGCCAGCCAGTATCCCTGCGAGCCTGTGGGCTTCCCTCAGGTTGAATGAGTGCAGCTTGTCTTTGTGATGCATTCTGAGGGCCCTCACAGGGGGTGCGTCTGCCGCAGTCAATGACTCTTTATGAAGGCGACCTAAATTCACTGGCACACTCTGCTGCAAACAGAGGGAGCTTGTCATTGCTTTCCTTGGACGCTCTGGCTCCATTTCTAGAGTGCACTCCCAACTCCCAGGGGTTTAAGCGTTGTCCAATCAATAAAAAATAAAATATATATATATATATATATATATATATTTATATATATATATATATATATATATATATATATATATATATATATATATATATATATATATATATATATATATATATATATATATATATATATATATATATATATATATATATATATATATATATATATATATATATATATATATATACAGTTAACCTTGAAAAATTAATCCTTTGTGTCAGGTAGGAAAATTAAAATCCTGGTTCGAAATGGAATGACCAAAATGCAAACAGTAAAATTGGATATAAAACAGAATAGAGAATAACTGAAGTAGTCATAGAGAAATAGGCTAATTAACAAAAAAGTATATAATTAAGGTTAAAATAAATATTCGGAGTACCTGTTGCAATACGAATACAGCCTTACATACCGTTCAATAGTCGCAGCAAATATGTCTTGACTGCACAAATTGTCTCGGCGAAATCTAGGTATCCGGTCATAGAAATCAATGCTTTCGGGTGGGCCGCCTCTTTATCTGGAGGGAAGGAGATATCCTTTTCATGATCAGTTTAGTGAACGTCGTTCAGCATAACATTAATAATCATAGAAGTGCAAGCGCAACCCGTGAAGACTTCACAAAACAGAGTGATGCAGCCATATTTAGGCATGCTGCTGCTTCAACCCTGTTACCGAGGGGTTTGACACTAGGAAAAACTTCAGCTTCTATGTTTTATTATAAACCTAGCCTTTTATTGGAACAAATGAGATTCCAGTTTGTACGTGTAAAGTGGTCTTAAACATCCTGACTATTGACCACACCATTGCCACCTTCACAAAAACTCTAGTCCTTACAAGTAATATATGAAATCAGGCAGTGTAATTACGACCTGACGGGCGCATATTTATTGGTTTTGCTCAGATCTGTACTAGATCCAGCATATTTTAGTTTTGATTACATTATTGTTCAGTAGACGTACGATATGAAATAAGTAGTACAAAAGGCTACCAATGATTAAAAGGAATAAAAATATCTCTCGTCTACTTCCCTGTGCAGCAGTGTCAACATGTTTCAGCTATATATAAAATGCCCTTGCCAGTCTCTTCTGTGTTTTTTACCTCCATTCATTTCTGTTGTATATCTAGTACAATATTCAGTATTACTACGTTCCTAAATGCACACGTACGTACTTAGCTTGGTGTGCTGGCTCTTACCAGAATTCTCTTCCTGAGATCAGTATCTCAGGCCGTCGGTCTTCCTCATGACTGGTGTACCCGACTAATGCAGCAAACTTTATATTTGCTACTCGAGAGAGGAGAAGGTGTTTAAAATGGAGACTAAATTATGAAAAGTTCAAATTCCTTGGTTACCATAACACACTTCTTTTATCTACTTAATGATGTTGGTTGCCAAGAAATGTGACTAGAAGAAGCCTTGTTTTAAAACAACCGAATATTATGAGTGCTCGCTGTGTTATAGCTTGGTGCACTTCACCACTGGCTTTATGTGCTAATAAAAGAAACTAGTGACTTTTTATTTTGTATGTTTCAAGATAATAATAATAATAATAATATTAATAACAATAATACAATTAACAATAATATTATTATACGTATTACTGAAAAAACAACGAAGGCAACTGCCTATCAAAACAACCATTCCACCGATTTGTGTTTTCATGAAGGTGTTAAAAATAGTGATTCTGTGGCAAATGTTTACAACTTTTTGTTTTTGTTCTGAACTTGTAGTTATACATATTCAGACATGTATTGAATACCACATGTCTACAAAAATAAAATGTATGTTTTGGGGGACTTCAATGCTTAAGCACATGGACGTGTTTGTGAAACATGCTTAGCTAAATATGCAGCATCTTCTAGCCAGAGGGGAGAGTCCTGCTTCTGTTTCATGACCGTTCACTTGTAGATTTGCGATATATACGTCATACGTACAGGTGTATAATATCCGCAGGGAAGAACCAAGAAAAAAATATAAACACATATTAATTACTAGAAAAAATCCATGCCATATGTGCAAGCAACAAACATCACAACCAAACCCTTGGGAGGAGTGTTTACACAAAATGTCCACTAGATGGCAGGCTAACCTCTTTATTCTCGAAAAAGTAGTTTAACACACCCAGCGCTTCCAAAACTTAAATAGCCCACACCACGTGGAATAAACGAACAATTGTATAAAGTTGCATTTTTTTTTTTTTTAGAATAACACAGCCCATTTTATGAATGCACTTGCAAATCTTGCTTGTACGCATACTTACTTCTATACGGCTGTGTTTGTTCTAAATATTACTCTTAAAAGTAGAGACGTATTTTAGAAGTGTCGGTGTATTAAATTAATTCTTAGTTTACTGTGACAGTGTCACACAACAACGGCCACGTTGCATCCCCCTTTACGTTTACAATTGGCCTCAATAATCCTTATCTGATTTTTTTAATCAACTCTGCAGCCTTCGGAGTATGTTTTCTGAGACAGACCACCCACCTTATGAAGAGCATTTCACCTTTCGCTTTGCTGTGGTTTTTATCTTTTGGGTTCCGTTTTCTTTAGGTGTGCTTCGTGTGACACTGAATGCTGGCTTGGCTACCTGCATCACTTGTTTTCTGCATGGAATTTAAAAAAGGCCATTTATGCTTAATCTTGAATGAAATGTCTGTTACGTTTTTTTTATTAAGTTGTATTAAGCAGAAGTTGCTCTCGTTCATTGCACAGTTACTGAAAACTCCCACACCTCTGAAAACAACAAAGGGGGCTTTGACATCAGCCTGTAGTCCTGTTGGTCATAGTTTGGTAACCACGCGATCTCTGAAACTGATTCAGCGGGATCCGCCAGATATAATGCCTGCCTGCCACCAGAAAAGTCAGATAGCTTTGCAACTGACTTTCAGTTCTGTTTTTTAATAGCTTTTTATTGATGTTGTGTGTATGGGATATGTAAAAACAGCAAATATTTAAACGGCAAGCTTACATGTGTAATTGTGTTTTTGTGTTACTTGAGATGTTGTAGAATTCAATGCTTTTACCATCATTTGCTAAAGCTTTGTGGGACTTACTGAAGGTGACAGGAGGGGTTCTTGGCCCCCAAAGACCCTCAGCATCCAAGGGGACTTCATGCTGGGTGTGCAGCAGAGAAATAGTTAATGGCGGCAAACGAGGGAGACAGAGTTTAACTTTTAAATTGTGTGCTGTTACCTTCTGGCAAAAGTGGCTACAATTGTGAGCTGTTGTGAATCCAGTGGCATGGAGCGGGAACAATTAGGTTCACTGGAGTGGTGAACCACTTGATGCAAGTGTGACTACAAGGGACATCACCCCCTCTCTGACCAGCCTACTGGTAGCACTAAAGTCTAGGGGCTTCTACGATAATCTTTTGGAAGGAAACCCAGGTAGGTCTCGCCTGGGTGATTGTTGTTTGGTGATGCACATGCATTACCAATTAGAATAAATTAAGCTGATTGCTTATTTTTGCAGGGATCCTTTAGCCCTGACGAATGCCACATACCACAAAGGATAATTATTGAGGGCAGAAACATGTTGGTGATTAGCAGGCAGGTTTGAGCTATTGCACTCTCGCTACCCACCGAGCTTAGTGTTTTTAGACATGCATATGTTGAGTCGGCCCTGGTAGTACCATCTTACTGGGGTGGGGAGAGGATGCCGATGATGAAGCATGACACTTGTGTGCGCATTCTCTTCCATTAAGGACGGACTTCTCCATTTAATCCGATCTTTGCTGAGTTTAATGATAGCGGATGACCTCTCTAGTAATTTAGGCCATGGTCGTCTGGTGTATCTGCGATCTCCTTTTCAGACACCCTACTTGTATGTGATAGAGTAGTTGTTCTGGAGGGATGAATGAGATGTATGGGTGCATTGTCCTCCTCCTCTCTATTTTGTGATATTATTGGATCCAACTACAACATGTGGCTTGAATCCATTGAGGTATGCCAACTACTTAAGGTAATGACTGCACGTGTGCCATTAGTAGAATTAATGTAAAGCGAGAGCAGTTCTCTTTTGCCGTTTCTTATGTATTCTCCAATCGCAGTGTGCAGAGATGTATTTAAACATTCTGATTGTAACATGATATATATATTTAATTACTCCATTGTCTCCCCCGGCTCCCTGAATCCAGCCACAGGGCCACAATGGTATAGACCAGTTGCTTCCCAGAGTCCTAGCAAAATTCCACCCTCAGACGACTGGGCTACAGCATACATTGGAAACATCTCTGAATGGTATAGGAGACAAAGCTCCACAGGAATGTGGAGCTGTAGTGCTGTCTATCATACCACACATGGAGCCTTATAGAGGCAGCCATGGGCATGGTACATGCCTACAGGCTCATGTTGCATGTCACATCCGTAGACTCTATGAGTAAGCAGGGCACGCCCACTCCTATGCCATTAAGTAACATTAAGTTTTTGTTAAGTAACAGGAAGTTCACATAGGTGCAGCTAATTTGTCTCTTGACATACATATCCGCCAGATGACATATGTCCTTTTTGTTTACCACACCATGCATGTTCAAGTAATTTCATTCCCCGTAATTCTCATACGTGTCACCCTATTCACAGGAAATACTGGATTCCTATTTCTGCCACTGTTGCATAGACCACTGTGGAACCTTTTCACGCCCCGCGAGATGAGATGCTATGCTGCTCAAAACTGGACCAGAAACCCTGTAGAATGCACCTCTGGGCTCCTACACAAACACTTCAGATGTCGAATCAGCACAGGTGGGGGCAGTACAATACACCTAAGAAAAGTGTATTTAGTTGTACTTAACTGCATTTACATGATACAGTATTCATATTCTCTTATTCGCTAGAAGAAACATGAGTCTGATGTAGAAAAGGACACAAAGCAACAAGTGGCAGAACACCTTTAGGCTTTGATGTAATGGCACACATTTGTATTAGATGCACACCTGATAGGGAAGTGGGATAAAGAAAACATAAATAACAAATAAATGATCCTATGTCAAATACTCACCAGGAATATTTATCAGGCAAGATAAGGTTTAGGCACATTTTTTCCCAAATAGGAGCAATTACCCTTTAAAATAAAAATGTAATTAAGATTTTAAATATTTGCAATAACAAGCCATTCCCAACAATGCCAACTTGGGAGAGGGAGGGAAAGGGGTAGCTATAATGGCAGAAATGGTTTGGAAAACATCAGTCCAGTAAGTTACTATCCGGGGGGCATACTCAGGTCATATGGGCAAAGTCCGCCTCAAGAGCTTGGCAGGAAAATATTTAAAAAGAATGTCTAATAGCAGTAATGGGTAATTTTTTGTAGACTTAAATCAAAGTGCAACCCACCGACAAATGAATCGAGCCTGTGTGTAATGAAAAATTTGGGCCAGCCCGTATAGTTAGTTACCTTTGCACTTCAAAAGTGTCCTGGAGGTCTTGTGTTGGCCAATCTACTACATATGAAGTATTTAGTGGCTTGGCAGTCACAGAGAAGAGGACCCTGGAAGATGGAATAGCTTCTGCAGAGGCCAAAGCAGAATGTAAAGCCGTGCAATCCAGTTGTTGGTCCCTCCTGGTTGGTTCACTCAATGATGATCTTACATGGCAGGAAAGGATCTTTCCAGTAGTCACAGAGAGCCGATGAAGGCTTCAGGTTTGGGGGATCGTGCAGTAAGCAAGTTAAAAACATGAGAGCTCTCAAAGAATGTTTTCCCTTCAACAGGAGCTGGATACAGACTTTATTTGAGTGCAGTAGACACTTGTCGACAGTGTGACTAGATCACTTTTACGACTGGTGAAATCAGCTGCCAATCTGGGGTATTTTGTGCATAGCTACCTAAGGCAATGAGGTAGGCATCATGAGCTGGTTGGGGGGTGTGGGGGACTCAGCTAACAGGTACTAGTTCACAGGGCTTCCAGGCACTTGGGGGCAGATTTACAATTACTGGCGCATCCCCAGGGATGCGCCACAGCTTTACAATGCGGCGCACCATGGGGCAAAAATGACGCATCTGTGCCGTACAGGCGGTGCATTGCTGGAGTTGCGTCACAAGTGCGACGCAGCTCCAGCAATGCTCTGGGGGGCCTTGTCTGTCCAATGCTGCGTCGAACCTTACACCTGCTTCAATCAGGCGCATGGTTTTGACGCAGCATTGGCCTAAAAGTGACTAAGTGAAATCTTGTAGATTTCACTCAGCCACTTTTAGGAGGCGTTCCTGCGCAGGAACGCCACCCCCTGCGCCGGAACGACTCCTTATGGTGCAGGGCTTTACAACGTGACGCATCTCCCAGATGCGTCACGTTGTAAATACCCCGCACCATGGCGCATCTTTTGCGCTGCCACTGCGTCACAAAAGTGACGCAAAGGCGGCGTAAAAGAGGCGCAAGGGGCTTGTAAATCTGCCCCTCTGTTTCCCACAGGCAGCTCGTTGCTATGACTAGTGAGGGATTGGACATGGGGATCAGGTTGTGACTGGACATGTGGGTCAGGTTGTGATTGGAAATGTGGATCAGGTTGTGATTGGACATGCGGGTCAGGCTGTGATTGGGCATGCGGGTCAGGCTGTGATTGGACATGCGGGTCAGGCTGTGATTGGAAATGCAGGCAGGCTGTGATTGGACATGCAGGTCAGTCTCTGATTGAACCCGATTCCTAGTTTGAGGACTTGGGATGTTTAGGTAGAGGTATCAACCGTTGAATTCGACTGTTATTCGAGAGGTTCCTGTGAAGAACAAGCTTTTTTTTTTAATGCTTTTCACCTTTATCATCTTGGGTAATAATAATATATTTTACGTCTGCAGTTAAGGAAAGTCTTGAAACCCTCCTTTTTTGCTCGGAGCACTAGATGTAAACAGATGAAACTGTATTCTACATCAAAATGATGGTCTGTTTTTCTTTAATTAAAATGTTCCATTTATGTTTTCATTGCAATTTTTAACTATGACGACAGGTAACGTTTGGTCAGAAAAAATTGAACATTGGCAGAAAATCAATTACGACATCAATACTAAAAAGATTGCCAAAACCTACTAAAAATGTACACGGTATCGCTGGATCATGTTTCTTTGCCTTGGAATGGCGTTAGTTTTTTTCCCGTGAAGCACCACTGGTGTCGCCTTGTAAGCTCGTTTGAAGATGTACAAACCGCTAAGTTGATTTTTGATATTTTTAGGTCGCGTATTATGCTTTCATTACTCTTCTGTTAACTTTTTATTATTCACATTATTTAATGTTGAATCATATATTATTTTTGGTATTTTAAATTGAAACAAAAGCATTACGATATGGAAGAGCCGGAATGTTCTAGGTAACAGATCTGATTTTGAAAAAGATATCCTTTACAGACGTGAGGATCTTATTTGAACGCTACACTTGGATGTTATGATGGAAGTGATATAAGGAAAGGAGGCTGATTGACTTCGCTGTGTGTGCTTGCAAAAAAAAAGGAATATCCACAAGTACTTGTTTATCTGATTGTTCAACTTCTAAAATATCAATATCGGTTAATCCTGGACTTAAATGCTATTGAATTTATTCATTTAGAAAATTCATGAAATCCCAGCCAACATATTTTTAAATCATGTGTATTTAAGAAATAAAGCTTTATTTAAGAAATAAAATAAAATTTTAACTAAAATGTTGGGGGAGAGTTTCAGTATTTTACCGTTCGTTAATTATTTTTGCTATGTCAGCGGCGAACTTGCATTTATTTCAGACTTTGAATCCACATTTTTGTTAAAAAAAACCTGACACCTGGGGAAAAGCTCTGAAAATATTTATACTGATTTTCTTGTACCAGCATACCATCATAACAGATTAAGTGAACTGCTGCAATCAAGGAAGCACAAAGCATAAGTAAATAATGGTCATAGAAGTATAAGGAGTTTACACAACAAATAATAGCAGAGCACTGAAAGGAAGATTTAGGATCTGTCTTAGAGTTTGGCAGAGAGTGTAATCCATCACAACGGTGACATCCTCACATGACCCGATGGAGAATGGGCTGTTGGCCAAAAATTTAAGCAAGAGGACAAAGAATGCAATGAAAAATTGGAGAGCAAATGTGTTGTGACATATCCTTCACTATTTCTGAGCAGAAAATTAAGGAGCTTCTCATTAGCCTTACATCAGGGTCCCTTGTGGACCCCTGTCCACCTAAAATTCTGCAACTGGCACCTGATTGTGTTGCCAACCCTTTACAGCATGTACTCAATCATGCCCTTAATTCTGGTGCTTTCCCTCAACTTTGTAAGGAGGCTCCTGCAATCACCTTCAAAAAAAGCCTAATGTTGATCCTGATGATATGAAGAACTTTCATCCTGTCTCGCTTCTGCCTACAACTACCAAAATCCTGGAGAAATACCTTAATCAGGAATTAGTGATGCTCATTGAGACATGTGACCTTCTGGACCCTTCACAAAAAAGCTTTAGAAGTGGTCACAGCACAGAAACTGCACTGGTGGCTGCTACGGAGAGTATCAGGCACCTCGTGGATCAGGGTGGGGTGACTGTCTTGGTGCTGCTAGATTTGTCAGCAACCTTTACGACACAGTCTTACCTGTGCGCATAATTCAGCGCCTTCATCAGGCAGTTGTCAGAGGGAAAGCCCACAGTAGCTGAGAAGTTTACTCTCTGATTAACATCTGGATGAAAGAACATGTTCTTAAACTGAACACAGAAAAGACTGAGGTGCTGGTGTTTTGTGTACAAGAATCCATCTGGTCCTGCTACTGGTTGCCTGAGGAATGTGGCCCTTTACCTGTGCCTGTTAAAGTGGCCAAAAATCTTGGAGTAACCTTCAACACTTCCCTGAATTTTTACTCACATGTTAATCATATCATGAGTACCTGCTTTCATATAATCAGGACTCTTGGGATGGTCTTTCCTTTTATTTCAGTTGTATTGCATCACTCTGTGGCCATTGCTTTAGTCTCCTCCAGACTAGATTACTGTGATGCGCTTTATATGAGGATTAATGCCTCCTCACTTAAGAAGCTGCAAATGGTGCAAAATGCGGCTGCGTGCCTTATTTTTAACACTACCAAATGAGTGTCTGTCAGAGATGACATTAGCTGTGTTGGCTTCCTGGGAGGAAACACATGAATTTTAAGGCTAATTGCCTAGCCTTTCTCGCTCTCCATCACAAAGAGTCCAGCATCTCTCCTCCCTATTCAGCCGGTATACTCCAAACGCGTCACTTAGATCCTCTTCAGCAAGGACAGTCTCCATGCCCAGGTTCCGGAAAATCAGGTGGGGCATTTGGTCCATCTCCGGGCCTGCTGCCAAGTAATGGAATTCCCTACCCGTCCACATCGCTAAACGTCACTGCTTTGCCTCATTCAAGAAATCATTTAAAACATGGCTTTTCTCATCATGGGTTCTCTGGATTTTCTGTGCTTAGCTCTGTTTTTCGGGTATATCACTTAGATACCGTTGGGTTTAATGCACTTTATAAATTAATTTTTAATTTAATTTCATTCATTAGAACTGCCTTCCTATATGTGATTGTAATAAAAGCTGACGTAACGGAAAAACACCTTACTTATAATGGTGTGATATATTTGTGCAATTTGTTTTTTAGTAATTAACAACATTTTGGCAAAATTGCATGAAATGCAGATCTGTCTTCACATGATATTTTAGCACAAAATGCGACCTTGCATCATTTTTTTTTCATGTGGAAGCATTTCATAATTAAAAATAGTGTAAAAAAAAAGAAAGCACTGCAAACAATAGGCTCTCGCATTCTGTTATTCCCTTGTATTTGTGTACATTTTTTGCAGCAAATGACACATTCGCTGTAAATGTTTTACTGTGAATGGGGTGTAATTACGCAAAGTGGCGTAATGACATAATTTCAGGAATTTTGTGTTAAAAGCATAACTCGAAATTCATGAAATTGCATTCATTGCACCTGTATGATTTCCAGTTCACCATGTCTACTTCCTTTTGATTTGGGATCCTCACATAATATCGTATGGACAGATCGCTGTATTGCAAACGACATGTTATAATGCTTAACTATGCCCTAATTGTGGGAAGCATATTGTTCACTTGGGAAGCAAATGAGCGGCCGAGTTCATCATCTTTCACTCATTGCTGCGTTCCCCAATCCTGCTGCCGCCATCCCCCCCCTGTGCTCCTGACATCTTATGGAATACCCCTCCAGGCCACTGCAAACTCGAGCAATTCTGGTAGTGCAGGCACTCAGCCATATCCTGAGTGCAGTGTCTCAGAATATGCTGCCTAACCCAAAGCGACCAATGCTGCTTCCTTTTTAGCTGACAGAGGGCTCACGGTTCCTTTTTTGGCACAGATGTAACAATACCATGACAACTTGTACTTTTTTAACATGGCCTTGATGGGATTAACAATCTGCAAATTGTCTCTAATAATTAAAGCGGTTTTCGAATAAAAAAGAATTCTCTTACACCATCATCTGGACTGTTATCCCAATGTATGAAAATCCCAGGTATCCCAATCTTTTCTTTGGCATAAGGGACAACTGTGGCTGCTCGTTACCTTTTCCCCCCTGTTATCTAATTGGTTAATATTATTAATAATGGCCTTGCATCTTGGATAGGCGCAGCTGTATTCAAAATAACTTCATTCAAGAGAAGCCTCCGGAGAGAGGATACTACTAGGCCACAGATCCCCTCCAACTTCCAAGTTAAGGTCCCTTAAAACATCGGAAAACATTTTCTTAGAACAGTGTGCTTTGTGGAATCTGAGGAAGGTATGGTTAGGAGTGATTCATGGATTTGTGTTTTTAAAATAGTTTTTCGCTCCCAATATTTTGATCTTCTCGCTCTTTTTTAAAATGTATTTAATGACATTTGTGTTGTCTCCAGCCTGCCAATAAATATGCCCATAATTTTTCGTGCACTTGATTATGGGATCATTTACTTTATGCCTTTTGTGGCCATGTCTTGCTTTCAAACAGTTGCAGCAGGATATTGCCAACCACATGGCACTGCTCCAACAGAAGGGATTTGGGCCCTTTTTGTCCCCTCCAACTGTGATCTTTTTACGGAGCTTGAAGAATAAAGGATTGAGGTTTCAATTCAATTCACCAATATAGTGCAACCCATTAAGCTACACAGTAAAGTTCTGAGTGGAGAAGTCAGGTTAAACATAGATTTATTACAGATTAATAGCCAACGTAAAATAAAGCAGTCTCAGAAACATCACATAGAAATACAGAATTATCAAAGGACTTCCAACTCTGTGAACAAAATTAATTCTAATTGTAAATAATCAATGAGAATCTCAGTAGTGATGGTACATAGTAAAAGGAACATGGCAGAATGAAAAGATTGAAACGTCCGATCTTCCTGTCTATGATGCATGAAGATTTCTAATTACCCCAATTTAACTACACTGAAAAAGCTAAACTAAGCTTCAATGAGATCCACAAAATAAAGAGAAAGATGTCAGCATGAAACTTCAGTAGAAGTTTCTAAAAATAAGTATTGAATAACATGAAGCCATACAACGAGGATAAAGCATAGAATGTAAGGCACAGAGGTCTAAACCTCTCCTATCCTAAAGAAGCCTTAGCGTAGTATGTTCAATGCACAGAACATTGCCTTCTTATACCCTCAAAGACCGTCCGAAATTATTGTCACAGACCCAATTAAAGACCACTTTCAAACAATATTCTAGCAAGACACAGTCATCATTCCTTCTCCTTTGATGTACATTTTCAAATCTCATCAATAACTCTTTCTCCTTTGATCCACATTTCTCAAGTTGACCTTGAATTTCTGCCTTCATTCCACACAGACAGTAAGCCTCCCCTCTGGCCATAATTACTTTCACCCTTGACTCCCTTCTTGCTTCTTTATCTGCTTCGCATAAAAGAGCCTACTTTCCATTCATTAGGTCATAGTATCAGTCACTTGGAAAGGGGAGAAAAACACTCCATCCGAGAAAACATCTAAAAGACAGGTGGGTAATGCTAGATCTGAGATTAGTAGGAATTGCCATGGGATTTTTAGGTTTGCCCAAACGTTGGGTTGTTGATCTGTTAAGGAAATATTTACAAGGCATGGGGAGTGTCCAATGCGATATTTGGGGAGGGGTTGTGGGATTATACTCCTCGTAACTGACTTCAAATTGAGGAGAATACTTTTGCTATGACTGCCTATCTTAGCTTCATCGCTGATTGCCCAAAAGGAAGTCGGGTTGTGTTTTTGGAAGATCAGCTTTTATTGAAACCTTTCCCACTCTGGCATTCAATCTGGTATAGAAATGAAACGAGCGTCACTAAATCAGCCATCTTGGACTATCTTGCTTTGGACTATGCTGCCAAAATCCCCTGGCTTTACCTACATTTTTAGTACTTTAATTAACTTGTCTGTACTACAAAACCCTTTGCAAGTTATATCTCTTAATAAAGTTTTTATTAAGCAACTTTTCTTTTTGTATAGATATGACCTTAGAATGAGCGAGGATCTGAGGAATCTAAACGGTTGCCTTTTAAATGTCAATTAGTCTTCAGGAGAGTTGTCAGCACTATATAGCATTCAGCACTGTTTTGCCCTGACAAGATTATGTGTGGGCATAGTACATCATCTAGTTGCCTTCCCCTGAAATTAGAGTATGTCCGCCAAATTCATTTCCCTGCCCCTGTGATTGTTGGTCTCAACAAAGCACCCAGCACTTTATGACGTTCTATGGTTTTTACAAACGTTTAAGGCGTTACTACCTTAAACCAATTCTCCTTGCACAGAATATTAGAGACTATAACACTGCACTGAGTTATCTGTTTGCACTTCAAGGCCCCATATTTGTTTTAATGTTGCACTTTAAATAAGGGATCCTTATATCTCAGGAAAAATATTGTGTGTTAGCTGTGACTCTGGGAAGTGCTGGGGCTGCCCCCTTTTAATATTTAGATTTTTGTAAACGGTGCCTTTTATGCTGCTTTTGCACCGTATATCAGATATCATAAAACCACACTGAGCTATTTGTATGCACTTAAAGACCTTTATTCTGATTAATGTTGTATTTCTCACAAAGAGGGGCCAATATCTCGGGGATTTATTGTGTGTTAGTTATAGCTTGAGGAAATAGTGGGACTGTCTCTTTTAACTTTCAGTTTATTTTATTTGACCTTTTATATGATATTGTATGCACTTTTATGGCTGTTCTAATATGCCGAATAGAGATAATGTAACAAATACTTTTCATTATTAACTCACTTGTGCTATGTTCAGTCCACCTTCTGCTTTTTAGAACACTAGTAGCAGGCTTTCAGCCACATATACTCT